>NC_059128.1:46613027-47863027 GCF_020740605.2 Lemur catta | reverse complement strand
AGCTAAGCAATGACACAGGAGAAAATGATGTCATAGGCACAAGGGACAAAAAGGTTTTGGATCAAATTTTGAAAACAAAATAATGATATTGCTTCTCCTGTGACTCTAGTAAATTTTCTCTGAGGTAGTTACAAAAATGTTTTAAGAAGTGGCAGTACAAATGAATCATGTGCTCTCTGCTCTGGGCCTTTGTTTATGGCTTCTTCTTGGAATGCTCCCCCTCCCGCTCTGGTTTGGCTGGCTGCTCTGCAGTGTGCTGTAGCTCTAAGCTTTAGGACTCATTTTCATTAGGAAGCCTTCCTGTAGCCAGAAGATAAGGTTGAAGCTCCCCTATGTATCCGTCTAGTTCCTTTGCTCAACACACAACACCATAATTCCCTGCTCAGAAAGTTTATTCAGGCAGGCTCTCGGGATCAGCAGCTGCAGGGGAGAGGAAGATGCCAGGCAGGGCAGGACGGTGGTGCAGTCGTCACAAGGTCGCTGAACCCTTCAGAGTTGTCCTGAGTTGAGGCGAGGGTACCAGCCTTCTATACAACTGTATGGACAGGTTATTGGATGTGGGTTGATTTGAGAAGTGAGAATGATTTGAGGCCAGGTGGCTGGTCAAAGGCCATTTCCAAAGAAGTCTGACAGTTGATAGCTGTCACCAGCCAACAACCTTCCCAGCTCCTGGGGAAATAATTTCCTTTGCCTTGAAAGGGAATCTGATTGACACAGTACAACATCCATAACACTTATCCTAGATCAGCTTTGGATTTTCCACTCTCCAACTCGAACTCAGTAATGCTGAACTATAGGTAAGCTATTAACATTTATTTGTAGGGTAAAGCGTTCAAGTTAAGTGCTTTGTCATTATGTTTAGCAGAAATGTTCCAGAGGGTTTAGTTCAGCCTCAAATTTTATCTACCCCAGTTCTTTTTCAAGTTGGAAAGTTTAGTGTTAAGGTACAATACAAATAGAAGAAGAGGAAAAAAGAAAAACAATGAGAAAAAAAAAGTAAAGACCAAATAGCAGAAAAAAGAAAGAAATCTAAGCCTCAAGGTTTGTTGATAGTATAACTAAAGCTACTTCATTGATACCCAAGACCAAATATGCCTTGCAAAGTAAAAGCTCAAGAATAGAGAATAGAGAACTTTCTGTTTCATATGTAACAGATCAAGCCAGTTTGTTTTTTAATGTCTATTCTGATACTTCAGGGAAAGCTGCAGTAAGAAAGGAAGGCAGCACAGCGGGCTGCTTCTGTATCCCTCAGGATAGGCATGGTCAGAGACACAAATAAACTTTTTGGTTTCAGGACAGATTTACATTCTGGAAATTTATTAATGGCCTCAAAGAGCTTTTGCTTGTGTAGGTTTTATCTATTGCTATTTACCATATTAGGAATTGCAGCTGAGAAATTAAAAGAAATAATTATTAGTTTACTTAAAAATAACAGTAACAAATCCATTACATGCTAACATAAATAAGCTATTTAAAAAATACCATATTTACCAAAGCAAAAAAAAAAATGTTTAAAAGAGTGGCATTGTTTTATATTTTTTGGAAATGTGATTAATGTCTGGCTTAATAGATGGCAAGTAGAATCTAACTCTGGTTTTGCTTTCAATTTTCCGAAATATCTTGTTTTTGTTGATAAACATGAAGAAAATCCCAACTCACACAAATCTATAATTTTACGGAATTTGGAAAGGAGAATTTTATGGAATCCCCTAAAGGATTTTGGGGACCCCTTAGGTTTCCTCACACTATACTTTGAGAACATTTGAGCTAGATTATCATAGAGTCCTCAAATCTCAGTGGTTTACAACAAACACCACCTAAATCTCCGAATTTTACCACAACAAGGATTTACTTCTTGCTTACAGTGCATTTCATGTGGATCGCTAGGGATTTTGCTCCGCAGTGTCCTCGGTCGGGGACACAGGCTATCTGAGTAGCCACTGTGTGGGCCTTGCCCATCACTGGAGAAGGGCACAAGGATCACAGTGATAGGCACACTGGTTCTGACAGGTTCTGGGAAGTGGCTTATCTCACTTCTGTTCCCACTTTCTTAGCCAGAGCACCTACTTCAAAGAGGTGACAGGTATAATCTTCCTTCAGGAAGGAGCACTGGATATTGGTGAAAAGAATTCAATTTGCCACACGTGTACCTACAGAGGACCAACAGATGCTTATGAAAATGTAATCCAGACTATCTTTTGATGAAACTGTTACTTAGAAAATAATTGTTAAATAGTTATAGCATCATATAAAGTTAAGATGTGGTTTTGTGTTTTTCTGCTTTATCAATGTATACACTTAAGAAAGTTTACAGCAGGCAAGCATATATATTTTTAGCATATAACTAATGATTTCCTTTTAAAATTAAGCATGAGTTCTTTATAAGAAATTTGGTCTTGTGAGAAAGCATTACATAACTGAAGCTAATAATATTCTGTTAAAAATGACAACATTCACAGCCATTTACTAAGTACCAATTGTGTATTCCTATACAATGTTAAGAGTTTTTCCACATTACATGGATGAATTCTTGGATGGATTCCTGTATGTGCCCATGTGTAGAAATTATGATATATAGCATAGTAAATACAAATAAATATTTCAGAGACAGTTAAAATGATTTGGATAAGAGAAGAGTTGATCATAATCATGTATTCAACCCCAAAATAAATGTTATTACAGGTGCTAATGATTTTAAAAATCATTTTTATTTTTTTGGAAAATATTAGTCATTGCATGTAATGATTTATTATATTAATATACTAGTTTCTTATTGTTGCTGTAATGTTACCACAAAGTGACTTAAAATAACATATATGTATTATCTTTTAGTTCTGGAGATCAGAAGTCCAAAATGATCTTATAGGCTAAAACCAAGGTGTCAGCAGAGCTGCATTCCCTTTGGAGGCTCTAGGAGAGAATCCATCCCTTTTCTTTTTCTGGCTTCAAGAGGCTGTCTGCATTCCTTGGCTCTTGGCCCCTTCCTCTATCTTCACAGCACAACACTCCAACCTCCGCTTCCCACATCACATCTCTCTGTCTCTGACAGTTCTGCCTCCTGCTTGTAAAAATTCTTGTGATCACATTGGGCTCATCCAGATCATCCAGGACAACCTTCCCATTTCAAGAGACTTAATTTAATCACATCTTCAAAGTCTTATTTGCCGTGGAATGTAACATATTCACAGTTCTTCAGATTAGAACATAGGCATCTTTAGGATAGATATTCATTATTTTGTCTACTATCTTTTACTCTTAAAATATTTAGGGAGATGTTTAAGGGTTTTCAATTACTTGTGCAGTATAGGGGCTGCATATTTAGAAACTGAAAAATGTATTCTTTTATACCAACAAAAATTGCTGAGTACTACCAAATACCCTTTCTTACTCTTAGCTACAGATCACTTTATCCATGAAGATTGATAACTATTGCAATTTTGTCTCATGAACTACAGGTGCTGTTTTTATTCACATAAAAAGCCTATTCATCTCTTCAGTGTCCCTAAATTGTTTTTATAGATAGCTGGGCAATGCAAGCATGCTCTAGAATGAATGATAGGGATATCCAAAACAAAGCAAAGCAAAGCAAAATATACACGTAACTACCTAGATTTTTTTTCCAGTTAAGTAATTGTTAAATAGGAATGCATCGAGATTACCCATCTGTCTGTAGGATATCTCTCTGTTTGTCACTCTGTGCAGCACACGTCATATTGTTACTTCAGGTAGATGGGTTAGATCACTCTGGCAAAGAGAAAGTGAAACCTAAGATAACTACATAGCTGTCCACCAGAGCTTGTCAGAATTGCTACCTGTCTTGTTTTCTTTAGAAGAAAACAAGAGTCAATATATAGTACTACTCTTAAAACAAAGACCTTGTTACTTTATAAGCATTTTAGTTTTTACTAAATGTTTTATTTTACTAAAATTTTTGTTTTTGTTAACACTGAGCTTTGTTTTATTTATCTTGAAACAATATTTGTAACATCTATGGAATTCCTAGGTTTGCCAGGCTACATGTTCACCCCTCACACACTATTCTCATCCAATATTCTAATGAAGCATATATAATTGACACTGATGCATGTGTAATTAAGGTGTATCTTGTCTTCTCGTCCTCCACAACTTACGTCATTCTATTCAGATAAAAGTTTTGCTTGCAGCTAACTTGGATGTAGAATCAAGATTTCTTTGTTACCACTGTAAATCTACCAAAAACCAAACCAAACCAAAAGAACAATAAAAACCAGTAGCTAATTGGACTTTTACTAAAGGTTTTATAATAGAGACATAAGGAGGGTTTACATACTGCATATCTGTGCTGTTCAAAGTATGGTCCACAGACTGGTGCCTGTATACAAACTATTCGTTACCTGATCATTGGCGAAATAGATGCAAGAATTTTATGTCCTGAGAATGAGAGATTGCCATAATTGTTTCCATGTATCACTCCTAGTATCTGCACTTATTTTGTCACGGATTGATGCCAAACAGTCCATGGACTGGCACTGGTTGGAGGGTACATTTGAAGAGTGCTACTGTACAGCTCAGTAAATAATAGAATAACTAATTTGAAACCTATTTTTTCCAAATACTTTATAAACCATGCATCCACTTGAGGTTTTACCATATGTAATTTTCCCTACTCAGGATCCAAATTTTTATAACTGTCATGGTCCCTAAAATTCAAAGTGCTTATCTTTTATTTTTTGATCAATTTTTTGAAATTATAACATTCTACTAGAAGCAACTTATCAAACACTATTATGGAGTGTTATCCTCAAAAGAAATTTATTTTTCTTAAAATGTGATCACAAGAAACTCACAAACTCATACATAAAATAACACAACCAGGATGTAAAGCAGATATATCTGATTCTAAAATCTGTGAACAAGAACCCTCTTTACAAAGACATTTGATATACTGTAATTTTATAGTATTATAAAATTTTATAAAATAACATTTATAAAATGCATTTTATAATACTATAAATGCATTTTAGGGAGCTGGAGTTTTGTTGTTGGTTTTTTGTTTGTTTGTTTTACCTTCCTTATATTTTAATATACAATCTGGAAATCTTGACAAATCCAGGTAACAGCACTTTCTCAAAGTAAAGCTGAAAATACCATTTATATGTTTGGTCAGTAATTAATACCAATTAATATTATTTGGTCTTTGGAAAAAATAACTTTGTATGGAATGATAAAGAGAGACCTGAAATGCTAATAACTATCAGAAGAAACAAATCCAGGCAACAATTAAGTGGTGGGAACATAACTAGAGGCTACTGGTAGACTTGAGGACCTCAAACCAAACCTTGTGAGAAAGTAACCCTATTAATATTTTTAATCTAAATATACATTCTGGTTATATGACCAATGTATGATCTTGTTTATGATTCTAGCATACCAGGCCCCAAATGCTAATTCCAGCACCTGTTCACAAAGTTTTTATCAATCTGCTGCAAATTGAGAAAAATAAGGATTGTAAAGTAGATTTTTCATAAAATAAACATAATATAAAGAACATATTTTTATTCTTAAATTTCCAAAATAAAGCTTTTAAAATTATGCCATTCTTTAAACGTTTATGAAATGTTTACTTGTCTGTGAAATTTAGAAGTTGGGACACTGCAAATCTAGTGCAAAGAGGACAGGCAAAGGCACCTGAGAACCTAGTTCACAGTTTAGTCATGTTCTATATGTAACTTCAGGTACAAGTATCTCCCTCTGATATAAATGTTATATGTAGTGATGCTAATTAAGCTATTCACTGCATAGATGCGCATGGAAAAGAGTAACCATTATTCAGTGTTATTGAAATATCTTAGTAAAAACCATGGTTAAATACATTTACAATTTGAATCACATGAAGAATGTGAGGGTTGAGTGATTATGCCACAAGGCTATAGCAGATTATTCAAGTTTGGAAAGAAGAATTAATTTTTTCTACTAATCTGTTATTTACTTGTATCTAATTAAACTAAATTTTAGTTACCATTTAGTGCTGTCATGTGTAAAGGAGATGGCTACATTTTTATTCCTAAGAGTACGTGGCCATTCACCTCCCCTCAAAAAGCAATGTGGTTTGCCAGTGATATGAAGAGTTTTCTCCTTGCTTTTGTGCTTTCAGGATAAGATGCAGGGAACTGAAGAAAAGGATATGGCAGAAAAGTCTCTCAAAATAAAATAATTAACTATGTATTCTAACATCTTCTATATGAGGGGATAGGAGGGGATAGTAGATGTTCTCAGAATAAGAATATTACTATAGCTCATCAGTGATGCATAAACATCTATTAATAGAAGGGATGCATTTCATTTATATATAAAAATTCTCTGAGGTAAAGACCCAATGTGTTGGGAAAATAGATTTAGTCCTCGTTATGGAAACTGAGTCCCAAAGGATTGTTTATTGGCTTGAAATAGTTTCACAAAGGAAGAAGGAAGACACTCTGATTAATTGAAAGAGAATATGAAACTCCAGAGGAGAATTCCAAGGAAAGAGTGAGAAGAAGAGAAAGGCAACAAAGCAATGTCAGAATATTTTATGCTATGGAATATAAATCCTCATCAGAATACCTACAGATCTTTAATTAAAAAATAAAAATCTGAAGAACCAAAATTATGAGGAGATAGAGAAATTCAATCTAAGTTTTCTTTAATGTTTAAGAGATATGAAGGTCACTGTTGAACTTTTGTTTATACTAAGGTGGATTTTCTGTTATCCTTGTCATTGTTTTCCTGCTGGTGAGGATTAAGTATTTTATATTAGACTGTGTGATGGTAAATTGTTCATTTTATATTCCATCAGTTAAGATTACATTTAGATGTAAATAACATAAAACCCAAGAAAACACGGTTTAAACAAGAAAAAAATTATTTACCTAATAACCATATAACAATATGAAGAGAGTTTGAAAGGCAAGCTCTCTCTCAAAAAATGTTAACAGAGGATCCAGGCACATACTACTTTTCTGCTCTCCTACCTTTAGAATGTAGTCTTTTTTTTTTTTTTTTTTTTTTTTAGGGCTACTAGAGGTCTAGAAGGAAATGCAAGAAACTTCTTCACTTCTCGCACAATTTGAATCAACTGAGTTTCAGATCAGGGCCAGCAAACTATTTGACTCTTACTGTTGATGGCAGCTGAGCAATGTCCCTGAGCAGTTGTATGGCAGCGCCCAGAGGGAAAGGAGAGAGCAGCAGAAGAGACAAAGGGGGTTGGTGGAGAGAAGGAGGGAAGAAGAAAAAAAGGAGGGAGAAAAACACAGGCAAAATATAATATCTAACAAGAATAATTGTTTGCATGATGTTTCCACATAGATATTTACAATTTAAATTTAGATTCTCACCTTATTCTTTCTTTTTTTTTTAATTATTTTTTTCATTTTAGCATATTATGGGGTTACAAATGTTTAGGTTACATATATTGCCTTTACCCTACCTGAGTCAGAGCTTCATGTGTGTCCATCCCCCAGATAGTACACACCGCACCCATTAGGTGTGAATATGCCCATCCCCTCCTCCCCCCTCCCACCTGCCCGACATCCAATGAATGTTACTACTATATGTGCACATAAGTGTTGATCAGTTAATACCAATTTGATGGTGAGTACATGTGGTGCTTGTCTTTCCATTCTTGTGATACTTCACTTAGTAGAATGTGCTTTAGCTCTGTCCAGGATATTACAAGAGGTGCTAGATCACCATTGTTTTTTGTGACTGAGTAGAACTCCATGGCATATCTATAGCCCATTTTATTAATTCACTCATGTATTTATGGGCACTTGGGTTGTTTCCACATCTTTGCAATTGTGAATTGTGCTGCTATAAACATTCTAGTGCTGATGTCTTTTTTTCCACTGGGTAGATGCCCAGTAATGGGATTGCTGGATCAAATGGTAGTTCTCTCTTTGAGATGTCTCCATATTGCTTTCCACAGAGGTTATACTAGTTTGCGGTCCCACCAGCAGTGTATTAGTGTTCCTGTCTCTCTGCATCCACGCCAACATTTATTGTTTTGGGACTTTTTGATAAAAGCCCTTCTCACTGGAGTTAAGTGATATCTCATTGTGGTTTTGATTCACATTTCCCTGATGATTAAAGATGTTGAGCATTTTTTCATATGTTTGTAGGCTGTTAATCTGTCTTTTTTTTGAAAAGTTTGTATTCATGTCCTTTGCCCACTTTTTAATGGTGTTGTTTGATTTTTTTCTTGCTGATTTTCCTGAGTTCTATATAGATTCTAGTTATCAGTCCTTTATCAGATGTATAACATGTGAATATTTACTCTCATTATGTAGGTTGTCTGTTTGCTCTCGTGATAGTTTCCTTGGCTGTGCAGAAGCTTTTTAATTTGATCAGGTCCCATTTGTTTATTTTTGTTGTTACTGTGATTGCCTTTGGGGTCTTCTCTATAAATTCTTTCCCTAGGCCGATATCTATAAGACTTTTTCCAACATTTTCTTCTAGAATTCTTATAGTTTCAATGCTTAGGTTTAAACTCTGTTATCCATCATGAGTTGATTTTTTGTGACAGGTGAGAGGTGTGGATCCTGTTTCAGTCTTCTACATGTGGCTATCCAATTTTCCCAGCACCATTTAATGAGTAAGGATTCTTTTTTCCAGTGTATGTTTTTGTCTGCTTTGTCAAAGATTAAATGGCTGTATGAGGATGGTTTTATATCTGGGTTCTCAGTTCTGTTCCATTGGTCTATGTCTCTGTTCTTGTGCCAGTACCATGCTGTTTTAGTTACTATAGCCTTGTAGTATAGCTGGAAGTCTGGTAAATTGATGCCTCCCAATTTGTTCTTTTTGGTTAAGATTGCTTTTACAAAGTCTCAGGTTACAACATTAATGTACAGAAATCAGTAGTATTCTTATACGTCAACAACAGTCAAACAGAGAGCCAAATCAAAGACTCAATACCCTTCACAATAGCAACAAAGAAGATAAAATACTTAGGAACATATTTAAGGATGTGAAAGATCTCTACAGGGAGAACTATGAAACAGTGAGGAAGGAAATAGCAGAGGACATAAACAAGTGGAAAACCATACCATGCTCATGGGTTGGCAGAATCAACATTGTTAAAATGTCTATACTGCCCAACATGATCTACAGATTCAATGTAATCCCTATTAAAATACCAACATCATTTTTCACAGATCTAGAAAAAATAATTCTATGCTTTATATGGAACCAGAGAAGACCCCGTATAGTGCTATCACCACTTCTGTTCAACATAGTGCTAGAAGTGCTAGCCAGAGCAAATGAGACAAGAGAAAGAAATCAAGGGGATCCAAATGGGGGCAGAAGAGATGAAACTCTTGCTCTTTGCTGATGATATGATCTTATATCTAGAAAACCCCAAAGATTCTGCCATTAGACTACTGGAATTGATAAACAAATTCAGCAAAGTCTCAGGTAGCATGTAGTCTTTACCCTGATGTTTGTCAGCACTGGTGCAAAATGGCTGCTAAACCTGTAGGCATCATGTCCACAGTTGGGCAGGGGAAGGAGAGTAGGCAGGGGAGAGAAAGACAGAGGGAAAGGATAAGGGAGGGAGAGGACCTGCCAGCCAGCCAAGGCTGTCACTTTTTAAAAAGCTTTCTTTGGAAGCTCTACTCCTTAATTTCTGTTCATTTTTCATTGGCGGAGCTGGGTTATCTGGCCAGATCTAATTGGGAGTTTGCTAGGGAGAACCGAAGACCAGCATACCAACAATGTCTGTTGTAAGTTTCTTCAAATTAATTCATAATACCTTTTGAAGATATTGATATTCTTCAGTTTAAATCGATACAGTTATTATAGTTAAATTAATGACAAAATGTTGAATTGATTAGAAAATATCAACTAAGCTCTTTAACAGATTCTTAATGTCCTAACTAGGATGTTTTTAAAAGTACTAAAATGGCCTATTTAGTAATTTATTATTTCTAATGATAAATTATTGACGATAAATTACTAAAGATATTAATAAAAGTTATTGGAACAACTATACATTTAAGACTAGAATAATTAAGACACAGTTAATGATTTGTCCAGATTATGAAGAAGTATAGACAATTTTCAATATCGATAGTATTTATCATGTTCCGTACATTATATTGTTATAATAGGAATTATCATATTTATGTTAAATGTTAGCTATGAATCCACATGGAACAATTGATGGAAAGAGAAATTGACCATTCCAGGTGACTCAAGTCATGCTTTTAAGGGTTTCCACACTACCAAGGAAATTATTACACATCCGACTGCCAAAATACAAATATTACTGGAAGGGTAACATATTTTAACCTCCAATTTCTTTGTACTAAGCGGTTAATTAGAACCCTAATTTAATGACAAAAAGGACTTGAGACTTGGGCTCACATCCAAAATTTTACAGTATAGAGGCATAAATTAGGAAGGCACCAAATAAAGGGAAGAGTCTAGAATGTTCCTATGATGTGATTTTGACTAAAACTGAGGCAAGGAGGAACCTAAAGAGTTAAATATTTAATGAGATCTGTTACAACCTCTTCTAGAATTATTTAGAGGTTATCAGTATAAAATCTTTATGATAGCCCTCTCTGAAAATCTGTTTCTGCTAGTAGAATTTTAAAACATATATCTTTTGCTTCTGAATTATTTTTGTAGGAGATTTTCATATTCAACTTAGTAAGGACACCCAAATGCAATGAGATAAATGATTTCCTCTGGTTGGCAACATGTTGAGATTTTTCATCTCTAATTCTGTTATCCTGTGGTTATCATCTTCTCTGAATTATGTATATATAATGTCAATTAAATTAAAAACCTTTCAATAAATTATGCTTAGGACTGTGGAAACAGTGACTCTATTCTAAGTTAATGTGATATTCTCTCTTCATTATCCTTTATTGGTTTAAGAAAAAAGGTGGCCTCTCAACCTTTTGCTAAGAGTGCATATGGCATATGATTATGAGGGACCACTGGCTTGAAATGAGAAATTATCTCTACCTATAACAATTTTACATATGGGCAACAAGAAATCTAGTCCAGATACCTCAGGATTAATAACTGGTTATTTATCTACATTAATCAATTATTCTGAAAAATGATACAGAAAAAAAATCACCAGGGCATGTCTTTTTGTCTTGAAATTATACTGGCAAAATAACCACATACAGCCTTTGTACTCTAATATCCAGGTAAGGACACCTACTCTGTGGTCTGCAAAAGGAAAGAGAAAAGATAGTGAGGAGCATGTGAGTCACACTATTTTTTTTTCTTTTTAGTTTGAAGTAATTTCAAACTTACAAAAAAAAGTTGCAAGACTATTACAGATAACTTTTTCTCCCGAACTGTTTGAGAGTAAATTGCCAACATGATGCTCCATTATCCTTAAATACTTGGGTTAGTATTTCCTACAAAAAAGGGAGAATTTCCCATATTAACACAATACAACCATCAAAGTGAGGAAATTAATATTTATACATTACTACAGTATAAACTACAACCCCAGTCAATTTTTGCCAGTTGTCCCAGTAATGCCCTTTAGAGCAAAATAACCCACTAAAGGATCACATAATGCATTTAATTGTGATGTTTTTTAGCTTCCTGTAATCTGGAACAGTTTTCTTGTCTTTTCTAGATTTTTAAGACCTTACTTTTTTTTATTAATCACCTTTGATGTATTTATAATATTTTACATTTTATAACCATGTCAGAAATCTGGGTGATTTCTTTCTTTTTTTATTTTAAAATATTATGGGGGAACAAATGTTTCTGTTACATGGATTCTTTTATTTATTTATTATTTATTTATTTTTTAATTTCAGCTCATTATGGGGGTACAAAAGTTTAGGTTATATATATTGCCCATACCCCCCACATGGATTCTTTTATAATGCTTAAGTCAGAGCTTTTAGTGTACTCATCAGCTGAATAGTGTTCATTATACACAATACGTAGGTTTTTACCCCTCCCCTCCTCTCCACTCCCCCCTTCTTGATTTCCTATGCCCTTTGCATCCCTTTGTGCCCATGTGTGCCCATCAATTAGCTCCCAATTACTAGAGAGTACATGCAATATTTGTTTTTCTTTTCTTGAGATACTTGACTTAGGATAATGGTCTCCAATTCCATCCAAGTTGCTGCAAAAGACATTATTTCATTCCTTTTTATGGCTGAGAATTACTCCATGGTGTGTATATGTGTGTGTGTGTGTGTGTGTGTGTGTGTGTGTGTGTGTGTATAAAACATTTTCTTTATCCACTCAAAGATCTTGTTACTTTTGAAGATTACAGGTCAATTATTTTGAAGAATGCCCCTCAGTGTGCGTTTGTCAGATGCTTTCTTATAACTGGATTCAGGTTCTGCATCTTTGGCAGAGGTATAATAGAAAGAATGTTGTGTCTACTCATTGTGTCCTATCAGGTGGCAAGTGATTTTGATTTGTTCCATTACTGACGATGATAATTTTCATCACTTGATTAAAGTGGTAATTGCAATTTTTTTTTTATTGTAAAGTTATTCTATCACCTGGCCTTTTTAGCATGTCTTTTGTGGGGAGGTAATTTGTGAATATGTAAATATCCAATTGCCTGTCTAAATTTCACTTAGTTTTAGGATATATTCATTTTTTTGGCTAAATTACTTTTTGCTATGATATTGTCAAATGGTGATATTCTAATTCTACTGTTACTTCTATATTAGTTGACATTTTTCTGTAAGGGATATCTTTTTTCTTTGATCAGTATGGACTAATGGATATCTGTTTTGCTTAATGAGTTATAACTTGTTAATATCATTATTCTTTTTTCTCACTCAAATTGGTCAATTTGAACCACTCAGGCTGTCTTCTAAGTTCATTTTTTTGTTTCTGTTTTTGTTTTGCTGTGTCCCCGTCACTCTTTAAGCAATTCTTTACTTTCTGGCACAGAAAGATGTTCTGGTTCTTTCCCTGCTCCAGGGTTAGAGTTAGCCATTTCTTCAAGAAGCTCTGATTCCTTTTAGTTAAGAATGCAATTTAGCAACCAAGGTCTGTGTTCTTGGTCTAGTCATTGCCATTGAGGTATTGCTCTTCTCAGGCCATGCTAGTCAGTCGATGAAGCTAAGAAAAGCACATTCATGGACACACACACTCACTCATATACCGTTCCTTTTATGTGCATATTGATTTCTGTAGCCTGATAGATCAAAAACCATAATTACCTCCAATTGTCGTGCCTCTCTATATATTTTAAAAATCATGAATGGAATAATGCCTCCTATTCATACCAATACCTTAAATTCCTATTCCAATCCAACATCACAAGGTGCATTTTATAATAGTCTCCCCCTTTTCTATATTTGGAACTCTTTCCTCAAATAAGAATCATATAGTTCCATTCACCCATAATATATTTTCTATTAGATTGATGTCCTCTTGGTATAACCAGTCTCTCGTTGTCATTGTTACCATCCTCTTTGCACGTGTACCTCCTTAGCCTCCTTGGGCTCTGACCAGCCACTAGGATGCCCTCTTACCACCTCCCTCCTTCCCCTTGGACCCTTGCTCATTCTGCTCAGGCTCTGAGACCCCACACTGTGCTGCTGCCCATGTTCTCCTTACACACTGAAGCTCTAATAACACATGCAGAGTTTCTGATACACTTACTTCCAGATGCCTTTCACCCCATTTGGATTTCAACACTCAGAGATGTGCCACTGCTCCATTCTCCCACAGACTCTTAACTTACTCAGCCCATATAATAGTTTTTAGTCTGAGTGTTAGGAAAGAAGGAAGGAAAAGTGGGAAGGAAGGAGGAAGGAAGAAAAAAGAAGTACAAGAAGAAAGGAAGGTAGAAAGCAAGTTATGACATTATTTAAAAGTTCAGAGAATACCAGTTTTAACTGTGGACACTTATCCACATACAATTGGGATGCTCATTGTCTTAGCTTCCCAATAGCAAAATTTAACTCTAGGTTGCTGAAAACAGTAATCATGCCAAAAAAGTGGTGGTTTTATAATAAAGTACAAAGTATGTGGAGCAAAAGAATTTAAATCTGCTCAATGATCTCCAAGGTCATTTCGCCTGTGTAATTATAGGTCTCCTGTAGGAGAAATAGATGGTTACAGGAGTATGAAGATGACTTTGGAGAATTTTGTATTGTGAGGGATTAGTTATGTGGTTGTTATGTTTTTGTTTTTGTTTTGTTGTTTCCAGAAAACAAACACCAGGGAGGCAAAAAGAGGGTAGACAGTGCAGAATTATCATCATTCTAGTTTGAGTTTATAGATTGGTTATTATATATTAACTTGATTGTCTACAGCAGTGACTAGCCTCTGATACAAAATAGAGAGTAACTTTTGAAATCAAAGCCTAAACTTAGTGTACTGGCAATGATGACAAGTCATATCCATCAACTGCCTCTGAAGATCCTGGACTGAATGAGATTTTTGCATATTTTCAATTTTAAATTCTCCTGTACTTGAATCAAAATCCTCATATTTTAGGCAAATATGGTCGATGTTCTTAGACAGTCAATATTTATGATGCTAAGCCTGTGTTAAAATGACTCTAAATGATCATATTTGGCAAAATATTATATGTAACA
Organism: Lemur catta; assembly: GCF_020740605.2. NCBI lineage: Eukaryota > Metazoa > Chordata > Mammalia > Primates > Lemuridae > Lemur > Lemur catta. The sequence goes on along the minus strand of NC_059128.1, from coordinate 47,848,460 downwards.
AGCTCAAAATTAAGTACAAATATAATTACTGTGTTGAAGAAGGGAAAGCATCCAAGAGTTATTTGTTTATGCTTGTCAGAAAATACACATATATAGACACACACACCCCCCTCACAATGACAGGCAGCACACTAATGACTTAAAATTTCAAAAACATTTTTTAAAAGAAATCTATATTTTCCTAGCATGATTTTTATATCTATGTCTACAAAGAGAGTTATTTCCATGTGTAGGTTATTTAGAATGAAGTTTCTCACCATTTGGGTAATTCTAGAATAGAAAAATAGTCATATTAAGTAATTAATCTTCTTTAAAAATGAAAATACCCTCCTGTAGCATATTAAAGAAATGATCATAAGGCTAATAAGGACAAAATTATTAATGTTTAATATCAAAAATTCTATCCTTCTTATACCACATATATACACACCTCAAGTTCCACTACAAGGGGGCCTGTCACAGTGCCTGATCCATGCAGTCTAGAAGTAATAGGCAATGAAGAAAGACCAGTAGAGGAGACAGGAAAGCTAAGTCAACCTCCCTATTAGAGTTTTGAGTGACAGTTACTTGTATTTAACTATGTTTTACTTAAGTTGATGTTCATTACAAGGACTTTTAGAGCAAGGCTTCCTTTCCCATTGACAAAATCTTCACTTTGTTTAATCAAAGTAAGTTTAGTTGAACAATATCTTCAGATAGATTTGATATATTTGAGTTTGTGAACTTTGAAATTCTTTTGACTTCAAACTTGAATAATAATACATGACATCTAATAATGTAGAAGAGAAGTTTAAGGTCAGCTTGACTTTTCAGTTTAGATCATCTGCAAGTGGACTGTGTTTGCTATCTGGTCCAGTATAAGATTTTTGTGTTTATGCTAGGAATTCAATAATGTTGCTAGGTTCTATGTTGTTGTTTGTTAAAATTTTAAGTAAATTAAGTTTGTCTAGTTGTATGAAAATCCTTTGGGTGTACATATTCAATTTTTCTTTCATTTCCGATATGTTTTCCTTTTCATAATAATGTTATTAAAATTCTAAAATATTTTTATTTTTAATAAAATATAAAATATGTTTTTATTGTTTCTGTTTCATTTATTGTTTTCATTTACCATTTTGATCTTGATCTCTATGTCAATCATTTTCTTTTTAATACCTCCATAGGTATTTTAATACCTTTCTAATATCTCCTTAGCTCCATTTTCATCAATTGTTCCATTTACTTTGCATTATATGTGATTTTCTCAATTGTCTTCTTCACATTCCTACCTTGGGTTTCTGCATTGTTGAGCCAATTCTTTATTGCTTCTCACAGCAATCATCTAGCTAGTTCCTCTGTCTGTTTTCCTGTTCTCAGAGATTCAACAGTTCCTAGTTCTATTCTTTATGTGCACTTTGCATGTTATGTGCACAATTTTCTAGCATTACAGAATATTTGCATAATTCCTGTATTGATTTCAATAGAAGAATTTCTATCCAATTCTCCTATTTGCCAAAAAAAATTTTGGAGTGGACTTTTCTCCATCCTCCCTATTTGCTAGGATATACTTCAAATCCTCTACTTAGGGATTATATTAAAATATGTAAGCTGATCCAGGGCTAATTTTGCATAGTTTAGCAAATATCCCTTACTTTTGATGCCCTGAAAATCTGGATGCCCTTCAGATTTTGTACTATCCTTTCATGTTGTAGTGAGTCCAGACATTTTCGTAAAAGGTAAAGTTGAAGAGAAGCATCATAAATTGAAAGGTTTTAGTTAAGTTGTTGCTGGTTTTCCTCCCTGTAGTCTCAGTTCTATGCTGCTCTTTCCTGAGGAGATCCATTACTCCCTTTAGTCATTCACCTGCTTTGTGCTAGATACTGTTTTAGGCACTTGAGACATACCATTATAGAAAAAAAATCCTACCTTCATAAAGCTTATAGTGTAATTAGCAGAGATAGGCACTGAATAAATCATATATATATGTGTGTGTGTGTGTGTGTGTGTGTATATATATATATAAACGTATAATAGTTAAGAAGGCATATATAGGAACATGATAGGTATTGTGGAAGAAAATAGAACAGGGTAAGGAAAATGGAAAGTATGTGAAGGGAACAGGTTGTAATTCAAAATAAAATGAGATCTGAACAAACATTTGAGAGAGGTGAAGGAGTTGCCAGTAGAGAAAACTGGGAGAAGAGCTTTCTAGGCACAAGTGTCAAGCAACCAGTGCAAAGGCCCTAACGTGAGTGTGAACCTGGTGTGTGTGACAAACAGAGAAAACACTAATGTGGCAGGAACAGCGTGATAGTGGGACAGGTGGCCAGAAGTGCAGCAGTTGAGGTCAGAAATGCAACAGTGACCTAGATTGTGCAAGAACTTGTAGGACACTGTAAAAACTTCACTGTTATTCAAACTAAATAAAGAACCATGGTACAGTTTTGATGAGAAGAGTGATGTGATCAATTTAGAGAATTTTATTGACAATAGCTGTAGTGGAGCAAGGGTAGTGAAGTGGGGAGACCAAGAGGCTAATTCAATACTGCAGGTGACAGATAAGAGAGACTAGGATAAGACTAGTGGAGTTAAGATGGAGAGATAGGTCAGATTATGGTTACAATCTGAAGAAAGAACCAAGGAAATTGCTCACAGGATATGAGCTGTGAAACACATGAAGGAGTCAAATATGAGCCCTGTTTTTTTTTTTGTATGTCTTTTTCAATGTCCTCTCTTCTTCACATTTGTCTTTTGGCAGTATATTAATATATGAGATATTCCTGATAAATATCATAGCATTTTCACTAAATTGTTGCATCAAATGAACAAATAAATAATGAATGAATATGTCAAGGCATAGCCAGATCTGTGCTTGCCCTAGAATGCTTTCCATCTACATAGGAAATTGGACTCCACAAAGGAAAAATCCCATTTTCCCAATTGCCTCCCAGTTCAAATATGTAAAAATTAACTGCTCTTCAACAAAAGGGGTTCTTCTAAGTACAGGTTTTTATTTTTCTAAGTGGGCAAAGGAAGATGAAGGCCCAATTTTTTATTTGCATTTTTTTCTTTCTTTTTAAATAACTTCTTCCACTTATATTCTACCATAATGCTCCATTTTTAATATAATTTTATATGATTTCAGTATTCTCTTTTAATTTTGACATTATTTGTATTATTTATTTGTATTTATGTTATTTGTGTGTGTGTGTGTGTGTATCATATTAGCAAGATACCCTCAATTTCTGTGACATAACATTGGACTAATTCATAGTTTCAACATTTTGGCATTGATGATATTTTATTAATTATTTGCTTCTTTCCATTTACAATGATATATTTACTGGACATCATATTTTCTGTTCTTAATTTCAGCTCCATATTCCTACATAACTAGTGACATCTAAGCTTGAGGGGGCAGGTGTAACAGTATAATTTCTGCACTTTTCACACATAATTCCAGGTGTTCAATGTGACAAACCATTAGATAAATTTAGGTAGTCTTTGGGTGTGAGGTAGCTGTTAAAACCATTCATGTTCCCACTTTACATTTTCATTTTATTTTTATTTTATTCCACAGAGTGGTCTTTCCCTCTGTACTTAATTAACATAAATGTGGGCATATAGAAGGTAATGGAATATTCTAAGGTTAGCTGGTCATCCTACTCTTTTCTAAGAAGAGAATATCAAGGATAGGGCTTGAAAAACATTTTCATGAATAAAAATCCATTATTTCTATGTGTCAAAATTAACATATCATTGTGCTTGGTAAGGAATATTAGAAAAACTTAATAAACAGATCTTTTAAAATTATCTACCTTGTAACTTCCATTTCAAAAAAACTTCATAGTCATTTTATATCTTGACTTTATGAAAACTCTAAGTTTATGTGCTGTATTAAAAATAATTTATTGGTGTAATTTGAGATGGAAAATATGTGATATATGTGAATATTTGTTTTCATAATTGAAATATATTTGAAACTGTTTATAAGTTGTTTATTTTGTTAATGCTATATACAGAAGTATTTTCTATTTAAAATGATACTGTTTTGAATCCTATTGTAAAGAGAAAATAATTTACCAACAAGAATTATTTATTATTTGAGTTAATATTTGTAAAATAATTATTATTTTCATGTCCTGTATTTTTGCTCTTTAGTGTGTGTTTTAGGTGATGTGTATGTGTTGTTGGTGATGTTATGAATAAATCATTTTCTTAGCAATAGAATCCCTTCTTAGGAAGAGATCTATTGTTATTAAGTCTATGTGATAAGTCAGTTTTGATCGAAAAATAAGATCTCCCCAAAGGTTTTGAGTGTAGTCTGCTACCTGTTAAGATGGTCTTCAATGATCACAGCCTCCTGGGATTAAAGTCCTTGTTTATTCCCTTCCACTTGAGTGTAGGCTCAACTACTAAATCCCTTCTGACAAATACAATACTTCATAAGTGATGGGATGCCACTTCTGAGATTAGGTTACAAAAAGACTGTGACTTTGCTCTTGCATCCCCTCTCTCTGTCTTTTCTCAATTGCTTGCTCTGATGAAACAAGCTACCATGTTTCAATTGTCCTGTGAAGAGGACAACACAGCAAGGATCTGCAAGCAGCCTCTCACCAACGCCAGTGAGGAATTAAATCCTGTCAACAACCAAATCACTGAATGTGGAAGTAGATCTTTGGAGTCTTCAGATAAATTCATCCTGACTAAAACTTTAGTTGCAGTCTTGAGAGACCTTGAAGCAGAGGACCCTAATTTGTACCCAGATTTCTGACATATGGGAACTGTGATAATATATGTTCAAAGCCACTGATTTGGGTGGTAATTGGTAATAACTAATACATTGAATCAGAATATATAAAACATTCTCTAAGAAAAGATGGTCTGACAATCACAGGACTTTGTTTTTTGTTAGTGGATAAAGAAAAGGTAAAAGCTGGATGTAAGTAGTTCCCAATGGTAGCAAAAATGGCTTTTACTCAGAGAGGGATCTAGGAAGAAGATTTAAAGTAACTAATAATAACTATTAGGGAATTTTTAGGGAATTGTGGTGTGATGTGCAATGTAAAGTTTCTTCCTAGTTTTCACATAAAATCCTTAGTAAAATCTGCATTATTAACAAGTATATTATTGAATTGGACCTCCACTGAAGGGATGTGATAATTTGTTGTGAATGGCTTATAGGTGACAACAGGGAAAGCTTTGAGGCAGCTTTTGGGAAGCCAACCTCATTGGAGGTATCACTTGCTTATTTTATCTTATGTTTAAATACCATTTTACATGAGGTATGATTAACAGAAAAAAAAAACTGTATATATTTTCTATATACCACTTGATGAGTTTGGAGCTACATATACATCCATGGAAACATCACCACCATCAGTGCCATAAATATATCCATCACCTCCAAAAGTTTTCTCCTGCTGTCTTTATTTATTATTATTATTTGTGATAAGAAAATAACATAAGATCTGCCTTCTTAGCAAATTTCTATGTATATAATAGTTATTGTTAACTGTAAATACTATACTGTATACTAGATCTCTAGGACTTATCTTGCATATTTTAAACTTTTTACCTTTGAGTAATATTTCCCCAGTTTTCCCTCCCCCCAGACCTTGGAAACTACCATTTCACTCTCTTCTTTCATGAATTTGACTACTATGGATTCCTCATATAAATGTTATTATGTACTGTTTGTCCTTCTGTGTCTGGCTTGTCTCACTTAGTATAATATCCACTAGGTTCATACATATTGTCACAAATGGCAGCATTTCCTCCTTTTGTAAGGCTGATAATATTCCATTGTATACATATGCCACATTGTCTATTCATCTGTTAATGGACATGGGTTGCTTCCATATCATGGCTATTATGAATAATGCTACAATGAAGATGGTGGTACACATAATCTCTTTGAGATCCTGATTTCAATTCTTTGGGGTATATAGCCAGAAGTGGAGCTGATAGATTATATGGTAGTTCTATTTTTAATGTTTTGAGGAACCTCCATACTGTTTTCCATAGTGGCTGCATAGTTTATATTACCACCAACAGTGTACAAGGGTTTTCTTTTCTCTCCATCCTCGCCAACACTTGTTATCTTATGTTTTTTTTATGTTAGCTATCCTAACAGGTGTGAGGTGATATCTCATCATAGTTTTGATTTGTATTTCCATGATGATTAATGATGTTGAGCACCTTCCTTGAGGGTGGCCTAAATAATTTGTCTCCAACTAAATTAAATAATGGACATTCCTATTTTGGAGGAAAATACCCCTGGATGACGTTTATGGACATAGTTTATTAGTTGTCAAAATTACTGACCAGTAAAACCTCTAACTAATGTCAAAAAATATTTTGAAAGAAATGTAAACTAGGAAACATATGCATGTTTTTTGTTCATATTTTGTATGATAATTTTATTATTAAAAAAATAATTAGTATCTGACCTTTAAATATACTTTCAGGGAACACTGTTAGTCTGGGGTAATGCAAACACAAAATGCTGGAATATCTGTCCAGTTTACATGTAATTGAAAGATATTGGGGATAAGTAAAATTCCAGAAAATAGTATACTCATGCTCTTGAATTAAAGAGCAATTGATATGGCAGAAAGCTACAGTAATACTATCTCTATTTTGTTTTTTTCTTAATTCAGTTAGAGATAACCAAAAGTTCTGAAAGACGTTCAGGATTTTAAGGAGCTATCAAGTGATAGGGTTCTCCCAGGTCTTTGCCAAGAGTCTCAGATTATAATCCTTACTTAGTTGAAAACATATATAATACTCAGTTTGAAAAAAAAACAGAAGAGAACTCTATTGCATGCAAACAGAAACCAACTTGACTTTCTCGCCTCCTGTCTCCCTTGATAGGTTTACTTTCTTCTGCCCTCAGGGGAAATCTCTGACAGATAACTATTACCCTTTCTATAACTCTTAAATAGTAAATACTCTAATAATTTCTAGACAAAATAACCATGGTATTTCAATAATTTAAAATGATTGGTCCTGAGTAACGGCCAATATCCTAAATGTCATTGAAGTGTAAATGAATCTCTCCATCTCCTAGCTCAGTAGTGCCGCAAGCCTGGAAGCCTATGAAGTGGTAGAGGAAAAACAACAACTTTTCTTCTAATTTTCCTACTTTTAATTTCTGCCCTTCCCCATTAGCAGCTTGTGTTTTCTGATCTTCATGTTTGGGCTGGCAGAGAGAAGAGGTGAGGCAAGATGTTACTTGAGTGACACCATCTTCTGGCATCAGTGTTCTTTGTGCTTGGCAGATGGAGTTAGAGAGCCTCTTGTGTGAGGTAGCTAGCTGTTGACAGCTGATCCTTTCTCTTAGAGATAGGGGGGCTTTAGTGGACTCCTTTGGATTTGTTACCTTGAGTTCCTTCAACTCAGATAACGTCTCCTTTGCTTACAGCTTTGCTTGTCTTCTGCTTGTTATGATCCTTTCCACACAAATGCACTGTCAGAGTCCCATGGCTCCTGCAGACATCTATGCTGGGAAAAATCTCTTTACAATCCCTCCAAACCAACTCTTTCTCCCTTCATGGTCCCCAACAAGGTGTGGTGGGACAGACTGTTCCTAGAATTATCATTTCATTCTTCTCTATTGTCAGAAAAGTTAGCCAGCCATAATTTTCCATTTGATCCTTGCTATTATCTTTATACTCACATACCTCTGGGGTCATAAGACATGTTCTCTAGTCTCCTTGAATCCCCACTTCTCTACCACGTGAGGATAGAGGATGGGGAGGAAAATGTGCCAAAGAACCTTACCATCTTTCTCCAAACAAATTATTTCCATGTTTTTGATTAATACCATTTAATTTCTTTTATACTTTTGAAGTGGTTGTTGGACCAAGGATTGCCAAATATTTTAGATCTATGTATAATTTTACGTAGACGATCTGGTACCTCACCTTGGAATATGGAAGTACTTCCCCGCTTTAAACAGAAGATGTCATGATTTAACGTCTTATTATTTATAAAATTAGAGCTTTATGTCTGAAGGAATAGGAGTAGCCAAGGTTACAATCTTTTAAGCTGTCATTAGTAAGAAATGTTGGTAGTCTTTAAAGCGCAAATCCCAGGAGCAGTGATGATTTTTAAATCCTGATACTAAAGACAAAGTAAGAGTATTCATATTTTTAAAAATCTGCCACTATCAGAGAAAACCTTGCAGTTTGTCTTACACATTGAGGCAAAGATTGTGTACAAAAATACCTAGAAGTATAAATTCTATGTATTATAAATTGAGGTAAAATTCACAGATCAATACAATGCCCTTAGATTCTGTTCTATTCAGAACATTCTATTTTTTAAATCTTGTTCAAATTCTATCTTACATCAATATTTTAAAAAATAATTATTGTTTAACTCATATTACTTTGGTTGTTTAATGTTTCAAAATGCAGACTAGTGTTCTAATTTCTATTTATCTTAATTAGATCCACCTAAAATGACTTACGGATCTTAAAATTGTCTCAAGCAAGATAATGGTTTATTATTGCCAGATAGTTACATCATACTTCAAAATATCTCAACTAATTTGTGTTCTATCTCTGTCTATCTATCTATTTATCTATCTAATCATCTGTCCTATCTAATTTTCTTCTCCCTGTTGCTAAATCCTGTGAACTATGCTGTGAATCTCTTTATTGGCTTTGAATGCTCTTATATAGTGATTTGTATATTTCGGGCAGGACGGAGGCTCATTTGAGGAAGCATGGGAAGCCATTGGTTTCTCCGCTGGTTTTCACTGTTGGTACTGCTCAAGGCACAAAAGTGTGGGAGATTGATCTGAGAGAAACAGTGATGTAGACTATGAGAGCTGACTAATTCGAGTGTCATGTCTTCAAGGAAACTCTTTCTTACCATTCTCTTCCATCTTGTTCTGTCCCCTCAGGGAATACTTGATAACTTTATTACTCATACTATTTTAAGGCATTTAAGTATATGCTGTCTTTTCTGAATCTTTATTTACATATACACACACACACACACACACACACACACACACACACACACACGTATGAAATCCAGAATATATACATGTATATATTAACTTTTCAACTGGGTGTTCAGTTTCTTAAAGAAAATATTTTCTTATGGTCTTTGTATTCTGTACAACAAAAATAAATGTATGTAATGAATACTAAATAAATATCCGTTAATCAGTGAGCAAATTTATTTCTACTGTAGAAATTTAATCACAGGTTAGTGGTTGGGCCATAGAACTTCAGGACTACCCCCTGGGCACTCCATGGATTCTTAACTACAAAGAGAACTAAGTAAACATGGGACTACAAAGGTGGCAGGGGACAAAAATACAATCAATTCCATGTCACTAACACATATCTCTTTTATACACAACCTTGTATATACACATGCTCATATTTAGAAAATGCATTAGTAACAAAGATTGTGAGGTTACCATTTGGTCCCTGTCTTATTCTTGCATGTTTTTCCCTTGTTAACATTCATAAAAATAAAGGAGACTCCATGTGAAAAAAATGCAATTAATTTTTTATTACTTTAGACAATAATAAGTAATTTTTTTAAAGTTTCATTAGGCAGTGTTTATTCTGGTGCTTTTGAATTGAAAAGCTTAGGTACTCTAAAAATAGATCTTTCTGAAAAATTTGGAACCTAATCAAAGCAATGTGTTGTCATATTTTATGCCTGTTGAGGAAATATGATTAAGAAAAAGTACTTCTTACTATGACATATTTAAATGACTTTTCTATGATTGCTTCATGTGTTAGAAAATGATCCCCAGATTTAGTAGTTCTTTACTGTTTATTATGTGTAAGAATATTTCAATGAGGAGCTCTAGTAGGAAAGCACTAAGCTATTTGTCTTTTTCAATCCATGTACCAGGGCCAGGAAATGATAAATCAGTATGATTTCATAGGACAGGCTTTTGATTAAATGATATCCATAAGTCACCCTTTTTGTTTCCTTAGAGTTCTTTGTGAAAATCTGTTCAATTTGTTTTTATGCTTAAATGTATGGATATATTCACTGTAACTCTAAATTACTTCACAATTCTCACCTTAATTTTTTCCTACTTACTGTAAAACACCACCTTTAGTAGTTCTAGAATCTTTCATTAGGTGCTTTATTTATTATTACCCAGATTCAGTCTGCTTCACAAGTTCTAAATGTTTACTAATAGGAAAAAGCAACACTTTAAAATAAAATAATTCCAGAAATATTCAACAGAAATGCAAGCTCAAAAATGAAACTTAACTAGAGATTTACAGGATTTGTAGACCATTTTCCTACTGTGTTGTGAGAATGTCTTTTAAACCTCAATTTCAGGAGAGGTTCAGATGTCTTTGAATATATACTACTTACTTGCCTGGATAGCCCTGAAAATAATCCCGTAATCAATTAGCTCTGAAATTAATAATAAAAGGAGTTCAACAGTAGTCTTCCCATTTACAAAAAAAATGGCCAATATTTGATGAGTTATGGAAAAGAGTTAAATGTGTAATTTCTGAATACCTACTAAATGTTACGTATTATTCAATATTAAGAATTTTAGTCTTCATGACAGCCCCATTATATATCCTTTGGAGAAACTGAAACTGAAAGGATTATGTGTCTTGCCTAGAAGTATATAGTCAAGGGTGGGACTAGTCTAGGTTTTCTGATTTCACAGTTAGCACCTCCCACCTGCAATATATTATACTACTTGTGTTTCTATGAGAATGTTCTAGCTAACAAATTTTAAAGTTTTGAATACAATCTAGAAATAAACATAAGCTCAAATACTTATGATAGTAATGAAACAAGGTTCTCTTTGTTATTCTTGCAATTCCTTCATTATAGTAAGTTTTAAAAACATTTTTTATTTGTTTGTAAAGAGTCAGGGAGATCTGAATAGCCAAATAATTGTAGGCTAAGGATATAAATGAAGTTAAGATATAATCCCTAGAAATGAAGGGTCAGAGGAAAAGTAGCATAAAGTACCAGACATTCTGAAGTCACAACTACATGGGAGTTCTGAGCAGATTATTAGTTTATAAGCTACATAAAAAGGAATGGACTAGAGGACAAAACCTATTTTCATCAGAGTTTACATTTCTGCTTGCCTTATTGTCACTCTCAGATTTGCCTTATTTTACTGGCTAGAACAAAGTTTGGTAAACTTTTCTGTAAAGAACTACATAGTAAATATTTTTGGCTTTGTGGGCATTATAGCACTTGTTACCATGGGAAAGTAGCCATAAAGAAAATGAAAATAAATGAGCATGGTTGGATTTGGCCCAGGCCATAGTTTTCAGACTTCTTTCCCTTTTTTATTTTTCTCTTTGTGCTTCATTTTAAAGAATTTCTATTGTTGTATCTTCAAATTCTCTAATGTTTTCCTCTGTAATATCTAACCTGTCACTCCCATCCAAGTACTAATCAGGCCTGACCCTACTTAGCTTCTGAGATCAGACGAGATTGGGTGCATTCAGGGTGGTATGGCCGTAGACTTTAACCTATCACTAATCCCACTCAGTGTATATTTTTATCTCTGACTTTTTGTTTTTATATCTAGATGTTTTATTTGGTTTTTTTTTAATATGTCTTTATTTATGATATTCATTCTTTCCTTTAGCTTCTTGAATATCGAGAATACAGTCATAATAACTGTTTTGATCTCTTTGTATACTAATTCTGTCATCTGTTTCATTTTATGAGTCAGTTTTAATGGATTGATTTTTTTCTCTTTATTTGGGGTTGTATTTTCCTACTTTTTATATTCCTAGTAATTTTTTTATTAGATGCTAGGCATTGTGAATTTTGTATTCTTACGTATAGGACATACATAGTAAGAATTTATCTTGTTATAAATATTCTTGAGACTTTTCTGGCACAAATTAAATTACTTGAAAAGACTTTATTCATTTGGGTCTTGCTGTTTAGTCAGCAGAACTAGAGCTGTGTTTAGGCTAGGATTAATCTTTGCCCACCAATAAGGCAAGATTCTTCTTAATACTCTAACTTCACTGTGGTCCCCAACTCCTGGGGCCGCAGACCAGTTAGGGACTGGACCACATAGCAGGAGGTGAGCAGCAGTGAACAAGGGAAGTTTCATCTGCATTTACAGCCACTCTCCACCTTCCGTCAGAGGTGACATTAGATTCTCACAGGAGTGCAAACTCTGTTGTAAACCATGCATGCGAGGGATCTAGGTTGTGCACTTCTTGTAAGAATCTGATGCCTGATGATCTGAGGTGAAGGTGAGGTGGTGACGCTAGTGCTGAGGAGCAGCTGCAAATACAGATTATCATTAGTAAAGAGATTTGACTGCACAATAAATGTAATGTGCTTAATCATCCTGAAACTATCCTCTCCTACCCCCCAGTTTGTGGAAAAATTGTCTTCCATGAAACCTGTGCCCAAAAGGTTGGACACCACTGCTCTAATTGATCCCCTATTAATTATAAGTTTTTTCCACTCAGGTTAGTGAAAACAGTAATTTTTTCTGAGCTTTGTGTGAGCTCTGTTCTCTGTTCCTTATAATTATTTTGGGTGATGCTTTTCATGATCTCAATTTCCTCTCACAAATGCATGATTAGTATTTAACAGAAGAGTGAAGAGAATCCTCTTCAGATCTGTGGTGTTCTCTATGTGGGCAGCTCTCTCTCCAGTGCTCTGTCTTATGAAATTGTCTTGTGGAGCTGTCTTGGCTTCTCCAAATTCCAGCTGCATCTCTCTCTCTCTCTCTCTCTCTTTTTTAATAAACAACAGACATTTATTTCTCACTGTCCTGGAGGCTGGAAAGTTAGAGATCAGAATGCCAGCATGGCTGGGTTCTGTTGAGAGCTGTCTTCCAGGTTACAGGCTGGCAACTTCTAGTTGTATCCCGACATGGTGGAAAGAGCACTCAGCTCCATCTCTTTAACCCAGAGAGACCACTGTCCTTTACCTAGTTTTCTCCTCCCTATACTACTCCCCAGAAACTTTCTCCATGATGTAACTTGGAACAATTATATGGCTCACTTCACTTCATTCCAGTCCCTCAGGCACCATGACCACCACTGTCCAGTGTCCACTATTTTGAGTGCCATTATGCCATACATTTTTTCACAGTTGTTCAGATAAATTTGGTCTCTTTTATTCCATCTTGACTAGAAGTTGGAGTCCCTGTTTTGTTTTTTTTTTATTTTTATATATTATAGATTTTAGACTTTGGCTTGTGATATATTTTACAATTTCTTCTAATTTTTGTTTATATTTGACTTCACTTGAGGTGTTTTATCAATGCAAAAGTATATATTTTCCAATTTGTGTGTAGTCAAATTTATCAACCTACTCATTTATTTCTTTTGTATTTTGCTTTATATAACCTATTCCTATATCATTACATTACCTATACATTCAGGTAATAGAGGAATTCATCACATTTTCTCTTAGAACTTGTACAGGCGTATGTTATCTTATAGGATCTTATTTCATGTTCTTTAAAAATGGCTACTCAATTGTTCCAACATCATTTATAAAAATGTCTATCATGTACGAGTTATTTGAGGTAATTATAATATGCTCCCATTTACCCAGTGTTTCAAAATGATGCTGTTTAATATTAATAGTGATTTCAAATCTGAAAATCTGGAAATGAGTTATTCTTTCACAAAAGGTTTTAGGGGAGAAAGGGAGAGTTTCCCTTGGCCCTCTGAAGCTTCACTGAAAAACTAACTCATGGAAGATTAATTGGAGAAAAGACATACAAATTTATTCACCATGTATATGCGGAAGACTTCAGAAGGAAGACACAGAGATGCAGGGGAAATTGTCCATTTTTATGCTTAGGTTCAACAAAGTATACGCACTTGTGTAGAAATATGAGCGGACAAAAAGAGTGTGATCTAATGCTAATAGACTGAGTGGGAAAATCCAACAAGGCCTGTCTGTGTAGATTCTTCTTGGCCTCTCTGAGCATGCATTCCTTCCTTCTGGGTGTGGGGCAAGACCCTTTCTGGAATGGGGGTCTTATGACCTACAGTCAAACAATGTAGGTCAGATAATTTCTTAATGGCCAGTTTTTACACAGAACATTTTTAGTTTTTATGGCTGGGTTTTGACAAAAGGGATTTTGGTTTCTATGAGCCAACTTGGGGAAGAGAGATTCTGGTTTCTATGGCTAGCCTCAGGGAGAATGGGACTAAGAAACAGGAGGGCAGGAGAAGATTAGAGAAAAACTTTTGCTTCTGAGGCTGCTGCTGAGGCCTTCATTTTGGGATATTATTTTATGAGCCCCAAAAGGGCAAGTAGAATCAAAGGAAGTAATAAAATATTTGGGCAAGAGCCCAGAACCATTGGGTTTCTTAGGATTTTGGTGTTTATTATCTCCTCAGTATTTATACATTGATTAAATTAGATAACTATAGGCCAAATTTTGCTAGTTTATGAACTAACTTATTTCCTTCTGCTCAGAATATGTGAAAAATTTCCCATATTACAAAATAGAAAGCTTGCTTTTTCATTCATGTAGCACAGAGTCATAAAATGTTAAGTTTAGCAAGATCTGCCATGTATTTTTTGCAATATTTCATTTGGCTTTTTATTGTTTTTAGTAGTCTAAGAAAGAAATAATAGATTTGTCTATGTCCTAATACCTCCAGTGCCAGGAATAGTCATACTTCCCTAAGACGTTTTTTATACTTTTGTATATATTCATTTTAATATTTTGTATTTAAAATTTATCTTACCTTATCAATTCATTTTTTAAAAATTGAGTCATTTTTTATATAATAACCTTTCTACAGTTGAATAGTAATTATTGTGTGTCTCTTGAGATTTTCTTTCTCTAGGATATTTAACCTGGAGAAAATGTTCCTAACTTTTCTTTATATCACATAGTTTCAGAGTCATTTAACCATCTTAACTCCTCTATTTTCAGTAGATACCAGTTAGTCTTTTAAAATGTTGCCCGGCATTGTATTAGTACACAATCCTCTAAGAGTGATGTAAGCAGGGTAGAACCAGATGCCTTCAGGTCTACCAGATCTGCACTAACTTGTCCCTACCACAAAGTGTTTTCTAAATTTCTTTTTATTATTATTATTTTTATTTCTAAGTATTATGGGGATATAAATATTAATGGATCATTTTTATAATGCTTGAGTCATGCTTATAAGGGTGCCCATCACCCAGATAGTGTTCATTGTACCCATTAGGTAGGTCCATTCTTTCTCCCCTCCACAACCCTGCTTGATTTCCCTTAAGTTTTACTTCCTTCTGTGCACATGTGTGCTCATGGGTTAGTTCTAGTTTAATAGTTGAGTACATGTGGTGTTTCACAAAGTGTTTTCTAAATAGTGCTGAATAAATCGTAGTCTTGTGAGTATAATATAATATCAAATTTTATGAAAATAATTTCATTTCTTAATCTCATTTTATATGTCTTATAAAAGTGCTATATTGTACTTTTTGATGATATGTACTCAATTAAATACTTATTAAAGTGAGCGACCATTTAAAAATCTGCATATCTTCTTATTTGTTGCACAGTTTTCTTTGTCACCTCCCCAAAAAAATATTATGTTTCACGCAATAGTCTTGAGAGATATTCTACAAAACAATAGGTTCTATAATCAAAAATATTTAGGAGATGCTGGAAAATCTTCCTCTTGATATATTATAATGTGCATTAATATATTACAGGCTCTGAGAGGTCCAGCAGTCAAATAACTGCTAAATTTTACTTAGCCAAGCATTTTAGACTAGGAATTATTCATTAAATTGGAAAAAATGGATTAGTATTGTATAACTTATTTGATGCTAACAATGTATAATGTGTTGAGCCATAAGCACTGCAGGTGAAATGAATATGGCATTTAATAACATCAGCTGAATGTCAGAATGCTCTAAAATAACCATATGCAAATGGTAATTATTCACATGCATCAAGGGTGAAAGTTCATTCCATTATTTGTAGATAGTTGAGTGCAGAAATAAGGGAGATTAAGAGTATAGAGATTCAGAGAGCCTCAGAAATTAGAAAATTATTTTAAAAAGAGAGTTTATGAAAATACCACTATTCTCCAAAGATAAAAGTGGTTTGTATATATTTACTTAAAAGTAATTTTGTTGATTCAATAATTATGTAAATGTACCCAGGTTATATATGTGATGCTATAAAGTATGCAATGGAAAGAACGCACTGATGAAATAATGACTACACTATATTCAGTGTAATCCAAACAAACATCTCCAAATGTTGGTGCATGCTTAGCATAAGTCAAAAATGAAAAAAACTATAGCGCTTCTTTTATCCATTTTGTTTTGTGTATTTTTATGGTCCTTAAATCTAATATATTTGTAAATTATCTGCTCCTTTAATTGACTCCTAGAGTAGGGTTGTCATATTTTAATGCCAAAAGTTAGATATGCAAATATAACATTCAAATGAATAAGATTGAATTGAATATTTAATTACATGGTATTATTAATAGCTATGTTATATGTTCCAGTGTTTCCTTTATATTTTATGATATTTTAACTTTAATATATAAGCAAATAATTTAACAGGTGGCAAATAGAGAACGCAATTATATCGCTTAATATTTAAAGACTAAATTAGATGTTTAAAATGACAATGTTGTTAAACAACCTAAGATAAGAGAGAGATTACTTTTAAGCTGTACCTTTAGAAAACACACACACCGTGTTCACTGGCTCTGCTTATACATGTTATGTATATATGCCATTAGTTAACAAAGACCTTAACAAAGAAACCTGTGAATAGGAGAACTTTTTTCTGCTTTAGTATTTTTTCTTCTTTAAATATGTACCTATTTCCTCAAATAAAATTAATTTTATTTTATAATATTTTGTATTTTCTTTTATATAAATATGTATATGAATAAATGTATAAAGTATTTACATATATACAAGCAGGCATCTCTTAGTTTCCATGCAGATTAGTTCCAAGACCTCCTACAGATACAAAAATCCACAGATGTTCAAGTCCCTGCTATAAAATGGTATAATGTTTGTATATAACCTATGCACATCCTCCCAAATACTTTAAATCATGTCTAGATTACTTATAATACCTAATGCAGTGTCAATGCCATATAAATAGTTGCTACAGTGTATTATTTAAGGAATAATGACTAGAAATAAAAGTCTGTACATGTTCAGTACAGACGTTTTTTTCAAATTTTTAGATTCACAGTTAGTTGAATCCATGGAT
The DNA here is from genome assembly GCF_020740605.2 of Lemur catta. Lineage (NCBI taxonomy): Eukaryota > Metazoa > Chordata > Mammalia > Primates > Lemuridae > Lemur > Lemur catta. The sequence continues at coordinate 47,831,275 of NC_059128.1, read as the reverse complement.
GCAGAACCCATGGATCTGGAGGGCCAACTGTATATGAAAATGAAAGAAAAAAATTATAACATGATGAGAAAAGTCAATTTTAATGATAAGATATAAGTAGTTTAAGAAAGAAAAAGGTTTGGGAAAAAGGAGAGAAAACATCACTTAAATTAAAAATAAAATTCTGCCCCCATAATAGCATAGAAAAGTACAAGGTATTGTCAGGATCAGAAGAGAGAAATCACATAGACAAGACAATTGTTTTTTTTTCTTTCATTGCTGAATAAGCATTATGCTAAAGGAATGGCATTTCTAATCTCAGCTAAGATAGGTTTCTATTTTATATTCTGAAGTAGAAAGAATACAAAATAACATCAATGAATAAATTATCTCTGATAAAACAACTTCACTTCTCAACTTAGAGGTGGCCGTAAATTGAGAAGAGATTCATTTATAATACCTCATTCAACTAAAATTTAATAATTTCTTGTCAAGTGAATAATGGTCTTTAAAATATTATGTGTTACTTGCTGAGGTAAAATGATGGGAAGTTTGATAAAATGATCTTCCAATTTAATATTATTTCTAAATGAATTTTCAAATATACTGCTTATTTGAACATCAATATAGGTTTTCTTGTGTATGGTGTTTATTTTTTGCAGTTCTTTTATAAGTTTTTCTAAAATTTATTCATAGTACATGCTAAAGTAAATTTTCTAGACTAGAGTTAAGGATATTTTTAAAGGCAATTATGCAAAGTGAGAGAAACTTCAGATGTGTGTTTTAAGCTATAAAGGTTTCTTGCATTTATTGTAGCCTGTTTTTGCCCTTAGACTTACTGTAGCAGTATATTCTTTGATGAGGTCTGCGGATCTGTAAGGTTATTCTGATGTTTACTCGGTGTTGAGAAACATTCAATATTCTAGATTCTTGGAATTCCAAATGTGGTCCACAGACCAGCAATGTCAACATCATCTTGGGACTTGTTAGAAATGACAAATCTTGGGCCCCACTTCAGAATACTACAACAGAATCTGTAATATTAACAAGATCCCAAAGGATTCACATATACACTAGGTTTTAACAAGCACCTACCTAGGTCCTAACTCACAACCAACCCTATTAACATTACTTTGTAGGACTTCCAAAACCATTTACTAAAAACAGTGACTTACTCAATACTGCACAATAATGAACATTAAAGTTAATTCAAATCTAGATGCCATTAATTCCCTGTTTCTCTTCTTTGGTACTAGTGATTTTAGAATGTTTTGCTAGCTACATAGTAGGCACACAATTTATTGTCAAATGAATGGAAATGCTTTGAGTGAGGCAACTGGTATGTAGGTACTAGTATGTTTTGAGATAGATATAAATAAGGAAAGAGTGCAAAACAATTTCAGAATAAAGTTTTCAAAACCAGTTGCCCCTCTGATAACCATTTCACTGTAGGTGGCTTCGAAATCATTCGATCTTTGAATTGGTAGTCAATTTGTTGGTTTGGGGCCAACCTCACTAACCAGGGTTATTGTTCCAGAAGGAATAATGCTGTACAGGGAGCTTCTGCCTCTCTGCTTCTTGCTGTCTTTTCAGAATCTGATCAGCTGTTGCTATTTGAGACTTGATAACTGTGTATGTGAGAAACCTCTATAAGCTGTTTAGCTACCTAACAGATTCTGAGAACGATTATTAATGAACCATGCATACTTGCCATCATTTTAGGACTTATTAGCTTCCATTTATTTATGAATCCAATGGGATTGCTAATAATCTTGATACTCTCTGGGTGTTTCCACATCATTTTGTCTTCTAGTGATTGAACTATCTATAAACATCTCTGTTTCAAGAACTTCTCACAATTTTTCTGGAGTAATAAAGTCTTATTTCTCTAGATGAATAAAGTTTTATGAAAAAGCGTTCTCAACTTATCTGACATGAAATACGGGAAAAGATTTGTCCACTCTGATATGGAAGTCTTTTTTGACCCAAGGTTAGAGCCAATTGTTTTTGTTTTTTAAGTGGAGCACAAGTTGGTATGGATTTAATCTTTATGTTATGCTACCAAAAAGGGATGGCTGATCATGGCCCAATCATGGGGAAAGGATATTTACCAATTGTGGTGGCAGCCATTTGATGTTCAGCTCATCACTTTGGCCACTATTGGCCCCCATTTCAGACCAGAGTTATGCTCAGCTCAAGCCCAACTCAATTCTCCATTTCATCAACACACTCATGAGTTAAAATAAAATTGAAGTGAATGTCATCTTCTGTTTTAAGTTACAGAATGAAATTCTATACTGCATTGCTATATTATTGCTTTATTTTTGCTTAGTAAATCTAGTTGTGAACTAGAAAGTAACACGACTAAAGAAATGACAAACAATACCCCCCCAAAAAGCAAAAACATAAATAAAAACAGAAAAAGTAAAATGACTTAGAAGATAGTAACATTTATTATAAATTTATAGTGATTTAGATAGATGCCCTTTTACTCAGAGATTGATAAGTAGACCAAAGAAAACCTAGAAGACCTAGAAGCAAAGTCATAGGTAATCAGGCATTGATTTATTAGAGACGGGCACAAAAACACAGTAGGAAAGAACACCCCTTTCATTTAATTGTGCTGAAACAATAGTTAAACCATACATGGATAAAAATGTAATTGGACTTCACCCTCACACCATTCAAAACATAGATTATTAGATCTGAAAAACAAAACTCTAAATTAAAAAAAAAATTATAGAAGAATTTTCATTACATTTTGGCAGGGAAGTTTCTTTTTAAGTAAAAAGTACTGATAGGAAATTAAAAAATTGGTAAATTTAACTATTAGAAAATTAAAAGCTATTTTTTTTTTATTTCAGCTCATCATGGGGGTACATAAGTTCAGGTTTTATACATTGCCCATGTCCTGCCCATCCCCCCAAATCAGAGCCTCAAGGGTGTCCATTCACCAGACAGTGCGTCTGGCACTCACCATGTAGTCATACCTCCATCCCCTCCCCCCACCCTCCACCTCCCTGAGTCAGCACCCTCAAGCATGACCATTCCCCAGACGGTGCGCATCATCATGTAGGCATACACCCATCCCCTCCCCCCACCCCCCATCTCAGTCTGATATCCAATTGGTACCCTTCCCTGATGTGCATTTAGGTGATGATCAGAGAAACCAATTTTCTGGTGAGTACATGTGATGCTTGTTTTTCCATTCTTTGGATATATCACTTAATATAATGGGTTCCAACGCTCTCCAGTAGAACCAAATAGTTGTCGTATCACCGTTATTTCTTATAGCTGAGTAATACTCCATGGTATACATGTACCACAGTTTACTAATCCATTCGTGGATTGATGGGCATTTGGGTTGTTTCCACATCTTTGCAATTGTGAATTGTGCTGCCATAAACATTCGGGTACAGGTGTCTTTGTCATAGAATGACTTTTGTTCTTCTGGGTAGATGCCCAATAATGGGATTGCTGGATCGAATGGTAGGTCTACCTGAATCTGTTTAAGATATCTCCATAATGGTTTCCACAGGGGTTGCACTAGTTTACAGTCCCACCAGCAGTGTATGAGTGTTCCTGTCTCTCCGCATCCACACCAACATGTGTTGTTTTGGAACTTTTTGATAAAGGCCATTCTCACTGGAGTTAAGTGATATCTCATTGTGGTTTTGATTTGCATTTCCCTGATGATTAGGGACGTTGAGCATTTTTTCATATGTTTGTTAGCCATTCTTATATCTTCTTTTGAAAAATTTCTATTCATGTCCTTTGCCCATTTTTTGATAAAGTTGTTTGATTTTTTCTTGCTGATTTTCCTGAGTTCTAAATAGATTCTTGTTATCAGACCTTGCTATTCGTCAATAGATTATATACTACTATGAAAGTGATAAAACAAGTCACAAAATCATAAAAGACATTTGTAAAATGTGTAATGATGAAGAATTTGTATCTAGAACATTTTTAAAAAATTCCTAAATACCTAATAAGAAATTGAACAAAATACTTGAATATTTATCCCCAAAGGGGAAAAATCCAAATGGCAAGTAAACTTTAAAGTAATATTCTACTTTATTAGTAATTATGACATTCAAATAAAAAATATGATGACATACAACAATATGCCCATGATATTGGAAAAAATTAACAAGTTTGACAATAGGAAGCTTTGCTGAGCATATGAAGCAATGGAAATGTCCATACACTTGTGGGAATGAAAACTGTTGTACCATTTTGGAAACAGTCTAGTATCCTATAGTAAAATTGAAGAGACATATTTTCTTTGATCCACTAACTTTCTTATTGCATCATCTCAAGAAACTTATATATAAGCATACTTAGCCTGTAAATGAGTATTTAAAATAGCATTGTTTGTAAAAGTTCCAACAGGAAATAATCCAACATTTATCATTAATCAAATGAATAATTAAATTGCGATATAGTCATGGCATAGAAGACTACATAGTAATAATTATTTTTATTGCTATTTACTTTTTATTGTGGAATGGTATTCTATTGTACAGATGCACCAGTTCCTTCATCCATTTACTGATTGAAAGACATGTGTGCTGTTTCCAATTCTTGGAGTCTGTAAAGTGACTTTCAGCACTCCAGTACATGTTTTTTGTGTGAATATAAGTTTTCCTTTCTCCTGGATAAATAAATATCAAAGAATGGGATTGCTGGATATGGTCAGTGTTTGATTAACTGCATTAAAAAAGGGCCAAACTGTTTTTGAAATTGGCTGGTTCAGTTTGCATTTAATAATATATGAGTTTCAGTTGGTGTTTTCAGCACTTGATCTTCACAATTTATTTTGTTTTGTTTTTTAGCCATTTTATACATTCAGTGTGTAGTGATACTTCATATTTTAGTTTGCATTTTTCTAAAATCCATTGAAATTGAGCACATTTTCAAATGCTTATTTGTCATCATACATCTCCTTTTGTAGTTTCTCCGTTTAGATCTTTTCAGTTTTAGTTTATTTATTTTCTTATTTTTGAGTTGTGGGAGTTTCTTATAAATTCTGGATATAAATCATGTGTTAGAAACATGTGTCCTTTACAAGTGTTTTTGTCGTCTGTGCCTATGTATTCATTCTTTCAACAATGCCTTTCCCAGACAGAAAGTATAAGTTATATCTTCATTTATGAGTCATGCTCTCAGTTATCTATAACCTCTTTCTTTCCAAACCTACTGCCATGAAGTTTTTTCTATTATAATTTTTTTGGTGTTTTATAATTTTATGGTTTACATTTAAGGCTGCAAAATATTTTAAATTGATTTTTACATGAAGTAGACCACATGAATCTATTCAAATTTTCAAGCAGGATTTCTTGAAAAGACCATCCTTTATTCATTGACTTGCCTTTGCATCTTTAAAAAAAAATCAGTTAACAGTCAGGGTTGATTCTGGGCTCTCTATTTTGCTCTATTGATTAATGTGTTTATATTTAAACCAATATCCCATTGTCTTGGTTTATGCTCTTTATTATTGTTGATTTTTTGCTTTATTTGGGTTTAATTTGTTCTTATTTAATTTCTTATCGTGGAATCATAGATTACTGATTTTTTTCTTCTTTTCCAATATAAGCACTTAATGTTGTACAGTTTCCTTTGAGCATTCCTTTAGTTTCATCCTAAAAGTTTTGATATATTGTATTTTCATTTCTACTCAGTTAAACATAGTTTAATTTATTTTAATGCTTCCTCTCTAATGCATGGGTTATTTAGCAGTGTGTTTACCTTCCAGTTATTCAGGGGATTGTCCAATAGCTTTTTGTAATTGACATCTAGCTGAAGTATGTTAGTGCAAAACATTGTATATACTTTCTGTTCTTTTAAATTTGGTAAGATTTTTTATGGCCCAGAATTTAATCTATCTTAGTGACTGTTTCATCCGAACTTGAAAAAATATGTGTCTGCTATTGTTGGGTAGAGTGTTCTTTATATATCAAGTAGATCAAGTAAGTAGATAAAAATTTTAGTGGTTGCCATATGATCAACAATATACATCCTTAATTAACCATTCTGCTTTCAAATAATATAACACTTCACATATAGTGTAAAAACCTTACAAAAGTATATTCCTAATTCTTCCCTCCTAGTCTTTGTATTAATATTATGGTTAGCATACATTTTACTTTTACATATGCTATAAATGTACAACTTTTGTACTATTTTTGATATACACAGCCAATTATCTTTTAGAATGATTAAAAACGAAGTAAAGAAAATAATTTTAAAAAATTTTATTTATTCTAGTGTTCTTTTTACTATGCAGATCTATAGTGCTGTCTGATACCATATTTATTCTGCCTAAAGAGCTTTGTTTAATTTTTTTTAAATATAAATCTGCTAGAAATGAATTTTTTCCATTTTTGTCTGAGAAAGTCTTTATTTCTCCATTTTTTGAAAGACATTTTGTTTTCACTGGATATAGTGAAATGGATACACTTTCTTTTTGCCGGGCCTTCAGTGCAGGTGTTTGAATTACTGTAGTCAAAAGTTGGACAGGGCCTGAGATTTGTTGTTGCTATTGTTACCCTTGGTGCATCACAGGTTTCAAATTCGTCTGGCAAAATTTTTAGTTTGTGGTAAGGACGAGTTTGCTTGAGGGTTGATTAGGGTGGGGACCAATTTACCATTTCTCAATGTCGGCTCCACCTTCAGCTTTCAGTCTTCCTTTTGCATTGTTTCTCCGTGAACACTGCCTCTGCATTCATTAGCTCAGTTATAAATAGACTGGCAGAGGTGTTTTCTGATAGTTTGTAATTAAGCCTTAGTCGTAGGCAGTCCTTGTGCCCCTAAATCTTAGGACTGTGGCCTTCACAATTGCTCTTGCCCTCCTTCAGCTGCAGTTTTAGGCTCAGGATGTTTTCTGCCACTCCCCTAAGCATTAGTGTCTTCTGTTTCTCTCTATTCAGTTGGTTTTTCCTAGTGCCCTGAAGTTTACTGTTTCTGTTGTCTTCCCCCTATGAATTAAGGAATTTGTTATAAAAGGAAATAAAATATTTTTAAATGTCCTACAGCTTATTATATCCTGTCATGATTTCCCTGTTTAAAGCCACAAAAAATGGAAACTTGCACCATACTCTTGCCAATCTTTAAAAGTGACCTGCCCACCAGAGTTTGCTGCTTCTTTCCATCCTCCAGGGTCTTCAAGGAATTGCTTTTTGCATTATATCCAGGTTTTACAGCTGTTTTCTGTAGGAGGAGACACCACTTATAGTCTTCCATTGGCCCCTTGCATATATTTTTCTATGTGCTTCTGTTGCTCTTGTCAATCTTATCTCATGGCTTTCAGGAATTATTGACAATTCCTAGATCCATAAATTTACCTCTCTTGTTTTTCAATGTGAAAATGATTTTATTCTAAACCTGCATATAAACATAGATGCAGACACAATACAAACACAAGTGTGTAATTAAGAATAAATATGTTAAAACAAATTTAAATATAATATCACATTTAAATGTAACTACCTATTTCCTGTAAGAGCCAAACTATAACTCTATTCAGTACACCTTGATAAGACTCTTTCAATTCCTTCCCCAAACTATAATATTTTCTCATTTAAAATGAAAAATGATATTATATCTCACCCCGTAATCTAAGATGTTTACAATTTATTGCCCATTTCCCCAAAGGCTTTTAATTTCTCCAAACAGCTTTTATTTTCTAGGAAATATTCCTCGTTGTAAAACTCCACTTTATGAATAATTTCTATGTTTCCCTTTTGGGCAAGCTGCTGCTTATCTGGCAAGCTCTAAAAGCTATTTTCAAAAAATACTTCAAAGGGACCAGTAATTAGCTTTTCTTGGCTTTTGAAACATTCTGTTTGGATTTTGTTCCACATCAAGAATACTTTATAAGGTATTTCAGAGGAAATTTATCTATTCCCCTTTTAAAAGTGGACTTAAGGCCATGTGATATAATATCTATGATTGGGTTTACTTAAACTCTTTGAATTCAGAGATTTTATCTTTGAAAAACTAAGGTAACCGTGACACATGCCATGTATTTAATAGCCATGCTATGAAGGACTGTAAATTAATTTATCTAGGATGTTAATATTGAAGGTACAATGTTGGATGTTTCTAAACAACCAGATATGTACTTTTAAAAATAGTTTATTCATATTCTATCTTTACACTAAAATATCTTTATTGCTTTACACATCTTATATATTTTGATAATTCACTTAGTACTGTAAGAATTAGCGATATTAATTCTTAGGATCTATTTAAAGTTATACCATCTTTGTATACCATTCATATAAACATGTTCTTGTTGCAATGCCCTCTCTATACCTGAAATAGTGAATGATGAACACTGGTAGGGCATAGCAGAACATTGTAACATTTCATTAGCCCTATACTCAGAAAAGGAGAAGGCAGAAGAAAATCATTCCAACTTATCTTATGGCAGTGCAGGTCATCTATTATGCATTTCCTCAAACGCAAATGTTCCACCCAGTTGGATTCATATTTTCTAATCAATTCCAGTGATTCATTGTAAACATTTCTTTGAATGAATCATGATGGGGAGTATTATAGACGATACTATATTTTAACATATTTAAACTTAACATTAGCTGGCATCTATTAGAGATGTTTAAAGAACCTATGTTTCCTGTATAAATTTGCCAGTGGTGCCTTATATAATTTTCAAACATTTGGAAGGAATCAATTGAATTTAAGGTATTTATAATTAGGTAGTATTAGTAGAATGGGCTCCAATTCTATCCAAGATAATACAAGAGGTGCTAGATCACCATTGGCTATTGTGGCTGAGTAGAACTCCATGGTATACATATATCTCAGTTTATTAATACACTCATATATTGATGGACACTTGATTTGTTTCCACATCTTTGCAATTGTGATGGGTATATTCACACCTAATGGGTGCAGTGCACACCATCTGGAGGATGGACGTGCTTGAAGCTCTGACTCAGATGGGGCAAAGGCAATATATGTAACCTAAACATTTGTACCCCTGTAATATGCTGAAATAAAAATAAATTAATAAATAAAAAATAATAATTAGGTAGTCTTTAATGTCTCCTGAGACAGGAATTGAACTGGATTGCCTAGGTAATAAAACCATATCTAAATTATAATTCTTCTCCTGCCTCAAGGCTCCTGGTACTCAGAGTCTGCCTAGGATGTACACCATCAGCTCTTCAGCTTTCATGTCTTCAGACTACACCACTGGCTTTCCTGGAGTCAACCTCTTATAATAAATCTTATTGTGGATATACATGGATATGTAAGATTTATTTCCCAGCACCACTATATGGTGTATATATATCTCATGTATGTGTGCGTGTATATATGAGAGAAATATATAACTATATAGATATACAGATAGCAGCACTTGACTCTAATAATGATGCTGAAATACATCATATAAGCATGGTATTAGCTATATGTCTCAGATGATGATATCCTAGATAAGTTTTCTTAAAGAATAGATAAGTAAACAATATATTTCTAAAGACAAAAGAAAAATATGACTCATCTAGTTAGTCATTCAACTGGAATGACATCATCATACAAGATATTGTCACAAAAACCTGGATATTTTGGGTTTGTTTTTTGTGGGTTTTTTGTTTGTTTTTTGCTTAAAGGATATGTGACTATATTCTTTCATCTTTTATTATGTATAATCATCAAAATGTTCTTGACATGGCTCATAAGTGGTCAAAGGCTGATAGAAGATATTGGAAAAAGACATTAGATAGAGTTTATTTTATTAGAAACTCCTGAGTGGTATTAGTACCCTTGTAGAGGAGACCCTGGAGCACTCTCTTGCGCCTTTGGCCACGAAAGGACACAGTGGGAAGATGGCCATCAGTGAGCCAGGTAGCAAGCCCTCGCCAGACACTGAATCTGCTGGCTCCTTGATCTTGAACATCTCAGCCTCCAGAACTGTGAAAAATAAATTTTTGTTGTTTTTAAGCCACCTACTCTGTTAGTCTGTTTTAGCAAGTCCAAATGGACTAAGACATAGACTTAGAGATTCTGATAGAAATAATGAGAATGATTTAAAATTGTTAGTTTGAAATAGCCTTGGTTTTTGGACAATATTTGTCTTTGGAAAAGAATTGTCAACAATCTATGTCAAAAGCTCATAATAAATTTTTCTATTAACTCTGTTTTTACAATTTAAGATGAAATTCTGGATCTAATAACTTTTGGCTGGTAGCCACACACCGCTACTTTGGGCTATAATATCTTTGACAGAATGAAATCTAGATTTTAGTCTCCATTATAAAAATATTTCTGGACAAAGTTGAAATAAGTTTGATTAGACACTGAAAATATTGAATTCTGAGCCAAAAACATAAATTTATAAATGAATGAGCTATTTGTAAATATATTAATCATGTTTATCCACTGCTTACAGGAATAATAAATAAAAATACACTTAAATTCATTCTTATAATGAAAATCATAATTTATTATGTAGCATTGAATGTTGGAGAATATTTAAATAATATCAGAAAAGCTCAGAATTATTGAATTATCTGCACTTCTAGAAATGTTAGTATTTTATAAGTGTTCCATAAAGACAAGGATATAAGTAACCCTGTATGCAAATATTGCAGCTCAGAAACTATATTGAAATGACCACTCAATTTGAAAGACCTTGAACAATGCCAGGGAAACTATTTAGGAAGATATTACAATGGATATTGCAGTGTTACTTATATATCCATGGTAGCAATAAAAATGGGCATAGGTGGATGAATAAGAAATGTATTTTTGAGATAGATCTGAACAGGACTTGCTGATGAATTTGGTGTGAAAGCTTAGTGAAACAGAGGAAATAATGATTACTCCTAGGATTATAGTTGAGCATTTGGTGTGGATGGTTGTAGGACTTACTGATAGGGAATACTGACTTAGAAATAAGCTTTCATGGGGCATAGGATTCACTACTGGGCATGATAGATATGAACTGATTATTAAATATTAAAGTGAAGATAACAAGTTGTGCAAGAGAGAAAGAAAGAGAAACTGATTTAAGGAAGAGGTTAAGAGGAGGATAATGTGAGGCAATTGACCGAGATGTTCCCCTCTGCTTGGCTGAATTTAGGCTGGGCTTCTTACCTACCTTGATTCTAGGCTCCTTACCTACCTTTTTGTAGAACATTTACTTTAGGAAACTTGTAATTGTAAATTCTCTTTAAGATGTAAATCAGTTTAAAAAGCATTGACAGTTTTACAGCCCAAGATTGACTTTCTCAAAGACCTGGGAGCCATCCCTTTGAAATTAATTGTCAAGGAAAATAATGCCCCCATCTCTGGAAGAGAGTAGGAATCTAACTTCAATGGGTGCCAATTAGCAAACACAAGTGACATAATGGAGAAACATATTTATAGACTCAGAATAATTCAAAGTGCTCAACACCTTCCACTCATCAGTCTCCCCCATAACTTCTATTAAAATAATAAACCATGAAATCTAGGCCTTAGCTGCTATGAACCCAGGATCAGAAGCACTAGCCTTCCTAGGACATTGTTAGAAATGAAAAATGCTCAGACCTCACTCCAACCCACTAAACCAGAAGCTGCATTTTTAACAAGATTTCCAAATGGGAATGGGGTGGGTAGTGGAGGATGAAAAAGTAAATTGAGTGTGTAAAGTTGAAATATTATTATGTTGTGGACCGTGGAATAAATTAGATGGCAGAATGGGAGTTCATAGTCAAAAACAATGATGCTAAATATATGGTGGATACAAAGTGAGTTGGTGGGGTTATTGATGATGGCATGGTCAAATTTACAGTCATGGGTAGGGCTGCTTGACAGCAATTCAGGTGCTGGTCTCATGGGTAAGGGGAGTAGGGAGAGTGACTGGGAGATCTTTAAGGGCAATGGCTATCAAAAGGAGTGTATAGTGCAATGGCATGAACTTAAGATGTCTTGTGTTATTAAAAAGCAGAAGGAGAAATCATGATTTAGAGGTGGTAATAGTACCCCTTTGTTATCTCTAATTGTGAGGCACATACAAAGGAAAGAAAAAGCAGCCTTGTCTTGAGAGGGCTAGGTAGAACCTGTGGTCTCAGTAAAAGGCCAGATTCAGATAGGGCCAGAAGTTGGCAAACTTTTTCTGTAAAGATCCAGATAACACATATTTCAGTCTTTGTAAGCCATATGTTCTCTGTCACAACTACTCAGATCTGCTCTTGCAGTGGAAAAGCAGCCACAGACATTATGTAAATGAATGAATGTTTCAATAAAACTTTATTTACAAAATAGTTTGAGATTCCTGAGCTAAAGAGATGATATATGACAGAATGGGGATAATTGGCCATGGGTTCCAAAGGAATTATTGGAAAGCTGTGGAATGTGTCAAGTTAGGAGATGTGAAGAGAGTGTGGCACACACTCTGCGTGATCAGGATTTCTGCTGGTAACTTAAGTAAACAGTAATATGACAAATGGAGAACTAGTCTTGATATTTTTAAAAATTTTGAGTTCATTAACCCCTTATTTCACAATATTTCATAAATATATGGAGAATATATTGTAAACTATATGCATAGAATGAACTCTCATATATATATATATAATAGCTTCTATACGTAGAAGCTATAAAAAATAAAATGAAACTTATGTGCCCAACTTAAGAAATAGGATGTCACCAATATTTTGAAGCCCCGTATGCATCCCCTCTCTCCAAAGATAAGCCCTTCTGTAAATGTTTTGTTTATTATTTCCTAGTTTTTATATACCTGAATCTAAGTTAAAGGACAAGCATAGAAGAGAAATGACTGAATAGATAATTAGAGACCTCAGGAGAGATTGAAAAATTTCTCTCCCAGAGAAATATAAAAACAGAGGTGTGTGTTTGTATTTCAAAGGCAGGTAAAATCTGATGCCAGCCATCCATTTACATTCCAAAGGATTAACAGTTAAGAAATTTTCTTTTCTCTTCCCTGAGAAGAGAAGACTCGTTTACATGAGGAGATAAAGATTTCCTCCCTCTCTGGAGGAGAGTGTGGCCCCTAGGCAGTTTGTATCCCATATAAGCTCCCAGAATCATAATTTTGGAATTCCTCTCCCTTGGTGCAGGAGACCTCTCTTGTGCACTTGCAGGCCTAACCGTCTGGTTCTCATCGCATCACCTTGAAGGAGAAAATAGGGTATGGGAAACCAGTGTGCTTACTGCAGTAATGATAGTCTTCCCCTGATCCAGAAGCCTCATATTTGTTTTCAGGACAAAATAAATAAATAAATATAGATATCAAAAACTAACCACCACCAGCAGAATACATATTCTTTTCAAGTGTGCTCTGGGCTCTGAGATTTTAGAAGTCCCATTTCCCGAAAGTACAAAACAGGTTCATCGTGGACACAGCAAGTGCTTAATTGAACTACAAATTATGGTCTCCATGTAGAAGTCTGGGCTCCCCCAGTTTGGGGACCAGCCGCTGAGACGAGGAGTCATCGTCCTAGCAGAGGTAATCAACTCATTATCAGGAGAAGATAGGGCTGCTGTTATATTAGTACAATAGGGAAGAATAGGTGTGGCACTTTGCTCATCTACCTGGGCACTTCTTGATTATCTCTGATATAATTTTAATGGTAAATGGATAAGTGTAGCAGCCATAACCTGAGAAGAACATAATATCCAGGGCTTAGACTCCAGAAAGAGGGACTGTGTCACACTACTGGGTAAGCCATGGAGATGCACAGAGGTGCTAACTGAGGGAGAGAAGAATCTAAAATGGATGGTAGAAGACAGAGCTGATGAGCGTCAGTTATGATGGTCCTGACAGCAGCTGCAGTGATAATGGCTGTCATTTGTCCCACTGATAATCCTTTTATAAGTTTCCCTTAGGAAAAGTAGCCTACCATAATCACGTATGAGCCACTCCCAGAATTTATTATATAAGGAGACCCAAACAGCATAAGGAGTAGACTTTAGTGGTTCTATGCTGCTCTGCTCAGATCCTCATATAGGACTGAATGACTTATTTTCTTAGCTTCTGGTAGTGCTTCTACTGTCAGATAGCCCTCAGTTCTTACCTCACAGAAAGTCACATTCTCATCGCAGGGCAGCTACATCTAATGACTATTCAATGCAGGAGTATAAAGGCCCAACCCCTTTGTACCAACTGGGAGGGGCCATGGGATTGACTGAGGCCTCCTTTGATGAGACTGCGTCACCTATCTCCTTCTCCTCCTGCCCATTCCTACTTTGCTTTCATTTTTTCACACCTGTTGATCCCAAGAACATTTCTTTACAACTTCCCAAATGCTAATTTCAGTCTCATTGTCTGCTTATTGGAAACCCAACCAATAATACATATCAATTAATGAATTATTTCAAAAATATGTCTGAATAATATAGTATAACTTTCAGAGATAAATGGTGAATGTATCTATTTGTAGAATTTATAAAGAAATATTTTTAAAATTAGAGTTAAGATAGAAATATACAACCTGAAGTTTACACTCACCAAAGCTGAGGACCTGGTGTAGTACCTTCCCTTGAGGAGGAATGAACATTCATAAAGCAGTACTATGGAACTTTTGCAGCTCCAGTGGGTGACAATGAGAGCAGCAGTCACCACACCTGGCAGATATTTGGGCTATCAGTTTCTACCCCAGACCTACTGAGTCAGATTCTGAATTTGTATAAGATCTTAAGATAATTCCTGTCCACTGATTTAGATTAATGATTCTCAACCCTGACTGCAGGATAGAATCACCTATGAGATTTGAAAAAAATACATATGCCTATGCTGGACTCCGAATAAATTACCTCAGAATTTCTGTGATATGATGTCTGAGCATTGGTGTATTATAAAAAGGTCCCAAGGCCTTTTCTAATGAGTAGCCAGAGTGAATAGTCACCGATACAGAAGGTCTCCAAAGTTCCTTTTCCCCTTTAATGTCTTAGGTCAATCACAAATGTTTATAAAATCCCTCTGGATTCCCACTAGTAAGTCTCCATTATTCTCTTAGAATTTTTAGATTGTTTATTTCATTTCCATTCTTTCAAGCTCAGAAAATGGGAATATGAAACTGTACACTGATCGATTTGCTTACTGTCTGACTCCAGTCTCTGGAAGTTACAATTTTCTATCCTCCCTTCTCAAGGGACTATGGATAAGGTGAAACTAATAAATGGCAATAGAGCTCAATTTCCAGGTTCAAAATCAATGCCATAGTCACTCTCTTTCAAATACTGCATCAGTTTGGTTAGAAGAATTTTCAATGTATTTTGGGGTTCCCATCAATGAGGTTTGG
Organism: Lemur catta; assembly: GCF_020740605.2. Classification (NCBI taxonomy): domain Eukaryota; kingdom Metazoa; phylum Chordata; class Mammalia; order Primates; family Lemuridae; genus Lemur; species Lemur catta. Next base: position 47,816,021 of record NC_059128.1, on the reverse strand, counting down.
CCGCAAAACAAATCATTCAATCCTTTGTTCTTCCCCAGTGCTTTGAAAAAGAGGACCAAAGTAAGGGATGAAAGTATGTAAATAGCTGCAATAATATTCAATTCCCAGGCCATTGATTCCTGCCCAAGCAAACACCTATAGAAGACAGGAGGGAAAAAAAAAAGTCCATCACTACCTTCTACCCCAAATGGGAAATAATTCACATAGGCTCATAGCTATAGGCCTGAATAAAGTAACATATTATTGAATGTTAAAATTCACATGGATTACAGAATAATTTTAAGTATCCTGGGGTATAGGACATATTATGCATGTTTTAAAGACTTTCTATTGACTAAAACAAATCACTGAAATAAAGAAAATGGACATGATAGTTTTTTAAAGGCCATTTAATGGTAATATAAGTTAAAAAAAGCCTATAAGCATGTTGAAATAGAAACTTATCTACATGAATATTTCCCGTATGTTAAAGCCCATGTGAAAAATATATATTTAAAACACATATTAGAGCTAAAATATTTTATTTCTGTCAAGGTAAAATGATTGAAAAAAAGACAAATTTGCTCATGTAAGTAGAAAGTTTATCAGACTTGTTAAAATTTGGAATTTGGTGGTTTTGCCATCAGCATTATTATTATTGTTATTATTATTACTTAGGAAGGTACTGAGGAGAGAATACAAGAAGAATATCATACAGGAAAAGATTCAACCAAAGGTCAAGTAAAGAACGTTCTTCACAAATAATGACTCACGGTAGCCTACTTAAACATTTAGTAACTGCAACTATGCATCTGTGTCCAGATGTTTCCCACACTGAAGTTGCTGACAGTTGCCTGTATGCGTGGTGACCAAATGCCTCACGTAAGACGATGAAAGGAAGACCTGCAGGAATTCCTGTTTCATGTTCACATGACATACTACATTCCTTGGCTTTCTGTATGATCTGTTCTAAAGATAATGATATCTCAAAGTGCATTCAGGATTATTTCCACATTTAAGGAGTGGTAGTTTATCACACATCTCTTTAGACCTTCAATTGGCTGAAGAATACTGACTTATTGGCTTTATTACATTTTCTCCCCTGCCTTCCCACCCACCCCAGTTTAAGTGATTATTTCCATTGGCTTTAGCCATCTAAGATTTCTCATAATTACACACCCATATATAGACATCCTACAGGCAATCATTTCCTTAATGCATTTGATTATGTTTTCCCATATTTTATAATTTCCTTGGCTGTAAGAAACATGAGACCTAGAAATCATTTTGAAAATATTTCAGTGATATTATGACAATAATTTTGAATTGGATTACTTTATTTTCTGTTTTTAAATTCTGGAAATAATGGTACTGTCATTTTTCTGATTATATATATGCCTAAGGAGAAGAAAATCAGAGCTGGTTATAAGAGTCACACTGTTTTACTAGCAGCAAGCATATCTTTTATTGAGTGAACCATATAAGGCTTCAAGTTATATCACTATAAGTTAACTGTTATATCTGTGTGTTCATTTGATTTTATAGCTAATTGAAGACCGAATTCAATATGTGAATGCATGTGAAAATTCAACATGTAGAAAATAATAGTATATATAGTTTTTAAAAAAATTCACCAGTGGAGTTATTTCACACTACAAGTTATACCAGACTCAACCCTTTACAGAGTAAGAAGTGATACTTAGATTTTAGTTATAAGGGAGGAGAAAGAATTTTGTAAATAATTGTGTTTAAACCTGAGAAATTAAGTATTTGTTAGTTTGTGGAATAAACTCAATCCCTGTGTGATCTTGTAAAGTATGTTTCCTTCAGAAAGTCAAGATAACTAAGTATTGAAATATGAGAGGGATTTATAAGGAGGGAGGTTTGCTTTATATCATTGACAGGATGTGAAACTTCAAGTATTATGTGTATGATTTAATTATTACAGACTTTCAAAGACCCTGTCAAAGCTTCAGATATTTCCATCTGTGGTGTCTGCCTTCAAATGACATGTTAATTAATTAAAAGTTTTGACTACATGGGTTTTTGCTCACAGATGTTAAATGGTATTGTCTGTGTAGTTTTCAAGGCCACTATCAGGAATCACAGAATTGCAGAATCATTGGTGGAGTCTGTTCTGAGCCATGGTGTGATGACAGGTTTTGTGACAGCAGAGTTTAGGGAAAATACTTCTCCAGATACATTCCCCAATTAAAACACAGAATCCTATAATCATTTCCCCCCTCTGCTCTTGCTCTCCTCAACTGTTAATTTTTCTTTTCATTATACCAACAATAGCCTGGTAGCCTTAGTAGCTAGGTACTTTGGCCTCATGAGAAAAGAAGCTCATTAAACTTCTCAAATTTGAAAACCCATTCAGTTATCAGCAACCCAGTGACTGTCAAAAACAGTATATCCTGTGAATCACCACAAAGAAATGGAAGAGGTCCTAGAGACAAGTGCTCCAAAGATGTTTTCTGCTTCACGCTTAATTAACTTGGATGATAAGTCTTCGATGCATAAACAAATGAACCTTTTCACCAGAACATATTGTCAACAACCCAGGAAAACATTATGGTGCAATAAGCTTTAGGGATAATTCTTTGCCTTTTGTTAATACATTTTGAATTACCAACATTAAAATTCAACCCTTCCCAATATGCTGAAAAGGACATAATTCCTAGAGCAAAATTAAAATCAAAATTATTTTTGTGGTTGTTTTTGTAATTTAGGAGTTATTTCCTGGAAGGTATCCAAAAATCTTTATAAATTTAAAATAATCTTTTTCTACTTCCATAAACTATACTTTTAATCATATACTACTTATTGTAGAAAGTATTGGCAGAGATTGTATCACTTCAAATATCATAATTAAAAATAGATTGATTTTCACTGTAAATGAGCCTTCTATCAGCACGAGCCTACTTATATGGAAAAACTTTTGAATGACTTGAAAATAAACATTGCTAATGTTTCATTGTTTGTGTGTCCCAATATTACATTCTTTGGCATATTGTAAAAAATTCCAAAATAGCAAGGCTAAAACAAAGGACAATAATGAAAACAAGTATAATTGAGAATTCAGAAACCTCATATACAAATAGAGAAAAGATATTGTACTAAAAGCAATAAAAATGGATAGGAGGCGGTGGCTCATGCCTGTAATCCTAGCACTCTGGGAGGCTGAGGTGTGTGGATTGTCTGAGCTCAGGAGTTTGAGACCAGCCTGAGCAAGAGCAAGACCCCGTCTCTACTAAAAATAGAAAGAAATTATATGGACATCTAAAAATATATATAGAAAAAATTAGCCGGGCATGGTGGTGCATGTCTGTAGTCCTAGCTACTCAGGAGGCTGAGGCGGAAGGATCACTTGAGCCCAGGAGTATGAGGTTGCTGTAAGCTAGGCTGATACCATGGCTCTCTAGTCCTGGCAACAGAGTGAGACTCTGTCTAAAAAAAAAAAAAAAAAAAAAAAAAATGGGTAGGAGTTTTCTCTTGGCTGTATATTTTTTATATTATCTGTTTTATACATGTTTGAAAAAAATACATATAGGACTTTGGAATTTTCCAGTGCATTTTAACTTGTAAATGGCATAATGAAATAGGGGTTTTTGTAAACACAGGAATATGTAGATTTTCAGTAGCTTCTAAAATGTGCAGTGCTGATACAAAGGTTATTTGTTGATGTTCCTTTTTAAATAACCAATTTAAGACTGACCTAATGCTTATGAGAAAGTAGGATATTCAATTTCAAAACTGTTGTCTCATTTTATTTTTAAAAGTACAATTCCATAAATTCAGTAATTCATTATAGTTTTGCAAATATTTCAGTGATAATATTTTAAATGAGAAATGTGTTGAAAGTAACATTTTCTTCTTTTCATAATGACCCCATGAAAAAAAGAACAAAATAATGTCTTAAGAATAAAACAAATAAGTACGTGCATAACTTGTTAGAGAATACTGAGGCTCATGTTTTTACTTCTTATAAAAATTGCTGCCTACATTACATTATTAAGATGTCTTTGGAGGCTTTCCTTAAAAAAAATCTTGTTGAAGATAATAGGAATATACCTTTCAGTAGGGGAAAACAAACAAACAAACGTAAACTAGAAAACAAAAAATATCAATTTCTTCTGAACCAGTCATCAGATCGTAGTGTAGTCCCTTTTCCCTAAAAGGTTGGATTGGAATCTGAGGCAGCCTGCATGTTATCTGATAAAATCAGGAATCATTGAGTTGACTTATTTAAGTCACAAACTCCTATTTCAGAAACTTCTAAACACAACATCTAGGAGACTTGACCAAAACCCAAATTCCTTTTTGTATATTTCTCCATAAGAAACATCATTACTTCTATGATTCTATGAAAACCTCAGCTTTGAAATAGATTTAGGTCTTTCAAAAATTTTAAAACTGTGTGTGGAAGTTATTTTTCTGGATTTATGTATTATCTGCCATTACCAGTGATATTGTTCTGATCATAAAGTGGACTAATTTATACTGAGCGTACACAATGTTATTTTATGAAGAATCTGCTCTGGTAGATATTGAGAAGATATTGTCCACAACCCTGCTCTCTTCTCTGGCTACAGTCTCTAAGTCAGCATTTTAGTTTTATTGATAATACCAAATATTTTACCAAAGAAATGTTTCATTTTATAATCCTGTGAAAATATTTAAGAATGACTATTGAAGAATATGCTCATCTATATTTGATATTATAAGACCTTTTCTTTTTTGTCAGTGTGAGATGGTATTTGATCATTTCCCTGCCAATAAAGATTAGTATATTTTTGTATGTTTCCTCATTAATCATCTTTCCTTTCTGTAAAATGTATCTTTATGGCTTTTGGCATTTTTCTATTTCTAATTCTTTCATCTATTCTATATTTATTTGTGGGAGAACTTTGTATGTTATATCGACTAGTCCTCAGTTTTATGTGTTGAAAATATCTTTCCCAGTTGTCTTTATGGTAATTTTTGGTGAACAGAAGGTTTTAATTTTAATAGAGTTCAAATATCCAGAATTCTCTTTGTTATGTTTGTGCTTTTAATTTTTTTTGTTTAAAAAACTCAACTTTTACATCTTCTTCCAAGAATTTTAAATTTTTACCTTTCATATTTAAGCCAGTAATCCATCTGAAATTGACATGTACATGTGCATTGGTATGCACTTTTCTTGTTGAAAACAATATAAACTTCTGTCATGTATCAATTATTTTGATGGATATTATTTCTAATCTTTCTCTTCTTCCATTAGTCAATATTATACCATTGTGCTAATAACATTTTGGTGATACGGATTTATAATAGATCTTGATATATGATATCATGCTTGTTTTTGTTTTTCAGGAGTTGGTTATTTTTGGCAGTTTGCAATTTGCAATTTGACTGGAATAACAGATTAATTCTGGGTAATGTTTATTATCCAATATAGAGATTTTTCTTATTTATAAACATGGACTAGATCTAGGACTTCCGAAATTTACTTAATAACTCTTTTATGACTTTCTATGAGGTTTTATAATTTTTAACAACATTTGTAAGATTTATTCCTTGAAATATTACCTTTTTTCACGTTAATGTGGACTACTACTTTAAATGTGCAGAGAAGACACTGTGGAAGTTTTAAGGAGAAGTGACATGTTATGAATTATATTTTAAAGTGATTGCTGTGGCTGCTCTACAACTAGACTAAAGTAGGAGTAGGGCAAAGACCAATCAAGGATAATCATTTTAAAAGCTATTATTATACACAGGAAAAGATTACGGAGACTTGGCCAGGATTGTAGGAGTGGAGGTAGAGAGAAGTTGTGAGATTCTGGGCATATTTTGAAGGTAGGAACAATAGGATATGGTGATGGATTAGATATGCATTGTGAGAGAAAGAAAGGTCATGGTGGACTCCAGGGTGTTTAGTTTGAGAAATGGGGAAAATGAGGTTGCAATTTAAGAAAATAGAGAAGACTGCAAGAGGAATAGGTTTGAGTTGTGGGAATATGAGAAACTCAACTTTGGAAATGTAAATCTAAGATCCCTCTTAGATGCCCAAATTGACATGTTGTGATGGCAGCTGGATGTAAAGGTCTAGAGTTTATGGGAGAAGCCTGGGTTGGAGATATACATTTGGAGGTCATCAAATATAGGATGTTTGATGTCCCAAGACTGAATGAGATGACAAAAAAACTTAGTGTAAATAAGAGAAGATAAGAAATATGAGAATTGAGGCATGTGGCACATCAATATTTAGAGATGTACCCATGAGGAATACCAGCAAAGGAGACTTACAAGTTTCACTCAGGGATGTATTAGAAAATTAGTCAAATATGATGTTCTGGACACAGGATTTTTAAAAAGTGTTTTAAAGTGAAATGTTTGAGCAACTCCTGATAGATCGAGTAAGTTGAAGATTTAGAGTTTGACAATTTTACTTAGTAACGTTGAATCATTAGTGACTCTCTTAGTCCATTGCTGTAAAGGAATACCTGAGGCTGGGTAATTTATAATGAAAAGAGGCTTATTTGAGTCATAGTTCTGCAGGCTATATAAGAAGCATGGTGCCAACATCTGCTTCTGATGAGGACATCAGGAAGCCTCCACTCATGGTGGAAGGTGATGGGGAGCAGACACCATATGGTGAGAGAGGGAGAGAGAGAGAGAAAGTAGTGACAGGCTCTTTTCAACAACCAGTTTTTGCAGGAAGTAAGAGTGAGAACTCACTCCCTCCTGTAAGAATGGTACCAAGCCATTCATGAGGGATCTGCTCTTGTGATCCAAATACCTCCCACCAGGCCCCACCTACAACACTAAGGATCAAATTTCAACGTGAGATTCAGTGGGGCCAAATAAACCATATCTAAATCATAGCAATGACTTTGATAAGAAAATTTTGGTGGAGGGATAGAAATAAGAGCATGGTTAAAGAGCACTGGATAGTGTATTTGAGGGCAGAAATCATGTCCAGCAGTGCACACACTGGGCTAGCATGTTGGAGGATTAAAGGGCATGTGAAACAGAGACGCGCCTCTAGCCCACTCAGGAGCTGATCACAGATACACAAGTAAACCCAGCCAAGACAAATTAAATTTTCCAAGTTGGACCCAGCCCAAATTTCCAATCTGCTGAATTGTGAACTAAAATTTAAAAAAGAAAAAGAAACAGACAACCAAGAATGATATGAAAAAAGGAACTCTCAGAGAACAAGAAAGAGTTCTTCAATTTAAACTAATAGAATACAAATACATTCCAAGAAGTTCTAAAATGTAAAATGGAGGAAATCACTCAAAAGTGGAAGAAAAAAAACAACAGTAATATGGAAAAAAATAAATTAGAGATGAGAAAATTAAAGGATTAAACCAAGAAGTTCAATATGAATACAGGTGTAAATTCTGGAAAAAAGAAAACAGAAAATGGAGAATAGCAACTTATCAAAGACATAATTTTAAAAAGCATATCCTAGAACTAAAGAGGATGTGTTTCCATATCTTATACAAGATCCTTGAACAAAAATACAAAGCACATAATAATTAAATTTTAGAATACTGGAGATACACAGAAAGTCCTGTATGAGTTTTCTAGAACTGCCATAACAAAGTACCGCAATTTGAGTGGCCTAAACAACAGAAACTTTTTGTCTCACAGTTCTAGAGGACAGAAATATAAGATCAAAATGCCACAAAGTTTGGTTCCTTTTGAGGGTTGAGGGAAGAATCTAGTCCAGGTCTCTCTCCTTGGCTTGCAGATTATCATTTTCTTTCTGTTTCTTCACATCATCTTCCTTCTATATGTGTCCCCCTGTCCTAAACTTCCCTTTTTAAAGGATACAACATATTGCATCAGGGCTCATCCTAATTATTGAGTTAAGTATTAACTAAATACATCTGCAAGGACCCCATTTCCAAATATGGTTATATTCTGAGGTAGTGCTGGGGAGGACTTCAACATATGACTTTTGAGAGCGCACAATTGAATGCATAGCAAGTTCTAACATTACCCAGAAAGAAAATGATAATATATAAAACAATTTACATAGAAGGAACTTGATGCAGAATGACACTGGGCTTCTCAACCTTTGAAGTTTTGAGGGAAAATGATTTTCAACCTAGAGTTCTATACATCCAGAACTAATAATTAAATGTAAAGGTGGGCTAAAGACACCTTTAGACATTCAAAGATTCATTTTTGACCTTTTCTGTTCCCCTTATCAGGAAGGCACTGGTGAATATACTTAAAAAAAAACCAAAGCAACAAAGGGTAGATTCACTGTGAAGTTAATGAATCTGTAGCTTAAGAATCACTCGCTTGCATAGTCCCCTTTCAGAGGATGGAAGGGGCCCTAGCAATGCGTTGATGTGATCAAATGGTTTTGTAAACATTGCAGAGAAAGATAGTTTAACCATTATTGGCTAAGACTGAAAAGATTTCCTGTTTGACAGAAGGTTTTGCACAAACCCAGCTTCCAGAGTTCTGCAAGTGTCCTTGACCCTGTCAGGGGCTTAAAACAGATACAGTGGTTGCTGCATTCTCACATAGCAACTACCACTTGCACTCTTAGGTCTATTTGGGTGAGACAGAATGCTTGCACAAAGCAGAAAAAGCAAGTTTATTGTTCACAGGCAGCAAGAATCAACAGAAACCTAGGATTCATGGTAAGCCAATCTCTTGAGGGCCAAGAAAGCTGCCGAGGTCGAATGTAGTCATCTCTGTTCATGCTCCACATTGCACTGAAGCTGAGAGACTCTGAAAGCACTCTGTCCTGGGTTTTATACACGAGGTCCAACGTGAATCACTAAGCACAAACATTACAGGACATCCTGTTCTAAGAGAAATAAGAATAGAGCATGTGCTGTTCTGGAAAATTTCTCCTTATCTCAGGATGTTATATTACTGGCACATTCTACAGTTATTCTGAGAACTACAAGTGAAGGGGTATGATGAGAGCTTGGTTAGCCAATGTCATCTGGGCACCTGTCCTGCAAAGACGGTCAAATTTCCTTATACAGGGGTGCCGGAGCAGTTGGCTACAGGCAATTTTTCAGTCTAGCTAATAAGAAGATATGTTGTAAACATAATATTTTATATTTAGTAGGACATATTTATAAAACTTGTATCATTTCCACGTGTAATGAAATTTTTGCCAGCTATCCCAGTGTAAGAATGGCTTCTAGTAATATCCTCCCACTATCATGCCAGTCTACCTGGCTTGGTGACATCAAAGTTCAGAGCCAGAGATTTAGAATAGTAAGAATGTATCCTTCTTTAGCTAACACCAGAGACCATGGCCAAGAACAGAGACAAAGGATTTGAAATTTCCAGGACCAAAAATTAATTGTAAGAAAATTGACCAATCATCATGTGTGTACATTGTAAGCATTGCATTTAGTTCTCATCACCTAGGAAAAAAATAGATATTCTCTCCAGCCAGGAATGTTATGGATAATACAGGATACGTGATTATAAATGTATAACACATTTTTCCTTGATGGAACATGCGCAAAATAGAATTTATTTGAATTCCTGTGTTTTGAGGGTACACACTTTTAGCAGTGCCTCATAGTACACCTCAGTATAAAGTTATGTGGATTTTGTCCTAGCATTTTGTCCTGACAAAATTTGACAGTTCCAGATAAAAACTGCACCTTATTGAAACAACCCCTGAGTGAAATAACCTGAAGAAACCAGTCTCAAATGTAAAACTTTACCCATAATCTTGTATGTGGCAATGTATGTGTATAATAAACATTTATGTATCTCAATACAGGCTAGCAGCAATTTGTAAATGCATTTAAATTTATAGGATAGGAAATGAAAAGTAATAGACAATTATTATCTTCAAGAGAAACAAAATGTTGTAAAAATTGTAACCATATTATACCACTTAGTTTCACCATTAACAATATTTACCTAGTAAGAACTATGTAAACACTACGCATTTAGTCAAACATTATGATATAACTACATTAAGAAATTATAGGTAGTATATTTGTGGGTTTGTGTGCTTGTGTATCAGTCTGCTAGGTGTGGGTGCTTTGCAAAAGAGGTAAATCTTGATCTTCCATTTGAAAAATAACTGTCTAAAATTGAAAATTGAAGAAATAGTACAAGAATGTTAAATATCTAAGGAAATAGCTAAAGGTGCATTAGGGTTGCTGCTGGGGTATAAGATTGATGGAATGGGAAAATAGAGGTAGGAAATGCTACATTTTGTTATAAACTTTTAACTGCTACGTGTGTTTTAAAAATGTTTATGTATTTTTTTCATAAAAATAAAAATTAATTGAAAAATAGAGTCAGTTCTAATACACCTTCATAAAATGGGTCCTTGTACGCTTTGTAATACCCTACCTTTCTAGGTTACTAATAAAAGTAATTCACATTTTAGTTTTGCATATGTAATGCTAGCAGGATTACACTTCTAAGATGAAAAAAATGAGTAAATGAAATTAATTCTGTCTCTAAAGAAAACATAAATGGTTGATAAACGAAATGAGAATTGAGATGGAGCAGCCTGTTTGAATATCATTGCTTAGAGCCAATGTTTTTTAAAGGAAAGTAGGATTTAAATATTTATGAAGTTGAATTTTCTTTACTGTTTTAAAAAAGAAATTATTAAAATTTTACTACCTTTGTAGAATTGATTTTTCATTCCCTTCTGTACTTCGTAGGAACAAAATGAGTTTTACATTAATAAATTAGAATACAGGAAAAACTAATTGCTTACAAAATGCATTTGTATCAAACATATAGAAATAAAAGATAACATTGTAGCTTAGCTTTCTATTTTTAAACTTATATAAAGTAAAATAAATATTAAAAATGTATGCATTGAGGTTTCCGAAAGTAGACACCATGCATTCATTCAGATTGTGTTATAGAAGAATCATTGATTTTATTCTTACATCTACATTTCACAAAGAAAGTATCAGAGGAAAAAAACTTGCCTCAAAAGCAAGGATGAAAGCTCAGTTTCATTTATTTCTTATCTTAATAGCAGGGAGCTGTTGCACACTAAAAAATATATGCTTCAGGAAGATTGAACTTGCTACCTTTTGCAAGGCTGTTCATCTTTTCTAAAGGACAGTTTTCAACTAAGCAAAAAAGGAAATAGCTATACTACTTGGCTTATGATATTATAAATCTGTGACAATGTAACTAGAAAAATTCAAGCATGAGATCTTAGAGTTTAAAAATTAAGAGAAAGGTGATAGAATGCTGTTGTTGGGAGTGTAGTTTCCGAATTAATACAGGGATGGAGTGGTAGGCATCCTCTAAAACGGTCCCCAATAATCTTTGCCTCCTGAGATTCAGGCTCTTTTGAAATCCCCTGTCCTTGAGTGTGTTTTGGACTTCTTATTGAGTGCTTCTAAACAATAGATTGTGGTAGAAGTGATAGGATGCCACTTCCAAGAAGTCTTTGGCTTCTGTCTTAATGCACTCTCTCACTCTCTTTTGGATGCCTCACTCTGAGAGAAACCAGTTGTCCTATTTTGAGGCAGTTTTGGGGAGAGTCCCATTTTCGTGAGCTCGGAAGCAAATCTGAGCTGGGCCAGAAGCTACATGTGTGAGTTTGTAAGTGTTCCTTCGCCAGTCAAGACCTGAGATAGCTGCAGTCTCAGCTGGCGCCGTTCTTTATTGCAGGCTCTTGAGAAAACCTAAACCAGAAACACCCGTCTAAGCCACTCATGGATTCCTGACCCAATAAAAGTGTAAGATAATAAATGTTTGTTTTTTCCGCTAATAAATTTTGACATAATTTGTTATGGAGCAGTATATAACTAATACACAGACTATAATTCAAGCTCTGACCCCACTTTATATCTTAATTTCTACATTGTTAAAATGGGTGAACACTGGTCTGCATTTTGTATGGTTGTTGTGAGGACTTAGTGTTATACTGCATATAAATAACTCTGCATATGTAACTACACATATATAGTGTTCAAATTAGGGAGCTATTATTTTTATTATCCATTTAGTATGTGGCAAGATCTCTAGGGATCATTTAGTTCATTCTTCTACTTTTAGACAAAGGTTGGTACACCATACTTCAGTATACAGTTTGCCTTTAATATTCATTCCATGCCAATGTCAATCCTCCCTGCCTTTCCACAGCCATCAGTTCTTGTTTTGGGCCTCAAACTCAGTTCTCTTCCACCACTGAACTCACTCTGCTCAAATTCATCCATACATACATTAGCAGTCTCAGTCTCTAACCAGCTGAGTTTAAAATTAATACTAGAGTCATAATCCCAGGACAAGATTAAGTTTGAGGTTTGAGGAGTAATAGCTTTTTAAACTGCAAAATTGTCCTTATCTCTCATCAGCATTTTCCCTGGACTGTGACGTCCCTGATTTGTATGATGTGCCAAGATACCAGGCCTGGTGTCTCTATATCTAAATCTGACCCCCTAGGCCAACCATGCTTTCTCCCTTATTCCTGATGTCCAAAGACTTCTGAATGTCTTTTTTTCCTTGGGTACTAATGAACTCTCAATTCGCCTGTGTGGATTATACCAGCTATTTGTTAGATGGAATTTTGATAACTCCATGATGGGGATGAGCTTTTATCATTTCCTCTGTTATCATTTCCTCAGAATAATAAATAGTCCCAGATCTGTCATTGCCTCTTTTTCTTCTCCTTCCATATAACCTGTTTATCAACACTAGTATCACTACACCTTCATTCTATCTTTATTGTAGTAAGATTGAAAACACCACATTTTCACAAAGGCAGTAATTTACTAACGTTTTGTATGTGAGGCAGTGTGCACAGAAAACATTGTATAGCAATTAGGATAAAGTATACCTTCTCAGTAAAAGTGAATTTATGTCTCCAAAGATTGATTTCATTAAAGCATCTTTTATCCCCTCCACACACAAAATGTACATAGTACAACCAGTTTCTGATAACACTAACTCATACACTAAAGAAAGTATACTTTTAAAAATATTGATGACTATTTATATCTATATGTAATGCTGGGGAATTGATATAAACTATTATCTTCTTTCTAAAAAATATCTTGACCTTTAGAAAATGGAAGTTTTTTCCCCCTAATTTAACTTAAGAATGAAAGTTGATTTTACAATTCTTCAAGAGTAATAGACCTGAGGCTATAAATCCAGCAGATGGGGAGACAGTAGTGGTGATGGATTGTTGCCAACATAAAGTAAGGTATCAGGACAAGTTCATGATAAAAAATTGTATACAAAGTCACAATCATTCTGGTGAAATTTTAAGGAAGTTTATCATTCCTAAAGCTAGAAGGATGCTTATATAGTACTGAATTAATTTGTTTAGATAAATATCTTCACTCAAGAGACCTAGCACATTTTAGGAATGAGTCAGAGTATGATAAAATCAGTAATCTGCACTGATAGACTCTACCCTTACCTCATTTTTTCCAATTAGAATGGTGCTATAAATTACACATAGTGACAATGAGGTAAGATAAATTTGAATGTGTAAATCTTGGTATAAATATCTCTGTAACTATACTATGTTAGCAAATTTTACTTCCAAATCCAATTTACAAGGTTTTCGATTAATACTATGATGGACCTTAACTCAAAAATAAACTTGTAAGTCATTTTAATTACTAATATTTAAACTGTACATGAGTTATATGGAAGATTATTTTGACCTTATCATTTAAAGAGTGTTTATTGCCTCTTAAAATTATTTTCTTTTTATTTTCCATGCTATAATTAGTTACTTTGTTGTTTCTTCAAAAAGCATCATCCGGGAAATATGCTCAGTAATAACTGAGCACAATTACCTAAACACACTCTTCTTCCCCTGAGACACACAACAGAGCGTGGGGAAAGAGAGTGAAGATATACACACAGCAGCAGTGGTATTTCTATACCTACACCCTATGGGTAATCGAGAGTTTGCTGAAAAAATTTTTTTAAATATCTATAAATCCTACTATATGTGTAATGCTCCTCTTACAAATTGCATCAATTACAGAGAGGCAATAAACCGCAGTGCAACTTTTCCAAACTCAAAGATGTGTTTTGTGGGAAAAAACATTTAGAAAATCCTACGTAGAGCATACCCTTGTTAAGAGTTCATAATTCATATTAGCAAATTACTCTGTGGAAAATATAATTTAGAAACATTTAACTCAGTATTACCTAATGTTTTCTAAATTTAATTAAGACTTCTCTTTTGTTTTGTTCCCACTGCACACTCATCATGTTCTCAAAATGTTTTGTGCAGGGAAGATTAAAACCCATGTGGCAAGAATTATCATCTTCATTTTACACAGAAAGTAATTAAGTTAAAATAATAAAAGGTTTGCCCAAAGACAATTAATAGTACTGCAATCTTAATATATATCAACTGAATTACCATTTAATTTTCTTTTTGTCATCCAAATTTGTCCTCCAAAAGTTGTCTCAAATATTTACATATGTGTGTATGCATACATGTGTGTGTATGTATGTTTATGCTTTTAAAAACATCCTAAATGTTAAAGTATTTTTTAAGGAAAACTAAATATTACATTTAAATCCTAATTAATGTTACCAGTGATTGCTGTGTAACTCTGTGAGAACTTCTGGGTTGAAGATGTAAAGATTGAAAGAGGCTTCCAGGTGATCTTGTAGGAAAGAATGTGGATATTATTATAACCCTGATCCTCACATGCAAATTTTTTTTTAAAAATGGAGTGAATAGGTATGACTATGATACAGTTTCTCATTTGGTGAAAAAACACTGCTTGAAAGACTGAACACAGGCAGTGGATTATAGTGAAAAAGGCTTTTGGATTATACATCCTATGTCAGATATTTTACCTTATAGGGTAAATATGATGCTTATTATGGTATATGCTAGTCCATGTGACAAGCCATATGACTTCTTACTAAAAAAATATTAATTCATATAATCTTTACCATTTGTACTGATTATTGAGATGCTACAACCCTTTCTCTTCACAGATTATCAAAGTGAAATGAACAAGAGGCTCTTTCCTGGTCAGCATCATATGGAAGGTAATTAACAAAGCTTGGATTGAATATCAAGTCTTCTCAATGACAAGTTTCCCTTTTTACACTGTGTGTGCTTCACATAAAATAATGTCCAAATAGCAGCATGTGTTCCATAGGCAGGCCTACATTCATTTATGGTCCTGATATTTTGAGGCATGCTGAGAAAGATGGTCTGTATTACAATGTTTCTTGGTCAATTATTTGAGCAGGACTACTAGGCATTTTTGGCCATTTGGCATGTGACGTATTTACTCCATCTGTGAACTTATAGAAATCCAAATTGGCATGTGGCAGGACATATCTATTTTCAAGAGATAATTTATGCAAATGTAATGAGCAAAGAGAAGGGCTATTCTTTAGTTTTATAGCTTATATTTTGTTATGAAAAATCAGAGCATACTAATCAGGAGTAAATAAAACCTACTGTCACTACACCCAAATGAGAAAGATTATAATTGAATGTCAGCACTGTCAATCATTTTGTCTATAAAATACAAAAGTTGGTCACCTCTAGGTGAAAAAGCAGTGATCAGATTGTATCTGTAGGTAAGTATCTTCTGTCTCTTACTAAAACTGGGGTAAGAGCAAATTGATTGTCTACTGAAAATTTTAGAAATGATTTAGGAAGAATTCTTATGTCTATGAACCCATATAGACAATATATAATTATCACTTCTGATTAGAAAGTAAAACAGGGTCATTGAAAACCTTTTTCTGATTTATGTATATTTCTTAGAGTTCATATATTCCTTCATTTCACAAATATTTATTGAGACTCCTTTATGTTCCATATATTCCTCTGGACTTTAAGAATATATCAGAATATATTCAAACATATTTGAATAATTTCAAAATAGAAATTATTTCCCTTCACAGCTCACATTCTACTAAATATTTCATTCTGACTTATCAAAAAAGAACCAATTAATTGATTTGTGAATGATTAAATAGATGAATTTCCTCTAATCTTTTATTTAAAATTTCTCTAAAACAATAGCTATGTGTAAACATTTGGTTTAACACTGTTGTTTTTCTCTAAACATGAATTATAACCTGTGATTGTGGCAGAATCATTCAAACTTTTAGTTACATATATAGAGATTGTGTATTGATAGAGATATAACAGTTATATAAGAAGTAACCCACATACAGAATTGTGTCTATATTTATATCTATATCTACATCTACATCTTTATCTATGTCTTCGTAGATATAGATTAGATTTAGATATAGGTAAAAAACAAAAGTATCGATATATACATAGATATGTCAATTCTCTTGCCAGAAAAGATAATAAAACTACTATTATAATCTATTTTATTCAATAGACGTTTATCTGTCCCCTAATATATAAAAGGCATTGGTCAAGGTACTGTGATTATTTAGTTAAATAAGACTATTCTGACCTCAAGAGATGAAAATCTAGTAGATGAGATTAGGTTTATATACCAAGTGCAGGGAGGGAGGGGGCAGGGTGTAATATAATAAATGCTATATAAATTCTCTGGTTGAGATGATCCCAGTAGATGAAGGGATTATTGATTCTGGTTCAAGGAAGTGGGCAAGGCTTAATAATTGAGCAAGCTATTTATTGAGCTTAAAATATCCAAACACTTCAATCTAACACTATTTTATTAGATCTTTACTTGAAGTATCTAAAGTCCTTGAAAGAACTTAGCTCTAATTAAATATACTCAAATCCAGTTTCAGCTTCATTTACTGGGTCTTATTGTTGAAAGTGAATGTTCAGTTCAAGGTAACTTTCTGTTCACCTTCTGAACTCAGTACAAAAAAAAGTTTCTGTCTTATGTTTAGTGACTTCTCTGCTTCTGAGACACCTAAAGGCTGTAGACAATCAGCAGTCCTATAGAGTTAAACTAGGATGATTTTAAGAAGGATGCAAGGAAAGAAAAAGTATCAATACACACCTAACCCTGCAAAAATAATTTTTATTATATTGTTCCCAGTGTATTTTGAAGTGAGAGGAGAGGAGTGCTTACCTTTATTCTTTCCCGGGTAGAGTGCTGACCAGCCAAGTTCAGGGATCCATTCATGTGCATGGCATCACCAAACTGGTTGTGCATAGTTTCAGTTTTCTAGATACAAATATAAATGGCACACACCTATTAAGCCATTACTGCTCTCCACCATTTCCTTTTTCTCTAGAGCAGATGTCCCTTTTTTAAGCTTATCTCGTCTGATATTTTTAGATGTTTCGATTGATGAATTGATAATTGTTTAGAATGTTTATACATTTTTGGCCAGAGTATCACAGAAGAGATGTGTCCTTTTCTGTGTATTGTATTGGGGGTACTAAATGTCACATGTCATTATAACTGGAGATGTTTACTTTGATCACTTGGTTGATGTTTGTGTATGCCAAGTTTATCCACTGTAAAGTTACTGGTCTTGCGACTCTGTATTAATAAGTATCTTGAGGAAGATACTCTGACACTATACAAATATCCTACAACCTATCTCTACTTAAAAGTTTGCATAATAATTTTGGCATGAAATCTTGCCACTAATAATTATTACTGAACTATTCTATATTTTCTTCACTTCTTCTCCATTTATTATTTGTATTTATTCTATGAGGTAGAGATATCCCTTCTCCCACATTTATTTATTTACCCCATTATACATTTATATCAGTTGGACACATGGATATTTTTGTTATTCTGTGGGGTATAACCTAGTACTACATTATTTATTTTGTTGCTTACTTTGTTCTAGATTGGTCATTTGAACTGTTTTACACAGTATCTTGTGCCCTTTTAATGTGTCCCCATCCTTTTATGATCATTTCCTTACTTTTCAATGAACAAGATGCTCTGGATTCATTTTGTATTTTCCGTGTTCATGACCTGGAATCAACCACTTCTCCAAGGATCTCAAGTTTCTTTGTACTGGAGAATGCTATTCAGACACTAAGATCTAAATGCTCAGTGTGCTCCTTGCTACTGGGGTATTATTGTTTCTAGGACTTCTCAGTAGACTAAACTTAGATTAAGCACACATGCATAAAACACATTTATTTTTATATCTGTATCTGAATATTTTTATAAATATTAAAAAACAATATGTTCATAATGATACTTACACCTATAATCCAACAACCACAGATTTCATTCTAGACTTTCCACTTCGGTATTTGTAATATCTTTCTGCGTCATTGAGAAACCAGGCTCTCATTATGTACAATGTATTTACTTATTTGTTCAACTCTGTTATATATATAAATTAGTTTCAGATTTCCTAATCCATATGCATGTGAGGAACAAATTTGCTAACTAGAATGCACTATTTGTTTATTTTCTTTGTCTGTGATGCTATAATAGAACACCTAAGACTGAGTAAATTACAAAGAACAGAAATTTATTTTCTCACAGTCTGGACACTGAGACATCCAAGATCAAGTCCCGGGCATCTTGTGAGGGTTTTTTTGTTGTGTACTCCTGAAGGAAGGAACACTGTGTCCTAACATGGCAGAGGGCAAAGAAGAAAAAAAGGGGGCCCAAATGATGTTAATTCTGATTCATTCTAATGATGTTAATCTGACCCATGAGGGTAGAGCCCCCATAACCCTATCACCTCCCAGAGGTCTCACCTTCTAACACTGCTACCAAATTTCAACATGACCTTTGCAAGGGACAAACATTCAAATCATAGCAGTCCCTTCAGTCATTAAGATATCTAGTCAAAATATGTTTTCCAAAGTAACTAAAGCTAATTTTTTTCTTTCCCACTTATTTATATATGGTTATGTTATTCATTTATGGTACATTTAGGTTCATAGGTCACTATCTGTATTTGATTTGGGGTTCACCCCCCAGCCACATGCTGGCTATTTTCTTTTACTTTACAGACAGTATCAGTTATACTACTCTTTGTAGTATATAACCTTATGAGTTTTGACAAATACCTGAAGTCATAGTTATAATACAAAACAGTCTCATCACATCAAAATTCCCTCGTAGTTAACCACTGAATTTTTCCTGAATCTGGCAAATACTGCCCTGTTTTATGTCTCTGTAGTTTTGCCTTTTCCGAAATGTCACATAAATAGAAATATACAATATATAAACTACTGGTTCTTAATGAGGGACAATTTTGTTCCCAAGGGGACATTTGGCAATGTCTGGAGACATGTTTTGACTGGTAACTCTGGAGTAGGTGTTGCTACTGGCCTCTAGTGGATAGAGGTTGGAGATGCTGCTAGAAATCCTACAACGCACAGGACAATGTCAGTGACAAAGAATTACCTGGCCCAAAATGTCAACAGTGCCCATGTTGAGAATCCCTGATGTAGATTTTTGGGTCTGGCTTCTTTCACTTAGTAAAATGAATTAAAGATTCATCCATATTCTTGTCAAATCAATAGTTGTTGTAAGGTTTTTATTCTTTTAAATTTGTTAGCGGTTTGTTTAATGATCCTTATAGACCAGAAAGAATATGGTACCTTGGTAAACGATTCTGTGTGTACTTGAAAGGAAATGAGTACTCTGTTGTTGTTAGATGGACTGTTCTATAAATGCAAATTAGGTCAAGTTGGTTGATTGTGTTCTTCAGGTATTCTTTTATATAGCTTTACAATTTTCTGCTCACTTGTTCTATCAATTGCTAGGGGAGAACTGGTGAAATCTTCAACTACAAATGTAGATTTATTTATTTATTTATTGTTATTATCTCTTCCTGTTCTATAAATATTATTTTGAAGCTCTGTGGATAGCTGTACATATGTTTGGATTGTTATATATTCTTGGAGAATTGACCATTTTATCAATAGTATAGTATGTCCCTTGTTATTACTAATTATTGTGCAATATCTGTCCTAGTTAAGGAAAATTTCAAATCCTGAGTCTCCCTGCAGATGCCTATTTCTCTCCAGATATTAGGTTAGCTGGTTGCCTTCTGATGTTCTCTCTCTGATGATTTTAAGAAAAATTATAGATTTGGACTTTTTATAGCTTTTTCTTATTATAAGGGTAGGAACAGCATTCTTTGCAACATTTTATACCACTGAGTGGAAAGTAGAAACCTCTTTAAGTTTTAAATTTTCAGCAACTATATTGTTCAATTTATGGAGTATTTGTATTCTTTTTCTTATCTATTTGTGTATTTTAAGCAATGTAAAACATTTTAAAGATTGTTCTATTATTACTGTGATCCTAGTCATCGGTTTTTGTATTTGTTGACCTTTTTTGTATTTGTTGACCTGTGAGTACCTGGTAGATTGGTAGTTGGTTATCTTGTGTGATCTATAATTTTGGACATGTCATCTTGAGGGTTTTATTTTTCTTTCTTTTTTCCCACATCTGTACCCTGGATTGTGGCAATTACCTGCTGTGAAATTTTCTGTTTGCACCCGAAAGAGCTTTGACTATGAAGTTGGGCACCATTCTTGCATTTAGTGCTAGCCTGGGATTTTTATTACTTACAAATTTTTTTTTGTTTGTTTGTTTTTTGTTTTTTTTTTTGTTGTTGTTGCTATCACAGCCCAGTCTTCTTAGTTTTCCTCAGTAAGTTAGCAATTTTTCCTGGCCAATTTTCACTGACAAAAATCTTTTGAGAGTCCCAATTTTATAGAGGATTTGAACACCCTCCGCTCATAGGCTCTAGATTACAACTCCTCTCTTTGCTTAAGAAGTAAACTCTCAGCACTCAAGCTCCTAGCTCCTAGGTCCTATAGAATAATCTGATACACTTAAATTGTCTGGCATGAGTTTACACTTGCCATGTTGGATTGTCAGAAATTATACCATACTCAGCTTATGTACCTCTCTAAATTCGATTTACTATAGTTCTCTGCTCAACTGTAATGATGACTTTCAATGAAAGTTATCTCACAAGATGTCACAAGAGGGACACTGTTGATAGTGATATGTATGCCAGCATTATAATTACTAAGTTTGACCTTTGGCTAATTGGGAAATTAATGGATGCTGCACTTGATCAGTATGAGAGAAAAATGTCCATAATAAACATTGTGATGAAGAGTTCCTATTTTATTCCCTAGGAAAAACAGGATGAGGGTTTTTGTGTTTTTTTATTGTGCGTCCAGCATTTATAAGTGTTTATATCAGGCAAGGCAGACCTTTCCATAGCAGCTCAGTCTGCCATATAAATTACTTCTCCAAGAACTCACAGATTATCTGTGTGATAATCAAATCAGCATTTCCCTAAGTTCAGTATCAAACTCACTGCTCTAAATACTTTTTTGGAATTGACCTTTAGAAAATGGGAAGAGAAGTTACTGGACAACTTTAGCTCTGAATTCAAGTTTCCTGGGCTTGGATCCTATCGCTACTGCTCAAAAGTTTTAAGAACTTGAATGATAAACCTTGCTCCACTAGTTTTTCTCCTCTGTTGAGAGGATTAAATGAAATAATATAGATAAAATATCAATTAATATTGGCTATTGTTTTACCCTTCTCCGATGTCATTCTTCCTCTCTTTTTCTTTATATGTGTATAGAGTGTGCTTATGTATGTGTGCTTGTGAATTAATGTATGTGTATATGTATATAGGTATTAATACATTCTCATATAGTATACTATATTTTATATTTTATTATTATATCTATATATAGCATTAACATCACCAAGATCAGTTCTATGACCTCACTCACAAATGCCATTATTGCCCGTCATAAGACTTTTGAGCTCATATAAAATTACTAGGAAGATTTTATCACTTCATCATCAGTCTTGGGTTCCAATTTTGTTTGCCTTTCTAGGTTGGCTATCATTTTCTTTGATAGAAAAACTGATACAAAATATCTGAAGAGTTTTCACATTTACTCTGTTGTCTATTTACATTGATGACACCAACCTTCTTCTGCCTTCTCCAAACGTTCTTTATTATGATGGAATTTTTGACCAACTCTGTTTTTGACTGACCTCCAGTGAAAATGATAAAGACAAATTTATACATTGATAATGTAAAATATATATCAACTGTTTAAGACTAATTTCATGAAAAATGATTAAAATAGGAGCCAAGCCTTAAGATTTATTATTCAGGGTCTATGTTTTACTTCTTGTGTAACATTTAGGAAATCACTTAACTTACCACACATTATGAAAGCTAGTGGGGTTGATGGAGATACATTAGAGTTTTCTTTCTAGGTTTTAATTTATCTTAGATTGTCATAATATTGAAATGTTCAGAGAATAACACAGGTAACATGAATAAACCTTCTCTAAAAATTAATAAATATTGGTAATTGTATTTTGCTTCAAATAAAATAGAAAGAGTATTACAGAAAAAAATTAAATCATTCTTTCCATTCTCAAATATTTTATGGTTTTCTGTCATAAGAAAAACAATTTCATACTTTTTAACTTATACAATTAACTTACATTTTATATAAGTATATCTAAAATAAATGTATTGTTTTGCTTTTTGTTTTTTTTTAAATGCACACATTATACCCATTATTTTGCCATGTGCTTTTTACTTTTTCTTCACAGACTTCTAGTACCAATATAAGGCATATATTAAAGATGTTGTCCATCCCAGCAAATCAATATTCCACATGGAAACTGGTAGAAACTGTGGTGTGTCAATGTATTTCTATTCAACGTATTTATTTATTTAAAGAATAAAGGCATCTTTTCGAGATATTTTGCCTTGTTTTGCCAGGAGTTAACTACTCCCCCAGTGAAACAGGTCCCAGGGTCATCGCAAGAGATTTGGAAATAATATAGACAGAGACAAAGTGCAGTTTAAAGTGATGGGGGAGTCAGGGGTCCTCCAGTATTCCTGTGAGCCAGGAGGCCCTGAGTGAAATTCCACATCAGTATTTATTGTTACAGTAAGTAGTTGTCCTTGGTTAAAGAATTATGTGTACAGTTTATTTGTTGAGGTTTCAAGGTTCCCCAAAGGTTTTAAAGGGACCCTTACCTAATTCTGTCTACAAGAGTGGATGGCTACAAAATTTTTCTAAGATAAACATTTTAAGCCCTAAGGTAAGAATAGGCCTAGCTGAGCATACAAACTTAAGATAAAAATGTGTAAAGCAGGAACACTGAGTCTGTATATTAATCTAATCTAATCTATTTCTCTGAATACAAAAACGTGGTCAAGAGTGAATCAGGAACAGCCTTGAAGTTTGAGACAGTTCCAGCTGCACGTTGTCTGCTGGGCAGGCATTTCAATCAGCTTCTTAGCCTCAGGCCCAAACTGAGCTCTGCTTTGCAATAAGCTCTAGGTGGTAGCTTGCAGCTTTGAAGAAACTTGCTATGCAGACATCCTCTGATAATGCCCCCCTTGTGGCTAAACAGCTTCTAGTCTGTGAACTAACACACCCACAGATTCCTTCAAGGCAAGGCCCTTGGAAACTCCTGAAACCTCTCATGTCTCTTAGCCTTATTTCCCAACAT
This sequence comes from Lemur catta, assembly GCF_020740605.2. Lineage (NCBI taxonomy): Eukaryota > Metazoa > Chordata > Mammalia > Primates > Lemuridae > Lemur > Lemur catta. The sequence goes on along the minus strand of NC_059128.1, from coordinate 47,792,655 downwards.
TGTTTCTCCTTAAATGTGGAATGAATATATTTTCTTAATATTATATATGTAAATAGTTTGCCATCCTCTTTTAATTTTAGTCCCCTTCATCTTACAACAATTCATATTCCAAAGCAAGCATGAATGGAGAGATTGAAGAAGCAACCTGCATCCCTAGTTTCACCTTAGAGGTCTCTTTTTATATTTATCTTGTAAACGCTCAGCACCTAATGGCACATAACACCTACCTACCATGCTGAATCATTTCCAGATGGATCTAAATTGTATGCATCAGCTTTTAGTTCACTATGTCCTCCTCCTTGCATGAATAGGAGAGATTGAAGAAGCAACCTGCATCCCTAATTTCACCTTAGAGGTCTCTTTTTATATTTCTCTTGTAAACACTCAGCACCTAATGGCACATAACACCTACCTACCATGCTGAATCATTTCCAGAGGAATCTAAATTGTATGCATCAGCTTTTAGTTCACTATGTCCTCCTCCATGCGTAGGATGAAGCAGCAGATATAAGCCAACTAATGAGCATGTTTCAAAGAATGTCCATGGGAATTTCAACATGAGAGGAACTAAATGAAGAAATCTATGGTCAAATAAGTTTGGGAAATAGTATATCCTAAAATCCCCATTTGCAAATTCATGATGCATATTAGTATTTTAAAAACTTAAGGATATCCATATTACTTTTTTGTTTCAACATTTAGCAAAGGTATTTAACTACATAACTTGTGTGTATAGATGTGTGTAAATGTGTGTTTCTGTAAAATATCAATTAATATCCTGGTGATCTGATGTTCTATAGAACAAAGTTTAGAAAATACTAATGTCAATAGTTTATACTAACAGAAGTAAAGTGATGGTAAAACATTCAGAGGGAGAGAGATTTCAGAGTATGATCGGGGCTATGTTTATCAAGTAAAAATGCTTTTAAATGAGGGCTATGCCATTGCATGAATTGCAGGGTGAAATCTCTGCCTAAACTTAGATTATGTGGAAAAAATACCAACAAGAGATGTTCATTTATTTAATAAATATTCATTGAGCACCTACCATGAATCTGGCCTTGTTCAAGGCATTTAGGATCAATCAGAAAACAAGGCTGAGAAAGCTTTCTGACCCTGGGCAGTTTATTTTGAAACAGAGAGACAGACAAAACTCAATATAAATAATATGCAAATAGCATAGAATGTTAGAAGGTGACAACTGCTGTGGGAATAAAAGTAAGGAAAGAGAGGGATGCCTAGGCTAGCGAGAGGAAAGAGATAACAATTTTATATAGGGTAGTCAGTATAAATTTCAGTGAGAAGGTGACATTTGAGGAAACGTTAAAGGAAATGATGGAAAGGCTTTCCAGGCAAAAAGAACAACCAATGTAAACATCTTACTGTAGGAATGTGCCAGTAATTTTGAAGGAAGCACAAATAATCAATGTAGCTTGGAGAGACTGAACACTGGGAAGAGTGTAGGAAAGAAAATTAGAGATGTAAAGGGAGTCTAGTCATGTAGGATTTTGTAGTCCAAGGTAAAACTTTTATTTTACTGAAATGATGAAGCCATAAAGGTTTTTGATATGAAATCATAACTTTTGATTACAAAGGGTCACCCTGGCAAAGTTGCTTACACACCCCAGGTTTGTCTGTTCTACACCCAGTGTGCCAGGTTAGCCATTAATTGTGTTTCCTTTAACTCTCAAAAGTGTTCCAGTTTGGATGATTAATTAATTCTGTGGTCATCCTAACTCTTCCTATTGTGTTTTGAATTGACTTTAAGGAGGATTCAGATCTTCAACACTTAGAATAGAATATACAGAAATAATTACCATAATTACAATGTATACCAGTCTCTTTGGGTGACCAACTCGATTTTAAAACTGAAAGGTCTCATGTCTCAGAAACTCCTTTATTCCTAGGCAAAGTGAGATGATTAGTCATCCTAAAATTGTTGACAAAAGTAATTTTATAAATGAGACAAAGTTTAGATGTGAGATCAGAAGCTTACATTTTTTTCTTTTAAAAATCTTAGGCAGATAAATGTTCCTGCCAATTAAGCAAACATTTATCAAAATGGGCAGATAAGGTGACTTTGAAATTCCATTATAATAATAGGACATAGTGGTTGAATATTTAATAGGTTCCTAAAGTTAGAATTGTAGCTTTTGGTTTCTCTGCATTCATGTCATGTCTAGCAATGAATGATTGTAGGACGTTTCAGAGTGATAGAATATAGAGGTATTTAGAGAAGAACCCTAATCTTGAAGCTAGATATCAAGGCCACTGACAAACAAGCACAATTTTTTATAAAAGGACATTAGGGAGCAAGATTTTCAGAGAAATACTGTGTAGCTAGAAATTTTTCTAATGTTTTCATGAACAATATTTAGGACGTATGAAGGCAAATATTTAGTAAATTTCTTATTTCTCTTAATACATTAGAAGAAGAAATTTTTTTTTTTTTGTTAAAAAGACACCTTTTAGAAAGATTTACAACCTTAGGAAAGACTTGTAAAATTCCCTAAAAGATTCTTCTGACTCAATTTAGGTAAAGAAATTGTATTGAAATGTCTTGGAATCAATATCTAAGATATTATTTCTAATTATCTAAAACTGTTTGCAGTAGAATGGTTTTCAACTAGAAAGACTGACTGTTCATGAAGGTTAGCCCACTATTCTAATCCAACAAAAATTTCCCTTAATGGTGTGAGTCGTATCCCAATGTAAAACATGTTCACTGAGGAAAAAAAGCAGTATTTTTCCAACCTAAAACATAACAAATACACCTTTATTTCCTAAAATTGAATCATTTTCCAATTGACATTTTTCTCAATAGATATAGATTAAGCCACGCTGCTAGGCTTTGGCCTGTGACTCATTCATAAATCTCTCTGAATGGCTTTAGGATTTATTACCTTACCTAATTTCTACTATTGATTGATTTAAATGAGATATTTGCCATCTAATGCACAGATGTCACTGCAATAACAGGTTTCCTTACTTCTAGCTCCTTGTGTAGTTTATATCACGCTAAGCGGTAAGCCTTATCTTGCCAGCACACTACTTTCATTTTACCATGCAATGTCTGAAAAACTTAAATGGATCTTTCCTTCCTTCTATGTGAATAGGACTCTTCCTAACCTCCATCGTAATTCTCATTACTCTTCAACACAAAATCTCCAATCCAGTAAGATTGGTCTCTGTATTCTTCCTAATTCTTTTTGTTTAATTCCCTCTACTTTCAAACTTTTATTCTTGTCTACAAAATACAACTATTTTAGTGTACTGTTCAAACTTTAAGATATTCTCCCCATCTATATTTACCTTTAATAGATTTCTCTCTTAACTTAATATTTATAATTGGACTCAGAGATACCTAATTAATATACTCCAGTTGTTTAATGTGTATAATCTAGTCCCCCAAATCAGCACTTATATGCTTTAAATACAAAAAAGCTGGGCCTTATATTTTGGTCACAATTTACATACCTAGAACACTGGACATATAATCAAGTCAGTCATGTACTTATTTATTGGCTGAAATCTCAAACTATTTCTAAACCATAGGTAAGAGTAAGAAGTTCAGAGCAAACATAACTCTTCTGTTAGAGCCACTAAAATGAAATGAAGGGCAAGATTTAGAGCTAAGATAAGATGCTAAATGCTCACACATATTTATCAGTCACCACTCAAGATCTTTAAGATGAATTTTATTTGTTTCCTAGATTTTCATGTGTCTCATTTCATTCTGTGACTTCAGAAAGAGTCACTCCATAAGATTTGTCTTCTAAGTTTAGAAATGCAAGTCATAGTTTTTAAATATAGAGCTATAAGGAGTCTTAGATATCAAACAGTATAAGCCTAACATGGTATGTATTTGCAATTCCCAAATAGAAAAGAAGATAAAATTGTGTAAATAATTATTTTAAAACTAAGTCAGCAACAAATTTAAAAATATTTTAAAAACCAAAGGACAAACTTAGAATTGAAAAAACACATTTACCACACATATAAAATATGTGAAGTTCTTGTAATTAATTTTAAAATAGATAGAAAATTATTCGAAGAATTAGACTGGCATGTCATAAAAAAGAAATATAAGTAGCTTATAAACACTTTAAAAATATGCAAAACTTCACCTGTGATTAAAATAATGAAATATTATCTTTTATCTAAAAAATAAAAAAGATTTACAAGTTTGATAGTGCAATTACTGTCAGAGTTTTGGGAAAATTCTCTCTCCCACATCACTGGTGGGAATAGTGATCAGAACAACTTTTTCAGAAGCCAACTTAGAGATGGATTTCAAATTTCTAAATATATACCGTTTCATTCACAATTCCCCTTGTAAGAATTAATGCTAATGTTTTAACATATATGCAAGTAGTGTGTATATGTATATAAGAATATTGTTATAGGGAAATAGAACAAAGCATAAAAATAAATCACAAAAACAGTATAGGAAATCTATTTGTGTTGATGTGGAAAATGTGCCTTCATTTATTTATTTTATAAATATATAAACACAGATATATGAGCATGTGTGTGCATATGTGTTATCATGTGTGCAGATAGAAGCTTTCTGGGAGGACATGTAAGAAACTATTATCCATAGTCTACTCTGAGAATTGTATGCCTGGGATAGAAGGAAGATTAACTTTTCAGCATATATCCATTTGTAATCTTTGTAATTTTTAATCATATAAATGTGTTATTTTATAATCATAAATTAATTGACCTATTATATACCTTATATTTATATTTATCATGTAATTTGTATTCTAAATTAGATGTTATATATGTATATATGTGTTAATATGTTTATGCATATATATGTGTATGTGTGTAAGTATGTATATATGTACATACACTGTACAAGTGCACATATAGGTACATTTTGTATTACAAAGATTACAAACACATATATGCATATATGTGCAATTCTGTATACATATACAGTATGAGAAAATGGACAAAACACAGGACGTTTTTTAAAAAAGGGAAAACCTACTCTATATAATCCTATGTCTAATTTAATTTAATTTAAGCAATAAAAGAGGATCAAAGAGGTTTTGACTTGTCCATGTTCATTTTGAAAGTAAATTAAAACTGGAATTCAGACTAGATTCTATAGGTCATAAATTAGTTTAGGGCTATTTCCATATTTTTCTCTATAAATAAATTCAAATTTTTATTTATAAAGGTAAGTTTATATTTTAACTCCTGCATTAACCTTTGTAATCTTTGTTGTTTCAAAAAGTTTTCCATTTACTATTTTTTCTTAAATATTTCCCATTATTGCATTGCATCTCTAATTAAATTTAGTTTTTTAGTTTCTTGTTTCTCATAAATTATTCGTGACCTTTACTTCCACAAAAGTGAAATTTTAAGACATTTTTTCTGTGGCCTGATTTTGCATTGCTACAGTTCTAAACTCACAAGATAACTTTAGGTTTGCATTTTTATCACTTTCATCATTTTTTCCCCAAGTGTGTTTCCAATATGGTTGGCTTTTATTGGCACCAATGTGGATTGTGACATTGAAAATTTCCCTGGGAAATATCAGAAATGCTATTTTCGAGGGTTCCCTCCGGAAAAATGTTAAAGATGGCACAGCCAATTTTTATATCAATTTACTTATATGGAAATTGCATCAGAGATTTCAATTGACTTAAAATATAAGAATTTATAGAGGGAAGCAAGGAGAGGCTTTATGAAAATAAATGAGAAAATGTTAAAATTTTGTAAGAAAGTTTTGGTATGCTAAACTTAAATCATAAACATTTTAATCCTACTGAGGTAACTTTTCAACTTTCAGGAGCATACATATAGGGATAGTAGAGTGAAGATGGATACAAATTATTTGTTTTTCCTTTCATTAAGAGGAAAGAATTCTCTTTCTTTTATATCTGGCGTGGCCCTAGTCACTTGTTTGACAAATAGAAGGCTATGGATTTCCAAGGTTTGAAGACTTCCAAGGTTATGTCATTAGAGCCTTACAGTTTCCGCCCTGGCCTATTGGAATATTTGCTTGGAGTAGACAGGAGGGAAAATCAGCCACTAAGTCAGAAGCCTGACTGACTATCTTAAGACCACTATTCTGTCAAGAAGCCCATGCTATGAAGAAGCCCAAGCGACATAAGTGAAGAGGCCACATGGAAACAGTACATGGCATAAAACTTCTTCCCCAAAAGATGTAGTGTTGAGAAGAAACAACATGGCAGCAGATTGTCAGGCAGAATTGAGGTGTCATACAAACATCCATGAAAATTACTATGGTTTGAAAGTTTGTTTCCCCCAAAATTTATATGTTGAAATCTAATCCCTAATGCAATAATATTAAGAGGTAGAATCTTTAGAGGGAGGAGCCCTCATGAATGAAAGCCCTTGTAAAAGTAGCCCAAGGGAACTTGTTTGCCCCTTCTACCATGTGAAGACATAGCAAGAAGGCACCATCTGTGAGAAATGGGGCCCTTCCCAGACACTAAATCTACTGGTGCCTTCATCTTGGACTTCCCATCATGTAGAACTGTGAGCAATAAATTTATGTTGTTTATAAATTATCCAGTCTATGGTATTTTGTAATAGACTACATCAGTAATCCCGAACAAAAACTAAATGCCTTTGTTCAGAAGGCATGCAGAAATCTCAGAGATTCATGGGGAATTGTCTCCCAACACTGGCACATGTGACTATATGGGTGACAATTTCATACATGTAATTGAAAAGGAAACAGTGAAAATGAATGACTATCTAATTATTAGATTTCATCGGACTGGAAGACAATAGTTATTCACCCTATTGTCAAATACAATTTCTTTATGAACTTTGAAAAGCCGTTAAAATTCTGTCATTTTCTATATGTGACTCCTGGTGAATCATCTGAGTTTTTTCTAGAATGTATGCAAATGAAGTTTATCATAAAAAAGATTAAATTTTATCCCTTAATAATATTGCTGTACTGTTAGGGAGGAGAATAGCAAAACTTAAACAAAATTTAAAGAGTAATTATTTATTTTAAAAATTCATTCATGGCATGAACAGATACCGTGTCCCAGATTGCAGAGAAGCTAATTAAACCAGCAGTTCAGGAACAGTATTCTTAGGGGGGAAAAAAAGAGAGAGAGAGAGAGAGAGAGAAGAAAAAAACACCAGGAACCTGGATATTAGCAAAAATTCTCTATTGGGTATCACTGCTGGCTATTTCATAATATTGAAAGAATAACTTCAATTAAAGATGGGTGTTCATTTTATACAGCTGAATTAAATTACTGTTAAGCAGAAGATGACTTAATTTGGTATATTTGCACATATGTAATGGAGAAACGTTAAACACTTTGTTGCTGTCGGTAACATTGGAAAACAGGATACAAAATAATTTTTGTTGTTTTATTAAGTTATTAATTTGTGAGTTGTGGTGTAGACTGACAAAGGCTCATCAAGATCAGAGTGCAGGGATGGGCACTTGTGAAGCACCCTGAGTTGTAAGTTAGAAAGCCTGGTGTTCCTTGTCAAAATGTATTTGCATTTGAATGCAACTGTGCTCAACACCTTACTTCCTGAGAACTGATGGCAAACAATGTACCTGTAACTTTTGTTCAGAATGGATGAAATCTCTGAAAATAGTGAAAATTATAAACTCACAGAAACTGATTATATGTCTTTTCAGTGTGCTGTGGGAAGAAATATTCAGTGACTTAAGTTTATTGGCTTTGTAAGGAAAAGAAGCTCATATAATTTCTGAGCAGAAAACTGATTTAAAGAAATCATGACTGTATAATTTCAACTGACATACTAGTGGGTATCAGTGATGTATTTGGGATTCAAAGAGTTTGAACTTATTTATTCAGAGCAAAACTATTAGACATTGTCTTGTTGCTATCATCAAAAAGTCAAAAGATAACAAATGCTGGTGAAGATGGGGAGAAAGGAGAACTCTTATACACTGGTGGTGGGAATGTAAAGTAGTACAGCCACTATGAAAAACAGTATGGTGTTTCCTCAAAAATTTAAAAATAGAACTACCATATGATGGAACAATCCTACTACTGAGTATATACCCAAAGTAAATGAAATCAGAATGTCAAAGAGATATGTACTTTCATGTTTAATACAGCATTATTCATAATAGTTAAAACATGAAATCAACTCAAGTGTCCATCAATGAATGAATTTATAAAGAAAAATTGGTATATATATATACAGTGGAACTTAGAAGCACAGATTTAGATGTCAGGAAGTTGAATCTTTTTTTTTCCCAACCACGAGCTCCATGATCTTGGACAAAACATTGGACCACTCATTTTATCAGTACCTGGGTCTATCATGTGCAAAATAGGAATGGCAAGGATGGTTTGATAAAGTTGCTGTGAGAATCAAATTAATGCTCTATACAAAGCACCTAGAATAATCCCTGACACACAATAAGAACCCAATAAATAGCATGCATTTTCCGTTGCATTATTATTATAGCAGGAGACTGGTTTACTAAAGAGGGATTATAGAATGGGTACTTTCAAAGCATAAGAAATATTATGATTCAGTATTATAAGATTTCTCTGAGTTTAGCACAAGGGCACTTGATCCCAGGCCCGACGAGAATGAAGAAGCCTTAAGAGTTGCATTTCAGTGGTCAGATCTAAGGATGAGGGCCTGTGATTGCCTCAGTATCACCTGTAGTCATGGTCTACTAACCAGGCCAAGTTCTCAATTGTGCTTTTTACTTGTTTCTTTGTTTGTCGGTCTATTTTTCTTTCCAACCATTAGATAAAGAGGGATTGTTATGTTCTATCTAGGATTTTTAATAAGAAACAGGGACAGGCTTCTATCTTGAGGCAATGCCACTGGGACAATAGTGAATTGTCAATTAAAAACAAATAGGTTAAGGAAAAACTGTAAATTGACTCAGCAAACCCTTATGTCCAAATCGGTGCTTCATTTCCTTCTTTTACCAGTTCAAGTTATGGGTACAAAAAGCATCAGGTTGTATGTAGGGAAAGCTATTTAATGGTATGACTTAGAACAGAAACTTGGAAGCTATTCATTTTTCCCCTTTCCTCTTTAGGGACTAGATCCAAAACTATAGGTTTCAGACAGTGAAGACCAGGAAATGATTCAAAAGCTGAAGATAGAGACAGAAGCATTAGTAAAGAGAGGTGAGAATTTTCAGTAGAGAAAGTATATGCAGTTCTTAGGTACTATCACAGATTAGATAGGGGGCATGTGTCTGAGTCTTCGTCAGCCTCAGGATTGAAGAACACACAGATTTTTTTATACCCCTAAGGACAACACTTCAGTGATTATGAGGAAGGCTGGGAAATTTAAAGAGCCCTTGAGTATAGATGAATAGGTACAGAGTACCCAGACCAACCCTGTAGCTCATCTCACAGGGTCTTGGAGACAAACTGAACATCTTGGCAGATGCCAGTTGAGAGTGAGGAGACCACAGTGATCAGTGGCTTAAAAATAAATGATGACCTTTCCCCTGATACCACTTTCTCTACACTGCACAGGGCCCAACAACCCAGGAAAAAGAATGAGAAAATTTCCAAGAATTCATTAGTCAGGTTTAAACCTCAAATTGCTGGTTTTGCTTATCATTGACTAACATTTTATTTTCTACCTTTTGGCACAACAGCATCTCTAAATAGAGACAGAAAAAATATTATGTGAACCTGACATATATGCCTGGCACTGTATAGTTGTTCGGAGCATGTCAGTGAAAAAACAAACAAGAAATATTATATTCGATGAATATAAAATTAGTAAAATATGTAGAAATATTAAGAATATATAAAGAATATAGAGGGAAACTTATAAATTTGTATATTTAGAGAAATATTTAGTGATTTTTATTTTAATTGAAATAGGAAAATATAGAAAAATGAAGGTTACATTTATATGTCTATAAAAATTACATTTATGAAAGCTTTCATTCTGTAATGAATACACTAAGTATTCAAAACACATGTAAGTACTGACATGATTTTGAATGCTGTTGGATTACAGAGGAGAAAACTCTTATGACAAAATACATCATGGTTAGGGCAGTGATTTGTGATCTGTGTCCAAAGGGTAGGCAGGAGTTAGGTAGGCAAAGAGAGGGATGACTGGCATCTGTCCAGCAAAGCAGACACAGAGGGGCAGACACAAGAAGAGTTCAAAGCATGTAATTTCACCAGGGCAGAAGATTCATGAAGGAAATTAGCCTGAAGAAAACAGGTTGAATGTGATTTGAAAGTACCCGAATATGAATTGAATATGGGAGTCTGGATTTTCACTTTTTCCCCTAGTTTGGATATATCTATATTAGTGTCTCCTTTTGGTGGACTTACTGAAAACTCTAATTAAGTGGATTAGAGCATTGACATGATGTGTGGGTTGAATGTACTGATTTATTTTTCAATGTCTAGTATAATTTCATTAGCAAGCTGCGTTAAAATTATTTTTCTAATATTTCTTAATGAACATAAATAATGTCTGAATATCACAGTTTTATACTACCTAAATTCTATAGACAGAAAATTTAGCAATTCTATGTAGGCTAATTAATTAATACATTTTCCATGTATCTAGGCTATGTGATGTACAACTTCAGAGTACAAATTGTATAATATAACATTTTAACCATAAAACAAAATATTAATGCCATTTAAACATACATGAAAATTTATTTTAACAGACAAATATGAAAATGTCACAAAGGGTAGAATCATGCTTTTGGAAATACCATAAGAGTTTTAAGACTAAAAACATGAGCTTCTTAATTTGTGTTTTAACCCTTTTGAGTCTTATTTTCCTTATCTATAAAATGGGCATAATAATGTCTGATTTTTGTTTTGTTTGAGATACTAGATATCAAATTACATTTTGTTTTCCTAGTTCAGATATTTCCCTACTTCTGGCTTATATAATACTTAAATAATACTTTGATATGACAAATACTCAAGTTCAATTTTGAAAAAGTTACTCATGCTTGAGGAAGGAGGTCAATTTAAATGGCTTCTAGATCATATGACTTTACTTTAAAATATACTGTAAAATGGTTTCATTAAAATATATGACTACCATTTACTTTCATAACACTTTTTTTTTGCCCCAAGGTAACTCAATAGACTGTTATTCAAATATGAGGGCAATTCTAGGAAATACGGTCAAAATTTATAAAGTTGTTTTCCATATTTCAAAGAGAACAGGAAGCAATACTAGACTTTTAAAATTTTTTTTGAATTCTAGAATTTTCCTCTTATGAAAATGACTCTCTAGAAATTGTGCTATCAGCTAAACAAGTAAGATTTATGTGTGTTTGATTTGTCTACAGAAAATAAAAGTCTAATAGTTTTACTTAGTGTAATACCCACACACATTTATTGAACTATAACTATGAACAAGGAACTATTCTTGGTTCTATCAGGGTAAAGAATGGAACTGAAATATTCTTTGTATTACAAATGGTAATCCAAATATCTATATTTGTAGAAAAAAATACTAAAACTAGAATTTTCAAACCCAGCAACTTTTGGTCTGTTTACTTCACATTGCAATCATAGATGTGAATATTTGGCAGCTGGTCAATCAAATTGTTCAAATGTCTAAAATATAAGGAACCTTATAATTTATAAAGACACATTGAAACCTTAATTGCCTTCACTTGGATTTATTACAAATACGTGGATTTACTGAAGGCAAAATGAGCTTTTTCCTGTCAATAATTGATGATAAATGGCTATTTTTATACATATCTTCAATTTAAAAAGGCAATTGTCCTAATGACCTTAAAATGAATGGCATAATTACTATTAGAATGAAATCTATGTTTTATCATGGACTCTCAAACCTAGTATGATCTGTCCTGACAGTCTTTTCAATCTCATCTCTTCACTTTTCTGTCTCAGTAAGCTCCAACTATGCTGATCTCTCTTTTCTTCCTTGAATTTCAGCCTTTGCAGTTGACACTCTTTCTTCTCAGAATGCATCTCCCCTGGGTTTTTTTTTGTGTGTGTCTGACTCTGTCTCATTATTTAGGTCCAGTTCAAATATCTCCTCAACCCAAATCCAGTGCAAAGCAGACTGCTTACCTTCCAGTCACTATTATGTCATCTAATTTATTTTTGCTATGTACTAACCCTTACCATAAATTATCCAATTCATTTACTTATTTACTTGGTTCCTACAGGGATTCGTATTTTATGAGAACAGGCACCATTTGTGATGGTTACCACTCTGTTCTCAAAATCTAGAAAGGGCAGATAGTAGGCTCTGCCTAGCTTAGGTTTCCAAATCCATATCAAAAGAGAAGTAAATTCTTTAGGGAATTTTACACATACACATTAACACTCTCCTCTGGCTTCCCTGTGGTATGTGTTGTTTTCCTTCTGTCTTGCTATGGTTCCCCGGACTGTGTTGTCCTCCAAGCAGCTCTGCAATTCCTCCTGCTGGTGCTGAAGCTGTCTTCTGTCACTACTGCTGCCAAGTCACTGACTGTCAGCACTGCAGGCACAGACTGGTCTGTGCCAAGTCACAGTTGTACATGTCTAATGAGTCACTACCATGCTATCTAGCACTCTGTGTTGGCCAGAGCATGGCACCCTTCTCCATGGAGAACAGGAGAAAACGCTCACATCTTTCTTAGGGGAGGTAACTCTGTTACCTAAGTTCCCAGGCAGAACTGCTTGGGCTGTCACCATCTCACAAGATTTTCTTTCATTATTGGGCTTGTTTTTAAAGTCATAATAGTGTGAATTTTAAAATTTATTAGCTCTTTTAGTTTTTGCTGATAGTCTCTCTGAAGGAGTCAGACATAAATCCATGAGTGTTGTGCCAGATGACACAATAACTTGAGATACCATATTGTACTCAGAATCCTGTCTCCTATCTGTTCCTGGGACATTGTTCTAAGCTAAGTTTTTTGGTTGTTTTCATTCCTTTGACCATCATTCAATTAGACCCCAGGCAGTCCTACCCACCCCAGTGCTCTGATGTCATTGTTTCTTAGGCATAACAAGACAATTATGAATTCTGGGGTAAAGACATCTTGTTTTCAAGTTGAGATTCCTGCTATATTCAAATGGGTTATTTAGTTAAAACAGAAAGATTCTGTATTTTTGATTCACTGGAATCTATTTAAATGCATTCATTATTTGTTAACATTTATAAATATTATTCATTTAGACAAGGACCTGGCCCTTAGGGCTATTTGGAGACAAACATACAAATTAGTAAACAAATTAGTAAAACAAATGAAGATGTGTATGTAGAATACATCGTAGTTTCATTCTCCTTTACATTGGATTGTATTCTGGGAGTGGGGCTAGGGGAGTTCTTTTCAGAATAAAGGTACTATGGGCTGTCTGTGCAACTTACTAGTCACAAGAGCTTGAACAATATCCCTTAATTTTACTCATAACTAATATAGTAAGATTTTCTTTTTATATATCACAAGGCTGCTTTGAAACTCAAATAAAAAAGAGTTTTAAAAAATTTCTATTTTTAAAGAAAAATGCAAATGTTAATCATCCATCATTATCTGTTGGATCCTAAATTACAAAGACTTTCCATTTTATAAGCATTTCTTAGAAGGCTCTGGTGAGGATTCTGAGGCTGAGATGGGAGCAGTGGGAACGAGTACCATTATTGATTGGTATCATCTGATACTGTTATAAAAGCAACGAGGAAGAAAGGTCCTGGCAGTGCTAATAGTATGATGAGAGTAGAATATGCTATTCACAGACAAAGCAGATTTCCTGGTATAGCTAATTGGAAATGCGTAATGTGTTGCAGCGTCAGGCCAAGTCATGGCCCAATCCAAATTCAGAGTTCCCAATATTTATTTATTGAACTATCCCTGCTATCCAGTTTCAGCAGGCTATTCCCATCTTGTTGTCAGTCCTTATAGTAAAAAGGGTAAAACGAAAAGTATCAATATTTTCCTGTACAAGGAATTTCCTTGCAATTGATGTTCAGATTAGATCTTAAGGAACTCTTTAGTGGTTCAACTACGAAAACTTCCGTGACCAATATTTTATCGTTGGGACAACATGGAACCACTGATTTGCTTTGAATTACTATAAACTAGTTTGCACTTTTTAGCATTTTCAATAAATGTGTACATACTCTTTTTTGTATGGCTCATCATTATGCATCATTTTGAAATATATCTATATTGATGAGTTTATTAGTCATTTTTTTATTACTAAAAGATTTACATTGTGCAAATATTTGACATTTTATCTACTTGTTCTTTGACATTTGGATTTTTGCCAATTTTTCAATATTGTAAATAAAGCTTCTGTAAATATCTATGTCCACACATTTTGTGGACATATGATTTTATTTCTTTTGGGCAAATAACTAGGAATGGAATGACTGCATCTTATGATAGGTACATGGTTAACATTTTAAGAAACTGCCAAACTTTTTCAAAGTTTTGTACCACTTTACAGAATATATGAGAGTGCCAATTGTTCCACATCCTTAACAACATGTGGTACTGTATTTTTCTTAAATTTAGCCATTCTAATATATATGTAATAGTGTCATGTTATGGTTTTAATTTGCATTTCCTTGATGACTAATCATACTAAACATCTTTTCCTTAATCAATATTCAAATTTCTCCTTTCTCTGTCCTCTTTTTCTTCTTCTTTTTTCTCTCCTTCTTCTCCTCTTTTTCCTTCTATAATACTTCCTTCTTTTGCAACTCAAATCTGTTGTTCATTGTTAATAGTTTTTATAAATTATGAATAATAGTCCTTTCTAAGATGTGATATTATAAATATTTTCTCCCATTTTGTGGCTTCCTTTTCATTTTCTTAATGTTGTCTTTTTCAAGAGAAATACTTTATATTTTAATAAAGGTCAATTTTTCAATATTTTATTTTATCAATCCTATCTAAAAAGTCTTTGCCTACTCCTAAGCTTTGAAGATTTTCTCTTGTTTTCTTCTAGAAGTGTTATAGTTTTAACTTTTACGCTTTATATTCTCCTTTTTGAGTAAATTTTATACATGTTGTGAGGTCAAGGTTGATGTTCATTCTTTTGTACCAATATTTAGTTATTCCATCAAAATTTTTTGAAATAATTTTCTGAAAAGACTTGCTTTAAAATCTTGGTTGAAAATCTTTTGACTATATATTTTCACAACTATATCTGGCATCTATATTCTTCAATTGCTCTATATATCCTCTGTTATGCTAGAACCACAGCTTTGATTATCATAGGCTTATGCTATGATTTTTTTACTAGTTAGTGTAAGTTATCAAACTTCATTTTTATCTTGTAAAATTGCTTTGGATTTTCTGGGTCTTTTCCACCACAATATAAATGTTATAATAAGCAACCTCCAAAAAGGCTTGCTGGAATTTTGAGGCTGATTGCTTTGAATCTGTAGATTCATTTAGAGAATTAATATTTAAATAATGTTGCATTTTCTTTTTTGTGAATATGGTCTACCTCTTCATTTATTTAGGTATTCTTTAATTTCTCTCAGCAATATTTTATAGTTCTAAGTGTGGATGTCTTGCAAATATTTTAATAAATTTTGTTTAGCTTTTTACCCTATTATAAGTGGGATTTTTAAAATTTTACTTTCCAATTGTTTGCTGTTTGTATGTAAAATACAAGTGATTTTTGTACCTTATCAATGCTGCATTGACTTATTATTAATAGTTCTGATAAGTTTTTATAACTCCGAGGATTTTCCATGAAAAACATTATATCATGTATAAATAGACAGTTTTATTTTTTCCATTTTGATTCTTATTACTTTTATTTCTTTATCTTGCCTTATTTCAATAGCTAAATATTTTATACCCTGTTCACTAAAAGTTATTTCAGATCTTGTATGTGTGTGTGGGGGAAGTTCATATTCAGTATACCTCCACTAAATATGATATAAACTTTAGAATTTTCTTAGATGCCTTTTATAATGTAGAGGTAGTTCCCTTCTATTCACATTTTGCTGATAACTTTTATCATAAATTAGTGATGAATTTGTCAAATAATTTTTCTGCCTCTATAGAAATGATTATGTGGTTGTTCTCCTTTATTTTGTGAATTACATTGTTTTAATTTCCTGGAAAACCCCTACTTGATTATAATGGATTATATTAAATATATATATATAGGTGGATTTCATTTTAAAAATATTGCATCTATGTTTATAAAGGCTATTACTCTGTAATTTTTTTTCATTATTTTACCATTTTTTGGCTGTTTTCAAGATTTTATATTATGTTTGGTTTTCCACAGTTTAACTATGATGTGTCTAGGTAAGTTTTTTCTTTCTATTTCTTTTATTTGAAGTTTGCTGAATTCTTTAAGCTGTAAATTATTCACCAAATTTGGGAAGATTTTGCTCATTATTTCTTTAAATATTTTTTTTTCCTTTTGAGACTCCAATTTTACAAATGTTCAACTTTCTGATATTTTGCCATAGAATCTTGTCATTCTGTTCATTCATTATGAATGCATTTTCCTTTATTTCATTGATCACATTTATGATAGCTACTCCAAAGTTCTAGTCTGATAATTCCAATATCTGGGTCATCTTAGAGTTGACCTCCATTAATTATCTTTCCCCTTGAGAAAATATGAAATGCTTTTGGTTCTTTATAAGTAGAGTTATTTTAGATTTTGTCATGGCAATGTTGAATGTCCAATGTGAATTCTATTCTATTACTCCAAAACTCAATGACTATTTTTAACAGGTAATTAATTAACTTGGTTAGATTTACACTGTAAATGTTATGACACCTGCTTATATCTCATTTTAGCCTTATTTGCAAACTTCTTTGAGTCTTGCAGTTTACAAGAACTGCATCTTCATTGTTCAGGGCTGTTTAGTATACTATTAGAGACATATTGTGGCTGTAAGATTAATGATAGCCATAAGGCCCACTCAAACAACTCACAGATAATACTACATGGCAATTAATATGATGGAATGTGACCTAGGGATTTCCAACTCTGGTCTGGGGATTCCCAGGAGACAAGACCATTTCAGCACACATACAACTCTCATGATCCTTAAAATGAAGTCTACCCTTTTATGGAAGGAGTTATGAAACTCCTTTTATGAAAGAATCACATGGTAACTGATTCAGACTGAATACAGGTACAAGAAAGGGAGAAGAATCCCCTAAACTCTGAGAGTGGACAAAGACCCTCTCCCACTCAGGCATCTGATCCCTGAGTCTATCTGGCCCATGCCACTGGCCTGCTCCTTTTATTCATCTTGTAATAAACTGCTTAAGCATTGGACTATGTCTAAGACTCATCTTTGATGTTAACTGAACCAAAAGGGAAAATTTGCTCTTGGAAAAGCTGGTTAACTTGGACCACTCAGGAGCCCTGGATGTGAAAAAGGGTCATATAGCAACTTGGGCAGAGTTTACATGTATAAGATACACTACTCCTTCTTTGGCTCACTTCTTACCAAGATCCCTGCCCCTTTCAATTTCCAGCAGTTGTGGTTGCTGCAAACTCTGTTATCTGATTAATAGAAAATACTAGAAATATATATTTTATAATAAGCTTCAGTCACCTTATGTCACGCCACAATTATGACCAATCCTCAGGCAGGTCCAAAAAAAAATTGAAAACCCAATATGCTGATCTTTTCTCCCTTATTTGGACCCCTCTTCAAAATCGGCTTTCATTTTTTACCGACCCTCTGGAGCCTCAGATAGTTCCTTTTTGTATTTTATCCTAAGGTATATTTGTTATCTGAAGTAGGGTTTTCTTAGGGACATACTCTGCCATATAGGAAGCAGAAGTGCCAATATTGCTTAGCATTTGAGTTTTCAAACTAATAGTGTATTCCTGTAAAATAATAAAATGAAAATTATGAGGTTGGAAAACAGTCTCCTCTTCTCACTATTAAGAATTTAGGGGCCTCAGTGTTAAAAATACCTTCCAAATCATGTATAATATAAGGTCTATGATCTTCCAAGATGCTTCTAAGATGAGGAGTTAAGTGGATTTGAAAGTAGATTTGGTAGTTGTAATTCAGTTGTATGTCATGGTATGCATGTAATGTGTTTGTCTATGTATGTGTTGGTTTAGACACTTGGAGAAAAATAAGGAATGAAATAGAGTCAGTTTACTGGAGAGAGGAATATATGGGAATATCGACTAAGGCTCCAAGGCTATATATACAATTATATCATGGGTCTAAGTGTTTGCAAGAAGATAGTGATAATGATAGGAAAAATAGCCATAATAATTATAGCTAATGCTTATTATTCTTTTGTGTGTCAGACATTGTGTTAAATGGTTCACACAATTTTTAGATAACCCTCACAACAATGCTGTGAGGGGAGAGCTATCATTGTCTCAGTTTTACAAAGGAGGAAATCTAGGTGTACAGAGATTAGCTAATTTGCCCAAGATCTTAAAACTGGTAGAGGGCAGGAGTTTGGACCCAGTTTTGAGCTTTAACTAGTTTTTATATGCTATAGACCAGATGATTGACTTGATATCTCCTTGTAGTGCTTACCCAACAAACCATTTTCAAAGTACTCCTTTTACTAGGATTTATCTAGGTTGAAATGCTATTAATGCCCATATTAATGGCCAGATACTACACTATAGACATGTTTAAAAAGAAATTTTAGTCATTCAGTCACGTACACTTATGATTTTTCAGAGTTATTTTCTATGTAAGTCTCTGAAAACTTGTCAATAAAAATAGTTTTTTTGAGTGTTAGGTCAAGTGCAAAATCTATGTGCCAGGTGTTGGCCTTGTTAAATTGCTGGTGAAAACATGTTTTTGTCAGCTGCTAGAGGAAAATTCTGAGGTGGTATCTCTGGTTTGACAATTATTTTTAATATTGTAAATTGGTGTGTGGAAGGAAAAGGGCGGCATGCCCAAGCAGGCTAACTTTTAAAAATATTGAGTATGAAATCACTGAGTACCAGAGCTAATAGAAACAAAAAGTGAATGAATGCTATAAATTAATTTATGTAATCCACTTTAAAAGATCAGATTATTTAAAGACAAAGAAAGTGTAACCTAAAGAACCACTGTTTTTAGATAAAGATTTTTTGTTTTTGAATAAGCTTAGTTATTTTTCCTGATGTGCAAATCAGAGTTTAATTTGTCAACTTTACCTGAAGGTGACCTCTGAATCCATTTGCATGTGAAATTTCTCTTCTCTTTTCCCAATTGTACATTCACCATTTTCCCCCCTAGCCTGAAGAATGTGTATCCAACTTCCAAAAATTATTTTGGAAAATTAAAAAAAAAATTAAAGAAGAAATAAAAGAGTAACATAGTACAACTATCTTTTTTTATTGTTTTTGCTGGCTTTTGTTTATTTGAACAATGTCTACAATGTTTAGGATTTTTAGACTTTTTTCTCTGATAAAATAAGAGGGAGTTGAAAATGAGGCAGGCTTTCAGACAAAACAAAACCATATCCATATTCTGAACTCTTTTATTTGCCTATTAGTAGGGACATTATGTGTGATGGATTGGAAGAAGGGGAGATGAAAGTACTTAAAGGAGTTTTTGTTCCCCTAGAGAAGTGTCAATGTATAGTTATATATGTGCAAATGACAAGAAGAATACTCTCTAAAGGATAACTTTAGCCTTTGTTTCTGCATGAACAACTTGCTTCAAGGGTAAGGCTGAAAAAGATTCTGTATGAAACATTCCAAAAAGAAAAGACTAAGGTTATGGCACTTTGATTGTGTTGTAATCAGTGAATCCAGGGCTTGCTGCTAACTTTGTGACTTCTGAGTGTCTCAGCATCCCCATCTGTACAGTGGGCCTGATATTAGTAATTATTCCATAGGATAGGTGTGGGAATTAAGGAAGATAATTCACATAAAGCATTTAGAACACTGCCTAGCACTTAGGAAGCAGTTAATAATTATTAATACTAGCTGTTATAAATTCCACATGGCTCTGTTTTCAGATTAAAAGTTCTGAAAGTATGAGCTTTCCACATATGTGCAATATTTATCCCTGTTTGCTCAGTTTCTACTCACTAGACAGGGGGGGTCTTCTCAGTGGCACTGGTCCCCCATTAAAGCAGTGAGTAAAAGTTGGAAAATTAGTTAGACAGGAGGAGCTAAGAATTTGACAGGGTGGGATGAAAAGCTAGAACCATAAAGTGTGCCAGCAAAAGACTACTCAGTTAAGTCACTAAAATCTCCACAGCCAAAAAATTAAAAAATAAATGAAGGAAGAAAGGAAAAGGAAAGAAAAAAGAAAGCTTTCTAGCAATGCCATGACTCCTGGAGCATTCCTAAAGGAGAGTCTAGAGCTAGTGAGCATATGTTTAGGACTCTAAGTGAATGGTCAAATCAGCATTTCTACACATGTTGTAGAACAAAAAATACTCATAGTACCATTGGAGTAAAGCATCCAGTATTAAAATTTGGTAACAGTAGCTAGTAATTCCCTTCTCAAAAATGCCTTTTCTCTAAATTTATATTATTAATATCAGCACCAGATATGTAATAGAATAGGCATCTCTTATTGTTTGCAGTTTTGAAAGATTTCACATGCATCAATCTGGAATGGGCTGGATATATTCTTCATGTACAGATGTACAAATGCTAATGTTCTTTTTACTCATAATTTACTTCTTAATGCTCATAATTTAGAGAACAGTAGGGAGGAGGATGGCAGTAGCAAAGCAAAAATTGCAACAGGCAAGGTTAAACAGGCAAGGAAGACTTTATGCAAGGCTCTTGTAATGGAAGAGACAGGCCAGGCTGCAGTTTGAATTCAAGGACTGAAGAGTTTTTAAGAGCTTGGGTGTGGGGGAATATAAGCCATCTGTGTTTGCCTATTGGCCTTACCAAGAGAAACTTCCTTGTATCATGACAGGAAGTAGTTTCACAATTGGGAGAAGGGGGCTCTGAAGTCAGGCTTCTATTCTCACACAGAGACTGGGAGATCGGATCTTCCTCTGATGATTATATTCCAAACGGATGGCTCCAAGATCCTTGAGAAAGACCATCTTGGGTTGTAAAAGTGAGAAGAAGCTTTTAAAAATGATTTACATTTCAAAATGACAGAGAAAGAATTTATAATTACAAGTTTTTTAAACTAAACGCACTAAGAAAAGGGAAGGGAGAGACCTCTGTGGTTAAGCTGTCTGGATTCTGTAAGAATCTGTGTGAGAGGGAGGCCAGGGGCCTAGAGGCAAGAAGCAGCCTGTCTAAAGTTCAGTGACGCTGAAGGAAACATTAAGGCCATCTTGGTCAGTGGAAAGAGATGTTTGGTGCTAGTAAATGTTAAAGGAACGCTTAACAGAATTTCTGTAGAGTCCAGGTCATTAGGCCCTTGGCATTTAAATGAGTGACCTTAAAATATTCAGTCAAACATACTTTAAAAAGTGTTAGACTTTTTTAAAACATGGAATTCAAATTAATATAAAAAGTGAATATTATGAGTTCTAGAGCACTAAATTAGTAGAATGAAAATACATATGGTTACTTAAAAATATTAAAGTATTATATAATTGTTATGTGGAGAAAATGCCCCCTTAATAGAGAAAATTGCAATAGGTTAATATTTATAGTAACTTCTGGGTTTAATTAAATACAGGTGGTACTTCCCTATCTGTTAAAGACAGTTAATATTAGAGGTATGTTTGTAAGAACTGTCCTCCAAGCATATCACGTTAGACTTCACTTTCACCCAATTGTTAGTGAGTCCCTTTTGATATCTTGGCTAGATTCTATGACTTTGCAATTACTCTCTGTTATCAGAACCATCTCACTTTGTTGTGGAGATTAAGTCCTGTTAATGTAAAAACTTGAAACCCAATCTCTTCACTTCCTCTCTGTGTATACTGACTAGGTCCCTCTGGCTTTAAGGACTTAAAGTAAAAAAGGAAAGCAGGATTTGCACACCTTACGAGTCAAAGATGTATTGTCAGTGTAATGGTGGAGGGGAAAGAAGAATGAAATATGTAAAACATCCAAATGGGCAAGTTTGTAGCTCTTTTTGCATATGTACTTTATGATTATCCTTGTGACTATCAACTGAAAAGAGGCAGGTGATAGTTCCAACAAGTTTCAGTATGTCTGTTGGAGCATCACTTACTGTCCTGCATCTTCCCTAGGCATACACCATCTATCCTTCCACATCTTCCTGCTGACCCTCACCTGGTGACGTCCACAGTTTCTCCCTCTGATATATGCTCTTTGTCCCAATGCTATGGGTGCCCCATCAAAGCTGGAGCCTCAAATTTATCTTCCTTGACCAACAATCCAGATTGCATTCATATTCAATAACTATCTTCTGTACCTTTTAGAAACCAAAACCTGAGTAGAAGAGATTCTAGTTTTCTCTTTGCTTGGCAGTCCCACAGGAAACAATCCACTATCCAATTCCCTTTTCCTTTGATCAAGAGAGACAAATCATCAATAGGGACCCTATGCAATAATTTCAGCCTAATCCCTGTCTTTAAAAGCAAATTTTCATCTAACCAAAAGTAACTTTCTCCACCATAATTTCTATAATTTCTGTCTTTGACAGTTTTTTTTTCCTCCTAATCACTAAAGACAAAAAAAACTCTCCAAATTATATGTGAAATTTCCTTTTATGTAATTCAAAGAATTTAGCCAAATAAATTTTATCAGGTTTTACTATGGGCACAGATCAAATTATTCTTTATTTTTGCTTCTCACTACAAGCAGCAAAAGCAAACTCTTGTAACCTCATGTTGGTCAATCATAATAAGTCATTAACTAAGTGATTTCCCTTTGGGTACTCTTTTCCAATTTCCAAATCATATTGCCAGTGCTTCTTTAAACCAATCTATATTAATCTTTGCTTTCATAAAGCCACCCTTCTGTCAGAATGGAGACTTCAATAGCTTGCTTTTGCAAAGTGCAAACTCCTTGATATATTAATAGTATTCATGGATTCCAATTTCTCTAACTCAGTCCCTGACTTTTCCCTCTGAAACTCTGCTTCAGCTGAACTGGCCTATTTACCATTTCCAAAATATAACTTGCTCATATCTACATAGAATATATAGTTTTTCTTCTTTGTGTAACTAAAGCCCACCCTTTCGATAACTACCTCAAGCTTTACATTTCCAGCGAAACATTCTAGGCAACACTATCCTCCAAATCCTTACAGCAGCTTTTGCCTAATTAATTTTTTGTTTAACATTGAAATTTTTGAGAATTTATATGTTTTAAACCCATGTTATTTGTTTTGCATACATTATTTCATTTACTACTTCCAAACAACTTAGAGAATGGGTATTACATCACATCTTTCAGATAGAAACCTAAGCATAGAGCTGTTTCAAAATACAATCAAGTTTCTTTGTATGGCCAGTCTAGGATTCAAGCAGTGGTGTACTAATCGTGAACTCCTTTTATTTTTATTACATCATATTGTGATATATGAGAGATCAAAATTGATGGAAACAAAGAAAAGGACCTTTGATTTCATGATTTGAAACAATGTTTTAATGGAATATTGGAAACTGAATGCAGACTAAAATTACTAACGAGCAAAACAGGTACTAAAGAAATGTGGTAATGAATCTACTTAATATTTTGATTAATTTTGTATCAGTTTATATATGACATTTAAAAATTACCTAGATGAGTCCCATGTAGCTACCTAGAAATTTAAAGGAAAAATAAAAAGAAAGGATGGAGAAGAAAAATAAATAGAAGGGCTTTCCAGATAAAATAAAACTATGCTGATAAAATTCTTCTGTGGATAGCCATTTTTATGAAGGGCATTATGTTGTTAAGATATATTCTAGGTGAGGTGACATCAAACATCAGCCTGTGACAGATAATAAATGTCATATCACAGAAATTTGGAAACTATTTATATGCCCCTTCCAATGACCTTTGCCTTACGTTGTGTTTGCATGAAATCATTAATAAGTATGGTTAAAGGGGAATTGAAATTCATGCAACTATGGCTGAATTATTTCTAGAGAAGTAAAAAGTACCACAGGCATAGGGTTTAAAATTAATGTGTGCATTTTTCTTATTAATAATTATGCCCATTTAAAGCAACCATAACTCCCATAATGTGAATTTAATGAGGAAAATATATGAGATATTATTAATTTTCTTTTTGTTAAATTAACAAGCCCTTTTGCTGACATCTAACAATAAGTATCATTATGGGAAAAATCAATTAAAGTCAAACAAAGTTGATGAGGACTGAAAAATAACTTTAATACAGGTTTCTACACTAATGTAAGCATGTCATAAATAATTAAAGTGGTGACGGATGTGGCATGCTACAAGTCTTACATCTATTTTCATACTGTTTCCCGTTAAGTCAACATAACATTGTGAGACTAGACCAATATTTGAAAATTTTTTATTTTGAAACAATATCAGAACAGAAAGAACAAAAAAAATACAAATAATTCATGTATACCCTTTATCCTGATTCCCCAAGCATTAACATTTAAAATTTTTTTTTAATTTTTAATTATTATGGGTACATAACAGTTATATATCTTTATATGGCATATGTGATGTTTTGATACAGGCATACAGTGTGAATTAATCAGATTGGGAATTGGAATGTTCATAACATCAAGCATTAACATTTGAATACACTTACTGTATTATTCATATTCTTTCTCTCTCTCTCTTTTTCTTTCTCTCCACACACAAACATAGGAACACATACACACATACAAAATATCTTCTGAACTATATGAGTAAATTACAGACATCACGCTCTTTACCTCTAAATGCGTTAGTGTGGTTTTCCTAATAATGAGGATATTCTTATACATAACCAGAGTACAAGTTCAAAATCAGATTATTAACATTGATATTATATTGTTATTCAATATAATACCTATTCAAATTTTCCTTAGAAGTATTTATAAAGTATGCTGCACATACCTTAAAGGTATGCTGTATAGGCATACCTTATTTTATCACACTGTGCTTTATTGTACTTCACAGATATTGCATTTTTTAACAAATTGAATATTTCTATCAACCCTGTGTAGAGCAAGTTGATTTGAACATTTCTCCAACAGCATGGGTTCACTTCATATCTCTGTGTCACATTTTGATAATTCTCATAGTATTTTGGCTTATGCATTATTATTATATCTATTATGGTGATCTATGATCAGTGATATTTGATGTTAATATTGTAATCATTTTGCAAATTTAATCAATAAATGTGTGTGTGTTTTGACTGCTTCACTGACCAGCCATTCCTTGGGCCTCCCTATTGCCTGAGACACAACAATATCACAATTAGGCCAATTAATAACCCTAAAATGGCCTCTAAGTGTTCAAATGAAAGGAAGAGTTACAAGTTCCTCACTTAAAATCAAAAGCCAGAAATGATTAAACTTAGTGAGTAAGGAATGTCAAAAGGCAAGACAGGCCAAGAGCTAGGCCTTGTTTGCACAATAGTTAGCCACGTTGTGGATGCAAAGAACACTTTTGTTCTTGAAGGAAATTAAAACTGTTACTCCAATGAACACATGCATGGTAAGAAAGCAAAACAGCCTTATTGCTGATATAGAGAAAGTTTGAGCGGTCTGTATAGAGGATTAAACCAGTCACAACATTCCCTTAAGTCAGTGACTAATCCAGAGAAAAGCCCTGATTCTCTTCAATTTTATGAATGCTGAGTGAGCTGAGGAAGGTGTAGAAGAAAAGTCTGACGCTAGCAGAGGTTGGCTCATGAGGTTTAAGGAAATAAGCTATTTCCACAACTAAAATTACAAGGTGAAGCAGTAAGGGCTAATGTAGAAGCTGCAGCAAGTTATCCAGAATATTTAGCTAAGATCATAGATAAAGGTGACAACAGATTTTCAATGTAGATGAAACAGTCTTATGTTGAAAGAAGATGCCATCTCGGACTTTCGTTGCTAGGGAGGAGAAATCAATGCTTGCCTCCAAAGCTTCAAAGGACAGGATAGACTAACTCTCTTGTTAGGGATTAATGCAGCTGGTGATTTTAAGTTGGAGCTAATGATCATTTAACATTCAGCAATCCAAGGCCTTTAAGAATTATATTAAATCTAGTCTGCCTGTGATCTAGAAATAGAATAGCAAAGGCTAGATGACAGCCCATCTTTTTATAGCATGGTTTACTGAATATTTTAAGCTCATTGTTGAGACCTACTGCTTAAGAAAAAAAGATTGTGTTCAAAATATCACTGCTTATTGACAATGAATTTAGTCACTTAAGTGCTCTGATGATGATTAGTACAAGGATAATAATGTTTTCATGCCTGCAAGCACAACATCCATTTTGCAGCCCACAGATCAAGGAGTAATTTTGACTTTCAAGTCTTATTATTTTAAGAAATACATTTCATGAGGCTGTAGCTACTGTAGGTAGTGATTCCTTTAATGGATCTAGGCAGAGTGCATTGAAAATATTCTTGAAAGTATTCACTATCCTATATATTATTAAGAACATTTGTGATTCATGAGAGGAGGTCAAAATAACATTAACAGGTTTGGGAAAAGCTGATCCCAATCCTTACAAATGGCATTGAGGGGATCAAGACTTCAGAAGAGAAAGTAACTGTAGATGTGGTAGAAATAGCGAGAGAACTAGAATCAGAAGTGGAGCCTGAAGATGTGACTGACTTGTTGCAATCTCATGATCAAACTCGAACAGATGAGGAGTTGCTTTTTATTAGTGAGCATAGAAAGTGGGTTATTGAGATGGAATCTACTCTTGGTGAAGATGTTGTGAACATTGTTAAAATGACAACAAAGGATTTAGGATATTATGTAAACTTAGTTGATAAAGCAGTGATATTTTTTGAGAAGATTGAGTCCAATTTCGATAGAAGTTCCACTGTGGATAAAATGCTATCAGATAGCATTGTTTGCTACAGAATAGTCTTTCATGAAGGGAAGAGTGATTGTTGCATAACACTTGAAGACACACAAATGGCCATAAAAGTATATGAAAAAAAGCTCAATATCACTGATCATCAGAGAAAGGGAAATCAAAACTACAATGAGATACCATAGATAGACAATTACAGATTCTGGCGAGGACATGGAGAAAAGGGAACCCTTATACACTATTGGTGGGAATGAAAATTAGTACAGCCACTACGGAGAATAGTATGTCAGTCCCTCAGAAAACTAAAAATAAAACTACCATATGATCCAGCAATTCCACTACTGGGTATATATACAAAAGGATGGAAATCAATGTGTCGAAAGGATATCTGCACTCCCATGTTTATTGCAATGCTGTTCACAATAGCCAAACTATGGAATCAACCTAAGTGTTCCTCAACAGATGAACTGATAAATAACATGTGATATATATCACAATGGAATATTATTCAGCAATTTTAGATATAAATGGGAGATAAAAAGCTTACGTCACTGATTTCAAATGCAAACCTGTATCTACTCTAGAACCTACCACTTACAATGTGGTGTCATCTATTATGTATATATCTCATTTCTTTCACACAATATATATGTCAGTAATTTTGATGCACATTTCTGGACAAATGTACACACTCATGCTGCTTAGGTTTAACTTTACTAGCTGTTAGTTAATGTGGTTCAAAAGCTGTTACTATTGGTTTTAGTAAATTAAAAATCAGTATTGTTTAGATCAAGGGTTAGCCAATATATTACTAGTTCAGCCCTAACATTTGGCCCATTTCAAGAACATTTGATTTGGTCTTATTGGAAAGTTCTTATTCACCCTCCCTTATTCCTGAGAGTGAGTTTTTAGTCCAGTCAACTGAATGCCTGCATTGTTTTCCACTAGTAAGTTTCTTGCCTGGATAACTTGTCCAATACCTCAACCTGTGTGCTAGACACTTAGCTAATTACTTTCCAGTGTCATCTCAATTGATCCTCTAAACAACATTAAGATCAATGTTATTAGTTATTAATATTATTAATTAACCTCACTGATGAGTAACTGGTCAAAGTCCTAGACAACAAAAACATATAGGTTTTAGAATTTGATCCTAAGTGTGTGGCACAAAGCAGAACCTAGGTTCTTCACCATTACTGCCTTTGTTCTACTGTGAAGTTCCCATTACCATGGCTTCCCATTCTCCTGTCAGACTTTGCTAAAAGGCTATCCCTCAATCCGCTTGTTCATCTCAAGAATCTCTGACTACAGCATTCCCTCTGCCTTCTCAGACTCATCACCTGAGGTTGATATTGTACCCCCTTAATTGACCCCAAACATCTGCTGCATGACTCATACTGGAGACATTTGCTACACTGGTCACCATAGCTTATTCATGCATGGCACATAGTAAAATGTTTGGTCCAGAGGTTGGAGGTGGGAAAACTTCCATAGTTAGTCCCTTGAGCTGCTTTCTGAGCTATTCCTTATTTCAGCCTGCTGCCTTCCTTTTTTATCCATAAGAAATAAATTTGATTTGTATAAATCATAACCCCATGTGTAGTCACAAAAGCTATGACTCAGAATCTTGACACATCATTTATGAAAATTTATTGACACTTCTCCTACTATTGCTTATTTTTATGGAGGTTAACCCTTTTGAAAATGCACAGACGAGAGTTTTAGAATAATTTACCATACTATAGAGGTGCAAAAAATACTTTCATATCTAATTGCCTTAAAAGTTGAAGGGAGAAACCTTAATATAAACAGAGATTATCATATTTTTTATATAAAGTCTTTGTAGCTAAGTGGAAATACCTATTAAAGACTGAATTTTATTTTATCCTATTTTTTTTCCCTAAGAAGTTATTGGAGTAGCCCCTCAGAGTAACTTTAATTTCCTTTTTGCCCTGACTTGGTGGCTTGATTTATATAATTTATTATCCTGATTTATATATAGGTCATTCATTTGCTTTTTTCCCCAAATCCAGAGACCTTCCATGCAAAGATGGTGGCAGTGAACATACACATGCTGATACCTAAAAGCAAACAGGAATGAATAATGTATACATGCAAGGCATGTTTAATTTACAAAGTTAGACCTGCAGTTGTAAGGTTCTGTGCCTGCTGACATTCCCTCTACTAATTTTTAATGAGAGAGCCTGGAAACTGTATTAGATTTCTTAGAACAGAAGTGCAAAAATAAGATGGGGTATATTCAATGTAGAGTATTCTGTATTCTCAGAAGGCTTGCCCTGAAATACTGTAGGCATGGAATGCAGGATACATATTAAAGAAGGAAAAAGAAGAAAACTGAATAGTAAAAGTGTTTCATAAGAGTAGACTTGAGTGAATTTTTTTAATAGAAAGCAAGATATTTATAAAACTGAGACTATGCAGTCACTGGAGCTTAATGTTTTAAAATACAAATAAATGGAGAGTCTTACATGAAGAGAAAACTGTTGTAATATTGTTCTTTTATAGTCTTTTGGGGACTTTTTAAAAAAGCACCAGTTTGGAGAGCTGCTTAAAATAGATCTCTAAAAATAGCAAGTAATAAAATTAAAACCTTTATTGTATATTGAAAAATCACCTATATAGTCTCATCTAGGGGAAACCTTTTATAAAAATATTCATGTTTTCTTTAATATGTACTACAGAAATATATTTACCTAATTAAAACTTCACATAAACAGTGAATACATACTGATACATACAATTTTACTTTAATATTAAACTATGCAGAAATGATATAAAGAAGTTGTAAAATAAGATGCTTATTTTTTATAATTACATTGAATTCTTTTTTTATTGATTTACTGAATCAGGCTGGTAAATGGTCAAAACAATCTTAAATATATTAAAATGAAATATCTCAAATATTTTTAGGTCTATGGTTATTAAAGCAACTGAAGTTCATTTTTTTCAAGTCAAAATCTGTATATTATAATTCTCTCAATTTAGAACACTCTTGACATCCAAGAAGTGTTTTCTGCCTCCTCTGAAGGAATCCATTTCTATATGTGTTTACTGCTTTTGAATTCTTTAATGATTACCTCTTAAATATTAACACAAGAAATATTTTTGTGCTGAGATTTGGAGAGTGGAAGCAGTAGCTATTGCTGTTATACTCAAAAGGTTGGAACAGGTGCTTTTGTAGCTCTCACTCATTGTGCTTATCTGCTGGCTCACTTGGTGGGGGTTGGGGCAGCTGCCAGGCCTGCGACTGCTCTGCCTTGACCTGGTTGGTGGAGTTTTGCAGACTCCTGGGTTTCGAATGTGCTTAGCACTGCGATGGAGGGTGATAGCTTTTCTTGCAGGACACCTAAGGGTTGCAGTCCATCCTTATGATTTCCAGCTAGCTTATGCTCATGGATTCCAGATCATACTCATAGGTTTAAGTTCATCCTTGCTGTATCTTCTTTACATTCATATTTCCTTCTCAATTGCCGTCACATGGACCTCAAGCAATAACAGTCAAATAGTGTTTACCCAACGCTCATGATGGCTTAGTGGCCCTGCTTTTCAGGTTGAACCCTCGCTGATACAACCATCATCATCAGAAAAATAATTTGTAGATCAGGAAAGAAACACTAAAATGAAATTTAACCTAACAACATAAGGAGAAATACAAAAATAATGTCTATAAAAATCTTTAAAATCTTTTAAATTTATAATAATCTCTATTCCTTGACATTCTTACTCAAGGAGTTCATCCAGATGACTAAAACGTACAAGTGGTTAAGCTGTTGTTTCTTAGTTTCCAATCTACCTTTCCTTGTGATTCTGGAGACACAGGTCTACAAATTCTATCTCCTCCTTTTTGGCTGGAATCCTACTGAGTTCTACAAATTAGAAGCACCAAAGGGATACGGCACAAGAAGAAAAAGAAAAGGATATGCTTGTTCCTCTTTGTTTGCTATTCTTGTTAGTGTTGGTAGCTCACTGCTCTGACAACAGCAGTTGGTTATAGTAGCCAGCTTCTTTAGCTAATTCTGGACCCGGTTTACCAAAACCCACCAACCAGCCCTGTCTTTCCTCAGAAGTCTGAGCCCTTGTTCTATGGGGCCCCTCCTCTTATCTGCTGAGACTCTAAAAACAAACAAACAAAAAAGTTTCCTTCCTTAGAATTCTAAGTACCTACTTTATAAAGTCTCTCATCTGTGCTTCTTTCTGTTCCCTCCAAACTGTTTTATTTCTTCCCCCAATCTTAGGGACAGTATTTACTTCTTATGCTAGCCCAGAGTTTTATTTTTTCAGTATTCTAACACTTATTTAACAAGTTCCCTGTATTAAATTATGTCTGTTAAAAATTCCCAAAGTTTTTTTTTCTGAATTCCCAATTAGATCCTACTAAATATGACACAAATTCCTTTCACTAAAGTATTTTGTATAATAACTTCCTTTAGTACTCTGTAAAATTGTGAATCACAAGCTAGAACATTATCTGGATTTCATATGGAAATGCAGACAAATTATGTGACCTTTAGTTAGTTAACAAAAAGACATATACTGGGTTGAAGTAAATCAGAGTATTTTTGCCATATTGTATATGACCATAAAATATTCAGCTTAATATTTTAATACTGATTTTCCTTTCTAGAATACATTGTTCATATCCATATGTATGTCGACTTTTGGTTCAGCATATGATTCATTTTTTTAATCTCTTGGTTGCCCTTTGTTCCATTAGCATTAATATATATGTGTTTACTTTTTCTGCACAGTAATTGGATAATTATTCAGTTGGAGAGTTTCCTTTGAGCTTATACCTAAAGAAGTAGTAAATTATCATATGAAGCATATTAAGTAGGAATTAGATTAAAATACTTGCTGTTTTAAAAGAATTTTCTACTGAAAACATTATTCAAAGGCCCAGATAATTTCATGATATTTTTAAAGTCTATCTTGGATGAATATTTACCTTGTTTGAGCCAATTGCTATATTTGTACTTGTTATTTCTCACAGATTTTTTTCACATGAACAGTTCCTATTTTAACACTTTTTCAAGGCGTTATTTTATGGGTAGTTGCATCTGAACTTTGTATCAAATAACCTATTGGAACATCTAAGTGTGACATGCTATTTCTAGGATGTTTTTGAATCAGATGATAAATGTATTATCTTCTGAATTTTACATATATTCATTGGATATAACTTTGCTGGAAAGAAATTGGAGTCCCTTCAGGGCATGTGTGTGTGTGTGTTTATGTATGTGTGTATGTGTGTTTGTATAAGTAAGAAAGAAGAAAGCAAGGTACAGAAGACTGTGGAAGTAAAACTGTGGCATTCAGAAGTGAAAGGAAAATGTCAGCTTACCTCAGGCCCTGAAAAACAATCTTTTAAAAGTTCAGCCATGCCCATATTAAAAAGCAATGATCTTTAAATGTGTTAGACAATCAGTAATATATATATATGTATATGTATGTATATATATATATATATATATATATATATATACTTAATTCTAGTTTAGTTTTTTTCTAGGTGATTAAATTTTAGGTTTTGGTAATAAATGGCCAAAAATTATACAAATCAAATATTTCCAATTATGAATCTTGCTTCCTGGATTGTAAGTATGCCTAAAGAATTTTAAAAAGTATCTGAAAAGAAGTCTTGAACAGATGAAAGGTCAGTTTTTAAAGTAGCCTTCAAGGTGAAAGGTAACAGTTTTATGAGGGAATTTAGAAAATAAGCACAGGTGTCTTTTTGATGAAATGACTTCTTTTCCTTTGGGCAGATACCCAGTAGTGGGATTGCTGGATCAAATGGTAGGTCTACTTTTAGTTCTTGGGGGAATCTCCATACTGTTTTCCATAGAGGTTGTCCTAATTTGCAGTCCCACCAACAATGTATAAGTATTCCTTTCTCTCTGAATCCACACTAGCATTTATTGTTTTTGGACTTTTTAATAAGGGCCATTCTGATAGGGGAAGGTGGTATCTCATTGTGGTTTAAATTTGCATTGCTTTCTCTCTGCATCCTTGTAACCAAAAACATTTATACCCCATAATACTTTGAAATAAATTAAAAAAAAATAAAAGCACAGACCAGTTGTGCCTAGGGGCAACTGTGCCTAGAGTTAGTCCTTTCAAAGATTTAGCACTCTGTTTACTCTAGATTAAGTTTTCCCTAAGTCAATCTTTTTCTCTCTCTCTCTCTCTCTTTCTGTAAGTGTGAATGAGAGACAGAGAGACACTGTCTACTGACAGCCCCCGCATTTCGTGGTCTTTACCCCTTATTATTCTATATTAAGGGAGGGACTTTTAACTTAACTTTTATAAGTGAACTTTCATTGAGGGACTGTGATTAAATCAGTTTGAATCAAGTGATTTTCTCTTGGAACAATCACTGTAAACTGAGGAAATAGGAATTTTGATTGGCTAAGTCTGCACAATGTATCTACCCTAAAGTCAAATTACATATACCCTCTCTATCCATATTAACTTTTCTGACAGTACAATGATGAGTACGATTTGTACAATCCTGAGATGTAATAAGCAACACCTTCATATCACAGTAAGAGTGGGAGAGAAAAATAATCAGAAATAGTTGGCTTTTATATTAATAAATGAAGTTATTTATTTCGTGTAATTATCCAAATTCAGTTGCTTTTCCCCCAGGTTTTTAGCTCTCATGTAACAAAATTACTAACCCTGTGAGTAAAGAATAATTTGGTTTAATGTTTCCGTTTATACTAATGAAAATAATATTTTATAATTTTATAAAAAGTACATGAGCTGGTAGGGCATCTGACTTCTAATACCTATTATCCCATTTTATGAGTGTTTATTGAAAATTTCTGTGCTGTGCCTTTCACATAGTTCAGCTCACAGTGTAACACATGACTCAGAACTTCATGTAATCTGGATTGTCTCCTTTGTAAATTACTCATTTGGAAATATTTCACACAAGGAAAAGTAAACTGCTTCTAAATAATCTGTATGAGGCAGTTGAAATCTAGACATTCCATGATTTTCAACCACTGTAGTTACAAAAAAATAGTTGCCTGACTCTAAATTCCTTCAGCACATATCATATAAACCTGCAGTCCCCAACTCTTAGGCCACAGACTGGTGCCAGTTCATGGCCTGTAAAGAACCAGGCCGCCCAGCAGGAGGGAAGCTTCAACTGTATTTACAGCTGCTCCCTATCACTGATGTCACCACCCGAGCTCTGCCTCCTGTCAGATCAGCAGCGGCATTAGATCCTCCTAGGAGTGCAAACCTCCTATAAACAGTGCTTGTGAGAGATCTAGGTTGCCTGCTCCTTATGAGAATCTAATGCCTGATGATCTGAGGTGGAGCTGAGGCGGTGATGCTAGTGCTGGGGAACAGCTGTGAATACAGATTATCATTGGCAGAGAGTTTTGACTGCACAGAGACCATAATAAATCAATTGCTTGCAGGCTCATATCAAAACCCTATCCGTGTGTGGCAAGTGATAATTAAGCTGCAATAATAGAAATAAAGTACACAATAAATGTAATGAGCTTCAATCCTCCCAAAACCATCCTCCCTACCCCCCGTTCCATGGAAAATTTGTCTTCCATGAAACTGGTCCCTGATGCCAAAAAGGTTGGGGATGGCTGAACTGATTTTATCATTCATTTCTATGGGGTTTTATTTAGTAGCCTGATTTGAACTGTAAAGTTTGTGAAAATGCATTTGTTTATTAAGTACTGATCATGGTAGGGACTTACATATGTTAGCCTAATACTGATGAAGTCACCTGGCCTCTTATGCAAGAAGTATGCTACAGATGAGCCACCTGTTTAACTCCATTTCGCCATGCCTTTTGTACTCCACAATAAGATATTGTATATCAGCCCTTGGAAATGTTCAGGAAAGCTGTCATATCTGTTTCCAAAGGAGGCTGATCCTGATTCCAAAGGAAATTGAAAGCTTGTTTTAATAATTTTTATTAATAGAGAAACATAATTACAAAAGTACCTACTTTTGATAAGATGTCCCAAAGATACACATGGAGAATACAGTTCACTAAACGGCCAGTGAGTCTTCAGACAGGACACTTTGGAGTTCATCACTAAGATTGTGTAATATTCATTTCATAATCTTAAGGCTTCTCAATTTTTTTCCAGACTCTTTTCGTATAAGAATGAGCTTAACATCAAGGTCCTTAGGTACCAAGTACTTCAGAGTTAGATAAATTGTGGGAGAGGACCTCTGTGTTTGTCCCAGAGACAGTTGCTGTATCTGCCAACACCTTTCAAGAATTTCATTTTCCAAATCAGAACTGTACAAGTAGTTTTAGCATTCTAAATTTCTCTTCTCCAAAATTTTAAATATCATATTTCATAGATTTCATAGTTATAAAGTTTGATAATTGTCATTGTGATATTTGACTTTGTGATAGTTTTAATGGAATCTGTGTCATATTTTATTGCATATGTAAAGAAAATCGAAATTTTCCCTCAACAAAAGACATATTTCCTTATTATGTATATATTAGAATGAGATTCTATATACTTACCTAGAAAAATACATTTATAAATTTCTTAACCTATAACTATTTCTATAAGGAATTAAAAATAATCCTATTCTAAATTGATGCTTTTACAAATTTGTTAACTTTCAAGAAATGTTCCTTTATATTTCAAATGGTGTTAGATTTAAGAAAGATGTATAACATTTAATCAGTTGCCTAAATACACAGAACACATCAGCTACTAGAAAATTGGTTATGTTCCTTTCTGCATTGCAGGGAAAACTGTCCTAAATCCGGCCCTTGATTCCATTGCTAGAGATTTACTCCAAATCAGAACACAAGCAAAAGGATTTCTCTTTGCACATGTTAAATCCCAACTCATTTTCTTCTGAATCTACTAGCCCCACAGCTTTTCCTCTCGCAACATCAGTGGCAGAGTTGTGAAAGCAAACAGCTGTCCCTCCACTTTTTTTTTTTTTTTTTTCATTACGTGCTACAGACTGCCACTAGCTTTTATAAATTCAGATTGAACTGAACAGACTGAAGAAAAGAAGTTCAGTTCAGGGTCAAGCTCCCTGAAATAGCGTGAAATTGTGCATTCCTGGAAATAGAGGGTTTAATCTTTGTGCCAAGGGTCGTAAAACAGGATCATCTGGTCTTTCAACCATTACTCTTCTGTCACAGCTAGTTCCTGGACCATTTGTAACTTTCACTGATTGAAAGAAGAAACCATCAGTTGGTTTAGAGAACAAGGGGAAAAATGCTATAACCTACCTATGACTTGGATTTGGTTGACTAAAGTTCTGCTTCACTGACATATTCAATAAATTGCAATTAGTTCTTGCAGACGTAATATTCAAAAACCCATGGTTACTGGAGTGTGCTTTGGAAGATTCAGTCATGCAAACTAGGGCAATATATTGATGCACATGTGGTACATACTTTAGTGACATTATTTCTGTTTGATTTGATGTTCTCTCCGCATAGCAATATTTTAGCAATTCTAAAAATGTCCTCCTTTGTAATTCACAACATAAAAATTCTTGTTTCAATATCAGGTAGAAAAGCAAGGAATTTTTGCCTAAAGATAACTAAGAAGATATTATTACAAAGCTAAATTATACTACAATAGCTTATTAAAGCCTTTTATGGATAGTGGCTATTAAAAAATTATTATTCATTTAAGAAATATTTTTGAGGAGTGGTTATAACTTTCTGTATTCAAGAAAAATCATTCTCAAATAATTTTTATATTTTGGCATAACTGAGAGAAAATAACATACATTTCAGGAGGAAAGTAAGACATAAAATTTGTCTAGGTCTAGGTGCTGATAACATTTTTTGTTATACTGTGTCTTTTGACATTTTGTATGACTTCCCCTTATGTTAAAAGCTAGAATGGTATAGTGAGAATCATACTGTATTTTATAGTTTTGGGATCCTTTACGATATTATCTTTCAGAAAAATTATTATTTTGGAACTCATCCTTAATTTTAATAATTGAAGTTATATGTGTAACACATATACACACACTCACACACATACACAAAGAGTGATAAAGTCTCACATGATTATCCATTTGATGTTCCTTTCTGGTTTGAACTGCACTTGTGTTTCTTTTTTCAGAAACCCACATAGTAGGATTATTTGTGACTTTCTATATGTCTGAAGTCACATACTGAACTTTTTCTGTGTGTCTTACTTGCCTTTTGTAACTTGTTATTTTTTCTTAATTATGCACAGAAAATAATCAGGCATGATTTCTCTTAAACATAGGAAAGGTATAAGCCTACCTTTTAAAAATTTCTCTCATAAATCAGTTAGAACCACTCCAGATTCTGTCCTTTCTTCTCAAGTGTGAAATCCCAGAGCCATCAAAGTTTTTACTAAAAATATAGCAAATTTACCTCTAGAAACAGCATGTTTGCTAACAGACTGTGACAACAATACTGTTTTATTAAAGTTACAGGTGTACTAGACAAAGTGGGGTAGTTAGATGGCCTTTGTATTTTATAATTTGCTTATACGTGAATGTATTTACTCTTTATAAAAATTTATTTATTGGAAAAATTAAAGTCTATTCTTCAAATAATATTCAGAAGCTCAGTGATCTGTAAGGAAAACAGAAACTGATAAGGTGAGAACAAAGAATGAAACAGTCTATACCTTAGAGAACTGCATACTTGAAAATGAAAAATCTCATTCTAATGGGAAAATGAGTTGAGTAAAGAGACTCCAAGTCATTAACATAATATATTACAGTTGACCCTTGAAAACACGAGGGGTGGGGGATAAGGGTGCCAATCTCCCATGCAGTCAAAAATCCACGTACAACTTTTAACTCCCCAAAAACTTAACCACTCATAGCCTATTGCTGATTTGAAGCCTTACTGATAACATAACTACTCAGTTAACAGATAATTTATATGTTATGTATCATATACTGTATTCTTACAATAAAATAAACTAGAGAAAATAAAAAAGTTATTAAAAAACAAGGAAGAGAAAATATATTTACAATTTATTAAGTGGAAGTAGATCATCATAAAGGTCTTCATCCTCATCATCGAGTAGACTGAGGAGGAAGAAGAGGAGGGATCGATCTTGCTGTCTCAGCAGTAGCAGGTGCAGAAGAAAATCTGCATATATGTGGATCCATGCAGTTCAAATCTGTGTTGTTAGTGCTCAACTGTATTTACATTATTAATAGAACAATAATAATTATTATAGCAATGTAGGCTTAACTTTATTATTGTTTGTCCTATATTTATCATTAGCTACATGAATATAAAGGATAGCAGCAGCAACGGCCAAAAATATAGAAGCTATATATTTCCACTATAATAATAAAGTTCTGTTGTTTTTACTGATTTTTGAAAAAAAAAACTCATATGGGAAGATAAAAATAATGCCCTAAGGAGAAAACAGATTGGGTATTAAAAGTGGCAAATTTTTATACTCAACTTTGAATTTAGTATTACTGAAACCCGTTCTTTTAAAGGAATACTTTCAATAATTTTTAAAAGTTTGTGGAATTTTTAGTATCCACGTCAAGACAACAAGGACATTACACACATTGATTTTTAAAAGTGAACAACCAGTTAATATATGAGTTCATATTTTTTCTGATTTCAACCTTTAGGTAAATCTGCAAGCAAACTTTTCACAAAATGTAAAAGAAATCAGCTGATTGTGGAAAAATATTTAGAGTGTTGAAATATGTTCTTCTTAAATAAACATAAAAGGTATATACTACAGATTTGGGTTGCCATCTACTGAAATTCTAATTAAAAATGAATTAGTTATGGTAATTATCTAATTAACTAACTAAAACAATTGTGTTAGATTAACAGCCAAATGTTTCTTTGATTTTTCAGTGTATTAGTAATAATACAAATGATATATTTATTGCCCATATAATTTTAAATTAATATTATTTAATGACGATTGTCATATTCACACCTAGTATACCAAATATCATACTATTTAAAAACTACATTAGTGCTAAATTAGCATGCTAAATATAACTAAGTAATCTATGAAATAAATATACATTTTCATCATCTTGTATGTAAAAGTAGACAGGTTTATCAGTCTTACACATGTAATAAAATGTTTGCTAATTTATTTTACTTCAGCAATTCAACAACTGAACTATCCCCACCCCCATTCCGAAAAGTTCATTCACTAAATTAACATGAATGGGTGAAGTGGTAAAAATGCTTTCTCATTTTCAGTTTTGTCTATGGGCATTTGCTGGAAAATATGTCAGCAGACTATCTTCTGTTAGCATGCCTCTTTAGATTGCATGACAGGCTTCCTTGAGGATAAATAAAATACCATAAAACACAGAAACCATCCAAATATAGAATATATCTGTCATGTTCTGAGTAGATGTATAAAAAAATACCAATTATTACAAGGGTAAAACCTGCATTTTTAGTGGTAGAATTTCCAGACTACAGAAATGAAGCAAACTTCTAAGATAGTGGTTCTTAAAGTGCAGTCCACAGACGAGTATCAGGAGCATCACTTGAGAACTTGTTAGAAATGAAAATTTTCCACCTCCATTCTAGATCTACAAAATCAAAAACTATGAGGTTTGGGTCCAGCAATCTATGTTCTTAGCAAGCTCTCAAGTCATTCTGATGCACCCTAAGAGCCACTGCTTTACCATGAAGATAAGTAACTCACAGTCACCCTGAAATAAATAAAACCTGGTTGAGAAGAAAGAAAGGAAGGAAGAGTAACCCCAGTTCCTTAAAAATATACTACCTACATATTTAATAAGTTGTTGGCAGTTAGTATGGGGCTGGAGTCTTTCCAGTCTAGGTGCTTTCTGAGAGAGGTTGGGGAGGACAGATAAAATAAGGAAAATGCAGCTTTGTAGTCTTTAATTTGAAACATTTAAGGAAGCCTAACACAGTTATTCCATCTGAAAAGTAAGAAAATATTTTTATATCTACATCACTATCTGCCTAACCAAACCAGTATGTTTCTATAGTAAAGATTTTCAGTATTTCTGGTCCATTGATAGTAACAAATGATTAAAAAAAAATTAAATGTAATTTATTTAAATTTGAATATTTACATTAAAATATAAAGTAATGCAGACATTTTAAATGTTAAAATTATTGTATATGTTGTCAATTATTTTTCTTCTAAAGTATTCAATTACCTATTAAATACTATTATAACTAATCAATTTTAAATTTCAAACAAAATATTTAAAACCAAAAATATTCATATTTTTGAACATTTGATAAAATAAACTATTTCTAATATAATGTATAAAGTTCATAAAATTGCCAATGTAATATTTCTTGATTTACATATATACATATTGAAGAATAATGTAGTTAATATAGAGTATCACTCACTTTGTCAGTGCAACTGACACCATATTAAGAGATATGTATTCTGGTAAGGGACAGTGCTTCTGAAGGAGCTTAGGAAATTTCACCCCAAAATATGACTCTTTAGTATAAAGAGTATTTGGAATCGTAGGCCCCTTGAGATCAACAAAGTATTGAAGAGGACTTTCCTTCTATCTGCATAAACCAGACCAACCAGTAAAAATATCAAATGGGGCAATTGACTTCCCTTCCTCTCCCTGTTATCTAAATATATTGCAAAATGCAACCAGTCCTGGCTCAAATCATTTAAACCATAATGCCTGTCTCTCAGGTTAATTTTCAAGTCAGTCTGTTTCTCCTATCCATTCATCCTCCCTATCAACTATGTATCACTCCTAAACAGAATTACCTAGACTCCTCATTTTCCCCCCTCTCCAGATATAAAAATGTCTGAACTTCATTAGGATATTGGATAATCATTCTGTGATTCTCTGCATGTGCATGGTAAATAAACCTTTACCTTATTAATCTGCCTTAATTGTGAGTTGATCTTTTGGGGAAAAGGGCATGTTTCCCTTCACCCCTACACTTCCCTGGTAGTCTAACTTTCTATTAGACATATGTGTAAAGCAGTCATGTCACTGGGGAATATGCATGTTGCTTGGCACCAGGCAACCTGGATTTGGGGTACTAGAGGTTTAAGGAGTTGTCTGGGAAGGTAGCTACTCAGAACCTGGAGATTGTAGCACCGCTGCCAGTGAGAAGAAGACCCAATGCCATCAAAAGTTGACCTTACATGAAGCCTCTCTGGGAGAACAGGAATTTTCAGCCACAGTTTTCTTTTTGTTCAGGCAACTAAATGTGAGTTCCTGCCTTCATTTTGCGGTAATTCCACTAATTGGACCATAGCTTGGTTCTCTGTAATTCCTTTTCTAGTACTAGCAAAATATGTTTCTCATTCTTATCATTTGTTTTACTCATCAGATGAAATTTTTATGATGTTTGAGGACATTCCATATATAAATAAACCAAAAAAAGTTTTCAAGGGGTTACTTAACCCTTAGAATTAGAAAACGTTTTTGATTTTTTTTTAATGAGAACATTTTAAGTCTAAAGGAAGAGTAATGATTTTCTGCATGGTCTGTTGTTTTAATTAGAGAAGTCTAAAATACTACCTGGGGACAGAACAATTTTCATCTTCATATCATCTTCCTTCATGACCAGTGGGTGCTCCTGGGTTAAATATATTTTTACAATTCAGTAAATGATCTTAACAATTATGCAGCAATTCATAGGGGAAACAAAGCAGCAATACAACATATTAATCTTTGCTTTCTGTGGAAGATGTGATCTGAGTGATATAAAAATAACATAATAATATATTTTTCTAAAAGAAATGTATATAAAAGATAGGATAAATGCATAGCAAAATAATAGCAGCAGTTATTTATAGATATTAATATTATAACTATTATTTATACCTATTTAAGCATGTATTTTAAAAATTGAGATATATGTGGGTGAGTGGGTATATGTGTATGTGTAAACATATGTGCACAAACACACACACTTTTAAAAAGGAATTATATGTGTTATCTGAATGATCTTATAATCTAGAAAAAATAATGCAAATGTAGAAAAAATAAGGGTGTCAAAGGAAGGACCATGGATAGTTAACAGGAAAAGATAAGATATAAGGTCTTTCTCTCAGCTTTTGGATTTTACCAGGAAAATATTTTCTTTCTGGCCAGACAGACACACTGGTTTCTTATTTTTCCATAAGGTATGTAAGTGGTAATTTTTAAACATGACAATTGCTAATTACCCCTACTAATTGTTTTCATACAAGTAAGTTAAATAGCAGTTTTAGTCTCAAAAATATAAGTAGAAATCCATAGTAAATAATTTCAGTTAATGAATGTATAGAAACTTAATTTAAATCATCATATAATACCAAATAATCATATGTGGTACTAGAGTTTCCAATTATTTCTCCAACTTGACTTGCCATTTTAGACTACTGTTTTTACATTTATGTTTGGGGAGAAACTATTAATCCATTAATCACTTTCTGATATCTCTTGCATCCTGGTAGAATTTCATTATTTCAAAGCACATAACCATTCTATTTAATTTATTCAATACACCTTTTACAATATGATATTATGGTGACTATCCAACGTGTGTTCTACCAAATTCCTTGAGCTGTATTTTGAGACATGAATTCCATAGTCAAAAAGTTTGGGACACTTTAATTTCTCTTAATTTGCAAATCCAAAAAATTATTGAAATATGCTTTATT
Organism: Lemur catta; assembly: GCF_020740605.2. Lineage (NCBI taxonomy): Eukaryota > Metazoa > Chordata > Mammalia > Primates > Lemuridae > Lemur > Lemur catta. Next base: position 47,750,227 of record NC_059128.1, on the reverse strand, counting down.
TTTTGAAAAAAATCAGATCAATGTAATCTGTAGAACAATTTAGCTACAAAAGAAAATCCATTAGTGTGTAGAATTAATAAAGTTTGAGGTACAAGAAATCTCTATTTGAGTTATGCATAGTATGCAGAAAAATTTTCAAAAGTGGCCTATGAATGGCAGAGTTTTTCATATTCCAGAAGATAACTATCTGAAGTTGTTTTTCTTTCTATGATTCATGTTTATATCTTGCATCTGAATCATATATGAAAACAGCCAGCTGCATGTATATTGTCAGCTGGTAAGCACTTTTTAATGAACCAGACCTCACTTTTGTTTGAACATGCATCAATGTTTATGGTTTTATTTCAGAACATCACCAGATTAGGATCATTTTGGCCAAGAGAAAATTAAATCAGCCAGTAATGAGAACTTATGAACAAGAACAGGCTTCTCTAATGGTTCTGTAGCTTATTTCATCTGTTGTTCTATTTCTCTTCTGTGTAGCGTGTTGTGAAGTGTATGATTTATTCATAGATGGTACTATCACTGCCAAATGACTGTAGTCTAAACCACCGAAAATTCACAACAAAACCCATTAAAGGAAGGGAATAATAATCAAAATATCAAGTATTTTTAGACCAAGTTTTATTTCTCCCTTGAATAAATCTTACTGACCATGAAAATTGAACAATATGAAAATGCCAATAATCAACAATTTTTGACCTACAAAAATGGCAACTTCATGGTTCAATCTAATTTATCAGATTTCAGGCTATCCAATTTTGATAGTCCTTTGTGTTTCATTTCAGTATGAGAATCTAATAATAATAGAAATGTTCGCTTAGTAGCAGTCACAAATTAACATCACCATAAGATAAATGAACCAGTTATACTGGTAAAGTTGAGGTTTATTTAAGGGATCTTCACAGGACATCCATCACAAACTCAACATATCTTTTCTACTACTGGGGGGTAGTTGTCTAATATGGCTAGTGTTAAGAGTTCTCTTGATGATTTACACAGTTTTAGATTCCAGAAAATACATGAAAGTATTTGTATTATTTTCATAACAAAGTAACATACTTTGTGGCTTAAAACAACATAAGTTTATTCTCTCACATTTCTGGAGTCTAGAAGTCTGAAATCCAGCAGGGATGCACTCCTAACAGGGGCTCGAGGGTAGAATCTGTTCCTTGCCTCTTTAAGCTTCTGGTAGTTGCCGGCTTCCTTGGCCTGTGGCCAAAGTCCAATCTCTGCCTACATCTTTACATTAATTTCTCCTCTGTGTCTGTGTGTCTTTTTCAAGGACAATTTTCACTAGATTTGAGGCCTACCAGGATAATCCAGGATGATATACTTATCTCAAGATCCTTCCCTGATTACATCTGCAAAGACCCTTTTTCCAAATAAGGTAACATTTATAGGTTATTTTAGGGGATTAGAACATCTTTCTTTAGAGCTACCATGCAACTCACTACAGTAATATCCTGGATTTTTGTTGAAGGACAGGAGGTGGCTGTTATGATATTGTTTTATTTTAGTTTGCTTCTACTTATGATACACCTCCAAGTAATCTGAGGTTCAATTAAGCTCTTTATTTACATTCACTCTCCTAGAAAAATTAAGAAAGCTTTCAGAAGCTTATTTATACCTGGAATCAGCAAAAGATACTCCAAAAGTACTTCTACCCCTATCATCTGGTCTCCTGGTACATGAAGAATTTAGTTCACAATGACATGAAGAATTTGCACCAGAATGCAAATCTTCATTAAGAAAGTCTTTTGAGGAAGAAAATGCCAGCTGAACAAAATAGAATGCTCAGAGATATGAATAATTTACATTCTAAAATGAGTTACCTACCTTTTAGCAAACTGGTAATGGTTCACAGAGCAGAACTTTGTGTATCACTATTCTAAAGAGTTTTCTAATGAGGATTCCTTTTAGTTTTCCAGTTTCTGAGAGCATGTACCCTTGCTTTAAGTAACATGACTAAAGGTCCACATCTTTTGCAGCCATTTAACTTTTCTGGTTAATTTGTAGAAAAACTGTAAGTTGTGTTTGTTTTTCTGATTTGTTAAAAAAAAGTATGCAACCAGAAAATTTGGTTTTACTGTAAAAAATATTGATCAGTCATTTCCAACTTGACGTTTTAAATTCAGTATTCTTTTCCCCATTGGATTTGTCAATCCTACATCCTCAACTACTATCTTGTCTTTCTGCTGGTTCTCCAATGATAAGTAACTAAAACTTTGACATGTGATCCTTATTTCCATAAAAATCATTTTTACCAATTTGAAAATCATACTTTTTATACTCCTATTAAGATGAACCCAATTATCTAAGATTATCTGTCAACATTTGCCTATAAGCTACTCACTTCCAATTATTAGAGATAGTTTTCATTAATAGATTTCTCAGGAAAGTATTGGTATCTCACATATCAGTAAGAATTTCTTCATTCACTCATTAAACCAGCATTTCTTGACATTGTGGATACAGAGCCTCATTAGGCATATTTTGCTCTTAAGGACTAACAACTTGGTAACGGATATAAAGAAGTCTATACATGATTATAACAATAAAATTTGATACTGCATAATTACAAATCTCAAGAGAGAACATAGGAGGGAATATCTAATTCAATGTGAAGGATCCAAGATTTCCCAAGGGAGGCAACTTCTTGAGGTAGGTGTGGAAGGGCAATTTGGAACTCATCCACTGCTGAATTCCCATTAGCCACTATCTACTCTCTAAAGGAATGGTTATTGTGTCCGATAAAAAAGGGATGACACTGACACCTTAGGTTTTTCTACCAAGATCTGGAATGGACTTTGGAACGGACAGAGGGCAGCTTGGGTACCTCCAGAAGCTAAGGAAAGGAACTGCAAGAATGTAGAAAGAGGATATTTAAGGGGAAGTAGAAGGACTCTTCAGCAAGGCTTTACCTCTTTAATAATATATCTTGGCCTGTGAAGGCCATTCTTACCATAGTTTTACTTAAAAAAACAAAACAAAACAAAACAAAAAAAACTTGTGTTGTTTATGACACAGTATCTTTTAGAATAAAGTAGGTAGCTTATAAACCAAGGGACACCATAACTAATCGTGATCAATTTCACCTCTCTTACATTCTGTTCTGCATCTTGCCTTATGTATCCCTGTCTAAGACACAGCCAACCTTTGTCAGGTACTGCTTACTATGATAAGCAGTAAACTTTGTCATATTAAAAGGTTGTACTGCTGATATCTGAAGACCTACCATTCTACAAGATTCAGCTGGTGAAGCAATATTTGACAATGATGGTTTAACATATTCTTAAGCAAAGTGGCTTAAGTCTTGATTTAGAGAAAGGATGGAACTCATTTTCTTTGACTTCTAAATGCTGCTTTTTTTTTGAGTCATTTGGGTGGTAGACTTTCTTCTGGGATGAACCTTTGTGAATGTATAAAGCAAAAAATGAAACTAGCCTCAAAAGAGAACTTTCTGTTGTTGATGCTGTTATTGGCATAAAGGTTTACTGATTAAAAAGAGTCTGTTGTTCAGGCAGCTGGATTGGCAACTTGGTATGTGGTTTGTTTATAAGCCTATGAACACAGAAATTTCTGCTCCTAGTAGGTAAGGATTTTATCTTTTCCTAAACATTAAAGATATGTTTGCATTAGCATATGGAGTGAAATACAAAGGCTCTGTCTTAAATAAATGAAACAATTTGTCACTGCATGTGACAAGGCTTCCTCCCTGTGATAATGAATACTCCTGTAGGAGAGGAAACTGCAAAGTACTGGGAACTGAAATACAAAGAGGGGAGCTGGATCTCACCTTACTAAAAACAGAGCCTTTGTTTTAAAGTGCAAATCTACCATTTATTATGTCCTCTAGTGAAATAAAGGTATTGTTCATTGTGTATTAACTATGACCTTGAAAAATTACAAAGGAATGTACAGTGCAAAGGAGAAAAACATTAAGCTTAACAGCAAAAGATTTTTCATTTGTTTAAATTAACTAAAGTAAAAGGAATTATAAGTCTTTGTGAAAATGAACTTTGACTCCTTTTCTCATTATCAAGTGAAAATTTCCATAACTAATTATTTGCTTTTACAAAGATAAGTTTCCAAATCCATATTGCACTTGAAATAAGGTTCATTCAATTACATAATTTTACTGCTAAAATTACATCTTAGATTTATATAAAGAAAAATTTTTAACTGTTTACATAAATAAGTAGTATGAAGTGAGAATAACCATACTCTGAAGAAATCTGATGAAACTAAAAATAGCAGAATGATTGGATTATTTTATATTGCACAGTATCTTACAAATGAACATTATGTAAGGGTTAAATGTTCATTATTGTTTATAAAGTAACTGCAACAACAGTGTTTAAACAAGGAAAGAGATCTACTATGAAAATTATGGATAAGGGATTTATTATGAGAATATGATTTTACAAAATTGTGGGGGAGACTAGGGAAGGAAAAATGTGGAAGGAAGATTTGGGAGATCAGGGAAAAGTTACCACCCCTACTAAAATACTGATGTAAGGAAAAAAGGTCAGCAATTGCAGGTGATTCTTGGAAATCAGGAATGTCCCTGCTGCCAAATGAAATGGGAACATAAGAGAAGTTAAGGTAAAAAGGTTAGGGCAAATTATCCACATGGCATAACTCCTGTTTTTAAAGATCTCCAGCAAAACATCTGATTGTGGGCTTCAGTTGCTATCCATCAGTAGGGCTGGCAGTGAGAAGAGAAACTGAATATAGATTAAAACAAGAGGGAACACAGCTCTTTAGATATTTCACAACATTTAATCTAATGACTTTCAAAGAATAATGATAGCTGCTTCACTTCTGCCATCTAAATGTCAAGCAATTTCCTATTTTGGCCAACTGTCGGCTGGGAAATATAGAGTATGGAATTCTGGGAAACAGTTTTAGTGTAACTAAGTTGACAGAGTATAAACTGCCACATAGTTGCATATAAATTATCTACATTTCAAGTAATGGTTAAGAAAAATAATTGAGACAATTAAGGGTATAGAAACTAATCTAGTAATGGCCACATCAATTCTGCTTTTACCATTATATAAAGTAAAAGCTTATAGAAGATGGAAATGTGTATAATTTTAATAAATTAAAATTGTAGAAGTTTTTGGACTAAATTTAGTAATATCTGAAAAAATTCAGATAATTATAGGGAAAATAAAAAACAGTTACTTTGAGGACTCAAAACACAAGCTTATTGATTGTCTGAAATTTATTGATAGCAAAGTATTACAGAGTTAATGGAAAATAGTTGTTTTGGTATATTCAAAAGTAATAGCAAAATGATTAGAGGATTCACTCCAAAAAATGTCTTAGGTAAACTTATCCACAAGGTCATTCTTTCTGGCAAATGAAAAATAATATGAAGATTTTATCCATGCAAATCACAACTTTCTATACATGGATAGGTCCTCCTATGCAAGAATTCACTTGAACTTCAGGATCAGAATAACTCTGCGATGATTTTGTCATTATGTGGGAAAAGAGGACAAAAAGAAGTAAGCAGAAAGAAATGATAAGAGGAGACAAGGTTTTTTTCATCTTGTTTCATTTTAGATTTTTCCTAACATTTTTTAAAACATTCAATCCTACAAAACTTTATAATAAACACATACAAATTCTTTGCTCAGACTGACAAATAGTTAAAAATAAGTGTATTTGTTTTATCTATGGATGGATAGATGGGTGAATATGCAGGTAAATAGGTAGGTAGGTAGGTAGAGGATAGATAGATTGTATAGTGAATTTAAAATATCCACAAATATTTTACAGCTCTTTATATCAACAGTCAAGGTTAGTCTCCCAACTCCTTGAATCTGGAATGGCCATATGTCTTGCTTTGATCAGTAGAAAGCAGTAGAAGTGACATTGGGAATCTTGAACCTATGCCCTGAAGTCCTTGAAGCTTTCTCTTTCCTCCTGTTGGAAATCTACCACCACATGAACAAGCTCCAGCTAGCCTTCAGCGAGGCCAAATAGAGAAAAACTAAGGTGCTCCAACCAACAGCCTGCCAACCCCCAGGCATGTGAATATGGTGATCCTAGATCATCCACCCCTAGAAGAACTCTCAGGTGACTACACTGTGAGTGAGCCTGGGGAAGATGAATGGAATCATCCATCTATCCATGAGCCACTTCCTGATTGCCAACCAGAAATTTGAGAGTTAATAAATGTTGTACTAAGCCATTAAATTTCAGGTGGTTTGTACACAGAAAAGTCTAAATGATACTTTAGCCATTTGCTAGTGAGTAGGAGACTTTTCAATATTTCACCCTTAAATACTTCAGCATATCACTCCTAAGAAGAAAAACATTCTCCTATATAATCATTACATTCAATATAACTTTAGTCATTATTATCTAATATGTATCTTGAAGATTTCTTAGTTCAATAAAATCCCTCAAATCATTCTTACTTTTTCATTTGATGTAATAAGAATCAATAAATATTAGTAGTCGTACCTCTTTAATCTCCTTTAATCTAAAAGTAATACCCTCATTTTTATAACATTGACATTGTTATAGAGTCCTTGTGGTTTTTTTTGCAGAATATTCTCAATATAGCTTTTTCAAATTATTTAGTCATAATTGGATGTAAGAAAATATTTTTGACAGAATATACATGTATGATACCATCTACTTCCCAGTGCATCACATTAAAAAGTATGTGATTGCATTTTGTACTGAAATTAGTACAAAATTAATTATGCTAACTTTGATCATTTGGTTCAAGTGGTATCTGATTTTGTCATTTGTAGTCATTTGTAGTGCATTTTGATTTTTAATCACAGTAAGAAAGTCACTACTCATATCCAGGTTTTAGATGAATTTATCCCTGCTTTATATCTTTATTTATTTATATTTATATATGTATGCTAATTTTTTTCTGATTCTTTTGATTATTTTTGGTGTGAGGTATGGATCCAATTTTATATTTTCTCAGATGACTACTCATCTGTTTTATAGCATCTATTAAATATTATTATAGCTTTGACTAGAGATTTGATCTTTATCACATATTAAATATTCATTTTATTGGGTCAGCTTATGTCTTGATTTTTTATTTCACCCTTCTCTCTATTTGTGTGGTAATATTGCTTAAATTCAGAGCCCCTAGGGCAGCACGATCCAGTAGAATTTTCTGAGATGATGGGAATGTTTTATAGCTGCGTTGTGTAATATGGTAGCCACTTGAAATATAGCCAATATGACTGATAAAATGAGTTTTTATTTAATTTACTTTTAATTTATTTAAATTTCAATGTACATAGCCAATTGTGGCTAATGGTAATGAACCAGGGAGTACATTATGAAGGGTGTGTTAATATTTGTCAGGGGTTATCTGTCTTCATTGCCTTCCTTTTTTATGATTTTTCTAGCATTTTTTAATGTTCATTTTTTATATGCAATTTAGAACAAACTTTTTAAATCTCAGATAAAAAATGTTGATATTTTATTGACAGTATATCAAAATATATAGATTAGTTTGGGGACAACTGGCATATGTTTCAGTGTAACAAAGAGATCAACAGTGTCCTAAGAGAGATGTGGCCTTTGCCTTTGGATTTTATAAGGTGATTTAGAGTGGGGCTTTTGGGTCACACAGTATCAGCTCAATCTGTGGGGTCAGTCATGTAGGAAGCTGACCAAGTCTACATGACCAAACCCCAATAAAATTATGATTACCGAGGCTCAGGTAAGCTTCCTTGGTTGGCAGTACTTGATGCCTATTGTAACACAGTGTTTCCAGAAGGATTAATGGTGTCTGTGACTCTACGTGGAGAGAACAACTGGATGCTCTGCATTTAGAGCTTTTCTGGACTCGACCCCACGCATCTCTTCCCTTAGCTGATTTTAGTATGTATCCTTTCACTGTAATAAGTGGTAACCATGAGTATTAATAGCTTCCAGTGAGTTCTGTGAGTTCTTCTAATAAATTATCAAAGCTAAAGGTGGTCTTGGGGACCCCCACACCTGCAATTGATATGAGAAATGAGGGTGGTTTCCAGTTGTTGTCCAAGTGAGGATAATACCCAAAGGATGTATTTTCAGTTGCTTTTGGCTATTTTTGTATCATTTGGGATTTTTAAAAGTTTTTCTTATATAGTTTTTATACCTTTTGTTGCTAATTTTATTGCTAAGTGGATTTTTTCCCCTTTTATGAAGTGTTGCTAGTATAAAAAGAGTTTTCCTTTCTGTTTTATCTCCTAACTAGTTGTTTGGATATGTGAAGGCTACTGCTTTGTTGTATGTTAATTGTATGTCTGGTTACTTTGGAAATTATTTGCCTTGTGTTAGTTTTGTAATTAATTATCATGTATTTTTCAAGTACACTATCCGCTATTGTAGAAAGAGGTACAGTTTTACTTTTTCCCTACTTTCTGTCTCAAAATCTTATCTATTTTTTAATTGTGTTGAATAAATTATATAAATAACTATATAGTATCTATTAAATTCCTAGTTTATTAAGTTTTTTTTAAATCAGGGATGAGAGTTCTATTTTATATGTTTCTCTTTATAGAAATCAATATGATAAATTATATTAATTAATATCCTAATATTGAATTGTCTTTGCACTTTTGCATTCCTAGAATTATGGTTTTGCTGTGTGACTTTCTCTATGTGCTGCTGTAATATATATGCTAATATTTTATTTAGGGTTTTCATACTGATATTTGTGAGATGGATTAGTTTCTTTCCATTTTCTTGTTTCATTTATTATAAATTTATCAAGTGTATATATTAATGCTGTATAAACTTCAATATATAAATTTGAAGTATTTCTTCATTTTTTATATTCTGGAACAATTTATATACCATTGGGATTAATTAGTATTTGAAGATTGAGGTTATAAAAAATTTGGGCCTGATAAATTGTGTGTGTGTGTGTGTGTGTGTGTGTGTGTGTGTATGTATGTGAGAGAGAGAGAGAGAGAGAGAGAGATGTTGCTTACTAATAACTATTTCTTCCCTAGAAATTTATCTCTTTATGCTTTTTATGGCTATGAAGGTCAGTTTTGGTAAATTGTATTTCTAACCACTTTTCTATTTTGTTTAAGTTGTGCTACATTTAAGTGTGAAAAGAGTAATCAGTTTTAAGAATGTCCTGCTTTATTTGGAGGACTTTCATCCCCATGAATGATTTGTTTAAATATTTGTAGCTTAATGTGTGAATTTTAAGTTCACTTTGAATTCTACCAGAGCTCGTATGTGGGTGTTTCCGTTCAAATTCCCAACCTTGTTCAAGTCCTAGTACTTATCTTTTGTGCTGTGTGAGGTCATTAAAACAGAAGTTGCTGGGAATTGGCTGAAGTTCCATGGTTGCCTCAGACTTTGACATCTTCCATTTCTGGCTTTGGGGATGTCCATTTCTTTCTTTACTAGCTCAGTTATGTACTAAAAATATTAAATGATATATTCCATCAGAACGTTTTTAGTAAAAAGAATTTCAGTATGTTCAAACTTCCATCAAAATTTGATATAAAACAGTAAATAAATGTAACTTTTCCAGTTTAGATTAAATAAAATCAATTCATGTTGATTGCCTTTTGTATTTTTAAATTAGTTGTTGTAGACTAGTGACCCATTGTCTACATCTGTTTTTACAAATAGATAATTTTATATTGGAAATTCATCTTCAAGTTTCTCAGTTATAAGTTCACTTAAATATTTTGTAAATTTACTGAGGTTTAAATTTGAAAACACATTCCATTTTAATACAAATTGTTCTGTGAAGCACCAAAAAAATCACTATGTTTATACCTCTTTACCAGTGACAGCAAATGCAAACCATTCTTTGTTTACACAATTTCTACACCTAAACCCTTCTCATTTAGAATGCTCTCCAGTCATAGTTCTTAAAAAATAAGTAATATTTGCCTTTCCAAGTTCCTTCCGTAGAACATAATATAAATATTTGATCTTCGTGTAAGTCAAAAATTTTGTGGATTCTGTGTATGGCACAGAAAGTTCTTAAAAAAAGTTTTCTTATACTTCCAGAAAAAAAGGCAATTCTTGTCGGTTTAAGTAGGATGAATGTTAAATAAATAATTGCGCAAAGATTTTATGGTTAAGACCTCAAAAAACATAGGCAACAAAACCGAAAATAGACAAATGGGATTATATCAGACAAAAAAATCTTCTGCATAGCAGAAGAAAATATCAAAAGCTAAGAGGCAACTTGAAGAATGGGAGAAAATATTTGCAAACTATTCATCCAGTAAGGAATTAATATCTAGAATGTACAAGGCACTCAACCCAACAGCAAAAAAAAAAAAAAAAAAAAAAGATTAAAAATGGGCAAATGATCTGAATAGATATTTTTCAAAAGCATACAAAAATAGCCAAAGTGTATGAAAAAATGCTCAACATCACTAAGCATTGGAGAATGCAAATCAAAATTACAATGAGATATTATCTCACTTTGGTTAGAATGGCTATTAGCAGAAAAAAAATGATAAATGCTGGTGAGGATGCAGACAAAAGAGAACCTTTAGACATGGATGGTGTAAATGTAAATTAGTGTAGAAGTATCTATACTTATCTATTTTTGTCTTTTTGAGTGTCCAAAAAATAAAAAATAAAAATAGAATTACCATATTATGCAGCCATCCTATTACTGGGTATATATCCAAATGAAAGTAAATTAGTATGTCAAAGAGATAGCTTCACTCCCATGTTTGTTGCAGCAACATTCACAAAAGCCAAGATATAAAAACAACGTATGTGTCCATTAACAGATGAATGGGGAAAGAAAATGTGGTACATATACACAACAGCATACTATTCACCCTTAAAAAAGAATCAAATCTTTTCATTCGCAGAAACATGGATAAGCCTGGAGGATATTAGGTTAAGTCAAATGATTCAGGCACAGAAATATCATTACCACATGTACTCACTCATATGTAGAAGCTAAAAAAGCTGATCTCATAGAAGTAGAGAGCATAATAGTGGTTACTAGTGGCTAGAAAGAGTAGGAGGTAGGAGGAACAGGGAGAGGTTAATTAATGGATACAAAATTATGGCTAAATAGGAGAAATAGTTCTAGTATTCTATAACACTCACTGTAGGATGACTATAATAGATAATAATTTACTGTATTTTTTCAAATAGAAGAGAGGATTTTGAATGTTACTAATACAAAGAAATGATAAAGATTTGAAGTGATAGATAAGCTAAATACCATGGTGATTTGATCATTACACATCTTATACATGTATCAAAATATCACACTGTACCCCATAAATATTATAATTATTATGTGTTAATTAGAAATATATATTTTAAAAATTTATGAAGAAATGTCTATTAGGCCAAGTTAGGTGGTAGTTTTGTTCAAAACTTCTATATCCTTACTAATTTTATGTCCTATCTATTCTATTAACTACCAAAAGAGGAGTGTTAGAATATCTAGTTATACATGTGGATTGTCTACTTCCCTCTTTAGGTCTGTCACTGTTTTCTTGGTACATTTTGAAGCTTTACTATTGGAGAGATCCACATTTATTGTTGTTACGTCTTCTTTTTTTTTACCTTTATCTTTAAAAAATTATTTCCTTTGTCTCCATTAATCTTCATTTTTTGGAAATCCATTTTCTTTTTGTTAAAACAGACAGTCATGTTTTCTTATGCATATCTTTTATTCATCATGTTACATTCAACCTAAGGCTTTATCTTTACAGTGCATATCTTGTGGACACCTTATAGGTGTCTAGCTCTTTCCTTTAAATCTAGTCTCAAAATCACTACCATTTAGTTGGATTATTTAGCCCATTTATATTCAATGCAGTTATTAATATGGTTGAGTTTGTAGCTATCATTTTGGTATTTGTTTAGTTGTTATCTCCCTTTAGTTTGTGTTCCTCTGTTTCTCTTTGTCTGCTTTATTTGGGGTAAGTGGAATGTCTCTTTAGAATTCTAGTTTAATTTTTATATTTTATTTTCTACTTTTAGAGATTCCTCCAGAGTTGCTCTGTTCAATACAGTAGCCAGTAGCCTATATGTGCCTACTTAAATTTAATCAATTAATTTAATATAATAATCCACCTCTCAATCTCCTAGAGATGGAAATAACATAATCAAATTTGCACTTTAGAAAAACCGCTCACATTAAGACTGTGTAGAGAATGGACTCAAGGGGAGGAACATAGAAAATGAAGGCAGGGATATCAGATAGGAGACTTAAAATATAATAAAACAAGTTAATGTGATGAGGGTCTGAACTAGAAAAAAGGCAGTGCATTTACAACAGGGATTTTAGAGATATTTGAGGAATAGAAGCAATGGGAATTACTGAAAGGTGGTAAGTGGAAGAACTGTGAAAGGAAAGAAAAAAGTCAAAGACGATATGTGGAATTAGATTTACTGTTCCTTTGTTAATGTTTTGACAAACATCAGGCATACAGGAGGAACAATTTTAAAGTGGGGAGAAGAAAAAAATGAAATTAATTTTGAACTTAAAATGATGTACCTATGGTTTTAGATGTGTCCAATAGGAAGCATGAAATAGTAATATATTTTTGTTGTGTACAGTTATTAAAATAATTCAAAAGTCTCTAAAATTATAAATCTCAGTATAGAAATTCCTAAAATAGAAGCAAATTGGACAGTCTACTAGAATATAAGAACAATGAAATGACATCTCACTGATGTATTCTCTGGTCATTCTTTCCTTTTGGAGGTAAATATTTCTAAACTATCTAATGCTGACTCCACTGTGATATTTTTTTCACTTGACTCTTCTGTTTCTGTTTTGGGCAGCCCTTTTGCTTGTCCAAACTCCCTAATGCATTCAGTGAAAAGGGCTCTCAAGTTAACCTGTCAAATTCAATTAACTGCTGCAAGCTGTCCATGGTGACACTTGCTGTAATTAATTAAGCAAACCTTTGAGTGTGAAGTCTCATGAGATCTTTTTGCTCAATTCCAAGTGCATGGAGATTTTGGGTGGTATGTGGATTGTGCCATGAAAACTGCTTATAAACCTATTACATTCTGTGTTGCCCAAAATTCCAAATATCAATAGGTTTTCACTCCAGAGAAATTGTTTGATAATGCTGATAGTTTTCTGTGTAAACAGGTAGTTTCTACTTCTTTCTTGGCTCATTTATCCCCCTAGATCTTTCAGACTTTTTTCTTCTTACTCTCAGCTATCTGTAAAAGAAAATTATTTCAATCTTCTGTAATATAATGAGCATTGAATTGAACAATGTTTTAGTCTAGGTGATAATGATATAAAGACTTAATTAAAATAATATATTGTTTTAGAAATAGTAAGAAACATTTGTAAATTAATATCCTCATTGTCCATAAAATTTGGTATCATATTTTCATAGTGGTCAGATTCATTAACACAACCTATCAAAATAGGACATATTTAAATGTGCAAAAGTATACTATAAAACAATTAACTCAGTATTTCATGCTATTTTCACATCAAATATTGAACAGTATAATTTTTGTCCCTGTAACAGAATTGTCAAGCCTTCCTTGGGGTGCTAGAATAACAATTCTGAGGTAACTGATTAAAGTTTAAATTAATCACCACTAGATGGTAGCCTTGTTAGGAATCATTGATCCACAAAGTCAATTCCTAGGGCTGTGATGAAACAAGATAAGGCATGTATTGTAATTACCATAATTACAGACATAGAATGAGCATTTGTAAATACTAGTCATTATTTTTATTTTTTAAATTAACATTTATTAAACATTTATTGCATATAGTGTCAGATAATCTAAAAACTGGTTTAATAATCAGCTATAAGATTTTTCAGTCCTGCATTTTTACTGAACTTTGGTCAGTCTCTTATGTAGGAACATGTTTAATTTTGCATATTTTAGCAAAATTATTTTTAACAATGATTTGATACTTAGTTATAAATAGACTCTATTAATCTAAATTAAATATTCAGGAAGGCCTTAACATTTTTAGGTTTTTCTTTTTTACAATTTTCCTACAATTTTCTGATTGTTAAAGCTTTCCTCCATAGTTGCTTAAAACACTGATTTCACACTTCTCATGATATCAGTGATCATATTCACCTTAATTATGTTTCATGTAGCATACCCACAGAACAAAACAAAACAAAAACACAAACTCATAGATTAAGAACTTCTTACCAGACTCTGTGGAAGATAAAATGGATGACCCTCTGCTTAAATATCTAAATAATTTTTTAAATGTCTCTTCTGCATTTCAATAATCTTGCCTTAGGAATTTTAAATTTACAAATGTTGATGTCCATCTGTAAAGACATTAAAAACTTATGTCATCAATTACATATAAACATAAGATAAATAAACATTGAATTCAAAGTATTCTTGTTCTAGTATTTTAATATTAATATTTATTTTTAAAATGAAAATAATATATGTATATTGTAAATATGTAAAATACTAAATGCATGTTCAAATGTGCAAATTTCAATCATTTTTAAATAGTCCATTTTACTCTTGCTAAACTTAAATGCCAAATTCAACCAATATTAAATTCATTTATATACCTATGCAACACTTTCTGATGCAAATTCTATTCAATTTATTCATGCCTCTGATCTTGAACCAATGTACAACTTTTTAATTAATGCTGTTTAAAAATTTTTAAAATAGCTATTTTGTGAGAATCAGTCCATTAAAATTCTTAGAATTACTAATCCCTGTTAGCATAACATTAAAATGACGTATTGGAATCTAATAATTTGACTTAAAGTCAGATTACAAGGAAATTTACAACCTTAAATGTTTAATAACTAAAACTAAAAATATATAAAATTAATTAATTATATCTCTCAATTTAAGAACTAGGAAAAAACAAAAGAAACAAAAGAAAACATAACACTTTAAATAATAAGATGAAAGCATAAATTAATGAAGTAGAATGGAGTAGAAAAAGAGTAGACCAAATTAATATGTTTTCTTAAAATATATAAATTAGATAAACCTTTAACTAACTTAGTCAAAAATATAATTTTTCAGTAGAAAATAAATCTCATCTATGCCTAATTTGCTAAGTTTTTGTTTTACTTTTCTTTATTTTTAATTAAAAAGAATAGTTGGGTTTTATAGAATAATTTTTATGTTCATGAGGTGAATTACATTGGGACTTGTACTGCTTTGTCCTGAAATATAATTTCTAGTACTCTGATTTTGTCTGTAAATATTTTGATTTCAGCATTTGTATTTAAATTTGCAAGTGAAAATATTTTGCATGTTCCCTGCCTTTTTTTTAGTTTTAGTGTAAAAATTATACTGCTTTAAAAAAATAAGCTGAATACCTTTCACACTTTATGTGTGAGATATTTTGTGTAAAATATTAACTGCCTTCCCCTTGAATATATGTAAAATATACCAACAAAAAGTCTTCCTAATATCCTTTATAAAATTTTCACTACAAATTCAATTTCTGTAATAGTTTATAGGAAAGTTATAGTTTGCTATAACTTTTTGAGTTAAGGTTGGTAACTAATATTTTCCTGTAGAACTATCAGTTTTACAGTTTTGAATTTACTGGCATACAATTTTTCCTGATTAATGTTTTACATATATTTCAATTTTTATTGCATCACAGTTTCATTTTCTTTTTCATTCCTAATTTCATTTATCTGTTCTTTCTCTCTTTTTATTCCCTGTGATCATCATTGCTAGACATTTGTGTAATTTATTATTTTTTGAAAGAACTAGCATGAAAAATTAATCACTTTCTTTTGGATCCATTTTATCAATGTCTGCTTTTATCAATATTATTTTCTTTTTCAGTTTTTAAAAATTTGTTCTATTGTCCTTTAAAATTTTTTTAAGTGATTTTCTCTTAATTTTCCAAATTTCTTTTGTGACAAAACATTTGTTGCTATATATTTATAATTTCCATGAGTTTGACAAGATTTTTCCTAAATATTAATATTAGTATTGATATACTTGATGAATTTTGATATATTTTGCTGAGATTGTTTATTTTCAGTCTTTCTGGGCTCTTTTTATATACAGGGGTATTTCTTACAAGTAAATGTTAACAACTTTATCAGCCACAAATTATAATTAAAAGTAAGGTAGAAAATGATTAATTAAAAGTTGAGTAATAAATGAATGGGTGGGTAATGTTGCTATTTTTGTGAGGCAAACTGATAAATTTTTTAGATGCTTTAAAAAGTTAGTGGATACAAAACCATATTTAGAGTTCAATCTTAAAAAAATAAGAATACCTCAACAACAAAAAAGGATGGAAAGTCTTAGATGCTCCTGAGATGGCTTCTATATGCCAATAGTTTTTGATGATTCTTTAAATCCTAGAAATTACACAGTTGAAAGGAATATGGAATCATAATAAATTACCAGGCTGCCATCTTACCATTCTCCTAATTTTTATCCAAATTGTTAAATCAGAAATCAGACTGTTATGAGACAAATCCAATGGGAAAACAAATCTAGTAAGGAAAGTATCATAATGGCAGAACACCACAGGTGGAAAATGCAAAATTCAAAAGAAATTTAAAAATTGATTTAAATGAGAATTTTATTTATTGCTCAAATATTTATTCACAGACACTGTAAATATAGGACTAATGTGATATTTAAAACATTCACCAAAGAAATTTAAGCATGCATTATAAAGAACAATGACTAGATATTCTACATTCAAAGAGAAAAAAGAGAGACTAGTTTCATCTGAAGCAGAATGTATTTATTACATTGTATAATATGTTTTCTTCACTTTGAACATTTTGAGATGTTAGAGTTACAAGGAGAATTCATAATAGAAAATTAGAGGAAAATAAAAATTATAGTTTAATATGAGACATCACTGCTTGCAAATATTTATTTGGGATAGAATTCAAAATGCAACATTTCTTCTTTTCTGCTCTTGGTTAGTCTAGCCAGAGGTGTGTCTATTTTATTTATCTTTTCAAAGAACCAACTTTTTGTTTTATTAATTTCCCTTATAGTATTTTTGTTGTCCTTTTCATTTAATTCTGATTTGACCTTAATAATTTCTCGCCTTCTGCTGGGTTTGGGGGTCAGTCTGCTCTTCTTTTTCCAGCTCTTTGAGTCTATTCATTAAGTTGTCTATTTGTAAGTTTTCTGTCTTTTTGAAATAGGCATTTATGGAAATGAATTTTCCTCTCAGGACTGCTTTAGCTGCGTCCCATAGATTTTGATAAGTTGTGTCTCCTTTGTCATTTAATTCAAAGAATGTTTTGATTTCTGACTTGATTTCTTCCTTTACAAAATAGTTGTTCAGGAGAAGGTTGTTTAGCTTCCATGACTTTGAGTAGGAATGAGAGTTCCTGTTAGGGTTCATTATTACTTTTATTCCACTGTGATCTGAGAAGAGGCATGGTATGATTTCTATTTTTGTAAATTTTTTAAGACATGCTTTATGTCCTAGGATATGGTCAATCTTAGAGAATGTCCTGTGAGCTGATGAGAAGAATGTATATTCAGTGGATTTGGGGTAGAATGTCCTGTAGATGTCAGTCAGGCCCATTTGTTCTAGCATTCTGTTTAAGTCTGCTATTTCTTTGCTTATTTTCTGCTTGGAGGATCTGTCCTGTGCTGTCAGTGGGGTGTTAAAGTCTCCAGCTATTACAGTATTGTTGTCTATCTTTTGGTTCAGATCAAGTAGGGTTTGCTTTATGAATCTGGGTGTGCCTAGGTTGGGTGCATATATATTAAGTATGGTTATGTCTTCTTGTTGAATTGTGCCTTTCACCAGTATGTAGTAACCGTCTTTGTCTTTTATTACTTTTGTTGGTTTAAAGACTAAGTTATTGGAAATTAAAACTGCCACACCAGCTTTCTTTTGACTACCGTTTGCTTGAAATATCGATTTCCATCCTTTTATTTTCAGTCTAAATGCATCTTTGCAGGTTAGGTGAGTTTCCTGAAGATAGCAGATACTTGGTTTGTGTTTTTTTATCCATTGGCCCAGTCTGTGTCTCTTGAGTGGGGAATTCAGGCCATTGACATTTAGTGAGAGAACTGATAAGTGGGACAGATTTCTGTTCATCTTGTTGGGTAGAACTTCATTGCTATGTTTTCTCTCTTGAGCCATTGTGGTTGCTGGAATTTGATCTTTAGCTCTTGGGTGATTTTACATTCGTGGGTCTTTGTTGTGCTGATCTGTGTGTAACTCTCTTTTGAGTACTTCTTGGAGGGCTGGTCTTGTCTTGGTGAATTCCCTCAGTCCTTGTTTATCTGAGAATGTCTTAATTTCTCCTTCATATAGAAAGCTTAGCTTAGCTGGGTACAAGATTCTAGGCTGGGCATTATTCTGTTTCAGAAGAGTGAGAATGGGGCCCCAACTTCTTCTTGCTTATAAAGTTTCAGTTGAGAAATCTGGCGTAATTCTAATGGGCCTCCCTTTGTATGTTACTTGTTTCTTTCTCCTTACAGCTCGAAGAAGGGTCTCTTTAGTGGATATTTTGGTCAGTCTGATGACTACGTGGCGTGGTGTTTTCCTATTTGCTATGAATCTACCAGGGGTTCTTTGAGCTTCTTGAACCTGTATATCTAGAGTTTTAGCAAGGCCTGGGAAATTTTCCTCTATTATGTCTGGAGAATGGACGTGCCTGGGGCTCTGGCTCAGGGGGATGGGTGGGACACGGACAATGTATGTAACCTGAGCTTTTGTACCCCCATGAAGAGCTGAAATAAAAAAAAAAAATTGCAACATTTATAGAAATATTCTTTTTTATAATCTTGCTAAAGAATTCTAAATACTCAATATAATCACATTTGTAAGTATGAATAAAATATAAATACTGTATTACTTAAAGCTTATGGAGTCCCTTTTCTTTGTATTATTAAAGTCAAGAATCTCCCTGGGCAATAGATTTTGGGTGACAGAAATGGCTTTTCTACCTTTGTAATTCTTATGATATGTGCATCTGTTTAACAGTATTTTTTATTAAAATGTTCACTGTGAGAGCCACTGAAGACCAGCATAGATGTTTGACAAGCATTATGAGTATCTATAGCTAAGCTAGCAGGCAAAATGAACCTAGACTTGAATAAACCAATTTATTCTTCAATAAATGAAAGGAGAATTTAAGAGTGAAATTTGTCATATTTTCACATGATGCTTAGATGTCTTCCCAATTTGTATTTTTGCCTTTGTCATGGGTTTTATAGTAACATTGTGGGTAAATGTGTTTGCATTACATGTGGGGTCATCATAGTTAGCCAAGATGAGTCAATCATTCATACATTGTCATTGCATCAATCTTACAATCAAACAACAAAGAATCTGCCACTCACTGTGTTCCAAGCACAATGCTAGGTGTCTTACCATTCTTAACATTTTATTTCCCTATCTAAAAATGCATGTGCTCTCCAATTCTATTATGATCTACTATAACTTGTCTTGATTGGTTGTCAAGTGCTTTGCTACAGAATTGAGGAGTTGGGAATAAAGTCTGAAAAATCAGACTTCAAATCTAGGAGAGAATAGAGGCCATAGTTTTGTTAAAATGTAAATACAATTAGATTGTTGGCAAATGTGTTTGGAACTTTTAATCAGTTACTCTAATGTTTTAATATCAAATAAAATGAGGTTGGAGCTTTGAGCCAAGAAGATTCTATTTGCTTGATCTAAATCAAGTACTTTCTTTGCTTTTCAATTAATAATTCCATCAAAACTAACCTCAAATGTCTTGTAATTACTTTTCTGTAATCTTTCTTTGTGTGGTCTTAATTTTTTATATCAATACTACTATAATTGGTGGTGAGCTAGTGTGATGATTTTGTGGAACATA
Organism: Lemur catta; assembly: GCF_020740605.2. Classification (NCBI taxonomy): domain Eukaryota; kingdom Metazoa; phylum Chordata; class Mammalia; order Primates; family Lemuridae; genus Lemur; species Lemur catta. The sequence goes on along the minus strand of NC_059128.1, from coordinate 47,730,455 downwards.
CATCAGATAATACAAAGACTATTAGGAAAATGACTATTTCTTTGAAGTGTGAGATAATCTTGTGGACTTATTCATAATTAAGGTGTCAGTCAGGGAAAATACATTAATCGTGGCCAAGCCTTATTACTACAAATAGTAATGGAGAGAAAATATACACAATACTTCTGTAAATACTTTCTATATCAAAACATAAAATTGAAGGAATCATCATTGATATGGTCCTCCTCATTCAACGTCTAGGTTAGTGCCCAATCTTTAGCTTTTCAAATATTTGGGATTGCATTGCATAATCACATATACATTAATAAAAGTCCATTGCAAAGCTTTTATTCCTTTACAATGTTTACCTGAATTCTGTCCTATGAAAGAGTGGTCAGCAGCTTAAATTTTAAAGAAACTGAAAACATTTTGGAAACAGTAAGCATAAGATAGGTACTTATTGGGCTAAAGAGGAACATTTAGATATGCTGATGCAATAAAATGCAAACTGAATAGCATTTACTGCTTGCAGCATATTTCCTTTTGTACATGTCTTCACTAGCTTGACATTTTATATAAAAACAAGATTGCTCTGGACAAGGTCAATTGTTTCTGCATTAAGAAAATAGAAACATTTTTAAATGAGAATAGTTCAACATAAAAATACTACAATAAGGATTATAAAATAGAAGGGAAAATAAGATTTGAAAGCAGCATGTCTTACAAAGCAATAACAATGCATACTTATAAAGCTAGAATGATAGTAATTATTTTAAGGGAAAGAATAACCTCTATTTCTGGAGGTGAAAATCATTATGGATTTACATATTAGTTTAGTTTGACCTCTAAGTATCTGTTTTTACATAGCTGACTTTATAAATTCATTCAGGTTCACATATTTTTCATTTACCGTATGTTCACAATTATACTTAGAATTTAAGTATAATTAGCACTCCAGGGTCAATTCAGGGTCAGATGAAAATCATGCTAATAAAAATGATTACTTCAGCAGAGCTCAGTTTATACACTATGTATCCTCTTCTGAATCAGGAGGTAGAGTGGCAGAGTTCTAGTCAGCAAAATCTGGACTCTGCAATGGTAAAACTTCACCTTATATCTTACTGCACATTTCAACCTTCACCTCAAAAGGGACCAAGCCATTTTCTTAGAAGGTAGTTTCTGCATTCAAGAAAACAATACAAATTCAAACATCAGTCTTTGGTTATATTCACTTTGCCATTGGAGGAAATCTATGTAGAGGCTGTTTCCACTGTAATGGCATAACATGAAACATTTTCTATTATTCATAAATTAATCATAATTCATGAGATCACATAATAATAGAAAAGAAAATAAAAGTAGAAGAGCTAAAATAATTTTGTTCAATGATCTCAAAGTTTTATTTATTTGAACTGAGATCCTTACATAAGCCCAAGTATATGATTATTCATCATGGTAAATGTAACAATCATACCTCACTTTTATGATTCTTGCTCTACATTATCCAAAAGCCATTGAGCATGGATATGTGACAATATCAAAATATTTTTGCATTAGTTATTTAGTCCAACAACTTCATTTTGTAGAGGAAGAATTTGAAAACCAGAAAGACTTATTTTCCTAGTGTCACACAAGTAATCCAGCTGTGAAAATGTGATTACAAACTATGACTCTTGATTTCTAGATGAAGATTCATTCCCCTACATCTCATGTCTCTTGAAAGTATTTTGAGTTCTTAGTTTGCTTGTAGATTTAACAGGTGATTTTTTTTTTTCCTGGAGTAACACAAAGAGATTATTCTACAAAAAAAAAAAAAAAAAAAGTGAATTCCTGGTCTTTGAGCTAGTTAAGTCTATGCAAGATAGCCAGATAGCTGGTCACAGAAAATGCTTGTAGAGCTAATGATACTTAAAAATATAATGATTGGTTGAAGGCCCACTTTATTGTGTGCCTGTGAGTTCAGAGGTAAAAATGTTATTTGAAAATAATTGAACTGCAAAAATACATCTTGTGTATAATATACCCAAGTTTTATATTTTATCATATAGTTCAACAAACACTCACATTCCTTTAAAAGCAAAATGGCAAATAAATGTATAGGATTCCTCTCTGTGCCAGAAGATTTAAAAATACATATTGGCCATATATCCAAAAGGGGCTCCAATGACAATATTATTCAATTGTCTTTCCAAATTGGAAGCACAGCAGCATATAAGCATAGCAAAAAATAGAGCCCCAGTGAGACAGCAGTTATTATTTTTCCACTGGTTCCGTTGTACCCCAGAAATACTTCCCCAAATCTTGTTGGAATTTTTTCTGTATTTTCATACAGTTGTGATTTGTGGCTAAAATAAGGGAGCAACAGGACAGACAATACTGCTTCAATACCCCGTCAAATATACATTGTCATTCTATTTGCCTTAGACTAGAAAGAAGTGTGAAAATAGAAAGCTGAATGTAAATTATCTAGAAGAATTTCTAACTTATGAATATATTGGATATATTTATGAACATACAAAAAGAGGAATGGAAGACAAGAAGTGCAATGAAATCTGAAAAATTTGGGGGGTCAGGGTTAAAAAAAAGCAAATGTTAATTAAATTGATAGATTATGGTATTATGTTGGTTGGAAGAGATCAGTATCTCTTTAAAATAGGGTTGTCCTAAATGGAAATCTTATTAATTCTGCTTAGATAAGTGCTAGTATTTTTTTAGACCCTGGATATGAAAAATTTTATTTTTACTATCCAATAAATCTTTTGGGTTCACAGCTTGTGGTTTCCCAGGGTTTGTATTACCTCCTTATACTATAGATTTTCAACATCCTTATTCCAAAGCAATCAATCATTGCTTGAAATTTTCTGAAGGTAGAGAGATTATTCTATTTTACTCCAAATGGATATCTGTGATTCTTGTAGGATCTATCCATATCCACAGATTGATATTTTGACCTAAAATTCAAATACGTCTGAACAATGATGCCTAGAGATAAGTCTTTTTTAATGATATTTCTTTAAGATAAATATCAATTAATTAGATTAACATAGTAATCTATCTGTTGAGAATTAAGAATGCAACACTTTGTTGTTACTAGAGGCTGGGAAGGTGAGGGTTTAGAGGGGATAAGAGAGGTTGGTTAATGGATACAAAATTACAGCTAGATTGGAGGAAAAGGTTCTAGTGTTCTACAGCACTGTACTGACTATAGTTAATAGTAATTTATTATAAATTTTCAAATAGCTGAAAGAGAGGATTTTGAATGTTCCCAACACAAAGAAATAATAAATGTTTGAGGTGATGGATATACTAATTATCCTGATTTGATCATTACACTTTGTATATATGTAGGGAAATATCACACTATAACTCGGAAATATGTACAATTATTTTTGGTCAATTCAACATTTTTGAGAAGTGTAACTCCTTATGAAACAAGTGAGATAGAGCTGTTGCACATGCTAGCAATGGAAAGCACAGCAAAGCACAAATCTTCAACTGAAAATACACAGAATGATTTGAGGCAAATCTATAAAGTGTCGCATAGTAATGTGCTGAATAGCCAGGCTGGATATTTGCTTTTCTTTCAATGTCACCTCTCTCATCCACTTAATTTTTTCTTTTCATTCTTTTCCATTCAGTAGTACAAATTCCCTTCATGCACTGGTTATAAACCATTTCTGTACCTTCACAGATTCACACGGTGTCTAGTACATGGTCATAAATCTTTCCTCAATGAATAAAAGCATGTGGGTAAAACTAGATCTGGTGAGCATAAATGGGTAAAGAATAATGAGAAACTTCAACAAATGCCCTGGACATAAAACTATTTCAAATGGATATTTCCAATAAATAACTTTTCTGAATACCACCAATATTGTTAAAATGAAAAAGTATCTCATTCATAATCCCTACATAAAAAATAAAATAGTAGAACATTTTATAGGGCTTGAATGAAGAAAATAAGATTTTATTAATATGAAAGCCTGGAATCAATAAAGAAACAAATTGTGTTTATAAATGGAAAGGTCTGAAAGTCTAAAGATCTCAGTTATTCCAATATTTACCTGGTTAAATTAATTTCAATAATCTTGAAATACATTTTTAAATCTAAAATCTCAAGTATTTCTAAAATGATTCTTAAATAAGAAAGAGGCAAAAATACCTATAGTTAGGAACAGAAGAGTGAAAATGAAATGTTTCTACTAGATATTAAAACATATTTAACCACTGTCATAGTTAAAAGAGAGTGGAACTGGTACAAGAATTATCAGGCAGGTAAAAACAAATGAAAAGAGTAAACAGAAATAACATTGTTATCTGTATCTTGGTATTAAAGTGAGTCATAGTCCTAAGAATTTAGAAATATGAGAGCTTGTTCTCAGAGACCTGAATTGTCATGCACATAATGGTCATGCAGAAAAATCACCATAAGGAAGACATATGACTATGAATATTTTAAACTATCAGTAGCCTAATGACAAAAAAAAAATCACTTTGTGATTCTAAACTAGTTGGGATCTTAGGACAACATTATGATTCTTCGTTGTAGACTATTTCTTTTTGGAAGTACTAGATTTGTGGTATTTCCAAGGACATATCTATGGTTAGCATGAAAGAAGGAAGCAGATTTAACTTTAGGTAACTGAAGAAGTAATTAGCATCTTTTATGCCACATGAAATATTTTCATGGTTAAAATAAGCTGTCTCATATGTAGTGTTGTACTTTTTCTTTTCTGTGGGTATTCCATCAACATGTGGATTCATCATTCCTTAAAGATTTCAATGTCTCCCAAAAGAAGAAATACTGTTCTTATTTACATAAGACTTCAGATGTATTATCATATAGTCATTCCTTGATATCCTCAGAAGATTTGTTCCAGGACCCCTTGCAAATACAAAAATCCACAGATGCCAAAGTCCCTTATATTCTACCCCTGCAAGGGACTGCAAAAAAACAAACAAACAAAAAAATGGGTAAGCAGAACACAGAAATTCAGCTGACTGGGGACCAGATGTAATAAGATATGTTCAGTAATGAAAGATATTTTTAACATGACATTCAATTATTGGCAATAACTTATTTGAGGCCATTAAGTTTCAGACTCTGTTCGAAAAGTTCAATATGCATTGACTTGTTTCATCCTCAAAATAACACAAAAATAAAGATAAATTTATCATCCCCATTTTAAAGCTAAGAAAATTGAGTTACAGAGAGATTTGCTTGCCCAAGATCTTAAACGACAGAGCTGGGATTTAAATCCAGGGTACTTTGTTTAATGTCTAGATTTCTGACTTCATTGCAATGAAGATAGAAATGAAGATTTGTATCCAACTGCAGTTAATTTAGCATTTCTTTTTAAGCAAAAAATTTAGTAAAATTTAAATTATTATCAGGTTGATTATAGGAACAACTGAGAAATCACCATTTTAAAATCTGCATAGATTCACAAAAATAATCTAATTTCCCTTAGTTGCTTTATGCTGGAAATTTTCTATCAGGCAAAGAGCTACTAGCACAGTGCCCTCTTTCATGTGTCCTTAACCCAGAATATAGGACAGGTTTGGAGGTCAAGCTGCTCAGAGTTCATTTCTGCAACTTCTTTCTCACTGAGCAGCTTCTGTTCATGGAGGAACTGTGACCTAAAGAAGAAAAGTAGTTGTGATAAAGAGAGCCTGTGTAAACCTTCCCGCTCTGTGGATAGACACAAAAGCGGCTTTTTTTTTGCCAGAAAATGTTGGCAAGGAGAGCGTCACCTCTCATCTCTGCCTCTACAGTACTTCATCTCTAAAATGATGCAATTATTATAGCAGTTCTCTAAAATTCTTTTTTGTTAGAAAATGTGTGTTCTAAGTTTCTGTGAATATTCTCTCACCGAATCTCTAAACTTCCTGGTCAGAGGCTTTTAAAAAACAATCCCTTGGCACGCCAAGATTATGGAATTCAACAAAGTGCTTACTATGAATTCTGAAAATGTTGACAGTATATTAGAAGTGTGTTCATTTATTTTCAAAATTTTCTCTTGACTGGAATAGAAAATACCTTCTTTCTAAACCAATATCCTTTGTCTTTTGCTGTCAGGAAAGAAAAATACAATAATGGGAATAAAGACAGTGATAAGAGGGAGAGGAGAAGGGGTAAGAGGATAGGTAGGAAAGAGGGGTGGCGGAGTGGGAGAGGGAGAGATATTCCAGGTTGGTAGTATTACAGAAGAAAGCTAAATGCTAACTATGATAGAGCAAGGTTCGTATAAATTTCATTTCCCATAGAGAGTAGGAGTTTCATTTATTCAAAATGTTTTTAAAGCAATCAGATATTTAGCCACCCCAAATAAAGAAAACTTATGTCTTCCTCAGAGAATGAATTAGGTTCTGATTAATGAATAGTAGAGAGCTAGCTAATTTTATTTTTATACTAAATTCCATGACATTGAACACTCTTGATAGAAAAATCAATCATGTGAAATATCTCCTGTCTTCAGGAATAGAATGATTAAAAGTGCTTCTGGAGAGAAAAAACATTAGATTTTAAATAATTGAAAACAATCTTTTCAGACAATTTATCTTGCTTTAGAATTGTTTACTGAATAAAGGCTTAGAATAAAAATGGCATTACATGTTAGAGTTATCTTTCCAGGAAGGGCTCTTTTCAGGAAAGAATCAAGGGGAGGATACAAAAGGGTAGTATATAAGGGATTTTAAAGTGGCATTATGGTGACAAATTGGACAAAAGTTTGATACAAAAAAAAATTGTGGTCAATATTATGTTTTGTTTCTTTGTTGGAAAATATGGGAAGTAGACATGTTTGAAAGTGATCATAATACTTGAAGATAATTGGATAATCAGAAGGAAAAAGAGCTAAAGCAGTAAGTGTGATGGGCACGATCAAGTGTATAAGAATTACTGTCCCAGAAATACAAGATGGAAGAGTCAAAAGAAAAGCAGAAAGGCAATTTCAGTGGTTTCAAGATCAATTTTTTAAAAATAGATTTGTATTTTCTGGGTGAAAGAAAGGGAGATGACTTCATAAATTTTTCCATAACTGTTCCTATTGAGGCTGCTGTTAAATATCAAATTCCCCCATGCTCCTGCCCAGTACCAATAGTTAGGGTAGTCTCTAATGTCGAAAAACAACTGTAAATTATAAAAGTTTAGTGAATACTTAACTAAATTACATAGTGGCATCATTCAGGAATGCTCATTACAAATAAGTTGTAAACTGGACCAAATTTTTACTAAAAAAATAAAAATAAGTTTATATTATTTAGTTGTTGATTTTAACATATCTTGCTCACTAAAATAATATTATATCATAATTAATAATACAATTAAATTTAAGCTAGGCGTGATGATTCATGCCTGTAAGCAGGAAGCTGAGGCAGGAGTATCACTTGGGCTCAGTGAGCTATGATCACTGCATTCTAGCCTGGGTGACAGAGCGAGACCTCATCTCTATAAAAAATAAATAAATTTTATTTCATAGTTTCTAAATTCCACCCGAGATAAAGATGAAATATATCAATATAACAAACCAGTATTTCAAAATCTTAGCTACAACTTTTTGAAATTTGGGTTGTGCTGGATATCTATTCTGGAAGAATTTTCTGTGAAAACTATAAACTATTTAGTTCTCAAAAAATATTGGTTTAAATATATAGAAAAGTAGACTAGATTACTTCTGTAAAATTATTTTTTTCATTTTTGTTGATAGCAGGAATATGAATCATAATTTTGTCCCAAAATGACTCTAACAATTTTATTTCTTAAAGTTGTGGAAACTACAAGTGCAGCACTACATGTAAAGTGCTGGTAGAGTACTTGATGTAGCATAATTACTTAATGATTGGTTGATAACTATGTTGATTAACATAGGTGTGATACTTATCCATGTATCTACCGATCTACATGCAATTTACATATACAATATGTAAAAGGTGTCAGTAATAAAAATATATATACATATATGTGTGTACACATCCATATATACATTATTTTAATTTGAACCTGTGAAAGAGCACTGAATATTTGTATGATATATATGTTTTCTATGTAGAAAAAAATTTAGGTTCTAAATATCGGGTGCTGTACCTATTCACTCTATACTTTCTCAGACCTGAGTGCCTGGCACATAGTACATGCTCTATCAGTATTATTTATGACTGAATTTTAAAAAATGGATGCAGTGTTTTGAAGAGGCATATTTCTTTTAGGTATCTCAGTATTCTTCACATACACTTAATACTATGGAATCCCATTGTCTTTCTCCTTACACCATCAATATATGTCACAGCTATTAAAATCCCACCCATCATTTTTTTTGCAGATGTGGCTTGTCTTTGCGAAGTTATGTCAAGTCTATTTGTATATAGTGCCTTCATTTTCTGTAAATTTTTGGCACCAATAAGCTGCTATACTCTGTCATTTGTTATGTTGCATTATGTTTCTTTTATATAATTATTTAACTTCTCAACTAGTTATCTCTAATTTCTTAATAGAATTTGAGGTGATAGCAAGTACTGGGACCTATAATTCTATGTACATCCATTTTTAATTCCTCCCATAGCTCAATAAATACTTAATGTCTTGGGAAGTTTTGCAAAACAAAATTATTTATCAATAATATACAATAGTGAGGGGAATTCTCACTGTAATATACTGCTTATGAGTGGTGAGTTTAAATAATATTTATATTTTTATTTAGTTAAATAAATATGTTTAAGTGGGCCTCTCTGAAAACCCCTGCCTCTTTTCTCCCCAACCTCTATGTGAACTTTGTCCATTTGTTCCTATAGCAAAGAATACATAAGCCTAGCACTTAACTGTACCCTTCACTACTCTGAAATTTCTTTGAAGATGAGGACAGAAGAATTTTCTTGCTCAACCCAATGCTTATATAGCATGCACTGAATAACCATTTGTTTAGTGGGTTATAAAATTATATAATTTTTCTGTTTATTTTTAAAATTTTCTGTTATTATATTAGTAACAGGAAATATTTAATTAAGTCCCATTTATTTTTGTTGTTGTCCCATTTATTTATATTTGCCTTTGGGGTCTTAGTCATAAAATTCTTTGTGTAGGTTGATGTCTAGAAGAGTATTTCCTGTGTTTTCTTCTAGAAATATAATGGCTTTATGCCTTACATTTAAGCCTTTTATTCATCTTGAATTAATTTTTATATGTGGTGAGAGACAGGGATCCTGTCTCATTCTTCTGCATGTGACTATCCAATTTTCCCAGCACCATTTATTTAATAGGGCTTCCTTTCCCCAATGTATGTTGTTGTCTGCTTTGTCAAAGACCAGTTGGTCATAGCAATATGGTTTTATTTCTGAGTTTCTATTCTGTTCCATTACTCTATATCTCTACATTTATAACAGTACCATGCTATTTTCATTGTTATAGCCTGGTAGTATAATTTGAAGTCAGGGAATATGATAGATCGAGATTTGTTCTTGTTGCTTAAGATCGCTTTGGCTATTCAGGCTCTTTCTTGGTTCCCAGTCAAATTTAGGATTATTTTTTCTAGATCTGTGAAATGTGACATTGCTATTTTGATGGGGATTGCTTTTGAGTCTGTAATCACATTGGGCAGTGTGGACATTTTAATGATGTTGATTATACCAAACCATGAGTAAGGGATGTTTTTCGATTTGTTTGTGTCATCTACAATTTCTTTCATAGTTGTTTTGCAGTTATCCTTGTAGGGATCTTTTACCTCCTTGGTTAAGTATATTCCTAGGTATTTTGTTTACTTTGTAACTATTGTATATGGTTTTAAGTCCTTGATTTGACTATCAGCTTGATTGTTAATATATTATAGAAATGCTACTGATTAGTGTACATTGATTTTGAAACCTGGGACTTTGGTAAATTTATCAATTTTAGCAGTCTTTTGGTGGAGTCTTTAGGGTTGTGTAGACACAAGATCGTATCATCAACAAACAAGGATAGTTTGACGTCCTCTTACCCAATTTGGATAACCTTTATTTCTTTCTCTTGCCTATTTGCCTTGCCTAGGATTCCCAATACTATGTTGAATAGAAGTGGTGACAGTGGGCACCCTTGTCATCTTCCAGTTCTTAGGAGGAATGCTTTCAATTTTTCCCCATGGAGTATGATGTTTGTTATGAGTTTGTCATATATGTGGTTATATAATTTTGAGGTATTTTCCTTCCAAGCCTAGTTTGTTGAGGGTTTTTATCGTGAAATGGAGCTGGATTTTATTGAATGCTTTTTCTGCATCTATTCAGATGATTATACAGTCTTTGTTTTTGCTTCTTTTTATGTGGTGAATCATGCTTACTGATTTGCATATGTTGAGCCATTCTTGTATCCCTGGGAGGAAACTCACTTGATCATGATGAATTATCTTTTTTATGTGTTGTTGAATTTGGTTTGCTAGTATTGTGTTGAGGATTTTTGCATCTATGTTCATAACGGATATGAAGGATCTCAGGAATAAAAAACCAAATACCATATGTTCTAACTAATAAGTGGGAGATCAGTGTGGGTACAAACAGGCAGAAAGACATATAAAGGACATTGGAAACCAGGAAGACAGAGGGTGGAAGAGGGGATGAGAGATAAAAACTTATCTATTGGGTACAATGAACATTATTCTGGTGATGGACACACCAAAAGCCATGACTTAAGCATTATACAATGTATCCATGTAACAGAAACATTTATATGCCCTTCATATTTTGAAATTAATAAAAAGGAAACAAGAAGTCCATAAAAAAAGAACAAGAAATATTCTAAGATCAAAAGGCATTATTTATGAGGTGATCAATATAAATAATTATTTTTTAGGAAGTGGACTTTTTGGTGACCTGATTCCTTATTTTATGCGGTAAAAGTCATCTGAATATATATAATTATTTTGTGTTTAGGGAATAAATTATACTTTCAATACAACTTGATATGATTTACTGTAATTAATATACAGAAGATAATGTTTTGTTTTATTAAATAGTACAAAGAATTTTACACCAATCTAAAAACAGAACCCATCAAAGGGGACAAACTGATTTCCCCTCGTATAGCAGCACTGCCTACAGGCAGAAAGTTTCAACCTGTCAATGTGTTAGTATAAAGAACAGTATCTATATGATCATTTGAGAATTTTATTCTCCTTTTTCAAATAGAAATGAGTAACAGTAGTGATAAGCAGTGTATCTCATAAACTGAATGCAAATTAAACAAAAATAAAGACACTGAGCTTATCAAAATTTTTAGTCCCAGTTCTAAGGTGTTTGGTATTAAATACGTATGTTTATCTATGAAGGAATAGGAACAATTTCTAGAATATGTGTGAAGTACTATTATCAATAATTGTTTCTAAAATTGAGTTTAATTAGGGAGTTTGTAATATTTTTAAGCTATCTGGAAAGAAAACTATGTTTATAGCTTCTAATTCTGTTGTTCAATGTTAACTAATCTCTCAAGAAAACTTTTAAGAATTCATTATTATTGAATCTGACCATAAAATTTCATATTATTAACTTTGTCTAGCCAAGAGTTGGGAGCACACAACTGAATCAATGTTTGTGGAGTAAACTGCTGAATAAACATTTTACTATGTAAATAAATAAATAAGAAAATAAAAATAAATGAAAGCCTAGCTTTTCCTGTAACCGGGAGTAGTGTCATTTAAAAGGAATGAGATATAGGGTCAGTATGTAACCTTTATAAAGATGTCCTCAATTTTCCTAAAAAAACCTCAGGAGTTTGCTCTTTTGATACATATAAGGTTGTATTTGCCATCATGTTAGCATATATTAGCTTGAATTATAATTGTTTCTTGTCATTTTCCCTTTTTCCTGCTAAGATTGTGAATATTTTGTGAGAAGAGCCAACTCTGTATTCCTTTATATACCCTTATCACATAAAATAGTAGAACACATTTAGCAGATGTTCAGAAAATTGTTTACTGAAAGGGAGAAGAAGAGAGAAAGAGAGAGAAAGGTGAAAGAAATGAATAAAGGAGGTAAGGAAGGAAAGATCCAAGAAGCTTATTAATGGTAATATTTTTACATATTTTCTATGAAATATGAGACAAAAGTTAGAGAATAAAAAGGATTCACATTACATAGCAACTGTGTGTCTTGTAAGTGTTGCTACTGTTTCTTCCACCTCTGTCTGTATAACTATAGGTTATACATATGTATAACCTATATATGCAAGGATAACTGAATATTTATGAGGAGAAAAAATTGCTAATTTGTAGCTTTGACTGGATGAATGATGTATTCTAATCTTGGTAACTGATCATTGCAAAACAATCATTATGCTATAGTGTGCTAAAACATTTGTTTGAAACTAATTGTAAACTTTTTATCTACACCTGATGAGCTTCCTAGGAATTATTAAAAGGTTAAGCATGGGGAAATTATTTAGTTAGCAAATTAATCTATAATGCATAAAATGCAAGTTTCTGCAAAGCTCAACCTTTTGGCTAAAGATTTTAGGTCATCACATTGTATATTTTGATCTCCATGACATTCAGATAACTGGCTGAAATGTTAAAAATTCAGTCGATGCTAAAGTTGTTTGTACCTGCCTCATGCCAAACATCTAGTTTGACATTTTGGACTGAATTGTCAGAATTGATCATTTGTCTTTACATCAGGCAGATACACTGCTATACTGGAGATATAGGCCTGTGTGCACATGTGCATGCGCACACATACACACGCACACACACACACAACTATACACACTTAAACGTGACCACTTTTCTACTCTATAATAACTTTTCTTCATTGTAGGAAATTACAAAAATCCAGGTAATTATGAATAGAACTGGCTTATGGCATGAGATGGGCTTTTTAGATTGCAGACAGAAAGTAATTTTTTAACTCTCTATTAAGTTTAGTTTCTGGATTGAAATACTTGAGTGATTCCATGCTTTTTAAATTACTTTTAGAAATTATGTATTCTTCTGGTTGCTGTTACTTGCAGAAATAACTTCTTTTCAGTAAGTAAATCCCCATCCACTGCATTAGTAAAAATTCCAAATTGACATCATTCTTGAAATTCTCTTTTCCCCTAAGTGCCAGCCTACCTCTGAGTGGGGTGTGTGTCCTGAGGCAGGTGCATGACTGGCTTCTGTCTTGCTCTGACTCTTTCCTAGCTTACGCTTATTTGTGACACCTACAGAATCGGGCTAAGAACAACAGGTGAAAGGATTACAATTTTAATTAGCTTAATAAATTGCAATCTAGGATCTGGCTCTCCTGTGTGTCAGGTGCACAATTTGTAGCTCTTTGTTTCATGGGGAGAGGACTGCTGTGATGTGGGCCTTCCTCCCCTGAGTGAGGATAGCTATTTAGCCCTCTCCTCAGCCCTTCTGGCTGAGTTCTTTCTGTTGTGATCACTGTAGTTCACAGTGGTCCTTGGTGGTGGTATCTCTTATAAGGTGACTGCAGACATACTCCCTGTTGCAAGGTCCACATTGGGACTCTGGGAAACACAGACTGTTGCCTACTCATCAGTGCAAATGCAGCACTCACCTAGGTCAGCACTTCACTTTTGTTCCTTACCAGACATGAGCAGGGCCAGCCACATAACCTTGCCTCTTGACCTCTAGAGATTGAGTCAAATGGCAGTCTCTATGGCCCCCAAATTTTAGGGTAATTTATCAAACTCCCTGAGAGATCCCCTTAAAGCTCTTCTCACCTGAGGCAAAGGAATGTCACCTCTACATGCAGAGCACACAAAATCTCTCAAAATATTTCCTCTTTCTCTCAGCCTCTTTCTCACCAACCTCTTTCATGAGCCATAGATGAGTGATAGGCCAGATATAGCAGAAAGAACCCAGTTTGGACTATACCCTTTGCAAATCTTTCAGAGGAGGTGCCACAGCTCCTAAAGATGCAAGGTATGTAGAATCAATTCATTGATCTTTTTAGACTGTAGAGTCTCTTTAAAAATGCTGAACAAAGAAGAAAACTCACTTTTAATTCCAGTTACATAAAGAATAACACAAAGTCACTACCCAAGTAAAAATGTTATCATTTTTCACTTTTTTCCTCCAAAATTGAATTCGTATTTTAGAGTTATATATCACTCATTGCCACTTAAGAGGTTATGTGCATTTCTTCAAGTTACTAAGCATTTATCCAAAATGCAAATATTTAAATAATTGAATAGTATTAGTGGGTTGGGTATCTGGGGAACAGATAACTTATTTTTCTAGTTCATAATTGTGGGCCTCATGGACCCACACCTTGACCTATTAAAGAGGGCTTGTCTCTGATCTGAAGCTTATCCAGTGACTGCATAGTTCTCTGGATTGGCTCACTTGGGAAAGAAAGGAATGTCTTTTAAAGTGTAGTTGGGAGAATGAAATGGAAGTGTAGACTATTTCCCTTTTCTTTTGACACAGAGCAAAATTACATTTTCTAGCCTCTTTTACAGGTAGGTATAGCCATGGGGTTAAGGTGAGGGTAACAGAATGTGGGCAGTCTGTCCCATAGAAACCACCTGAATGACCTCTACTCTCATTTTTGCCATTCATTCTAAAGGTCCATGCTCCAGGACATATTAGATGACTGGTGTTGAAGATGAGAGAACATTTCTTCGCTTTGCATAGTAGGCTCCCTTTCCTACCTACCTTACAACTAACTTGTGTGTGAGAAATAAACTTCCATTATGTTAACCGAGATTTGGGGTTACTTCCATTCTATTTTTATTTCTACATATATTGTTCATGTTACCACTTCTTTATTAAATGATAATTTTTTTTATAGTTGGACGTAATCCAACCCTGAATCAACAGAGATCCCAAAACAAAGAAAACAATACTTTGTCATCAACTCACTTTTGCACTGCTTCTTAGTAACCGTTGTTTTCTGGAATTCTTACAAACAAGAAGAAATATGTTGTGATATATTGGCATTTTGAATTACTAATCATTGCAGTTAAGAGTGTACTGTAACAATATGATGCAAAAATAATTGGCCAGAAAAAATAATTGAAAATGTAGGTTTATTTTTTTACCAAAGTGACAAAAATAGACAGCTAAAGATATTTATCTATGTTAAAAACCAAAGGTTGTATAAAATATAATTTTTAAATAATAATTTAAAAAATTTGAATGTGACACTTAAAAATATGTTCATGTTAGCAAGATTTGAAGACTTCAGACCAATCTCTGATGATGATTTTAAAAGTAAACTAGTTGTTAAACATCACAAAATTTTCAAAAGAAGAAAAGAGAATTTAGTTTATTTTTATGTGGAAACTATTAGAATTTTTATTTGAATTCAAATTTAGTCCAGTAGACTGTCATTCAATTAATCGAAGGAATACTTTTGTGAAAAATGGGAGAGCTCTTGGATTAACCAAGAGATTCTGTACTACTACTGGCTGACCAAACAATTATCTCTCTTGGCAGGAGGTTCAATTTTTCATATACAGAGATTTAACAAGTGAATTTCTTTTTATCAAATAATTCAAAGGTAAGGGAAATCCTAACAATTTAGAATTTTAAAATTTTTTTTAGCTGACTGATAAAAAATCATAGAGATACCAGGGCAAATTTTCCACCTGAGCCACAAGAGTGAGTTTCTGGTTAGGGCAGACAAGATGCCTTTTACCATGTAATGCAAGAAAAAGAAAAAGTCAGGTAGGGGATTCTCCTGAGAAACTTTATGATATCTCCCTTCCCCTTTTGAAGGATTTAGTATATATACGTTGCCCTGTATTTCACCATGTGCCATGGCCACAGCTCATTGGTGTGGGCAGCCAAGTGTACTCTGAAATGTGAACAAAGAGAGTCTATATTACCTAGTGATTGACTGAACTAATTAAATCATCTCTCTTAGGGGCAGGGATTAAATGTTGACATAGAGATTTAACAGGAAGTGAATTAATGCATACTCAAAGAAACAGAGAGGGAGCAGAAAACAGCAGATGTGAAAGCACATACCTGTTTTGATGTTTCTTAGTTCTGGCTGGCACCAGATCTTTAAATTAATCAATCTATCTGAGATCCTCATTCACCTCTATGTATTGTACCTAGTGCCCTGCCTTGTAATGGTAGAGATGGCCAGTTACCATAACCATTAAGGTGAATGTGACACCTTATTAAACTTTCCAATTAATCTTCCTGTTTTCAGTACTACCTTATTTGCACTTGGTGCTTCTAATTGTTTAGACCAATGGATCTCCAACTTTGATGTGTATCAGAATCACCCAAAGGGTTTGTTAGAACATAGCTGGGCCTCCTCAAAGATTCTGATTCAGTGGATCTGGAGTGGAGCCAGAAAAGTGACATTTTTAACATGTTCCCTGGTAAAGATGATGCTCCTGATCAGGGGATCACACTTTCAGCTTTATTCAATCTGCTAAATTAATTTCTACACTCCCTTTTTGGGGGTCCTAAAGTTGTCTACTCTTTTCTCACCCTGTGATGTTCTTGTCCTTGGGGGGTTTAAACTTTGAATACTTTGTTGTCATGTTAGTATGGTTTGGGGAGAGTAGAAATCAAATATATGTCCAATTAGCCATGTTTCACTTGCTGTCTGATGAATTAAATTTGTTATTCTTGCTTCTCTGCTTTTTTCCTCCTGTCATTAATAACATAACACTAATAGCAACCAGTATCATTAATGAATATTTATTGAAAATCAGAAAAGTTTAGTAAAGTTTTTTGATAACCTCTAGGACAAGGGAGAAAAGCTTATAATTTTATTCTGGAATTCATTTGTTTTCTTTCCATGTAACAATATTAAACATTTGAAAGCCAAAATTCATTACTTTGTTTTCATTATGTTTCTTACAATTTTTTTTATATTTTAATTGGAAAATCTTAATTGATTCAATGCCTTTGTTTAAAAATAAACTTCAGAAAGCCACAACAAGTATGTGTATTGTAAAAGACATATTTTTCTAAGGTTAAGTATTATTTTGAGCTATTTAGAATAATCAATAATATCTAACTAATATATTCATAAAATTTTGAGATTTAACTCAATATTACCCTTATAGAATTATTTTAGAACCAAACAATTCAAATATCTAAAGTGTATAATTCAAAGATTTTCAGTATATTCAGTCACACAACCATCATTACAATAAATTTTAGAATATTTTCATTCCCGCAAACAGAAATCTTGTAGTGTTCACTTCCCATTTTCCCCCAATACTTCTAAACTACCACTAATCTACTTTTTGTCTCTACACATTTGCACACTATGGCCATTTCATATAGTTGGAATCACACACAATGTGATCTTTTGTGACTGGCTTCTTTCATTAGCATAATATTTTCAAGGTTCATCTATGTTGTAGCAGGGGTACGTAGTCATCATTTTTGTTCATAAAAATACTATTCCATTGCATGAATATACCACATTTTATTGGTCCTTCATGTTATATTGTATTTATTTTCATTCATCCAAAAGTATTTCTAATTTTCCAACTCCAATATTAATATGTGATTAATATGTGATTTCTAATGCCTAATTTCTCCTTTGACCTATAGGTTATTTCAGAGCATGCTGTTTAAGTTCACAGATTTGTAAATTTCCCAAATTTCTAGCTGATTTCTCTTTTTTATTCTGATGTTGCTCTGGAACATAAATTATTCCATCCTCTGATCCAATTAAATTTTGACCTCATTTCATGAATAATTTTTGAGCCCATTTTTGGGAATTTTTTTCTGATCACAGAGGGTAATTCTTAGCCATCTCATTCACTGGTAAACTAGCTGGCCTACAGTTTCACTTATTGCTTTCATGGAGCTTCCAACCTCCTCTTACTGTTTACCACCTAAATCTTCATTTTGTTGGAGAGTACTGTTAGGCTTGAACTTCCCCATGCTCTGTTTCAAATAAAGCCAGTTCCTTTGGGATGAGTTTCAATTCATTCTGTTCCTACGACATCTTTCTCCTAGGCAAAATTTCTGAGTCATTGCTCCAGAGTTATGGGCAAGACAGTGGCCAGATTCTCTTGCAGTGACATCCCTGCTTCACAATGAACAGAGTACCGAGCAGGTATCCTCCGGTGTTCCTCGCTTGCCTACCTATTCTCTGTGGAGCCTTTGTATTATGAGAAAGTTGGGTTAAGAGGTATCAAGGTCCCAATTCAATTTTCTTGGCCTTTTATGCTTGGGCTACAGCCTGTGCCTTTTGGATGGGTGCCAGGTGGAAGAATGGAGTCTGAGATACCTTGGGCCAAGTCACCTGGAATTTAGCCTCTGAAACACAGAACTCAAGTAGATGATAAATAATGGCAACCTGCTCCTCCTGGTGAGATAAAGTAGCCATTAAGGAGGAGCTAGGAAGAAAAGCAGCCCTGTCTTCTTGTCCACACCTGCCTCTCAGGAAGGTTCTGTCGTGCTGAGCTGGGGGGCAGAGGGAGGGGGCTGTAACTCAAGTCTGACAGACTTTTGTTGTAAGCACCTTAACCTCCCAGACCAGTAACAACCGGTTCACAAACTAGTGAACTGGCCTACTGTAAAATACTTTTGCTGAGATTTAGTAAATTTCCATGATTAAATGTTTCTTCATTTGCTCTGTTTCCTTGTGAAAATTTTCAGAGACTTTGAATGGTTTTATTTGTTTTTTAAGTAATTTTCACCAGCTAATTTTTTTTTTGTTAAGCACAGGTTAAATTTCCTTTTATGATTTATTTAATATATTTCCTTTCTACTTCTAGTTGAACAGTGATACTAAAAGCCTTTTTTTTAGGGCAAGTAACAAATTCAGCTCTCTGTGGGAGGCCAATTTAGTATGAAAAATTATTTTCTAGTATTATTTCCAAAAATATGCTTTTTGATGATTTAGATTATTGTTTTAGTTTAACAACCCTATTCTATGAAAGGCTTTTAGAGGCACATCAAGTATTTTTTACATATCACATCATCCTAATTTTGAAGAAGAGAAGCTATGTTTTCTGGCAGTAAATTATCAAAAAATAAAGCTCAGGAGTTTCTAGGATAAATGTGTATTGCTTCATTTCTTTTCCTATAAAATGGAGATAATTGTTCAGTGTTGTCTTGAGGATTAAGTTGATATATGCCAAATGCTTAAAAAGAGTACCTGGTACATAGTATCCACTCAAAAAATGTTCAGTTGTTGGTGTGATTACTGTTGTTATTCTTGTGAACTAAAAGAGCTTGACAGTAAAACACAGGTTTAACAATAAAACATTTTTGTCAGAATGGATGTTGATTTTAAAATATAAGGAAAGTTTCATTTTCTTTTCACTCTAAACATCAATAAGTTTCCTGAGAGAGTAGAAATATAAAATTAGCATTGGCTTATATTCAGTTCTTCACAAAGAACAGTTTTTGATACACTCACCCTCTGATTTAAAAGCTCACTTAAATTCAAAGGAATGTAGTCATTTCTTTGATTCCAGTTCACATCATGAAGCCATCTTTTGAGAACTGCCATTGCTTAGCTTTTTGGAGATGAATAGAACTTCTTTTTGAATGCCAATTCTTGCATGTTTCTAATCTATTTTCTATACTGCTCTCTTTGAGATTAAACAATCTTAAATCAAAGCTCTAATTGTTTGATCTTATAGAATGGGCTGTAATTATTTAAGAATCACAGGCTTCTTTTGTACTCAGCATCTGGTACAAATTTTCAGAAAAAGAACTCATGAATATGAAAGGACAACACAAACATCAAATATGATAATAAATTTGGCTTACACACAACTTTGATTTTGAATTCCTAAAAGTTTAATTTATACAGAGTATAGTATTGGTATTTTGTTTCAAAAAAATTACTAAATATGAGATCAAGATAATTGGCTTAAATTGTGAATACCATAATATTGAAATTATTGTTTACAAATAGGAAACGAATTGAAATATTTATCATTTTTCTTCAGGTATTTTAGTGGGATGTTGGAAAAGAAATCTTCCACTATAATAGAATGCAAAAATAATCATCCACTTAAATCATTCTGATTTGTTTTTATTTCTTCACAATCCAGTGTAAACATTCTTTCTGACCCTGTTATTCAGTTATTTATTTATTTATTTATTTATTTATTTATTTATTACTTTTCTTTCCCATGAATTCAATATTTCATTCCTCCTTCCACTCTATTCTCTAATCTACACCATTCTGTGTTGAGCACAGGAATGTTTGAGTGCAAAATATTTCCTTTAGCCCTGTTCTCTGTTTTTATTTTGTGTATCTCCCCCCCCACCATGGAATGAGTTTTTCATTATCCTTTTAAGAAGGTGCCATTTTGTCAATCCCTCTTTATTTAAAATCTGACTCTTTACCCAGTCATTTCTTTTCCTCATAGAATAGTGAACATGACTTTTCCTAGTGGATTAATGTATCACTTCACATATACATTCTGATTTTTGGATAGTAGTTTAACTTCAGATGGCAGTTATTCCTTGTATCATTATGCACTTATTTCTTTTTTCAAGAAAAGGATACAAATTGAACTAAAAATTTTTGCCTAAAAGAAAACCTTGCCTATGTGCTAGGTTTTAATATTTCTAAAAAATTACTTTTAATCTAATTTTTGTAATCCCTTATTTTACAGTAGGCCAGTTCACCAGTTTGTGAACCAGTTGTTACTGGTCTGGGAGGTTAAGGTGCTTACAACAAATGTAAATTAATGATTTCACTATTTTTTTAGATAGACATTTTTTATGAAAGAAATAGTGTGTTTATTGCCATTCTAGAATAATCTCTCTATCGCCTCACAGACTGTAGACTGGCAGTACCCCACTGTCCCATGAGTAGAATTCCTATAGAGAATTTTAATAGTCCTTTTAAAATCATGTTCCTGAAGAAAAAAAAAGCAGAACATATGAAATATTTGTTAAGGGTATGTTTACCCTTACTTTAAGCAAACGTCAAATGTAAAGTCAATTTGTATCTTACAAAAAAAATTTCAAAGGGTCTCTTTGAACAATGACATATCTCTAACCTCTTTATACATTTCATGAAGCTCAACTAACAGGAATCACTACAGATTGAAGTTGTTTTAGACAAGGTACCCTGGGAAACAGAGTCTGTGGTAAAACATACATGCTAGAGTTTTAGTGGGAGTTACAATCCCAAGTCAGCAAGAGTGAGGGGAAAAGGGAAGTGAGGTAGCAAAGGATAGAAAGACAATACAAGGTGGTATGTTCCCAAGCTGGCCAGAGCATTACAGGAAAATGAAGCTGCTTCCTCAAGTATATATGGCTTCTTTTAGACAGTTCACATGGAACCACCATGCCTTGGAACAGTCCATCAAGGGGAGGAAGGAAGAGAAATATATCTGTCAATTTCTTCCCATCTTCATGTTTCACCTCAACTGGCATTAATCATATTTTTGCATACAACTGGCATTTCACCTCAACTGGCATTAATCATATAGTTGCATACAACTACTTTTGCAGTTGGTATTACCTGGTACCTTTGAGTACATATTGCAGAAGCCAGACTTCATGCCTCAAGTATTTTGTATATTGTTTGGGCCTCAGTTTATTTTTGAAAAACAAGTATAAACATATAAACATTTTTATAATCATAATTGGATTATGAAATATATTTTAGATTGTCTCTCTGTAACTAAAGAGTAATTCACACCATTATCTTAATCTTCTTGAAAATTTTAAAACATTATTTGAAGCATGAATGATAATGTTTATTGAAATAAGTTATCTTGTGTGAATCATACACAAATAAACATGTAGTTAAAAAGAAAAAAAAAACATTAGATCGTCTGAGTTTGGTGTGGTTAGACTTGTTCCTTCAGATGCCCAGCCCGCATGTGGGAGGGCTGAGTGACAGCATGACAGGAGACACACCGCAGGGGACAGTGGCCCCAGGTCTCCGGTGAAGAAGCAGCCAAGGCCCAGGGAGC
Source organism: Lemur catta (assembly GCF_020740605.2). Lineage (NCBI taxonomy): Eukaryota > Metazoa > Chordata > Mammalia > Primates > Lemuridae > Lemur > Lemur catta. The sequence continues at coordinate 47,708,635 of NC_059128.1, read as the reverse complement.
AGATGGGTTGAGAAGATCTGGAATGGTTTATAAACTCAGTCTGATACAGAAATTAAGTAAATACAGATGTAGTAATTCAGGAATTTTTATCTAAATCCTATATGTCTAATCTCAATTTTCAAACTTAAATGCCATATGGAAGCAAATATCCAAGAGAGTGAACTCAGGAAACCGAAACCTAGTGTTAGCACTTTATAATTCAGTGTTTATGTTTTTCTCCTGCCAACAGAAATTCAAACAATAACTAAGTGAGCAAATGCCTGATATACTTCAAGCACCTTGCTCACTTATGTCAGATATGATGTTGGATTCTAGTAAAATCAAGATAAATAACATCAAGTTGAAATCAAGAAGCTCAGCATTTTGAAAATAAAAGACACCTAAGCAATCTAGTTCCACGCAATATCAGAAGCCAAATTAAAAAATATACATCATTTTGGTTAGTGGTGTCAAAAAGTAGAGGATATCTAGTTCTCAAAGAGGAGAAAATGTCTAATATTACTCAAAAAGGATAGTTATAAATTTTCTGGGTTGAAAAGTATGACAAAATGACAAAATATTCCAGATTGATGTAAGTTCTAGCCTCAATTTTGTTACTTTTTAGTTCTAGGGCCTCAGGGAGTGACTTGCTCTCTGAGGATTTGTGGTTTTATCTATAAAATAAAGAGATTGGATTAGAGCATATCTAAGTCAATCTAGCCCTAAAATTCTAAATTTCTTTGTGTTGTAGGAACACTTGTACTTCTGTGTAATCAAAGATCTTGAGTCGCACCTACTAAACCACAGCCCACATTTATATTTCCCCCTTTACTTTATTTTTAAATATATGGTAACTTTTAAAAAGAAAATGTTTTTTCCTCCCTTCCTTTTTTAATGTTGCAACTCATCACTTTTTATCATTACTGTTCTTTGACATGAAGCTTTAATACTAAATCAGCTTTTCTGCCTCGAAGCAAGGGATTTAGCATTTGCTTACCTGGCTTTTGATCGGTGTCTAGATGATTTCCTAATTCTTTTCAAATAAACTGTGCTCTCCTATAAAACCTTGTTAGGTTTTCTTATATATGATCTTTTAGTCTTTTATTTTCTTTATTCTTCAAATTCTATTTTCAGATATCGCACAGCTCTTCAGGAAATAGAATTTATTTTCCCTTTGAGAAGTTGCTGCCTTGGTGATGATTTAGCTGCACATTGGATTAGTGGATGTTACAAACAATGTTAAGATTGAGTAGCATCTATATGGGGTGTGATACTTTGGAGTAGTTTCCTGACAATTGGATTTTTTTTATTGTCTCTTGAAGCCAAAAGACCTGGTTTTCAAATAGAGCTATATTTGACACCTATGATGGGAAGCCAACACAAAATTGCCACATGTGACATTTAATTATAAGGTCTTTATATATAGCAAGTCTGGCATATGTACTTCCATATCTCAGGCAATGTTGAGCATCTGTGATCTATAAATGGATTGCTTCTGAAGATCCTAAAGTCACTCTAGGAATGAAGTGTTTGACAAGTGAAGTGGGAGAACTTTTTCTTAGATTATATTTGGTGAATTATTTCATAAAACTCATTTAGTGATTGGTTGAATTCATCTTGGCAGGAAAAAACAAATACTGATTTTTAAAGTGCTAACTTTAGGTTCTAGTTCCCTGCGCTTACTCTCTTGGAAGCAATTTGCTTCTATATGGCAATTAAGTTTGAAAAGTAGGAATAGAGATCTAGGATTTAGATAAAAATTCCAGGTGCTATTTTCTGCAATGTATCTAGGACAAGGGCAATAGGGTTATCTACCTCATCACATTAGGTACCTAGTTGCTGGAGTTAGGTATTGCCAGATGCAACATACTGCCTAGTATATAGTAGGTTTTAACAAATATTGATAAAACTTTTGTAGGGGAGGCAAAATTCCCTCTCCGTACTCTTATGGTTCCAGCTGAGTCCCAAAATTAAATTGACATAAAACAGATTAGCAAGAGAAAAGCATGCAAATTTACTTAATACAAGTTTTACATAGCATGGGAGCACTCACAAGGGAGCAATTAGAGTCAATTAGACAAAGAGTAATAATTGTGAAAATGTGATAAAGCAAAGGGACATGAGCCAGGGAATTAATTGGGTAGAGAAGGGGCAAGGAAGATAAGGGTTAGTGTCATAAGGTTTGTTTGTATGGATTTTCCTTGGCTTTAACGTCACATCTTTAATAATAAGAATGCTGTTTTCCTTCTAGTATAGCAAGAACATGTTTTTTTTTTTTCAGCATTTTACAGGGGTACAAATGTTTAGGTTACATATACTGCCTTTGTCTCAGCTTCAAGGATGTCCATCCCCAGGAAATGCAAATCAAAAGCACAAAGAGAACATCTTCTACAGGATACTTTCTTCTCTTGCTTTTAAGAAACAGCATGAAGTTCAGTGATCTTCCTGTACCTGCTGTTTTTCAAGTGCCTTTAACTTAAACAGTCAATATGCCAAAATAGTATATTCTGGGTGGCATATTCTTAACTCCTTCACTTTATAAAATGAATTAGAAAATATCATATTTGGGCAAGAATCTTGTCTCATTCATTACTTTTTAACTTTTATGCATACTATGTTCCTGGGTCCCATTGTAGTTGATCAAAAATATTTTGCTTATAAATATTAAAATGAATATTAGCCTATATGTCTATCCATAGTTACATATATCTATATACATATATATGTGTGTATGTATATATATACACACACATATATATCTCCATAGTATAAAAACTCTGAGTTAGTTTCAAAATATTTGAAGGCACTTTTTGTAAAGAGATGAGCACTGGTCTAAAAGTCAGAATAGACTTCAATCTTGGTCCTGCTAAAAATAATATGCATGACTTTGGATCAGTTACTTCTATTCATTGGTACTCAGTTTTATGACTAGTAAAATGGATAAATTAAATAAGATTTTTAAAATTTTATTTGTATTAATTTAAGAGGCATAAGTATAATTTTGTTACGTAGATATCTTGCATAGTGGTAAAGTCTGGGCTTTTCGTGTATCCATCACCCAAATAATGTACATCGTACCCATTAAGAGCATATCAATAACAGATATTCTTTAATTTGTATTGACTTTTAAAAACAACAAATAATATAATATTTAAAGCATATGAGGAAGTAAAATATATGAAAAAACATTTACAGTGCATAGTAGTGAATAGATGTAAACTGTTCTATGATTCTATCTTTAGAAAATGGTAAAAGTGACAAAGAAAATTGAGCGTATCTTTGTAGTTGATAGGCTAACCATTAAAAAATAATACAATATATGACTAAAATACCAATAGAGAAGGTGAAATAGAATAATGAAAATTTTGATTACTCTCAAAAAGGAAAGAAAGGAGAATAAGGAAGAAAGAACAAAGAAGAGATGGGACACACAGAAAAAGAAACAGTAAGAGGTTGCACTTATATCTAACTATATAATAACTAAACACTATAACTAACAAAGATTTTTAGTCTGGATAAGAAAAAAATAAGAACTGTATGCTGTCGCACTGTTTATATAAATCACACGTTAAATACTAAGGACATAGAACTGTTGAAAATAAAAACATAGAAAAAGATATAACATGTAAACATTAAAAAGGAAAGCTAGTCAACTAATATCAGAGTAGACTTTGAAATAAGAAATATAATTAGCAGAAAAGAGGGATATTCCATAATGACAAATGTGTGGATTCAAAGGGAATACATACCAATGCTAGATTTGAATGCACCTAAAAATCAAAAGGACAAAATATGAAAGATTAAAAGGCGATACAAACAAATCTACAATTGTTGTTGAAATTTTAACACAACCTTCTCAATATCTGGTAGAATTAGAAGATCAAAGAAAGAAGGGTTATGTATTATTGTTATCATTATTAACAACTTGATCTAGTTGGCATACATAAAGCATTACTTCCAAGAAATATTAACATATATTACACATTCAAGTGAACATAGAAATTTATTAAAATAGACTATATGCTGAATAAGGTTTTAAATGATTTTCTGTCCATATAAAATTAAGCTAGAAATCAATATATGAAGAGATAGTTATACAACCCCCAAATATTTGGAATTTAAACAATATGCTAAAACACTTAGGGGTCAAATAAGAAATCAAAATGGAATTTAGAAAGTATATAGAACTGAATGGTATTGAAAATAGGTCTTTACGAATGGTAGCAGTTAAACAGGGTTTGACTGTTAAAAGAAGATTCACAGGACCCCAAATGACAACGCTTATAAATCTGCAGTTTATTGCAGGAAAAGAATACAAAATAGCAACAAATTAGGAATAAGTTCAGCAGCCAAAGCTTCCTAATAGCTAGAAGTCTGGAGAGGCTGCAAAGAGTCTCCAATTGTTCTCCCTCTGGAGGTTCCTAATTGATAGCCTCCTCACTCAGATTTGGAATCACTGACAAGCATGGAACACCTTGGAACCAGGGAGCCCAAAATGGAGTCCGAATCATGGCTATTTATGTCCCAGTCATGTAGGCATTTTCATGCTATACAGACATCCTCAATGTCAGAGCCCTCCAAGGTTCTAGCTGAGATCAGGTATAATCAATCTCACTATTACCAGTAAACAATGTTAAGCTGATATAAAGCATCCCAAACCTCATCTTAGACACATGGTTACGAAGAAGCATTACATTATATGCCTTGACCAGGGATCAGTGCCATTTAAGTACATCTATTACTTCAATAAAATAACTCAGGTCAATTCAACATTTGCTAGAATTAACTGTCATAACACAAGGGCATTATTCTACCTGTAGGGATACAGCTGAGGCAGTGCTCAGAGGGAAATTTATGACTCTAAATATACACATTTAAACAAAAGTAAAAATCAAAGCTTTAGACTGCTAACTTAAGAAGACAGTAAACGAAGAGCAAATTTAAACCAGAGAAAGTAGAAGGAAGAAAAAATAAAAATAAAATAAAAATAGGAACCAAACGTAGAGATAAAAGCAAATGCAAATACATGATAAAGAGCGTTAATAGAGATAAAAGTTATTTCTTTTACTGGCTAAATAACTTGATTTCAAGTTAATCAGAACAAAATGAAATATAAATTATCAATGCTGTCAATGAAAAAATGGGCATCGCTATGATAATATGTCTAAAATACAAACAACTTTTTGCCAATAAATTTGACAGTTTGGAGAAAATGGTCAAAATTCTTTCCAAAACACAATTTACTATAACTGACATAAGAAGAAAAAATCCAAATGAGCTCTCCTTTTTAAAGAAATACAGAACATATAGAAATAAAACTCTTGGCCCAGATAATTATATTGGCAAATTCTTTCAAATATTAAAAAGGAAATGATAGAAATCTTCTGTATATTCTTTTATGTGACAAAAGAGAGGGCATACTTCCAATTCATTTATTAGCCCACATCATTTTTTAATGAAACCTAATATAGACACTAATAAGAAAGGAAAATTATAGGCCAATATGTCTCATAAACATAGGTACAAAAATCCTAAAAAAGGTATTTGAAAATTGAATACAGAAATATATAAAAAGAATGGTTCATCATGATCGAGTAAAGTTTATGTTTGAATTAACATTAAGAAATCACATTAACAGACAGAAAAGCATTTGTAAAAGTCAATACCCATTCATGCTAAAACCTTTCAGCAAACTGTAAACAAATGGGGAATTCCATAATCTGATGAATGATAATTGTATAATTGTATCAGGCAGGGTTCAACCAGAGAAACATTTTAGTAGTAGATATATATTTGAGATTTATTGCAAGAAATTGGCTTATGTGATTGTGGGGGCTGGCTAGACAAGTCCAAAATCTGTGGGAAGGACATCAGGAAGATCAGGCTGGAATTCATGGGCATAAGCTGAAGTTGCAGTCCACAAAGAACTTGTATCCATTATTTGTAAGGAATTCCTTCAAACAATTAAGAGAAAACCATAAAACCTAACATAGGCCCTTCGCTGATGTGGATATACAAATAGCCAATCAACATGGAAACATGCTCAACTGCATTAGTCAGAGAAATGAAAATTAAAACCATAAAACCATATCCACCGGAATGACTAAAATAAAGACAGAGAATACCCAGAATTGGAGAGTATGTGAACTCTCTTGCTATGCTAGTTGTGAGAACTCTCTCTCTCACTCTGTTTTGTGAAAGCACCTTGGAATACTAGTAGTATCTTTTAAAGGTGATTATACACAGCTCCTGTGATTTCCAATGACTCAGTGATTCTACTCCTATGTCTACATATGGTAGAAATACTTATATGTAAATATCAAAAAGCATGCACAAGAATGTTCAGAATAGCACCCAAACTACAAACCATCCAAATATTTATCAACAGGAGAATGGACACAATATATATTATGGTAGAATCATTCAATAAATTACTCCAAGCAAAATGAGTTAAAGAACTTTTGTTATACACAAAATGGATGGATCACATAATGTTAAGCAAAAGAAACAAGTTACACTTGATATGTTTCCATGTATGTAAAATTCAAAAACTGGCCAATCTAATCTAGTAATTATATTTGAGGAGAGGTAGGTATAACCAGGGATGAGTATAAGAGGTGCTGATAATGTTCATTCTTACTCTGAATTGTGAATACACAGATGCATTTTGTCTGGTTCAATTTGTTTAAAAAAATCATTGAGCTATGTACTTTTCTTTGTCTATCATACTCCATGTATTTACTTTAAAAATTATTATGCTTGCATGATGGTTAAGAATGCAGAGTCTGTATCTCAGGAATTGAAAAACAAACATGAAATGTTTTCATTAATAACTGGGAGCTAAACAATGGGTATATATGGGCACAAAGAGATGTAAAGGACTTTGGAAACCAAGAAGGGGGGAGGGAGAGAGAGGGGGTGAGGGATAAAAACATACCTGTTGGGTACAATGAACACTATTCTGGTGATGGACACAAGAAAAGCCCTGACTTAAACATTATATAAGGTATCTATGTATAAAACATTTGAACCCCTTGAATATTTTGAAAGAAAAAGAAAAGATAAACACAGATTCTGAGAGTCAAATGACCTGGTCCACACCTGACTTACAAATTTAGATATTATGAAATCACAGTTATTCAATATGTGTATATTCATGTTTTAGATGAGCATACACATATATCCATGGCAGTCTTCCTTTTTTTCTTCATCCTAATAACTCAAAATATTGTCTTTTATTACCTTATTTCTCTCTTGCAGTCATGTACATAAAAATCTGGTACTAAAATGTAGTTTATGACAGTGCTATGAGGAACAAACATTGCAATAGTGCCCTTTATTTCCTTTTTCAGGCATAACACTAAATTCTGTGTAACAGCCTAAAGGATAATGTTGTATCATTTTTAATTCATATAACTGGAGGATTAAGCCATATCATCATTACAAAATCCATCTTTACTACTTGTAAACAATTGGCTGGTTTGTTATCCTAAGGCAAAACCAGGTGCTGTTAGCATATTATATATTATTTATGACTATTGTGGAGATTGGGTCACTGGCATTAAATTAGAATAAAATAAAATACCAGTGTCAAGCTTCTGAACAATGAATTGGTCCTGGGAGTTTAGGAGTATAGCAGGGAAAAAACAAAAAAGTGCGATGATGCATTTTTTCCAAAATCCACGAGACTACATCATGGGCAGGAACTCAAGTTAATTTACATGGATTGACCATATAATGGTTTTGACTAAACCAGGACATTCTTGAAGATGAAATGGGGTGTTAATAATTTTGCTGAGACATCAGGAGTTAGCTAGGACTCCTCTAGGCAAACCAGAAGTAGGGTCACCGTAGTTACAAAGTTTCCTTTGAAGGGAAATTTAAACATTAAGTGGTTTAGTGGTTTGCGTGGCATGGGGAGGGGAGGGTGAGTGAGTTGCGGGAGTGTACTGCTGGTTGTGGTAGGCAAATTTGTTGCCTAAGCACTAAATGGAGGTGAAACTTGAAGGTGCCCTGATTAAGGCAGCACAAATATGTTTCCTACAGTTGCATACTCTCCCAAATCATACACAGTCCAGCTGTAAATGTCATCTCATTCTGTGTCATATTTTAATGAGGCCATGAATCTTTATGATTTTAGAAAGATAGAATGGAAAAGAAGCAACAGAATGGCTCCCACACTCAATGTTAGGTAAATATTGCTATGACATAGAAAACGTTAAGGTCGGAAACTTTGGTCTTCACACACAATGCTCTTACTGATTCTCTATAATTGAATCATTTCTGTAACTCCAAAGCATTCACCCCCCCTCTAAAGAACTGTTTCCTCATTCGCAGGCTCAATGTAGACACTTTTCCGTATCCCCAGAGAATACTATGCACACTCTTATAGAACCACTTTTCACAAGGGCTCTCAATCATTGATTTATGTGTGTGTCTCTTTGACTCTTGTTTGAGGCTTTTGATAGTACAGATGGCATCACATTTACTTTCATGTCACCTGTGCCAAAAAATACTGTTGAGTGCCCAGTGCTTGGTGGTCACTGAAGCTTTATTAAATACATGAGTGTTTGAATAAAACTTTGTATTTTACAAAGCAATTTCACAGGCATCTGTTTCACTTAAGAATTCCTCAGAGTGGATGCTTGGTAAATATGTGAGTTGATATTTTTTCTTATCTATTCAAAATGATTCAAAAGATCTGCTAAGTTATATTTCAATAAATCTGAACTGTATATTAAATGAGAATTTTAATAAATTGGTTTGTCTAGAATCTGAAATTATATTTTCATGTAATAGTTAGAGGAAGAAGTCATTCAGGCTTCTGCATGTCTGGTAGAATGGCCATCTCATCAGCAATGATTAATAGATTTGTTCAGCATATTCAAGGAACGTTGCAATATAACAGTGAAAGAACACCAAAATCTTGTATACTGCACTGTTGATCCTAATGTTTTATACATGATCTCTCAGCTCATTCCAGACACATCAAAGTTCATTGCTGACCACTGATAAACACATTCATCCTTGTCTGAGAACTTTGCAAGAGCTTCTTTAACTTTATTGTCTTATTTAATGTACTCTAGCTAACATCATCCCAGGCAGAACTGCTGTCTTAACGCTTCCATTTTTCAGTTTGGAATATTAGTTTTTTTGTGTGTCCTCATTGGAAGCTGGTTTTTCAAAATTTTAAATGTCTCCCTACACATATTGTTCCAAATAACTATTTAGGTGGATGATTAGCTGTGGATATTTTAACTTATTTACCCTAGGATATCTTTATATGATTCTAAATTTTGTTTTCTACTTAATTTCTATCTTTTTAATTTTTGTATTATGTAGGAAAATCTTATAAGCTTTAACATAAAAGTGATTAATTCATACTAAGCTTTAATCTGTATTGTTGATTCTCAGGTTTCCATTTTTGATGTTAATTATATGTGCCTGTGTTATAGCCAAATAAAAACTGATGTTTATGGTAGATAATAATTACATACATGTATTAGATTCTGCTTATACTGTGACTAAAAGTAGTTGGCTGGTCAGAAACATTATATTCTATAATTTGTGTGTCATGATAAGAAAATGTAGTGAAGGCCAGGTTCTTAAAAATAAAACTTGGCAATTAAAGCAATGTCATTTATGTAATGGCATACTAAATATTGAAGATCACCCTTAAAACATTGTTAAATGGTTTTGTCAATAGAATTATGAAAAGAACCACAATTGATACATTAAATCTTCTTTGACATCAACACTGGCTTTCATTTTTTAACTGTCATAATCTTGTGTTATTATACAATACCACTTCTACTTTTCTACCTATTCTTCCAATTAAAAAATGTCTCTTCAGTAGTTGCTCATATATTATTATCTAGAATACTTTTTTGATCTGGTGTTTGTCTTTATGCTAAAATTTTAGTTGATCAATTCAGGGAAACTAAGGCACTTACAGGATCTCACAGAACTCCTCCAATATGGATGACTAGGATACACTGTAGCTTTCTTTTCTGTGTATAAAGCTAATGGTTTCAGATTCTTCCAGACATAATCATCAACTGGTTTAGTTTTGTGCTTATTTTGGTTCCATAGGTATGGGTTTCTGACTAATATGGAGGCCTCCTTTGACTTTTCTTCCACTAAATGTAACATCATAACAACTTGAACCTGTTAAAAAATACAGCACCTGGATAAGTAGAAAGTGTTTCCTTGTAGATCTGTTTTGGGTGTCTGTATCTACATCACTGATACATTCTAATATAAGATATAATAACTTATTCAAAGTATCAATATATATTATAGAGAGAGAATATATTTTTTTCAAGTTTTTAAAATAACCTTTATTTTCTTTAAAGTTGATATATGCAGTATAGGAAACTATAAAACACAACAAGCAAAGAACACAGTCATCCCCAATCACAAGCAGTTTACAGTTTGACGTGTCCTTCTAGATCCTGACATATACACAACATCCAATTTTATGGGACTGAGATCATACAGTATGTATCATGCTTTTCCACACATTGTGAACATTTACCAATCCAAAATCCCAAAGCTATGTGAGTATTTTTATAACCAAGAATACACAATTGAAATTATTTATTCAATTGGGTTACTATAACATTACTTTTACATATAAGAATATTTTGTTATTTTGGTCCTCATGCCAATGAAAACCTAGGAAGATGATTAGAGAAACAATGCTGTGTAGCAAACACTGGCAAAAAATAGACAAGACTAATCAGACAACTACTAGACACTTTGAAAGCTCACTAAGATAATCAGTTTCATTTCACCAGAACAAGTTGCAAAAGACCCACTGGTTCATTGAACTTGCCCTAACTGGTGCCCAGGGAACACTGTAACAGGAATCAGCAAGAGAAACAACTTTCATTACTGAGCTGCTGACTTTGCACTCCAAGGCCTCTAAGGCGAGGCTTACTTTAACAGAACTGAGATTAAAAAAAAAAAAGTGTGCAGAATGTGAGAAGAGAATTATCCCAGGCGCATATGATTTTGATTAATAGGCTCAGATCTAAAAGGAGTGATCCAGTTTTCACTTTACGTCTAAAAGAAAATCATGTTAACATTTTTTTTTCTGATATTCTAAAGTCTTATTCATTCATGTTTCTATTTCACTTTCAGGGTCACCCAAGTCTGTTGATCTTTGTAATATTTTTGACTTCAAGATTTATACGTTTTAGTTTTATTTTTGGTTATGGTTAATACAGGCATACCTCAGAAAATTGTGGGTTCAGTTCCAGACCACCACAATAAAGCCACTATCACAATAAAACAAGTCACACAATTTTTTTTCGTTTCCCAGCATATATGAAAGTCATGTTTACATTATACTGTACTCTATTAAAGTATGCAAGCGCATTATGTCTAAAAATGTACATACCTTAACTAAAAATATTTTATGGCTAAAAAGTGCGAATGATCATCTGAACCTTCATCCAGTCATCGTTTTTTGCTGGTGGAGGTTCTTGCCTCAATGTTGATGACCGCTGACTGCTCAGGGTTGCTGAAGGTTGAGATGGCTGTGACAATTTCTTAAAAGAAGACAACAATGAAGTTTGCCACCTTTATTGACCCTTCCTTTCATAAAATAGTCCTCTGTGGCATCCAATACCGTTTGACAGCATTTTACTCACAGTAGAACTTTGTTCCAAAGTGGAATTAATCCTCTTAAACCCTGCCACTGCTTTATCAATTAAGTTTATGTAACGTTCTAAATCCTCTTGTCATTTCAACAATGTTCACAGCATCTTCATCAGAAATAGTTTCTATTCAAGAAACCATTTACTTTGCTCATCCATAAGAAGCAGCTCCTCATCAATTCAAGTTTTATCATAAGATTGCAATAGTTCAGTAGCATCATCAGACTCCACTTCTAATTCTAGTTCTCTATTTCCACCACATCTGCAGTTACTTCCTCCACTGAAGTCCTGAATCTCTCAAAAGTCTTCATGAGAGTTCGAATGATCTTCTCCAAACTCCTGTTAATGTTGATACTTTGACCTCCTCCCATGAATCATAAATATTCCTAATGACATCTACAATAATGAATACTTTCCAGGAGGTTTTCAACTGACTTTGCTCAGATATATCAGAGTGATCCCTCTCTATTGCTACTATAGCTTTAAGAAATGTATTTCTTAAATAAAAAGACTTGAAAGTCAAGATTACTCTTTGATCCTAAGGCTACAGAATGGACGTTGTGTTAGCAGGCATAAAAATAACATTCATGTCCTGTACATCTCCATTGGAACTTTTGGGTGACCAAGTACATTTGTCAGTGAGCAGTAATATTTTGAAAGGAATCTTTTCTTCTGAGCAGTGGGTCTCAACAGTGGGCGTAAGCTATTCAGTAAACCATGCTGTAAACAGAAGTGCAGTGATCCAGGCTTTGCTGTTCTGTGTATACAGCACAGGTAGAATAGATTTAGCCCAATTCTTAGGGCCCCAGGATTTTCGGAATGGTAAATGAGCATTGGTTCCAGCTTAAAGTCACCAGCTACATTAATTCCTAATCAGAGAGTCAGTCTGTCCTTTGAGGCTTTAGAGCTAATCACTGATTTCTCCTCTCTAGCTAGGAAAATCCTAGGTGGCATCTCCTTCCTATAGAAGGCTGTTTCATTTACATTGAAAATATGTTGTTTAGTGTAGCTGCCTTCATCGACAATCTCAGCTAGATCTTCAGGATAACTTGTTGCAGCTTCTACATTAGCACTTGCTTCTGTACCCTGCACTTTTATTTTATGGATATGACTTCTTTCCTTAAACCTCACAAACTGATTTCTGCTAGCTTCAGACTTTTCTTCTGCGGCTTCCTCACCTCCTTCATCCTTTATAAAATTGAAAGGTGTTAGATAGAGCCTTGTTCAAGATTAGGCTTTGGTTCAAGGAAATGTTGTGGCTGGTGTGATCTATCCAGACCAATAAAATTATCTTTATATTAACAAAAGGTTGTTTCACTTTCTTATTATTTGTTTTTTCACTGGAGTAGCACTTTTAATTTCCTTTAAAAATTTTTTCTTTGCATTCACAATTTGGCTAACTGGTACAAGAGGCCTAGCTTTTGGCCTATTTTGGTCTTCAACACACTTTCCTTGCTAAGCTTAATCATTTCTAGCTTTTGATTTAAAGTGATTTAAAGTGATAGACATGCAATTCTTCCTTTCATTTGAACACTAGAGGCCATTGGAGAATTATTATTTGGCCTAATTTCAGTATTTTAGTGTCTCAGGGAATAGGGAGGCCTGAGGAGGGGAGAGAATGGCCTGTCACTGGAGAAGTCAGAACGCACACACATTTATTGAGTAGGTTCACCATCTTATATAGGAGCAGTTTGTGGTGCCCTCAAACAATTACAATAGTAACATCAAAGACCACTGACCAAATAGCACCATAACAGATACGATAATAATGAATGAGCTTAAAATACTGAGAGAATTACCAAAATGTGACACAGCGACATGAAGTGAACACATGCTGTTGGAAAAATAGCACCAGTAGACTTGCCTGAGGCAGGGTTGCTAAAACCCCTCAATGTCTAAAAAAACAAAAAAACCCAGAATATCTTTGAAGCACAATAAAGCAAAGTGTAATAAAATGAGGTATGCCTGTAAATGTTTTAAGGATGGATTATAAGCTTTTGTTAAACATTTTTAATTTACTATTAAGCATTCTTTCATATAAAATAACATCTGAGGAAGAAAACCTTAAACAAGTATGTACTATCCCATGAAGGAATATACTTAGGATAATTGTTTATTTCCGATATTGGACAGCTGAGCAGAGAATAAGGCTAATCCTTGTCTTAATATACATTTGTGTATGAGGCATAAAGAGAAATGAAAAACAGTTAAGTAGTTAGGTTGGCAGATAAATAGGTAAATAGATAGAGGTGGGTAGTTCTACTAGTTATAGTTACAGTAAGAGTTTCTGTTGCAGAATTTTTATATCTTTTAAAGATGTATTCAAACTGTGCATTCCGAGACTGCTCAAGCAATCCTTATTGGTTGAGAATAATAGAGTGCATATAATAACGTAAAAGAAACAAAAAGGACCTCTTCTAAAACATTTTCAGAAAAATAGTTTAATGATACGATGTTAAAAATGATAGCCCACCCTTCACTGGAATTTAGAGGACAAGTCTGTATGGTACCAGGATGGGTAAATAAATGTTTGAACAAGCATTTGTACAAAATATCATCTGTAATTATCAAGATGTTTATGCTACTCCCAAACAATCTTGCGGCCTCTAAATACTATAGCCTTTAGGAATTATTCAAGGTACATTTGAAGGCAGACTATAAATAAGCTAAATTAGAATAATTTTTTATAATTATAATGATATAGCCACATACTGCAGCTTTTCTTATACTTTAATATTTATCACTATGGTGCTGAGTCAAGACATGAGCTGCCTAGGAAAGATGATAAATACTTGACTATATGATTAATATTTTTAACTTATTAAAATCACCATTGCATTTTGTATCAAGAGTTTGTATTTATAAGAAACCTTCTTGTATTTAATCAGATTGATTTCCTGTCACTCTCCCAAAACACTCATTGCCTATTAGTTTATTATATTTTCTTCTAAACCAGCTTCTTCCTAAGAAGTAGTTAGTTGAACTTCTGAGAAATTGAAAGAACAGTGAAAGCAACTTTCCTTTCCATTACTGCATCATCCAATAAATCCATAGATACATATACAAATTTCAAAGCAAAACTGAGGAGGGCAAAAGAATATGGAGCAGGTACATTCACCTTTTAAGAGACTTAGTCTTAAGTCTTCAAGGCAGACTCTTTTAGAGAGGACAAGTTACAAGGCCACACATAACGGCAAGGGAGGGTAGGAAACAGGTAACTATCTGCTCCCATGGTCTCTACTTGTCTTTAGAAACTTCGTTTCACAGAAAGGGCACTCAACCCTCTTCCATAAGAAACAATCCAAAGTCAAACTCCAGAATCTCAGGGTGATGCAGAGTCCATTTTACCAGGTTAGCACGTTGTTCCTCACATGCTAGTGACTGAAAGCAAAACTATCTGCTGCTCCTACACACATATCCTCACACCCATGCCTTGGCCTGAAAGTAGTATGTATTATTTAATTACAGATCATCAAAGGATATCAAATGTTCCATCTGACAATTTAGGATAGTTATTCAGTCAGTCATAACAACTAGGTGTTGAAAATTATTTACTTTTGGTATTAGCTGACAAATCATCAAAATGATTAGCCAACATTTTCCCACTTTTAGACATATGTCATTGATAACACATACTCATTACTTTCTGCAATAACCTCTTTGTCTAATACTTGGATTTACACACATATAAACTCACGTGCATCCTTATGAAAGTATGTTAATTATTTCAGTTAATTTAACTAGGTTAAGTGAAATAATTAATGCATCTATATCCAGTGGCTAAAAGCCATTGTATATGTAAAATACTAAAGCAAGCGTGGACCATTTAAATTAGTAAGACTGTGTTTCTACCAGAGGTCAAAAGAAGTGGTAAAAACTTGATTGTGTAGTGCATAAATTTTTAAAAAGTCTTTAGTAGCTTGAAAGTTTTATTTCATTTTAATGTTTTATATAATTACAAAATAATTAAAATAATAAAAAATAAGTATTATAATTTAATTTTTATAGCTCAACAAATTTCTCTGTGATATTGTTTTTCTCTGCTTTGGAGGAAACTTTGTATCACTATGTATAATAAGTGCAAAATAACTATTAAAAATTATCTTACATACCTTATAATGGAAATAAATTTAAGGCAGATTTAAAGGATCTACTTTGCTAGATCCTTCTCTTTACAAAAAACCAATTCCATCTCACAGGGAAAAAAATACTTAAAAAAAAGACACTGGGTGTCTTTTGTATCCTCCACCCTACAAGAACCCCAGGACAAGTCACAATATTCCAGAGCATTCCCTGTCCAGAACAGGCATTGCTCAAGGTCTGACTGGGACCCTATTCCACTGTAGTGTGTTAGGAAAGAAGCTTCTAGCCTTCCCACTACAATGTTAAAATTTAAATCTACCAAACTTTTGTACATCATTTCTGAGGTCAAAGTTTTTAGTGAAATCAAGCGTCTTTGGTGTTCAACAATTCTCATCAGTTACATGAACCTGAATCAAATAGAATCTTTTTATGACTAATTATTTTTTTTCTTGCCATCATTAACCAACCCCTCAGCCTACCCAGTAGCTGGGAGTACAGGCATGCTTCACCACATGCAGCTAAGTTTTTTTCTTTTCTGGTGGAGACAGGGTCTTGCCATGTTGCTCACTGTGGCCTCAAACTCCTACCCTCGAGTAATCCTCCCAGCTGGGACTCCCAAAGTGTGCTAGGATTACAGGTGTGATCCACCTCACCTGGCCCCAATTTCCAATCATTACATTAAACTCAGCTCCATCAACCTCCCGCTTTCTCTCTCCTTTTCCCTCCTATGTAGTACAGTGTGGTGCTGACAATTCCTGTCAATTTCTACCTTAAAAAACTGCTGTTACCTTTCAAAGAAATTCTTTCATGTTGGCATTATGAAGCCATGAGGGTATATTTTACCTGTTAGATTAGATCCTCCAGGAACCTGAGGACAATAAAATATTAACTTTTTACTGTTATTCTAACAACAATGAGCCTTCTCTATTGTTCTAGTATGTTCACTTGCCTTTTAAATGATTCTGTGTATGCCGTGCCTAACACACACAGAATATCTAGTTAAAATCAGATTTATGGGCATTTAAACATTATTGATATGCTACAGTTTGAATAATATTCATAAGTACACAAATGTCCACAACAGGACATTTTGTGAGTAATTTCTCTGAAGGGGCATAGTACATTTGGCCCAGATATAGCATAATATCAACTTAAGAAGCAATATGCTATATTAGTTAAGAAAGACCTTAGCTTTATAGACATTTTGAGGGGAATAATTCTTTATAGGTAGGAGGTGGTCCTGTGTATTACAGGATATTTAGGGTTCCTGACTTCTACCCACTAGATGCCGGTAGCACTCATCCCCTAGTTGTGATGCCTAAAAATGTCTCCAGATATTGTGATATATCCCCTGGGGGACAAAACTGACCCCAGTTTAGAACCATTAAGGTAACACTAATTATGATAACAGAGACCCCAAAACACATAAAGGTTTAAAAACAGGAGAAGTTCATTTCCCTCATAATATTTCTGGAAAGGTCAATAGATGAGTGAGTCATCTCTTCTTCACACAATCTTTTAGGGATCTAGCTTGAAGGATACTCAGCCATTTAGCCATCTTCAATGAAGGCTTCCAATTTTGTCTTGTATTCTCCATCTAAGCCAGTCAAAAGGGTAAAAGACTATCAAGGGGAAGCTAAGTGCCTTAAAAGCTTTGGCCTTGAAATAATGCACATGACTTCAATTTACTTTTTACTGATGAGAATAAACTGCATGGCCACATCTAACTGCAAGGGAGACTGGAAGATTAGCATGGTTCTATTCTTAGGAGGAGGAAGAAACACTTTGGTCAATAGTTAGCCATACAACTTCCTACTCACCAATTATCCACTTTCATCCTCGTATAACACACTCACATCATATTACAAGGGGGACAACCCAAAGTCCTCTCCATTTACTACATTCATTTCAAACTACAGTATCTCAAGGTCGTACAGTCTTCTTTATTGAGTCCAGATGTGATATTTCATGGTCTAATGACCTATTAACTAAAAGACAA
The DNA here is from genome assembly GCF_020740605.2 of Lemur catta. Lineage (NCBI taxonomy): Eukaryota > Metazoa > Chordata > Mammalia > Primates > Lemuridae > Lemur > Lemur catta. The sequence goes on along the minus strand of NC_059128.1, from coordinate 47,690,911 downwards.
TTTATTTGGCCTCACCTGTATCTACAATCTCATCTCTCACTATACAAATACCCCTCACATCTTAAAAGGTTTGGCCTAGAAGTGTTAAACATCATTTCATTTGCAGCCCATTGGGAGGAGCTAGCTACAAAACCACATTAAACTGCAATGGAAGTTAAAATATGTAGCCTAAAAGAAGGAACTTCATTTTGATGAACATGTAGCAAAGCTATCAGTCGCTGGCACCTAATCTTATCTGAGAAATGACATGCAGGAGTGGAAAGTTAAGACCCAAAATTATAATGACTATGAGGCATGCTTACAACATTTTGTTTCTGAATGCAGTCAGTAATAAGTAGGATTTCAAAAGAGTCTGGGAGTCTAAGGGAGTACATTCACTTTCTCTGTGGGGGAGGAGGGCAGAGTATCATTTCCAACTGAAGCATAAAACTGAAAGGCAAGGAAAATGCCACAGGTTTAATGACATATATATATAAGTGGGTGAGGGAAGAAGTCTTCAGCATTGTGGGGGCACATAGTTTCCCAAGATTGATTCTGGACGGTATAGGGGCTATGTTTAAAATAACAATTCTAAATTAGATCTCAGCACCTGGTGGATGAGAAATGTTTAGGAACAGATCAGAATTGATCTGATGACATTGAACTCCTTCAGGTTAAGCCAAAACTAAATGGCTCACAAAAGATAGGGACAGACAATCATTCCCTTCAATGCTACTTTACTTTTAGGTTTTCTATTACATTTTTGTCTGTCTTCTGAATGTTTACAAGTTTGTGTATAGGTTTTTTTTTTTTATTTCAGCTTATAATGGGGGTACAAAAGTTTAGGTTATGTATGTTACCCATGCCCCCCTACCCCCCCCTCGAGTCAGAGCTTCAAACGTGTCCATTCCCCAGACAGTGCGCATCGCACTCATTATGTAGGTATGCACCCATTCCATCCCCCCACCCCCCACATCTGCCCGACACTCAATTGGTGTTATCCCCAAATGTGCTCTTAGGTGATGATCAGGGAAACCAGTTTGCCGGTGAGTACATGTGGTGCTTATTTTTCCATTGTTGGGATACTTCACGTAGTAGAATGGGTTCCAAATCTTTCCAGGAGAACAAAAGAGATTCTATATCACCGTTATTTCTTATAGCTGAGCAATACTCCATGGTATACATATACCACATTTTACTAATCCACTCATGTATTGATGGGGATTCCATGCTCGTGATTGGAAGAATCAACATTGTTAAAATGTCTATACTACCCAAAGTGATCTACAGATTTAATGCAATCTCTATTAAATTACCAACATTATTTTTCACAGATATAGAAAAATAATTTTACGCTTTGTATGGAACCAGAGAAGACCCCGTTTAGCAAAAGCAATTTTAGGCAATAAAAACAAAATGGGAGATATTAATTTACCAGACTTCAAACTATACTACAAGGCTGTGGTTATTAAAAATGCATGGTATTGACACAAATGCAAGGACACAGACCAGTGGAACAGAACAGAAAATCCAGATATAAAACCATCCTCACATAGCCATCTAATCTTTGACAAAGCAGACAAAAACATACTCTGGGGAAAATAATCCTTATTCAATAAATGGTGCTGGGAAAACTGGATAGCCACATGTAGAAGACTGAAACAGGACCCAGACCTTTCACCTCTCACAAAAATGAAATCACAGTGGATAACAGACTTAAACCTTAGGTGTGAAACTATTAGAATCCTAGAAGAAAATGTGGGACAGACTCTTATAGACATTGGCCTAGGCAAAGAATTTATGAAGAAGACCCAAAAGCCAATCACAGCAACAACAAAAATAAATAAATGGAAACTGATTAAATTAAAAAGCTTCTGCACAGCCAAAGAAACAGTCACGAGAGCAAACAGACAACCTACAGAATGTGTATAGGTTTTTTCATATGTAGTTTCTAGAACTGTTGTCAAAAATAATTGCACCAGACAATTTAAACAGGTAAGGAAGACTTTATTCAAGATTATTGCAATAGGAGGTAGAGACTGAACTCAACACTGCCTAAAAAAGGCAGAAAAATTTCTAATCCCTGGGGTGAACTAGTGTAAAAGTACTAGAGGATATTAGGTGGGAGGACAGTCAATGTGGTTAGGCCGTCTGTGTTTGCTAATTGGCATTTATCTAAGTTAGGCTACCACCCTACCACAGAGACTGGGAGATGGGGGCAGTCTTCCTGATAATTATGTTTTGAACTGATGGCTCCTGGGTCCTTGAGAAAGACATTTCCTGGGTTGTAAAACTGGTAAGAGATTATGAGAAGATTTACATCTCAAAGGGGCAGTGGAGAAATTTACAGCTGCAAGATTTCTGAAGTAAATGCTCTAAGAAAAGACAGGTCATGGACCTATAGTCAGAAAGAAACCTGTTTAATGGTTACTCAAGCTGAGGAGAACATTAAGACCATCTATTCAGTACTGAAAAATAAATGTGGCATACTCAGTCTCCACTTACCATTATGTTTTTAGATATGGTCTTCTATTTACGCAGTCCAAAAATCCATCTGCTGTTTGATGACTTATATAAATTTATCAATTTAAATGACTCACATAAATCTCTTACCTAAAATGACTAATGCTATTGACAAAAATGTAAGGACTTTTCTTTGGTTCTACACTTGGTCTCTTCATATATTTTATGATAGTTCTGTCTTTGAGTCATCTTAATGTTTGCTTTATAATGATTATATATTTTCTATTGTCATCCAAAACTTTGGAAAAATATTAAAATGATAAAGGTAAAGTGACAGTGTATGGGTTATCTATTTTTGTTAGAACCCTTAAGCTCCAGTTAAGTAAAAATGGATTTATGTAATTATATTAGTATTTAGGTCCTGAGTCTCCACTTGTTCCTAACTAAGTACAGACATGTGCCAAATAACAATGTTTTGGTTAATGATGAACAACATATACAACAGGTGTCCTATAAGGTTATAGGGGCTACACCATATAGCTTTATTATATAGTAGGCTATACCATCTAGGTTTGTATAAGTACTCTTTATGATGTTTGCACAACAATGAAATCAACTAACAGCACATTTCCCAGAACTTATTCTCAAAGTTATGTGATGAATGACTACATTTGCCAAATACCGTGCCAAAATTCAGATGTACAATATCCACACTTTTCTCCAAATCCTAGTAAACAAAGGAATAAGTATAATGTGATGTGAATATTTTTAGAGTGCTTTTCTCTTGCTGTTGATCATTAGTCCAGTATTTCCTTCATTATTCTCATGATTTAAACCTAATATTTAAAAGTTTTATGTTTGTTCTCAGCATATTTTCTGAGCTTCATTTTATTTTCTTCATAGGAAAGATTCTTTTGTTAATTTTACTTTATTTTTCTTATTTCATGATTACCCATTTATCCATTTTCTTTTCAAAGTATTTGTATAAACATTTTTTGGCCAGAATGTAATGATTTCTTTTTCTAAAAATAGTGTTAGAAGATAAGGCACTTTTTCTCTTAATTGTTTTATTATCCTGAAATTAAATCCTCCCAAATCCTGAATGCATGCATGTGTTTTATGTTTCTCCTTTATCACAGAGGTGGTCCTAACCCTCAGTTACTTGTAAAATAATTGACTCCTTATACGATTATTTTGCAACATTAATGTCTCTCATGAATACTTTGAAAGAATTATTTCACTCTTTGGCAATTCTAATGCCCTTGACTTTGTAGGGTGCCCTTGTCAGTCCTCTGTGGGCCCATTTCTTTTCTCTTAGAAGAAAGTAATAATATTCTGTTGAGATAATGACCTTTAGTTTTAATTTTTATGAAAAGAGAAGTGAATTTTTATGGTCAAATTCATTTATTGATCACTAAATCTCAAAAATTTATGAAGAAGGTGTTCCTTTTTTAAAAAAGATACAGGGAGACTATGTTTTGAAAGCTCTTAATGATTATTTAAAATGTTTTCTATTTTTAATCTATGTGAATTGAAATACAATTAAAATATTAAATTTAAAGTTCATGAACTCTGTTAAGTATGAAGTAAATAATTAATCATGCTTTGACCTTTTTAAAAAAATTAGAATATCTGAAAGAGAAAAATTCATTGTGAATTCTTATAATTTGTTATAAAAATAGCTGAAAATGTTGCATTAAGCATATAAGTAATGATCATGATCATGATGATTGATTTATTTTCTTAGTGTTAGTAAAATTCCATTGGTAATACAATAGTTATATAATATAATTAAAGAATTTTCAGAATTAAAGGCACATTTAAAATCAAAGATTTAGTCTTGTAATCATAGAAATCTCACACATTCTTGAGTTATGGTAAGGTTATAATTCTTTGAAAAATAATGAATCTAAATTTAACATCTGCACTATGGAATAATCATTATCAAATTAAAGTGTAAGATGTGTGAAAAGTTCTCATATTTTTAAGGCATGAATTTGGATTTAATTACCTTGAGCATAATGTGTTGAATCAAGTCCTTCTGATAATGAATGAGCCTAGCATCTCGGTGTGGTTATGATTCTGTCAGTATGGTTAGGATGCTCTCTGTAGAATACATAATGCTTTAGCGAAGTGCACTGAGAAACCACTTGTGTTAGCTTCATAGGGCTGGCATAACAAATTACCACAAATTGGGTGGCTTAAAACAACAGATACTTATTGTCTCACAATTCTGGAAGCTGGGAATTTGAAATCAGGTTTGCAGCAGGGCATGCTCCTCTGAAGGCTTTAGAGCAGAATTCTTTCTTGCCTCTTCCTAACTTCTGGTGATTGTTAACAATCCTTGGCATTCCTTGACTTGTAGCTACATCGTTCCAGTCTCTGCCTTCATCTTCACATAGCTGTGTTTGACTGTGTTTTCACATGGCCTTCTTATAAGGATGCCAGTGATTGGATTATTAATGTGACCTCAAATAAGCCACATACATTTTTATTTTCCTCATAGTAATTTCCTGATCTAAGTAGGAATATGTTACCTTATAGAATTTTCGTGAGGATCAAATAGGAAGTACTTTGTGAATGACAAAGTACTAGAGAAATGTTTGGACCTTTTTTTAACCTGTGATAGTGAGTGATGGAAGCACACACTTCTCCCCAGGGGCGCTGTCCCCACCCAAGAGCAGAATTAGTCCAGCAGAAGAATCCAGCTGACAACTGGGCACATTGGATCTAGAGCACAGGTCTATATAGAGATCTGGGAAACATCTGCAGGAAAGTGGCAGTTTAAAAGCTTTGAAAATTAAATCATAAAATACATATTTTGAATTCTAACTTTAAGTGTTAATATTGTAAAAATGTAAAACATATCAAATCATATACAACTTCTAAAATATTGTATTATTTTTTTGAAAATCAGGTGAAGAAAAAATGATTTATTTATATGGAATCAAAGGTATAATTGAGGTCTATATTTTAACCTGGTATAATAATCTTTAAAAATGCACACAGGTATAAAACACTGGCATTCTTATTCTTAAGATGGTCAGGTAGCCATAATTTATACATTGCATTGAGTTGAGAGTCCTGGTCATCCGTGCATTTCTGAGAGGCAAGGCATTTCAACACAACCTCTCTGGGTAAAGAAAAGTCAGAAAGAAATAGGCAGAGTCAAAGAATACAAAATTTCAGTTAGATAGAGTAAGTTCAAGAGATTTATTATACAACATGGTGACCATCATTAATAATACATTGTATTCTTGAAAAATACTGAGTACTTGTAAAGTGTTCTCACCACAAAAATTATAACTATGTGAGGTAATGCACATGCTAATTAGCTAGATTATAGCCTTCTACAACATATATATACACATATATATATATATTTCAAAACATCATTTTGTACCTGGTAAATACACAATTTTATCTGTCAGTTTAAAAAATTTTAATAAAAGAAATGGGCTGAGTCTAAAGTGAGGGCCAACTGAGACATGCAGTTCTTCCCATAGTGGTGACAGTGACTGAATACATGAATGAATGTACTCCTGTGCATTTGACAGAGGTCTAAATAGGTTGTCATCCCTCAGGTTGGCAGGAATTCATTTACTCATTCATTCAACTCACCTATTGAATGATTAGTAAGTATAAGGAACTAACTGTGTTAGACGCCGAAGATATAAATGAACCAAGCATAGCACCTACTTCAACTTAAAGTCTAATGGAAAAATAACATTTACATTAGTATTTTATTTGTTAAAGATAGTTGATATGTAGTGAGCATTTACGTGGCTAAAGACTTTACATAAATCATTAAAAATCTCTGAGCTGAAAAAAACAAAGCTCTACCTTAATTAGTGCCTGAAGTTGTTAGGGGTTGTGAAGGGCAGAAACTGAAAATTAATATTTAATTTTATATAAGTTTATGCATGTAATGAGGAAATCATTATTTTGAATAATAATATTATAAAGTTGAAGTAGAAAAAAGAAAAGAGCTGACTGTTAGAATCATAAGTTTTTAGAGATCCTCATTTTACACATAGGGAAATAGTAACTGAGAGTTAGCAAATGAGAAGTTTAGGTTTAATTCTAGTATTTGGGAATAGATTGGATGATTTTGTTTTGAAACTGATTTCTATTACTGTGTGGTTATTGTCTTTGTACACTTTAGGTAGACAGAATTATCTTCAAAAAAAAAAGAAAAAATATGTTCAAAGCTCTTTTATATATCAATAAAATTCTTAAGCAGGTTTCTATTAATCTTAAAGGAATGACCAAAATATATAGTTGGCCCATACTGCCTGCAAGGGCTGGTCCCCTCTCTAACCACTGGCTTCCAGCATCACAGCCAACCGGCTGCTTCTCATTCTCCCGGAGTTATAAAGCTGCTTCTGCCTTCGGGTCTCTGTACATACTGTTTCCTCTGCCTAGAGTTCCCCTTCCTTCCACTTGCATGTTAAACCTCAATGTCTTCTTCAAGTCTCAGTTCAAACATCATTTACTGAGAGATGCCTTCCTTGACCTTTTCAACTTAGCAAGCTCCTCCTGCAATGTGCTCACATAACTTTCTAAAATATTCTTTATAGTTGTAAGTTTATTTTTTGGATTATTCAGTATGTCACTCTCATGTATTGCCCTGAGCTCCCCTAGAACGGAACTGAGAGAAAGGATGTGTGCTAGTAGTTTAATATGGAATGGATCCCATGAGTAGGGGTGAGAGACCAGACTGAGGGAAGTTAAAATAGGAAAAGAAGAAAGGCCACTACAGCCCACATGTACTCTGTCCCACTGGGGCTCATAAGAAAATCTGTGAAATGCATCTCAGGACTGTCTGTCTTGCAGATGAAGAGGAAATCACTGACTCTATCCTCTTTGGTCCAGGGTAGCCGATACATGTGTGCCTTCATTCTGGTTTGGAAATGTAAAACATGCTGAGTGGACCCCCATGAGATCCTATTCCCCGGAGAGGGGAGCTCAGGAGGTGGAAGTCCAAGGTGGGGCACTGTTAGCTTGTACCTCTCCAAAGTTGCACCACAGCAGTGGTATGAATAAAAGGTGGGACTGAGGGGATTAGATGTGGAGCGTGGGAGTTACACCATCTCAGAATATCAGAGCAAGATCTATGCCTGTGTTCCTAATCATTATATATTTATCATCTTGGTTAATGCCTGGCATATAGTAAGCACTCAATAAATATTTTTAGTAATCAGTGCAGTGTAGGAATTCCTTCCTGTTATATTATGAAATTTTTTAAATCATAATTTGTGAAAATACAAAATTTAAGCCTGCTGTATTTCAGACTAAATGCTCCTTTTTACGATAGCATGTTGAACTTCTATCTTGATTGGGTAGAAATTTAGTGAACTTGACCTCAAAATTTATGAGCTATTATACCACACTCAATGATTAGTTTCTGTTTAAAAAGAAAATATTTGGTGCATATGAAGTGGTAGTTTTATCTGGCTCAGGGTTTAGTGGTGTCAAAGTTTTTTTTTTTCCTCTCAAAAGGAAAAATGTAATGTTGCCATCTTTGTTCATAAATATTAGAGATTGAGTATGGGCATTTCAATATCCTTCTGCTTCAGTGTGATGGGGGCAGTTAAGTGGATAATAAAGGATTATATTGAGTGACAAATATGAATAGATATCTGGGCAGAGGATACATTTAAAGCAGACATCTAAAAGAATTTAAAAATATGAAAGAGAGAAGGAAGAAAAAAACTCAACAGCAGAAAAGTACAACAGTCATTCTACTCAGGACTGCTAAATAAACTTTGCAAATATCAACATATTCCCTGCATCCATCTCGTTCTGTTTTCTGTTCAAATGTCATTTCATCAGAGAGAATTTCTTGTCCCTGCTTTCTAAATTACCAAGCTCTCCCTTGCCCTTTCAAATTCTATAACCTTATTTTGCTGTATTTTTTGTTCCTGGTGTTTATCCTCACTCAACATACTCTATATTCATTTGTTAATATATTGCTATTAATTATTACAATGTTAAGTGATTAATTTATTGTCATTAGACTCTGAGCTTCCTGGAACAGACAGTTTTCTCTGCTGCTTTATCTTTGAAGTCCAGAATAGTTATTGGCATAAAATAAATGTTTAATAAATATTTAAAGAATGACTGACCAATCAAAAGAATGCATGCATCAGTCTAGAGTAGGAGTTGGAAAACTACAGCCCGCCTCCTGTTTTTGTAAGTAAAATTTTATTGAAACACAGCCATTTCATTTACATATTATCTGTGGCCCCTTTCTCACTACAACAAAAAATTGGAGTAATTACGATAGACCATTTGGCCCACAGAGTTGACAATATTTACTATCTGACCCTTTACTGAATAAGTGAGTCAGTTACTGTTTTGGAGTCCCTGCACACAAAAGGCAGGATTCATAATTATAATTCTCATTTTCTAAGTCATATTATAGATATAGACTTTGAATTTCTTTCATTTTTCATTGTATATATTTTTATATATTTTATCGATATTTTCTGAAAGATCACATAAATGATATCATAACTTCTGTTCTTCTCTAAGTTAATTTTTGTCCTGTACCTAAAACTCTTCTTAAGGGGAACAGTAGGCTGGGCACAGTGGCTGACACCTATAATCCCAGCACTTTGAGAGGCTGAGGTGGGAGGATTGCTTGAGCCCAGGGGTTCAAGACCAGTCTGGGCAACATAGCGAGACCTCATCTCTACAAAAAAAAAATATTAATAATAAATTAGCCAGGCTTGATGGTTCCTGCCTATAGTCCCAGATACTTGGGAGGCTGAGGTATGAGGATCACTTGACCCAAGGAGGTCGAGGTTACAGTGAGCTATGATCAGGCAACTGCACTCCAGCCTGGGCAACAGAATGAGACCCTCTCTCAAAAAAAACGGGGGTGGCGGAATAGCTGCAAGAAGAGCAGACGAAAGAATTGCATATGTTTTCCTAGAAATATATCTCTGAATTTAAATATAGAAGATGCTTGAATCTAATCAAATATTGCCATTAACTAGATGTGTAACCTTATATCACATAAACACATAGAAAGACATATTTCTTTACCTGAATATTGGCTAGATTAATTCTCAAGATGTTCTGGCTCTAAAATTCTGATATTAATGAATATCTATATAAACATTGAGGATATAAATTTTGAGGGGAAATAAGAAGCCATTTCAAAGTGTTTCAGTTCAAGCATTTTTTTCTCAAAAAAGTACAAAACTGACAGAAAACAAAAAGTATATAATGCTTTAATATTCTTTCCATTTGAAGCTGACAGAATGTGACAAAGAACTAGACTAGACTGAGATCATTGTTATATGAACTAGAATGATGAAGTCCTAACATTGTTCAAATTAAGATTTAATAACTCAGATGTTTGAGATTGTACTGTGGAGTATTGTGATTGATTTTTTTCAAGCTAAAAAAGTCAGGCGACTTCATTTTTGAGAGTGTGTTAAGGAGGTTCGTTGCTCTTGTTTTTCTAAAAAAAAAAAGATCGTACATTTCTCTCTTCAGTTACTCTGAGGCAGAAAATGGGATGGTATTTAGACTGAATGAAGACAGGGATTTCTTTTGACTGAAGACAATTTAGGACGACGCATAGAAATTGTTGTTAATGAAAATTGATTTACTCTGCCATGTGAAGGCTTGCTAAGAGTAAGGCATGTAACCAGAGGCTAGGTTCAAGGAGTGGTCACTCTTAATAGAAATCATTATCTATTTTCTCTGTTATATATCCACCTTCCCCAAGTTTTCCTCAAGGTCTCGTTCACTGTTATAAATTTGTGCAACTTGTTTTTGTCAGAAGATGCTGTTTAACCTGGGGTGCTGAACATTCTCCTTAGGACTAGAGAGAATCAACTTGCATTCACCTGTGGAAGAAAACTTTGCCCACTGGACTTGCTCCCTTTAAAAAGCTGTTATTTTTTTCTGCTAGAGAGTAGAGTGTGAGCAATGAAGGAAGATCTAACCTAGGTCAAACCCTGGCTCTATCATTTTTGCTGCTATGGCCAAAATACTGATTATTGCTTCATTTGTTGAATTATAATAGTACTCATGCAGGGGTTTCATAAAATTGCCAAGGATTAGAAGATATCATTATAAAATTTACAAAGCCTAGTGCCCAGAGACAATGCAAGTGCTTGATAACTAAACTACATATTTTTCCAGTCATTATGAGACTTTGGATAAAACAGTTGTGAGCTAAAGCTACAATATTCAACAAATGTGAAGAAAAGGCTATAGGGAAGTCAGATATAAGAAGCAGCAAATCATTTGGACCTGAAAAGAGTGAACTAGGAAAATACTCTTAGCTATGGAAAACTCAGGGAAAAGAAGCAGTCTCCACTTTGTATGGCCACAGGAGAGGTCATGTCTGTTAAGGAATGATAGATGTGTTTGATTTCAGATAATTATGTAGCAGTAGTGTTTAAGAAGTAAGTTGAAGGTTCAGTAGAGTTTAGAAAATTGGAATTTGAAGGATTAAGGTAGCAATGGTTAAAATTTGGCATTGCAGCAGATAATTTTCAGCTTTGTCAGTTACTTAATGTGTAACCTTGGATGAGTTACTTAACTTTTCTTAGTCATAATTTTCTCATCTTTAAACGGTAATAACATAATAATACATACAATAAGTTTTGGGGGAAGAGTAATAAATAAAACTTTTTGGTACTGAATTAGTACTCTGTAAATAGCTATGATTATAATAATATAAAACATTCCTTTGCAAAGTAAAAACTGACTATGCTTCTTTCTTAAGGGTTTATCAACATTTATGTGCAGCTGATGGTAATTATTAGCACTACTGATTTTTGATAGTTTTGACTCACTCTGTTTACCAGTTGCATTTATTTGCTTTTGAATGATATTACTAATGTTAGTCAGTTGTTTGATCAAATCACAGATTCTCATAACAGAAAAATAAAAAGGTAACTAGCTAATATTAATATTTAAAAAACATAATATCAGAAGCTTCCTACCAGCATAAGAACTTTGTAAGTAATAAATAAACAAAGTTGAAATAAATGAATAAATGCATGAATCAATGAATTTTAAAAATCTCTTCTCTCTAAACAAAGTAATTTTCTCTAAGTATTAATGAGATGAAAAAAATGAGAGAATTATGATGGTGGAAGAGTTGGAATTTGATGTCAAGATCACTTGAGTAACTAGGTCTGAAATCCATTTCCACATTTTTTCCACCTTTTGTATAATCTCCGTGCAATCGCATGTTATCAGTTTTACCATCTGTAAAAAGAAGGCAAATAACACTTAGCAGTTACAAGTTTTGACAATTCATGGAACATAATTCAACTTTTCTTGTAAATTCTCCAAGTCTCTCAAGGTATTTAAAGGCTTTTAATAAATGACTCAGTTTTAATGATTCCTTCTCAGACTTCCCCAGCTGACAATGTCAGTGAGCATAACTGGCTGGGGATGATCAATAGGTGCAAAATAAGATCCAAGACTCTCTCTTTCTCATCTCTGAACATTATTGCCAGTGTTACTTACCAAGCTGAAAACGTGGACTGCAAGTAAAAGGACAAATTAATTTCAAACTTCAAGTATCTAGGGAATTGTTTAATATTTCATGTTTCTTTAATTAAAAATTAATGATTTATTTTTATCATGCATTTTTATATTCTTTTAAGTGTATTCTTGATAAAGAGAATATACTTATTGAAAATATTGATATATTTGAAATTTATTTTAATAAAGTAAAAACATAATTTTAATTTAATCTAAGAGTTAGAGATTGCTTTGAAATAAAACTACATAGTCACTTGGGAAAATTGAGGGTTCACCAAAAAAAATTTCTATTTTCTTCTATTTGTTATCCCTAGAAAAGCAGCATTTTCACTATGGAATGAGTAAATGATATACCATTCGTCTATTAATTTCAGAGAACATTTTCATGTATCTATCCAGAAAATCCTTTAAAGTCTACTGAGCACCATGCCAAGAGATTTGTTTTATCTTCTCTATTTATATACACATAAGAGCGGCACTACTCATCAAATCTGAAAGATTTGACAGAAATAATGTAGCTTATCATTATAGATGACTTTTCAGTCAGTTGTACCCATGCTGATTAAGTCTAAAATAACCCTCAGGAGTAGATCAGGACCTGATTGATCTGTAAACTATTGCATAAACTAGTCATTTTTCTTACTAATTCTCTCTTACTCAGTAGTGGAAAATAATTAGTTTTCAATTGAGAACTGTCCTGGCCTTACCTAACAAATCTTAAAAGCAAGAGCCAAAAGAATCAAGCTGTTTCCAAGTATTTGATCACAGAATAAAGCTCAAGAATATTTGTAAGAATACATAAATACTCAAAATTTAACAAGGTAAAATTTTTGATGTCTCATATCTAATCAAAATTAATAAGCATTGAAAGAAGCACAGTGAGAAGGGAGATAAAACAATCAAATAAATCTGACCCAGAAATGACAGATGTCAGGACAGAACAGAGAAGGATATTAAATCAGTTATTCTGACTGTAATCTCTATATTCAAAGAGTTAAGTAAAGGTGTGGAAGCTATGAAAAGAATGAAACTAGACTTCCAGAAATAAAAACTGTAGGGTGTGAGATAAAATAAAATATACTAGATATTGTTAACAGCAGATTAAACATTGCAAAGGAAAAAATTAGTCAACTTTAAGGCATAGCAATTGAAGCTATCTAAAATGAAACAAAGAGAAAGGAAAATGTTTAAAAATGAACAAAGCACCAGTTGAGCTGAAGAACAACATCAAGGGACTTAATGTGCATGTTATTGAAGTTCCCTACGGATAGCAGAGTTACCGGAAAAGAGGGAAGAGACAAATGTTTGAAGAAATAATGGCAGACAATTTTCTAAATTTTATTAAAAAAATAAACCCATAGATACAAGAATCTTAACATACCCTTATCACAATAAACATGAAGAAAACTACCCTAAAAGCACTGATCAAATTGCTGGAAACCAAAGATAAACAGAAAAATCTTAAAAGTACCCAGACCCAGAGATTAAAAACATGTTACATTCGGGAACAATAATAAAGAAACAGACGATTTTTTTTTTTTTTTTGACAGGGAGTCTTTAATCGCTCAGGCTAGAGTGCAGTGGCATCATCATAGCTCACAGCGACCTCAAACTCCTGGACTCAAGCGATCCTCCTGCCTCAGCCTCCCCAGTAGCTGGGACTACAGGCATGCGCCGCCATGCCCAGCAGGCCAATTTTTTCTATTTGTAGTAGAGAGTCTCACTCTTGCTCAGGCTAATCTGAAACTCCTAAGCTCAAGTGTTCCTCCTGCCTCAGCCTCCCAGAGTGCTAGGATTATAGGAGTGAGCCACCACACTCAGCTGACAGAGAAGACTTATTGTTAGAATATGTAGACGCAAGAAAACAACAGGGTGACTTATCTAAAGTACTGAAAGAAAAAAACAATAAATCTAGAATTCTATACCCAGTGCTATGAACTGAATTGTGTCCCCTGAAATTCACGTTGAAACCCTATGGAGATGAGGTCTTTGGGAGATAAATGGTTTACATGAGCTCATGAGGATGGGGCCCTCATGAGGGGATTAGTGCCCTTATAAAAATAGACACCAGGGAGTGTTCTTTCTCTCTCCATCTCTCCCCATTTCCCACTTTCCCTTTCTCTGCCATATGAGGATCCAGAAGGTGACAATTACAACTCAAGGAGAGAGCCTTTCCAGAAGGTGACTATTCAAGGACCTTGATCTTGGACTTCCAATTTCCACAACTGTGAAAAAATAAGTTTCTTGTGTTTGAGCCATTCAGTATATGGGATCCTGTTGTGGCACCCAGAGCTGACTGAGTCAACCAGTGAATCGTTCTAAAATGGATACAAAATAAAGACTGATTAAGATATACAAAAGTGGACAGGATCCATCACCATCATACTCACACAACAAGAAATGTTAAAAGCAATCAGCAACAACAAAAATAAATAAATGGTACCTGATCAAATTAAAAGGCCTCTGCACAGCCAAAGAAACTATCATTAGAGCAAATAGACAACCTACAGAATGGGAAAAAATATTTGCATGCTATACGTCTGATAAAGATCTGATGACTAGAATCTATATAGAACTCGGGAAAATCAGCAAGAAAAAAATCAAACAACCCCATTAAAAAGTGAGCAAAGGACATGAACACAAACTTTTCAAAAGAAGATAGACTAATGGCCAAGAAACATGAAAAATGCTCAACATGTCTAATCATCAGGGACATGCAAATCAAAACCACAATAAGATATCACTTAAGTCCAGTCAGAATGGCTTTTATTAAAAAGTCCCAAAACAAAAAATGTTGACATGGATGCGGAGAGATAGGAATACTCATACACTGCTGGTAGGACTGCAAACTAGTACAACCTCTATGGAGATACTTCAAAGAACTAAAAGTAGAACTACCATTTGATCCAGCAATCCCACTGCTGGATATCTACCCAAAGGAAAAAAAGACATCTGCATTCAGATGTTTATAGCAGCACAAGTCACAATTGCAAAGATGTGAAACAACCCAAGTGCCCATCAATACATGAATGGATTAAGAAAATGTGGTGTATGTATACCGTGGAGTACTACTCAGCCTTAAAAAATGGTGAACTAATACCTCTTGTATTGTCATCTATTGAGCTGAAGGCCATTCTTTCAAGTGAAGTATCTCAAGAAGGGAAAAACAAACACCACATGTACTCACCATTAAATTGGTTTTAACTGACCAGAATTTATGTGTACATATAGAAGTAACATTCATCGGTGTCAGATAGGTGGGAGGGGAAAGGAGGAGATAGGTAAACTCACACCTAAGAAGTGTGGTGTGTACTGCCTGGGAGATGGGCATGCTTGTAGTTCTGACTCAAGTGGTGCAAAGGCAATTTACGTAACCAAAGTGTTTGTACTTCCACAATACTCTGAAAAAGAGAAGGAAAGAAAGGAAGGAAAGAAGAAATAAAGAAAGAAAAGAGGGAGGGAGGGAGGAAGGAAGGAAGGAAGGAAGGAAAAGGGAGGGAGGGAGGAAGGAAGGAATTTTAAAAGAAATCCTTCTGAGAGAGTGGTTAAAAAGCAAGACCAATGTATATGAGTCCTTTTGGAAGTGCACTTCAAATATAAAATGCACAAAAAGACTAAAAATAAAAAGATGGTAAAAGATGTATTATGGAAATACTAAACAAAATGAAATTGGAATGACTATATGAATTTGAAACAGTGTATTTTTGAGAACAAAGAACACTACCAAGAATAAAGTTTGTTTCACAATGATAAAGAGGTTACTTTAACAAGACATAACAATTCTAAACAATGATGCATCTGATAATGCGTCAAGCAAAACTTGGTAGATCTGCAAGTAGAAATAGTCAAATCCACAAGTTTAGGTGGCAACTTCAATATTACTTTCGCAAAAACCAACAGAACAAGTAGACAGAAAATGAGTTAAGATATACGACCTTGACCTAATTGACATTTATAGAACACTCCACCCTAAGATAGCAAAATATATCTTTATATTAATATACATAGAATACTCACCAAGTGGTACAAAATTCTGGGACATAAAAATATGCCTCAACCATAATTACAAAGAGGCAGGGGGAACATTTTTAGAGTTACAGATAATGTTCATTATCTTGCTTGTAGTGATGGTGACATGGGTGTGTACATATGTCAAAATTTATCAAATTATTTACTTTTATTATGTGTGGGTTATTTTTAATTCATATGCCAATTTTATCTCAATAGAGCTGTTTTAAAAATATGACTTCATCAGCTGGTAATAACGTGAAAAAAACCTGTCAGGAGAAATGGCAAGATCTAGTTTATCTATAAAATTTTGTATTACTTTTCATCTTTCTTATACTACTCAAAATTACTTGGGTATGTTTGTACTATCATTATACAGAAAATATTCTAAATCATAATCCAAACTAATTAAGAAGGTACACAATAATAAGACTATTTTGTTAAGGTATGTACTGAAAAAAAAATATTGACTTACCATGTTCAAACACTATTCACTGTTTCTCACCACTTTAACAGGTCATTTTCTTAAATTATGATAATAGTTTTCCTCATTTTATTTTCCAACCTTGATAATTATCTCTTTCCCTTGCTCACATGTCTGTTTTGTGGCAAATAAATATAGATTCTACAGTGGGAATGTTCATGAAACATATATTCTTCTTTTTTAAATTCTTGCTTCCATGAGCAAAGTGCCTGTTATTGTTTACTAAAAGTATTGTGATAGTCAGTTGTCTCTGGGTTTCTACATTGCTGAGACTATTTCACATCTCATATCATGTATCTTTGCATTGTTAAACTTTGCTTCTTTATTGTCTTCCGGTTTAAAGATACAATCTTCTGCTTGATATCCAAAGGCCTTGACAATTATTCCCCAGCTACCTTTTTCATAGCTGTATTCTATTTATGTTCCTGAAACTCTAGCACAAATAAAGTACACCCAATTTACTACACATTTTAATGTTTTTCTCTACAATATATTGATACTTTGCTCATCCTTTTCCCTAGTATCTACCTCTTTCTGTTGAGAGTCTATGTCTGTAATGTTACTCATTTCATGATGCTTTCATAATTCCCCCTATCAATAGTCAGTCATTTCTCCTTCTTATGAATTACCATGTTTGTCGCTTATCTAATGCCTTGCACTATAGTTCTTTTTAGCTGTCTTGTAGACCTACTGTTGCATACTTTAGAGCTAGGGCAAGGATTTTGCCATGTTAACTTCTGTATTCACCAAACTGCCCTGCACAAAGTAATGCACAGCAGATAGCCAAAATTATTGTTAGGTTGATTTCAGTCATTGTCATTTGGGTCATGACTCAAAAAATGTGCTACTGCAAAATTTTTCTCATGTTACCTTTTATTTCATAATCTCTTTTGTGTAGTATTGTCTCATAGATTTTGTAATCAGTATCTGGCTTAGATTTCTGACCCTGCCCTTGCAAAATGTATGACATTAATTAGGTAAGAGCTAAGCTCTTTTTACCTCTGTTTCCACATTATACCTTGAAATAAATCCACTAAAAAATAGGAAAAAAAATAAGGTCTTGAAATGTGATTAGAGTCCAACGATGATTACCACACTGAATTTAGAGACTCTTGGTGTATTTTTTTTTTTTTTTTTTTTAGTATATAGATGATTATGAGGAGGCAAACCACAAAAACTCAGGAATTCTTACCAGCATTTAACTATACAGCTTAACCTTCATACATTTTGTAGAAAAGTTTCTGTCTAAATACTGGATCAGTTCATCATAGCATTTTTAAGAGGGAGTGAGTCATATTGAAGAGGTACATAAATATTATTTTTAAAGATGTCAACATTGTCTAGAGAATAACTGAATCCTACAGAAAAAATACCTACAATAAACAATTGACTACATCAATTTACCACATAAAGCAGCTATATGAAAAATATTTGTGTTTGAAATCTATAAAGGAAATCTACTCTTGTATTATATAGTATTCCAAAACCTCAGTTTTATTATTAGAAGAATTTTCATATGGGAAGGAGCAGTTGATGGAAGATTTCTAGTCTTTCTCCATGAGCTTATTCCTTTTTCTTAAAATATATACTATATAGGACAAGGACATTGACTGCTCCTTCTTCAGATTTTTGGCTCATGCGTGAGAACAAGCTCTTTAATCTGTCTCCTCTTAGTATAATTAACACCATCTAAAATTTTAAAAACTGAGAAAATTACATTGTTCTTTAAAATTGGGAGTAAGACATAACCAAAATCCTAAGAAAAATGAGCAAAAAATAAAATAGAAAACTCACAAAGGGCTAGAAAAAATGACCCTTAAACACGTGAAGGTATTCAAAATTCAGTCATGATGAAAGAAATGCAAATTAAACCTACTCTATCATTTTTCACATACCAGAAAAGCAAAAATTCAAAAGCTAGAAAACATACTCTGTTGTGTAAGTTGTGAGGAAGTGGGCACTCAATTACCATTGGACTCTCAGAAAATTCACAGTGGTAGAGGAGCCTGATTTTTTATAATTTTATCTATGACTAGCTATTTTGTATGTTTCACTAAGGCATTTAAATACTTGTAACTTATTTCTTATGAGACTTTATCAAAATAATGTTCTCAATATGGTGGACCAGCATAATTTATATGGAAAGTCTACATTATTTTTTGTCCAGTCTTCTACATATTTTTTCTGGCTATTATATAGAAAGCATTGCCTATCCTTACCCTTTTTAAAATAAAATATTACTTTGGATTCTTGTATTCCTTTTTTATTCATTATTCTTTTTTGGTCCTGCAGTGGTAGTTGCTTCATACAGTCAGTGCTTCCACAATACATTTGTGTTTTATTATGTTCATTTTATTTCTTTTTTGGTTACCCAGTTTGCATTTTCACATGTTCAATATGTTTCAATTGTTCTTTGCATTAAATTCTTTCTGTTAAAACATATGGAATTAGGAAAAAGATGGTGGACTAGAAGCGTCCGTGCACACTACTCTCAAGGAGAGGATTGAAAGTTGCAAGTAGATGCCCACTATGGATGGACCTTCTTGGAGAGAGCGTTGTGAATCATCAGAGAAGTGATAGGAGACACTCAGAGTGAGGGAGAAGGTGATGGGGTGATCCACTTGGCAAAATTGGGAGGCATCCTCTCATGGGAAAGGACAGGAGGAAAGAACCCTGGGGCCCCACACTTCCCCCTGGATGCTGTGGCCCAGGCTGTGAGGGGCCCCCCACCACCACCACTGCAGACCGCCAGACCAGTCAGGGAGCTGCTTGGAGTCTGTGCAGTGACATTGCACTGGAAAGTGGTCACAGGAGAGATTCGATGGCTTCTGTTACCAGGTCACTGCCCTGATGCCATTCTGAGCTGTTGGGTCTAGGGCACTTGGTCTACAGAGGGCTAGGCTTTGTTGCAGCTGCCTCAGCATCACCCCAGCAGAGCCAAAGAAGGACCAGGGAGAACAGATGCCCTTATGTGCCCTGTATCTGGGGAGATGAGTGCCCTTCTCCCATGGGGGATTTGAGCAGGATGCCACCAGAGAACCCCCAAACAACTGCCTCAGTGGGAACTAGGCAGAGAAAGAGCCCCTGATACTCAGTGGCCCTGATCTATGGTCCTAGCCCTTGTGGCTTCCACACTGCTGCTGGGCCTTAAGGTCTTGCCCCAGTGGCTTCTACCCACCACCTGATGGGAACCACCCCCATGACCCAACACTCCACCAGGGACCTGCTAGCCATGAGCTACCATTGCACCTGGACCTGGATGGCGTGAACTCCACAGCCCCGATACCTGTGACCATTGTCTAGATCACCTCGCCCAGCTGCCACTGCCACTTCCACACAGAAACATGGGCAGAGCAATTTCCCACAATACTGGCCATGGAGAGGGAACCACTTAGCCCCCCACCAAAGCTTCCAGCAGTGGCCTAAGGAACGGCCCACCACTCCACAAAAAGATCTTTTAGCACTGACTTGGATTGTGACAATCACAAGGGGACAGGACAACCCAGAACAGGTGCATTATAGGCTTTCAGTGCATCCACCTTTCTTCTGGGTCAGTCTTCCAGAAAAGGACACAAAAATACCATCTAGGGACCTCTCCTTCTTCTCACTAAGAATGAGGGTTCCCATCAAAGGAGAATAGGTATGTGACAAACCTATCTACCTTGAGCTGAGAGAAGTTGTTTCAGATGAGAAGAAATCAGCAAAAGATCTCTGGCAACATGAAAAAACAAGCTAGTTCAGCAATCCCAGAAGATCACAATAGATCTATAGCAATGGACCCAAACAAAAAGGAAATTGTCAAGATGCCAGAAATGGAATTCCAAATATGGATGGTGAATAAGATGAATCAAATTGAAGAGAAAGTTGAAAACCAAGAAAAAGAATCCAAAAATATATTTCAGGACATGAGTGAAAAAAATGAAAAAAGTTACTAAAGAAATAGGTAACATAAGAAAGGATATGACAGAACTTAAAGAAATGAAAGAGTCATTTAGAGAATTTCAAATTACAACAGAAAGCTTCAACAACAGGCTATATTAAACAGAAGAAAGAATCTCAGAGCATGAAGAGAAAGCTTTTGAACTAACCCAGTCAGTCAAAGATATAGAAGAAAGAATAAGAATGAACAATCACTCAGATTGGGACTATGTAAGGCAAGCCAATATACAAATTATAGGTATCCCAGAGGGAGAAGAAGAAAAAGCGAAAAGCATGGAAAAATCTATTCAAGGGAATTATTGAGGAAAACTTCCCTGGTATCACCAGAGACTCAGATATCCAGATACGAGATGGTCATTGAATACCAGGAAAATTCATAGCAAATAGAACATCTCCAAGACACATAGTAATCAACCTGGCCAAAGTCAAAATGAAGAAGAAAATTCTACAAGCTGCAAGATGAAAGTAACAACTAACCTACAAAGGAAAAACATCAGGCTAGCTTCAGATTTCTCAGAGGAGAACTTACAAGCCAGAAGGGATTCGGTCCCCATTGCTAGTCTTAAAAAGAACAAGAATTTTGTATCCCACAAAATTAAGTTTCATACACGATGGAGAAATAAAGACTTTTTGGGACTAAGTGAATTTGTCACTAGTAGATCTATCCTACCGGAAATGCTCTAAAGTGCACGTGCATGAAAAAACACAATAGATACCCACCAGTGTAAAAATGTCTGAAAGTTAAAGCTCACAGCTCTTATAAAGCAATAACACAAGAGGAAAAACAAAACAGCAAGGTGTCACCCAACGTGATGCAAAGAATAGTATTCGATATGTCAGTACTAATGCTGAACATGAATGGTTTAATCAAAGGATATTGCCTTTGAATTTAAAATAAAAGCAATCAGCATGGTTTTGTGTTTGTATTGGTTTTTGTTTTCAGTTTAGGGGTTATAGGTACAAACCAAGGCTTATGTTTTGCCAGGTAAATGTGGCAAAGTGAGAACAAGACAAGGGAGTTGAAAGTATAGGTAAGGGCGAATTATAGTAATTGGGCATGAAATTTAAACTGTCTTAGGAGGGAGGTGAAAAGGTGAGAAAATCAATGGGTTGCAGTTACTGATAGTTTTTTCATCAGAAAGAAGATATTTAATATAGCTATAGACATTCAAGGTCTTTTCAATAAGGGACACTGCAGAATAAACCACATCACTAATATATGCAGCAGGCACATTGAGCGCTGTAGAGGGATAAGAAATCCTTCAGTGTTGGAACAGTTAACAGTTAAGTTTTTCTAAATTTCAAAAAAATAACAAATTATAAATTATATGCTTATTGCAGTTTAACAGTTAATCTTTCATTGGTTATACCTGAATAATGCATTCTTGCCCATTAATAGTTTAATATAAAATAATGGAAAAACTTGAACATGTCAATTGAGCTTAACCATAACAATATTTCATTATTTAAAATACTCATATATGAATAATTCAGAAAGCTTTTCCATGATAATCTGATTTATATTTATGTCAATATTATTTTCAACAAGGAGCAAAGGCATTTAAACATCATAACCAAAGTTACATTCATGAATTTTTATATCTACCTCTAAGAAAAACTATTTGCCAGATTTTCTATAGTAACAGTCTGTCAGTAACAAGATTCCTTTCTCATATATTAAATAAAAATAAAAGAAATATTTCTCTTTAGAACTAAAGCTCTGGCATGTCTAAGAATGAAATAGAAGCATTTTGGAAGACTCTTGTGATTTGGAATACACGTTTTGGTTTGCAGATCTGAAACGAAAAGAATGAATCAAAACACTAGAGATAAGCTAGTTTAAAATTCTTCATAAATCATGGTATATTTCTATAAACATCAGGCAAACTTATGTCTCAAGGAGGTTTTGGTATTGCTGAAACAAATGATAAGCCTATGTACTAAAGATTTTCATGGGCTTTAACTTTGTCTTAGATGCTGACTTATTTTTGTTATAAAAGGAAATTAAATCCTTTTCTGAAGATTGTTAGAACTGAAATGCCTAAATATGTCACTGTTTTTCATGGGATATAATTAACATATATAACTGGCAATATAGTGATACTACACCAAGAAACTAATCTGATATCTATAATTTTTGATAACAGTAACAACAACAAAAACCACTTGAAATGTAGTATCAGACTGCTGAGTGAAGTCAAAGGGCGATGAAACTGATTTATGTTGGTGTTTGGGTGCTAGCCAAATAGAGAACTGAAGGGACCGTTGGAAAGACAAATTGGGAGATTTCCTTCAAAACCATGAAGGAGATCACAGTTGAACCCATCCAAAGACTTCACTTTCAGGAGTAGATTTTATTGAGTATAAAGAAGAAAGCTGCCACGACTGTAAAGTTATTACCTAACTGTGTCTTTCAAACCTAAACAGACAAATTGTAAACTTTAATTATTTTATTTTTTGTTTATTTTATTTTTAAAAGATATACTTAAATATTCAGATGAGTATCAGAAAAAATTTGTAGTGAGTCATTTTTGTTAATTGTACAAGGATAGAGTAATATTATTTTTAAAATTCATAAGTAGGTTCAAAAAAGTCTTACAAAAATAAAATTCATTTATATTCTCATAAAACAAGCATTTATTGTCAGCCCAATATGTGCAAAGCAAAGTATTAAAGCCCAGGAATAAATTCTCACACATGGCTTCTTAAATTCCTCAAATACATACAATATAAGTAGTAGCTAAAAATTTTTATCATAGGAAAAACAAAAGGAAGAAATGTTAAATAGCATAACATCCATTCTTATGATTTTAGATGGTGATGGTTTCCAAATTTATATCCACAAGCCAGACATTGCCACTGAAATCAAGACAGTCTACTTAACACTTCCACTGGAACTATTGGGATCACAGACTGAATGTTGTAAAATAAACTGTCATTTAATTTGTTAGAACTTGCCCTTCCTCCCCACCTTTATATTTCAGTAAATAGTTCTATGTGCTTATTTCCTTTCTTTCCCTCATTTTCTATAACCAATGGATAGATAACCATGGACACCTTTCAGATATATCTCTAATTTATCCATATAGCTCCCTCCCCACTGCTTCCATCCGATCAAAAACATCATCTTTTATGTGGATTATTGGAGAATTTTCTGATCTCTTATCTTCTACCTTTGCCTGCATCCTCCCAACGTTTCCTTTCAAACTCCATAGAGCAGTCAGCCTGATCTCATTAAAATGCAATTTTTTTAAAAAGGTTAAAATGTGCATCAAGCATCAAATTATGTCACTCTATGCTACATCCTTCACTGATTTCTAATTACACATTAAATAAAATCCAAACATTTTATTGTGGCTGCAGTTCCTGGATTACCTGATACCTTCCCATTCCTTTGACTTCAGCCCCTTTTACTCTTTCTGAAAGCACTTATATCCACTTCATTACTAATGAATTCTCCTTGACTACGACATCAATTTTACAGCCTCTGCACTTGATTCCTCTAAATTCCTCTCTCAGCACATGCGTCCTCAGTTACTTGTTATAGAATTTATATCAGTCTCCTAATTATCTCATACGTTATTTCTTTGTTTCTCCTATGTCTCTCTATTAGATTGCAGGATCCAGGAAGGCAGGAACCTGGTGCCTTGTTTATTACTGTTATAAGCACATAGAATAGGACCAGATACAACAAAAATAATCAACATTTTTTATTAAAATAATAAATGTAGTATTCTGAATATTTCTATTATTCCAGATTCTCTTTCATTATTAATTTAACGGAATATATATATTTATATTTGGTTACATAATTGCAATCACTAAAAGTATTGTAAGTAGCACATAGAGCCTTTTTATTTAACATAATATTTTACATAAATGCTTCCAATAACATCTCAGTTCAGCTCCATTTGACAAATATGTGTTGTACACCTACTGTGAATCAGACTTTGTATTAGGCACTGGGAAAACAGAGATTAATATAATTTGGTCCAGTAAAATGTTAACAGCGCTTATATTTCTGGACATACTATAGATGGTTTTGATTTTTATCTTTTCTGGATTTATTCTTCCTAATTTATTACTTCTTTACATTTTACCTATTTCTTTTTATGATAAAAAAATTTTTATATTTACTGAATATAAAAAAATGCACATTTGTCATGAAAATTTAAACAATACATAAGTGTATGGAAAAGAGAATTAAAAGTCCCTCCACATATTCTGCATCAATCAAATAACATAATTTTTAGTTTTATGCCTTGAAAATCAGTCACAATATGACTACTGCAAATATAATTAGTTTTTAACCCAACAGTATGTAGGGGATATCTTTCCATCTCTCTACATCTACTTCTAACCTGACTTTAATAAAAGCTGTGTAATAGTCTATTAGTAATTAATTACTTCATTTATGTATTATGTAATCTATTCCATTGATAGAATTTTGCAAAAATAAAAATGTGAAGCAAATTTGAACAGTTATCAAATTATTTATGATAGATGAATTCATGCCTTTGGTTATTTTTTTTTTAAATCCTTTTTGTTACTTTTGTATACAATATGAGCCTCTTTTTAAAAAATCTATTTGGCCTATAAACATTTATTGTAATTACATGTGTTTGCTATTAGTTCTACCATTTTTAATATTTAGTATATTTATTTTGCCTTCATTCTTTATGTTTTTTCTTTTCCTATTCTTTTTTTTTCAAATTGACAATTTTTTCCTCTATTTTTTCTATCTTTTCCTATCTTTTGTCTATTGTACTGGTTTTCAACTACGATACTAGAATTTTCTACACTATTTTTATCCAAAAAAAGATACTCTTAGAGTTTATTTTTCACTACAGCCTATTCTGGATTATTTAATTTAATAATATCTTGAGTCACACTGAGAATACAAATTAAACTGTGCTATGGACTGCATTGTGTTCCCCTTCCTCCCAAATTCATATGTTGAGGACATAACCCCCAGTGTACATGTTGTCTCTTCAGCCATGTGAGGACAAAGTGAGAATGTGGCTGTTTGCAAGCCAGGAAGAGGGCCAGGAAACAAATCTTAGACTTCGACTTCTGAGCCTCCATAATTGTGAAAAAATAAATGTCTGTTGTTTAAGTCACCCAGTCTATAGTATTTTGTTATGGAAATCTGAGCTAAGAAAAATTATTAAAGTTACCATCTACTTTGCACATCAATCCTCTTTCCCTAGGAACTCCGACCTCTGTACTAGGTCAGTTTAATTTTTCTCTTTTGAACCTCCACTTTTCTTCATGAGTTGGCTGAATTTTCATTATCTGCTCATGCTTGCATGTGATAATTTATATCAGTAGCTCTCAAAATGCATTGTGCTTCATAATCACAACCTGATAATTTTTTTCTAAAAATTCATTTGCCTGGACACAACTTGGAATATCCTGAATTGGAATCAGGAATCTCAGAGAGGCCTATGGTCCGGTGTATTTTTAAGAAAGCTTTTCAGGCAATTATTATGTATACCCTTGATTAAAGAAAATTGGGTCATATTGATATATTGATAGTTTGCTTTGACTTCCTCAGCAATTATATAGATCACTATTTCATTGATTTTTTTAATGAGCTTCACAATTATCCAATCATCTTCAGGAAGTGTCAGTGAAGCTTATTTAGTATCAAAGTCCTTTCCCGAACAAGTAAAGTTGAGGATAAAACGCTGCGACCAAGCCCTGTGGTTGACAGGTTCTCCTGTAGCCCTGCTGTTGTTTCTTAGAAGTGATTTCATTCAGTGAGAGAGATAGTGGGGAGTAGTGTTATGCTAATCACCTTAATGATTTTCATTCCTGAGTGTTATAACAAGATGAAACTACTTAGAGATTCTGCCTCATCTCATTTTCATACTAGCAATATCAGGAACCTGTAATGTCAAATCCCTCACTTTACCTTTTGAGCAGTTCAGTAAAATCTGATGAGCAGCCACTGACACTCATTTGCTGAGGTTACCCAATATTCTTTCATTTGTTCCATCCCAATTTTCACGCAATTCCCCACCCAAAGACCTTACTCTCAGCAACTGTCTCTCAGCTCAGGGCACAATTGGGGGAAATTATTTACATATTTCTCTGGGAGTCATTCCATTTCTGGTATGACATCATAGGTGTTTTCAGCATTAGTGGCCTTTTCCCTCAACTTGACTCCATCTGCTTCATATATTACAAGAATTTCTAAAAGTCCCTGTTCCTTTTCCTACATTCATGATTTCAGCACCAGGATAGAAAATTTTAAATCATTTCTTTGTTGTTATTTTATGAGACTAGGGGAATGAAGAGGGTTCAAATTGCCATTCTGAATACAAAAAACGAACACATTATTTATGTTTCAGTTCTAGAATTTGTATTTGATTTTATTGTATAATTTTTATGTCTGTATTTCCTATATTGTTATTCTTTGTGAACACCTCTTCCCTTGTGTCCTTGAGCATAGTTATAAAAACTATTTTTAAAATCCTTGTCTGCTAATTTCAACATTTGTGTCATCTTAGGTTTGGTCACTATAATAGCTTGTTTCTTTTCAGAGTAGAACAAGTTTTCTAGTTCCTTTGTAATTGAAGTACTATTAGATATTATCCTGAACCTTCAAAGTGTTTTGTTTTAATTTAAAGCACACAGTTAACTTTTCTGGACTCCATTGTAAAACTCAATCTCCCCTGTCATAGGCAGAAGCTCAAATTCCAGTTTGCTTCTTTTAGTCTTAGCTGGGTGCTTGGAGTTGTACCTTGCATGCATGATGTGGTAGGCAGCATAATGGCATCCTAAAGATATCCATGTCCTAATTCGTGGAACCTGTGAATATGGTACCTTAACATTAAAAAATCAGTACTTTTCAGGTGTGATAAAATTAATGATTTGGGGATGGGAATATTATCCTAGGTTAGCCATGCTTTCCCAATGTAATCGTATGCAGCCTTAAAATACCAAAGCAGCTTTCCCAGCTGAGATCAGACTTAAAGCTGTGACTATGGAGTAATGGCCAGAGAGATGCAATATTGCTGGCTTTGAACATGGAAAGTGAAGGTCAAAAGCTGAGGAATTAGGATAGCCTCTTGAATCTGGAGAAGGCAAGCAAATAGATTTTCCTCTAGAGCCTTTGGGACACCTTGATTTTCTCCCAGTGAGACCTTTTTCAAACTTGTAATCTCCAGAACTGTAAGATAATAAATGTGTGTTGCTTGAAGCCACAAAGTGTGTGGTGATTTTTTCTAATAGCAAATAGGAAGCTTACACATATGGTTAGGCAATCAGCCAGCTATTGGGGCAGAGTTTATACATAGGATTTGGTGTTCCCCTCTCTATTTCCTTCTGTGCTTTCCTCCTATTTTATAGTGGTTATGTTTCCCCAAATCCTGTCCTCGGGTGCTTTGAGCCAATAAGACAACCAGTTTCTTATTGAAGTCTTAGATACCCCATATGGCACGGACTAGGAACTGCCCTCAAAATAAAAGTCATAAAAATAGAATATTCAACTCCTGCTGCTCCCTTTATCCAAGAGTAAATTACTCTCTGTATCTACCTGTATTTTTTATTCTCTAGTGCCTTCAGATAGTTCTTTTTTCATAATTTGTCTATACTTTATTGCTATTATCTCTGTAAGGCATAGTCTGTGAGAAGCTTACTAGGCCATAAAAGAAGTTGGACTATTTTGTTACCCATATAACTGGGAAAATAAAAGCAATGGTTTTAAAGAAGAAAATAAGAGAAATATATAGTAAGGAGTACAGTACAATAAGATATTTTGAAAGAGAGAGACCACATTCACGTAACTTATTATAATATGTTATAATTGTTATATTTTATTAATACTTGTTGAACTCTTACTGTGCCTAATTTGTAAATTAAACCTTATCACACGTGTGTATGTATAGAAAAAGAAATATATATATATATGGGTTTGATACCACCCATGGTTGCAGGCATTCGCTGGGAGTCTTGAAACATTTACCCTTCAAATAAGGGAGGACTACTGCAATCCCTTCTGTTGAGGGACTTTCATTGCTCACAAGTTACCATTTCATATTATGCAAAATATATATTAATTTGCTTACCCATGTCTTATTGGCCATTTGAGGTTTTTTTTAAATATTCACAATGATAAATATCACTTCTAGGAATATTTCAATAAAATGATGGACAGAGGAAGTAAAGGATAAATTCCTCAGCATATATTTCCCAAATAGCATATGAGTGATTTTTGAGCTCATATTACATATAAGAAATTTGCTTTCCTAAAAGAGAAAATTTTCAGTGTTTCTATTAACATACACCTATTTTCCCATATCACTGTAGCACTAAATTATATACAATTTACTTTTCCTTATTTATTTATTTATTTTTTTGAGATAGAGTTTCACTCTGTTGCCTGGACCAGAGTGCAGCAGTGTTATCATAGATCACTGCAACCTCAAGCTCCTCGGCTCCAGCAAGCCTCTTGCCTCAGTCTCCTGAGTAGCTGGGACTAAAGATGAGTAATGGTATCTGTACTTGACCTTTATTGCTTTGGGCTGACCAGTATCTTTCTCATCATTCTAATAATAGTCAAATGTTTTGCAAAATCAATCTTTTCCTACTCTTAAGTCCACATGATTTTAGTAGACCAGACCTCCCACACGCTCTTCCCTAAGCATTCAACATTGACCTAAGGAATAAAAATTACTCCAGGTGATACATGCTGATAAATGCCCAGAGCCATGTTACTCTCTGCCTCTACCAAGCCTATGTTAGTAACTTTTCATTTTAATATATGAGCTACTCTATACAGTGCTCAAACAATAATCCCTCACTTAAATTTGTCAGAGTAACTTCATTGTTTGAAAGAAAATTCCTGATTCTTATACAGTATTATTTTCATTATCTTTTTATTTTTTATTTGCTAATAAGGGCATGAGTTTCCTTTATAGTTTGAACTAATTCACTTTGTGTACTCAAATCAAGTAGCATATTTTGGGTATTAATGACATTCCATTAATTGTTTTGGGATAAAAATACTTTTGTGTTATAAATTCTGACTAAGGAAACTTACAAAACATTTGTATAGACAGACATGCATATATCTAACAATAATATATACATGTCAATCAGTTCTTTTTCTACTTTTTAAGTATAATCTGTCCATTAGAATAATATAATTGAATAAAATTTTACATTCGGATAATGGCTATTTTATGTTATGTGTGTAACATATCTTCCTGATTTTCTTGCTTTCCTTTTAATATTTGTTTTCATATTTTATTGTGTACCTATACTTTTACTAGAATATGACATATAACCATTGTTCTTCTGATTTATTAAAAATAGTGCCTGTATCCTCATTAAGTAGCTATAAAATAATGTTTGTGGATAAATTATTTTAATATATAAATCATTTATCCAGCATATATTATGAAATGTGGCATGAGATATATTTTATTAATACTTTGTCTTCATTCTTACATTTAATTGTACTAATATGGGCTTAATGAAACTCACTTTCTCATTGTTGATTTACTTTTAATTCTTCATTTAATTTTGGTATAGATGGTTGACTTAATTTTTGGAAAACATAGAGTATTGTCTGTTCTATTTCAATATAGTATTACATGTTAGTTAAGTTAAACTTGAAAAAATGTTGGAAGAAAAGCCTACCATCAATATTTAAAAAAAAAACAAAAAAAACCCAACAGCTTTTGCTTACTTTTCCAGGAGTTTGCTTGTTGCAAGTTTTATGAAATACCCTAGAAGGATGTTAATTAGAATAGACTAGTCTATATATTAATTTAGGAGTAGTGTCATGCTTACTATATTTAGTCTTCCCAGGAAGAATCAAAACCTTATATGTCTTTATCTTCTTTTTATTTTTTCATTAGTTTTATAATTGTTTTTGAATAAATAGCCTAGTTCAAGTTAAATTAATCTCAGACCAATTTTATTCACATTGTAAATACAGCTTCTTTTGTCATTTTGTTTTCATGTTGCATGTCACTTGTATACAATGATATACATGAATTTTAAGGATTAAGGGCATACTTTCCAAACTTGCTTAATTAATTTATTACCTTAACTCATTTTAGTTATTTTCATTCTTTTCTTTATGCTTATATTTATGCTAATGCTACAGAATTATATTTTTAATTCATTGATTAATATAATTTAAAATTACTTATAGATTTTTAATTCTGGAATGTTTCTTGGTTTTAAGATTTACATTTTCCAAAAACTGCTTTAAAGCTTTATATATTACTTGTAAAAACTACCACCACCTACCTGGATTCTACCCATATTGAGAACAACATCATAGAAATGATCTATATGGAATACACAATAACAATGAAAATATATCCTTCCTAGGCAGGGGACTGAGACACTTTTCAAGTAAATAGATCCTAACCTATATCAGCATTTCATTAGATTCACTGCTATATCTCCCACAGCCTACCATTCTCTTTAAAAATAAGAAGTGATTTTATAAATGAGTATCCTAAGCAGAAATAGAGAGGCTTACCTCATTTATGGGGTTCTTACAAGTCCAAACTTCAGAGTCAACACAGCTTCCCTTTCTCAAGTGCATTTCAGTATTTAAGAAATAGGGTAAGAAAATTTTAAAGCATCCACCAGAAACTCCCAGGTACAAGGTCTCCGATGTGTGCAGGCTGAGGCAGAGAAAAAGCCACCTTATTTAAACCCTAACTCTATGCTGTGGGTCAGTTGTGGCATACAAGCTGGAAGACAGGGTTACTGTATATACCTCCATGTTTTGCTTTCTCAGATCTCGGTTCAGAACAATCACAAGTCAAGGATAGACATGGACCAACTTTAGTCTTGCCAAAAAAGTTGGTAACAGAGACCTGGGAGATAAATTGAAACCCGAGTGAACAAACTCATAGGACAGAGTGGGATTTTAGTACAGGTGTTCCAACACATCAGGAAAAAAGCAAAACAAAACATATAATTAGAGTAATTTAAAACAGGGAAACAAACAAAAAGTGAGATGATGTATTAAACTCATTTTTATGCTCTACCGACTGAGCTATCCGGGCTCGTTATTAAACTCATTTTGGACATTACCAAGTCTCAAAAAGATTTACCACACATGTATCTTTTCTGACTAAGTTACCAGAAGATATCATGCAGCATAATAAGATAATAAATTAAGAGAGAAAAGATTTAGAAACCAATGCATCCTCACCAAAAGTCTAGTTAATAATAGTCCCAGAACCTAGTTTGTATAGAAGAATTAAAATGTTCTTCATTATCAATTTCAGATATTAGCCCCCTATTAAATGTATAGTTTGCAAATATTTTCTTCTAATTCATGAGTTGTCTCTTCACTCTCTTTTACTGTTATTTTTTCTACTGCAATAATATTTTCCATATAATAGGAGAATGGCTTTTGATGACTGATGGTTTACATCCTCATAAATCCACAACAGAAAGCAAATTTCCCTACGAGACAAATTAAAAAAGAAAATTAGAGAAAGACTCTGGCGCAGGTTGGGTCTTGTACCCAGTCATAAATCCATCACTGTGGCTATAGGGGTGAAATACTAATGTTGGCTACTTTGATACTATCCAACGTGTCCCCACATCCAGTTCCCTTGCTAGTTCTGATTTCAGTTGTAACAGTGATAGACAGTTCTTTTAAAGTTTAAACTCATTCTGGAACTATTTCACCTCAGGCAAAATCCATATTTTATTCTGCTTTCATCCTCTTGGCCTTCATGAAGAGCCCATGTCTATGTGCCATATCATTGTCTTTCTTCTTTCTCTAAATTGTAAGCCTTATGAGGGGAAGGGATTTTCCACTTTTTTTTACTTCCATAATTACAAGACCCACAAGAGGACTTGACATGTAGTAGGCTCCCAACCCATATTCGTTGAGTGAATGGAAGAAGATGAATGAAAGAAGATAGCTCTATTTCAGTCTATGTGACTGAATAACTGATAAAATAGGGAGGAGAGGAGATTCTTCTAAATAGAATCTGAAACGTAAGTGATTTGGATAATCAATGGAAACCAATGGGAGGAGAGCAGTTCCCCTCACTAATGGTATGCATTATAGTCCTTTACTGTTTCTAGAATTGAGTTACAAATGTGATTCTGTGTTTTTTGGGGACACACACACACACACACACAAAGACCTCACAAAGTTGATGAGGCAAAAGAAATGAGAGCCTTATGGAAAGCTCAACAAATTTTGGCTTAAAAATGGAGAAAATGTTTTTCTTTAGGCCCAAATGATAAGAGCATTACATAGTATAGTGAAGAAAAATCTCACAAATATAATTACAGTAAATATAGCAATATTGTATTTTATTTACTATGCCTATGGTTGCTTAAGAATGCAATATTTTAAAGTTATTTCATTTTTGATAGTTTTTGATAATTTTTTAACAAATGTATCCCTTATGATTCATTTGAATTAAAAATTGATCACTTGATAGGAAGATATTAAAGAGAAAACTCACTGGCTAAAGACAATTGAATGTACTGAAGAACCTATTATAACTTTCAAAAATTATAATTTAAGAATAAATCTTCTTTTATAATATTTCTATATTCCCTATATCAAAATGCTGCAATCAACCCATTAGATCATTATGAAAACTAGATTAAAATCCATCCATCTTTTTTATTAAATTCTGAAGTATTTCTCAAATCAAGGAAAATTTAATAAATCTTTGTGGGACTTAATAAAAGAACAGAAGATTTATATATCTAATAAAAAATTCATTCAGTTCCGATGGCTTTATTTAATCTGTTTTATATGTCGTCTTATCACCTATTAGATATCATTTTGTTTCTCAAAATTCAAAGAGTAGAAATCATTTCTAAAATAATTTTTATATAAAAATATATAGATTACTCAGTATTCCATATGCCTATCCTTTAAAATGTGGTAGATTTGAGAGTAGCTTGCACAATTAGGGAGCATCAAAGGAAGGTCTTATTGGCTGCTGAACTTCAGATCAATTTTGCTATTTTAACACTGTTTTCTTCATAACTCACACAGATTTTCTCTAGGGGGCTTCAGAGAGTAAAGAAGAGTTAAAATTAAGCATTTTTGAAATGCATTTGAAATTCATCTCTGTAGCAAACTGCAGAATACAAGCTTTAGTTTTTGTTTTTAATAACAAAGGCTACTTTCCTAATGAATATTTCATAGCATGTCAAATTGTGTTATAATCCTTCTTTACTGAAGGAGAAATAAGTGTAGGTCTCATTGAAAACTCCTTTGAGTATTTATAGCTCATCAATTAAGAATTAAAACCAATTAAAAAAGAATCTGTAAGGTTAAGCATTTGCTGATAACTGGAATGGGCCTATTCTGAATATAAGCATCTGAGGATTTGAATAATGGGGGTGGCTTTGTTTCCTGAAGATAATATTAGATGACAGTGGTAATATGGATATCCCCCAACAAAGTATGCACTTCCTTTAAGGACCAGGAGAGAGGTTTTAAAAGTGATATGAAGCACAAAATAAATGAGAAGTCAGCACTGATACAAGCTTTCTTAAGCCACATGGGTACTGTACTCCAGCACTTAGCAAGAGCGTTATGCAATAACTACCCCAGCAGCAGACTGGAAAACCTTTATTCTAGTCCCTCTTTCTCATTTACTAGTTATGCAACCTTGGGCAAACCACTTAACTTTTTGGGGCCTCATTTGTTTTCTCATAAAATACCAAGAACTTTCACAAAGAAGCTCTGTTTGGGTTTAATACTGTCATTTGTTGTAAAAATGCAATATGTTTTTAAATACGTAATATGTAACATGTTTTCTTATTGGTACTAATCTCAAAAATATATATTAAATTGTGCATAATTGTTCATGTGAATGCTTTTCACATATTTTAAGCTCAAATTGTCATAGAATGGTTGGACTTCTAAAATGAAAATATTTCCAATAAACCCTTATAACTCATAAATATAATAAATAGAGCATACCAATTTATTTAATAAATTATTGGGTTTGCTTCATCCTTTTTTGTTAATATCCACATATTATGATAAGTACCAAGATGACAAAAGAAAATCTAAAGTAGCTGGACCACATGGTACTTTATCTCCTGATAATAACTGAGTTTCTTTTTAATTGAGTGCAGCTTATTTTACTTGGATATATCTTTTTTCATTTGGTAATAGAAGAATATTTTGAGGGAATGTATATATTTCCCTAATATTTATATCTGCCTTTTTTTAAAAGACAAGCCTAAGTCAGAGTCTATATATCAACCTCACAACTGCCCCTTTGGTCTTATTGCTGCATTTTCAATAGCCCATAAATATGGCCCAACTGTAGGCTAAGACTGCAATGTTTAGATTTGTTTATATCAGTTGTACTAATAAAATCTTCTAGCACATATAAAAACATATCCATCACTATATCACTGTACTCTAATTTGATCAGTGGTTGTAAAAAGAAGTATAAGAAATAAACAAAAAGCTATTATAACAAAAGAAGAATTACACATCTTTTAAACTCAATTTGAGTTTCCAGTATGATAGGAAATAAATGCTGATCAGAGAACCAGATGGAAAAACAGATTGAAAAGAATTTTTTAAAGAAAACATGCCCACTAGTGTTTATTAGTGTTTACAAATGTCTAGTCTTCAACCATTATACATTTCCCTAACATTATCCTTTTCCAACATTAGTCTTTCAACTTACTTCCATTTCGTGACCAAATTCTTTCTTTACTTCAAATGTTGTACCATGTTAAAATGCATAAAATGTATCATTATCTTCATTCCAACCAGAAGGAGGAATCCTTTTCCCAGAATTTTTTAATTTTTTTTTTTAACAGCAATGAACAAAACAGACCAAAGAACCCGTGCCTTTATGGAGTACACACTTGTGGGGAAGGGGTGTGCAAACAGACTGTATAAAATGACCAAGAAGACTTGAATGTTCCCCTCAGGTCTACCCAACTTTTGATGGGCTGCTTCTTGCATCCAGGCCCCCGGTTGTCCTTTCTCCCAGGTCCTCAGAGAACCCAGATGGCCTAACCACAGAGGTCCTCCTCTTGTTTGTCTCAGAGCATTTGTGTTTAGAAAACTTGCAGTTATAAATTCTTTCTCTGCCCCTTTGAGATATGAATTTTCTCATAGCATCCTGCCAGTTTTATAACCCAGGACTATCTTTCTTTGAAATGTAATTTTTTTTTATATTTTGAAATGTAATTATCAAGAAAGATAATGTCCCTATAGCCCAGTTTCTGTGGGAGGGCAGGAGCCTGACTTAGGTAAACACCTTGGTCCAAGTTGTAAAACTACCTGATGTTGTAAAAATATAAGAAAGTTAATTTTCCTTAGGGTAAAGTCAATGAGCAAACTCAGATGGCCTATAATCCCTTCCACCCCAGCTTTTAAAACTCTCCAGTGTATTGTTTCAGTAAAATTTAGTTCAGACTATGTTTTGGTCTGTCTCCTTATTGCAAAAACCTTGAAGAAGGTCTTTGTTACCAATTTAATTTTGTCTGGTGCAATTTTTGCTTTGACAAACCTAAAAATATACTGTGAGGAACAATAAAGCAGGGTATGGGGCACTAATATTGTAAGGAGTGTGTCTTTGCAAACGTAAGTAGAGTGATCAATATTTGAAGAAACACTTGACAAAGACTTAAAGGTGAACAAAAATCCTTGCAGAAGGAGCCTTCCAGACAGAGGAAAGAGTCAATTCAAAAGCCTTGAGATGTGGATTAAGATGTATGAGGTGACCAGTGTAGTCATAGTGAAGTGACAAGGGCAGAGAAATACAGTACAAAATCATACAGATTACAGGAGCCAGTAATATAGTGCCTTGTAGAAAATTGTAAGTAAGAATGTCCACTTTCACCCCAAGGTAGGAAAAAAGGTTGTCACTGGAGGAATTTGAACAGGAGCAGGTCATAATCTGACCTGCATATGTTTTAAAGGGACCATTATTATATTAAAAAATAGACATTCAGAGATAAGAGAAGTAAGGAAACCAGTTAGAAGCTTATTGCAATAATTTGAGATGGTCAGTTGGGGAGGAAGTTCAGAAATTCAATTTTGAATATGTTAAATTAAAATATCTATTATTTTATCAATACTTGAGGGCCCAGAGTCTAAACAAGTAATACAAATATTGATTTCAAAAAGTTATGAGAATCAACAAAGGTGATACATAAAAAGTTCTGTGCATAGCATATAACAAGGGCCCTAAAATGTTAATATATTACATATACACCTGCAGGTGTTGACCCTATCAGATGCAATGCTGCCTTTAAGAACTCAGAAATAAAATGTATAAATAATATAATTTTCTTTATGATTAAAAACATAAATCTCTGACTATACTTTAAAAAATAATCTAATAAATAATCTCATCATAAATACTAAATATAGCACTATGTCCATCATGTTGCTAAACATATTAAAACTAAGGAGGCTAGAAATAATGTAAGATTTTTACAATAATGCTTATTAATAAAATCCAAAGAAATTTTGGATTTTATGTGTCCTTGCTAATTTTAAAAAATTGATTATAAATTTGTTACAAAAAACATATTTCTGTGTTAAATATTTTCAGTAGGATTTATTGATTTTAGACCAACTGTGCTATTAGACTAAAAATCTTTTCAATTTTTATTTAGTTGCTAATGCTATAG
Organism: Lemur catta; assembly: GCF_020740605.2. Lineage (NCBI taxonomy): Eukaryota > Metazoa > Chordata > Mammalia > Primates > Lemuridae > Lemur > Lemur catta. The sequence goes on along the minus strand of NC_059128.1, from coordinate 47,653,878 downwards.
TATATAGAATAACAATATGCTCCAAATAATAAATTATTCAATAATTTTGAGAAAATATCTTCTCAAAGTTTAAAGCTACATTATAGTTAAACTTCCCTCTTCATAATGAACCTTATAGTCTTGAAATTTTTATAAAAGTTATTTAAAAATCCGGTATTACTGATTTGTATTTGTAGTAGGTTTAATATGGCAGGATATTTAAAAATAATGCTAAATACAAGACAGTTCTCTGCTTTCTTGGAAGTATAGCATCCCTAGCTCCTATTCACTAAATGCAGTAACACCTCATCTGCATTGTAATAACTAAGAATACCCTCACAAGTCTTCAAAATGTCCCCACTGTCACCACTGATATAGACAAACACAGTAGAGGTCTTTTGTTCATAAATCAAAGGGGGCAATACAGCAACTCATATGTAAATGATTGACAATTGCATTTTGAATATCCATTTCTTTGACAAAATATAAGAGCATAGAAAATATCTAAGTAAATATTTAGTTCTTTTACCTAAGCACCTAAGGTTGGGAAAAATATTTCTCATTTTTCAAATTAGAATGTTAAGAATATATAAGTGCATAATTTAATTTATATATAAAGTACATTATATATCTAGTGGAATATCTTTACTGTTGGTAATAGTGCATGACCACAATAGCATTCATGCAAGTATAATGGAAGGTGATATTCATCAATCAGGGGACAAAGAATATATGATGAATGTTAGTTAACATTTATAGATCATTTGATTTAAGACAGATGTTCTGATAGATATTTTGCATATTGCATCAGTTGGGGTCCCATCATCCTGATTGAAATCTGGGAGTTCATTTCAATGGCAGCAACTCTTACCATTATCCTTAGCCGACAGAGGACAGCTACACCAGAACTTTTCAAGAATGCTGCTGCCCCCTTGTTTCCCACTGCTTTACTGAAGGGAGAGTTTCTTGTCTCTCTCAGGGGATATGGTAGGTAGTGAATATGCAGGATGCATATGGCAAAATCCACTGTTACATTATCATTTACTTAAGTTTTTAGATTGTTTCCTCTATGTTATGGCACATAAGTTTTAGCATCTTAAGCTTATTAACATTAGGTCAACATTGACCCAGGGTTTCAGTCAAACAGTAAAGTAAACTCCTAAAACTAATATGTTAAATCTAAAATGCCTGTTCATATGTCCTTATATCTGTAAATTGGACTAATCAATTGTATGTTCATTCCTGCTTGGACTAACTCATTCGTTGTATTAGCCAGGGTTCTCCAGAGTAATAGAACCAATAGAAGATAGATAGATATATAGAGAGATGAGAGGGGATATATTAAAAGAATTATCTAACATGATTACAGGGACTGTGAAGTCCCATGATAGGCCATATGCAAGGTGGAGAACCAGGGAAGCCAGTAGCATGGCTCAGTCCATTTCTAAAGGCCTAAGAAGCAGGGGAGCTGACAGTATAACTCTCAATCATTTGGCCTCAGACTGAGAATCAGGGTGCGGGTGGGAGGTCCTGAAATCTGAAAGCCAGAGAACCTTGAGTTCTGATGTTCAAGGGCAAGAGAAGATGGATATCCCAGCTCCAGGAAAGAGAGAGAGAGACGGAAAGAGAGAGAGGGAGAGAGAGAGATTGAAATTCACCTTTCCTCTTTTTGTTCTATTGAGGCCTTCAGATGATTGGATGGTGCCTGCCCACATTGGTGAGGGAAAATCTTTCTCAGTCCACTGGTTCAAATGCCAATCTCTTCTGGAAAGCCCCTCAGACATACTCAGAAATAAATAACGTTTTATCAGCTATCTGAGTATCCTTTAATCTTTAACCATCACACATGGGTTCTACAGGATTCTGCATATAAAAAATTACACAGTTACACAATTCTTCAGAGTATAAGATGTTTCCTTCCAGGTCAGGCTTTGTACTTGTCATCCCTCAAGAGTGCTGGGATTTAAAACAATAAATCTAAAATCAATGAGAGATGATGGGACAGGTCTTGGGGAAAATAACCTTCCCCTTGCAAGGCAACTACTTTAGGTTCAATTATTATAGGATCTCAAAGCAAAGGAAGATTAGTACCCACATTCAAGTGAGAAGCAGTTGGGCTGCTTCTATCAGAAAGGGTGTATCAGGTGGGTCAGAATTTCTACCATTACAGCCAAGTTCAGTGGCCACTTGCTTTCCCAAAAACTTTATTTTAACAAAGATTTCACTCCAGACAACTCGCAGAGATAATTTAATTAACTGCAATGCCATTGCATGTCAGACATTATTAAAATACTATTTTTCATTGGCAAGGAGCTCAGCCAATGCTTGTTTTTGTCTCCAGGTCAAAATATAAACAAATCAATGCTAGAATCCTGTATTTGAGTGTCTGTCTCCCTGATACCAACTAACGTAGTACTTGTGTGATTGTAGAGTACCCAGTACTGTAGGGCCAGTTAGGAAAACAAGTCCCGTTAGATATATCAAAAGTATATTTCATGTACAGAATTGGTTACAGAAGGATTAGGAAGCCAGAGAATTAAAAAAGATGCTGAATTCATCTATAGTATTACATGAAACATCTACTACCACTAGACTGAGGAGAATACAAAGGAAGAAGTGGCATGACCAGAACCTGGAACTCAATGGGACCTGAAAGTATGGTGCTTGACCTTCTGGGGGAAACTGCACAGCTGATACTCAAGCATCTGAAAAAGGGATGTGACCCAGTAGATGCTCATTATATGTCACACTCTGGGAGAGGAAACATGGGCAAGGATGCACTTTGATTGTCAAGGCAGTATAGTGCAACTGTTGCAGGAACTTTAGCAGGGACAACATAAGACTGCCATAAACTGGCTGATGAGATATACCAACCAGGATTTGAAAGTATGAAGATAGTATCTTCTCCCATATTTCCATCTTCCAGGCTTCTGCTTGGGCCTTCCATTGGCAGAACCTAATAGGCATAGATGTGTTTGGCCTTTCTTGGGCATAAAAGTTTGAGAAATTTAATTTGCAGTATCTCAGCATCACAGAGCAGAGGATAGAATAGTGAGGTTGGAGTTGAAATTACCACCACTCATATATTAACTCATTTTACCAACACAACAATGTGGTAATACAGTGTTAAGATCTTTTTATAGAAAAGGAAACTAAGGATGAGGGAAATTAAAATATCTCTTCAAGTGTACACAGTTGGTAAGTATAGTGCTGAGATTTGATACCAAATAGCATATGTTGAAATGGAAAACCAAAATGAATATTAAAATGAATGTGAATTTGATATCATGATACAGAACTAATTTGGTCTAGCTAGATGATTCCTCTAAAACCTAGGTTCAACACATGCTACATCTTGGTTAAAAATACTTTAAATATTTCAATATAGCTGACAACCTGATTTATGCATTTTATCATGTATTTGGCATATATCATATTGATGCAAAATAATACAGAAAATGATACGTGCTAAAAGTCCATTCAAACTCAAGCAAATCAGCAAGAAAAAAATCAAACAACCCCATCACAGAGTGGGCAAAAGACATGAACAGAAGCTTTGCAAAAGAAGATACACAAATGGCCAATAAATATATGAAAAAATGCTGAATGTCACTAATCATCAGGGAAATGCAAATTAAAACCACAATGAGATATCACCTTACCCCTTTTAGAATGGCTTTTATTAAGAAGTCCAAAAATAACAGATGCTGGCATGGATGCAGAGAGAAAGGAATGCTTCTGCACTGTTGATGGTACTGCAAATTAGTACAACCTCTATGGAAAACAGTATGGAGATACCTCAAAGAACTGAAAGTAGTCCTACCATTTGATCCAGCAATCCCACTACTGGGTGTTTACCCCAAGGAAAAGAAGCCATTTTATCAAAAAGTTACCTGTACTTGAATGTTTATTGCAGCACAATTCACAATTGCAAAGATGTGGAATCAAGCCAAGAGCCCATCAATTCATGAGTGGATTAACAAAATGTGGTATATGTATACCATGGAATACTACTTAGCCATGAGGAAGGATGACTTAATGCCTTTTGCAACAATTTGGATGGAATGGGAGACCATGATCCCAACTGAAGTTTCTAAAGAATGAGAAAAAAACACCACATGTACTCACTATTAAATTGGAAGTAACCAGTGAGCACACATGTGCATAGAGAGAAGTAAAACTCAATGGAAATCAAGAAGACGATGGGCAATAACCTACTTAACGGGTATAGTGAACACTATCTGGGTGATGGGCATACTTATAACCGTGACTCAAGCATTATAAAAATGATCTATATGGCCAAAAACATTTGTACCCCTATAATACTTTGAAATAAAAATAAATCAGAATTCTGTACCTGATTTAATAATATCATACCAATATTAATTTACTGGTTTTAACAATGTACTTTGGTTATGTAAGATATTACATTGGGGGAAGCTGAGTACAAAGTACATGGAAACTTCGTACTAGTTTTGCAATTTCTTATGAGGCTCAAATTATTTCAGAATAAAAAGTTATTTTTAAAACATCAACTCAAAATTCCAAACAGTAGTTAAAATTGATTTTAAAGTTGCTGTGTGACAATATGGGATGACATTAAAATATGTACTTGTAAATGAAAAATTATAATATTAAAATTACTAATCTACTTGGTTTACCCTTGAGCATTTATCATTCAAAACCTACTGCTAAGCTTTTACCAAAATTTATAAATTGTATGATAATCCTCATAGTTATTATTACCCCATTTCATTGATAAGGAAATCAAGGCTCCAATAGTTTTTCTGACTTAGAGTACAGCTGGCAAATGCCAAAGCTCATGCCATTTCCATTGCAACCCCCTGCCTTTCATAGAATTTTAATATGTTTTCATTAAAGAGCCCATCTTGTCTAGCTCACCACTCAGTGACATTGTCAAGTGTGACTCCCTACTATCTCACCTTGCTCATTCAAACAAAAAAAGTTTAAAATTTGACAATATGTGTACTGTTCTTTGTAATGACATAATATATTATACTTGCAGATTACTAGCTGCAATGAACCAAAAATGAACAGTTGCTTAACTACTGTGGGATTTCAAAAGTTCTTGGTGTTTGTAGACTTTCCTCTCTCATAGCTATAAATAAACAAAACTTCTAGGAAAAATATATACCTTAGTTTCAGTATTGTAATTTCTATGCTTACATATTTCTATAAATGTATTTGTAAAGAATGTCATATTGACCTGAAATCAATGATGTTATTAAGCCATCTGACAAATTCACTATTAGCATCATGCACATTTATGTTTGACAAATATAGTGTATTAGCTCTCTTGTTATATGTCTTTCTTGTCTGTGTAGAGATACAGAATTATTTGTAGGCTGTATGAAAAGTCAAGTAATAATTTCTTATATAAGAAAATTATACAAATTATATGAAATATATTATTAGTTTTAACACTGAATTTGGAGCTTGGATTAATTTTTCAAATGACTAAGATGTTCATCAATTAAAACAAAACCAAATTCTATGTAAATAAATGTCTTATCCCATAGTTTTATCACTGATGGTTGACTTTCAAAGAACAAAGTAAATTTGCTGTTAGTTTCCCCTGTTAACTATGTTTCATTTCCAAATTATAAGAGGAAACTCTCTAAGATTTTTTTTATCACCCAAATTGAAAATACTATACTGGGTAAAACTTCATGGAATTATGCTCAGAAATGTGTTACATACTCATTCATTATACCCATTGCGTCATTTATTTTTGGATTACATTTACATGTTTGATTATATGATAACCATGATACATTTCCAATGGTTTTGCAGTTTCCAGGAGTGATTGATTTGTAATGGTACTAAGAGACTTAATGTCCCTTCACAGAGACATAATTTATACTTGCATGGCAGTTCACATTTACAGATAAGGCAACCAAAATTTAGGAAAATTTAATAGTAAGCCCTGAGCTAAATAAAAAGGACATTATGGGATACTGTGTGTGTGTGTGTGTGTATGTGTTTAAATATTAGAAATATCTGAACTTGGTCATATACCAAAACAAATTAGGATAGAAAGGGACTTCAGAGACACAGGAAGGAGAAGTGGATAAAAAATTAGGCCGACCCGCCCAAAGACTCATAAATATAGAGTGAAGCAATTCGGGAAAAAAACTAATTGGCTCATATTTTAGTGAAGTAGTAGCTAGAAAATTTTGCTTCATAATATTCAGCCACATCACAGCATTTCATGATTTGTATGTTTTAAGTCATTTTAATCTATACAGTTCCACTTAAAACATTGTTAATGATTAAATATATTGATGGACATACAATAATAATGTATTAAAAAGAGAAGTAGGATTAACTCACTCCTTTGAACCAGAAGTCCAGAAATAGAAACTGAATAAAGTTTGTAGTAAATATGAAAAAAAAATTAGGCAGACCTGAATGTGATATGACTTATTTAACTTGTCTAATTTCCCTAAGCTTTGGTGTACTCATCTCTAATATAAGAATATCAATTGTGCCTTCCACATAGGATTATTTTGAATATTAATTGAGATACTTATGCAAAGTGCTCAGCATAGAAAGTATTCCGTAAATTACTATTCTATACCTTTCTTTCTTTACTGACATAAAGGGAAAGGACATAGAGTCTAGATCTAGACTGCCTAGATTAAATACATGGCCCTCCATTTACTAGTTTTATGATTTTGGGGAAAATTACTTAAATTTTCTATGCTTTAGTATCCTCATGTGTAAACAAACTACTTCGGTGAGGATTAATGTAAGTAAATTACTTTAAAGGGCATGTTACATACATATTAAGGGTTATGATAAGGTTTTATCATTTTTTTCTTCTACCACCATCATCATCATCAGAATCAATTTTGCAGAAAGAACAGTTGTACTTAGTACTGTCTCATCTTTCTCATCTTAACCCAATGCTATGTAGCTTTAGCCCAACTCTCTCCCCATACTTCCCTATTCATTTTTGTTAGGATTATTGTTCATTCTCTATTTATAAAACCCAATGGCCTCTTTTCAGTTTTAATTTTAGTTAAATATGGGTTTCTCACTCTTCCTTATCATCTCCTTTCCTTTTTATAATTCTACCCCTGGATTTCCTTATACTTCTGGTTGTTTTTCCTACATTATAAGGCACCTTTGTTCTACACGCATTTTCTTTTTAACATACTAAGCTGGTATTAGTCAAGAACTCTGTTTTTAGACCTTTCCCTTTCTTACTCTGAAGTTTATTACTGGGCAATTTCATCTATGACTGGGGCTTCATCATCTAACATACAAATCAATGCTACTAGCCTACATGTCTCTCTTTCTGGTCTCACCATAAATGTCAGAGCCTCAGAGATGCCTTTTTATATTTGCCAGATGAAGTAGGCCTAAAAATAGTTCATACTTCTGTCCGAATTTTGATAATTTATAAATATTTAAGAAAATTGAAGTACTTTTTTCAAATTATATGTTCATTATCCTGTCTTCATCAATAACCTGTAAGCTATATAGGGTTCCAAATCTGTGTATCACAGTGTATCACAATGTCCTTCAGCATGCCAGACACATTTCTGACATTCAGTTATGTTTGTTGACTGATCAGTGAACTGAATCTTGAGTTCTATAAGTGAACATGCACAACCATTTGCAAATATCAACCTGAATGTCCCAATAGGCCCCAGAAGCATAAATCCAAAAGGCAAATATGTGCTTCTAGGCTCTATCTACATCCATGGACTCATTACTTCTGCAACTATTTGCCTGCAAGAAATTTCCTTTGCAACTTTTCCAAGAAATTTTCTTGAAGTTAAAGCCTAGATAATAGATTTTAGAGCAAACCTAATTTCCTACTGGCCTACTGAATGAATGATTGATATTGCTGATTTTTGCTTCATATATAGCTTAGTACATTGAAACATTTTCCTATTGCTGTGCTGTGAATAATCTCTTTATAAACATTAATGTATTACTCATAGATGGCAGGGGCAGCATATTTTTATCATATTTTTGAATGGGGAGCTAGGAACTATACAAAGTCCCCCCCCCCTTTTTTTTACAAAAAGATAACAATAATAAAAATGGAACTGTTTGGGGCAGTATTGCGAGCTCTCAGACTTCCTTGGCTTATTGCTCTACTTAGGGTCATGTCTCATTCTCTGTCAACTGCCTGAAAAGTAAGGAGCAGCCACAAGTCATCTATCAACAGAGCTGGGACTTCAACTTCTGAAACACCAGCCATGAGCTGAGTTAGGTCCCCATTTTTTCTGTATAGCCTTGTCCAAATATTCCCCAAATGGAAGTTAAAGAAAAGAGATTCCATTGACTTACATGGAAAATCCCCATTATGTGTTTGCCCTTTGGTGTAGAATTTGCTTTATCATGACCCTTATGGGTATTTATAATTTTACTTACTCTAACCATTTATATCTTATTAAATACATATCCATTTCTAAAAGCTCATATGGCTCTTCCACAGAGAAATTTCATTTTTATTATCATCATTGTCATCATTCAAAAATATATACTGCCCTTGTCATCCAAGAGTAATGTGCTATTTTTAATAGTGGAATATTCCTAGTATAGCAAGGGTATAAAATTTCAATGCTCCAAGCTACATATAAAGCAAAAAAGTAGCAATATCAATCATTCATTTAACAGCCCAATGGGAAATTAGGTTCATTCTAAAATCTATTATTTATATTGTAATTACAAGAAATTTTCTTGTACCCAAATAATCAAACAAGCAAACATCAAAATGAGGGAAAGTGCTCAATCACAATGACAGCTATTTTTAGGAACGTAATCTAAGGGATAGGAAATAAATAAAATGTTCATTTATTTTTCTTTGGAAGATAAGTTTTTCTCAGGGTTACAAAATCCAAGCAACACATTCTTAACAAAGTGGAATGAAATTTAGAAGTTAGACTGTCAGCTTTATAGAGGGAATGGCTTTGGATTATTTCTACAATTTCATAATTAGTTATGGCTGCTTTAAATTTATATATACATGTATACAATGTATACAAGTATATTTATATGCAATGTGTGTGTATGTGTATATATATATATAGATAACCTATATTTGAATGACCAAATTGTGTTTATTTTTTCATTGCACTTTGTATATCTAGTACATGTTGTTACATCACTTCAACTGGTTTTAATCTGAAATGGATTTTTATCTAGGCTAAAAAAAAATTCAGGTTAATTCAGTTAGTATATATTCTTTCAAATTTTGGAATTAGGAAGAGATGAACCTTAAAGTTTTTATATTGGCATTGATTGCTTTTAAATTACCTTATATAAACTCAGTGCTGTGCTCCTTCACTCAGCCTGGTCTCTCTTCAGGCTCTCCTTACTGCCAAGATCAGCGTTTTGGGGGAGGCTATTAGCTTGTAAAGCTAAGGCATTTGGGATTTACTGGAAAATAAAAATAGGTTTGAACTTGTTCATATTCACCTGCTGTTCTCAAGATGAAAACACTTAGGAAAGCAATTTGGAACTCCATAAGACTTTTTTACTTTTTTAATTTAAGGAAATTATTATATTTAATGAAAGTATGTAAGTTCAATTTTGCACCAGAGAGAGAACCACTAAGCTTTAGATAGTCATGTCCTGGTAAAAGCCTAAAACCTATTTTTGTTTCTATTTTTTACCTTTCAATCATGTATAAGTTTAGTTTAAGAAGAGAGCAACAATATATACAATATATCATTGTAACTTTTCTCTGTCCCAAGACTACAAAATTTTGCTGAGTGGTTTCTAGGGAGTGTACACCATTTCCAATTTTACTGCAAACACATATGGCCCTCAGAGTGATAAAGTATGTGGGTCGAGGAGATGAATATATATATATATATATATATATATATATATATATATATATATATATATATATATATGTATATATGTATCATGATTAGAGGGACACTTCCAACACCAAAATGTACTTACTGCTAGCCACCAACAGTGCCTGAATCATTTATTATTACAGTTATTCTTGTTTTTATTGGATTTTATTTTTGTTTGCCACTGAGAGTCCATCTAAAACATGAGACTTCTATTCTGCAAGTTCTAGGCTCCAACCCAGATTCTGCTTCTCATTAACTATGTGCCAGTGGACAAGATATTTCTCTGAGATTTGATGCCTTAATCTGTAAAATGAAAACAATAACACAGGTCTTATAAAATTATTGTGGCAATTCGATGAGATAACTGAGTTGAGAGGTATCTGGCATAGAGTAGGTACAGAATAGATGTTCTGTTTCTTTTTCTCTCATATCTTTTAATATGCATTCAACACATATTTTTTGGAAAAGGTCTTTCTGCATGTTAATAGTGATAGTTTTATTCCAGAAATAATTTAGCAGAAAATTGTGTTTGGGGGCCAGCTATTTAGGCACTGGAGTGGTAAGATTACAGTTATTACAACAGAGACCTTATCTACTTGGAATTTCCATCTGGGGTTGTGTTACATCCTTTTTGAAACCTCTCTTGCACATGAACTTAGAACAAATGCACATCATCCCAACAACTTCCTCTAATTTCCTATGTTCTCCCCTACATTTAAGATTAAAACCATGGTTGAGTTTAATATTTTCTCCCAACACATAGGCTGCCTTTTTATTTTGTTGATCATTTCTTTTGCTGTGTAGAAGCTTTTTAGGTAAGGCCAATGTCAAGGAACTTTCCCCCTGTGTTTTGTTCTAATTTTATGATTTCAGTTCTTATGTTTAGGTCTTCTAACCACTTTAGGTTGATTTTTGTGTATGGGGTGAAATATTATGCAAGATAAGGTATAAGATATGGTCTGATAAGGGTTTAATATCCGAAATGTATAAGAAACTCACACAACTCACAACAGGTATGTAGAAAAAAGCTAAAACATGACTAATCATCAGGGAAATGCAAATATAAACTACAATGAGCTGTTACCTCATACATATTTGATTTTCAAAAATAACTAAGAGATAACAGATGCTGGTGAAGATGTGGAGAAGAGGGAACCCTGTGGGAATATAAATTAATATACCTATTATGGAAAATAGTATGGAGCTTCCTTAAAAAATTAAAGATAAAATTGCCATATGACCCAGAACTCCCTATGCTGGGAATGTAGCCAAAGAGAATGATATCATCACCTCACAGAGATATCTATAGTCCCAGCTCATTACAGCACCATTCACAATACACAAGATTTGGAAACAACCTACGTGTCCATTGGTGGATGAATGGATAAAATAACTGTGGTATATATGCACAATGAATATTATCCAGACCTATAAAAAACGAAGATACTACCACTTGTGGCAACCTGGATAAACCTAAAGGACATTATGCTAAGTAAAATAAGCCAGCACAGAAAACCAAATATCTAAAATATGATCTTTCTTATATGAGGAATCTGAAAAAAAATCAAATATGTAAAACAAAGAAGTGTGGAAAGGTGGTTATCAGGTGCAGGGAGGGATAGAAATGAGTAGAAGTACACTAAAGGGTACAAATTTGCAGTTATTAGAATGAATAACCCTAGATATCTAAAGTACAGCATGAAGGCTATAGTTAACAATATTATATACTAAAAAGTTGCTAAGAGAACAGATTTTAGGGGCCACACAGCACACACACACACACACACACACACACACACACAGAGGAAGGTGAATAGGTTAGCTTGCTTAACTATAATAATCATTTCACTATGCATATGTGTATCTCAATACTATGTTGTGTACCTTAAAGATATACAAAAATAAATGTCAAACTATGAGTGTAGCTTTGCCCATTGAATGAAATGGATAGTGGAGTGTGTCCGTCCATGTTCTCTAAAATTTTTATGCTTCATATTTACAGATATATATTAAATTATTAGTCACCATTCACAGGACCTAATATTTTTCTGCCTTAATCTTTCCACAGTATTCTGTCACATGTCTGCAGAAGGGCTTATTTGGGAAGAAAGAAAATGAGACAGGCAAATGAAAAACTGTAATTGACAAAGGAGAGCTAAAAGGTGTTCATGGAATAAAAATTGACAAGACTCTGTTGCTTACTTTTTAGCAAAGTAAGAAATCTTGAGTGCCTTAGGTTATTTTTGTAATTCTGAATATAATTTTCTACTTTTTGGGGAAAAAAGCCCCACAAGTTAATAAGAATTTTTTATCCTTTTGTACAAAATTATAAACATTTTTAAAGTACAATATGGTGCAAGACATCAGGAATGACTCTACCCTTCAATCATGTTAATTTGTATCTTAAAATAATTTACAGTCCCAGCTATATGTAATATAAACAAGTTTTTTTTCTGGATAAGATTAGCAAAAAAAAAAGAAAAAAAATAGAAAATATTAGCTTTTTACATTTTAATACGTATGATTGTTTCACAGCATTTATGTGGTTTAAATTAGTACTCTCAAAGAAGAAAAATTTACCTCGGAAGCCTTTCTTCAAAGAAAATCTTTAGAGAAGCCAAAGATAGAAAAGAGACTGAAAATGGAGTTCCTTCTTATTGAAAGGGGAAAGGATTTAGGAGAGTTCCCCCTCCCCTATACTTGTGTCCATGAAATTATTTGCTTTCTATAGAGAAAATATTTGTGGGCTTTTTTTTGTTTTTTTTTTTTTTTGAGACAGAGTCTCACTCTGTTGCCCAGGCTAGAGTGCTGTGGCATCAGCCTAGCTCACGGGAACCTCAAACTCCTGTGCTCAAGCAATCCTTCTGCCTCAGTCTCCTGAGTAGCTAGGACTACAGGCATGCACTGCCATGACTGGCTAATTTTTTCTATATATATTTTTAGTTGTCCAGCTAATTTCTTTCTATTTTTTGAGTAGAGATGGGGTCTCACTCTTACTCAGACTTGTCTCAAACTCCTGAGCTCAAATGATCCACCTGCCTCAGCCTCCCAGAGTGTTAGGATTACAGGCATGAGCCACCACGCCTGGCCACTACAGAGAAAATATTTGTATTTCCTATTTTAACATTTGACAAATAAGCATAAATTATCAATTAGGGAGTGTTTATTTCTCACCTGAATTTTTTATTGTAGCATTACTTTCTTTTTCAAAATGGAAATAGCCTTATTGTTTCTGCCTTGTGATAAAATTAATAGCTGGGGATACTATGAAAACAACTAAACTTTTCTCACGTATATATGGAGGTCTTTTGTAAGTTACCAGTTTATATTTTTTTCTTTCCATTTCTTAATGGGCTGTTAATTTCATTAACTTATAAGAGCCTAGCAAGTATTCAGGATATTAAATCATCATTAAAATTTGTATTTTTAAATGTTTTTGCATGTAATTTAACTTTTTTAATATTTAAAAACCAGTTAGTAGTTTATACATCATCTAATTTTTTAACTTTTTATTTTGAAGTAATTTTAAATTTACAGGCAGTTATATGAAAGAACACAAAGATCTTACATACGCTTTGCCCAGTTACCACCAATGGTAACATTTTGTAAAACTGTATTACAGTATCACAACCAGAATAGTGGCATTGATAAAGTGAAAACACAGAACTTTCTCACCCAGCACTACAATGATTACATCATGTAATATTTTTGCAAAATGTTTTCTTTCTGGCATATGGTGTTGGCATCACGGTTGGCAAAAATTTTCTTGCACGCCAAAGTTGTAACAACCCACTAGCATTTTAAAGTTTTCTCTGGTATTTTTATTGTTTCATGTTTGTATTTAAATAATTTATGTAATTGAGAACTTTGTATTTAAAAGGTTATACGTATAAATCTATTGTTGTTAAATAGCAGAAAATTGATTGTTAGATATACCACTCACACATATCAGAAAGAATTTTAAAGCAATAACTGATATTATTCTAAATATACATAATAAAATTCAAGGATGACAATACATTTTATTCAATTAATGTAGAATTCAAATATTTCTGGTTTTTATGGTGTCTATTATATGCCTGTTAAATTTACCATAGTTTTGCCAGATATATTCTATATTTATTGGTCCTTTTATGGTGTCAAATACAAAAGAGAAACAAAAATGATTAAGTGATTTTAAGTTGAAAATTTTGTTTAAAGAGATCTTGGGTATATCTGGCATTAATTAGGATGTATCAGGATGTATTAAAATATCTCATTATATACTGTATCCCAACCGTACATTCTTCCTCCTTTGTGGCTGCATTTCTAATAGTGAGAACTATTTTTTTTTTTTTTTCAGCCATTCGAGCTTGGACACATTGAGTCACTTTCACTTTATCTTTCTCTTACTCCCTCTATATATTCAATTCTCAATCAATTCTTTAGTCTCTAAAACTCTATTTCTTTCCATTTTTTAAGATTGATATTGTTCCTCTTATCTCTTGTTTGGAATATTGTGTCAACTTATCATTAATCTCTGTACACATATAATTTATCATCCCCTCAATAGCAAAGGTAATTTTTTAAGGCATAACTGTGATCAGAGTCATTCCTGAGTCAAAAATGTTTCCTGTTTTTTTTAATGGCCAACAGAATAAAATAAAAGATATAACAGATCATAATCTAGTCTCAGTCACCTCCTCCTATCATATTTGCATAATTTCAACACAGTCTTCACTAACATTTCCAGAGGTAAGCACTATCCTTTATCCACTTAAGTCCTGATCACTTATATCTTAGCTATATATCTTTAACTTGGAACACTCTGCCTTTCATCTCCAACACCAAAATGGAATCCATCCTTAACGGGTCAACTTACATTCAACTTCATATTTTAAGCTTTACTTCTCTATCTCAGGAAAAAAAAAAAAACAAACCTTATCTTCTACATTTTATTGGCAATGCAGAATGTGTCAAAGTATGCCATGCCTTCACTATCTGCATTACATGTCTTATCTCCACAGTAAGCTATAAACTTCTCAAGCATAGGAAATGTGCATTTTATTCTCGTACTCTTGCACGGCACAGTTTTTGATAGATACTCACGGGACATTTGTCTAATTGAATTATTTAATGACATATAAAATGTTCAACCTAGTACAATGCCTGTAATAGTTTCTTCTCACCCAAGGTAACTCCACTTAATGAGAGGTGACGTATCACCATGCCTTAGGGAGTCCTCCTTGGCTCTACATACTGTTTTTCCCCTGGACTTATTCATTTCATCGAACTAAAAGCTATTTCACATCCTTTATTTATTTCATATGTCTGCTACCCCCTTTTCAAAATTTCTTTGAATTTGGTACTTTGTATTTCTCTTTCATTTTAAAAATTTTCGGGGACGTTCATCTTTCATTGAAAGAATCTCTCTTTGGTCATCCTTTTCTCATCCTTTTGCACATATACACATACACACACATGCACACACACTGCCATGTGACTTAGAATTTAAGTCTAGACCATTTGATTACTTTTGTTACTGTGGTACTGACTATCCTATTTTCATAGCTGGAAATTTTAAATATAACATATAGTTTTCTTAGTGAACAGCCATAAAATTCAGGAGAAAGAGTGTACACTGGTTCTTAATTTTGTTCAGAATGAAGTCCAAAAATAAAAACTAAATAAATTACAATAAAAAACAAGCTAATTTGGGCATGAGAAAAGTAATCAAGAAAAAGTATTGCTCATATTCAATCACCTTGGCATTTTTCCCCAGTTTTTACCATGTTGTAACCATTATGTATTTTGCTCACATTTTGCCTATTGATAATCGCCAAGACAAAGAGAAAAGACATTTTATATTACATGTCACCTCTTATTATTCTTCCCTCTACTTCTAGAGTTGACCAGAATATTAGGGGGATATCTATAAATGTGGAAGAGGAAATGGCCATATGGATCCACTGAGCTATATACATGGCTGGAGGACATGTTCAGTAACAAATACGCTTTGATTCAATGTCTGTGTGCTGAACACAAAAAGTAGCATGTGAACAAATGGGATGTAAGAACTGTCCAATATAATTTAGAGTTGTAATTTGTGGAGTCTCATGTAGACAGGTAAATTAAAAAAAAAAACAACAGAGACACCAGAAGAAATAATTGGTGATAGACAAGAAAAATGTCAAGGGATTGAAGCAAACCATACTGACCAAGAAGAATTCAGAGAGGAGATGATATTGGGTGGGAGCAATACGTAGGGAGAGATATCAGTGCTTACTGAGGACAAATTTGAAGACATGTCTAAAACAGCAGGTAAGCAAGGGGAAATCAAGTGGAAAAGAAAGAAATAAAGAAAAAAAAGGAAGGAAGGAAAGAAGGAAAGAAGACTAAAACTTGGAAGCTTTAAATCAAACCAAAATCAAAATTTTATAGTTGAAGTGTGGGGATTAGGAAAAGAAGAAATATCAAAGTACAAAGGAAGAGTGAAAAAAATAATATCCAGTGGAAGGGGAAAGAAAATAACAAATTTTCTCTGCTTTTAGTAAGATGGTGGAAAAAATAAACAATATGGATAAGCTATGTAGCTCACCTAATGGAGGAATATCATTTCCACTAATCACTTTTCGACATTAAGTAATATCTGAGAAGGCGAGTTTAAAAGCAGTGGGTAAGTGTGAAGCCATTAAAGAAACAGAAAGAAAATAAATATTACTCCTGGGCAACTTTTATTATATAATAACAAGAAAAAACAAAAACAAAAATAATCCCTTCAAATAGGAGAGAAAAAAATAATGGAAGAATAAGAAAGATAAGGGTTTGAAATCCCAAGACTAGAAACAAATGTCTGGAAAATTGTCAACATTAAGAAAATTCTTTGTACAAAGATGTCTTTCATGACATTTGAAGTAATTATTACCATAGAGAAGCAAAACAAAAGCACCATCGGGATAGGAAAGTGGAATTGTAATTATCAAGATAGGTAATGAGAGAAAATTCTAAGGAAGTAGTAAATACTTAATACAGAAAACGACCTAAGGTGGAGAATAAAGAATTTAAATAACAAACAGTTGAAGGAAACAGACATTTAAAAAAAAAGATTGTAACAGGACACAAATGCATTGTACACATTTGTGCAGTCCAAAGACAAGCCATGTACAAGGTACACATAATTTGGTTACAGCTGATTTACAATGTTCCATCTCAGTAACCCCAGAAGTGGCAGCAATTTGAAAATACTATTCCTTTGGGATATTTTAATGAAGCATGGTGTAGTAAAGAGACAGGTTTGCAATCATATCTGATTTGGACCTGCCACATAGACTTGAGCTGAGAGTGGATGGCACAGTAAACATAACGAAAAGTAAAACTAAGGGACATGACAAAGAAAATAACAATTAGGCACATGTAAGCTTCCAGAGAAAGAGAGAAGACAGCACTTCTATAGTCAGCAATTTTATATCCCAGCCACTAAGTATTGACTAAAATCTTCCATTGACATTCTCCCCTGCACCACTTTCTTCATTGCGAGCAAAGCCATTCATCAGTTCTTTCATGCTGGTTCAATTAAATCCTATAGTGCTCCAAGGCAGTGTAGCATCACCTCTGGTGAAGAATTTCAATTCCGTAAACAGGTCTGTAAATATGCTACTGTGGATAAATTGGCCATCAGGGTGATAGAGAGTAGCAAACGAAAATGTGTGATTACAGCTAGTTTTAGTGTGCTAGAAAGCTGCTGAGCCATTACTGTGAGCAAGAACAATGTTTTTGCCTCCTCTGCTTATCAAGCATTTTTGCTCTTTCCATATTAGCTATTTTCAGGCAAATTCTCTGTTTGATTTATATTTCCTACTTAGTTACTTTCACAATAACCCTGATCTATATTTTTTTTTAGATTCTAACTTACCCCTCATACCCATTTTCAGCTGTGTACCATTGTACCATTTTCATCATACTTCATCCTTCTAGGCCCTCCAATCTCAGGGTTATAGAAGTATAAGCTGCATCCTGTTTGTGTTTTTATCCTTAAAATTAACTACAAAATGGAGGACTCTCACATATATGCACTTTGGGTTTTTTTCTACTTTTGTGTCCTTATTTTTATATAATACTTAGACAACCACCTATACAATTAAAGTTTTTGGCTATATTACATTACAGAGAGAAGTTGCACTTGTCTTCAAAGAAAATGTCTTTTTAAAAAATAGTGATATGGTTTAAAGAAAAAAATATTGTTTAAAAGAAAAAACAGTTATATTGTTTAAAGCTATCAAAAGTACTTTAATATACCACTTATCTCAAAAACTTCCACAGATAAAGATTTAGGTATTAACAAAAGGAAATAACTTTGTGCACAGAAATTTTGGGTACTTATTTATATTTATCAAACACAGTGGAATTTGTTCTGCCAAAAGAAATAGATGCAGGATTTTCTATGTCCGATAAAATAAATAACATGCTAAAGCCTTTGGGTTTAGGAGTTTTCAAATAGAAAGACTCCAATAAAGGCAACTATGTAATTGCTTTGACATTGTTAATCACAATATACTGAACTTCAGATTTTCATGTATGTTTTCCTAATACAAAATTCATGTGAAAATGTATTTTGTTTTGAATATCATAGGTAAAATCCATAATCCATAAGATTTCTACAATCTTCTACAGTCACTCACTAGTCAGCAGCCTCTCTTGATGCTACTTTACTTAATATTAGAAATCACAATCCTGCTCACCTAAAAACATTGTATGCCTTCATTGTATCATCCTTTCAATTATATTCTGAGTAGAGAAAATCAACTCTACTGATACACCTACAAGTAAGTACGTTTTAACAGAGTTGGGTTAAAATTGCCCTTAATTCTAAAATTGCCCCTTCTAATTATAAGATTCATTTTTAAAAAGTATGATAGAACTATGTTTGGGTCATGGATTGAATTCTCAGAAAAACATTTGAAATACTAAGTTGAAAACTTCATAAATGTCTTCCTTTTTAACGATAGATAAGCAAGGAAATTTTTTACATAAGAGTAGCTCTTAAAATAGATGGAGAAGTAAATTTGGGTACTGAATGGTAATACAGGCTGAGATATAAGTTCATTTTTTTCTTAACAGTTAATGAGTGCCTAAGATTTTAATATACTTCTTAGACTTGCATGTCTTTTAGTCAGAGTGGGAAAAAATATGTTTTCATCCTTTATATAGAATTAAAGTAACTATGTTCTGATTAGTTCTATTAAAAAATATACCTCAGTCAGATGTGAGGTTTACAGAAGTTCAAGATTAGTGATTTTAAAAAAGACGGATTTTAGATTTTATCAGAACTGCCTATGAGCATTCCAAAATTTTTATCTTTTACATTCTTCTAAATACTCACATAATTCTTAGAGATAAGTGGCCTTATATTCTTCCTAAACCCTAGCTATTTACTCATCCACTAAACCTCAGTTACCTCATTTATAAAATTAGGAATAATGGTAATAAGTAACTTACTGGGTTTTGAGAAGCTTAAGAAACATCATGGTACATGAAAAATTCTTAGCATAGGTAAGTTTTCAACAAATATTAGCTAGCATTATTACTACTCATAATAAATCACATTAATAATCCATTGGTTTACCTTGCGATGTCTATCATAATGAAGTTTTTTTTCTCCTGAGATATTACTGCCTTCTCTGTGAAGTAATGTAATTTTTTTAAGAAAATGGAAATTTTCAAATAAATGTGTTGATAGTCTAAATCAGAGGTTAGCAAGCTATACCCCATTGGCTAAATCAGGCTTGTAGACTAATTTCTTAAATAGAGTTTTATTAGAACACAACTTTCTCATTCATTTTTATATTGTCTATGACTGCTTTCCCATTTCAACAACAGTGTTCAGTAACTGTGACAGAGACCATATGACCCACAAAGACTAGAATATTTATTAGTACTGTCCAGCCCTTTACAAAAAAAGCTTGTCAACCCAGGTATGTATCGTGCTAAACATCTGGATTTTTTTTTTTTAAAGCTCGGTAATTTTATGGAAATTTCAGAGTTTTCCCAAAGGTTTATTATTGGTAGATTCTACTTGTTTAAAGGATGTCAATGAGCCCAAACATAATATGTCTAAAACAGAACTCTTAATGTTTTCCCCCTACCGAAAGGTGTTTCTCTCCCAGTCTGTCCTATCTCAGGCAGTGGCACCCAGTTTCCTAAGGCAAATTTTGTTTTGTTTATTTTTCATCCACCCCCACCCTATCTAATTCAACAACATATTTTATAGAACCTTAGCCCCCAAATATTCCCCACTCTGTTCACTCCTTTTTATGCCTCTGCTCCAAGCTATCTGTAATCATTTCTTATTGCAATGTAATAAATCATACACCTATTGACTTAAAACAACATAAACGTATTATTTTATAGTTCTGAAGGTCAGAAATCTGAACTGGGTTTTACTAGGCTAAGATCAAGGTGTCTACAGCTTGGTTCTTTTTTGGAAGCTCTAAGGGAGAGTCCATTTTTTTTATTTTTCCAGCCTCTAGAGGCCCCTTTGTATGTTAAAAACATATATGTTTATAACCAAGAAATAGAAAAAGACTTCTTAAAGAAAATATAAAAAGTAAAAACCATAAAGGAGATGATTAATCTATATAAATACACTAAACTTTATTTCAGTTCATCAAAGTATCATAAAGAGATTAAAAGACCAGCCACAGATAAGCAGAAGATAAAGGAAACACATAAAATGTGCTTGATAAAGGGCTAATATTGAGAAAAACTCTAAATCAAAAGGAACACAAATAATCTTGCAGAATACACCCCAAAGAAAGACTACGTCATTTCACAGAAGGAAAATGAATGGCCAGTGGAACATTTGAAAAGCTGTAAAAGCTCACCAGAAAAATGAAAATTAAAATCACAATTAGATATCATTTGAAAGTTACGAGATTGTTTAAAAGTGTAAAAAGTCAAAGAAATTATGGAAAACAATTGGGAATGGAAACTCTCATACACTGCTGGTGGAAGAATAAATTCACATGGTCTTTTTGGTAAAGGATTTGGCATTATTTGGTAAAGTTGCACCACTCTATCCCTGCAATTCTACTCCCAGATACTTTCCCTAGAGAGATCCTTGCACTTGTTAGGGACCTGTGCAATATGTGGTGTCCTCTAAAGCACATCAAGTAGGGAAGGAACCCCTTTTACTCAAGTTTAACAACAATAATACATACAATGATCATGAACCCCATTTTGATCTTTTACTCCACATCTGATAAATTGATTAATCCCTATATTGATAACCAGCTTATTACCCCCTTCACAGACCTTTCCTTAGTCTTGAAAATACTTCTGTCAGGAACTGAAATCCTGTGGCTAAATTCAAATCTTATGATTTGTATTCTAATATCTGTTTACACATTTTTTTTCTTGCACTGAGATTATTAAACCTCATTGGGACTGGAATTTCCATGAGGTTTCTACACCAGCTTATAAAGATACCTAGAGACTTCTTGAAATTGTATTGCTTATAATGACTATTTTGTTAAGTGTTACCTGTCTCCATATTTTCTAGTTAGAATGTTGTACCTTTGTCATGAAATTGGAACTCCATTCCAGGGATTCCATTTTCAGGTTCCATTCTGTCTCAGTCTGCTATAATCCACTATAGGTATTTAAAATACACAGATTTACCTACTAAATGGAACATATTTGATCTAATAGTACATCCATTTCAAGAAAGAATATTGTTCTCCTCTCACATACTCCATATTTGTATAAATGATGCATTAATTTGGGGTTGATAATAATAAGCCTCATTACATTATTTAGACTACATTTTGTTGTAAGACTCTGCAGGGGCATTATTGTAATTGGTAAAGAATAAACTTAACTAGGACTTCTAGAAATAATTTCTAATTCCTTCCTATATGTTAACATCTTATTGGTGTAGTCCTTCTTATTCTCTTCTCAAAGTTCAAAACATTATGCTTGTTTCTTTAAATATTATAAATTTTTAGACAAATTGTTGATATTTAAAAAGTTTTGTTCCAGAAGTGATTCTTCCTTTCTTCATCCCTTAGTTGTTTGGCATGTGATTAGATTGGATTAGATATGAAACTACTGAATTTGCTAGAGTATTGACTTACTGACAATCTCAAACATATGGGGATATATAAAAAAATACACACATAAGTGTGTAGGTGTATGTGAAAGAGAGAGAAAGTGAAAGAGAGAGAATGCTTACAAATCAGAATCTAGCATGAAGACTTGTTGTAATTATGTGTGAATTTGATGCATTGGTCGGGGTAGGTCCAAAATGAAAGACAATGTTTAGGTCCATATTCTTTATGATTTTACAGTTGCAGTCCATGCTTTTTTATGGGTTTAATTTATATAGTCCATTCTTATATTTAATACACCTCTTAAAATACATGGTGATACATTAAAAATGCTTTCTCTAATTTAATTATAGCTTTCCATGATTCATTAAATCTAAAATAATAAATACCAATATGTTGTTGTAACTCATCAGTTGGAAATAGTGAATTATTTTGTTACTTTATATAGTTATAAAAATAATTAATTTATAATATTTCTTTTTATAACATACAATCACTTATATAATTAAAATTATGATTAAATGCCTTAGACAATATATTAACAAGTAGTTAAACAGTTAAAATATGGCAGAATTGCACAAGCTGCAACAGTTATTTCATAGAAATTTTATATCTTCAGTAGAAAATCAGAATTAATCTGCCAGGCAATACTGAGTATAATGGCAATTACACATTTTTGAACTTACATTCAAATGCTTCATCATTGCTGGGTTTACTGAGAAAAGAATAGGGACAATGCATATTTTAAACATGAATTTCAAAGGTAACCTCAAGAAATTTGGAGTTTCTGCAAACCAAAGTAGGTGCCATTTAAATTTCACCAAAATTATGACATTAATAAGCTTAGATAATATATAGTGAACTTCTCTTAAGCTGTAATCAATTAATAATAAATGACAATAATAATACATAACACTTAGAGTGTACCATGTCCCAGAAGCAGTGCCAAATGCATGTTCTCATAACTGTCATTATAATCTTCCTTTTACAGTTGGGATAGTTTTGAAGTTTAGGTTTCTGAAAGATTCAATAAACTGCTCAAGATGAAAGGGAAAGTAGTGGGCAGAACTAGGATCCAAACAAAAGTCTATATAGTCAATACATTTGTTCATTCAATAGTTACAGCAAACTAAGTTTTGATCTGTTCCTGATTTTAATTATTATTCTTGTATCAGTTACAGTTTGCTCAGGGAAGCAGAAATACTAAGATTGACATGAAATAAGAGATGTGTTATACGTATTAGCCTTTTCAGAATAATGGGAAAAGTTGTGACAATAACAGTCCTGAAGTAGACAGTGAGAGATCAGATAAAAGTCACCAAAGTCACTAACCAGAGACAATGAAGAAGTCTACTGAATGTGATTGCCTTTCTTCTAGGGGTGAACCTGAAGTCTATGGCAACTTCAGAAGTCAGAAGGACAGGCAATTGGGGGAGAAAGCAAATGCAAAGTGAAGGTAAATATAGATAAACAGGATCTTACAGGACAAATGGAAGGGAACCCTTAAAGATAAACTGACACCCACAAGGTCAATCTGTAATCCAGATCTGTCATTGCATAAAACTCCAACGATGTAAGTAAACAGAACCAACACCAAAGAAGCTCAGCAACTGGACTTTCTATTTTCCAGGGTTCTGCACTAGATGGTAGCTGGGCAAGAATAAATATACCACAGCAAGGAGAGTGGACTACACACCTAGTTGAGTGGAGTCTGCTTTGGTATAGGATATTTAATGGGATCTCGGAAGAGTAATCAGAATCTAGCATCCATCAAAGGCTATATTTAACCCTCAGGTTCTTGCCTTTTCCCATCCTCTCGTCCCAAGGCTATGGAAAAGTAGATATTAATAGATGTCAATATCCTATAGCATCCAGAGAGAAGACTAAATGAAGAAAAAAATGACATGAAAGGGTGACAAGAGAAATTCACCCACATTTCAGATTAAATAGAAAGTCTGGGCAGAACAGTTTACATCACACATAAGCAGTATGAAAATATGGCATGTCAGCCATATAATCATTTTTTTGAAAATATAATAAAAATGAGAAAAAATAAATAAGTAAATAAATATTGAATTAAAAAGTTCATAAACATAGATTAAAAATCCAGTTTGGAGGGAGGAGGAAATTAAGCAAATCACCATAATTGAGTCATATGTGGAGGATAATCAGTAAAGCATAGTTAGATTTTTTCAAAAGGAGCTCCAAAAAGACATGATGAAATACAATGAAATTAAAGTGGAAATTACAAAAGTAAAGATAAAAAGCAACAAAAAATTCAAAACTGAATATTGAATCCAATTAATTCTAGAACTCCAAGTATAAAACTGGAGGGAATTATGATGGCAATACAGAATATCAAGGTCATAAATCATGAAAAAATGGTAGTACTGACACCAAAAATTAGGAGTTGAAAAGTGATGAGGCAGAAGCAAATGTAATAATGTCAATATTATGTTATAAGTTAACATTAATTTTATATACATAATATGTGCAAAGCACAATACTATTCACTTTCTCAATATATTATCTCATTTAATCCTAAAACAACCCTATAATTAAAGTGTCTTACCTTCATTTTATGGATGACAAAGTGAAGGATTGGTGATACTAAATAATTTATGCAAAAAAGTGAAAAAGCTGAGGTTCAAATCCAGTCATCTTGACACCAGAGCTTTCCTTCTTATCCATCATTAAGTGTGAAAATTACCTCATTTTGAATTATTATTGAAGGTGTAACTTATTTTGACTTTACTCATTTTCTACCTTGCTTTTTTTTAATTTTTTTTGTTTTGCTTTTTTATTTATTTGTTTTGTTTTCTTTAAGAGACAAGGTCTTGCTCTGTTACCCGGGCTAGAGTGCAGTAGTGCAGTCACACCTCACTGCAGCCTCCAACTCCTGGGCTCAGGTAATCCTCCCACCTTAGCCTCTTGAGTGGCCAAGACTACAGGTACATGCCACCATGCCCAGCTAATCTTTTATTTTTTGTGGTGATGGGGTCTCCCTATTTTGCCTAGACTGGTCTCAAACTCCTGGTCTCAACCTATCCTTGTGCCCCAGCCTCCCAAAGTGCTGGGATTACTGGCATGAGCCACTGTACCCAGCCTAACTTGCTTTTAAAAAAGAATATATAGGTGTTTTTATGAAAATGAAGTCATTAGACTAAAAAATCAACAAACAAGAAACAAAAAATTATGTCATGAACGTAGAGGCAGAAGATGATTGGCACAAAATGGCATCCTAGCTCAATCCTTAGGTCCATTGTTACATTCTAAGAAGCAGAAGGCCCTATTTGAATTATGTCAGGGCAGGCAGAATAAGACTAAAACAGAGATAAAATGCCTGCCAATGTTAGCAACAGCCAATTCATGCCCAGAACTGGTGTATACTTTTAGAAAAATTAAAGATTTCAAATTAAGTATGCTTGGTATAATTCCATATTTTGAGGAGGTAGAAATTGTGGATTATATAACAATCATTTAAGGAATGTGCTTTTCAAAACTAAATTGATACGCTGCATGGTCCTATTGTAGTTTTCTTCCTCTTCTTATTCAGTCAGTACTTTCCATAAAACCTGGAAGATCTATCAAATAAAAATTGTTATGGGCAATATTTGCTTAAATTTAGTTAATTGTACTTGCAGTTTTTATTTCAAATGAGCAAATAATTCTGTTTTATTGCAGTAGTGCATGATTACAAACATGTGAATACGTATGTTCTTAAATATTCCATTTTGAATAGAAAGTTTAAATTAATGAAGAGCTCTGCAAAATATAAATTTGCCTTCAGCCCCATTGTCTTATCAATTTTTTTAAATAACTAGAATGACTTCTAAAATAGGAAAATGCTGAAAAAACAAAATTATGGCTTGAAAAACAAATTAATAGGAAGGATTTTTAAGAAAAAATAAGTAAAAGTGTCCTTATATCAACACTGAAGAAAATGAAATTTATATATAATTGTTTATAATATAAAGCTGTAGGAAAATGTTAAAAAAAAAAAACTGCCTGTATAAACAATCATAATTACCTATCAGGTAGGCCAAGGAAGTTCATGGGCTTATCCTTAGCTGTCTCCCTGTATATTTAGTGAGAGTAGAGTTCCAAGCTTGAAAGTAAAGATGTTTGAGAGGTTTAAGACTAAAGAGAAGGGTGAATAATGAATATGGAAAATATTTTCAAAGCTAGACTATGTTGTACTAGTAGCTAACACACTGCTTGTTCTGTTGTGTATTGCATTTTTTTTTTTTTTTAGGTTGAATTTGTTTTTGTTTTGGAAAGACAGTGTGGTAAAATGCAAACAGGAATAGATAGGAGTCAATTGTCTGGCTCAAGTCTATCCTCATTTACTAACTCCATAGGACTTAATTCCCTAGAAAACTTTAGGAATTTTCAAAGCATCATGTAAAATGCATCAAGAAAGCACTTCTTATGCTGAAAAGCCCTTCCTATATGTTCATATTTAGTATTTGTTGAGATTTATCTATGTCAAGTTTACTTATAGCATGAAAAACATTATAGCTTAAAATAGCAACCTGGCTTAGAAATATACAAATAGGAAATATCTTACAGCAAGGGCCTGAATGAAATACCAAACCAGATACAACGTTAGATAGACAAAGTAATTTTTTTTTTTAGGTAATTGAAAACTAAACAGCAATATGTGTTTATATACTGTTTAGTACTTCTTTTGTTGCACATTAATTTAAATGTGTTGACTGAGAAAATGAGTAGGTAGTATAAGAAAATTGCAGGCAGTGTTTGCAGGATTGAGGTTTAGAAGACGAAATCAACTTAAAGAACAGGAATTTTTTTCTAAAATAATGTAGTACAAACCCAGGAATTTTAGCTTATGTTGTTTCTAAAATAAAACAAAAAACACTTCTGCAATCAATGTTACTATAATGCAGGGTAAGCACGTACAGATTGCAAACTGGGGTACTTTTAGAGTAGATAGCTAATTCAGTGTCATTTTCTCTTTTCTGTTGGTTCTTCTGGGGCTCAGATACAAGCAATATGAACTCTGTTGTCACCTATGACCTTTCTGTGATGAAGAAAAGATTGGACTGTTGTCTCCTGACTGTAAGATAATGTAAGGCTTGTCTGGAAAAACCTTTTTCAGTGATACTCAATTGTCCTAAGGCTGATCATCAGAGGTGAATAATAATTCTAAAAATAATAAACAGAAATTTATAAGGAAACATAGGCAACCAAGTTCAGAAACAGACTAGTTTCAAGAAGGCTGTAGTTGAAAAATCACTAATGCTTACCATTATTTTTCTCTTTATTGTTTAGTTTATATTCTACAAACAATAAGGGTTTTTTTCACACAAATCTTAGATTCTCTCTGGCTATTTTTATCCAAGGTAATGGTAACTGCACAATTTATGACTTTACTACAAACAAAACTTGACATATTTCCCTATACTTTCCTAAATTTAAAGTGTCTGAATTAAAATAGCAATAGCTTTCTCTATAAATTGCATACAAATTGTTTATTACTAAAACAAGGAAAGTAACAGTTGCCATTAAAGCATTTCTTTCTGTATTAATATAAAAATTATTTTTCTAGTAATCTATAATTTTAAAAATTGAATATTTTAAATTATAAAATTAATATTTATTTTTTGCCAGTAAATAGAATTTCTTGGTGAACATAAGTCAGACTGGCATGGTCCAAGGAGACAGTACTGCCAAAGTCCTCATGAGTGTAGAGCTCGCCACTTGTCCAGGGGGCCACGATTGGGGATGTATTTCACTCCACAACCATCAGGAATGAGGCGCTTCTCAGCCAACTTGCCTTCAAATTCATCAGCATTAAACTTGGTAAAGCCCCACTTCTTGGAGATATGGATCTTCTGACGTCCAGGGAACTTGAACTTGGCCCTGCGTAAGGCTTCAATCACATGCTCCTTGTTCTGCAGCTTGGTGCGTATGGACATGATGACTTGTCCAATGTGGACCCTGGCCACAGTACCCTGTGGTTTTCCGAAAGCACCTCGCATACCTGTCTGGAGCCTGTCAGCCCCAGCGCAGGATAACATCTTGTTGATGCGGATGACGTGAAAGGGATGGAGCCGCACGCGAATGTGAAAGCCGTCTTTGCCACAGCTTTTCACCATGTACTTGTTAGCACAAATACGGGCGGCCTCCAGGGCCTCGGAGGAGAGCTGCTCATATTCATCAGACACCATGTGGCCACAGAGTGGGAACTCATCAACTTTTGCCTTCTTCCTACCCAGGTCGAAGATGCGGATCTTGGCATCAGGGACACCTCGGCAGAAACGAGACTTTGGGTACGGCTTGTTCTTACAATACCGGTAACAGCGAGCAGGGCGGCGACCCATGGCGACAGCAGGAACCTCGGCGGTGCCCCAAGGGACAAGCGTTCCCGCACCTGCGCCTGCGCGAATCTTGTGTACGTTACCCATCATCCCATGCGGCAACCATAGAGTCCCGACAAAGACGAGAAGACACGAAGACGCTCTTTCATGGCATCTCTATGGTAGGTAGACTCAGCGGCACTCTGAGCCTCGGCGCCTTCGCGACCTGTCACGTGCGTAAATTGAGTCGCACGGGGTGGGGTGAGGGGCGGGGTTGGGGGGCTCCCGCCGCCGCCTGGGTGCCCAGTCAGGCCTCTGCCTGGGCGCAGGAGCCGCCGTCTCTCTGCCGGCCGTCTTGGGCTGGAAGCCTTTGCCTTAAGCTTTCCCTTAAGTATAGAATACGTATTTTCCTAGAGTTTTAGAAAAAGAGTCCCTCCAGTTAT
Source organism: Lemur catta (assembly GCF_020740605.2). NCBI lineage: Eukaryota > Metazoa > Chordata > Mammalia > Primates > Lemuridae > Lemur > Lemur catta. Next base: position 47,625,199 of record NC_059128.1, on the reverse strand, counting down.
TCGATAAAGTCTGTTTTCAGTTTAGCTAAATAATTCCTTTTCCAGAGCTTGTATCTCCCTGTCGGCGTTTGTAGATCGTGCTGTTTCTTGAGGAGGACGTGGCCACCTTCCCCGGATAAAGTGATTTCTTGGCGTAAGTGCTCTGATAAGGCTCAGGAAGAGATGAAAGTAGAGAGAGGAATAAAGAGACGATATCTGTTGTATATATTGCTTGATAATTGTTTTATAAACGAAACTCTTTTTTCTCTTTACTTGGCCTAATGGAATGATTTTATTGTCAAAGCGGTATCTACAGAATTGAAATACAAACAGATTTTTTTAAACTTAAGATTACTTGCATTATAAGCTGCTGAAGCTATATTAAAGTGTAACTATGCTTTAGTAATCTTTCACATCTTACCGTAAGTTTCATCTTTTTTCCTTCTGATATTACATTTTGTAATATCAGTGTATTGAAAGAGGAAGAAGAAAGAGAAATTATGAATAGTCTACAAAACCTACTTGCATTGTCTAGCTTTTTTAATTTTTAGGGGGTTGTTATTTCATAGATCATAACATCATGGAACAAAGTCCCTCCAATATGAATATATTCTGCTAATGCTTTCTCTTTAACAGAGAAAAATAAGCTGTTAGAAAACCAGTCCTGTCCTTAAAATGAGTGGAGTTTTACGAAATACTCAGAATAGAAAAATGAAAACTCCCAATGTAGAGAAGTTTCCCACTTTAGATGGAACTTTTCTTATGTCTCCTTCCTTCCTTCCTTCATTTCTTCTTTCCTCTTTTTCTCAAATAGTTCCTGTTTATGGAACCGTATCTCCATATTCATATTCCAGAATATGGAGATAAAGCAGCAAGTACTATGATGCCTTCATGAGCTTAAGTCTAGGAGACAATTTAGATACTACTCAAATAATATCTCATCATATTATAAAGTGTAAAATGTACCAAAAAGGAAAGGCAAAGTAACCCCCGAGACCCTGGTATGAAGCCAGGAATGAGACCCTGATCTAGCCTGAGGAGTGAACAGGGAAGACTTTATCAGGAAAGAGTTTTCATTTAGTGACTATGGCACGCAGGGCCTGGTATATGCAAAGGCTTTGGACCAAGCAGGAACATGAAACATTTAAAAAAACTAAAGTAAGACTAATGTGACTGTGAGTGAGAGGGTGAGTGGCTTAATGTGAGCCCAGAGAGGGTGTATATGTGAGAGGGGCCTTGCATATCACACAGGGCCCATTTTACCTAGTTAGGGATCCTAGTCTTTAATGCAAGGCCATTGAAGAGCTTTATACAAGTTTTATCACTCTAATTATAGTATGGTGAATAGAATGGGCCAAAAAATATGTTGGGAGATCAAAAAGGAAGGTTTTGCAAATACTGCAGAAAAGATATGATAACTTGAACATGTATATAGTTTACTTTATAAACATATGTATCTTTTTAATTACTACTACATGCCCAGAATCTATGATAGTGACTAGGAGAAAGGAGTCTGTGAGGTGAAAGAAAGATGTCCCATCAGAGTTCATATGCCATCACATACTCACTTCCACCTGGAAGTAGACTTTCACCTGTCTAGGGCTGCCAAAACCCTGTTATTCTCTGACCAGCAGAAGCTGTGTTACTATCAGGGCCTGCCTGCATAAGCTTCTTTTATTAATCCAAAGGTTGAGAGTAATCCTTGTTTGCCTGGAACTGTACCAGTCTTGCAAAACCCTGTAGTACCAGGCAAAACAGGAGAGTTGGTCAACCTACCACACTCATGCATGAGGCCCGTGTCAGTTGCAGGTTAGACTAGGAAGGTGAGAAGAGAAGAGGGAGGACTAAACTGTGATCCTCTGTACTCCTTTCCCTTTCCCTGCAAATACTATAGGAGAGCCTATGGAAAATGCATGAACCACACCATTCAATTTAAATGTTGACAGTATTCTCAATCAATTCCAAAATTTTGATTGTTCCCTACCTTCCTACCCTTGCCATCTACAATGTGCATCATGCTTAAGCAAACCTTGCACAAAAAGTGTAAAATTTGTCTGCTTTGAAATGTATAGCTAAGGGAGACACTAGTATCATGTAAAATAGAGATGGCTTAAAGACCGAGTAGAATGTGTAAGTGGAGGTAAGGAATAAGGTAAGAATAAGGTAGGGCAATTACATAAGACCATTAAGATCTTTGAGGACAGTACTACGTCTGTTTGGTTCCCTGTTTTTGGTAAGTTATGTAACCCATAGCACAGTGAGTACATATACTACTGAGATGTACTGATGTGTTGATAAATATTTAACAACCTGATCATTGTGGGGGCCAGGAATGGGGAGGAGAAAGCCCTGATTTATAGTGTTTACTGACTTATTTGGTGGAAGTACTCCCTCCATCATCAGTTTCAACCACTAAAGTGATGTTACTAAACACAAAGATGAGGAGGGATGCACACAATCAACTTCTGTGAGCCAGTGTTAGCCAGCTCCAGCATTCTAACATTTGGCTCTGCCTACTGAAGAAAAATAGAAAAGACAAACTTGGATAACTCTGATAATGCATGCCCTGGAATAATAAATTTTGGGATGGGTGGGAAGAGATTATTTTTCTAGGAGACTTTACAAAGCGGACATGCATATTTACTTAGACTTGATTCAGCTTTGACTGTGAAAGGGTCTTTCCTTCATAGTTTCTTTTTCCTGTTCCACATCCCTTATGTAAGAGGCCTGCACTATTCTGTACTTATTGATTAGCTATGCAGCAAGGCAACCTTTAGGTACTTGAAATTAACACTAAACAGTGTTAGAAATACAATCAAATTCCCAGTATGCTTTGCTTTCATGCAACGTCTGGAAAAGTACAGTCCCGTGTATTAGTTCAAGGCAGAATCTTCTTTCTCTTTCACTATCACATTTCAAATGTTTCACAAAGAGCTAAATTTGACTTTGTTCACAGGGAAGAATATGTACTGGAGTCTAATATGTTGAGTGACACACACCATGATGGCTGTCTCCTGCTGCAGAAGTGTTGATCATTCAGTCATTTTGTATCATGCCATCACTTGTTGTTTGACAATATACCCTGATTCAGAGATCATGTTCCCGCTCAGGCTCTCAATGAAGTGTGAAGGCTCCACTGATGACTAACAGTCTTTTTCATCTTCCCTTCTTAGTAACTTCACATTGGGGCTGTAATCTCAATTTTTTTGAGAGCCCAGGTGAGTAGTTCGACTGTCTACGTACAGTATTCCTAGGGTTGAGTAGCAAATGTAAAAGAGCCATAGTTATGGCTGGCCTTTTCTTTAAAGTCAGCCAGTTATGCCTATTTTCATGGATAATGGGTGGTCATGCTGCCTGTCCTTCATGATCTTGATTCACAATAGTTCCTTATCTATTTGACAAGAAAATGTGCATACAGAAATATTGTCAGAAAATTTTAACTGTTTAGTCCCACGGGCCTAATGCATTTTCTGTTTTGACTGGTATTTTCTATATTATTATTATTCTTCCTTTGGGAATCTTTTTTAATTTTTGATATAGGAACTGAGTTTGTATACTTACTTTTGTGCTTTGATAGTACAGAATGAGTTCCCCCTAAATGAGTGATGTGATTTTTTTTACATTGTTTCAGAAAGTTAGTGTAAAGGATTAAATCAGGGAGAGGTAGCACACAATATACTCATTAGAATTTGATTGTTTTTCCTGTGTAAATTTTTAATTTATTTGTTTAGTTTTTTCATACTTATATAAAACTTATAAGCCATTATTTAGTTTTATATGGTAATTGATAAGTAGTTTTATGATTACAAATATTTAAATATTGCTATAATAAAAATTTGATATGATATAATATATAATAAAAAATATTTGAATCAGTGCAAGAATCCACATCTATGTTTGAAAGCCTTTTCTCTAAAATGGGCTTAGTCCACTCTGCAAATTTGAGAAACACATCTGAGAGTAGGGTGCTGTGTAAGAAATTTGCCTCCCACATATTGAATGCATGGGCTTTGTATCCTATAGATCCAGTTTCCTTTCTATTCATTTAAGGGGCATATCGATGGGAGCAGTTATTATTTATCTACTGCCCAGCTTCTTGCCAGCAGTTTTGGTTTACAAGGTTTATGGAAATTCACGAAACAAATATTTAGTTAAATATTGAGATTATTTAATCATTTATATCACAGCATCCAATTGTATTTCGGGTTAAACACATCTTGTACCTTTAATGGTTGACCCCTTTACCCACTAAACAGAATTTTTTCTTTTAGAAAGTGAGCAGTCAACTTTAGTAATAAGATTTATGGGTCCTTTAATTATGAAACCACCAATTCCAATTTATAAAGCAATGACTTTGGAAGGCTTTCTAAAAAGCTTTGCCTCACTTATTGTTATGAACTGAATGTTTGTATGGTCTCAAAATTTGTACGTTGAAATCCTAACCCCCAAGGTGATGGTATTAGGAGGTGGGGCCTTTATGAGATGACAATAATTAATCATAAAGCTGGAGCCCTCATGAATGGGATTAGTACCATTATAAAGAGACCCCAGAGAGGTCTCTAGCCCTCTTTCTAGCACATGAGGACACAGCAAAAATTCAGCAGTCTGCAACTGGAAGAGAGCTCTCACCAGAACCCAACTTAGACCACTTTGATCTAGGACTGCCAGTGTGCAAAACTATGAGAAATTAACTTCTGTTGTTTATAAGCCACTCTGTCTATGATACTTAATATAGCTGCCCAAACTGACTAAGACACCAGTCAAATTTTTGCAAACATTCACAGTTTGATTTTTCGCCTTTAGTAGCAAATATAAAGGAATAGATCAAAGAAGGATAAAAAGAATAAAGTAGGTTTGGTTGAATACACTATAAGGTGCCATATTATTTTGTTCAAAGGAAGTTTAAAGGCATTCAGGAGGAAGACATACCCTAAAGTCTTACTTATTTCATCATTTTACCTAAAAGCTACTTTGTATCTTTTGGATTGAGGCAGATTAACTATTTTTGCAAGCATTTTAATTTATAAAACTTGTGTCTTAACAAGTTTATTTGAGTAGGTCATTTTAACATAATTGTCACGTTTTTCTGGAAATTTAGTAAATTTTGAGGATCACTGTGTTAGGTTTTACCATAATACCACAATATTATCTTGTGTATATAAAATAAGAGTAGAACTAGGGTCAGGGATAATGTATATTTCTTTAAACTGTAAAAATATTTTTCCATACATTACTTGACTCTCCAAAAATAATTATCTTGGAAGCCATACAAAAATAACTTGATTTTCAAAGTAAAGAAGTAATATTCAGAAACATCAAGTGACTCACCTAAAAACAAAATTCATAAGTGGTGGATCTTGAAAAACTCAGCTCATTTGTGAACTATTCTCCTTCAGAATTCACCATTGGAGGACAACAAAAATGTAGCAGACTATCAATTGGCATTTGAAAGTTAAGTTGGGACAAACATATATTGTGAATCAATTATGCTGGTCCTCTTTAAGAAAAAGAAAACAAATTATCAATACAAAATTAGGTACAAAAAATATTTATTTAGAATTAGAAAAGAAAAGAAATTGTATATTATAAATAACTAATAGCACTTCACAAATACTTTAAAAAATAAATTTTTATTGATTGCATCATCCATCTTTATAATCGTTCTTCCTTATACTTTCTGGTTCCATATTCTTTGATTTCCTCTCCATTTGACCATTAATTTGTAACATTTTTATGAAAAGAAAGAAAGCTTAATTTAATATTTCCTTTAGTAAGATTGATTGAAATTTGTGTTGATAGCATATGAAAGTTTCTTTCAGCCTCATAATTCAACATCATTAATGTCATTTGTATCCTTTGAATTATTGTCAGACTGAGAAAACCTTTTCCCTTTCATATGTGAACTATAATGTTTCAAAGAATTTCAAGTTTCCATGGGCAATCATGACTCAAATATTAATGGACAATCCTCATTAACCAGTTTACAGTTGATATTCTCCTTGTAATAGTGTTGGGTGGGTTGGAAATCACTCATACCACTTACACTCATAGAGCTGATTGTGTGCATCTCTTCCTGACTTTTTAGTTCAGTGACATCACATTAGTAGGCTGAACTGGTAATGGTGGGAGTATTTACAGCATTGGGAAAAAAACTACAAATCAGGTCTTTTTCCTCCCCCAGGAGAGTCACTTATTAAACATGTACCAGTACACCACTCACTGTTAATACCTTCTCTTGAGTTATATGCTTCCTTTATTGGTGTCATTATTTCATGTCAGGTCAGCCAGAAATTCAAGTCTTATTCTAATGAGTTCAAACAAGTCATTATTCTTCATTAATTGGATTATAAAACAATCTAAGAGCCCATTAATAACTTCAATTAAAATGTTTGCTTAATTAGAGCCATTGATATGCTCTAAAATTTGTTTTGTCAACAATTTAGTTCTTAATTATAAAATACTTCCTATTGATATTATTCATCTTTATTGCATTTGTTTTATAGTCCATTAGTTTTTGCCAATTTTTCTCTCAGTTATTTAATAAATAAATATGAAATTACAGCCAAATGAGAAGTCTATATATTTCAGCTGTTTCAAGTGAAATGTTCCAAGATGTCTTTTTAAATTGCGGTAAAAATGGTCTATTTCAATGTTCTTCAATTATTTAAATAAGCATTTACCTCTCTGGCCATATATCTTTGTGTCGTAATGCTGATGAGTGCTGGATGAGTCTGCACAGGGGGTAGTCAAGAATACTCTCGGAATTGATTCCAAGCCCTGACACACTAGCAGTGCCTCATCCATATACATTGATGTGACAATAAACCACATAAACACACCCTATTAAACCAAAACTAAATGTATGCTTGAATAATGTCCCTTTAGGTAGAACCCAGAACTACCAAGACCACTCCAATGCTGCCTGCTTTCAGGGAAAAATGTAGAGGAAGGGAAGTTAGAGTGCAAAAGTGACGGCAAATTTTATAAAAACAATGTGTGAACTCAATGCTAGGGCCCATCCCAGGGCCTTAGAAGGGACTTATGTAAGTGAAGGTCCCTGAATCTGAGGCTTCATCAATGTTTTTAGAGTTAATTCCAGTTCTAACAGGTGGTACTGTTCTCTGTTTTTTAATACCCCTTTTCATTTTTGCCTCCCTAAATGGTGGTCTTTTCTCATTTACTTTTTCTAGTCCCAATGTCTTCAAAATCTCCTAACAATATTTATACCATAACTGCCCTAAAATCCTTTACTGACACTCAAATGTAGAGTATAATTTTCAACTAAAATTTTTCATTCTCAAGGTGTCCAAGGTAAAGACTTTACAATAAAATAAATGAGTAATAATTCAATTTCAAGTGACCAAGAATGGAAAAGAATATTTTGGTGCATGGAACTATACAGCTTCTTCTAAAATCATAGTTTACATTTTAATTGGTTGAAGGAATAAACGTATTCAATACATATTGGTTTATAATTAAAAAAAAATCTGAATACTTACCAAATTTCTTATAATAAAATAGATTCTATAGGTTGTTATCAACGATTTGAACTTTAGAATCAAATAAAATGCTAGAAGAAAAGGTACATGAAGTTATTTATGTTCTTGAAATGGGAAAGGCATGTTGAAGTGGGACACAAAGAACAGAAACTGCAAAGGAAAATTTGTGTTTTAATAAAATATTTAAACATCTGCAAGATTAAAGAAATAATATATATATCTATATGTAGACACACACATGCATACATATCTTAGTCACACTCTCTTGACATTCTTTAGACAATATTTTCCCAACATTACCTTGGATTTGATCTTTGCCTAGAAGCTATTACTGAATTTGAAAATGGTTTGCCATTTGGATAATCTGGGAATGATAATCAGTTTTATTTTAAAATCAGTAAATTTTGGCTCTTTTATATTTAACCATCTGTTTATTAGCTAATCTCACTGTTCATTTTATACAGGCAAATAGAAGAAGCCAGGTGGCACTTCCAACAATCTTTGCCTGAAATCCCTTTAGTCAAATATCCAGTTCATGAAGCGTATTTTCTATGCTTTCACAGGCAACAGTATTACTAAACTTTCTGCTGGGACATAACAATGGATTTCTTTTCTCTAACTTCCAATAACATTTTTCTCATGTTTTGTTGGGTACCCACCAAAAGCCTTGTTAAGTCCCCTTCAGGATTCCATCAATAATTTCAAAGTACTTTCAGCATTTTTCCGCTGCTGAGTCTCAAAGCCAATGCCTTATGTTTAAAGTTTGGTTACATAGCATCCAACCTCTAGTATCCAAATCTGTGCCAATAATCTCAAACTATGTAATTCCAAACTCAGTGGCATAAAACAATAGTGCTTGACTAATATTATCACTAAGGTTTCTGAGAGTTGATTAGGCTCAGCTAGGACGTCCTTGCTCAAGGTTTTTTCATGCAGTTTTAGTCAGATGGTGGCTGAAAACAACTTGAAGGCTTCTTACACACATAGGTGTAATTGCTTCTGGCTGTTGACTGAGGTCTCACCTGAAGCTGTTGGTCAGATTTTCTACTCTTAACCTCTCCGTGTGCCCTGAGCTTCCTTGAAGCATTGTTTCTGTGTTTCAAGAGCTGGCATCCCAAGAGAGGGAACCAGGCAGGTCCTATACTGCCTTTTGTGACCTAGCCTTAGAGGGCTTGCAGTGCTACTGCCACCACATAAGATTTGTTAAAAGTTAGTCACGGAAGAGACTTTGGGAATCATGGAGAAAAGACTACAAAAATCTGGTTCTCCATAAAGGCAATGGGAACAAAATTGTCAAAATCAGCTTTCTTAGAACTCTGGAAATTAACATAAGACCGTCAACAGTCCAAGGAACATTTCTTCTAGAGAAATTGTTCTTTCTTATTAAGAACACTGAGTTTTGTAGTGGTTTAACTTGCCCTGTTCCCATTTCCTTCTCCCCAGATTTGTGGTCCCTGTGAAAACTGGAAGGCAAGCAACTAAAAGAGAGAGTGACTGGGTAAGGAGTTTCTCCAAAAGCTTCATCTTCAGAAAATTGTCACTATTTGACTTGTGTGTGACTTCCTGGTAAAACCTCATACATAGGGCTGTTGTTATTTGATCTAAATCAGAGCTAACTGGGAAAAGCTCTGTTACTAAGGTCTTTGTTGGAAACAGTTAATCAATTGCAGTTGTTTCATTGCAACTGCCTGAGCTGGACGTACCCATTGGAAAAAAACAAGAGGCTGGCAAAACAAAAACAGACAAACAAAAACTTAAAAGAAAGATCTTGAAAATGAGATGACCATAGGGAGCTTTGAAGAGCTTACACATAATCTTGGGCATCTAGAAGACCACTCACATAAAGGGCTGTGTACATGCTCAAGAATTTCCTGAGAAGGTTCTTGCCTTTGGCTGGACTTGAGCCCCTACGCAACAAGATGTGAAGCCTATGACAGAATGTGAATTGCTGTAGTATTTAAGGAATGCTTCAATATACACAGAAAGCCCTTCAGCCAAGAATAGAAGACAAATTGATTTAAAGTAATTAAGAAAATTTCTGTCCAATCATTCTAATCACTGGCAGACCACTAAGCTAACTAAATAAGTCTTTAATGGGCACATACAACAGGAAATAAAAACTTGAAAGAATTATTCCAAGAATCTCAGTAGTAAAATAAACAATAGCAGCAGCAACAACAGTAACAAATAGTGATAACAACAAATGAGGAGACACATATCTGATTTCCAGAGATGCCATGTGATATTTAAAAGGTCCAATTTTCAACAAAAAAATTATGGAGACTCATAGAAACAGGCAAGTTTTGTCCATAGATGGGGGGTAAAAATCAGTGCCATCCTTGAAAAAGTCCAGATGTTGGTCTTAATGGACAAAGGCTGCAAATTGGTTATTATAAATACCTTCAAACACTAAAAGAAAAAAATTTCTAAAGAACTAAAGGAAAGAATGAGAAGCATGTCTTACCAAATAGAGAGTTCTGATAAAAAGATCCAAGTTATAAAAATAACCAAATGGAAATAATAGAGGTAAAATTATGATAACTGAAATGAAAATTCCTTAGAGGGGCTATAAGTCAATAGCATATTTGACTTTTCAGAAGAAACAGAAATCTTGAAAATGGATCAATTGAGATTATCAAGTCTGGTCATCAGAAAGAAGAAAAGAGCAAAGTAAAATGAGCAGACTCTTAGAGACTTGCGGAACACCATATGTATACGAATATATGCATAACGGTAGTCTAAAAAGTAGAGGGAGAGAAAGGGACAAATTCCTAGAAAGACATAAACTACCAAAAGGAACTTGAAGAAAAAATCTAAACAGACCTATAACAAGTGAAAAGATATTATTATTAATTAAATTGAATTAGTAATCTATAAACTTCTTATAAAGTTTAAACCTAGATAGTGAATTTTACCAATTATTCAAAGAAGACTTAATACCAATCCTGCACAAATTATTCCAAAAAAATAAAGATGGTAAGGAATTTAAAGGCATGAATTTATTATTATTATTTAAGATTTCTTAGTAACCTCTGGTTCTGTGGTCTTGCCATTTTCTTTAAATGCTCATTTCCTTTGAAGATTTTTTTCTGAATTTATCTACATGGGTTGAGCAGGTTTGTACATATATACTATGGCCTAAAAACTTGTCAGCCTACACAAAGAAGATTGATCCCACCTTGATTTTCATTACCTGAGGATCGAAGCTGGTGGGTGACTGGAGAGAGAGTGATTTATAAACACCAGTATCAACTCTGTGTATTTTTTGAAAAGGAGGGGTTGTTTGTAATTTTATTTAAATTCTTCTTTTCAACAGTTGGAAATATTACACTGTCTAAATCACTGAATCTGTACTTTTTTTTATAGCTGGTGTTCTTTGATGCTTTGATGGCTCTTGATGGCTTTAAGAAGTTGTGGGGTTTTTGTTTTTGTAGATAAATTATAGATTAAGATGTGATCAAAAGTTTTATTAAATTTGTACTTCAGCACATGAAAAAAAAAGTAGAGGATGTAGAAACAACCAACTCATTAGCCACTATTACCTTGATACCAAAATCAGACAGAAATCACAAGAATAAAAACTACAGTCCAATATTCTTTATCAATATAAATATAAAATCCTCAACAAAACCTTAGCAACCAAATCCAGGATCATGTAACAGTGATTATATACCTAACTGATTAGGATTTGTCCCAAAAACGTAAGATTGCTTTAATTTAATACAACACATGATATTAGTAAAAGACAGAAAACACTTGATTATCCCAGCAGACAGAAAAAAAGCATCTAACAAAATCCAACGTGGGCCGGGTGCGGTGGCTCACGCCTGTAATCCTAGCACTCTGAGAGGCCGAGGTGGGTGGATCGCTCGAGGTCAGGAGTTCGAGAACAGCCTGAGCAAGAACAAGACCCCGTCTCTACTAAAAATAGAAAGAAATTATCTGGCCAACTAAAAATATATATATAGAAAAAATTAGCCAGGCATGGTGGCACATGCCTGTAGTCCCAGCTACTCGGGAGGCTGAGGCAGTAGGATCACTTAAGCTCAGGAGTTTGAGGTTGCTGTGAGCTAGGCTGATGCCACGGCACTCACTCTAGCCCGGGCAACAGAGCGAGACTCTGTCTCAAAAAAAAAAAAAAAAATCCAACGTGCTTTCATAATAAAAACTTTAAACAAACCAGGAATCAAAGGGAAATTTCTGAACCTGATAAAGGGATTTTTGAAAGCCTACAGCTAACATCATACCTTATGAGGAAAGAATGAACAATTTCCTAAGATCAGGAACAAGACAAGCATATTTTTTTTCACACTTCTTCTCAACATTGTTGTAGAGATTTTAGCCAGAGCAATGGGGCAAAAATAAAATACAATAAATTAAATTAAATAAAGGCATCCAGATCAGAAGGGAAGAAGTAAAATTATCTTTATTTGCAGATATCATCTTCTATACATAAAATCCTAAGGAATCCGAAAAAGAAAACAATAGAACTAATACACACAGTTACTAAAGTTGCACAAGATAAATATATAAAAATCATTGTGGCAATGAACAATCCAAAAAGTAGGAAAACAGTTATATTACATTAACCATTCCATAACATTAAAAAATAAAATAGGAATAAATTTAACAAAAAATTTTCAAGGCTGAAAATTACAAAAATTGGTAAAAGAAATTAAAGATCAAAATAAGCAGAAAGATACCCATGTTCATGAATTGGAATGCTTAATATTGTTAAGATGGCAGTACTCCCCCAAAATGATCTAAAATTTCAATGCAGACTCTATCAAAACCATTGCTGCCCCTTTTTGTAAAATTGTTAAGCTGATCATAAAATCCATAGGAACATGCAAGGGATCCAGAATAGTCATTAAAGTCTTTAAAAAGATAAAGTTGGGAGGACTCAGTTCTCGATTTCATAATTTATTAAAAAGTTACAGTAATCATGACAATGCAGTACAAACATAAGTATAAACATACATATTAATTGAATATAATTGAGAGATCTCAAATATGCCCTTACATTTATGGACAACTTATTTTTGACAGAAGTGTCAAGACAACAGGAGAAAGAACAGTCTTTTCAAAAAATGGTTCTGAAACAACAGCTACACACATGCAAAAGACCTGAACTTCATACCACACAAAAAATCACTCAAAATAGATCATAGCCCTAAATATAATAACCAAAAATATCAAACTCTTAGAAGAAAACAGTAATAAAACTTTATGACTTGTTTTATACAACAGCAAAAGCACAAGTGACAAAGGGAAAAACAAATTGGACTTCATCAATTTAAAAATCTTGTATGTTTCAAAGGACACTTTCATCAAAGTGAAAAGACAACCCATAGAATGGGAGATTCTAGATGCATGCAGTGCACGTGTGCATTTGTGTGTATATGTATATATTGATCAGCATATCCTAGCTAAATTCATGTGTAGATTCAACTATAATTTGGCTCAAAAATTTTTTTGAAAGACCTAAACCAAATGACAGTATGAATTGGAAGTGTTTCAAAATGTACCTTAGAAAAGTTCTAGCAATTGCTTGTATGCGGGCTGAAACAATATAAAAGATGTACAAAGAATCTTTATTAATAGCATATCATAGTAGGAGCTGGACTGACTACTCTGCCTCTCTTTTCCACATTGATATATTTATTACAAATAAAATACATATATTTAACAAAAGAAAAAAAGTATTTTGGAGAACTTTGATAGATGTATATTTTGTCCAAGCTCAATTTTTCTTAAAATTAAACATTAACATCTCTGTTTTCTTTATTTTTAAGTAACAAAATGCAGATAGAATTTAATCTAAGAACAATCCTTCAGAGAAGTATGAAATGTTAAATAAATTATTGATGATTAATTTAGGTTATGAAATTGTACTCTAAAGCATCTCTAATTCTCTTACTGATTTTGAAAAAATGAAATTCCAACAAAGCATTTCAGAACTTGTTTTTCTTTTTTTATAATAAAACATCATTATCAGAAGTTATAACTAATATTTTATGTGCTAAATATCACAGCATTTATGTATTATACAAATTATTTTCATAGGTGATATATCAATTTAATTATTAAATTGTTATAAAACAGTTAATTAGCTCCTTCATGTGAATAATATAAATATTTAGTTAAAATTTATAAAGACAAGGATATTATGGCATATTAAGTTTTAATTCTCATCATTGATCCAGTGTTGCAGTCCTAACTCATCTTTACAGTATGGTGGACATAGTTTCATCCTCCTGGAAAATTAGTTATAGAAAGGATTTCACTGTCTAGCACATCAAGATTCACATATTCTCTCCTAATTATAACAGTGGCAGTTTCTCACCCAATCAATGGCACAGTGAATCAGGACTATTTCTTGAGTACAGTTGCATAGATCTGTCAGCCCTAAACTTGTTAAATTTCAGTGTTCTGAATAGTATTTCTTTTTCTATTTCTTAAGTAAACTCTTCGGTTTTAATTAAGATTTAAACTAAGGTAAAACTTAGGCTGTGACTTTCATGCCTTTTACCAGAGTTACCTGTCCAACAGGCAGAATAACTTTCAAATTTTTGAAAGAACAAAGGACCAAGGCTACTAAATTAATATTGTAGACATGTCCTTAATCTTATTTTCGTAACATTTTAGACATGTCCTTAATCTTATTTTCGTAACATCTGTTTGCAAATATTTTTTCATTTCAATTGATCCTATCTGAATGACATTAAAATAAGTAAAAAAATTATATAGAATTAAAAGGATCTGATCAATTAATTAACAAAGACATTGAATACCAAATGCCCAATTCTCCTCTATTCCAAACGTGCAGGAGGACATAATGAGGAGGAATAGATGTGGGGAAATCTAATTTGGGAGATAAGATGTGTGCATATTAATAGATGACTAAAAAATTCCAGACATTATGATAATCACAATATAATTGGTGTACACACTTACAGACATAAAAATTGGAGGAAAGTAATAGTTCCTTAAGGTTAGATGAAGAAAAATGCCTTATGGAAGAAGTTTGAATCTACATCCAAACACTATCCTCCTTTGCTTCATCTGACATACTTCTGATATCTGACAGAAAACTTGTTTTTTAATCTCTGTATTTCCACAAAGTCTCTGCTCCTCTTTTTCTGTTCTGTCCCAGTACCTTACAACCTGCTGGAAAGGATACCATCCTATTTTACAGTAGGGGTGCTTAGACATAAATCTTCATAGCCATCATTAGTGAGGCACAAAGACTGGATTCTCAACATATTTAATAATGAATGATTGTTCAGGCACACATATATACTCACTGTTATCCATGTGGTTTCTGGGACCTCAGATTGGAGACGTTAACAAGACCTAGCAGCTTTGATAGGAAGAAAACTAAAGTCAGCTTTTCTTGTAGTTTATGTGCTCCCAGAGAGCAAATATATGTCTTTTATGAGTCTTTTCTATAGTTTTTGGAACTGCCATAGCTAGATAAATATTACTTTCTGTGTTTGACATTTTTGAAGGTCTGCAGACCATGCTAATATGTTTCTACTTTAACACCTTGCCTCTTTTGTTTATTTATACATAATAGCCATACATATTTTGTGGGTATCTGTGATATTTTGATACATGTATATAATTTGGATATCCATCACTTCATTTATCTTTTTTTGTGTTGGGAACATTAATACTTCTAGCTATTTTGAAGTATACAATAAATTATTGTTAATTGTAATCCTACTGTGCTATCAAAAACTGGAACTTATAACTTATATCTAACTGTATTTTTGTACTCATTAAACAGCTTCTCTATGTCCCCTGCTCCCTTCCCAGCCTCTGATAACCACCAACCTCTACATCCATGACATCAACTTTTTAGCTCCCACATATGAGTGAGAGAACATGAAATATTTGTCTTTCTGTGCCTGGCTTATTTTACTTAACATAATGACCACCAATTCCATCTATGTTGCTGCCAATTACAGGGTTTCATTTTTTATGGCTGAAAAATATTCCATGGTGTTTATGTATCACATTTTCTTTATTCATATCCACTGATGTGCACTTAGGTTGATTCCATATCCTGGCAATTGTGAATAATCAGTATATCACCTCTTGATGGAGAATTGTAAATTATTTCTACTTGTTCCCTTTAGTCCTGCCTGACATACCTTATGTTTTCAAGAGGTTTGGCATCGCTCTCAAGTCTTTCTGAGGAGGAATAGATTCGATAAATAGTCACACTAAATTGTTATCTGATCATAAATTCCACATACCTGTTGTTTCCCGCACTTACAAATTATCTTATTATTATCTTCTAATTTTATTTCTTTCTCTTGGCAAACTATTAGCAAAGATTGAATCTTTTATTACAACGGTGTGATCTTTTTCATGGCACCACACATAGTTATATTTATTATTTTGTCATATCAGTGGGTTATGAACTCATAGTGATCTTAATTATCATTATTAGTAACTACTAAATATATCCTACATACACTAATCAGGTGTGGAAGGAGTAATTTATGCTTAATTTGAGATTAACAAAGCTCTACTTATTGTTTAAGCTTATGTCACTCAGTTTAGTTGGAAGGGATAAGGAAATAATGTTGCCTCAACTTAGTGCTGGGAACATAAGAAATATGTCATAGATTTAAAAATAAATCAGGATAAATTTCATTTTTAACTGTTAGTGGGATAAGTTTTGCTGATTGTGGAGATTCAACTGGGCATTTGGGAAGTAGAAGAGCACCAGGCTCACACCAGGCAAGAGAAAAAGGAAAGACACAAACCAGATCTAAGATGCTCGGTCGTTAGCAGGCAGCTTCTAAGGTAATTGGTAAGAAAGTAGTTAAGTAAAGACAGAGTATAAAGAGACCTTAATCCAGACAGATAGAGGCCTGTTTAAGGGCAAGAGAAATAATATGGTTTGAAGAACTTATTAAAGAACTGTGATACAGAGCAGGTTCAAAATGGGAGATTTGATCTTTTAATACTACTCTAAAAATTGTGCTTAATAAATTATCATATTTTCCATTTAAATGAAATACAAAAAGAGGCAAAACTCACCTATTGTTTAGAAGTCAGGATAATGGCTACCGTTGTCAAGGGGCAGTTAGTGACTGGGAGGAGTCATAGGGGTACTTTTGGTGGCCAGTAATACTCTATGTTTTGATCTGGGTGTGCTTACAGGGGTGTGTTTAGTTAGTGAGAAATTTATTTTTACATTTAGTAGGTGTGTACTTTTTATGTGAATATTATACTTCAGCGTTATAAATATAAAATATAAACATCATATTTATATTATAATATTGTAAACAACAAAAGTTTTTTAAAGTAAAAAATGAGTAGATTTAAAAGGAAAATCACCTCTGCAGTGCATCTGCCTTAAGCGGATGGTTTTATAGGTATTTCTCAAGCCCTGAGAGATGAGCCATGCTGCAGAATGGCTTCTGCACTAGCTGACTAGGTCACAAATGGTTCCTCTCAGCTCTCCTCGTCCCTCCCTTTATACTACATATCATGTTAGTATTCTCAGCTCCTAGTTAAATATTAATATGCAGAGAGCTTCATCATTGTGTGTTAGGCTGGGGTGGATAAAAAAATACAATAATGATTTGATACTTCCCTACTCAGGATACTGAGGGAGGATATCCTCAAATACTGGGTCATCTTTCTCAAAGCATATCTGGCTAGCAGTATACATTTGCAACCTTATATGGGCCAGAGAGTGATGGTGTTTTACCTCCAGATTGAGGTGGTTATTTTTAACCATGGACACCCTGAGAGGTTAAGCTGGGTCTCAGCAGCTACATTCTATCACCAAGATCTGGGTTTTGTTAGTGTTCCCTCCCCACCAGCTCTTGTTCTTTACAGTACAGTGTTGCTTTCACTGACCCTGTCTTCCAAGTGCCATTATTTCAGGAGTAAGGTCCTTATTTCCCATTATCTTATTCCTTCATGTCAGATAAGACATTTTGTGATAGTTAATTATATGTGCCAGTTTCATTAGAGCGTGGAATGCTGAGATACTTGGTCAAATATTATTCTAGGTGTGTCTGTGTTTTCAAATAAGATTAATATTTGAGTTGATAGAGTGGATTATCCTCCCTAATGTGGGCATCCCTTATCAGTCAGTTGAAGGCCTAAATAGAACAAAAAGACTGATTCTCCAAAGAGAAGGAGGGACCTCCTCTTGCTTGAGCTGGGTCATCAGTCTTTTCCTGCTGTCAGACTAGAACCGAAACATTGGCTCATTTTGAGTCCTGAGCCTACTGGCTTTTGGACTGGAACTTCCACCGTCAGCTCTCCTGGGTCTCCAGCTTGCCAGCTGTAGATCTTGGGACTTCTCAGTCTTCATGAATGTGTGAGCCAATTCTTTATATTAAATATCTCTCTCCCTCTGCTTTCTCTCTCTCTCTTTCCTTTCTGTCTTCAGAGAAGGGGGATATATATCCTGTTGGTTGTGTTTCTCTGGAGAACCCTGACATGGTCTAGATGATTTAATAACTACAGTCTCAACCACTATAACTGATGTCTGTAGAGGGATACAAGTTTATGATAGCCAAACAAAACAAAACAAAATCAAAATACTATCCTGGTCAGATTGTAGTGATCACTATTGACTATTTCCTATCCATGATACCATTCTCCTTAAAACACAACTTTCTGAGCTATTTTACAAGGGGAATATTATAAAAACAATAATATATTTAATAGAGAAAAATCTCCCATGAACAGGTATTTATGTCTTTTGTTTCAACCAAGTTTAGATTATCACAAACAGAATTTTAGGAAGCAAATACCTTTCTCAATGCATGTGCTGGTGAACGAGGGAGAACTTGGTTTTTCTGGCATACCACAGACAAGTGTTCAGCCATCCCCATTAAAGGAAGATGGTGTGACAAGAGAAGTGACCAATTTAAGAAAGCTCCCTTTTTAGTCAGAACCAAGAGTGGGGTCAGGAAAGGACTCTGCAAGGCTATTTTGACCTCACTAGCAGGGACAATGAGACTTAATGGTAATAGTTATCTATTTCTGATAAAGAAGTACTTCCACCCTGGTGTGGGCAGTATTTATTCTGTCATTTGGCTGTCTTAGAGAGAGAAGGGCTTCAAAGAGTTCTTATTCAGGAGAAAGAGAAGTCAATGTAAAATTTCAACTTATACTGAAAAGGCTTCAAATACCAAACCTAGAGAACTAGAAAGAAAAAAAATTGGAAAGATAGGAGAATCACCTATTTGATCTAAGTTATATAATGTAACCTTAATTTTGAATTTAAAGCTTATATTATACAGAGAATGTGTTAGCTGACTGAAATTAATTCACATACATAGGGAGTGGTACATCTCCTTGTGGGGTTCTGAAATTTTTTAAACACATATTTGTTTACTGAAATCAGTGCTTTAAAAAGCTAACTCCCTGGCTATAGTGCCTCGTCCAGATAAAAAAGGCAGTGAAGAGCCACAAATAGAACCTAACCAACCTTTGAGGACAACTAACCAAGTCTACTTAATTTTGGTGATATTAAATGTTACACCAGTTTAATAGAATTTATGACTTTTTAAATGAATGTTAGTCAAATAATTTTACAGAAAACCTTCTTAGTATCTTAGGATAGATTGTATTCTACAACTCAGAGTAATAAAATTGTTTCTTGGGTGGACAACATAATTATTAAAACACATCCTCAGCTAAACATAGTGTTACAATATTTTTTCCTTAATTCAGAGGCTTTCTAGCTAGAAATGCCAAGAAAACAGATTCTATTCATAATATCTCAATGCTTTTAAAGCCTTAGGATAGTGTTAGACTTTAAAATTTTTAAAGTGGATAATTTATCGCTTAGGCGCTATTTATAAACATCCCAGTGAAAGAAGGGCACATTATCACACTGGCAAGTTAGAAATGTTTCTGTATCCCACTCATGAATAAAATCTTTTTTTTTCATGAATAAAATCTTAAAGCAAAATTTTGCTCAATGGGTAGGAAAACAGTCTGTCTTCACTGAGTTTTAAATGTATGCAATTATAAAAAGCATTCTTGTTTACAATACATATGACTAAAAACAGCAAATGCGTTTTGGTGATCATCTAGCTGTGGATGACATCTAAGGCTTATCTGCTGGGCCAGCTTCAGCAACATGGGGGAAGCCTGGGTACCTTAAATTAAAAGTTTTGGATTCATCAAAAAAGATCAACTGGCAAGATCAGTTAGCCTTGGAAAAGTCAAGATAGAGAAAGTGTGACAGCATTTTTTTCTTTTCATTACAGATAAAGAAATTCAGTGTCAAAGGTGTCTATAGCATTAAGTTCTTTGAATTTTCAGAGAACTCGATCAATGAAGAAACCAGATTTATTTGGGGTTTTCACAGAAGTTAAACCTAACATCCTACTACTAACGTTGTGTGGCAAAGGAAGGCAACTGGCCCTTCATTGGGTGAGTAGTATAATTTAAAAGAAAAAAACAAAGCTTACAAAGATTGAAAAAGCAGCAATGGAAGAGATGTAAAGAAGCAGGTATTTAATAATTGTATTGGAGGGAGGAATATAAAATGGTACAATAGGGTGGATAATCAAAAAATATTAGCCCAAGTTTATAATGTAAACTCTTTGACTCCACTACTGTACTTCTAATGTTTTATTATAAAGAAATGATAAATAATTTGGTGTGCTATTAATAGCAAATCTATGAAAAATTGAAATGTTCTACAGCAGGAAATAGAAAACAAATAATATAGCAATATATTGTTATAAAGCTAGTTTATTAATAAGAATGATAAAGTTATGTTAAAAAGGATAAGGCTGCACGGACATGAAAACTATTGAGTTTGATTAAAAATTATAAAACAAGGTAAGAAAAATTTGGAGTATTCTATCTGTATAGTGGGTGCTATAGATGGCCCCCTTTTCCATGAACACTCTCCATCTGATTTCTCCAAATGCCTGAGAGCTTTGTCTGGCCTCAGAAATATGCATGGCAGGCCTGAAGTACTAGGAAGTTAACACCCTGGAGAGTAGCCCTCAGCCAATAATAGGTGGGAATTTGTGAATAAATACTCCAGGTTCCTCTCCCACTGGGTGGGACAACTCAGAGCCATGTTCTCTACACTTTCCCAGGGGTTTTCAGCAGGACTGAGCCTGAGTCTCTCACAGTGATAACTTATCCATTAATGCCCCCCAATGGGCTTTCTTCTCATCTGCATGCTCTTCTGCTATGCATGCTTCTGAGTTCACTTCCCATATAAAATTATTTGCTTTCCAGTCCTCACTCAGGGTCTGCTTAAGGGGAAATCCAGCCTAAGGCAATATTTTTGTTTGTATTATATATGTGTGTGTATGTGTATGTGTGTGCAGTATGAGGCTATTGGAATATAAATAAAAATGTTAACAGGGCTTTTCTGTGCAATAGAATTAGAAATGATATTTATAATTTTCTATGTTATATTTTAATACTATTCAACACAAGAAAGATTTGTGGACCAGAAAAGCAGTACACTATGTTTCCTGGGTATGTTGAGTCCTAGGCTGAGGAAAGATATACTCCAGATGGGAGAAGGAAGATGTTTGAAATTCATCTATGGCCTTCCTGGGTAGGTTTGCCCATTCTGTTCTGGAACTTGAGCTCCGCAGGATATGGGCTAAAGGTAGAGTCTCTCAGTGGGCCTGCAGTGAGGAACTGGAGCAGGCAAAAGTAAAGGAAATGAGGTGGATCTGTCATAAAAACAAGAGAAATTCAAGCCTCCTGGCTTTCCCATAGCATATCAATTTAGCACACAATAGGAATGATTTACTAATTTATTTTCTGGCTAGAAGACCCTTTCTGTCATCTTGACTGCTGTTTTTCATAATTGCTTTTAAAAACGACTATGCAATTCTAAAACAACTGAAGTCTATTAAAATAACATACATATCAATGTCATCATACCGTGGCAAGGTATTAGTGTAGCATAAGTTCACATGAAGAAATATCGGCAATGAATATATACAAATTTTTAGGAATAGAACTACAGATTATTCAGACAACCTCCATTAATTTTCTTGATGTTGAAAGACAATGATTTATTACCATAGCTCTATACAAATTATGTATTGGTATAATTCTTTATTTACTCCCTTTAAAGTTGGCATGTTTTTATTATAAAAATTAGACATCTTGCTCAGAATTTGATTTTTGCTCATTAAATCAATGAACTAAAGATAAATAAAAACCATATATTCCAATTGTGACTAATGTCACGGATTGGTAATTTTACCTTATTAAGCATTAATTTCCTGTTTATTCCATTTAACTCTAAATAAAATAAAAACATGGCAGGGTTTTTTATTAACTAAAAGTATAAATCGTATTCTACTCTAAAACTAAGAAATAGCAGGAAAACATAGGTTAGTGGTGAGCCACAGACTTCCTAATCAAATCTGTAAACCATGTACACATTATGTCAACTAGACAGTGTTTGAACATTTATGTAGAAAAATATAACAAAAAACATTTTGGTATTTTGATTATGGAACAAAAAAATATTAACTGCAAAATAAAATTTTGTCATTCTGATATTTGCACTTCTCTATTTGGTCAAGGGAAATTTAAAGTATCTACATGACTACTCTGGGACAAAATTGTGTTTAAGAAACATGAGTCATTAAAAAATGCTTTGGAATTTTCTGTTATGTGAAGATTCACATTATTTCCTGACACTTCAAATCATATTCAAAAAGATGTAGTCTAAACTTTAACACCAAACAAGTTGATATTAAGAATAAACTCAATTGAAGTACATCATGTTTCAAGAAAGTGAAAATATAAAATACAGTTCAGGGATGTCCTTGCATGTAATAGAACTTAAACTGGGATTATTATTAAGAATAAATTATTACAGTGTAAATATAAGATTTAACTTACTGGTTTATATGTGAAATCTGATCTGGCATTCCACTAATGGCAAAAAAGCTGAAAAATATATATATAAATATAGGCTAGAGAGAATTTTTTAATATAGAACATTTTTATATAGTCAAAGTTCTTTCAAGCTAATATTCGGAAGAAATTTTGAATATTTTATTTTAGCAGAACTCGAAAACTAAAATGCTTAAAGCAAGGTAGAAAGATGCTATTGAATTGATATACTCAATATCAGTTTTTCTCAATATGTACTGATTAAAATGCTCTTAGATTAAGTTTATAAAGCATAAAGATAAAGCTTAGCTTGGAGAAATATTAATTGTCCATCAAATATGTTTATTTAAGTATGCATGGTAGAACCCTGTTGATGAATAACTTGGCATGGTCTCCTTATCTATGTTGTTAACTGAGAGTTGCATTCAATTAGAAGTCAAATACTAAATTAAAATTTTTTCTTGGTACTAAAAATGTATTTTCAAGCCCAAATGAATAAACTGATTTTTGTATGTTTCATGCACATCAATAATATTTTAACAGTCCAGAGTTCTTTACCTTTTGTCCTCCTCTTTATATCTGTGCTACTCTTTTTTTTTTTTTTTTTTTTGAGACAGAGTGCCACTTTGTTGCCCTGGCTAGAGTGAGTGCCGTGGCATCAGCCTAGCTCACAGCAACCTCAAACTCCTGGGCTTAAGCGATCCTACTGCCTTAGCCTCCCAAGTAGCTGGGACTACAGGCATGCGCCACCATGCCCGGCTAATTTTTTCTATGTATATTTTTAGTTGTCCAGACAATTTTTATTTATATTTTTAGTAGAGACGGGGTCTTGCTCAGGCTGGTCTCGAACTCCTGACCTTGAGCTATCCACCTGCCTCGGCCTTCCAGAGTGCTAGGATTACAGGCGTGAGCCACCGTGCCCGGCCTATGCTACTATTAATTTTAATAGTAAATGATAAAAATAAGAAAAATTCAGTGAATGTAATATGTTACTTTAAAATGCATCTTTTGCCTCATAAATGAACCTAGAATTTTTTTTAAGCTTGGTATATTAACTTTTCACTTTAATTTTTTATTGATATAAGATAGTAGTGCATATTTATGGGGTACATGTGCTATTTTGATATATGCATACAATGTGTAATGATAAAATCAGAGTAATTGCAATATCCATCACCTCAAACATTTATTATTTCTTTATGTTGGAAATATTCCAAATATTCTCTTCTAGCTATTTTGAAATATACAATAAATTCTTGTTAACTGTATTCATCTTACTGTGCTATAAAAAAATACAACTATTCCTTCCATCTAACTATAGTTTTGTACCTATTAACCAACCTCTCTTTATCTCCCATCCTTCCCAGCCTCTGGTAACCACCATTCTACTTACTATCTCCAGGACATCAATTCTTTTAGCTCCCACATGTAAGTAGGAACATGCAATATTTGTCTTTTTGTGCCTGGCTTATTTCACTTAACATAATAACCTCAGATTCCCTCCATATTGCTTCACATGACAGGATTTTACTCTTTTTTATTGCTGTACAATATTCTGTTGTATATATATACCACTTTTTTATCCATTTATAGAGTCGTGAATGCTTAGGTTGATTTCATATCTTGGCTATTGTGAACAGTGTTGCAATAAACATGGGAGTGCAGATATCTCTTTAATATACTGATTTCTTTTCCTTTGGTATAGACAATAGTAGAATTCCTGGATCATGTGTTCGTTCTATTTTTAGTTTTTTTAAGGGACTTTTATACTGTTTTCCATAGTGGCTGTGCTAATTTATACTTCTACCAATAGTGTGAGTGTTGCCCTTTCTCCACATCCTTACTATCATCTGTTATTTTTTGTCTTTTTTACAACAGTCATTTGTAGTGGGGTAAGACGATTTCTCATTTTGGTTTTCATTTGCATTTTCCTGATGTTTAGTGATGTTGAGCATTTTTTCCAATACCTATTGGCTATTTGTATGTCTTCTTTTGAGAAATATCTATTCAGAGCTTTTGCCAATTTTTAATCAGATTAGTTGTGTTTTTCCTATTGAGTTGTTTGAGTTCTTTATATATTCTGGTTATTAATACCTCATCAGATGGATGATTTGCATGTATTTTCTCTCATTCTGTAGGATATCTCATTTTGTTGATCATGTCCTTTGCTATACAGAAGCTTTCTAGCTGGCTGTAATTCCATTTGTCTATTTTTGCTTTAGTTGCCTTTGCTTTTGAGGTCTTTCTCAAAAAATCTTTGCCCAGAACAATGTCCTGGAGCATATCCCCAATGTTTTCTTCTAGTAGTTTCATATTTTCATATCTTACATTTAATTCTTTAATCCATTTTGATTTGACTTTTGTATATGGTTAGATACAGGAATCTAGTTTCATTCTTCTACAAATGGCTATCCAGTTTTCCCAGCACTATTTATTGAAAAGACTGTCCTTTCCCCAGTGTATGTTCTTGACACCTTTGTGAAAATGAATTGGCTGTACATGGAGAATTTGTTTCTGGATTCTCTATTCTGTTCCACTTGGTCTAGGTTTTTATGCCAGTACTATCCTGCTTTTGTTACTATGCCTTGTAATATATTTTGACACCAGGTAGTGAGATGCCTCCAGCTTTATTCTTTTTCCTAAGGATTACTTTAACGATTCAGAGCCTTACATGGTTCCACATACATTTTAAGATTGTTTTCTCTATTTCTGTGAGGAATGTCACTGGTATTTTGATGGGGATTGCAATAAAACTGTAAATTGCTTTAGGTTGTATTGTTATTCTTACAATATTAATTTTTCCATTCTATGAACATGAGATGTCTTTCCATTTTTTGATGTCCTCTTCAATTTTTTTAATCAACGTTTTATAGTTTTCTTTGTAGAGATCTTTCACTTCTTGGGTTAAATTTATTCCTATAGATTTTTTTTTGTAGTTATTGTAAATAGGATTGCTTTCTTGATTTCGTTTTCAGATTGTTTGCTGTTGGCATGGAAGTACTACTGATTTTTGTATGTTGACTTTATATCTGGAAATTTTACTGAATTCTTTTATCAGTTCTAACAATTTTTTTGTGTAGATTTTAGGTTTTTCTAAATATAAGATCATGTTGTCTGAAAACAATGACAATTTCACTTTTTTCTTTTCAATGTAGATGCCCTTTCTTTCTTTCTTTTGTCTAATTGCTCTGCCTAGGACTTATAGTACTATATTGAATGAAAGTGATGAAAGTGGTCATCCTTGTCTTATTCCAGATCTCAGAGGAAAAGCATTCAATTTTTTTCTACTTGGTATGATATTAGCTGTGGATTTATCATATATAGCCTTAATCTTGTTGAGGTATCTTCCTTCAGTTTGTTGAAGAGTTTTTATCATGAAGGGATGTTGAATTTTATCAAATGCTCTTTTGAGCTTCTATTGAAATGATCATATGGTCTTTGCCCTTATTTCTATTAATTTGATGTATCATGTTTATTCATTTCCATATGTTGAATGATACTTACATCCCTGGGATAAATCCCACTTGATCATGGTGAATGAATTTTTTAATGTGTTGCTGAACTCAGTTTGCTAGTATTTTGTTGAGGATCTTTGCCTCTAGCTTCATCAGGGATATTGGCCTGTAGTTTTCTTTTTTTATTGTGTCTTTGTCTGGTTTTGATATCAGGGTAATATTGGCCTTGTTCAGTTTTTTTGAAGAGTCTGGGTAGAATTGGTGTTAGTTCTTCTTTAAATGTTTGGTAGAATTCAACAGGTAAACCATCAGGTAAAGGGCTTTTCTTCGATGAGAGACTTTAATGCTGCTTTAATCTCATTACTCATTATTGTTCTGTTCAGGTTTTCTGTTTCTTCATGGTTCAATCTTAGCAGGTTGTATGTTTCCAGAAATTTATCCATTTCTTCTGAGTTTTCTAATTTTTAGCATATAGTCATTCATAAAATTCCATAATGATCTTCCATAGTTCTGTGGTATCAATTGTAATGTCGCCTTTTTCACTTCTAATTGTATTTGGGTTTTTTCTCTTTTTTATTAGTCTAGCAAAAGTTTTATAGATTTTGTTTATTTTCAAAAACAACTTTTTGTTTTGTTGATATTTTTTATTTTTGTCTCAATATTATTTATTTATGTGATAATTTTTATTATTTCTTTCCTTCTATTTTATCCACTGTAAGCATTGCTATTTCTGCTATTTTTGGTTTCCATGTGCATGGAATATCTGTTTCCATCCCTTAACTTTATGTCTTATATTATAGGAGAATTGAGTTTCTTGTAGGCAATGTATAGTTTGGTATCTTTTTTTTATTGATTCAGCCACTCTATGTCTTTTGATTGGAGAATTTGGTCCATTTGCATCCAGTGTTATTATTGATAGATAAAAACTTACCCTGTTGTTACTTGTTTCATGGTTTATTGTAACTTCCTCTTTTCTTCCTTTTTACTGTCTTCTTTTGTGGTTAAGTGATTTTCCCTGGTAGTATGTATGGTAGTGTGTTTTAATTCTTCTGTATGATTTTTAGCGTATCTTCTATAAGTTTGTGCTTTGTGTTTACCACGAGGCTTGCAAAAAACATCTTATGGTTATATCAAGTTGTTTTAAATTAATGACAACTTAACTTTGATCACAAAGGAAAGAAGGAAACAAGTAAAAAGAAAACTAAAACAAACAAACAAAAAATACTACATTTTAACTCTGTCCCCTCCCACATTTTGACTCATTTATATTAGAGGTCACGTATCTTTGTCTCTCCAGGGTCTGTCTCTGGTGACTTATGTAGTCCATTTGCTGAGGTCATATTTCCCTGATCTTGATGCTTTTGGATATTCATCAGTGTCTGGGCATTGAAGAGGTAGGTACGTATAGTAGTCTTCACAGTTTGACATTGTTTGCACCCTCTTCCCTCAGAGGACCTTCCAAGAATTCAAAGGGGACTGACTGTTGAGTTCTCTAACCCTGTGGCCGCTGAGGCTGTTTCAGCACTAGAGGATGCTCTAAGCCTAGTTACACTGTTAACTCTCTTGAAGACTCTTAGATACCCAGCCCTGAGGAGCTTGGGAAGGTCAGGTAGTATTCCCTGAGTTCACAGGGAAAGTCCTCTGCTTACTTCCCATTCTTTCACTCAAATGGAAGAAGTCTTTCTCTATGCTGGAGTTGGGGGAGGTATGATGTGGGCACTCCTGTGGCCACCACAGCTGGCACTGGTCTGGGTGACACCTAAAGCTCACAGCTGCACATCTGCTGCTTCACTTGGTCAGCTAATGCCTGACTGCTGCTGCTGTTTATTCAAGGCCCAATGCCACCTTAGTCAGCTGTTAGTGAAACTGGCCAGGACTCTGGTCTGTTCTGCCTGGGGTGGCAGTTTCCCTGCTGGCTTCAGGTGAGTCTAGAAGCATTGCCCAGGAGCAATGGCCTGGATTCAGGGACTTCAGTGTTCTGGTCAATGCTGTGTTTTATTGTGTTGGGCCTGGTACTAGGTTTCAAGAGTAAATCCCTTGTACTTTTCCTTCTCCTTTCCCCAAGTGGAAAAGAAAAAGTACTTCACTGAACTGCTTGGAGCTAGGGAAGGCATTACACAGCCATGCCATGGTCACCACAGCTGGTGTCCCATTGGGTTGCACTCCAAGCCCATAGCCTCCCAGACCAATACAGAAACAGGGCTCACCCACGGGCTGCCACCACTGCTTGGCTGCCACTGAAATTTATTCAGGGTTAGAGGCCACTTTAGTCAGCTGGTGATGAAGTTGACAGGGACTTGTCTCCTCTTGCTGGGGCAGCAGATGTCTCTCTAGCCTCAGGTGTATCCGAATGCTCACTGTCCTGGAACCAAAGGCCATGGAATTCTGCCCTGTGCTGTATTCCACTGTGGCAGGGCTGGCACTAAGTTCCAATGCAAAGTTTCACATTCGCTTCTCTCTCCCTCTCCCAAGCACACAAATTCTCTCTTCTCACTACACTGCCTGGGTTGAGGGGAAGAGTAGTGTACACAATGTGAGACTGTTCTTCATACCCTCTTCAAAGTGTCTTTTCTTGTTATTATGCTAAATCAAACACTGTGATATCTCACCTGAATTTTCAGTTCTTGTGAAGGTGCTTTCTTGCATGGATAGTTGTTCAATTTGATGTTCCTCCAGGGAGACAATTAATTGCTGGAGGGTTCTATTTGGCCATGTTGCATTGCGGAATCTCTAATTATTTGCATATCTATGTTTGACTATAATAGAAAAATAAAATAACCACCTATTTTATTGTTTGTTCTTAATTATTGTTGTGGTTGTTTTAATTAGCTTACTATTTGTCAGGTATTTTGCTAAGCATTAAATATACATTAACTCCTGCAATTGTCAAAATACTCTTTTTAAACAGGTTAACCTATTGTTTCCATAGAACCAATAATATCGTTGAGACTTAAGCAGCTCATTTAACTCCACACAGTTTCTAAGTGTCAAAGTTGATATTTGAGTGGATCTAATTCAGAACTTGGGCTCTGGTTTTTACTGTTGCTAAGACATTCTCCTATTGCTTCTTTACAAAATATTGCATAACTTACCTTAGTCTTATGTCCATAACCTTGCCCAAGAATTTAATATTTTATAATGCATTTGTTCATTTCTAATATATAATCTTTTTTCTGTATGCTTTTGAAGGATATGATATAGGAATACCATCTAGAAACCACAAATAATTTAGTATACTAATAATGTACCTAATGTACTTGTGTTCCCTTTCTAAATGTCTTAAATTAAGAAAATATATATATATATATATATATATATATATATTTTTAGAACAAGGTTCTATTATGTAAAGTTATTTAGCAGTGATCAGGTCCATCATTGTAGAGTGATTTAAAAAAACTGTCCTGAAAGACTGGTATCATCCTTATTTTACCATTTACTAACCATATGCCACTGGGAAAGTTAATTATTTGTTCTTTGCCTCTGATTTTGTGCTTTTGAGAAGAGCAAACCATTAACACTTCATGGAGTTGCAGTGATGATTAATTTATATACTATATTTATACGGTGACTAGTAAAATGGTGACTAGTATTACAATGAAAGTAATGATAGGTAATAAAATATGTAAGTTGTTCATGTCCTTTCACCTTACCACTGGTCCTTATTTCTGTCTGTGTCTTTCTTTATTTCCTCTTCTTTATAAATTTTAGTGACTTTTGCTTTTCTGGAAAGATATTATTTCACATTTTTGTTTCATTAAATATACAAGTTTCCCTGCTTTAAAAAAAAGAGCTTGGCAATTTACAGCAGTTTTATATTATTTCTGTTCTTTTGGCCAAGTGCACAAAGTATAAACTCAGTTACTTTCTAATCAATCACTCCAAGTATGTGGGTTTGGCATTGCATACTGGTTGGTTAATAGCTCTAATGATGTTCTCAGCAGTAGGATGGCTTTTTTAGCACAAGTTTCAGTCTTTACTAATATTCCTGTGCAACATTCTCTTTTATCATTTTGTCATTTTCCTGATGGATTTCCATACACTGAGGTATTTGTAAAATCTATCAACTGTCAATTTTAGGATTACATTTCATTATAAAAGGTAAGCTTTCTAAATGTTTCATTTCAAGCTTACAAATGATCACTTCTTTCTTTTTTATGAGAATCATTTCCTTCTCATTATAAAACAGCTTATAAAATCCAAATCCATCCTAAATTTCTTCTTCCACGATGGTAGGCAAAGAGAAATGTCTCTTGGGTATTTTCAAGTAACTCTATTCTCCATATTCATTTATTATTCCAGTGAATTAGTAAAGCATAAAATCAAGTTTTGAAACTTAAAGAAAAAGCCTTTAAAAATTCTTAGATTCAGAGGATACATCTCTAGAAAATTTCTACTAATATATTTCTTCCTATATAGTCTTATTATAAACGTTTAACATGTTTATAAATAAACATAGAGAGCAATTAAATTTAGACAAAGGAGAATGTAAAAAATTATTTGATTCATATCCATTTTCAATAAAGTATTTTTGAGTAGTTTCTGATCAAATATATTAACATGAATTAACTTATCATATGTTCCATTAAAATTCAGTGTTTCAAAGGAACATTTGTTTTCTCTACAAAGTCTAATAAAATAAAACTGTGCCCAGCCTAAAACTGACTACTGAAAAGAAAAGAGCAAAGCAAATATGTCCTGGGCACTCCTCAAAATTACTTCCTGGGACTTGTTAAGGTGGACAGATCAGCTAGGACAAGTAGTAAAAGCACTCTTGTCACCAGTTTTTCCAAATATATATCATTTTTCTTAAGTCTTCTAACCATCCCTTAGCTTGCTTACCCATTGGCAGGTGACTCTCCTATTTCAGAGAGGACAGGTTCTATCAAATGATGTCTTAGTTCCTTTGGGCTGCTATAACAGAATAGCATTGACTGAGTGGTTTAACAACAACAGAAATTTATTTTACACAGGTCTGGAGGCTGGAAAGTGCAAAATCAAGGTGACAGCAAATTCAATGTCTGATGAGGGCCTGCTTCTTCCTAAGTGGCCTTCTCACTGTAACCTCAATGATGGAATGGACCAGGGAGCTCTCTGGGGTATCTTTTATAAGGGTACTAATCCCATTAATGAGAATAAGGTCTCCACCCTCGTAATCCTCTCACCTTCTAGATACCCTACCTTAGTACTGTAACCTTGGGTTAGGATTTCAACATATGAATTTGGGGAGTGTGGGAGGTACACAAATATTTAGACCACAACAAACAGGAAATACCTGTTGTTCTAAATTCCAAATTGCCAGTAGAGTGATCTTTCTGTAGAAGGGGATAAATGCAACATTTTCCATATTGTAGGAGGTGATAGCAGTGAGAGAAAATAAGGACCTCAGTCCAACCAACAACTGCAAGGAATTGCAATCTTTCAACAATCTGAGTAAGCAGAAAATGAATTCCCTTCTATAGTTTTCCTGCCAACACCTTGATGAATGTGGTGAAATTGTACCATATTTTTTACCTATATGACTGTAAGGTAATAAATTTACCACTAAGTTTATGGTAATTTGTTACAGCAGCAATAGAAAAATATTATACAATATATCATCAAAATTCACTCTATTAATAAGAAATTGTTTATTCACTTTGTTTAAACTCCTTTAAGACTATCATATTTATGTATATATACATAAATTTAATTGTTTTTATATATATTCTATGTATAAATTATGTAAACTTAATTCTTTCTTATTTAAGGCCCTTTATAAAGGAGGTTGAACATCTCCAGAAACCTTGCATGCCTACTATGTCCCAGTGTTTCTCATTTATGATCCATTGACCACTTGCATCAGAGTTGCATAGAGTTTTTAAAAAGAAAGATTCTAGACCTATAGAATCAAAATTTTGGAGACCTACAGGTTCAAAGGAGGATGGAATCTGTACTTTAATTTTTTAGCTGGCTGATTTGTATGCATAATAAAGTTTAAGAATCATTGCTCTAATCATATCAAACTACTTGCCCATCCCTAAATGTGCCATGATGTTTCATGTCCCCATGCCCTTGCAAGTATGCTTTAAACTGCCTGGAATTTATTTCTTCTTCTGCTTATGTGGAGCTCTCTCATTTAACTTTCATACATGAATCCTTTCATGCATGATCTTCCCAAATGAACTTACATTGCTCATCTTTCTACATTATGACAACCTGGTGAGCATTTCTCCTTGACTCTAAGCCTCAAAAGTACAACATCTTTGTCATGTTTAGACTCTCAAATTCTAACACCATGACCATGCATATTAGGTGCTAAATACACTTTTGTTAAATAAATGAGTTAAATAGATTTCGTCTGCATTCTCTCTTTAACTTTACCTAGTTATATAGAACTTATAACCCTTCATTACTTTTACTTATTATAGCATATCCACCCCATTGGATTTATAGGTCTACTTCTTGACATCAAGCTTTTTCAATATATTTATTATGTCTTGCTCATCTTCATTTCTGGAAACACAAACAATTTGTATCAATAAATGTGTAATCAATAAATGTATGTTAATGAATAAATGATCTACATTAACTAAACTTATAGGGCTTAAAATCAGAAAATAAATGTATTATAAATATCAAAACAAAATATAAATGTGAAAAGATTATTGTATACTCTCCCTACAACACGCACACACACACACACACACACACATACACACACACACACACACACACACAGGAATGAACTGTTAGAAGCACAAATTGTATTTTAAGGTTTCTTAGTGAATATGAAATTAGATCAAAAGATATTCTATGACTTATAGGAACTAGCAGTATGAAAATATGTGTACCTGAAGCATGCAGTTCCCCTACAGAGGTATATCTACCAAAAGATCTGGAATGTTGTGTCTACTATTTGAAGAGCACTCTAACCTGGATAGTGCTGATGATACATTCTCAATTTTATGATTCAAAATTTAACATTTTTATCCTCTCCACTGACATTCTTTCCTGACACATTCTTCAGATAAATATTATAAAATAGTGTGGTGACTTTGATTACTTTAAAATAGTTTTTAAGCCAGGCACAGTAGCTCATGCCTGTAATCCTAACACTTTGGGAGGCTGAGGTGAGAGGATCACTTGAGAGCCTAGGAGTTTGAGACCAGCCTGGGCAATAGGGAGACCCCATCTCTACAAAAAATAATAAAAGGAATTTAGCTGGGCATCGTGGTAAGCACCTGTAGTCCCAACTACTCAGGAGGCTGAGGCAGTAGGATTGTTTGAGTCCAGGAGTTTGAGGTTGCAGTGAGCTATGATAATGCCATTGCACTCTAGCCTGGTCAATAGAGTGAGACTGCACACAAAAATAAATAAATACATACATACAATTTTTTAACTCCTGATGCTGTATACAAACAGTTTTAAGAATTTCTGAAACTTCTCATATCTTATATTAGAAAAATGTTAGGATGAGTTGTCATCACAGGTAGCTCCTCTCATTCATGAATTGACAATTTTGTTTTTGTTTTTTTTTATTTCTAGAGAATAACCCTTACCTCAAAGTTCTAAAGTGATCTCAGAATCTCTCCATATAATCATGGAGGCATTTTGGGGTCTCTGTTATTTTGGAGATATCATATAATCATTCAAGACCGAGGTCTCTGGATTTTATTATTTTATCTTGATGGCAGTGGATAGTTATGTCTGTATTTTAAACAAATAAATAGTAGTTCCAAATCTTCCTTTTAAATATATAGATCACTGTGGCAGTGTGAATAAGGAAGGGGTAAGCAATTTCCGGTAGAAGATGACTGTGGCCTGAAGCAGAGTATAGATGTGAAAGAATGAATATTAGCTAGAGGTAACAAAGAAATGAAATCACCTCTTGAATTTACTTTTTTGGAAGTGATCAGTAAGGGCAAGAGGAAAAATCAGTGTTAGTGCCCATATTACTTTCTTGAGGTAACTTCGTGGATGTTGGTATTGTTTGCTGAGGTAGAGAACACAAATAAAACAGAATTCTTGAAAAAGGGAGGCAAAGGCCTTGGAATCATTTGTACATATGAATTACAGATATGAATATTTATAAATATGAATAAATTAGATGGTCATATTATATATAGTAGCTGCTCAACAAAATGTGTTGAATTATTTAATAAAAATACCCCAGTTCAGCCAGTCAGATACCTCAACCCATGACAGATTGGAGGAATTTGTAGAATACAGGACTAGAACCAAAGAAGATCAAAGATAGAAAGCTAAATTCTAGTGAAAGGGTACAAAACGTCAACTGGTAGTGAGTATATAAGGAAATTGCTTATATGATATGTGGCCCTCCAGTAGACACTCATTTAACAATGAGTCAATAGTAAGTTGAATATTTAGATTCTATAGCCTTTGGTTATATAGGTTGAAGCTTGATGGTAAAATTTTATTTAATTTATAAATCAGATTACCATGATCAGAACTATAATCAAAACTTGATGTGATTGCTGAGAGTAGAGAGTATGAAAGATGTCTGGGACATCCTGCTTCTATGGGCCAAAAGGAAGAGTGTGGTCAAGGAGAGGCACTAATGGCCTGTATCCCAGGCTAATCCACAAGGAAGTGGCGACCATGATAGAGAAAAGAGATAAGGAGGGCTTGCACCTAACTTCCCTTCTGCCCTGTGGGCAGACTCCATGGCACTCTTGATTTTTGTTAAATCCTCTCCATCAAAACACATTGCAAAGTGGATCAAAGTAAATCTTTTCAGTTTCCAAGCAAAAATGCTGAATATTGGCTTATAAATGTTTTTGGGATGCTATATTGGATTCAATCAATAAAGCACTTCACCTACAGGAAGATAAAAAAGATAATTTCATTCATTCTTCTGAGAGGCTATGTTGCTCATCTCATCTTTTTCTAACAATGGAATTTAAGCATGTTTTCCTTTTGAACCTGTAGGAAAAAGTTTTTTCCAAACCTCATAGATGCAGCTTTGTTTTCTGTTATGGCTCTTCTTTACTACAAAGTGCTTTGTTGCATAGTCATGATTCTGGAGTTGTTCTGAAATCATTTCAGTGTGTTTCTGTTTTTTATAAGCCCATATTTTATATTGTTAATTAGAGGGAGCCAAAATTTTGTGATTTAGAGTATGGAATTTAATTTGACCTAAATTAAAATTTTGATGGATAGCATAGGGGATATTGGTTATGTTTTTAGTTACGAGTCATCTGACCATCTTCCTCGTTTTGGTAAAGTGAGCATATAATTTGTCATCAAAATTAGGATAGTTTTTTTTAAAATATGAGCTGTCAATTATTATACCAAGGCAGCCAGCATAAACCAGGACATGTCTAGACAAACTGCATCATACAGTCGTTCTAACGTTAGGGGAAATTGAAGATCAGTGGGAAGTAGGTTCCTATTTGAGCACACAACCTAGGTTCAGCCAGATACCTCAACCCATGACAGATTGTAGGAATTTGTAGAATACAGGACTAGAACCAAAGAAGATCAAAGGTAGAAAGCTAAATTCTAGTGAAAGGGTACAAAACGTCAACTGGTAGTGAGTATATAAGGAAAATGCTTATATGATATGTGGCCCTCCAGTAGATACTCATTTAACAATAGCTCTTTATTAATGTAGAACTATGGTTTCCTAGTTTCCTAGGGCTGCTGTAACAAAGTACCACAAAATGGGTGGCTTAAAACAACAGAAATGTATTGCCTCATAATTCTGGAGGCTAAAAGTCTGAAATCGAGGTTTTTGTGGGGCAATGCTCCCTGTGAAAACTGTGGGGGAGACTTTTTTTCACTTTGTCCTAATATTTGGCTTGTTTTATAGTGACCGGTGTAATTGCTTCTTTATAGTAAATGCAATAATGAGAAAAGATACTGATGGCCTAACGATGTCATTTTTCTCATAGAGATTTCTAAAATTTTCTCATAGAGACGCTTTTCATTGTTGAAGAGCTTCATTTGTGATGTATTTTAAATATAATAATAAAACATAAGGCATTACAAATTAGATTGAATTTATAAATATCCCCAAGTTAAAAGGATTTCTTTCATATTGTATAGATATTTTAATAAAGTTGAGGTGATCTATGTAATTTGTATTCAGAGTACAGAGTTGTAGATGAGTGATTTCCCAGCTTTTCATTATATGGGGGATTTTGACATTCTGTACGTATTTGGAACATAATTAATTTTTGAAAAGTGCCATGCATACAGAGAGAATAATAGTAATGATTTATTTTGTACTAGTTTATCATTCAGTAATTTAAGCAGAAAAGTAATTCCATTATGATTTTTATATGCAAATCTATTAAAAATATGATAATCAGCTATACCCCTTCTCTGAAATTATAGCCAGAAAAATAAATGCATGATAAATCTAAAAGATTTCTGTTAAATATAAGAACTTTTTAAAATAGGAAGTCTTAAGGATAGGAGTAGATTATCAAATTTTAAGAATTGTATTTCTAGTTATGTTACTACAAACAGCTACATAGTCAACATGTAGATTATTTAAATGTGGATCTCTCCTAAAATCAAGAGAATGTAATTCTGTGAAGACTCAGGAGATGTGAATAGTATTGATGATATCCATGAAAGAATTTCTTTGTGATACAAAAACAATTTAATCATATTCTGTATCAAGATAAATTTTCTCAAATATAAAGTGCATAACCAATCGAAAAAGTTAATGTAGAAAAAAAGGTTGATACAGAGTTAATTTCAGAAACAGGAAGATGAGAGATCTAGACATTGCGTAAAGTTTGTCCATGATAGGCCAAATTATTCTTCAGCATGATTTAGGATACATTCAACTGCAAACATCAAAGACCCTGATTAAAAGCAGCTTAGACATAGGGATTTATTATTTTTTAAAACAAGGAATCTGTAAGAAAGGCAGTTAAAACACGTAGTGATGTGATAATTTTGTCAAGAAACCAGGTGATTCCTGTCTTGTCATCCTGCCTGCCTCATTGAACTGATTTTCCTCTTCAACTGGTGCCTTCATAGTTCCAAGGAGGCTTCCATAATTTGGAACCTCACCTCATCCCAATGTCCAGAGTTAGAAAGGCATTGTCTTACACTGAATTCCACTTAAGTGTAAGGAAAACATATGAGAAACCCTACAGAAACCCTACAATAGATCTACTTTCATATCTCACTGGCCAGAATTATGTTGTATATCATGACTAAACCAATGATTTACAAATGAGTGTAAGACAACCATGACTGGCTATGATTAATCAAGATAAGGCTTATGAAGAGTCACTTCCCTGAGCTCATGGCCCAGCAAGGAAGAAGCAATGGAGGACTGGACATGGGTAAAGGAGTATATGCTAACATTTTTAGAGAATCTTGAGAAATTGTATTCTTGTGAGATGCTGCAATGCATTTGAAGCCATGGGGGTGATAGTGTAAAAGATAGTCTATCTGTACATGGTAATTCTAGGTTTTTTCTACAAAACAGATCTGGAGAGATGAAAATTAATTTTCAAGAATGATTATGGATACATTTCATTAAACCCAGCATATCAATTAGACAATGAAAGGAAACAAAGAGAACAGAGGCTGAAGAATTGTCTGCTACAAATTGAAAGTATCCCTTAGAGTACAGGAATCAAGGAATAACCACAAGAGCAAAAATAATGCAAAGCATTTTTTTCTACACATTTCATCTGAGAATTCATAATAGTCCTATGTGACTTGGGCTTTCCACTCAGAA
Source organism: Lemur catta (assembly GCF_020740605.2). Taxonomy (NCBI): domain Eukaryota; kingdom Metazoa; phylum Chordata; class Mammalia; order Primates; family Lemuridae; genus Lemur; species Lemur catta. Next base: position 47,587,673 of record NC_059128.1, on the reverse strand, counting down.
TAAGGGCTTATTATATTATGGGACTCACAATATTTGAATTGTGAAACCCTAAGGGAACCAAGTTTTTGTCTTTCCTTGTTCTATTATGATGATGATGATTATAATCTTGCATCTACTCAAATAATAATTGGATATAATTCCATGAATCTTAAAAAAGCATACTTCAAAATGCCTACTTAAGCTTGATTTTTCTCTTGATATTTCTGAAATGTATCCTTTGTTTATCTCTTTCTGTGGTCCATTGTTCTAATAAAATGTAACATAATAAAAAAAGGCTTACTTTAATGATCTCAATGGAAAATCCTTTTTACATTTTAGTTGATTAAACCAGAAAACTAGCTTCATTTTCTGTTATTGTATTATATCAAACTTATATTCTCCTAAATGTGAGCTCCCATAGAACAGAAAACGTTTTATTTATAATTTATTCCCATGATCTATTTCAGTAGATACTAAATACTTTTTGAATTAGAGTGAGCTATAAAAACCAACAATACACCATTTTCTGGTAGTAGCAATTCTGAAATCTCAATGGGGATATGTTTGGTCAATTCAACTCCATTTTAGTGAGTGCAAATATCACATAGTCTAATATCCTTCTAGTTCACACTTAGAAAATCCTCTTAAATATCTGGGAAAATAGCAGTGATATGTTTTCAAATATTCTGTATTGACTAAGTGAATAGACTGTGGTAGTGTTATCAATTGCTACCTCAGTTACATTCAATTCAAAAGCCATTTTTGAACCTGTCATCAAGCTTTCAGTGTTTCACTTGAACATCAGACTGTCATATATCTGAGAAAGAAAGGTATTCTCAAGTTTTTCTGTTGCTTTGTAATGGTAGGCCACTATTTGAATGTAAGCTATCCAAAAAAGTGAAAATCATTTCAGTATTCATTGTGTATGAACGAGTAGATTTCCTCCAGGTAGCTAGGAGTTTGGCATATCATCCCTGTGGGTAAATGCCCAAATGCCCAAACTCTAAATGCTGTCGTTTGCATTATTAAGTTCAATAAAGGTAATTTGCCTAGCCTGTGCACTTTGTGGGATTGATGGGATTGATGAACCTCAAAGGTGTTTGTCTATCTTCCATTTATAAATGCCAATAGAATGTTAAATTTTTATATTCACCTATATCAAAGTGAAAGCACATGATCTTTTTCAAATGGTCTTTGGAATGTTTTTTCATTGCCCTTGAGAAGAATTAGCTGTAAAATTAAGTACTTTTATGTCAATTCATGAGATGCATAGCAAGTCGCTTAATCTTTCCAAATTTCTCTTCCTCTCATTTCCCCATAATTATGATATTTAACAATGCTGTCCAGCTTCTTAAAATAATATAAGGAACAGTTAAGCAGTGTGATTCACCCAGACTCTCTACTATAAAAGGGCTCCCAGCCTCCAGTTTCTCCTGCCAGGGAAATCTCCTCCAAGCTCAGTTTTTATTATGTCAATTTTACAATTTTTTTTATTCTACAAATATTAATTATTGTATCTATCTTTTTCCTCTGTGCTAACTGCTAGAATATACAACATAAAACACTACACAAACCAATTTATTGTTATGTTAAAGAAAAAAAACATAAGTAAACAAGTACTAACATGCATTAACAGTTCAATAAAAGATGTTTATGCATAGTGTTAAAAGCAGAGAAGGGAGAGCACCTAATTCCTCTTTGATTAATGGGTTAAAGGTGTCAGGAAAATATTCTTAAAGAAAAAAAGCAAAAATTAAATGTTAACCAATATGATTTACATGGGAAGAGACTGTTCAGTAGCAAAATATCTAAACCACGTAGTCTATAAAACTCTAAAAAAGCTAGAAAATCATGTGTAAACTAATCATTTAATGTGCATCCTGTTTAGGAGTTTGGATTTAAATTGATACAATGAAACATTAAATAAAAAATTAAGAGTTTTACACAGGAGAATGATTTATGTTTTAGCAAATCACTTTCTCAGATGGATCATGGATGTACCAAAAAAGGAAAGAATTATGGGAAAATAGATGCTGAGAGAGCAGATAGGAGACACAAGATGACAGTCTGCAAAGCACTGGGCAAACAAAGATGAACCAAATACATAACTCAGTTACAAAGAGCAAAATCCAGTCCTAAATTCTTATTGTAATATTATATCCCATGGCTCTCCAGCCAATACTCCAATTACTTAAACTATTGTCTGATTCCCACTTGGCCAGAAAGTATTTGCTTTACTCACACTCTTCTCTTAACCTGAAACAACCTTCTCTCTCATTTCCAGGATCCAAATTATCCTCACTTTTCAAAGCCTGGGTCAAAACCCAACTCCTCCATGGAGCTTTTTTTATTTTGTCAAATAGAACTATCCCTCCTTTCTCTTACCGATCAATTTATCGATTTCCCAATTTGTCTGCATCAAAAGCGAACTTTAAGTAGTTCAACAAATAAAGAATATAAAGTACCTTAAGCAAGATGGGTGAAAAGATACAGAATTAAAGAAAAGCATGAATTGCTCCCACCAGATAACTTCTATAAGGACACTATAAGGACAAAGAAAAAGAAAGGGAATAGGAAGAAAGGAAGTTCATAGAAACAGTGAAAGTTAATTCTAGAGTAGGAATTGAACATACAGTATTGGGAGAAGGCGATTTCTGGTAGCAGAAAAAATATTAAGTAAAAATGCATGTATAGTGAATAAAATTAGCTCAGGTGGCTGTGATATAGGTAAAGCAGAGGAAATAAAAGTCAGAAAAATATGGAAGACCAGAGTCCAGGGAGCCTTGAATACAGGCCAAACTAAGGAGATTAGGATTCTGTTATTGAGCAGGCAAATCTTAGAAACTGTAGGTCCCTTTGGTATCCTCTTCTCTGTTCATATTTGTCCCCGATTTAGTTAGCTAGCCTTCCAGATTCACAGGATACTGGCTTCCTTCTGCATCTCACGACCTTAAATTTTGGTGTACAACCAGAAACATAACCAAAAGGTTACATAAGAAAGGATTTCTTATGAGAACTGGCCAATGTATTTGTGGAGGCTGAGACATTCCACAATATGCTGTTTCCAAGCTGGAAAGCCAGTGATGTAATTCAATCTGAATCTAAAGACCTGAGAACCAGGGGAGACAATCGTGTAACTCTCAGTCTAAGGCTGAAGGCATAAACACCTGGGGAGGTGGTGCTTAATTCCCCAGAATCTGGAGCTGTCCAAGGGCAAGAGAATATGGATGCCCAGTTTCAGAAAGGAGAGAATATTCTCCTTTTCTCTGCCTTTTCATTCTATCAGGGCCCTCAACAGACTGAATGATGCCTGCCCACATTGATGAGGGTGAACCTTCTTTATTCAGTCTGCTGACTTAAATGCCAACCTCTTCCAGAAACACTCTCGCAGACATAGTGAGAAATAATATTTTACTAGCTATCTGAGTACCTATTAACCCAGTAAGTTGATACATAATGTTAACCACCACAGTCAGCTATTTCCTCTTTAGCATCAATCCTTCCAAAGGGACTATGGTTATAAACATTGCAGCCAGTCTACAAACCACCCTGCTGTAGCACAGGCTATAGTTTTCCCACAAGTCTAATGCCTCTGAAACTACTTTGCAAAAAGTAATTTGAGGGTATTAAGGTGACATTCAAATGATGTGCACTGACTACAGAGGACTGTATTTCCCCATCACATCACCTCCTCCCTCACAAACAAATTCTAATAATATCAGGTGTAAAAGGGACAAAATTCATCAGTCATTTTTATTCTTTCAGTTTGACTTAAAATTTTTCTTGTGAAACTGGTATATCTGAGTAGCCAGAGGAAAACTATACTCCTTACACCAAAACATACATTTTAGCCTTATTTCCTGCTTCCTGCTCAATTTGAAGATGATCTTCCTTACCAGATGGATACCTATGTCAATACCTTTGTTAATAATAATGATATCAAGCACTTATTAAATGCATAGAGAGCGTATATTCTCTACATAATCTCATTTACTCTTCCCAGCAATATTTTTCTTATTTTGTAGATGAGAACATTTATGTATAAATAAGTTACTTCCCCAAAGTCACATAGTAGTAAATGAAAAAACTGTTTTTTCCACTCAGCAATATCTGATTTCAGAGCCTGAGTTTCCAAACACGGAGTTCTAACCTTATGTTACTACCTCTCATGAAGCCATGCAGGCTCCATTCCTTCAAGTGAAACGTCCTTTTTGATTTCTTACATTATTTTGGATGGGGTATAGAAAAAAGCATGTAGTTGCCAATATGATGGTGTGTTGCCTTTTCCTTTTCACCTTTTAATTTGTTTTCTGGGAAATTATTAAAATATTACAGAAAAAAATGTGGAAAATGACATTTTTCTTCTGGTTGTAATGAACATTATTGCTTAGGTTTCTCATTAGCACTTTTGAATGAGCAATTCCACCACATCCACAGGTAGTTTTCACCTGTCATGGGAGTATCCTTGCTCAGAAAATGCCTTATCTAAGGACATGTTTCATGTGACTGAACCAACTCTATAAGAAAAAGGAAATAATTTCTGTGTTTTAGGTTTTCATACTCTTTACTTAAAGCACTTATAGTTTTGATTGTTTTGATAGGACTTATGTAAGAGTTACATATTTATCCTTCAAGAAATAGTAAAGTCCTGAACTCTATATTTTGGGAAAATGAATGCCAATTTGATGCTTTTAAAACAATGATGTTGAGATCATCTTTCATTTGGTTTTCTTTATGCTGTGGACTGAATGTTTGTGTCCCTCCCCAGAATTCATATGTTGAAATCTTAACACCAAAGGTGATGATATTAAGAGGTAGGGTCTTTGGGATGTGTTTAGGTCATGATTGTTGGGCCCTTGTAAGCAGGATTAGTGCCATCAAAAATGAGGCTACAGAGAGCTACCTTTTCCCTTTTTCCATGTGAAGACAGAGCAAAAAGATGGCCGTCTATGAAAGCAGGCCTTCACCAGACATTGAATCTGCGGAGACTTTGATTTAGAATTTCCAGCCTCCAGAACTGTGAGAAATAAATTTCTGTTTTTTATAAGCCACTCAGTTTATGGTATTTTGTTACAGCAGCCCAAATGAACTAAGACAATCCCATTGCCATGTTATTTTACTATTTAGAAGGTAAAGGATTATTCTGTTTATATTTAATCTTCAGAAAGCAATTTTCTTGTTTATGTAAGACTTAACCTAGTTCCTAAAAAAAAAAAAAGAGATACTTGTAAAATATTTACTTGTATTTAAGGATTATAACAAAAAAATTTCATTTTTCTATTGTGGATTATTTTAATCAGAATGTAATTAAAATCTGTAATCTTAGAGATATAATTTATTGGTACTAATATGTTAAGAGACATTGGTTATTAAAAAAATAAACTGCATTATGGAAAGTTATATTCTTGTGGAGAAAGTATACAATGGGAATTTATAGAACAAATGCTTTTATTTGTGTAATTTTATCATTATAGATATGTGCATTGAATTTTAGAGTTTCTTAAAATATGTGACTTCTAAATCCTTCAAATTTATTTTTCATATGGAAAAAGATGGACTCTACTTAATTGTGCAAAATTGCTCAACTGGCTAATGGCTGAGTAGAAACAAAAAATCCTTGTTAGTCTAGGATTCTTTCTGTAATTCTTTATACTATCTAAAAGAGTTACAAATTAAACTAAAAGATATTTTCAAGTATAGTATTTCAAGTAAATAGAAAATTAAATTTGACATTAAGATTCCTAAGGTCCAAGACTAGAGCACTCACTGGACATTGGACTTCATAGATATTTCAGTTCTAAATCTAAGTAGTTAAGTTACATTTAGCAATTTTCTCTAGCTAACTTGTTCTTATTTTTCTCACCTTTAAATATGTTAGGGGTTGGATAAAATGAATTCTATTATGTCATCTAGTTCTAAAATGAATCAGCTCTATGATTAATCAACCATCCGCTTCATATTTTGTATTCTCCATGAAGTTGAACTTTAATATGCCAAAAAAATCTATCTCTTTCTGTACAATTTTACCATTCCTGCCTTAGATTTGGCCTTTTCAAATCTTTTGTTAAAATTATCTTTCTGACTTAACTTTCTATATTTCAATACATATTTTCTGTCTCCTTTGGATACCAGATCTCAGTGGTATTATGAATCAATAAGATATTTTAAAAGAGGTAGGAGAGTTGTTACAGATTACAAAGTTTATATTCATAAATAAGGTCTTTTTTTAAAAAAAAGAATTATATCTATCATCATCATCATGTCAATAAATGACAATGACAAAAAGGAGGAAGCAACTCAGGCATGCATGTGCACACGCATATACACAAAAGGCTCATCTTTCCCAAGACTTTTGTGACATTTTACATTCCTATGGAACTGGAAAAGGCCTGAGCAAGTGAACATGCAGTCTTGTTCTGAATAACAAATAGTGCAAATTAAATCCTACTGCAACAAAATAAAGATTTTTTCCTCCTGATTGTTGCTATATTCCTTAGAAAGGGAAACATTAAGGCTTAAAAACATTTTTACTTGGAAATTTTTAGTATAGTATTACCTTTTGAAATAGATTTTTACATAAAATACTTTCAAATGATGTTAGGAAAAAAGGTGCTAATAAAAAAGGTGAAAATGATCCCTTCCAGAAAATTATATACCAATTCAAACCATTGCTATTACACACTGCTTAAAATTGTCTTACTTTATCTGGAAAGTGATAAGTGATATTTTAAGTAATGTGATATCCAGTTGTAGAATAAAGTTGATTCTGGTTTTTCCTAATATCTAAGGGACTGCATCGGTATGTAAATTGCACTTACTATGTGCAAATTACATCAATGTGCCAGTAGTGTGTGATCTTCTGATAAGTGGATACTTTGCATGGAATTCTTGTAATTTTTTAAATGATCCTGTTCCTTTTCAGTATCATATTTTTAATTAATAATGAGTTGAGAAATAAACCTAGATACAGTCATCAATCCTAGCAGGTTCATCAGTGGGTTGTTTATGAATTTATCAGAAGCAATAATTACATAGGAGTAATCATTTCAAAATCTGTATCTACAATAATGCAGAAACTGAGTAACATTAATACATGGACATGAGCCAGATATCAAAATGGCATTTGTAAATAATTACACCAATATGAGACTGCATGTGCAAATTATGGTTCACTTTCTGAAAGATCCTTCTTAACTACTAGAAATACTAATATTAAAAAACTAATCCCTTCAATAAGATCACTGATAATTTAGTACTTTAGATAGTAAGATGTGTGTGGATTATTACCTAATTTATACTCATTTACTCAGCTGATAGATTAATAGCAAGAGTCAATAGTTACTGAATTAAATATGTAGATTATCCACAGTACTCATTCCAACAACAAAATTAATTAATTTTAAAACATCTAGAACTTGTTAAAAATTTCCCCCAGCTTTATTATAATTTATATTTGTTAATTATAAATTATATATATTTACTGTGTTAATTATAAATTTGTTTATAATTTATAATTAAATAAAATTATATATATTTACTGTGTACAACATGATGTTTTACATGTTGTACAGTATTTACATGTATGAGGGGACTTCAAAAAGTTCATAGAAAATGAGTATTATGAAAAAATTATGCAAAGATTTCAATTTTTTTTCTCCAAAATAAACTCATACTAACTTGTTACAACATGTCTGTAATAGGATCTAGTTTGAAGCACAAGAAGGATAACACATTGGTTTGGGAAAAGCCACTATCACAGCAACATGAATTCTGCTAAAATTGAAGTAAGAATAAGCATCAGATTTATGATGAAGTTTGAGTGGAAAAATGGTGAAATCATTGATGCTTTGACAATGTCCCAAAGTAATTAGCATTTTACAAACATAACTTATTTTAAGAAGGGATAAGATGATGTTGAAGATGAAGCCTACAGTGGCAGACCATCCACATCAATTTGTGAGAAAAAAAAATCTGTCCACACCATAATTGAAGAGAACTGACAATTAACAGCATAAATAATAGCCAACACCAGAGACATCTCAAAGACTTACACAATTCTGACTGAAAAATTAGAGCTGAGCAAATTTTCCACTCAATGGGTTCCAAAACTGGTGCACTCAGATCAGCTACAGATAAGAGCAGAGCTTTCAATGGAAATTTTAAACAAGTAGGATTAAAAACCTTGAAGCATTTCTTTGAAGAATTATAACGAAAGATAAGACATAAACCATGTTTCTGTGTGTCTGTCAGTGTGATCCTGAAGACAGAGCACAATCAGAACAAAGGCTACCAAGAGGTGGGAGTGGTCTAGTCAAAGCAGAAGTGGACTGTTCAAGAGCAAAGGTCATGGCAACAATTTTTGGGGATGCCCAAGGCATTTTGCTTGTTGACTTTCTGAACAGCCAAAAAACAATAACATCTGCTTATTATGAGAGTATTTTGAGAAAGTTAGCCAAAGCGTTAGTAGCAAATCACCTAAAAAATCTTCACCAGACAGTCCTTCACCATTACAATGCTTCTGCTCACTCTTCTCATAAAACAAGGGCAAATTTTGCAAGAGTTTGTATGGGAAATCATTAGGCATCCACCTTAAAGTCCTGATTTGGCTTCTTCTGACTTCTTTGTTTCCTAATCTTAAAAACTTTTCTTCAGTTAATAATGCAAAAAAGACTGCATTGACATGGTTAAATTCCCAGGATCTTGACTTCTTTAGGGATGGACTAAATGGCTGTTGTTTCAATGTTTAGAAAAATTTTTATAGTTGTTGACAGCAAGAAGAAAGTCTAATACCAATTGCTCCTTAATAAGTAAAAGCAGGAAATAATTTTTATGGTTGAATATAAGAAATCTGTATATGTTATATCAGACATATTAGAGATTTCACAGTTCTGTTGTGAAAATATGAGATCTTGCTCATCTTTTCCTTCATCATATTGAATATCATCTGATATATTCACTGTCCCCAAAAGTGGTCATCAGTACCAGCAAAGATACCCTAAATCTTTATTTTCTTTATTTTAAAATATAGAACTAGTCTTTCAAATACATGAACGAGTATATGAAATCAGTTGTTTGGACCCCAGTTATGGAATTTAGGCATGGGGGCTTAAGAAATTTTAAGATTTGATTTTATCAAAGGACATGTTAGTCATAAAAGCAAATCTCTAAGATTGTCTGCCATTGAATATAAATGATATTAAAGAGTTTTCAGGGTGAATTGGAACAAGACAACCATATCTTGACATTGTAGAATAATTGACTTTTTAGATGGTATACTTTCTATTTAACATTGGCATTGGGAAATGTTAGTGTCCTTGATGTTAAGGTAATTTTCCTTGCCAAATTAACCAACACCAAAAAATGTTTCTTAAAGAAACTCCTGGATAAAATTAATACAAATCAAGCTACTATCACAGAAGTGGATGTTTTCCTTGTTCTTTGCTCTCATAGATCAAGAACAGCAAAGACTATATTAGATAAACAGTAATAAATTATTTCAGAGTGAAACTTAAAACAAGATAAGAATATGATGACTTATTCTACTCCATTTGCTGGTTAGAATTTAGAAATGAAATTTGATCTCAACAGTTTTTCTTTACTCTGATAATGACTGTATTTTTATTCTACAGACTTTGAAAAATTGTTATTAGAACTATGAGAGCCATATGGTCACAACTTATCACAGTGCCCCATCTTGTCACACTTCAAATAGCTTTAAGCAGTAAAGAAATGCATGTTACACACATACTGTGGTGGCAGAGAATCGCTAGCTGTTTGCCAAACCAGTTCCCATTGTGTTTTGAGCACACAGCTAAGTCATTTTTCCCAACTTACTTTGTAGTTCGGTGTCAAGGTGGTCTTTGACCGTTGGAATTTGGGAGTAGGTAATGTAAATCTCTCCAGGCGTGGCCCGTGATAATCTTCTCTTTTTTCTCCTTCCACCTTATTCTGTTGACTATTAAAAAGAAGTCCAAAAATATAGAGGGAGGCAGCCTCACAATAAAAAAGGAGCAAGAGTATGTAACTGAGTATAGCACTGCTCACAGCTCCTTCCTCAGATTGGATGTTGTATAAGCAAGAAAAAATCTTTTGTTGTATTAAGTCACTAATCTGTTTGAGTTATCTTTCGTAGTATTACTTTGACTAATACAGATTTATAATTGAAGCCATAAAGACATTGATATTGTAAGTTGGGAAGAGGGAGACCCACATTATGCAGTGCAGAACACTTAGTTGGCTGAACCCAGCCATTGCTTCTGAAGCTCAAGGGACACTTGTTGGAAATATCAAGTGTTAGGGCCAGAGAGAAAACTTACCTTCTCATTAATAAGTCATTAGACCCTAAATGAGTACTTGCAGACCTCATGACCACTTAGGAAGAATGACATATCATATTCGGGAATTTTTCTTGATGCTGTGACTGCATGGGGCTTTGTATTGTTTTACTTAGGGAAGATGTGAGTTTTGTGTGAGCATGTGTAGGAGGAGAAATAAGTAGATAATTGATGATCATAAGGGCAGAGTGATAGAGAACAGCTAGTTGTTCACCAAACCTGGTTCCTCTTCCTCCTGTGCACAGAGCCACGACCCTTTTCTATGTTCTCTTGGAGTTAGGCATGGCCATATACTAAATTATGAAGATGGAAAGTGGATGGAATTTATGTATAGCACTTCTCCTCCTGGGACAATGGAGAAGACTGTTAAGGTCAGAAGGGCTGACCCACAAGAGAGAGGGAGGGAGCCAGGTGCTTGATGACTGTCAGGGCCAGGATTCCTCTGCTACCCCTGGGTGCCTTCCTCCGCTACCCTATTCAGACTAATTAGACTTTATGGAGGACTCATTGAATTTCTGTGGTGTTAAATCTAACAGAGACAGCACCTAGTGTCACTTTAATTAACACACATAAACACATACACATTCTTTATATTCATATGAAAAGCAACAAAGGAAATAAGGGCAAATATCATGGTGATTCAGGTGTTTACCTCTGATGTCTGATATCTCTGAAGAGAGATTGAAACATAATGAAGTAGAGAATTGAGGAAGTTATAACCGTAATATTAGCAGCTACATCTATTAATTGATGTATGTGATGATGACTTATTTATTAATTTACTCAATGATATTAAAATGAAGACCTACCACTTGCACTGTGTTAGCCACTGCAGATAGAGAGATGAACAACACAGACAAAAGCCCTGCTTTTATCATGTCCGTGTCTTATGTAAACATCATGAAAAGATGGGGTAAGTATGATAGTCAAAAGGCTAAATAATTTGCCAAAACTAATACAATTTAAAAAATGGTTAAACCCCCACATCTTTGACTCTAAAGCTTTCAGTAACTCAGATATCTGAACATTTCAAATTAAAGTAAATATTGGTTTTTATTTGTCCAAAAATTGCCTCACATATTATTTGGCTATGATTGATCACATGATCCATTGCAAAGATCCAGTCTTTAATATTACTACACTGTAATATTTGATTCATGTCTTTCCTGGAGAACATGATCCGTTTAAGTCACAAAGTATATTTCAGGCCACAAAAATGTAAGGATTGAGAATATGATTTGACCTATGTATAATCAACACAATTTTATATATTATATCTAAGCAATTGAGGAAAACTTTAACAAATTTTGAATTATCCAGATGATTCTTTTATTTTTTTCCTTCCTGCTTAACATATGATCAAAGTTTGGAACCAATTTCCAAGTTAAAGCATAACTAGGCATAAATATAAACATGATAATCACTGGTAAATTTTTACCGTTCCTTGTATATAGATAACTACTTTGAAATTGATTCTGTGTATCACTGTAAAACCTTGTGTGAATATTGTCTTATACGGTAAGAAAATGGTTGAATATAACGTGACAAAAATGCAAGCTGTAAATTAGAAAATAAAGTCTTAATCGATTTTCCATTGTAATTCAATTGTGATTTTGAGCAAGTTAAAGAAATTTTATAGACTTTGGCTCCATAATAGACTGTTGGTGAATGGCATTTTCCCTTGACTTTCAGTTCTTTGTGTAAAGCTGTTAGATTTCATACGTTCATGTCAGACTTGACAAATGGTGCACTGAATAAAGCACTCAGACTGCAAATGAGAAATCATTACTCCAGGAACAATTTGATGAGCTTAGAGAAAAGTCACACACCACTTTGTGTCTGTATATCCAGAGAAACTAATTAGTGAAAAGCTTGCCAGAATTATAATAATCTGTTAATGTAGTCATTTTTAATATAAAACCTTGGTGATTTTAGTTTCAGTTTGGTTATAATTATTTTTTAATTAATGGATAAGAATGATGAACTCGAGTTTCATCACTACTCATTATTTTTTACTCATTTACTACTACAAAATGAAAATATTTCTAATAAAATGATCTTTAAAAAAGAAAAGAAAATGTCACCTAAAAAGATGTTTATATAATCTCTGATATTTTTGAATTTTGGTTTACAGTTAAATATTATATAAGCAAAATAACATGTGTGACGTAGGTCATCTTGATTACTGTGTATTTTATTAATCCACAGAGAAATATCTTTTTCTAAAGGTATTAGTTTAGAGCAATATGCAGTCTAATAGATTTAATTATTTATCACTCCATTCTGTTTTAGTTTCTCTTATTGCTATAAAAAAATATCACAAATTTAGTGGTTAAAACAACACAGATTTATTATTAAACAGTTCTAGGGGTCAGCAGTTCAAAATGAGTCACAAGGATGCTTCCCTTCTAGATTGGGAAAGGCTGTTTCCTTGCCTATTTAAGCTTCTAGAGGTTCCCAGCATTTCTTGGCTCATGGCCCTGAATAAGTCTGATTTCTGTTTCATAGTCACATTGTTTTCTTTCTTTTGTGATTACATTGGACCTCCCCAGATAATCCAGAATAATCTCCCAGCTCAAGATGAGTAACTTAATTACATTTGTAAAATCCCATTTGCAATATAAGGTCACATGTTCATGGGTTCTGAGGATCAGGATGTGGACATATTTGGGGTCCTGTTATACAGAGTACCACACCTTTGACTTGTGATATTTATTGAACACTAATTTATTTGAATCCACTGATGTTTAGATTATACAAAGTTGAAAAGAAACTGGATTCTGTATCAAGAAGTTTATAACTGTGTAAGGTGATGTGTTAGTTAACTGTGATCATTTCACGTTGTATACATATATCAAAACATCAAGTTGTACACCTTAAATATGTATAACTTCTTGTCAGTTATGCTATAATAAATCTGAAAAATGTAAAAGAAAGAAAAGGGATGATGGTAAGAGGGTCTTTACACACTTGAGGAAAGATCATTTGAAAGTAGAAGTAATTTTGTTCTGTATATCTGCAAAGACAGAACTAATACATATAAACTGTAGAGAGTAATAATTTGACTCAAAATAAAAAATAACTTTTTGAAGATCAAAACCATCCAAAAGAAGAATACAATTTTCAGAAGGAAAGTATTTTGATAAAAGAGGATAACCACTTTGTTGTGAAATCATGCAGAAGCTTCAAACATCAAATGTATTAATATGTTTGAACTAGATGACCCTGAATCTTTATTTTCTAAGATCTCCAGTTATATGATTCAGGGAAATCTTAGAAAGAGTTACAATAAGAATTAATATAAAATATGAAAGGATAAGTAGGATTTAGACATCTTTAGTTTAGGAGAGAATAACATCAAATCAAAAGAAGACCATGAGCCAAATGGAGCCAGAAAGGTGAGTTTATTCAATAAAGTCTCATGACAGGCCCTTCTGCTTCAGTTGAAAGTGTGTGCACTATAGTATTCAGGCATGTCTGAGAATGTCTGAAGAACTACTGAGCTAAGTCTGCTAAGTGTCTATTGTTTATTCACCTGAGAAGCCAACAAATATGGAAAAGGAATAAAAAATATGGTTGCTCTGAAGTAACTAAGACAATTATTCCCTCAGCTACCCTTCTTAGACTTGTTTCCCAATAATTCAAGGGGTTCTGGTGTTCCTTCAGAGTAGAGGTCTGAGGAGGAGAAATATCCTTTCCCCATGTTTTATATTTCTGTGTGAGAAACATCAATTGATGTAATATTTTTAGCCTTTCTTTACCTTCCTACTCATCCTGCCTGGGGAAAAGAAAAGTGAATTTTATTGGTGAGCTGGATGTGGAATTAAGCAAAGAAAGAAAGCCTAGTCTCTTTTTATATCACCTTCTCTTTATCATCTCTATCCCTCAGAAATCAGACATTCAGTTCTGTTTTCCCACATGAAATATTTTACAAAGACGAGTCCCCATATGAGAAAACCTATGATCTATTGGTATAGCCAGTGTTAAGCTGAGTAATTCTTCCTAATTCTGGGGTTCGGTATTAAGAAGTTTCTTATTTTCATATAACTAAGGCAGTTTCTTCAGTATTAACTTTATCACTAATAAAAATGTATTTTGAGCTCCATTTGGCTTACTTTCATCTTCCCAGTTGCTTCCGAATATGAGAGAGAGGAAAGAGGAGTTATGTCTTAGACTTTGCCGACATCAACAGTGATGAAGTTAAAGAAATAATGATTTGTAACCATTAGTTTAATGCTTTGTCCAACTTCTAAGGTCTCGTTTAATAATACTTGCCACTATCTTGAAGGTATTTGGAATTGTTGAGATTGCAAGATTTTTAAGTATTTTTAAAGCCTACACATAAGAATATATACAGAATATTTTATGAAAAGTTAATCTTGTAAACAACTGAAATGTCCTCAACTGTGGAATGGATTGGGTGGGGAACCTGCGGCTTTCTGATTTCAAGATTGTTCTTTTTTAAGCACTAAAGGAGGCAAGAAAAGCTTCATCTTTCTCTGCTGTATCCCTTTTAATAAAATAATTTATTCTGTAAAATTTGGGTTCAATCAAAAGCACTTTAGGACCTAGAAAGCCATAAGTGGCCTTGAGGCCTCAGGTTCTCCACCCTTTATTTTAATTGATTTAGGGGTACCAGTAGAGTCTTGTTATATGGATATATTGTATAGTGATGAAGTCTGGGCTTTTAATGTATGTATGCTAGTGTACATTGTACCCAATAGGTAATTTTTCATCCCACACCGTCCTCCCTTCCTCCCTGCTTTTGAGTCTCCAACATCTTTTATTCCACTCTGTATGACTATGAATACTCATAGCTTACCTCCCACTTACAAATGAGAACATGTGGTATTTGATTTTCTGTTTCTAAGTTACTTCAGTTAGGATAAAGGCCTCTAGTCCCATTTAAGCTACTGCAAAAGACATTATTTCATTCTTTTCATGTTTGAGCAGTATTCCATGGTGTATGTTTGTGTATGTGTGTGTGTATACATATGCATATATATATATATATATACACAAAGATATTTTCTTTATCCATTCATTGGTTTATAGACACCAACCATTCTTTGCTATTGTGAATTGTGCTATGATAAACACACAAAAGCAGGTATCTTTTTGATATAATCACTTCTTTTCCCTTGAGTATATACCCAGTAGGGGGATTGTTGCATCAAATGGTAGATCTACTTTTAATTCTTTGAAGAATCTCCATACTGATCTCCATGGAGATTGTACTACTTTGCATTCTCACCAACAACTTATAAATGTTTCCTTTTAATGGTATCCATGCGGGCATCTATTGCTTTTTGACTTTTTAATGGCCATTCTGACAGGGCCATTATGGTTTTAATTTACATTTCTCTGATGATTAGTGATGTTGAACATTTTCTCATATGTTTGTTGGCCATTTGTATATCTTCTTTTGAAAAATGTCTGTTCATGTCTTTTGTTTTATAATGGGGTTATTTGTTTTTTCCTTGATGTTGTTTGAGTTACATGTAGATTCAGGATATTAGTCCTTTGTCATATACATAGGCTGTGAATATTTTCTCCTATTCTGTAGGTTTTATATTTACTCTGTTGATTATTACTTTTGCTGTGATAAGCTTCTTTTTTCTTTTCTAAGGTGTTTGTTATAGCATGCATAAGCTTTTTAGTTTAACCAAGTCCCAGTTTGTTTTTGTTGCATTGTTTTGGGGGTCTTAATCATAAATTCTTTGCTTTGGCCAATGTCTGGAAGAGTTTTTCCTAGGTTTTCTTCTAGAATTTTTATGGTTTTAGGTCTTACATTTAAGTTTTTAATCCATCTTGAGTTAATTTTTGTATATGGTGGGAGATATAGAGATCCAGTTCTTCTGCATGAGACGATCCAATTTTCCCTGCACTATTTAGTGAATAGAGTGCTGTTTCCCCAGTGTATATTTTTGTCTGCTTTTTTGAAGATCAGTTGGTTGTAGGTATATGGCTTTATGTCTGGGTTCTCTATTCTGTTCCATTTGTCTATGTGTCTATTTTCATACCAGTACCATGCTCTTTTGGTCATATAGCCTTGTGGCATAATTTGAAGTCAGTTAATGTGATGTCTCCAGATTTGTGCTTTTTTTCTTAAGATTGCTTTGGATATTCAGGTTCTTTTTTGGATCTATATGAATTTTAAGATTAATTTTTCCAATTCTATGAAAAATGACATTGGTATTTTGATAGAAATTTCATTGAATCTGTAGATTGATTTGGCAGTATCAGACCCACCTATTCTTTGTCCTCTCTTTTTACTTAACATTTAACCTCAAATTCTACTAGCCTGCTATTCAGCTATACCTATTGGAATTTATAATTTTTCTTTCTTTAGATTTATGAGGAAGATAAGTTCATATCTACAATATTTTCCCTTTTATTTCCAGTAAATTCGTACTTTCTTTGTGATAATGGCATACATTGAGGAAAGGGAACATTAACTGTCTTGATGCTTTTAGTTCTATTTTTTTCCTTCCTCATCATTCTCTCACCTTCTTCCATCCTTTCCTTGCTACAAACCTGTATGCTTGCCCTTCAATGCTGATTCATTTATTCTAGAAATTTCCTCCCAGAGTCCTGGAGTACATTTAAAACTATATCTATATTTTTATAATGGGAAGAGATTATTTTAGGGTTTTATGCAATTTCACCATGAGCAACAGATAAAATGAATTTATAAGCACATAAGACAAAAATCAAATTCACTGCAGCATAATAAGTGAACACAACAAAAATCTCAGTACTTTTAAGATAGCCAGGAAAAGCAAAGATAAAAATAAAATGCCACAGCCATTTTACACAAAATTTTAAAAACATGTTTATATGGCACATGTGCCAGGTTCTACTCTTTTATTTGCTCTAAAATGTATTATTATAATATTAAATGAGTCTCTATGGTAAAGAAAAAGACAAGTTATACTTAGTTTCATGACTCATCTTTAGGATTTAGACTCAAAATGAGAGAGAAGCTATAAGAAAATTTTCCAAATAGTCTTGATAAGTGAGAAGTACCAGAGGAGGTTGTAGGTGTAAGTGTACATGTGTGTGTATGTGTGTGTGGAAAAGAGACTGAAAATGGGACGAGACATAGCCATCTATATGCTAATGACCACCAAGTCTGTAGCTTCACTACAGATTTCTCTTCTTAGGTTGAAGCTTGTACATTCACTTACTGAATTTCTCCACATGAATATCTGACATGCCTCAAATTCAACAAATTTAAAACTTATTAGTATTGTTCATGAAATTCATCCCTGTCTTATATTCCTTTTCATCATTTCTAACAGGGATATATAACAATCTTCTCCCTTGTCTAAGCCTCTAATTTTAGGCATTGAATCCATTCACCATCTTGTCACCAGAATGATCTTTGTGAACCGCACGTCTAATGATCTAATTTCTCTAAGTTTTTCAAAAAGTAATGTATTGTTCCAAGATAAATTTTATGTTCTTTAAAATGTTCGATAAAGTCCTGAACATTTCTGGTTTCTGCTTATCTCTTTAGTACCCTATACCTTCTCCCTGCCACCTCTACCACTCTCATGTTAATTTCTATTGTACTAAATTTTGTACCAAATTATACTAAATTTAGTACTAATATTGTACTAAATTTCTATTGTAGTAAATTTGTCCATTCTTTAAGGTCTCTAGCTTCCAGAACATTAAATGTTTCCTACCTCCACCTCATCTAGCTAGTCACTACTTATTCTTGCAATTCTACATAAGATGCCATGTCCTCTGAAAAGCATTCTCTGACCTTATAAGTTTAAATTCAATCACAGCATTTGATGTTGTTACATTATGGACAATGTCAAAATCTATCTAAATCCTGTGTGCACAGAAAGCAGAGATGGTTGACAAATCTTTGCACCCTTTATATTCTGAAAAGGACCATTACGCTCTGGCATATTCCCAGATAAAACCCACCTCTACTCATCCTTAATAATTTCCTTGTTTACATGCCTTCAATAGACATCAAGGCTCCTTTTCTTCCTTTGGGTTGTTCCTCATTAATGAACACTCTCCCTATTGCAACAGCCTGAATAAAATTATCTCCTTGTTTGATGCACTTTTGTCTTTTATATTATGTGCTTTCTTTATAATATATATTATATGACTGAATTGTAATTTCTTATTTAATGTTTTTTTTTGTGTGTGTGCGCACACATGTGTGTGCATGTGTGTTTTTCCACTAGGCAAGATTGTGAAAACTGTGAAATCTGTTGTTTTCTCTGCAGTCTTTCTAGGACCTGCTGCAGTGCACATCATCATTGTCCTTGAGTCCTTATGTTCAGATATTCTAAGAGACTGCTTTTAGACTTAAAAATTATATGGCCTATTAAAACTTTTATGCCACCCTTCTGAACTGAGGCAGTAAGAATAGGAAGGAAACTCTTCCTTAGTTTTGAATCCCCCAAATTGTAATCTGATAGGCATACATAGAAGACCCATAAATAAAGTTCATTGAAATGACTCCTTGAGAGAAGGTTTTTTTCAAATTGTCCTTTGTCAGTTCCTTAGAAATCATAGACTACTTTAGAAAGAAATTAATGTGAGTCTCCTCCAAACCTTTCACACCTCTGTAATCCAAACATTCACAGGAATGCTTCTACCCTCTAGAAAATTTCTTATTCAAAAATGTCAGAGGTTGGAATAAAAAAATCATACAATACGACTAAAAAAAAAAAAAGTAGAAATAAGCATTTGGAGAAAGGCCTGATGCCATTATTCATTGGGAAAGCATTAGGCTTCAGTCACTTGACTATCAGAATAAAGGATAAAATGACAATAATGGAACGTGTGAAAGACAGTGCTCCAAAGAAAGCATCAGTTACTGCTAAGCAGCATAGTGGACTAATTATTCAAATAAAAAGATTATTATTCATTTGGTTAGAAGATCAAAATAAGCATAACATTCCTATTTAGCCTAGCATTGATGCAACATTGGGTGCATGCTAAACTTTAATATTCTGTTTTAAAATTTCTCTTATCTCCTGTCTAAATTTTTATATGAGTTTATTTTTATGTTATGTTTTTTGAATTAAAAAAAAGAGCACCATAGTTTCTGCAACGTATAGTAGCAGGGGTATTATTATTATTATAGTGTTAGACTGTATTATTATTATGACATATGAGGCATTATAGTGTTGTTATTATTACCAGATATATGCTATTCATCATGGATCCACATTACCTACAGATATGACCTAAAGACTCTCAGGAATGTATCTCATTCATAACCCAGAGACCACCTGTTACTACTGACATCTATTTCAGCTCAAAACTTGTCTCCACACTTTTAAATTCCTCAATAATGTCCTTACTTCTTTAGCCACTGTTAACAACATTTCCCCACACACCAATTTTATCATGTCTTAACTTTGTTTCTATAAGGATTTTGGTCAAATCACTATCCTCTTAATAGACACACACACAATACACAAATACACTCTTTTTTTTTTTTTCTTTTTTTTTTTGAGACACAATCTCACTCTGTCACCAAGCTACAGTGTAGGGGCATCGTAGTTCATTGCAACCTCAAATTCCTGGCCTCAAGTGCTCTTCCTGCCTTAGCCTCCTGTGTGCACCACCAAGGCCAGCTAATTTTTGTATTTTTTGTAGAAACAGAGTCTTGCTATGTTGTTCAGGCTGGTCTTGAACTACTGGTCTCAAGCAGTCCTCCTACCTCGGCCTCCCAAAGTGCTAAGATTATAGGCTTGAGCCACCATTCCTACCCCATGCTGTTTTTAATTAAAGGCTCATAGGCTAAAGTATCAGCTCCTCATGGGGAATTTAAAGATTCTACTGAATCTGGATCTGAAATACCTTTTTATGTTTTACATAATTATTTAGATTTCCAGACCTGTACCTAGGCTAATCCATTATTTCTGTCCTCTGAATACAGCTTGTGTTTTTCATAAAGATTTCATCAGCATTTAATATTTTTACCTTAAATATAGAAAGTTTTCCATTCTCATGATAAAAAAAATTACATGACATAAAAATGTGAACAGTGAAGAAAGGTTTTCAATATTTTGTAAAAGCCTCTAGAAGACTTTAGAAATATAATCAAAGAAAGTTAAATATTTAATACTTATATGAATATATTGTATTGCTATTTAAAGATTTCAGGGTTCCCCAAATATTCATTATTCTGGTACTACAATTTATTTTACACTGAAATGCTTCTGGGCCAATAGAATAGTTTGCAATGAGCTAATGAGATATATATACTTTATAAATTCACATTATAGGATACTAACTAAATCTTATATTTCCCATGGCAATCATGATGATATAATAGTATTTAATGATACAGCATGATATTACATATTTATTTATCACAAGATTTCTGTGTGGAAATACAAACTGATATTTTTAAAAGTCACCTTGACAAGCACAAAGTTTCAAAAAAATCATTTGATAATCTGAAATATATTGATACTAAATTAGGTATAAATTATTCTGAGATAAACGTAGCTAAATTATCTATAAAATGATACTAATTACTCTTAAAAATTAAAAATTTTGTACTAGAATCATTTACCACTTTTTAAAATAATATTTGGAATGTTAGTGTCCCAAAAATGCAATTTTAATGAATTTGGAGAACATAATTTTATATTTCAAATATGTGTGTACTAAAATGTAGCTATTTCTTAAATCAATAGTTTATTATCATATAACTAAATGAATACTAAACACTGAAAAGTCTATCTTAACATTATTTTTTCACTAAATTTAGATAAATATTATACATGTTTTATATAAGGCATGCCACAAATGTGCAATGGAATTTCTACATAGGAAAAAAAATTTTTAAAGATAGTTAAAAGAGATATAAATGGAATCATCTTTCTAACAGTATTACTTGGCTTTAAAGTGATTATAATTGAAGTATTTCCTAGGAATAACAATGGCTGAAGATGATATTACAATTGGAAATATAAAATTTGGCCTTTTTTTAAATTAATAATTTTAAAAATTATGTGTGAAATAATTTATCCAAACTCTAGAGAAATCTAGGCACAATAACTTGATATCTCAAAACCCATCTGTCTAAAATTTCATTTCATTTCTTCCCTAATCATAGGGCTAGTCAGTGAACAAGATGGACTACCGTAGGGGCCGATGGAAAAACTTCCCCTTCACTCTATGAACATTTGCTGAAAAATCAACTCATAAAAGGCAGATTAACTGAATAAAAGACATACTAACTTTGTTAATGTGTATACAGGGAGCGTCACAGAGTGATTATCCAACCCTCCAGTGGGATATAGAAGCTTATATTTACTATCTTTGTTACTGAAATTTTGGTACTTGACCCCAGTACTGAAATACTGAGAGCAAAGAATGAGGACAAGTGGTTTGAGGAAAGAGAAAGAGAAGTTTATTAATTTGCCAGCAAATGAGGGAGGGTGGCAGACTAGCATCTCAAAAGACCACCATCCTGCCTTAAAACAGAAAAACAGGGTTTTTTAAGGGGATAGGACAGTCTACATGACCGGTGTAATATGTCGTGGCTTTGGGTTATTGATATTTAGCTATAATTGGTGGTTTCGGTTGACCTTATCTCTGGTGTTGACAATTTTATGACCCTTGCCCAGACTATTCTGTTGAGCCATTTCCTGTGGTTTAAGATACTAGAAACAAACAGCAAAGGACATGTTTCTGCCCTTTGATTAGTGGCCTCAGAAAGGAATGTAAGTTTTAATTCCCAAAAAGTGTGTGTAGGGGGGTGGTTTAAGAGACAACTCTTAAAACATTTGCTTGCCCTTTTTCAGACCTTTACCATCTTGAGGTTACAGAAAGAATGGGAGCTTGAATCATGGCAAACAAGTTATGATGACAAAACAGGTTATGGGAGGGAGAGAAGAGAGGAAGCTTGGCTAAGAAAGGTGGTCTTGTTATGTAGATGAAACCTCACAGGTAGGAGTTCTCAGAGAGAATAAATGGTAAATGTTTCTTTCAGACCTTTAAAGGTGTCAGACTCTCAGTTAATCTTTCCTAGGTACAAACAAAGGAAGGCCTGGCTGCATCAAGTAGCTTCTTTACAGATGGAAATTTTCCCCACAAAAGACAGTTTTGCAACTTCTATTTGCTACTTCTCTAACAGCCATCTCAAAATTTGTTAAAGAAATATATTTTGGTATAAAATATTTTGATTTCCTTCACTACTCAAATTGGACTCTTAAAGTGTAGACAATTTCCCTGTTCTATTTCTGTAACAGTAGAAGGGTGGCTTAACATAACTAGTTCCATTTTTCTTCTGACGCCCGTGGTAATCTTTTTTTTTTTTTTTTTTTTGAGGCAGAGTCTCACTCTGTTGCCCAGGCTAGAGTGCCGTGGCATCAGCCTAGTTCACGGCAATCTCAAACTTCTGGGCTCAAGCAATCCTCCTGCCTCAGCCTCCTGAGTAGCTGGGACTACAGGCATGCGCCACCATGCTTGGCTATTTTTCTATATATATTTTTAGCTGTCCATATAATTTCTTTCTATTTTTAGTAGAGACAGGATCTCGCTCTTGCTCAGGCTGGTCTCGAACTCCTGAGCTCAAACAATCTGCCCGCCTTGGCCTCCCAGTGGTAATATTCTTTAAGTTAAAAGCATCTGTTTAGCTCTGCCTGTAGGCCAGCTAATTATATAAACAATTTATTAATAGTATGTAGTTCAACCCCAGAAGAAAGACAATAACTGCCCCTTTCCCAAAACTAACTCCTGGGGAAATAAGGAAAATATACATACAGGTAACAATGCTATGTTAAAGATTTATAGAAACATATAGACCTGATCTATGCCCTCCAAAGTTAACTGACTATGAAGAAAGAAGTTTTATAACCTCCTCAAATCCTCACTGATGCCCAGGTGTCTGTAGTCCTTTGTTACCTCTCACAACCCACCTCCCCTTACCCCTTTTCTTAACATAAAAAGGAGCCTAAACTGCATACTAACTTAACATATTTTTTATAGGACATTAGTCCACCATCTTCTCAGTTTACTGACTCTCTGAATCTCAGTCACCTTCCTTGGCCCAACACTTTATCTCTCAACTTACTGGCTGCCCTGCAGCAAGTGATAGGAGCTTGGATTCAGTTACATTTTCTAGAATAACTGTTAATATTATTTGTAGTTTATAAAAAAGTGTAATGCAGCTCACTAAGTGTTATGTATTACTAGAGGAAGTAAAAAAATCTTGTTAGTCTACATTTTCTAAAACATGTACCATACATTCAATTAAAAAACTAATAGAATATTCCTTACATCATTTGATGTAATCAGACCCCTGTACCTGACAGTCATAAATATTATTAATGCATTGTTAATATCTGAGATAATTACTCAATATAAATGTAATTTATATATATTCATGAGTAATATAAGAGAATAATAAATTAAAACTAATAAATTTCTCAGTGTGAGATCTCAAAATTATATGAGCTATTTAAGTAAGTTCATATTAATAAGAGAAATAGAAATACAAAAAAAAGAATTTATAAAAATCAATTTATTTAAGTTAGGTATAAGAAGTTGATTGATTCTGTGGTTAATAATTTTTCAGTGGCTGCTATGGAAGAGAAAACATTAACTGGTATATGTCTTTTTCAAATAATTAGGCATCTGAAAAGGTCATAATCTCACTAAAAAAGGCCCACTGAATACTGAATTCAAACTCCATGCCAATGTTCTTTGAAAACAAACATAAAACATTTAGAAAATATATATTACATAATATTTATGGTTATAAACAGCATCACCAGTGCCACTTTTCCATTTCTATCTCTTAAATCACACTAACTCTTAATTGATGATTCTGCTCTCATGACTTAGCATACTCATTTATTTTGTGATTTATTCTTCCATGGAGATGTGCTGAGAAAAAAATTATAGAAGCAAAATAAATTCAAAAGAATTATTTAGAAAAAATGTTGTATTATATACATATTGTATCAGTTTTTATCATTTTAAGGTTTATGTTCTTAAAATATTTTTCTATTCATGACAGTAATATGTGCTCGCTATAGAAAGCTGAAAAATATAAGAAAATAGAAAAGTTACACTAATACTCCAGTAATACCTTACTTCAGTGAGAACTACCTTTTACATTTTGATATAGATCCATTAATATTTTATATGTATATCCAAACGCACATTTTATTGTATACATTCTTTAGAAATATTGAATCATAGCATACTTTGACAACCCAAAATAAGTGCCTGAGACAGAGATCTCAATCAATGGAGGTTTATTAAGCCAAAGTTTGAAAAAAAACAAAAGCCACACCCACATCTGTAATTGTGTTTCCAAAGAGGAATTTGGGAACTCTGTATTTCAAAGGGAGATGGCATGCAGAAGGAAAAAGGAGGGGAGGGATGAGTAATGAGGCAAATGGTTACATTCTTATGAGGCCCAGGAAATCTACATTTTACATAAGATAAGGTGAATTCTTGAAGAGAAAAAGGGAGTAAAGCAAAAATCAATTAGGCACATGCCTCTGGGTAGGTGGAAAAATGATTGATCTTGTCCTGTCTCTGTTCTGCACCTGGGAAGATAAACTTGTAATCAACATTATTAGTGTGGAATTGAACCAGACTTTAGTTTTAGTAGCTAGACTTAGCCTGCAGACACAAAGTTACAATTTGCATATCCTTGTTTATGGGAGGCCAGCAAACAATTTCTTTATGAATAGTCTGTGGAGAGAGTCCCTGTAGCTGCCTGAGACCTTTTATTTTCCATGAGGATTGAACTGATGCATAATGTTGATAATTGCTATTCATTTGGAAGGGGGTGTTGCTTGAGTCAGATTCGAAGGAAGGTCATTGACCTTCCATTTTGCATAAGGACTTGGGTGAGTCCTGAGATTTTGATTTACCTTTACATTTCCCCCCTGTTCTTCAAAATCTTTCAGAGAAAGCATTGTTGAAGACATGAGTTCATGGTTGTACATTTTATTTAATCCTCTATACTAGAAAAGCTCATTCTTAGGAGATGATGTCCCACAAAAGAAGAGGGAAATTAAATAAAAAAGAACTGATGCCAAATTGGGCATAAATAATAAAAATCCAAAAATAACAAACAAGGTTAGAATCTAATAACAGATGTACTGTAGTTTCTTCTGAAACGTGATTTTTTTTCTCTCTCTAGTTTCTAATTTTTACCAAGGATAAATCATTGTAGGACCAATTTATTTGCAAAGGAAATTTTATTCTTATTATAGTTTGCCTGATAATTTCCATGAAGCATGACAAGAATAATAATTGGCCATATAGACGCTTTTTTAAAATTGGCTTTGCTGAAACTTTTTCCTAAGGAATCCTAGATTAGACTTTCAAAAGCCTCTCAAGCCAAGCCAAGGACTTCAGAGTGTCTGCAGTGCCCGTATGAATTGGGCAAATTCCTCTTTTCTTGAGGTCCCAAAATAACTTGGTATCCTGGGACCTGTCAGAAAGTGACATTATTTACTATAGATTAAGAAACCTTGTAAAGAACAAAGCATCAGGCCAGTCTTTTCAGAGGACTTTTTATCAGCTCTATAAAGTCAACTTTAATTCCTTAGGTAGTCTGGGCACATCTGAAATCATGCCATTATAGTCAAAGCCTGGGTAAAATAACCAGTATCTCCAATTATGTCCTGTTATTTTTTAAAAAGCAGATTCTTATGGAACTTATACAAATAACTATATTGTCATAAATTAAGAATATACCCAAATAGTTTCCAAATTCTGAGGAAATCAAGTAGGGACAAAAATAATAATTCAAATTTTCCTCACAAAAAAATATACAGTATTAATTTGTTAAAAGCTACAGATAGCTCAAAAGAAGGAAAAAAATGTCTTGATTTCTGGAAAACAAAACATAAAAAGAATCAGCAATGCTTCAAACAAAAAAGTCATTAAAATTATTTTAGTTTTCCATAAGTTTAGTCCCATATAATTAAGTTTTCTTCTGCTTGAGATTGGGTTAGCAATTCTCATGAATGTATCAGCTTTTTAATTAACATCTTGGAAGTTTTCCTAGTCCAAATGGTATTGTCATGTTTCAGTCTGAAATGTCAGTTCTTGGCTCACTCATGGCTGAAGAATGACCAGACGTACCAAAATAAGACAAGCATGAAAATGAGGTTTATTGAGGAGAGAAAGAAAGGATTATAGAGCAAGGGCAAGATACAGGTTTACAGAGCATGATACATAAGCCACAGATGACCAGACCCATTGTTGCAGCAAAGGGAGAGAACAAGGAAGGGCCTGGTTATAATCTGTGTCTTGTTCTATAATGCCTGGATTGGGACCTCCCTTGTAGTTCAGAGGTCACTATGGAATCACTTTGATTGGACAGTTGGGAGTTGCATGACCTGAGTCTTACTACGCATGTGGGTTGTTCTAGGTCACTTTCTGGACTCTGTCATACCGATGCTGCCTGCCCTGTGGACTAGAGAGTCCTCTGCATTCTTTTGCAGTTGGCACACTAAGTTCTGATTGGCAGATTCATAGAGTATTTCTGCTCTATCCCTGTCCCTTTTTGGGGACAGGATTAAGGTGGGGCAGGACTAAGATAGGGGCCTGGGGTCCACCCTTGTCCTTCTTCCCAGGTGGGGCAATTGCACCAAGGCAAGACACCCATTTTTGTCCTGAGGAGACCCAGAATCCCTCACTATCTACCTAACAGTATGGATCTCCAAAATTATCAGAAACCTGTATTCAAGAGTACTTGTCACAGTCCTTTCTATAAAGAAGCAAATTTTGGGCCATAGCCAGTTAAAAACTGCTTTGAGAAGAATCAAAGTAAAATAATAATTGTCTGTGTATGACAAAAAGTCTCAGAATAGCCATGATTAAAGAGACAAATGATAAAGAAATTTGGTTATTTTTGTGGCATACAATAACTTAACATAATAATCATAATTATTACTGAGAACATATATCAAGATATATCAGAATTTTCAGGGAATTTCATACAATTTTGGAACACATATTCATAATATATTTATACAAATATAACCCCAAGGATGTTAAACACCATTTCATATTTGACAATGATTTCTGTAACTTTATATACCAAATAAGCCAAATATATTTCTCTTGGACTTCTAGGAATGCTAATATAATTTAAAATTTTGATTTTGGAAAGTTTTTCTAATATCAAAGTTTTAAAACACTCAATATCACAAAATGGGGTCACAGGTCATTGTAAAATAAATCATTCCTTAACCAAAGCAATAATTCAAAGAGTTTAAAAAGAAAAAAAACCTTTATTCCTTTATAGACAGGAGACTCAGTTTCCCAAAGAAGCATAAGACCTAATAAAGACACCATCAAGAGAACAAAATCTGTCTCTCTCACCTCGTTTTTGCAGTTTACTCAAAAGGTGAACAAAATTTTTTTTTAAATCTCTATTAATATTATATGAAAATCTTGTTCAAACCAGATTTTATGTTTATATTAGTGTATTGTTAATGTTAAAAGATAATTTTAATAAAACTTTATAAACAAATATACTCAATTTTTTTTTGCTTGCCAATTTTTAGTTTTCTGACATCAGTTTAAATGCTTTTGAATCAAAGACTTCCTGCATCTCTATTTATTCATATTCTTTTTTTTTTTTTTTTGAGACAGAGTCTCACTCTGTCCCCCCAGTTAGAGTGCAATGGCATCATCATAGCTCACTGCAACCTCAAACTTCTGGGCTCAAGCGATCCTCCTACCTCAGCCTCCAAGTAGCTGGGGCTACAGGTAAAAAGTGCAAAGCCTGGCTAATTTTTCTATTTTTAGTAGAGATGGGGGTCTTTCTCTTGCTTAGGCTGGTCCCGAACTCCTGAGCTCATGCAATCCTACTGTCTTGGCCTCCCAGAGTGCTAGGATTACAGGTATAAGCCACCATGCACAGCCTCTATGCATGTTCATAATGCTGTGTTATTGTTACTTACAGAACTTTGTGGTGTAACTATAGTGCTTGTATAATTAAATATTTAATATATAATGTATATTATACTCTAACATGGTAAACATATGTTAAACATATATGTTTATGTTATGGGCGTGCAATAGTAAGTGAAAGATACACAGTATTCACTCACAATTGCCTGTCCAATATTTAGCAAATAAACCCGTCCAATCTTAATCAGTTTCACCACAAGACCTGGGGCGACAAAATGAGACTCTGTCTCAAAAACAACAACAATAACAACAACAAAAATATATGTATAACTGAGTTCCTAAAAACAAACAAAAAAAACATTTTTATAAACCTCTTATAATCTTTTGCAATTTTTTACCATTCTTTCTTTCCCAGCTTAATATATCCATTTAGTTTTATCTATGTCTTTTATTTAATTTTAAACAATCCTTAAAACCTCTAAACCAGACAAAATTACTTTTCTTTTAATAAAAACCACATCCTTATGTCTTTTTGTAGCCTTTTTAAACTAAAAAACACATCCTATTTTTATATACTATGTATATAAAATTATTTCTTTTATATCTAGTAGTTTTTAATTTGCATATATTAATTATATTGTTAACTCTTAGTAACCCTTACTTTTAGTAAAAACCCTAGGAAGTTGATGTAACTTTGAATTGTTGTTATTCTTCAATTTTTTATTAGCAGTTCTAAATATACTTAGCTTTCCATATCATGTAAAAAATAAGCTGCCAAAGCATATGAACTTAAACTTATGTTTCCAAAGTATACTAACTTAAACTTACATTTAATAATTATTTCAGTATTTTAATTTATCTAAAAATGACTCAGACATTTTACGATTTTCTATTAAGTTAACATAACATGGCTTTAAGATTATAAATTACTGAAAAGAATTTTGAAATTTTGACACAATTACCCTTGCTAATGTCTTCCTCAATCATCCTGGGTCCCGAGTAGCCACGTGGCACCTAAGGATGAGTATGAAGGGCAGGGTCCCTCTGGGTTTTGAATTTGTATATCAAACATAGAGTTTGGGACTGAGGACAAAGCTGTGGTAATAAGGTCTAGCCCTTCCCAGCTTGGATGTTCTACTCCATTGGTTCATTTTTGCATCAAATGCAAGGTGATTTTCCCTAATATCATCCTTTCTATGTGTTCTCATATAGTACACTACTCATTCTATCGTATTATCTATCACCACATCATTGTAATTTTGTATTTTCTTACCCACTTTTATCACCCTAGCCTAGACTTTGAACTCCAAGGGGACAGACCATGCCTATAGTACACATTAGGCTAGTATCTGAAGCAGACTAGTCATAAAAGTATATTTACTGAATATTAAAGTGAAATCCTTTTCAGTTAAATTTCTCAACTAGTTATTCCTAGTAGATTGAATTCTTATTAACTTTCACAATTTTGTATTTTATTTTCATGGGGTTTCCAGATACACAATTATATCTTAAGTACATTGTTTTATATTTGTTTCATTTTTCTGATACTGATTATTCTGATTTCTTTTTATTGCCTTATTACACCAGCTAGTATTTCCAGAACATTTTTGAACATCATTAGTGAGCATTTTTTCTGTTGTCCTATTTTTTATGGAAATGACTTTAAGGTTTCAATATACAGTTGAATTTAGTTCTTTGCTTGAGATAATTTTTTTATCATGGTAAAGAAGTTTTATTGTATTTCTAGTTTACACAGAGATTTCTCAAAATACTGAGTTTGAATCAATGTGTTCATTCCTTATTATAAGTATTTGAGGCTACTACAGAAGTCGATGTAGTCATTTCCATAAAAACGTCTTTCTGTCCTCCTAGAGCGGAAGACATAAAAAGTGGAAAGGTTATGGACAGCCAGCCATTGTTGCTGACTCTTTCTCCAAGGAAAGTAATCAGTGCCCCACCAGCACTCTGACATCCTGATATACCAAGCTTCTGTAGTGGAGCTTACATTTTCCTCCATTATATCATCTGAAACTTAGTTGTATCAAAATTTTTGAGTGCCTCAAATCACTTTGTGCACATCATCATTAATAATATAATGGACAATGTATGCTGATTAATCTAACATAATATTTTTGTTGTATATCCAAATTAAAAGACTTTTAGAAAAGGTAGAAGACAGGCTGAGCGCGGTGGCTCATGCCTGTAATCCCAGCTACTCGGGAGGCTGAGGCAATAGGATTGCTTGAGCCCAGGAGTTTGAAGTTGCTGTGAGCTAGGTGGACGCCATGGCACTCTAGCCTGGGCAACAGAGTGAGACTCTGTCTCAAATAAAAAAAGAAAAAAAAAGAAAAGATAGAAGACAGAGGAGGGTATGGATATCAAGGACAGAGCTGTGGTCCAGTATGAGATTTGAGTTGAAATGCAATTGAACACCCAATATATCAGTGATCCTTTCAGTATCCCTTTCATCTTTATTGGTCTATTCCTGCTATATACATGAACTTTTGCACTTAAACCTGTCCTGTCCTTTCTTAGGTAATGTACACATGTGACAAAACAATGATGCATTTCCACCATCTGTTATTATTTTTTTATTTATTATTTCACCAAATATATTTGAGAAATTTGTATGTGTCAGGTCATTTTAGACTTTGGGGAAACAATTATGATGGAGTTAGATGAAGTCCTCAGAACTAGAACTTGATTTCTAGTAGAGAGATTATAGACAAAATAGTATATAAATAAACAAGAGAATTTGGATAATGAAAAGTGTGATGCAAAAAATAAAACCCTACAATGTTATAGATTGTAACTGGAAAGCTATTTTAGATTCATGAAAAGAGAAGGACTCTAAGGAGGAGAATCTAAAATTCTACCATGAAAGACATCCCTTTGATTAAGATATTAGCCTCTGAGAGTATTAAGAGTTCTAGGCTGTGTAAGACATAAAACTGATATAAGCCCATATCAGTTTCTACTCAGGAGATTAAAACTTTGTCAGGAGGGCAGAGGTAATTTGGGATAAATATGGGTGGGCAAAAGCAGAGGACCCTGAAAGGAAAAACTAAAATAAGTAAAGGGAAGCAAAGTACAAAAAGGACAGGGAAGACAAATTTCAACTATTTCACAATTTTTCTCAGAGCTGACGTTCAGGAAAACTTGAAATGTCAACATAGTATGATTAGTAGAGTTTCTATTCATTTCAACCATTTATAAGATGTATGGCAACAGTGCCTAAATAGTGCTCTGTTTAATACATATTATTAATAGTAACAGCTACAGGTCCTAGAGATGCTATCTTTACTGCTGCTGCTGCTGCTGCTACTACATACTACTGGCATGGATATTATTCTTAATATTACGACCTATAGCAAAAGCTTTTATCAAAATTTAAGGAAAAAAATTTTACACTTGATAGACAACTCCTTCACTTAAGAAATACTTACCTTTCAAATTCAATTGTCTCTATAATATGCAAACATTTCTTACTTCATGGCAGTATTGAGACACTGAATTAAAAAAGCATAGGTATATTTCTATTAAATGTTGTTACTTATATTTCAATGTAATTGTTTTGTTTTCAATCCCGTTTAACTTATTTTGTGCATTTAAAAATGATTATTCTGAAAAGGGGTCCATAAGCTTCCCCAGACTGCCACAGTTTCTGTCCATGGCACCAAAAAGTATAAAATTTCCTATGTCCTCGTCCTTTACATCTCAATTAGGGATAATAACACCTATCTCTTGGGGCTACTGTGAAGATTATAGAAGATGATACCAACTCATTACACATTTTTAATTTATTAAAAAGTGGATTTTACCTCCCCAAATATTCTCTCATCCATATACACCTCTCCATTTTCACAACTACCACCCAATTCCAAGCTACCATCATCTTCCACACAAGCTACTACTTTGGTTCTTAACTGACTTCATGCTTCCATTCATAAGACTCTTTAAACTGATCTGTATTATTCAGCCAGGATAGCTGTTTCTTTTTTTTCCAAAACAAAATTCTGGATTATTACAGACTTTTGGTTTGTGCTTTGACATAGAAAGAGCTTGCAAGTTATCATTCCCGCCCTAACAACAAGAAAAAAGTTGAGTAAATTAAAAATTAATGACTTTTCTGACATCTATCAGAGAATAGATGTCACAGGGGAAACTGATGCCACAGAAACTAGACAGACAGATGAATACAGAAAATCACAACTACCAGGAATTGAAACTTCTGGAGCCAGGAACTAGTAAGAATGCTTAAAAGGTAATTTATTAGCTGTTAGAGACTGAACACAGATCAGTTTGAGAATTAAAAATCTTGTGAAGGTTTTCAAGTTTAAGTTAAAGGAGGTCCCCATACATTCATGGGTTTTATCTTTAGCTGTCCTACCAGGCTCTTATAGTGAAGATCAGAGGAAAACCCTTCTTGTTTGACCAGGAGGTGGAAAAAAAAGTAATCATTTTAAAATATGCCCAGGAGAAAGTAATCATATTGAAATAAACCCTTAGCATTCTCCGCAACGAAGGCCAGACCATCAAAGGAAAAGACTGCATCAGAGTTTTATCTGACTTGGGGAAAGGGAATTTAGGCCTATCTAGATTTTTTGTCTCACCTGAGCTGAAAGAAAAAAGCTAAGAATTATTTGTGTGTGAAGGTCACAGCCCAGGGGTATAAGATTCATAGGATTACAGAAAGCTTCCCCTCCCTCCATACATTACCACTGTTATCAACAAGGGTCCTATGTAATAACAGTGACTTACATCTGAAAGAAATGCAAGGCTCAGACTTATTTTATAAGGAGTGTCTAGGGAAACGTAAGACAACAGAGGAGACAAAAATGAAGACACTAGAGGAAATTGAAGTCTCTGATATGAACAGCTAGAGCAAACAGTAAACATAGTCTACCTCCTAGCCAGATAAACAAAACCTCACACTGAAGTTCTATCTACTTGAGTTCCTATTACTGATGCATCATATTTGGCTTTCAACAAGGAAAAAAGACAATCTAAAGAGACAAAACACACATGAGAACCTTGCTAAGGAATGGCAGAGATTTTGGAATTATTAGTATGCAAATTTAAAATAACTATAATTAATATGCTACAGGCCCTAATGGAAAAAGCAGAAAACATGCAGTGACAGAGGAGTAATGTAATAAAAGAGATAGAAACTCTAAGAAAGAATCAACAGCTAGAATAAAAATGCTAGAAATCAAAAAACACTTTAACAAAAATGAGAAATACCTGGGATGTGCAATGAAAGAAACAGTTAATGGTCTTGAAGATATGTCAATAGAAAATTCCCAAACTAAAATGCAAAGAGAAAAAAGAATTAAAAATATGGAACAGAATAGCCAAGAACTGTGGGACAATTATAAAAATGTAATATGTGTAATGGACAAAAAAGACAAGAAAGAAAAAGGAGCAGAAGAAATTTATTTGAAGTAATGATGGTTCAGAATATTCCAAAATTACAAACAGAATCCTAACCACAAATCTAGGAATCTCAGGGATCCCCAGGAAGGATAAATAACAATAATACTACACCTGTGCATTTATTCAAAGTGCAGAAACCAGAGAGAGAGAAGAGAAAATTTTAAAAGAAGCTAGAGAAGAAAAGAAGCTTACCTCTTGCATTTATTGATTAATGTTGTATGTCAATTTGACTGGGCCATGGGGTGCCTAGATATTAGATCAAACACTATTCTGAGTATTTCTGTGAGGGCTTTCTTGGATCATGTTAACATTAATAAATTGGTAGACTAAGTAAAGCAGATTGTGCTCCATAATGTGGGTAGACCTCATCCAATCCTTAAAGGCCTACATGGAACAGAAAAGCTGACCCTCCCTTGGTTAAGAAAGGATTTTTCCTGCCTGACTGCTTTCTAGCTGGAATATCAGCCTTTTCCTATCTCTGGACCTAGCTGAAATATCAATACTTTCTGGGTCTTAAGCCTGCGAGCCTTAGAAATGGAACTACACCATTGGCTCTCCTTGTCTGTGGCTTGGCAGACTCTGTAACCACAAATCATGTAAACCAATTCCTTATAATAAATCTGTACATCACAATTGTTAGGCTTCAAGAATTTGCTCTCCCCAAACTTCGATCCAACCCTACTATAAAATCCATCCCTCTCCCCTTCCTAGGGGTGTATTAGGCATATAGCATTTGACAGACCCCTAGGGAGATAAGGGATTGAAATGCAAAAGGAGAACTTACTTTCCTTATCCCTCTTGGTTGTTTAAAAAGAATTTATTTAATCCCCCCAGAAAACCCTCTATAAAACCCAAGGCTCTCCCCTTTTCTCTCCTGGACGCCTTTTTTGGCCTCCACCCATCTGCACCCAGATGCTCAAAATAAACGGCATTTTGCTATATATGGGGCTTCGTGTGTCTCTCTCTCAGCTCCAGACCTAACAATAACAAAAGTATATTATAATACACAATAATAAATGTATATTTTATAGATATTCAATGTGATATATATACACATAGACACATATATCCTATTAATTCTGTTTTTCTGGAGAACAATGACAATATAGAGGAGTAACACTAAGAGTTACATCAAACATCTCTTCAGAAACCATGCAAAGAAGAAGAAGGTGGAGCTGAATATTTAAATTTTAAAAGAAAAAAGGAACACCAATTTAGAATTTTGTATCCACAGAAATTATCCTTCAAAAATGAAGGACTAATAAAAAGTGTTTCAGACAGATAAAGACTGAGGAAATTTGTCACCAGTATAACTGCATTGCAAGAAATATTTTTAAAAGTTCTTTTGAGAGAAGAAAAATAATATAGGTCAAAAACTATGTTCTTAAATTAATTCAGTCATTTCTCCTTGCTCCTGAGGTAATAATGAAAATCCCTAGCATGCCTACACGGTCCTGAAAACACTGTCCTTGATGATCACCTAGCCTCTTCTACAATCGCACCGACACTCTCCAGTCTCCAATCCCATTGTTCTTCTTCCATCAATCTTCTTTCCAGCAAAAGGAACTGCCTATACCCACTGCCTCCAAGAACCTCCACCAACACCCACTCTTCTCTCATATCTTCCAGTAAACTCCTGCGTAGTCTTCAGCAATCAGCTCAATCATTACTTCTTCAGATAAGCCAACCCTGTTCTCCCTAAGTAAAAATCTACTAGAGTACACTGTATCTCCATTGCAAGGTACTATTCATGGTTAATGGTTTTTTCCCCACTAGACTGTAAATTTCATAAGAAAAGGGACAGTCTAATATAATGCACCATTGTATCACCAGTCCTCAGCTCAATTTCTGATACTCAATGGATGCTTTAACACATATTTGTTGACTCGGTCAATCCATGCATCAATCAGTTAATTAGTAAATGACATTACTTATTGACTAACATGCTTCAAGTCAATGTGTACATAAAATTAATCACCATAACTGCATAGGCCTATTATTTGTTTTAAGGGAAAAATTACAAAATAAGAACTCACTAAATATGGTGGACCTTCAATGATTTTTGTTTAGTCCATAAATTATTTTAAAAATTAATAAATTCCCTAAGGGATTATAAAAATTAGTAAATTCCTTATCCTATGTCTGTATTACTGCTATTTATTTATAAAAAGTAGACTATCTGGCAACATAGCATTTATATTCTCACATAGCAACATGTGGCTTCACTTTGCCACACTCCCCAAAATTCCCTATTGCCACATGCCCATTTAATTTACTGGTTTTATCTTTAGAGGTATTTTAGGTTATGACCCTTAATTTAAGGCTTTAGAAAAGTGGATTATTACTCAGAATTTTTTAGCTATGGAGGATGCTATCAGTTATTTGATAATCTTGCCTAAAGTAGATAATCATCAATTTTTTGCACCATAATGAACACCATAATGACTTTTAAGTATGCATTCTGAATGCATAAGGTAGATAATCATCAATTTTTTGTAGCATAATAAATACTATAATGACTGGCATTCTGAATACGAGTCTTGTTTTTCAACAGATGGGCAACAAAGAAAATCCACAGGCTCACTGATGAATGGCTCTGCTCATAGCCAGGTGGAAAAAAATTTCTTTCAATTCTATAGAATTCTACAGGTAAAAACCATTTTCCTGTATATTTTTCTCTAACTGAAAGGAAAATATTTTGGCTCAATTTTTAATATTCTAAAATTCTTGGCACAGTGACTATGTAGTACATATTTAATAAATTTTGTTACATAATAATATATAAAAGAAATATTCAGTGATTTCTAGTAGTAGGAAAATATTTTTGGGTTAGAGTGTCAGCTTCAATTATTTTCAAAAGCTCTTATCAACATGTTTGTTACTTCTCATCATTACCAGTAGAATAAAGTAACTTTTACAAATGGCTGAAAAAATTGTGCAGATATGAGTCTCTGAAAAATACATACTTACCCAGTTTTCAAACACTAATTTTCCATTTTAGAAACACATTAAGGAAAAAATGTGGTTCTAGAAATTGTTTTTAATGGAGTCATATAGGTACCTGATATTTGGAACTGATTGGCCAGTTAAGTGTTTTCAAATGTCTGAGCTTTCAAACTCTTGAAAAGACAGTTGCATCCAAAGTAAAGGTATCAACTTTAACATGATAGAAATGGATCACTTTAGTGGAGGACTAAAAGCTTACTTGAGCAAGGACTTCAAGAAAAACAAAGAAAGGGGGCATTTGAATAGAAGTCCTGAAACTAAAGATTTCAGCTTTATCTTTAAATTTCCTACCTACAAATGGATTGTTACATAAATATCTGTGCCTCTTAAAGCTCTTCATTCTGCTACAAATATCCCATAGTGGATGAAAGCAAATTAAATGATACAACAGAAGAACACCCATGTGTTCTTCCCCACAGTGGCACAAACTAAAACTACCTGGGAGATTTAAAAAAAAAAAAAAATTGGATGTCTGGGTTCCATGTGTAGAGATTCTGGTTTGATTGACCTGAGGTGCCTCCTGGGCAGGGAGATCTTCTTTTTCAGACTGTCTCAGATTATTTTTATGTGCAGCCAAGTTTGAGAACCACCATTCTAGCCCATGATTCTTAAACTTTCACGAATATACCAGTATTGCTTATCTTCTCTTTCTTATCTTCTCTCACTTGCGTTGCAAGATGCTTACCTTGCTTCAGATTTCATGGATTTAAAGAACATAAATATATAGGTTTACATCAAGAATGGTCCAGGTAAAGGCAGTTTCAAACCTGATATTAGCAATATCTGACTCTATTTATATTTTCTTGACTATCCTGTTTTTTTCAACTCTTGAGAGACAGAAAGAGAGAGTGATCTTTTCATTTGGCCATTGCCAAATATCCATAGTTATATATCCTGAGTATATCCATAGCTTCTGGAGCCATATATTATTTGAAACTATAATTTCAAATATAATTTTTTTCTAAGTTAAAATAACCACATCAACAAAAGCAAATGTTCTTTTGTTTCTTACTTCAAGTATTTCATTGCTTAACTTTCAACAGCTTGTGTTACAATCACCACTATGTCTAACCTCAAATATTCTTTTTATTAATACAAGCTTCTATTGAATTGAAAAAGCACTTTAAGCATTGTAAGACTCCCTTACTTGCATAGAAACAAGAGTCCCTGAATGATTATAGAGAATAAAAATTCTCCAACCTATCAAGGACATTTTATCCTCGTGACTGTTGCCTCTCATGATAGCAATTATAGCACGATAGCATAGCAACTTCTTGACCAATTTTCAGATTTGGAAAAGATTTAACACAATTTGAACTATACCTGTGAGGGAAGATGGAAGGGCCTATTTTACTTTTGAAACTCACTTTTACGAGACAGAATGGAACCTGACAATGTTATTCAAGCTGAAGTGAAGCATCATTCTAGAGCAGCAATTCTCCAAGTTGTACTCCCCAACTAGAAACATCAGTATCATAAGAGAACTTGTTAGAAACCCAAATTCTCAGGCCCCACTGCAAGACTGACTAAATCAGAATCTCTTGGAGTCTGGCCCAACAATCTGTGTTTTAACAAGCTTCCAGGTGATTCTGATGCATGTTAAATAAACAGTTATAAGTACTATTCTAAAGAGAAGTTGACCCTGTGGTTCTTACAATAAACTAAATTCAGTCCATGTCAGAGTAAAGGAAGAACACAGGTAGATATTCTTCTGTGACCTTGATACTTTCAGAGAATTGTGAAGTCCAAAAAGAAACATTTACTCAATGTAGAGGAAAACAAGCCAATAAGAAAGAGATTAAAGGGTTAAACTGTAGGTGACTATAATCAGGAATTCATAATGGTGTTATACAGCAAGTAACATAGAGTTCATGTTTCTGTATTATGAGAGGCTTGTTTTGAGGTTGGATCCAATATGAGATTTAATCTTTCTATCAAGAGGGATTGATTTATAATTTCACCCTTTGCTGCAGCTCCATCAGAACACACAGGAAACTGGCTAGGAGCACAAACATGTCTCAGGGAGACAGAGAACAGAATACCGCAGTGCTAGCCTAGTAGACAGAATTTCCAGGAATTAAGTCACTGAGAAAAGGCATTTTCAGAGTGCCCAGGAGAAAAAAGTTACGTGTATGTGTACTATGAAACTAAAAACAGAGATAACTCAAGCTCAAGAAATGTAGTCAACAAAGATCTCAGTTACACCCACAACTCCTTGCAAAAACAAACAAAAATAACAAAACAAAAACTTGAGTGACTCCTTTTGGTGTCTATGGAAAAATCTTAGTTTATAATTTGGGTATGATAAAACAAATAAATATTTTCTGCCAATAGGATATAAGATACTTAGTCACATTTGTCCATTGAAAGAAAGGAATAGAGACCCTTTTCACCTGTGGCTGTTTTTTTGTCAATTTCTAGTTCAATGAGTTAGTCTTTGCATATACTATCTGTTTTGCTTTCTCCTTGGTAATCCTCTGACTTGTACATCCTCCACTACTGAATAGATTTTGTAGCAAAAAAATGACACAATGAAGCCAGTGAAAAATAAAATTGAGTCCTGGATTGAAAAAAAAATAGTGTTTAATACTCTTACTTTGAAATGCAAAACCTGAGCTTCTTGAGAGTGGAAATTATATATATCTATATATATGTATGTGTATATATGTGTGTACATATGTATACCCATATATATATATATGGGTATATTCTAAAAAACTGCAAGTATTGTCATCAAATTGTATATTCAAAAAGCAGAGTAAGAATGGCTGATGAAAGTCTTTAGGTAGATGCACCTGGATACAGTGTCACAGCATCTCCTGCATTCCAGGTGTGTCTAAGGATGATAGCTAAGATTTCTCAAATACTACCTACCAATGGGCAAAAACCAATAAAGGCTCCCAAACACTACCCACATAGTGGCTTAGAGGGCTATCATCTCCAGAGAAATACTATTATTTGTATGGAAAAAAACTCCCAAGATATGACCACTTGACATTATAGCAAGACTTCTCAGGAGATGCATTGGGGACACAAGTGAAAACCCTCAAGCTAAATGAAGTGGTCTACAGCTCCCATAGAGCTAAGAGAAGGTAAAAGGAAATAATATGGGTTAAGAACATGGAGTGTGTATACAGGATGGTGAATATGATTGACCATGGATTTAAAGCTTGGTGTGGGATCAAATGATTCAAGAGCTGCAGTACTAGAGAATGTGATCTATAAAGAAAGGAAATGATGGTCAGAGAGTTAAATACTTACATTTTATGTATTGAGGGGGGGTATAGTTGTTGGTGACAGTTTTTGATAATGACAAGTTAGAGGACATTGCCAAGGGAAGGAGTGATCTGAGATAGGAAGGAGAACAAAATGATTGCAAAAACAATGTCAAGAAATTTGAAGGTAAGCTATTAATCATTGATTTAATGTTTTCAAGAATGATATAGTTGTATCAAAGACTGAGATGTGAAAATCTTCAAGAAGTTAAAGGGCAGAGCCTGGTGACAGTAGATGACCACAGTAAGGAGGTTTAGTGAGTGATTAGTCTGATAACAGGAGATTCAAAGCTGTGGGGTTGCTGTTAGGAAACGAAGTAGGAAAATGGTCAGAAATGGCAGGGAGGAGCCCCTCCCTGCCCAGTTATAGTAGCACTGTGGGGGCAAAGGATGCAATACTCGAGAGGGCATCAGAGGAAGCAACATCTTCAGACTTATGAACAGTACTTTTCTTCTATTTGTTATGTTTTTTTTTTTTTACTATCTTTGCAAAGTTTTGTGCATTTCAGAGTACAGATCTTGCACATCTTTTGCCTGATTTGATACTATTGCAAATGATAGTATTCATTAAATTTCACTTTTGTATCATTGATTGCTAGGAGATTTAAAAAGTACCATTAAAAAGCACAAATATTTATTATCTTACACATTTTTGAGGTTTAGGAATCTGAGAGCAGTTTAGCTGGTGATTCTGAGGGGTGGACTAAGGCTGGAGGTTGTGCATCCAAGCTCACTGAGTTCCTGCAAAACTGTTGGGATAAGAACCTTAGTTTCTTGCCACTGGGTCTTCCCAGCAGAGTAGCTCACAACGTGATAGGGCTGTCCTGGCTCTCTGAGACTTGGAAATCGTTTCCTGGTCTCCTGAGCTCTGTCTCTGGAAAAGGGCGAAGTTTAAGATGGCAGATTTCAGGCTCAATCCCAGAGGGTTGTGCCATTTGTAGCCACAGCTCAGAATGCTCACACCACCCTCTGATCATTTGTAAGTCTCTTTCCTCTCTATGTTCCATTTGGGATAGTTTTTATTGCTGTGTGTTCAAGTTCCCTAATAAGGGAGGGTCTCCAAAGATTATAAGAATTCAACCAACTTAAGCAATCAACCTGTTCTGTAGCCTTTTTTTTTTGAGACCCGTGACTATTCAGCTGGCTAAATCTAGCTCCTGACAGACCCTAGCAGCTTATAGATAAATTCAAATAAATTTTCTTCATTACATACTAAAGTCTTCACCTTAGGAGGAGCTGTCAGGTTGGCAGTCTGTTCTCCGTTCTTGGTATGCTTTTGGCTGGAGAATGACTAGACACACCAAAAGCAAGGTAAGCATGAAACAAAGTTTATTGAGGAAGAACAAGATACATTTATAGAGCAAGAGCAAGATACCGTGGCAACAGACAAGGAACATGGCCCCCATCATAACAAGAAGCCCTGATTATGGTCTGGGGTCCTGTTTTATGTTGTCTGAATTGGGCCCTCCTTGTGTTTCACATGTCACCATTGAACCATTTTGATGGACAGTTGATGATATTATAATTAATCTTAGGTTACTCTAGGTCATTTTCCAGACACTATTGTGCCTGGACTGCCTGACCATGGGCTGGGAAAGTCCCTGCATTCTTTTGCAGATTGACAGGGTGTTCCTCCTTCCCCAGGTGTGGCAATTGTTTAGGGCAGGATCATGGTGGGGCAGCACCAAGACAGGGCACCTGGACAACTGCCCTTGTCCTTCTTCTGCAGGTGTGGCAATTGCTCAAGGCAGCACCACGGTGGAGCACTGCTTTTGTCCCCAGAAGAGCCAGAGATCCCTTACTATCTACCTAACAGAGCTATAGCTTCATTACTATAACATGCAACCTGTGTACTAGCATGATAGACTAACCATGCGTGTATAATGGGAATTATGTCTCTATATGTGATGACACATGTTTTTCTTTCTCCACTACTCCAAGAAAATCCCATAGTTCTTTCCCTTGGGGAGGTACTGCTTTAGAAAATATTCCCAGTGCTCTCCTTACTCTCCACAAGTAATTAAAACTCCTACTGATTAAGACCCACATTCTTGTGGAGAGTCATTTGTTACTCGCCAGGCAAACAGACCTCCGTCTTTTGGGTAACATTGTCTTCTGCAAGGTTAATATGCTGTTGATTCCATTCAATGCATTTTTCATATCAGACATTATAGGTTTTTATCTCCAAAAGTTTAACTTGAGTCTTTTTCATATTTTTCATGTCTCTGCTGACTTACTCAAATAGCTTCTTGAGCATATGGAATACAACTATAATAACTAGTTCACTGTACTTGTCTTCTGATTCTGTCATCTGTGTCATTTCTGGGTCAGCTTCAATTTATTGAGTTTTTCTCCTCATTATGGGTCATATTTTACTACTTCTTTGTATGCATGGTAATTTTTTTGTTAGATGTCAGATATTGTGAATTTTGTCTTCGTGGGTGCTAATGTAGATGTCTGCTTTTGAACATTTAACAAAGGTAATAGTAATATTGTCACACAATAAGTGGTAAAACTTGGATTTGAATTTAGCAGGTCTATGTCCAGAACTTGTGACCTATAACATTTCTTGTCAACTCTGTTTTTCCTTGGTATATTTACTTGGCCTTTGGACCTAGCTACTTCATCAACTGCCATTACTGGCCTGTTCCCCTCTGCCTATAATAGTCTCAGTGTCACTAAAAATGACTCTTTCTAAACCTAAAATACTGGCATTCCTTTTATTTGAAATAGTCTCAGATTCTAAACCCTTCACTTGTCCAAATCCTTTAAAAATGTATCCACTTTCCTGGATTAAGCACTCCTTTCTAATACCCTACATACCAAGTACAATGATGTGAAGTAGACAAATTTTTGCTAAATTGAGTATATGCTCAGCATGGACAAAAGCAGCTTCTACATTAGAAGCATTAATTGAAGCATGAAGAAATAAAAGAAATGTCTTTAAGGGTGTAACAAAATGTAAGCACATAACATTTTGGCACCAAGAGATTTTTGATGCAGCTGTTTTGAACCAGGGCCATTTTAAACTCTGCCTTGGAGAAACAAGAACAGATTACAATTAAACATGTTAATTGTTAGAAATACTAAGCAATAGGGTGTGCATGGGTTGTGGATTAGAGTGTGTTGGGAAAATATAGTTAGAAAACAAACTTCTCCAAATCCCAAAAGCCTCTTCACACAGGTAATGGAGACAGAAAACAGTTATTATTATTATTATTATTATTATCATCATTATTATTATTATTATTTTGGCTCTGTGTCCTGTTTTTATTGCTTTGCTGAATGCCCCACAGAGAACAT
The DNA here is from genome assembly GCF_020740605.2 of Lemur catta. Lineage (NCBI taxonomy): Eukaryota > Metazoa > Chordata > Mammalia > Primates > Lemuridae > Lemur > Lemur catta. The sequence goes on along the minus strand of NC_059128.1, from coordinate 47,544,451 downwards.
GATTGCAGACACTCGGGCTGTGCAAAACAGGAGCTAGTGCTTAAGTACAAATGGAGACATGATTCTTTTTAAATAAATACTTAAACACAACACGGGTCCCACAAGCATCTGGACTCTAGGTCTGAGTGATCCACAACGATGTCAGGGTTCCACTCCCCCCAGTAATCAATACATGGAATTGGCTGCCAGTGGTCAGCATGATCACAAGCCCGCTTTCTAGAGCCTTTCCCAGGCCTCTACAGACATGATCTGGCCGGAACAGGCGACTGGAATTTCTCGCAGGTTGATGGTCCGTAATAGGTAAGAATTCTACGCAACTCTCCCGGTTCTCATGCCCCATCGGGGGACAAACGCCCTTAGATGACTTTCTTTAGCTCATTGTAGAGGACCAGCACGAAGGCCCCCCCATCCCCCTGAGGACTTGGACCAGGCTCCCTTCAAGAAGGCTTTGCCGCCTTCGTCTCTGAAGATCTTCCTCCAACAATCCAAGATTCCCCTGTACCTGATGTCAGCTCCTTTGCGCCCAGGCTGCATCACCATCCGCCACAGCACAGTGTCGATGGGGCAGGAGACCACGCCGGCCATGGCCGTGAAGTCTGGGCGACCGTCCAGCTTACCACGATGTGCGTGTTCTCGGCGTCGCAGAGCATGCGGTTAGCCGTGCCCCCCACGCCGGGGTAGGCCGCCCTGCAGATGATGATGCCCTGCACCAAGACACTGAAGCCGTGAGACAGGCCCCGGCTCCCGTGGGACTTGGTGATCTTCACCAGGCAGCCCCCCAGGCCCTTGAACTCCCGCTCTGTGCCCGACTTCCCCACGTCGGCGGCCAAGCGGGTCCTGGCGAAATCCAGTGGGTACACGAAGCAGAGGGAAGTGGCCCGGCCGCCCCTCCCGAGGCCAGGTTGCCCGCAAAATACCTCCAGAACTGCGTGTGCTTGTCCACGCCCCCCAGGAGATCTGCTTGTACTTACCCTTGAAGGTGAAGTTGAGGGCTGGCGTGGGGAAGTAGCGGGTGACGTGGCCAGGTTGCCCCTCCGGAAGGACGACACGCCCTGCTGCTCCTTGGGGATGCCCACGATGCAGTCCACGGTGCCCTTGCACTGCTTGTCGGCCGCCATCTGCTTGCTGGCATGGCCACCTGCAGCAGCAGCTTGGCCCACTCGATCGGGCCGCGTCCTGGAGACGGCAGCGGCGATGCCCCAACTCCCGTCCCCAGCAGCAAGTCCTTGGCGAAGGAGATGGCCTGATCGCCTCATCCCGGCATGGTGGCAGAGCGGGTGGACAGCCGGAGCACTGCTGCCACCAGTGGGACCAAAAGGAGTTTTTTATTTTTGAATAAGCATTAAACCAGAATGTGATGCAATCCAATAAGAGATTATGAAGACATAAAGAAATCTTACTCTTTCATGTGGCCAAACAGGTACAACTCATTACAAAAATGTTCACAAGATATAAACAATAAATAGTCCTCAGGAGGTTTTGACAACACCATTCTTTACACACAGTTTACGCTAGTTTATGCTAAATTTACTTGGTAATTAGGGTAACTAATTAGCTCTCACCAAAGGAGAAATAAACCTCATATTTGTATGACAAGAGGTAGTTTTGCAACTTAGAACAAGATGCCCACCTAAGTTAGAACCCACCCTCCCACAGAAATGGGTGGTGCTATTTCCTTTTTGATGTTCTTCTTTTTTGATGTTTACATTTCAAAGAGATGGCTCCCAGGTCTTTGAGAAAGACTTTCCAGGGTCATAAAAATGACAAAAGGCCTAGATAGTTTTCAAAAGGATTTATATACATCTCAGAGAGGAGAAAGTGCTTATACTTACAAGTTTTCTAAAGTAAATTGTCTCAGAAAAAGAGTGGGAGGAAAATATCTTTCCTTATTTACAACCGGGAGAATTAGCCTTTAAAAAAAGTATTTGTCCTTATAAGGGCAAACTAAAAACTTTGTTCTTACAGTGTGAGCTCCACACTAGCAACCCCAGGATCACCTGGGAGTTTTTTTGTTTTAAATGCAGAATTTCAGTCCTCATCTCAGACCTACTGAATAAGAAACTGTCAGGTTTCCATCTGAAATGTTGGTTCTTGGCATGCTCGTGGCCAAAGAATGACCAGACACACCAAAGTAAGGCAAGCATGAAAATGAGGTTTATTGAGGAGAGAAAGATAAGATTATAGAGCAATAGCAAGGTATAGGTTTACAGAGCATGGTACATATGCCACAGATAACAATAGAACCTATGGTTACAGCAAAGGGAAAGCAAAAGGAAGGGACTTTTAAAAAGGGGTTGGTTATGGTCTCAGTCTTGCTTTATAATGCTGGGACTGGGACCTCCCCATGGCTCAGAGTCGCCATGGAACCACTTTGATTGGACATTTGAGAGTTGCATGACCTGAATCTTACTATGCATGTGGGTTCTCAGTCGCTTTCTGGACTCTGTCATACCTATGCTGCTTGGCCTATGGGCTAGAGAGTCCTCTGCATTCTTTCACAGTTGGTGCTCTAAGTTCTGATTGGCTGATTTGTAGAGAGTTCCTGCCCTACCCCAGGTATGGCAGTTGCTCAGGACAAGGTTAAGGTGGGACAGGACCAAGATGGGGGCCTGGGGCCCACGCTTGTCCTTCTTCCCAGGTGGGGCAATTGCACCAAGGCAAGACACCCACTTTCATCCCTAGGAGACCCAGAATCCCTCACTATCTACCTAACAAAGCTACATTTTAAAAAACATTCCCTGTTAATTCCAATGTCCATTCATCTTTAGTGTTCTCAAAATAGTGGGTGTGGGTAGCAGCTGCTTCTACTAGCAGGAGAGGAGAGCTTCAGGGGAATTTGAGAGTGTATAGCTTTCAGTCTCATTCATGTTGCTTAGGATGTCCCCAATCAAACATGTATCATAAAACCCCACTCCTGTCCCTCTAGCTCCCTTACCTTTCCTTAAGGTCCTGGGGTAGACCTTAATTAGTGCTGCAACTCTACAATCCTTACAACTACGTTATAGGTATGAACTTCAGTCATATGTGCTCTCAAAGTTTTCTGATTTTCCATTTGTTTTTTGAGTTGGCTATTTATAGCCTTTAATTTCACCTTCTCCTTCTGTATGTTCTGTAGGGCCATCAGAGGAAGCCACGATGTGTATGGTCATTTTTGTCACCATAGTGACTGTTATAGATACTTGATCTATCAACACTTTGATCTCCATCTACATGCCATCCTATGCACCAGCAGTGATCGGTTAGGTAATAAAAATCTCAATGTGTGACATGGTTTACCAACATGCTAATGGCCCTCCAAAAGGAGGCTACCCACATACTTCTCAAAGAAGGCTTCTGATATTTCCTTCTGAGAGCTGTCCTGGAGCCACTCTTGCTTTCCGCAACTGCATCAGTCAGGGCCCTGTCAGTATTCCTGGGGACCTGTTGCAGTATTAATAAACATTATGAACTTACTCCTTACTGTCATTCAATCTTTTGCTGTGCCTCCCAATTGTCAAACACAAGTAGAAGCCAAAAGGTAGGAAAACTGGTTGGTGCAGTCCAAGATGTCCCTGAGACACAGAGCAGAGTGGAGGATGAATCTGGAGGGGAAGGAAAATGGAAAATATCAAACATACCTACTATCTGAGTTCTAAACATAGTATTTGACTTTCAATTTTCTTTCATGAGAAGAAAATCATAACAGTATTCACTATAAAAATTCTAATATAGATGCTGACATCTGCTTTTAATTTTACATACAAAGGTAGAAAATAATTAATATAGTAGGCCTGAGACTATCCTTAGAAAGGCCTGCTGGCCAAATGGGCCCTTGGCTGGTGTCTGGAAATTTGGTTGGTAAATAATTTCCTACAGTGATATAAAACTTTGCTAAATGATAAGAGTGCCTAAATTGGACCAAAACAAAGTGTTTTCTTTTTTTTCCTGAGTATTTGCTTTCCTTCCAAGGGTCAGGACTTTTAGTGATTGTAGTCAATCATGTGACCAGCCCTGGATAAAACCCCTGGACTCAGGCTCAGGAGAGCTTTGTTTGTAGACAACACTTCACATGTGTTGTTACAACTGGTTGGTCCAGAGATTAAGCTCATCCTGTGCAACAACATGGGGTGAGAGCTCTTGTAAGTATTATGCCTGGTTTCCTCTAGATTTCACTCCATGTACTATTTCCCTTTGCTGATTTTGCTTTGAATCCTTTCACTGTAATAAATCATAGACACACATACAGCTGTCTGGTGAGTCTTGTAAGTCTCCCAGTGAATCACCTGAACCTGGGATTTGGTCTTAGGAACCCCCGGCACAATGCCATAAACTACTGTAAGAAAATCATAGATACACATTTTATTCATTTATTAATTTAAATATTTTGAGTACCTTCTATAATAACTCTGTGTTTTTAGAAAATGCCTTTCAAAGTTAAGCAATTTTCAAAACCTATAGTTTAGCTGTTTTAATGGAGTTAAACGTCATTTCTAAGTAGACATAAAACTTCTTTGTTTTAACTTAACATTTTCCGATATCCTCATCCCAATGTATTAATCAATAAAATAGAAAATTAAAGTGTTTGAGTTAGATGTCATTGTCTATCAATAGCATTACTTCTCAATAAGATACTGAGCATGAAATCAGAGAATAAAATTTATTTTATATTGAAATTTCTCCAAGTACTGAAAAAAATATTAGAAAACAAGTATGCATTCTTTAAATCAGTGTTGTAATGGTAATCTTTATAAGGCTATACGTAAACCTACATTGGTCTGTGATAAGCAAACTTGAGAGATTACCTGGTCTATTTTATGTGTTAATAAACTCAAGACCTTTGACTGATGGTATACTTATGTTTTAAAAAATTGAATTCAAGTAGCTTTCTTTTTTATTCATGGTGACCAAATGTCCCACTTAACTTTTTCTGCCTTTAACTTATTTTAAAATTCTGTAGACATTGACTGAAAAGTTTTAAATACAAGTTTAAGAATTTAAGGCCTATGTCTTACTTTAATCTCTACCAACATCTAATATAACAGAAATCTTAGATTTTTAATCAATGCTTTTTAATCAACACATCCTTTCATATTTTAACTCTGTAACTGAGTTCTGCCCTTCTTATAACATCAATATGGACAATAAGGCTGTTGAAAGTAAAAGAACAAAAATATAAAAATGAACTAATTTGATTGTGGTCTCTTGAAAACTAAGAAATGCCTCACAATTATTTTACTGTATTACCAATCTGACAGCTAAATAGTTTTATTCATAAGATAGAGAGGGATGTGTAGATATATAAAATAGATCTATTGTAGTAGGGTGCAACTTTTGGGGAATGCATTTTTTTTAACTGACCAAGAATGTCAGTAGTATATTGTATTAAATCAGTCGTTGACCTTCAAGAAAGTGTAAGCTTAATGAATGAAAAAGTCCATGTGGTCATAGAAAATATAATGAATCATAGTCATTTTCTCTATAAATAGTGATTTTAGGGACAGACAGAATTGTTTTAAAAATCTTTTTATCACAATAAAAATAACCAAATTCAATGGTAGAATATATATGACAAAAAAGTGTATATGTGTATATATGTATATGTCTGTGTGTGTATATATAGTATTTATACATGTATGCTTGTGTGTATATACATATATATCTTATGTATAAGATATACATAAAAAAGATTACTGAGTCATCTTTTGAGTCTATCCCTTTTATCTTTAAAAATAATTATATAATTTTGGAAAATAAGAACCACATTTGTGGAAGAAATTACTTTTTCACTAAGAAATAAAAACAGTGATATTTGAAAACAAAAACATTGGAGAAAGGAAAGGAAGAGATATTAAGGTTATGACAATTCATTCCTATATAGTTTCCCATTTTTCAATGATATTGTTTTCCCTGAAATTTCATTTAAAGCAAAATGACAGAAACTTGCATTTTAAAAAATTATATATACTTAGTGTCAGTTAAGAAAAAAATTTCTCATATGAGAATAGTAGAGTAAATTCTTGCAGAGAAAGTCATAAGATACTTCATTTTCCATAAGGAGAATTGGATTAGTGCTAGCTGTCACCATAGGAGTTTTCTAGCTTGCGGCATATGTTTAGTTGTAACTTAGAAAATATTCATAAAACAGCTTCCTTCTCTAAAAACTCGGCAGTAATCACATTTAATTTTTGGATTAGTTTTTACAAAAAAACGTATATCTAAAATGTATAGCAACATGTATCTATTGTAAAACTAATTAAAAGAAACATTGTTTCTTTTTTGCAAAAGGAGAAGAGGTCATGATATAGCTGTCTCTTGGCAAGAATATCATAACTTTATTTAATGATTTGACCCTTGTATTGAAATATCAAAACAAAATAACAGTATTATTCAACTCACACATCTGAAGAACTTTATGGTAAAATTGCTTTATGGTTTTACTTGAGGCACAGTTTTTGAAATGGTAATAAATATATTCATAAGAAATTAAATTCAAAGCTAGATACCTTGGTTTAGGAATGGCTATTTGGTTGGTTGGATAAGAAATAGAATGTGTGTAACTAAACAAGATCAAGAATTTTGTCATAGTCTACCTTATTTTCTAGTGAATCATTTTACTCTTACATAGATGCAATCAGATTTTAAATTTATCACAGCTTTTTCTTGGATTGCTTCTTTCTTAATATAGAATTCAATGAGTCACTTGCTTAGGTGGAAAGAAAATCAATACTTCAAATATACTCAATTTTTCTGCAGAAATTCCCAAGAGAAATTATTCTATGGTCCAATAAATTTCTTAGTGAAGAAATATATTCTATTACTTAGTCTAAATATGTACTTAGTCATTTTACCCCATAAAACTCAATTATATTGCAACCCTGTCTTAACAGTGCAAACCATTTTTTTCTTCTGTCTTGTAGAGTAGAATTTTAAATTACCATTTATTGCATTCTCATGTAGCCTTCCAATTTGGGTCCAATGATATCAAGGTAAAGATTTCTCTTTAAAACTAAAAAGTATAAAAATCAACACATAAAGAAGTATACTCATGATTTGTAGCATTATTACATTCTATAAAACAATCTTTAAATGGATTCTTAATAGGAAGATTTTGTATTCTCTATTAAATTTGAGAGTTTTCGAACACACTGTGACCTGCAAAGTTGTTGGTTACATAAATTAGGTAATCGCTATTTGACAAAGTAGGAAACTAGTAATCTGCGTAAGAAAAATCTGGTTAGTTAGAGGTATTAGCGTTTCTCTAGCAAGATCCATGGTTGAAAACACCTAGTCCAAATAAGAAAGGTCATATAATGATACCCATGCTTGGCAAATAACCTCTGGTCATAATTGTTTCCCTTGCAAAGATTCTTAAAGGAATAGTTTGGCAATATTATGAGAAATTTTTGGTTAACTTGGCAGTTATACTTAGCAGTGTAAATTTATACATTTTTGAGATAAAAAAATCAATTTTTAGAATTTAATTTGTCAAATCTGCAGTCATAAAGCCCAGTCACTTCTAGATGAATTAACATCAACTTTCTGAATCTGAACATTTAAAGATTAGGTAGTATTAATAGATGTGTAAGGATCACAAGAAAGTCTCCTATTTTTAAACTTTTGATACACTCGCTGTTTCAATAAATATAGAACCTACTTTCCAGGCAGTAATCTAGACACTTAAACCACAAGAAAAGGACTGCAGACATGAACACAACCATAGTTAGTAAAATATTTTATAACAAGTGTTAACAAAAAATGGTGAAAGTAAAAAAGTGGGGAGGGGGTCATGTTTATTTTACCTAGCAGTGAGAGGAAGTTTGGTAGATAAGAATCAAACAGAGCTTTCTAGAAAAATCTGAATTTTATCTGAGTCTTAAAAGATGAGCAGAGGAACTGTTGTATACAAAGGTACATATAATGTAATGTTAAAATTAAAGTTGTGGCTGAAGCAAAAATAGGTGACTAGAAAAGATCATTGAATGATTTGCAAGCCTCTAACTACATCCAGGGTATGAAAAGGTCAAGATTAGATGACAGTTAGGGAAGTGAGTTTCTTCAGAAAGAAGTGAGCTGTGAGTCCCATGTCCATAAGAGGAAAAATGCAGTTATTTTGACATCTCTGAAATCAGAAAATATCTTAAAATCAATAATACATGATTTTTTTTTTTTTTTTGGCAACATACTGTCTTCCTTAGTGGAATGTGAATTACTAGAGAATCTTACAATCAATGGCTTCTCAGATTCAGTGAAATGTAGTGATGAAGGGTTTGTGAGGAAAATAATTAGAAAGAACTGCCTGGTTGCTATGCATGACAGCCAACTCCCACCCCCACCCCATGTAGAGAGATGTATTATATCTCTTTTCACTTCTGTGCAGAGAGAGAGTTTAAAGAGACCACCTTTGAGCCTGCTATGCTTTTTTTTTTTTTAACTTAGTAGATGCATAGAACTAGGGTCTGATTCAAACTTAAAAGGAAAGAGACAAAAAACAGCTACTTTGAGAGAGAATAAACAGTGTAGTCTGCATCTCTAGAGTGTTTCCTATGGACCCAAGTTGGACCACATGCTAGCACAGGGTGATCTCAAGGCCCATCCAGTGGCCTGCCGGGGAGGTAGGGGGACATGGTAGGCTTAAGTAATGACTATTAATCCAACGTGCCTGAATAGAAGACAAATGAGGGAAAGGTAGGAGGATAAATTAGATAGGCAGGTTGAACCCAAATTGCAAAACTCCTTAAATATGTTTAAGAATTCAGAATTGATTCTTCAGGCATTGGTGAGCCAGCTTAGTGAGTAAGGAATAATGTAACCTGATCTTTGTTTTTAAGAAGTTTGCAGCAGCGTGATGAGTGGCTAGGAAGAATGCGAATGTTAAGGCAGAAAACAAAACAATTGTTTAAAACTAGTTTGCTCAAACTAGTTTGGATGTCAAGAGGTGACATAGAGTGATAAAAATCAAATTCTTTGGGAAAAGTCCGGAGACAAACTCTTTTAGATAAGGTTTTCCCTGTTATGTGTTTTCACTTAAGATGGAGTTCCTCCTATTCCTACTTTAAAACATTCATTTAAAATAGAATGGCTTTGCAAAAGTCATTTTTTGAACAATGCTGGTATGAAGAGCTTTCATTTTCCGAGTCAAATTGATATACTCATTTTGCTAAAATGCATATTCTTATCATCTTTGTGGCACAAAAATATGTGTGCCTGTAAACCACTAATATGGTTTTAAAAGTGTTTCAATGATACCTGAATGTTTAAATTTATTTTTTATTGTCATTAAATAATTCTTTAATAAAAAAGTATTTTTGAGACGTGTCTTACTTAATTTTTAATGTAGGCATCACTTTGTCAGAAACATAAAATTGCTTAAGAATGCATTAGACCATGGATTATGCATCTTGTTTTACACATTTTCCCAGTGTCTCCTGAGAAGCGTAATAAAATTTAACAAGTAGGAAGAACATAACTCTTCACAAAAAAATCTGCTGGCTTTCTCTCTAATTTTCATTAGCTAATGTACTGTTAACTTATTTTATATCTTTTTTAGACTAGAGATAATTTTTATTAAGCCATAAAAGATTGCCTTTTTCTTTTTTGTCTTAAAATCAGGCACAAAAATCCATAATATATTTTTTGTAAATTTCTCAATTTCGTGCCATGTGTTTAGTAGTTTGTTGTAAAAAAAAAGTAATTTTATATATCTTGCATGTACTACAGATAAGATTATTTTTAAGTTTCACTCCCTAATGAACAGAGTCAAGTAAATGGATTTTTTTAATCAATGGGAGAGATCTACCTAGAATCACGTAATTATTCAACTATAAATTTATAGACAGTGCATTTGAATCACTCTTTTTTACTGATGAAACTACTGTCTTAGCTTGAAATAAACTATTGGATTATGCTAATATGAACTAAAGTTCAAGTCTCATCTAAGTTCATTAACCTTTACATGACTATAGAAGCAAATAAATTCTTGTTCAAGAAGAGATTTCTGTGGATTGGTAGTAGCTGTGGCCTTGAAACTTAGCAGGATAAGTAAGGGAATTCTGGCAAGGGCATAATTCAAAAGTGGTTGATGATTGCAGAGTTTTTGTCAGTCTTGTACTATATCATAATGCTTTTAGACTAGAAACTTTATCCTGTACCTTTAAGAAATATGAAATATTAGCCTGTATTATTTATTCTATGGTCAAGTTTCACTAATTAATTCCACAAACATTTGCCTTTTCCTAGGAAAATTGATCAGCCAGTCTTGAAGCTTTATCTGGCAGGCCTGTATTCAACCATCTATCCATTCATTCAGAAACATACCAGGAAACCAACTGCCATGTGTGCAGACATGACTGAGACATGGGTCCTAATCTCAAGTAGCTACTTGTCTTAAGAGAAATGATAGAGGTAAATAAATTACTGAAAAATAGTGTCATTGATTTGATGATTGTTGTTATATGCACCTTCTGCTTCAATACTGTGTGTTAAAGGCTATCAAATTTTCCAAAACAGGCTTCTTGAGCAATTATATCCTACAGCTATTAGGTGAGGCAGTGCAAGGGAGGCACGCCAGACAGTCTGGGTGAGGGAATGGTGAGAAGAGCCACAAGGAGGCTGGGGTGTTACGGAATGAGTGGGGTGAGAAGGGCATTTGTGGGCTTGGCATATGGGGCCTGAGCCACAGCAATGTGAAGAGGGCATCCCAGCAAAGAGGTGGCAAGGTGTGGAGTATCAGACCTGAGCAGAGGAAGTAGAGTATCTCAGCAGAGATGGCCTAGCATGAGCTACCAGAGCCCAAGCAGGACAAGGAAAACATTCTCACAAAGCATTCTCACACAGTAGTGGGTTGGGATCCAACCAGGGTGAGAACAACTTTCATGCAGTGGAAGGTGTGGGGACAGAGATGAGAGCTTGGTTTCACAGGCGGATTTATCAAATACGTAAACATGTTCAGGACAATGAGAGCCTGATTCCTCAAGGGTATAACAAATATTGAAAAGAGAAAAAGAGTATAGTGAATTTTATGGTATTATATTGGAATTGGTGGTATCATATTTATATTAGTTTGCTAGAATTACCATAATGAAATACCACAGACCAGATGGCATAAACTAAAAGAAATTATTTTCTCACAGTTCTGGAAGCTAGATATCCAAGGTCAAGATGCAGGAAGGTTTGGTTTCTTCTGAGGCCTCTCTTCTTACCTTATACATGGCCACTTCATCATTGTGTCTTTACATGCCATTCTTCTGTGCACACATACCTCTGGTGTTTTGCAGTGTGTCCAAATTTCCTTTTCATATATGAACATCAATCAGATTGGATTAGGACCCACCCAGATGGCATCATTTTATTAATAAATTAATTGCTTCTTTAAATACATTTTCTCCAAGATATGATTACATTATAAGGTATGGAAGGTTAGGACTTCAACATATGAATTTGAGGGGGACCCAGTTCAATCCATAATAATATTGTATACTGCTGGTGTATGTATGTAAGTAAGCAGGCATGTAAATATATATAAATTTGAATCCTAGTTGTGTTTACTTAAAGGGTTTGTAGGGAAAGTGCTTTGTTTTTTTTGAGGGGGGTAGGAGCCCAGCTTGCATTTTTGTTTTGCCGTTCAGAGAGTAGAGAAAATTAACCATTTTGATAAAATCAAGTTGTGTTTAGCTCAGAGCTTTTCTGTGTAAATACAACAATTGAACTTACATGATCAAATGTTATCATCATAACTGTTTTTTAAATTTTTTCTATAATTTATTCAGAGACAAGGAATGATAGATAAATTAATCATATTCACTTGCCAAAAATTCTAATTTGCTATCATGTATGTGATTGCTACAGAGATATTTAAAGTACTTATTTTGTGACTTAGATATTCCTTAGTTAGGGAGCACCATACTTGCAAGGTGCAATATGCTTCTTGAATAGTACAGACTCAAATATTTTTGAGAACCAGTAGGTATTGAAATGAAAGTCTACCAGACTACAAGGAATAATGGGTCTTCAGCAGGTTAGAAAGTATGTGTATTGCTTAGGGCATCTCATTTTAAATTCTTTAAAAAACAAAGTTATTCTAACCAAATACAGTAGGGCATGGTCTCTGATCAATTAATGTCACAGTTTTCTTGCCTTATTTTTATGATAATGATTTAGTAAATATGTACTAAACACTAAAGTTATGCTATGCTAGACATCAAAGACAAGATCTTGAAGAGATACATTAAAGGCATATTCTTTTTGGAAACATTTAAGTGTTGCTTTCAAATTTTCACATTTATCTAACCCATAAGTCCATTTTTTTCTCTTCTACATAATGACAATTACACACTTAAATGCATATTGCATTTTCTTACTTCTATAATCATCTTGTCTTTCTGGTAAGCATGAGTGTTAGTTTTATAAATGCTTTAAAATAAAAAGAAGTACCATATTTGAATATGGTGTGAGAAATTTTTTTCAAAAAATTATTCCTGGGGATTATAGACATTTCCTTTTATCACTACAAGCTACCACCTTATATGGCGTCTACTAAGTGATTCATATTTAGCATAGATAAAATTCAATATGGAATAGAAATGATATTTTCATTTCCTTTAGGAAATAAAACCACTTTCATTTTTAAATTTCACTCTTTTCAAGATGATCAGCCAAAATCATCAAAAAACACTGTTAGTATTTATGTCTTCTGGGATTGTATTACTATCTACCTAATATAGAAAGACTAATGGATTTTTCTGAGAAAGATTTATATAGAGAGAGTCAACTGCTTTAAGAGGCACAGTACGATTATAACTACATTTATGTAAAAATGTCTCCTTTGAATATGTGTCATGTCTGTTGGGATAAAAGACTTCAAATGTAAGTGTTCACATACAATAGGGTTATTGATTCATTCAGCAGCCAATCTGCTACTTCATAATTGCATTTTATGAAAACTATTGTGTTAAATACTTCAAGCCACTCATGCCAATCTAAAAGTATCAAAATACACCATGAAAGAATGACCAATCTGGCATCAATGGTGGGAATTCTAAACTTGGGTATATTTATAATCCTTTTGGAAAGCCCTGATCATTTCAGTTGTCATATGGGATGAAGAATTTCAATGATTGTCAAAATAATTCTAGAGAATAACATTTGCCTTGGAAAATAGAAACCACAGGCTGATTTAAAGGTGTATGATTTTTCCCCTTTAAATTGGAGTTAGTTCCCTTTATTTTGTGCATACAAAAAAATCAGGTTAGGTACACATCAGTTATTATTCTGTTATAAATTTCTTATCTCAACATCCCTGCTCTTTGTAAGCTTGTGTAGCCCTTTGCAGTGAATGAGCCACTTTATCATTCTCATTCCCTGAATTTTTAAAAGTCTGTATTAATTATATTTAAATATAACTACTACCTCAAATATGTCCCTTCATACAACAGAAACAACAATTCCAGGGATGACAAATTACTTACTATTGCGTTACTTCTAGATATACTTCAGGTGACAAATTTTACGAAGTTGAAAGGTACTGATAAAACCAGTGAGAATTAAAGATCAATTTGTGAAATCCACTACTGCATACACAAATACATAAATAATAAACGAATCAAATATTTCTTGAAAGATTTCCTAATATACAAAAATTAATGAAATGAATATACTGTTTTATATATGTGTTATTTATCCAAACTGAATCTACATGTTCACTCCAAAGCACTTTGGGATAAAAAAGGTTGAGTTGGTAATTTGAAGGTCTTGACTGAGCTATTAAATATATTAAAGTCTCCGTATTGGTTTGGCCAGCTTTTATATGCAGATCAGACTTCCCAATTCCTGAAGAATTGAAATCAATGAGTAGTTGTATGAATCACACTGGAGCAGCTTTTCAAAGCAAAAAGCAGCTAAGTCAATAAATGTAGTGTTTCATCTTATTTTTTTCTCCCTTAAAAATGCACTTAATAAAAACCCCAAAATATTTCAGATTCTTTGTATCAAATTGAAACAATGCTGAAACTCATAAAAAAATAAAAAACCCTTAATTATACTTCCAAATTCACCAGTGTTATACTACTTGCTAAGTATTATTTAGAGACTAAACTAAGTATTCTGAATTATGTCCAGTTATCTGACTTCAATCCAAACACCTCCAAATTAAGAGATTTGGGAGTATAATAACTAATGGATATTAATCAATAAGATCTGAGTTCTAAAACTAAATTTAAGAAAAACATGTAAAAGTTGGATTTTCAGTTTCATCTTAAGATAATTGTGGCCTTGAAATCGTTAATCTTTAAATTTTTTTTCAACTCTAACATACTGATTCTACAGTGTTATTTCTAAGTAAAATGTTAGTTGATATTCATTTCATAAATAAAACTGTGATTAGAATTGGGGAAGATATAAAAGCATAAGACAGTATTCCTTTCCATAAAAATTTTAACATACAGGTAAATCAAAACAGGCATATAAAATAATTAGTAAGATAACATTAAAATATTACATTCTGATAAAATCATTACATACATAAGCAGCAAAAATAATTAGGGATTATGAATTCAATCAATTCAGAAACAGCATTTGACAAAAATCTCACACCTATTCATGATAAAAGGATGTAAAATGGTAGAGCCGCTTTAAAAACAACTTGGCAGGTTCTTACAAAGTTAAACATAAATAGAACTCACAACTCAGCAGTTTCACTTCTAGGAATGTATGCATGAGAAATGAAAACACATTCCCATATAAAGACATGTATGTGAATGTGCATAGGGGCATTATTCATAATAGCCAATGTCCACAACTGATAATGGATAAAGAAAATGTGATATATCCATGCAACAGAACACTATTTAGCAATAAAAATATATAGTACTGATACATGCTACAACGTGAATTAATCTCAGAAACATGCTAAATGAAAAAAGCCAAATGCAAAAAAGCGCATGTTGTGCTCTTGCCTTTATATGAAATATACAGAAATAACAAATATATAGACAGAAAGCAGATCAGTGGTTGCCTAGAACTGGGGATATTAATAGAATTGCTGCAAATGGACACACAGGATCTTTTGGGGGTAGTGGAAATATTCTTAACCTGAAATGTGGTATGGTTTCACAACTGTATACATTTACTAAAAATTATTGATTCATACACTTATGCCAAATGAACTTTATGGTATGTAAATTATAGCTTAATAATGTTGTTAAAGAAACTAAAAATAAAATAATGCAGTATGGCAAGAAGTGGTTGGGAGGTTTAGATGAAACAGATCACTGGTTAGTTGATAATTATTAAAGCTGGGAATGTGTGTGGGATCTTATTTCACTCTTTTTGTACTTTTGTATTTCTTTTAAATTTTCAACAATAAAAAGTTGAAGTTTTAAATTTGGTCCTGCTGTTTATTCTACACAGGCGAATTGAGGAGACAGAAGGAGTCACTCTTGTGTCTAAGAGTGTTAAAATGGAGAAAGCATCTTCCTTAAGCTTCTCTCAGAAATGTCTGCTCTACATGAGAACTAACCAGCCAGGCATCCAGAGCTTCTCAGTTGGAGAAGCAAGAGAGTCAGTGGAAAGACCCGGGAGTTGAAGAGCTCTTGAGCAGAGGTAATATACAAGTTGAGTTATGGCTCAGCCTCTGGTGGCCAGCAGGTGGGGCAAATAATCATTGTAATCTGAGCTTTAATAGAAATATTGTTTTGCCATATGATAAGTGCTAGGCCTGTAACAAACATAGGTCATTTTCCTTATGTTTATATTCAACTGAAAACACTTCAAAGGAAATGGGTTCCTCATGTCCCTCAGAGCAAATACCAAATTCCTTAAAATTTTTCCAGCAACTATCCACCACATTAGCCTCATCACTAACCCTGTGCCCCATGAACTTAGATGCTTCTCTTTTCCCAAACTTGTTCTGTTTCTTCAGAGCACTGAACTACACTCCACACTACATTTTCTTACCTAATACCTTTACACTTAATGGTATTCATTGCTTAGAAAACTTTAGTGTTCCTGTGCTTGGCTACTTCCTACCAAGCCTTCAGTTCTCAGATTACACATCACTTTATCAGGAAAGCATTCGCTAATTCCCTGAACTCAGCTACCACTTCTATGCTCTCTCCTAGGGCCCTGTACTTCCACTTACAGTAAATTACTATAAGTCCTTTGTCTTCCCAATATTGTAAGTTTGTGGAGGTATCTTCAGTGGCTTGCAGGATGCTTAGCAATCATCAGGCATTTAGTAAAAATTGTGTTTAAGGACTGAATGAAATAGTGTATGTCACGCATCTCTTCAAAAAATGTATCAGTATAAAATTTGTGTTTAGGATATAGTGGCTGTAAAATAAATACCTGTTCAATGAATGAATGACTGGCTGAATGAATGAATCTGTTTTTCTTTAAATACAGTTGGTCAAACAATCTGAGATACAACTGCAAAGAAAGTCAGTCTTTAATCACTTGAGCTCAGGAGTTCAAGACCAGCCTGAGAAAGAGCGAGACCCCATTTCTACTAAAAATAGAAAAATTAGCTGTGTGGTGTGGTGTGCGCCTATAGTCCCAGCTACTCCGGAGGCTCACTTGAGCCCAGGAGTTTGAGGTTGCTGTGAGCTAGGCTGATGCCACAGCACTCTACTCAGGAGTGAGACTCTGTATCAGAAAAATAAATAAATAAATGAAAGTCAACCTTTAAAATGTAACTGTATTGACTAACTGCATGGTAAATTTTCCATAAGCTTCAATGTAAATATAAAGAAAATAGAATTCCTTTGTTTTAGTATGTTTTAGTCAATCTTGTTTAAATAGAAGATAAAACATTCCATAAAAAAACTTTATTATGATTCAGATAGTACATATTTTGTACTCCACAGGCAAACCAACCTTCATGTCTCAGTTATAATAGTTTCAAGGACCCTTGGGTAGCTATTTTTGGTGTCAGATTTTGGTTACACTGGAACTGCAGGAAAAAAATCTTTGAATATGAGCACTTCCAATATTTAAATAAATACATGCATACATATGACTATTCATGAGTAGCGCTAGAAAGAATAACGCAACAAAACCATGGCAAAAATACATAGAGCTTTTTTCCATTTAATCAGTCTCAGAGTGTGAACTATATCATGATAAAATAAAACTAAATTTTATAATTTACTTAATAGATATATTGGAATAGAGCACACAAATAAAAGCTCTGTGTGTGTGGTATTCTAGAATGAATTTACAAACCATAGGAAAATTTTAAAATTCCTTTTTATTAAATGAAATACAATGAATAAATTATGTTTGGGACTGTGTTATCTAGATATTAACTTACAGCAGCATATTTTCTTTTGGCTATTTATCTTGTATGTTGAAATAACAGAATCCCATGCAAAGGGGCTCCTTTGAAAGATTTGTAGCTTAAGGCATATAATAAGGCAATGCTGTGTTTATCTCATTCCCTCTAGAATCATTATGTCATTTCTGCTGGCTAAGGGTACAGATTGAAGTATTTTAAGGTTCCACAAGGGATGTCACAATGTGATTATGAAGCATCAAATGTTTGTTCCTTCCTTCCTTTCCCATTATATACTATGGAAATTCACATGCCAAGTTTCACTGGTTTAAACATTGAGCTGACTTCTTTAACACATTAACTGCCATGTGAGTTGTATTTAACGCACACTAGTTTTGAGCCCGGGGCCTCACCAAGCATATGTAACTCACACGTCTCTTTGTCTTGGGAGTCACATGGTGCGCAGGCAACTCACGCTGCCATGCTGTAGCATACATAGTATGGGATGGGTGGTCCCTGGGCAAAAGCCTGCAATTGGTTTGTGAAAATCTTACTTGTTGATGTTCTTATTGTTACAATTAATATTGGCAATTTAATTGCATATAACTCATGCACAGAAAACAATTAAAAAACCAAGTTTTTCATTAAATTAGAAAGGATCATTTTGTTTTCGAAGTTCGTAATAAAACACCATGGCCCCAAGGAAAAAACAAATTTTTTTGTAGTGTGGCAATGTGTTAACCAGCATTTCTATTGATAGCCCAGGTTTGCCGATCTCAGAGTAATAGTGAAACTTGTTATTTTCAATTTTAAGGTCTGCATAATATTTCTGATTCTCCAAGACACAGTGTCCTCATCAGAACTTTAAATGGATGAAGTTTCTGCTTCCCATACCTAATAGAAAGGCTAGAGGAAGGGATAAAAGCAGGGGGCTCTGGACAAGGCATCTGTGCAAATCAATGGAAGGTTAAAGTTATTATAGCCAAATATCCAGCACACATAATATTTTAACTAGGAAGATTTTTAAATTAAGTTTTATTTTTATCAAAGTAATACGTGTGCACATAACATAAAATCACAAGGCTTACAGAAATAGACAGGTGCCTCTCCGCTCCCTCACCTCCACAGTCCTTCCCCACAGCGAAACTGCTTTTAACTCTTTAAACTGCTTTTTCCCCAAGTATTTAACTTCATATTTCTCATGATTTTCTTATTTTTCTATTTGTTAAGTTATTAATTATAACATTTATCTATTTATTCTGTGGAAGATGAAGATTTAGAACTTTTACATGAAGTCATTTGTAAGTCCCACTTTTCCTTGTACCATCTCCTAAAGTTACATTAAAAAGTTAAGTTAAATCAACATTTGATTTTAGGTAACCATGGCTGTGAAACTAGCCTTTAAGTAGTATACTATGATTACATTTCTTTTCTTTTGCAATCATTTTTTGTAAAGACAATAATGCCACACTGTTCCTTACTTAATTTTCTGTGTATCTAATACTATTGTTTCCCAAATTGGCAATACAAATTTAAAATCCTATGGATGACACTGAAGGTAGAGTACCCCAAAACTCTTTAAAGTCCTCTTATCCTATGCTTTCTGTAACATAAAGTCTAGAAAACAAATTCTCATCTTCTCAAAATATATTGCAATATGGTTTAGTCTTTGGCAATGACACATAAGTGGAAGTTGCTGGGTAGAACTTCCACGAATTTTTTGTAAGATATAAGACTTGATTTCTATATCCCTTTCACCTTTTGCTTTTTCATCTTCCTGTCTAAAGCAAAGCTTTTGATTTTTTGTCTTTTTGCCTAAAGCAATGAATCTGATGTCTGAATGTGTTGTAACCATGAGACAACACCAAGATCAAAATTTATACTCTTGGATGTCAGGAGTTATGGGTTGACTTGTACCCCCAGAATTCATATGTTGGGTCCTAACTGCCAATACCTTAGAATGTGATTTTATTTGGCAACAGAGTCATTACAGATGAAATTAGTTAAGGGTGTGCCCATAATTCAATATGACTGATACTTATAATAAAAGGAAGTTTGGATGCAGACACCCATGCACAGAGAGAATGCCACGTGAAGATGAAGGCAGAGATCTGAGAGATACAGCAGAAGCCAAGGAATGACAGAGATTGCCAGCAAACTGCCAGACACTAGGAGAGAGACATGGAACAGATTCTCATTCACAGCTCTCAGAAAGAACCAATCTTCATCTCAGACTTCTACCCTCCAGAACTGAGACAATAAATTTCTGTTCTTTAAGGCAGCAGTACCCAAACTTTTTGGCAGCAGGTGCCGATTTCATGGAAGACAATTTTTCCACAGACCAGGCGGTTGCAGGGGAGGATGGTTTGGGGATGATTTAAGCACATTACATTTATTGTGCACTTTATTTCTATTATTATTACACTATCACTTGCCACTTATAGGGTTTTGATATGAGTCTGCAAGCAATTGATTTATTATGGTCTCTGTGCAGTCAAATCTCTCTGTGAATGATAATCTTTATTTGTAGCCGTTCCCCAGAGCTAGCATCACCACCTCAGCTCCACCTCAGATCATCGGCTTTAGATTCTCATAAGGAAAACACAACCTAGATCCCTTGCATGCCCAGTTTCAAGTATGGTTTGCACTCTTTTGAGAATCTAAGGTAGAGCTGATCTGACAGGAGACGGGGCTTATGTGGTGATGACAGCCATGGGGAGCAGCTGTAAATACAGATGAAGCCTCACTCAGTCGCCCTCCGCTCCCCTTCTGCTGTACTGCCCAGTGCCTAACAGGCCACGGTACCACTCTCTACAGCCCCAGAGTTCAGGACTACAGCTTTAAGGTGCCCAACTTGTGGTACTTTATTACTGCAGCCCTAGCAAACTAATACCTCAGGGCATAATGCTGGAAGAGGCCTGAGTCCTCGATAATAGTTGAGACCTGGACTGTCTAGTCCCAGACATCCTATTGAAGGAGACATAGAACCCTTTATTACTTAAAGCCAGTGCGTGGTGAGTTATCTATTATGTAGAGCCTCCTAACTGATACAACTACTTTGAATACTATTTCCAATTTATCAAGTGCATCAGATAATCTATCAATACCTTTCCCCTTGACAACTACCTTAGAACTCTCCATCCTACCAGTCCATTTTGGCTGTGCTGCTCACTACTCGTGTTGAAATCTGACAAAATGGGAATGTCCCTTTATCTTTATTCTGGTAACTCCCATTTCTTTTATGTGTTTGGTCCCACGTTTCTTAGAGTCCATGAGTCTTTTTCTCAAAATTAGGCTCCTACTCTAAGAACTGCCCAAGGCAGATTGCAAGGGGAGGAACTTTCTGAAGCCTTACTCATTAGAAAAATATCTTTTTCTAGTATAGCCATGTTTGATTGATAATTTTGCTGAGCTAGAATTCTATATAGGTTAATGTATCCCAAGGTTAATTGTAATTTTTTCTCAGAATTTTGAAGGTGTCATTATAATGACCTTAAATTTCTAGGGTTTCTTCTAGTAGTATTCTAATTTCTTTGCCTTTGTAATTTTTTTTTTCTCTCTCTCTCCTTCTCACACACACATACCCCTAATTGTCCTTGGTATCTAAAATTTCACAGTTGTGTTCTCAATTGTTTTTTAAATTGGTTTTTCTGAATGATAGCCCTTTAAATCTGGATTCTGAGAGACACTTCCCTGTTTTTACTTTTACATTATATCCTCATCCATTTTCTTTGTTTTTCATTTATGAAAACCTTATCGTTGGACAGTTGGCCTCCTAGGTTAGGGCTTTAGTTGTCTTTCGGTTCATTTCAACGTTCAATCTCTTCTTTTTGTACTACTTTGTGAAAAATTTCAACTTCCTCTTTCACCTTCCTGTGGTCTGTTTGTTTTCTGACTTTTATACATTTAACTTTTAAAGGCTGTTTTGTACTCTCTAAATGTTCTTTTTCTCATAGCATTTATTATTTTATCTCCCTAAGAACATTCATGATAGTCTTTTGAGGTTTTCATCTACTTCTTGAATTGTTTGCCTTTTCTAATTTCCTTTAATTTGTCTTCTATATTGGATACTTTCCTTTAATAGCTGGTGATACTTGACTTTTTCATATTCGCAGTGAGACTCCAAAAAGATTATTCACGTGGATATGTGTGTGTGAGAGAGCCTCATGGTGGCTTGCTAGGATTTCATTGGGACATCACAAAGTTTCACTATCTGCAGTTCTTTTTGTCCCCCAAAGGCCCTTCAGTTTTTTCAGAAATGAATCCTGTAATCTCTTACCTGAAGAGCTACGTACTTAACTACTAAATTACTATGAACTGAGCCAGGGACAGGGCTGCAGGAAGGATACCAACATTCAGGATACTGCCTTTCATTTACCACCACTATTGTAGTAAAGTACCTCAATATATCATCCTGCTGAGTCTCAGGTTCAACTTCTACTACAGAAATAGATTGGTGAGTTTGGCCTGCACCGAGTTGCAGAGAGAAACTAGAGGACTTACTGTTCTTTATAATGTCTTAAAGCATCATCTCAGTGTTCAGCCCCTACTCCCACGCCCACCTATTTTGGCTCCTTTTGCAATGATTTCTGAGCCTTAGTTTCTGCAAAGCCGGTCAGATGGCTTTTAACTGACTTCTCCTCTGCAGGCATGAGCCCTTATTCTTTGATCCACTGTGTCAATCATTACATCCATCCTCTGCTTTCCATCGTCCAAAAAAATATATTGACCTCTCTTGTTCTTGTCCACTATTCTGTTTATTTTTTATTAGTAGATTAATTTTGTTATTATTCCATTGCTGTTTCTATAATGATTTTTAGAGGGAACAGAGATATGTCCATGGTTTTAAATTTATCATCATTAAATGAAAATCTGAATGACATTTAAAAAAAAAATTTGCTCATCAAAAAACAACCTACAGATTCTACCAGGAACCAGTAGCTATAGATAGGAGGAGGTGAGAGTAGCTCTTCTGAACCATTTAATCTTTTTTTTTTCCTTTTGTGTTTGCTTTAATTAACAAATAAAACTTGTATATATTAAATACTTATGTACAACATATTTTGAAATATGTATACATTGTGCAATGGCTCAATCAAACTAATTAACATATGCATTATTTCAGATACTTATCATTCTTTGTGGCAAGAACACTTAAAATTTACTCTCCTAGCTGTTTTAAAGAATACAATACATTAACTATAATCACCACATTATACACTAGATCTCTTGAACTTATTCCTCCTAACTGAAATTTTGTATCTTTTGACCTACATCTTCCCAATCCTCTACCCCCCAACCCCTGGTAACCACCATTCTGCTCTTTGTTCCTATGAGTTTGACTTTTTCAGATTATACATATAAGTGAGATCCTTAGGTATTGGTCGTTTTGTGCCTGGCTTATTTCACTTAATATAATGTCCTCTGTGAACCATTTAATCTTAATTTATAAATAAATATAACAGATAATGGCTAGTGAGACCAATAACTGAAACTCAAGAAACATGTACCACAGCTTATAAGAATTATAATATTCATATTATCACAAAGAAGCTAATCCTTTCAGTGTTAAATTAAAACATACTGTAGCATTTTATTAACTTTGAAAATATGTGCAAATATCTGAAAATGCAATAAAGTATCAGATATTGGAAACTGGCATCTTGAGCACCAGCAGCAATCTTTGTAGAGGTTTTACATGTTTTGCATATTTCCTTATTTTAGAAAACATAGTGAGCCAATGAAAATAATAAGATTTACAGTAAACATATTTTTTGATCTCCTGAAATATTAAAAGATCTGGTACCATTCCTGGTGATGATCAGGTAAAGGTGAAAATCATCTGCCCTCTCAGGACAGGCAATAGTTCTGTTATTTGCTCTTTCCTCACAGTCTGCATGTCGATACCAATACACTGACATAGAGCCATCATGCAGCCAGGCCAATGAGCTTGTAAGAAACAATGTCTTGGCTCACAGAACCATAATGGAAAATAATGCCCCTGCTGGAAAGGACAGGGGATAGGCAAGAAACTTTTAACTGCATATTTGCTGAAAATTGATTAAATTTTAAGCTTCAAATCGCTGAGTTAACTTAAAGTTTCAAAATTCAATTTTCTTTCAGTTGGCAGAAATGAGGCCTCAAGAGCAAGAGGGAGCTCATTTATAGACAAATTAAGAAAGTGACACCTGCTCTCCTCAGATTTGGATTGTAAATTTCATATCCACAGTAACTATATATAATTATAATAATATTATCCTTATATTTGCCTAATTTATAAAAATGGATTAAGGGAGCATTATTTGCTTTGCTTTCCTCTACCGCAGTCTTTATTTTTCAAATTTACCCTTATAGACCCAACTTTACATTCTAAAATCCTGTTTAAAAATGTAGGCTGGACAGCAAGATTTCAGTAGATGATGATACTTTTCTCCATTTGAGAGAACACATTTTAGGACAAGGAGTACTGTTTTATGAGCCTTGTATCCTAGATTCTACTAGGTTACAAGTAGTTTAGGCAAGTTATTTTGGGTGTTTAAATGCCTCTCCATCCCCACCCATAAAACAGATTTTATAGTGACTGTTTCAACTTCATAACTTTTATAAATAAATAGTAATGGACATGAGTTACAATTGAGGTAAAGGCACTTTAAAATGATAAAGTAGCATAATATAAAGTATTATCACATGAATAACGATTTATTTTGAAAGAATCCATGCTACTAAGTGAAGTATCCCAAGAATGGAAAAACAAGCACCACATGTATTCACCATCAAATTGGTTTTAACTGATCAACACTTAAGTGCACATATAGTAGTAACATTCATCAGGTGTCGGGTAGATGGGAGGGGGAGGAGGGGATGGGCATATACACACCTAATGGGTGCAGTGTGCACCGTCTGGGGGATGGACACGCTTCAAGCTCTGACTCGGGTAGGGCAAGGGCAATATACATAACCTAAACATTTGTACCCCCATAATATGCTGAAATAAAAAATAAAATAAAAAAGAAAGAACCTCACAAAGTTCTCAATAAGACTAATAACTTCATAAATTAATTCTTTCAAAGTTTCATCAGCGAAGAAAGTGAGGCTATTTGAAATTAGAATGCAGATATAACTATCATTTATTTCTTTATTATATTAAATTGGTTCATATATAGATATTGATATTGATATATACTGATATATAAACTGGCTTACTCAATATTTCATTCTAGCATGGAGAAACTTCCTTTGCTGGAAAACTAAAAAATTATATTTTCTCAATTCCCTTTTGCAGTTTACCATCCTGGGCCACCAATTAGGTGCATCTATGAGAGATTTGTTTATGCAGACAGTTTGAGTCAGTTGGGAAAAGAGGTGGATTCTGTAGTAAGTAGTGTCTAAGTAAGGTGGTGATGTTCTGAACAAAGAAGTTGTAGCAATGACTTGCTTTTCAGCAGATAGATTCTCAGTTTTTTAATCTTCTCTAATTGTGCAGACATACTTGTTGCAAGGAGTAATTCCAAGGAGCTGAGTCTGGAGACTTCTCCCCTAAGTCTTAAAATAATAGTATGAGCACCTTAATTTTCCATGCTACATATTTTTTGTTAAGACTAGCTGCATCTGAAAACAGAACAGTGCAGAGGTAATACTGTATTTTCTATTTTGATACCTATATGCCATTGAATGACTTTTCATGATGGGCCATTTTATTCCAAATTTCTCTCATAGGAAAGTCACTTGTGGATTTATATAAATGCACAGTATGAGTTTGCCATCTCATAAGCAAACTGAAATTAAGCATTGAGCATATAGTTTCAGATTCTCTAAGGAAATGTGACTATATCTCATGGCTGTTTTTTAACTTTGTCTTCCTTGTGAAGATCTAAGAGTGAGACGTTATTGCTTTATTAAATACATTATGTGCTTGTTTTCCTTAGAGTTTGAGTATAGTGAATTAGAACATTAAAGATCATCCTTGGAACCAGAGAAGACCCTGTATAGCCAAAGCAACCTTAAGCAAAAAGAACAAATTTTAAGGCATCAATTTACCAGACTTCAAGATCTACTATGAGGCTATAGTAACCAAAACAGTATGGTACTGGCACCAAGAACAGAGACATAGACCAATGAAACAGGACTGAGAATCTAGATATAAAACCATCCTCATATAGCCACCTGATCTTTGACAAACAAAAACATACACTGGGGAAAAGAACCCCTATTCAATAAATGCTGCTGGGAAAATTGGATAGCTATATGCTGGAGGCTGAAACAGGATCCACAACTGTCACCTCTCACAAAAATCAACTCATGGTGGATAACAGACTTAAATCTAAGGCATGAAACCTTAAAAATTCTAGAAGAAAATGTTGGAAAAATTCTTAGACTTCAGCCTAGGCAAAGAATTTATGAAGAAGACCCCAAAAGTAATCACAGCAATGACAAAAATAAATAAATTGGACCTGATCAAAGTACAAAGCTTCAGCACAGCCAAGGAAACTATCACTAGAGCAAATAGACAACCTACAGAACGGGAAAAAATATTTGCATGTTATACATCTGATAAAGGGCTCATATCTCACAATTATATATAATCTTGTTTTGTTCTGTATAGTTTTGTATTTTATTAAGATTTTTATTTGAGCATATATTGTATAAAACAATGTACAATATAATAATGATATGCCACTACAAACTCTCTAGTGCATACTTTCTCTCTGACCCCAAAATTCCATGTCTACATGTACACAAAAAGAAATTGAAACAAATCTTAAAAAACATTTTGTAAAAGAATGTTCATAGTAGCTTTGTTCATAACAGCTAGAAACTGGAAATAAGCCAAAGTACCCATCAGTGAGAATGTATTAACAAACTGTGGTGCATCCATACGATGAAATACTACTTAGTAATAAAAAGGAACGAAGTACTGATATATGCAACCACAACTGAATCTCTCTCTCTCTCTCTTTCCTTCTCTCTTTCTCTCTACATATATATTTCTTATATATGTGTGTATAGTCTGAGCAAAAAGAGTTATACATACATATATTGGTATCATATTCTTTGTATCAAAATTTATAACAAAAACAGTGAAAATAGTTGGGGCAGGGTTTTAACTAGGAATGGTAAGAGGAAATTTTCTGGGTTTATGACAAAGTTCTATATATATATCTTTATGGGTTTCTGTATTATACAAGTGTACGAATTTGTTAATGTTTGCATACATGAAGCAAATGTACACATAATCTGTGCATTTTATTTTATGTAACTGTCACTTCAAAAGAAAAATCTGTACACATTGAATATAAGCTGACATGCATACTGAAGTGTGTAGCAGAAAGTACAGTGATGAGTTGAAGGATTAATAAAGAAATGGATACATGGTAGATTTCTGAAAAAGCAAATATAGTAAAATGTTAATGACAGATGTTAAGTAGGGTATACGGATGTTCCCTTTTAAATAATTTCACCTTGTCTATTCAAAAGATTTCACTATGGTGGCTTATGATCCACCATAATGCTGGATACAAATGTACAGTAAATTCGTAAAAGGAGAAGTATGGGTCACTAATTCTAGGCCCAAATTAAAAATGGTGGCAGAATTTGAGACATAAATAACCCCTTTTGATATAGAAAGTGGTTTATAATGGTATTAGGGTGGTGGGGAAAAAGAAACCATTGCAGAGGATGTTTAGAGCTGTGGTTTTGACTTTTTATTCTTTGAGTTTAACATAAAATAACTATAGTCAGTATAGCACACAATCACAGTTAAAGCAGTTAACTCCTACAAACTTAGTTTTATGTAAAATTATATATGTAGGTGTAAAAAAGTATTTTTCTTGTGCTTTAAACAAGATTCTATTTGTCTAAATGATTGGGTGCTTATTCCTTTCACAAATACATATATTTTTTATAATTTATTCAGAAATAAGTGCTTACAAGTTGTAGGTTAATTTATTTCTAAGTAAATTCATGATTCTTCTTTCTTAATATAGAGTGGCTGAGTTCATGGTCTTCATGGACATTGAAGAATCACCAGCCAGCTATGGAAAGATTGAAATGTTATTTCAAGGGCAATTGACATTTAATAGCAGATACAAATTTGGCTTTCATTAACATTACTTATTTCCGAGGTTATTAATTAGTGAATCGTTCTGCAAATAGTAACACAAACTGACATTGTCATTTTTACAACTATAAAGAGTAAATTAAATGATGCTTGGCTTTCAATATTAATTAGAATAAAATAGTGTCAGTTTTTCTTAAATTGGGTTTTATTAGTATAAGTCAGTTTTTTAAATGAATTTCTTCTCAGGTAATAGAGACTTATGATCACAGTAGACCTGGACTATATTTTTGAGATGATTAGAGAAACAGTATTGTATAGTCATTTTGAAAGGATTAGTTTTGCATTTGGAATTAAGTTGACCCTTTTACTTTTCATTACTCACAAAAAGAAATGTAGTACTTCTCAGCACCAAGTGGTGCTTAGTAAAGGAAAGGAATGATGGAGCAGCTAGCTCATTCTTCCCTAAAAATACTCCGACATAGGGAAGGACAACACTCACTGTCTAATACAGCTTGGACACCATGTTATACAGTAAAGGTAGGCTTAGTTGACAGTCCCAACCTTTTACCACTTGCTTTTTTTTTTAACTATTAATATAAAGGTTGTTTAACTAAATATCAGCTTTCTTGAAGTTAGACTGGACCATGTGACTGTACAACGAGGTGAAAATCTGTGGAGGGGTGGTTTTGAGGAAGCTCTTCTTTTTGCATATATAAAGGGAGTGTGTTAGTGATCTATTGCTGACTAAGAAAACAGCCCAAAATATTTTGGCTTAAAACAGGGCTCTACAAACCAGGGACTCAGCTACCTATTTAAATACATTTTTATTGGAACACAGCATATTGTGATATTAAACTTTTAAAATCAGGCTGCTACATCAATTTTTAAATGCAGTCAATATAATTGTAATACAATAGCCATTGCATGTTATATCCATTGTGATTTATTTTTAAAAATTCATGAAAAAGCACTTTTTACACCATTTCTACTTTAACTTGTATTTCCATTGTTAAATATAATATATTTTTGTGGCTGAATGTGTTTAATTTGTTATTTTATTGCATTTCTCTTCCCTAAATTTTGAAAAAAAATATGCCCCTTTATAAGGTTCTAAGAGTTACTAATCTTTTCTGGATTATTTTAGTATTGTAGTGCTAAATATATAGTGTATTTGATTCACAATTGCAAAGATATTGAGTCAACCTAAGTGCTCATCAACTGATGATCAGATAAAGAAAATTGACACACACACACACACACACACACAAACAAACACACACACACACACACACATCATGGAATACTACTCAGCCATAAAAAAGAATGAAACAATGTCTTTCATTGTTCCCATGAGCAACTTGGATGGAACTGGAGGCCATAATCCTAACTGAAGTATCTTAGGAATGGAAAATCAAATTCCACATGTACTCACTTAAAAGTGGACGATAAACAATGGGTATACGTGGTCATGTGGAGTGGTGTAATGGACTTTGGAGACTCAGAAGGGAGGAAGATGGGAGGGGAGTGAGGGGTCAAAAATTACCTCTTGGGTACAACATATACGCTTCAGGCACTGGGTACACTGGCAGCCCTGACTTCACCACTGTGCAGTTCATCTATGTATCAAAAATCCACTTGTACCTCCTAATTCTGTTGAAATTTTTAAAAAAAGGAAAAGTAGAAAAAATATATGTAGTGTATTTACAAAATACACGATGATCAAAACAACATAAATATTAAATTTTTGGTAAATAATTATTAAACATTAGGAATGCAACAAGTAAGATATTATCAAAACACATCTTTTAATTAAATGAATAGGGCTGTTATTTTTTCTAAATACATAATTATCTATTGATATAGTATTAATGTTGCTAGCATGTGACATAAAAATTTTCTCAAGACTTAGAAATGGACAAAAGAGATTACTGAAAGTCCTTTCAGAGAGTTGTGTGTTGTCTTGCCAGTCATACAGTGATTGTCTGATTTTTCAAAAAGCTTTGTAGAGCTTTTTATTAACTAGGCTATTTTACAACTCTGTAAAGTCAGAAGTTACAGTTATAGAAAATTGACTGCAATGCAAACAGTATCTGTCCACAGTGGTGAAAAGAATACAAATCATCTTAAGTCAAATTCTCAAGCAAACAGTGTAACTTGCTCTTGTCACTTATTAATAAGTTGAAAAAAATCTTTGACAGGTGTTCATTTTATATTTGAGTGTCATCATTTTACATTTAAAAAGTTTAATTGCACCAATGGGACAATGCTCACCATTAATTCTATTCCTATGTATTTTTATAGATGTAAATTCTCAGAAAACTCATCCACATTTAAAGAGATTTGTTAAAGCAATGTCTCTCTGTTTTAACTCCCTCAGAATTATTAATGTTATATGAAATACCACATAGTAATCTATTATTATATTAACTAATTATTATAGTCATAAAATTAATAAATTTCATTTATTATAAAATTATTGTCAGTGGTTGACTAGCTAACTATCTTGATTTTCCAGTACTGCTGAAAGCAAAGGTTGAGAAACTACCAGACTTGAAAAAAAACTTGTCTCCCAGTCATTTGGCCACCTCTGAGGTTTTTTCATCTGGAGACAATTTACCATAATAAGAGTAAGGAAGGATATGGGCTATTTCTTCTTTTGTCTTGCCCTTATTTCTTAGGCATATAAATCTAAGAAATGGTGCTTATGGGATAGAAGAACTGGAAAATTAATTCCTTTCCTTTATTAAGAAAAATTGTTCAGAAATTTAGTAGTCAGCATGTGTGCAAGTATTTTACAACCTTACTGTTTAAAGGATAGGCCCCTGGAAAAGCAATACAAAGATCTGCTATTATAATAGATCATAATATTAACTAATTATTGATAATATAATATTAATAGCGCATTCCACAAGGCAGGGAAGACTTGATATGTAATCACTGTTAGATAAAACACACAAGAAATAATGGCGAAAGATTTCAGACTCTGGCTGATAATTCAGAGTCAATAGAGTCAAGAGGATGAGTAACTACTTCAGAGAGCAGGTCTTAATTACAAAAAATATTTCAGAAAATATTTAAGGGTTTCATCAGGAATGCCAATTTCTTGTGAAGAGAAAATTCTGAAAAAATATTTTGGTCTATCCAAGTTTGGGAATTTTTTTTTTGTTTTACTTTAAGGTATTCCTTGATAATTGAACTATGGTTTTGAAAGATGTTAACATTAGGAGAAGCAGAGTAAGATATATAGGGGAAAGCTCTGAACAACTTTTGCAATCCTCTGTAAGTCTAAAATCAGTTCAAATTAAAAACTTTTAAAAAAAGTGTTTGCATACTCCCAAGTTTATAGGCAGTTGCTACCAAATGCAACATCAAAGAAATAGTGACAAGTAAATGAATGTATGATTTCTATATCATTTCTCACATATAGTGAATGCACAATAAATGTAAATAGATACATTACTAATGTTGGGTATCTATAATTGTTACACAGTTTTGTTGTGTGTCATATCATCTTATGCTTAATTTTATTAAGTTTTTCTTTGTTTACTTTGTATTTTGACTTTTGACATAGAAAATGTGCAATTTTCTTTTATGTTTTAGAATTGATTATTTTGAGGGCAAATGTCTCATATTTAACACATTTCATGATTAAACAGACTTCTGCAAACATTATTAAAGCTTATTCCTAGAATGGTCATAGATACATAAAATATACATAAAGTATAGATTTTTTTAGCCCTAATTCTGATTTCTAATTTACTCAACAAAAGAATTATGAGGACAATTAAAACCAGAATTCAACATATAAAATTTTAAACACAGGCTCATTCTTAGGAACAAAGTCATTTATATAATAACAGGACATGCGCCTAGGGGCATTTGACAGTCAATCCAGTTAAATATTTTGATTTTTAACTCCTGATATTTTGTAAGAAACTATTTTTATAATATATATAAAATAAATTTTATTAATTAATTTTTGTTTAATTAAGTGCATCTTGTCCTCAAGACGAATTTGAAGCAGTGACTTTAACGACTTGATCAGTGTTCCTTGGAACTGGATGAATGAGTGAAGTTTCTTTTCATGATGACTGCTTCCATAGGGAAGTGACTTAGAGTTAATAAATGCTTGCTGAAGTGAACTAAATTTTATCTAGCTGATGTCTCAGTATTGTTTTCTCATAATTAGTTTTACCTAAGGCAATTAGTCATTTCCATACCTACTCTTAGTCTTTTAGCCTCTAGACACTTCATTTATTTTTTGACTTAGCATGTTTGGTTGTTTGTTTAGATATTTCTTTAAAGCAAGTCTATTGTTCACCCTTCGTACCTCCATTCTCTGTCTAGCATGCTTTCTGTGTGTCACATTCTAGCTGATTCTTCTTCCCTTTGCTAATGTCTTATGCAATCTGCAAGTCTGCTTTGTTTCAAAAATAAAATTTTATGTAGCTTCAGTTATTTTATTTCTTACATTGTTTTTGCAGCAAACTTCAACCTATTCCTTTTTAAACTCATGGTGGACATTTCTTTTATGTACCTTGCACCTGTTTGGAACCTCTGCCTTTCTTGTCCGCCTGTCCCGCCATCCTTTGATATCTGAAAGGAAGTGGCATGGGACGAGGGTGCAATGTGAGCAGTTATAATCACCCCGTTGTCCTTATCTCCCTAAGCACCAAACAGCTACTTGATAGATACTTCCAGAAAATGTGGTAGACAACAGGCTTTTGTCAGATTTGTCCCTGCTGTGAAGTCTATGTCATCATCCCAATCCAGAGACTCACATGTAGGACAAGTGGCATGGCTCTTTCTCAATCCTGCTTCAAATGTGCATTAGTAGAATTAAATCATAACAGGTGTCTTTATTTGAAAAAAGGGCTTCCACAGTTTGTTTGTTTATCTGTTTGTCCTTTAACTTTTCTGACACTTTCACAGCTATTTTAATGAGAAATAGAGAGAGGCAATCACAGAGAAACTTGACTATCAGCTTCTGAAAACCCCGGCTGTGTTCACTGATGTAAATATAATATTTGGAACATCAAAGGAAACTTTGAAGTCAGCATTTTCTCACTCAGATATTAATTCAAGAAATCTTTGCTTTTCCTTCCTGTATTTAGACTCTTTGCTTTCAGATAAACATATTCAATTACTGTTCACAAACATATACATATCTAAAACATAAAATATACACAAAATATATTATTCTGATATTTTAAAGGAGAAAGGTTCATATACACTTTTAAAAAATAATTTAAAAGAAAAACGTATCAAAAATAATAATATAATTCAATGAAAAGTTACATGTTATCTCTACAGTCATCTTGTAAATTATTTTAAGAATCTTGACTTAATTTAATCTGAAAATTTATTCACAGATATAACCATCTGTCTTAATAATAAGTGTTTGGGGTTCAAAGTCCTACACCCATTAGCTAGATATTCTCCCTATTCTCAAAAGGGTATTCTGTATTTCAAATAATATTAAAAAACAAACAAACTTTCTCTCACATTGTTCTTACAGTTGTTTTTTTTCCTGGGAAGCTGTTTAACATTCCCTTCTACTATGCATAAGTTCGTTTTGTTTTTCTACCTTTATTTGTCTCCAGAGATTTTTCACAAAAACATTTCTGCTTTGCTCCTAACAGAAAGCCTCCTGGACTAACTGGTTTGCTTCCAGCCATCAGCCCAGGCTGCTTTCCCCAATATCTCCTTCCCCCCAAATACCCACACACTTAACTATTTTTCATTGCTTTGCCACTATCCATTTTCTACCCCTCAGCATTTTTCTTCAGGCTCTAGGCTCTGCTATTTTAAGCCAACGTCATCCTCTGCTTTCATGCCCCTATTTATTATGTTTCTTTCCATAAAATGCTTTCCTTTTTTTCCTTGTCTATCTCTTTTTTGTAGACTCA
Source organism: Lemur catta (assembly GCF_020740605.2). NCBI lineage: Eukaryota > Metazoa > Chordata > Mammalia > Primates > Lemuridae > Lemur > Lemur catta. The sequence goes on along the minus strand of NC_059128.1, from coordinate 47,511,243 downwards.
GTTAAACTCTCCTTTTTGCATAAAACCTTCCCAGCGAATACAAATGCTGACTTTCCTCTGGATTCCCAAATTCCTTATAATCAATACAAAAGGAGTAAGTACTTGCTTAATTATTTATGCTTCGGTATTGTTTATGCTGAAATTTCAAAATTTCAGTTGTTCAGACTACAGTCTTTGCTCCTACAGCAGTTTTCCATGATAATAGGAGAGTTATATCATGAGAATTCTTAATAGAAAGAGCTATGAGAAAGATATTGGACCATACCACTGGACTACAGCTTGGTTTGATTCAGTGTTCTAATTTGATTTTGCCACAAAAGGCACGGAGAGAGAAATACTCCCTAAGGATTTTGAGATTTTGACTGATCTGCAGTTAATTAACATAGCACTCCCCCGTAGCCAACCAATCTTCAACTGTCAAACAAAAACTTGATTAACAACACAATCATTTTTCTAGTAAAATATTTTGAATTTTCCCTTTGTTTGGAGTTGATGGTGCTCCTGGAAAGTGCTCTTTCTTATGTATATGAGTTGATAAATTATAATTTTTGAAAACTTACAAGTATGACCATAATATAGATATAAAATAAATTCATGTCAAAGATTTTGTTTACATACTTATTGAGGGAATCAGTGTGGATTCAAATAAAAATTGGACATATATAATTTCTGCAGGCATACCTCAAGATACTGCAGGTTTGGTTCCTGACCACTGGACCACTGTAACTGAACAAAATTGGGTTCCAAACACTGAAGCACTAGGTCTTTGCAGAGAGACAGATTTATTGTTAGGTGGCCAAAACAAGGAGACAGGAGTCAGACTCAGCTCTCTCTCCTCAAGCTGGGGGTTGAGACAGGTTTGATAGCCAGAGGGTAATGAGGCATGATCTGATCGGCTCTTCTGATGGGGTGATGCCAGGAAACACACTCTGACTGAATTTTGCCATGGGATGACACCAGGGCTCGATCTGATTGGATCTTCGATCCTGCCTTATGGTGCCTCTCCTTATTAATTCAGTCCATGCTCCTTGGCTGAGCACTTAAATTCCACCTGTGATTGCATGCTTGGTTCATCTGGGCTCAGGTTATGTGACCTTCAACCTGAGGGTCCATGGCAACTAAAAACTTCTAAACAACTAAAAGTTAAACCACATTGGTCTGATGCAATTACACCACCACCACAATAAAGTGAATATAGTAATAAAATGATTGCTTTATTCAATAAAAGCAAATTGTTTGGTATCCCAGTGCATATAAAAGTTATGTTTACACTATTCTATAGTCTATTAAGTATGCAATTGCATTATGTCTAAAAATACAATGTATATACCTTAATGAAAAATACTTTATTACTAAAAAATGCTAATGATCATCTGAGCCTTCAGGGAGTTGTAATCTTTTTGCTGGAGGAGGATCTTGCCTCAATGTTGACAACTGCTAACTGATTAGGGTGGTGGTTGCTGAGGACTGGGGTGGCTGTGGAAATTTCTTAAAATAAGACAACAATGAAGTTTCCCCCCATCAATTGACTTCCCCCTCACCCACACACACAAATTTTCTCTATAGCATGCAATGCTGTTTGATAGCATTTCACCCACAGTAGAACTTCTTTCAAAATTAGAGTTAAATCTCTCAAATCCTGCTGCTGCTGTATCAACTAAGTTATGTAATATTCTAAATCCTTTGTTGTCATTTCAACAGTGTTCACAGCATCTTCACCAAGAGTAGATTCCATCTTAATAAACCAATTTCTTTGCTCATCCTTAAGAGGCAACTCCTCATCTGTTAAAGTTTTATCATGAGATTGCAGCAATTCAGTGACACCTTCAGGCTCTCTTGCTATTTCCACCACATCTGCAGTTATTTCCTCCACTGAAGTCTTGAACCCCTCAAAGTCATACACGAGGGTTGGAATCAACGTCTTCCAAATTCTTGTTAATGTTGAGATTTTGATATTTTCCCATGAATAATGAATGTTCTTAATGGCATCTAGAATGGTAAATCCTTTCCAGAAGGTTTTCAACTTGCTCTGCTCAGATCCATCAGAGGAATCACTATCTGTGGCAGCTATAGCCTTTAGAAATGTATTTCTTAAATAACAAGACTTCAAAGTTCAAATTACTTTTTGATTCATGGGCTGTAAAATGTATGTTGGGTTAGTAAGCATGAAATAAACACTAATCTTCCTGTTCATTTCTATTAGAACTCCTGGGTGGTCAGGTGCATTGTCAGTGAGCAGTAATATTTTGAAATGAATCTTTTTTCTGAGCAGTGAATCTCAACAGTGGGCTTAAAATATTCAGTAAACCATACTATAAACAGATGTACTTTCATTCAGGCTTTGTGGTGCCATTTATAGAGCACAGGCGGACTAGATTTAGCATAATTCTTAAGGGACTTGGGATTTTCAGAATGGTAAATGAGCATTGGCTTCAACTTAAAGTTACCAGCTGCATTAGCCCCTAACAAGGGAATCAGCCTGCTCTTCAAAGCCAAGCATTGACTTCTCTCTAGCTATGAAAGTCTAAAATGGCATCTTTTTCCAATGGAGGCTGTTTCATCTATGTTGAAAATGTGTTGTTTAATGTAGCCATCATTACCAATGATCTTAGCTAGATGTTCTGAATAACTTGCTGCAGCTTCTACATCAGCACTTGCCATTTCACCTTGTACTTTTATGTTATAGAGATGGCTTCTTTGCTTAAAACTAGTGAACCAACATGTGTAGTTTCAAACTTTTCTTCTACATCTTTCTCATCTCTTTCAGAATTGAAGAGTGTTAGCTCTTTGCTCTGGATTAGACTTTGGCATAAGGGAGTATTATGGCTGGTTTGATCTATCCTGACCACTCAAATTTTCTCCATATCAGCAATAAGGCTGTTTTTTTTTCTTACCATTCATTTGTTCACTGCAGTAGCACTTTTAATTTCCTTCAAGAACTTTTCCTTTGTATTCACAATTTGCTAATTGACTGGCACAAGAGGCCTAGCTTTGGGTCTATCTCAGCTTTAGACATACCTTCCACACTAAGCTTAATCATTTCTAACTTTTGATTTAAAGTGAGAGATGTGTGACTCTTCCTCTTATTTGAACACTTAGAAGTCATTGTAAGGTTACTGATTGGCCTAATTTCAATATTATTGTGTCTCAGGGATGAGGGAGGCCTGAGAAGATGGAGAGAGATAGGGGAAGTGCTGGTTGGTGGAGCAATCAGAACACACACATTTATTGATTGTTTGCCATTTTATATGGGTGCAGTTGTGGCACCCCAAACGATTACAATAATAACATCAGAGACCACTGACCACAAATCTCCATAACAGATATAATGATAGAGAAAAAGTTTAAAATACTGCAAGAACTACGAAAATGTGACACAGAGACACAAAGTGAGCACATGCCGTTAGAAAAATGGTGCCAATAGACTTGCTCAACACACAGTTGCCACAAATCTTTAATTTGTAACAAACACAATAATCTGTGAATACAATAAGTGAAACACAACAAAATGAGGCATATGTAATAGATTACAGATACATATTCTCTACTGGATATAGTATATTTGTATTAATATACATAAGAAACATTTGCATTGCTATCAGTTTTCTACAACCTAAATTGTTTTAGACCTGAAAAATGTAAAATGGCCTAGTCAAAAACAATGAGAGATACACATTCTTATTCAATGTGATAATCCCCAAACGGTCTGCAGTACAAGGCCTAACAATCCATTGTACGGATACTCCATAGTCACTTATGTCCACTTTCTGCAGAGTAAATTGAGGAAGTCTTTAGTCTTTTTAATTAGTAGTCTCTGAGTTATTGTTTAACAGTTTTAAACACCTGTCAAGTTCTAGTAGTAATAAGCATGAGAGTTGCAAAGATAAAGGAGAGAGAAGATGAGACAAAATCTCATAAGCAGCTCACAGTCAGATATAGTAGAATGACGTATAAAATAATTATTATAGTGTAGGTCTACTTGTGATGAATTCTTTAAATTTTTGTTTACTTAAAAAGACTTCTTAGGCTAGACTTCAGAAAACAATACCACTTCTGTCTAGCTCTCCCTCAGTGGTATTGTCCTTGGAATCCAGTCACTGCTGTGGGAAAGCCCAGATAACAAACATGGAGAGATTTCCAGTAGCCGGCATCGATTGCCTTGTATATGGAAGAGGCCACCATCTGACTATAACCTTATGAGAGACTATGAGCAAAAGTCACCCAGCTGAGCCTAGTCAGCCCCTGGAACCATGCAATATAAAAATATTTTTTTTGTTATTACCACAACCCCAAGTTTAGGATGGTTTGTTATGCAGCAGTGGGTAACTAAAAAATTTATCTTGTGTGGTTTATTCTAGGAATGTATGTTGGTTTCATATTTTTAAAAAATCAATTAACCCCACTTACTACATTAATAGAACAAAGGAGTAAACTCATATCATCATCCCAGTAGATACAGTAGTCCAAAATACAAACATGTAACTAAAGCCAGAGAAATAAGACTTCCAAGGTGTTTGTTAAATTTTGCCTGGAAGAGAAGTGGCATTTTATCACAGATCAAAGAGCTATGAGCATGTGATCCTAGAGATAAAAAGGTAAATGCATCTAGTTTTTTTTTTTTTTTTGAGAAGTACAGTTAAAGACAATTCAGCCAGAATACAGACAGATGTAGAAATAAGAGTTAGAGAGGGAGACCTGAATGTATTTTAATCTAAAGTTCTAATTACCAATACCTTTCCCTAGTTTCTTTTTCTTTTATTTTTTTTCTCCTTTTTTAGGGGAGGTCTCCTGGTTATGAGTCACAATTTTCTGTATCTTCAGTAATTTTTTTTTGTTGTTATATGCTAGACATTGTCAATGCTGTGTTGCTTAGGGCCTGGAATTAATTAATTAATATTTAAAAGGTTTTAACTTTCATTCTGTCAGGCTGTTTATAAAATGGTGAATAAGCTTGATTATTGTTTCAGACTTTTTTAGGGCAGTTCTAGAGTAGCCAATTTTCTCTTGCCAAAGTAGTTTTATTTCTGAAGTATGGTTGGTTTTTAATTTGCCGTTACTTCATAATGACTCCTCTTTCAAAGAAACTTTTGCTTTTTTTCTCCTTATCCCTGCTAAGAGAAAAGCTATTTTTGCTGCTCAGAGAAAAGCTGTTTCTTCAGGATTGGCCAAGACATGGTCTCATAGAATCAGAGCGTTTGGTTTGTGCTGAGTTCTATTTGTGCTACTTTGCATTAATGACAAGTAGGGTGAAATAACAGTGATGTGAAGAACACTAGTCTAATGTTCACTGTTATGCAGTGCTCTTTCACTAGAGCAATACAGAAAGGATCAATTTACAAACCATTACTATTTTGGGAATTGCTCCCAGGATGGAAAAGAATAGCAATTCCTCCATTACATCTTCTGACAAATTACTGTTTCTTTACCGTTATCCTCATTTTTGTATTAAAATTGCTTTTTTTACTTTCACAATAACAAAAATTATGACATCAGTTTATTACAAGGTGTGAAGAAGTCAGCTAAGTAAGCCAGTGCTGACAGCTGTAATTCATTTCCACACCAATCGATATGCTCCAAAATAAAATCATGTATAAAAAAAAATCTCAGAAAGCAATTTATAGGGATCAGTTAGTACCACATGGTAGAGAGGTATTTTGAGCTGCATTTCATTGCACAAAGATAAAATCAAATTTGCTACTTTGGAATTATAAAAAGAGAAACTTGAGGTTTAATCTTGTATACATAGGTTCAGAAGCATTTTCTTTCTTTCTTCTTTCCTTTTTTTTTTTTTTTTTTTTTTTGAGACAGAGTCTCACTCTGTTGCCTGGGCTAGAGTGCCATGCCGTCAGCCTAGCTCACAGCAACCTCAAACTCCTGGGCTCAAGTGATCCTTCTGCCTCAGCCTCTCGAGTAGCTGGGACTACAAGCATGCGCCACCATGCCCGACTAATTTTTCTATATATATATTTTAGATGTCCATATAACTTCTTTCTATTTTTAGTAGAGACGGGGTCTTGCTCTTGCTCAGGCTGGTCTCGAACTCCTCAGCTCAAATAATCCTGCTGCCTCGGCCTCACAGAGTGCTAGGATTACAGGCGTGAGCCACCGTGCCCGGCCAGCATTTTCTTTCTTTTTTCTTTTTATTTTAACTGGGTCTGAACTTAATATTTAATGTATCTACAAAATATGAAAAAATACAAAATAAAAAATTTAATTTTCTTTCTAGAATGTATATTCCTGAATTACTTCTTCATTAAATATTTTCACTGAAACTTGAAGCTTGGTTTGGCATGTTTTACCAAAAATTCTAAATTAAAAAATATATATGTATATGTAATCATATATATATATATATATATACACACACACCCCTATTATGTGAAACTAATGACAGGAGTCTTGCTTTAATAAGAAAACATTTCTTAACCATTTTTATTTCCAATAGGATTTATTTGGATTTTATTTGCCCGACATATAATTGTTATACTTTTTACAAAATAAAATTTTAAAATACAAGAAATACTCTCAACAAATGGTTTTCCAATGATATCTATTAATAAAAAGAAAAATCAAATATAACTGACCAAAAAATGATAAATTCATAGAATGATGAGAAATATAACTGACCCAGAAATGACAAATTAATAGAATGATGATCAGATGAATAGCAAAAGATATTAGAAAAGTTACTGTATGTGTACATCACATGTTTAAGAATCTGGAGAGGCCGGACACGGTGGTTCACGCCTGTAATCCTAGCACTCTGGGAGGCCGAGGCAGGTGGATCGCTCGAGGTCAGGAGTTCAAGACCAGCCTGAGCAAGAGCGAGACCCCATCTCTACTAAAAATAGAAAGAAATTATATGGACAGCTAAAAATATATATATAGAAAAAATTAGCCGGGTGTGGTGGCGCATGTCTGTAGTCCCAGCTACTCAGGAGGCTGAGGCAGAAGGATCGCTTGAGCCCAGGAGTTTGAGGTTGCTGTGAGCTGGGCTGACGCCGTGGCACTCACTCTAGCCCGGGCAACAGAGCAAGACTCTGTCTCAAAAAAAAAAAAAAAAAAAAGAATCTGGAGAAAGATTAAACATGTTAAATGGAAACATAAAGGAATAAAAAAGACACAAATGAACTTCTAGAGATGAAACCATAATGTTTGAGATAAAAAATACACTTGATAGATGTAGTAGAAGATTAAATTTTGCAGAAAAAAATTAGCAATTTTAAAGCCATAGTGATAGAAACTATCCAAAATGAAATACATAGAAAAAATAGATGGACAAACCAATGAGCAGATTAACATTGAGCTGTGGGACAACTTCAAACAGCATAATATATGTATAATTAAAGTAACTGAAGTCCCCAAAGGAGAGATGTGTGGTGGTTTTAAAATATGACCATAAATTCTATCTATTTAATGCATTGAGAATCCTTGTTTAGGAGATGAAGCCTGATGCTCATCCTCTTGAGGGTGAAATGGACTTAGTGATTTGCTTCTAAAAAATAGAATGAAGTGGCAATGATGGCATGTGACTTTGGAAAGTAGGTCATAAAAGGTATTGTAGTTTCCTTCTCAGTCACTGTCTCTTGAGAAAATTAGCAGCCATATTGTAACAAGAGGCCCATGTGGCAAGAACCTAAAGCCTTCTGCCAAAAGCAGTTGAGGAACTGAGGCCTTCTGACAACAGCCATGTCAGCGAGCCATGTAAAACCCAAGCTGCTGGGTTTTTAGAAGAATATGTTCTGCAGCAGTAGATGACTAATACACATTTTGGTACCTGAAAGTGAGGAGCTACCATAAAATAATCCTGCAATGTGAGAGTGGCTATCAAACTGAACAGTGGGAAGAAGCTGGGAGAATTTAAGAGGGTTTGTAAAAGGTGAAATAGCCTAGAACAAAGTATTTGTAAAAGCATCATGGACTTTTAGTAAGCTGTTAGCAAGGACTTAAGGGAAAGTGAGAAAAATCTTATTTAAAATTGGAGGAAAGTGGATACTTGTAATGGGAGGTAGCAACATGGTCTCCTCTGATATTGTTCAAAATGGAAATACACATAATGAACTGGAATATCTAGCTAAGGATATTTCCAGACATGCTGCCTGGTGTCTTCTTGCTGCTTAAAGCAAAATGTGAGAGGAAAGAGAGAAACAATGGAAGGCCTGTAAAACATTAATGATTAGAGGCTTTATAGCAATGAAAATTACCAGACTTTCTAGAAGGCAAATAATATTAAAATTAAGCACTGACTTCCAAGAAAAAAATCAAATACAGTTCACTGCAAGAAAATCATTGTTTAAATATGAAAACAATGATATGAATGCAAAACCCTTTCTTATGGTTACAGAAATATTAATGGTGGTGCCTCAGATGAAAGGTCCACTGAAGAATTTAATCATTTCATGGATCCTCTCAACCAATGATAAGTTTCTAAAGAAGCTTAAGAGCATTGCACTCACTGTCACATCAGAAGTCCTAGGTAGAGAGGATTTATCTTGAAAAGATTTGTGAGTATGATTTTTGAGAATGAAGTAAACCCCATTATTACTCATGGAGGACTCACAAAGTTTTAAGATAATTGTATTTATTAAACATTGCAAGCTTGCAATACAAGGCACAAAGACAATATAAAATGAAGATATTTTTGGATTCCCAAAATTTGACTAGCAGGAAGCAGGCTAAGAAAATTATGCACCTGTCAACATGAGCTACCCTCTTTCACATAAAAGAAGGATGATTGAGCAGGAGAAACCAAGAGCCTAAAAGGTGTAATAAAGATTCCCAGAAGGCAAAGACAAGAGTCAAGAAGAATTATTCCCTGAGAGGACTAGGATGAGTTATAATCAAGAAACTTCTAACACTTGTTTGCTTGGATTTCAAAATTAGTATGCATCAGTGATTCTGTGACTTCCATTTTTCCCTTTTTTGAACAGGAGTGTCTATAGTAGTTATACTATAACTGTCACACCCATTGTATGTTGAGTGGGCAGAGTGTGTGTTTATATCTTAGCTCATACTTCAATAGCTGTATTTAAGTAACTAAATTAAGGAAGCAGTTTCTCTATTCTGGAATTGTTTTAAAAGTCAAGATTACAAACTTTTTTCCAATTATATAATGGAATGAGATTTTGGAGAAACTTGGAAGGGGATGAATATATTTTGCATGTCATAGGATTATAAATAGTTTATGGCAAGAGGCTAGCACCATATTTTGCAAAGATTTTGTCTTTTCTTTATTAAATTACCTTGCCATTTTTGCCAAAGCTCAATTGACCTTATATGTGTGGGTGTATATCAGGGTACTCTGTTCTGTCACATACGTCTGTGTACCCATATTTTTACCAAAACTACACTCTCTTGATTAACATTGTCTTGAAATCAAATAGTGTGTGTTTGTCAATTTTTTTTTCTTTTTCAAGATTGTCTTGGCTATTACAGTTATTTTGTATTTTTCACATGAATTTTAGAATCAGCTTGTAAATTTTTACAAAAGAAATTCCACTGGGATATTGATTGGAATGCATTAAATCTCTATAACAAATTAGGAGGGTTTTTTTTTTAAAACATCTCAGTATTGAGCTTTCCAATTATTGAACTTATAAATCTCTCCATTGACTTCTATCTTTTGGATTTCTCTCATCAATGTTTTGTAATTTTCATCATATAGATGTTTATATCTTTTATGATATTTATACCTAAGTATTTCATGTTTAGGGATGCTATTATAAAATCTTACTGTTTCTTAAATTTCAATTTCCAGTTGTTCATTGCTATAATGTAAAAATATAATTGATATTTATATATAGACCTTATATATATTGACTTGATTAAGTCACAATATTCCTCTCTTTGTATCTTTGGATTTGTCTATGTAGAAAATTGTATGTCTATGCATAAAAACAGTCTTATATCTTCCTTTTCAAATGTATGCCTTTTTCTTGCCTCACTGTACAGTCTAAGACCTCCAGAACAATGTTGAATAGGAGTGGGGAGAGTGGACATTCTTTCCTTCTTTATGATTTTAAGGAAAAAGACATTCACCATTATACATAATGGGAGCTGTATTTTTTTTAATAGATACCCTTTATCAGGTTGAAGAATTTCTCTTATTATACCAGTCTATGCAGAGTTTTTATAATGAATCAACGTTGACATTTTCTGCATTTAATGAGATTTTTTTTTCTTTTTTTCAGTCCCTAATGTGTTTAATTATATTAATTGTTGTTCACATGGTGACTTGACTTTGTATTTACTGTATAAACCCCACTTGGTCGTGAGGTATTATAGCTTTATACATTGCTGTATTTGATTTCCTGGCATGTTTGGAATCTTTGTGTCTGTGTTTACTAGGGATACCAGTCTGGAGTTTTATTTTGCTGTAATATGGTTTTATTATATCATTTTTGAAAAACTTATTTTTAAACTTCATGTCTCTCTTCTAATTTTAGACTTATATTTAAACTTTGGCAGATCAACATCTTTGTCAAAATCACAAATTCCTTTAATTGGCAATGTATCTGTTATATTCCACAAAATTGCCTGAAAGCTAGGGATAACCCATGTTCCCTAAATTTCAGTTGTTATCATTCAATTTAATAGTAAAGATATGCGTCTTTGTCACTAGAGAATTCAATGTCATGTTTTAGAAATACTATTTAAAGAAAATGCTAGAAATAAAACCTTCTACCTTTGAGTAGGTTTTTAAAATTAATATTATTATTATCTAGACATCACCTCGGAGTGTTGTGATTATCAAATGTACTGATAATGCAGTGTGGTATGTTATTCGGTATCCATTGCCTCCTTCCCTGTTACTAAATTCCTGATTTTTTTCTGTTATCCATCTCTCCTCCACCTGTTAACCCACTTCGGAAGGAACTGATCCCGCCATAACCTATAGGGCTGGACTTGTTGGCTTAAAGCATTCAGTAGATTTCATCCTTCTAGCTTCAGTGCTCTTTTTTGAGGTAGATACATGACTTACACATAATAATTAGGATGAATTTCAGAGACCTTTTTTGATATTCTGTAAGAATAGCTCCTTCTTTTCTTTTGCATGATGGCATATGTGATATGAAGCCTTGAAGTGCTCCAGCCATTTGGTTATCATGAGGGAAAGGAGTTTTTTGCAAAAGTGAATCATGGACTATATAGCGAAGAACAGAAAGGAAATGGGATTTTTTACTAACCATTTAGGCCACTGAATCAAATTAAATCAGAAGCTCATTCTGTCTCTTCCCTTCCAATAATATGAACCAGCTTTATTTAGATTTCCTGTTATTCATAAGCATTTGCATCCTGACAGAAGAATGATGTTTGTGAAATTATTTTGTGAATCTGATTATGTCACTTTTGTGGATAAAGCCATTTTATTATTCCCAACTATTTAGTGGGTAAAGTCACTGCAAGAGTGGCCTAGAGAGGCCACTTTCCCCTTTACTCATTAACCTTCAGGCTACAGTTCTTTGACTTTCTCAGATTTACCACATCCGGTCATGCTCAAGGGGTTTGTATGTGCTATTCCTCGCCACCTGGCCCCGCAGAATGGCTCCCTATGCTTATTCACATACCATATCTCACCTTGACTAATATTTAGTCAAAGACACCTCCGACTTATGACCATCCAACCAAATTACATATTCCTAATATCATTCCTATTTTTCCTTTTTTGCTCAGGTGATAACTGTCTGCCTCCCCACAGGATTTCAAGGCATCGTCTTTGCAGCTATTTTATATCCAGGTCTTACATTAATACCAGAACATAATACATTCCCAATAAATATTTTTTGAATGAAAATTGTGATTTTCATTAATATTCATAAAATCATATTTCATACAATTACATACAATTGACAATAATATAATAATAAAATTATTAAATTATTGTACCATATTCTGTGGCATTATTATCTGTTTTTAATCTAAAAATTCTGACATCAAATGTGTGGGTTTTTTCCATACCAAAACACATTCTCCAATTCTCTGGACACCAATTCGATTCTGACATTAACTACTCAGAGTTAGTGTCAGATTCCACTGGTTTGAGTGCTTAGTCGCACAAGACTGCCCTCACTACAGATACCAGTTGCACGTATTGTGTGCCCACACTTCTCTCTGGCTTGGCCATGCAGTGTTGGGGGTTCCTACAACTTCCTCCTTCAGATTTGATAATATGTAGAAGGGGTTACAGAACTCAGGAAGACACCTTATTTACTATTATTGGTTTATTATAAAGGATAAAATGAATAGCCAGATTAAGAGGTACATAGGTCTGGAAGGATCCTGAGCACCAGAGCACTTGTCCCACAGAGTTTGAGCGTGCTACTATCCCAGCACGTGGCTGTGTTCAGCAACTCCAAAGTTCTCCAACCACCCTTCTTTAGGGGTTTTTTATGGAGGTTTCACTACATAAGCACAATTGATTACATCAACGGCCATTAGTGATTGACTCAATCTCCAGCCTCTCTCCTCTCTTTGGTGGTTGTTGAATGGGGCTGAAATTTCCAAGCATCTAATCAACACTTGGTCTTTTTGGTGATGGGACTCCATCCTGAAGCTATCTAAGGAGCCCCTCAGCCAAGAGTCATCTCATTAACATAAAAAGGCACTCATCACTCAAGAGATTCCAAGGGTTTTCGGAGCTATGTGCCATTAAACAGGGACAAAGTCCAAATATATATATTTCTTATTTTACCACAGGCATGTATTTAACAATGTGGCTACAGGGGTTTATGAAAAATGATAACTACTGGAAAAGAAGTATTTATTGTATCAAAGTATCGTAAATGGGGAAATTTTGAATAATGAGCTTGTCTTTTAAAATTGAACATTATCAATTTTTGAAGGCAATAAAAAAAGAAAAAAAATTGGGCATTTCCTAAAACAGAGTTGACTCGTTTTGTAAAATATCTGTTAACTATTATACTCATATATATGGAACAAGAAAAACTCCAGAATGATTCTAAAGTGGTATTTTCAAATATATATGCCTTTAGCTTAATTTATTTTTGCTAGTTTGTCTTTGGCAGAATAGATACTTCAGGTTAGTGAATAGTTTATAATTAAGTAAAATCATTACCATTAATAACAAAATATTTTACATTTGTATGTTGTTATACAATCAATTGTGTGGTAAGTGGTATTGACTGTTACACATGTGGCTGTGATTTTTTTTTTTTTTTACAGCTGTGAATACTGTGTTTATATAGTATTCTTATGTGTCCTGTTTTCTCCTGGGAAATCTGGAACATTGAAATGCGTGGGATAATTTAAGATTGGACTGTTTGTTCTAGGTTGGAAGAATTTTTTTTTTTCTTTTTTCTTTTTTTTTTGAGACAAAGTCTCACTCTGTTGCCCAGGCTAGAGTGCCTTGGCGTCAGCCTAGCTCACAGCAACCTCAAACTGCTGGGCTCAAGCAATCCTCCTGCCTCAGCCTCCCAAGTAGCTGGGACTACAGGCATGTGCCACCATGCCTGGCTAATTTTTCTATATATATTTTAGTTGGCCAGATAATTTCTTTCTATTTTTAGTAGAGACGGGGTCTCTCTCTCTTGCTCAGGCTGGTCTCGAACTCCTGAGCTCAAACGATCCTCCCACCTCGGCCTCCCAGAGTGCTAGGATTACAGGCATGGGCCACCGTGCCCGGCCATAGGTTAGAAGATGTTGAAGGGACAACATCAGTTTTCATGGAAGTTGTTGTATTCTTTAGCTGCTGTGGAAAAGAAAACTAACAAACAGACAAACACAAACTTAAGTTCTAACCAGGAATCCAAGAAATCTCTCTGTTGTGTCTCCTATTTCAGTAGGTTGAGAAGAAAATGAATGGATGAAAGAAAATGATTTTGCAAATGTCTTATGACATTAATATTTCTTTGGGAGCAAGCTGTTAAAATAACCATTAAAAGAAGGGCATATATTTGGGAGCAGTTTGTATTGCTAGTTTTCCATTGTTTAGCACATTTTGTAGTCTTCTCTAAAGAATATGACTTGATAACATTACCAAAAATAACCTGAGATTGGCCAAAGTGTAGAAAATAACTTCTACTTGGATATAGTACATTTGTTAAACATAATCAAAATAATTCTCTGATCATTTTCAGTGGTCTGGGGAAGCATCAGAGATATTCATAATGACCTATATGTCTAATTTCTCTGAAATGAAAGGGAAAGTGACTCACAAATGTGAGCTACTTGACTATGCCCCAGATTGAACATAGGTGTTATGTTCACCCCTCATAACAGAGGAGAGATGGATCCTCATCCAAAATTGGTCAGGATGTCAAAACTGATGACACTATACACACACCCAAAAAATGTCAACAGATTTATAACCAACACAATGAAGCTTTTGAGTGAAGCAGGGATGGCTCACATGCATGTCAAAAAAATCACTTGAAATAACAAGGAGAAATCACTAGTGTTGGCTTTTATTGGGGTTAGGAGTGGGGCTGATGTGAGGGTTTCCTCTGGAAGTCAAGGGACTATGTGATTTGAATTTCCTGCGAGTGCCACAGGAGGGAGTATCAGGCTCTCTTACTGGCTTGCCCAAATGTGAGGCCAGAAGAGAAGAGGGAGAGGGGAGAATTGAAAGTTGTCTCCTGTTTAACATGAAAAAAGAAAGAAAGGCAACAATGGAATCAGTTTGAGCAGCTCAGCCGCGGTTCGCAAGGCTGTGACGTCACTGCCTGCTCCACCAATCAATGCCCAGCAGAGAAACTTCCTGCATAGTAGCCTTTGCCCGGGTTCCAAAGATTCGTTTGTATTTTTCTATAGTTCAGCAATTACATTGCTAAAATCCCAAAGGGGAAAAAATGGAGTCAGTCTTCCTATTACAGTAGGTTTATCGGACAAATCCTTTACGAAGGGATCCTGTTTAAGTACAGTAAATATGCAGGACGCCTTGTCCCCGCGGGAAGGGCCCTCTCCGGCCACCCCCGCCCCTGCACGGCCGCCGCGGCCCTGCTCTCAGCTCTGGAAGAGGAGTTTTGCCCCTGATTAAAGGGGAGGAGAACTGACGGGGTCTTAATGCTCGGATGTGCAGCTTTCAAGAAAAATAAATTATTTTATTGTTCTCTAGCTTCCTCATGGGGTGTAGGTGAAGACCTCCGTGAGACATCTCTTCCAGCTGTTACTCCTTTGTCTCCTTATAGGATTTTTCATCATATCCTTTTTTGGTCTTTTTGTCCACGTCCTCCTTTTGGATATCTTACTCTGCTTCATCTTCTTCTTTTTTGAAATGCTTCTCTCTCTGGTCTCACATAGCTGTTCCAGTAAAGGGAGTTAGGGTCAGGCATATTTGGGAACCTTACTACTGCTTGTGTCTTTACTTATAAAGTCAAGTGAAAACTTGGAGAAGGTCTAGGAGAGAGTAGGTGGACAGTTAGGTTAGCCTAGGCAGGCCAAAAACACTGTGCTTTTTGCTCACATATTGTCCTGCTTGGCTCACATTTAATATATATAAAACTCTTATCACAACTAGCCTACAGTAGACAAGACAGAAGACTTCTGAGTCACATCTATATGAGAATATTGTAAATGAGTCACTGCATGTAAAACACTTAGCATAGTTCCAGACACATAGAAAACCTCAGTAAATGATAGCTGTTATGATTACTATTACTATAATTATAACACATAACTAGCACATATTGTGTTGTTGAGTCCATGGTTATGAAAATGGAACTGAGAAAATTTTGGTTTGTTAGCAAAAAAAAAAAAAAAGTATATATGTGAGAGACTGAATTCTGTGACATGCTCTGGTGTAAACCTTGGGAAGAAGCTATGCCGATCTCTCTAACTTTCAGAATGTGGACTTGGGAATGATGGCAAGAACGTGTCAGTCAGTGTGGCAGGCAGTAGTCATGCTATATATAAATATACTAAATATATAGATTTAATAAAGCATATATGGATACTGACCAAACTGATGAAAGAACTACCTATGTTGTTAGACAAATGAAGCTAAAAATTTTCATATTTAGATCTACAACCCAGAATTCTCTCTCCAACTTTAGACTCATATCTTCAGTCTTTAAAATATATGTCTATAAGACAAAATATACAAAAAACAGCACCCTTGAACTTAAATCACCTCATCCCCCAAACTGTTCTACCTGTATCTATTCTCATCGTGGTAGCAACTCTGTTCCTCCAGTTTTCTGCGTGCCTTACACTAGACATCCAATCCACCAGGAAATATTGCCACTATCTTCAAAATACATACCACTTCAACCACCTGATACCATTTCCAGTAATTTTGGTCACCATCATCTTTTACCTGGATTTCTACAGTTGTAGCCTTCTGTTTTGATTCTCTACTTTCACGTTTGCTTCCTGCAGTCTGTTCTCAATAGGAGAGTCAATGTGATTCATTTAAAATATGGTAGATCATATTCTCTTCAAAACTCTCCAAAATCTTTATATTTCACTTAGAGTGAAATACATAAGGCCCTTCTTCCTCTACCTTCCCCCCATACTCTCTCTGAGATCATCTCCTACTAATGTCCCTGATCAATATTCTCTAGCCACAGAGGTTACCTTATGGTTCTTGAAACATGCCAGGTACACTCTCACCTCCAACCTTTGTTCTGTTTCCTCTTTCTAGATCATTCTTCCTGCAGACATTCATGGAACAAACTTCTTTACCTCTTTCAAGTCTCCACTCAAATTTCAGCTGATCAATAGGAACTTGTTATTAAAATTACTATCTCTTTTAAATTTTAAAATTTAAAATTACAGTTCTAAATTACCATTGCTTTTTCTTGCATTTTTCTTTTTCCCTCATAATATATACTGCCACCGAACATATTAAATTTACATTTAAAATTATTATTTATTGTTACTCTCTTCACTACTAAAATAAACATTCAAGAAGTCTGGATATTTGTTTTGTTCACTAATGTTTTCCAAGTGCCAAGAACAGAGTCTGGCACATGTAGACTTGTAGTAAATATTTGTTGCATGAATAATGGAGCCAACTGGTAACAGAAAGAGACACAAATAGATCCAAATGGAATAGACACTCAGAGAACTGTTGAGACACTATAAATGGGAAGCATTATCATGTACATTATTAAAGTTCTGCTGCTCACCAAAGCCTTGAATCCAGAAAGAATTCTAATCTCCAGTCATGTAAAAGTTTCTCCTCATAGATGTTATGAAACTCAGGGTCTCTTATATCCGTATATGTTCTTAATCCTACCCTGCACTACCTAAAATAACCTGTTCCTGTGATCGATGGTGCCTAGCCAAAACCTAAACATGAAAATACTTTTTTAGACTATGAAATGAAGTATATACAAAATACGTTTCAAAATAATTTTGAATTTCACTTAATATATAATGAACCTTTGTACCTATAACAGGAATATTTATGCAAGAGACTTGATTATTAAGTTTATTCATTAATAATCATTAATTTAATGACATTTTAAAGTAGACTGGGATAAAGATATCTAGTTGCCATATTCAGAATCAATAATTCTTAGATAAACTTATTTTCAGTTAAAAAAGAAAACCCAAGGGAGATTATATGTGATGTTATTTAGAAGCCTCAGCTGAAATATGAAATTAAAGGAAACCAATTAATCAAAATTTCTTTAAGTATTCAATACATATAGTATATTTATACCCTTGTGTTCTGCATGTCCTTACATAAGTTAACAGCATTAGGTTTCAAACATGTTTTTGCTTGTTAATTGAATAACCTTGAATGTTTATCTCTCTACTAAACATTGTGGTTGTTTTTTTTCCTTTTCCTTTGAACAACTTCACATTACAGTGTTTAGAATTTGCAGTAAGATTTAAAGAGAGTTCTTCCTACTTTGAATCTTAAGTATTCAAAAAGGGCTAACTTCGTCAACTACAATTTGTCACATCAAACTTAGTAAATTTAATGTTCTAGAAAGAAGCCCTTTAAAATCTCTGATTTCCCAAGAAAATACAACTTCTGAATTGCCTATGTTATGGTGTATTCTTCCCCTTTTCATTTCTTAATAATAATTTTTCACTTTGACAATCTTGTTCTTCTTGAATATACAGATGATCCAAATGGAATTAAATGGCTGAGTGCTTACCTTTGTGGGGTGCATTACATCTTTTGGGCCACTTGAGTCCATTTAGTAAATTGCTACTCTAGTCCATTAAGTGGAACTCCAGTAGCCTAAAATTGTTAATGCACTTAATAATTTGGCACTTGTAATTGCCAGTGACGGTGGCACATTTGCTTTTACATTCTCATAATACTGATTACGAAAAAAGAATTTGTGCCCAAAGAATTACATGCTTAGCCATTAGAATTATATAGGCTTTCTTAAATTTATAATAAACCCCTTTGTCATCTAATATTAAATAATGGATATTTCAGAAGATGCTACCAAAGGTTTTGTTTCATCTCAAAATGCAAAATTTATTCCTCCCTGCAACAAGAGAATCCACATATATAAACTCTAGTATTTCAGTCCTTCATTTTCATTTTCTCCTTATATTTAACCACATTACCACTTTAAAAAAAACCTCATGTAAAAGGCAAAAGATTTACATAATATGACAAGAAATGGAAGTGTCAGGGTACAAAGTTTCATTTATGCAGGATAAATAATTTCTGGAGACCTAATGGATAGCATGGTGACTATAGTTAATAACACTGTATTATATACTTGAAATTTGCTATGAGAGTGCATCTTAAGTCTTCTCAACATACACAACAAATATAACTATGTGATGTGATGAATATGTTAATTAGCTTGATAATAGTAACCATTTCACAATATATATATATTTAAAAAAATCACATCATACACCTTAAATATATACAATTTTTATTTGTCAATTATACCTCAATAAAACTGGGGGGTGAATAAAGTCATGGAATTGGAAGGAATTCAGACAGATCCTTTTGGGAATTAAAAGACTATACCTTCACAACAATAATTCAGAATCTTATGTTTAAAACTCTTTGGGGAGTTTCTAATAGGCATCAAATTTCTTAATAGAAAACCATGGTTAATTTTTACCCTAATTGAAGTCATAACCACATAATTCTAATTTTCTATGTTGCACTAAATGAGTACTCAGTTATCAAATGCAACCATTGGTGCCAAGTAATTAGTTTTACTCAATAGACTTGCTTTATGGCTCATTTAAAGCCACCTATTATCTCTCTACATTGTGATTCACCTTTGTCAATGTAACAATCAGAGAAGAAGCATCTTTAAGACATTGCTCTTTCCAGAGCATAAGCAAATGTTACAGAAGATCCAATTCGCCCACCACATTTCAATTCTGAAAGCTCAGCAGAATTCACCATGTGTTTTCAGGCATCCTAATTTCCTGGTATTCACTTCTTAATTAGACAGTGAGAGGTACACCAAGCTCTGTAATCCTGAGGGGAATTGATGTAAGGGCTGTGTTTAATTGGAGGCTTAGAATCACTTGGAAATTGTTGTTATCCTTAGAGATACAGTGTCTCTCCATCATATTGGTGTCATTAAGTATAGCCAATACAGATCAAGTTAGCTTTTAAGCCTGATAATGAACCCACGTCATTTATGCTTTGCTTCTGTACATTTTCTGCTGTATTCTATAAGTAGTTTCATCTCATTCAAGCATAAACATAAAATGGCTTTATTTTTCCTATCATTTTTACCCACTCTGCTCTGTTACCATTCATTTTTGCTGGGCATCAAGATCACCTTTTGATATTTCAGTCTGATTCCACAAGTTGTTATTTACTTTAGGTTATTAAAACAGTCTGATCTAGCCACTGAGATTCTGTCCTACGTATATGAAAACACAGATTCGTGTTTGACTTAATGCTCTCCCATTTCCCCTCATCCTCCTCATCCAGGCTCAGTAAGGCTCCAGTAGTTTGCACTGTGGGGTACATGCACTTGATCTGCTTCTCTCAAACTTCCCTTTCCTCTGCCCTTGCTTTCAGGGGATGGGACAAGGAGAAGGAAGAGGGAGAGATGACTGTTTTTGAATGCCCATGGCAGTTTAGTTGATTCCTACAATTATGGATAACAGGAGTAGGCACACATTGGAGGTAGAACAGTTGTGGTCCTTTTTATGGTGGTCATCATCTATCCTGTGGTTTATAGAATCAACGAGAAGACAGGCAAAAACCTCATTGTGAAGACACTCAGTTGTAAACAGTCTCCCTAGGCATTGGGGATTTCTGTTGGCTTGGCCTGCATCTTTCAGCTGCCCCCTACCTGGGGGCTTTACATTGTATTCCATACTGCTTTGCATGTGTGGATACTCTTGGCTCACATAGCAGTAAGTGAGGCAAACCTGCTCTAGAAATCTCATCTACTTCTTATGTCCCAAATCTGGGGCCCCAGAAACATGAGAGATCTATTTTCTCTGCCTTTCAGGAACCTAAACTGGCAGTCTGCAGTCACAGTCTCACAGTTACTGAGTCATCCTGGGTGCACCTTGCAGCCCTGCGGGAGAGTGCTTCTTTGGCTGTCTCTGAACTTTTACTGTTTACTCTTTATTAAGTGCTGTGGACAATATCTTCAGGTAATGGTTCTCAAAGTATGGTAAGCTAAGTTTCAGTTGGAGAGTTTGTTAAATGCAGATATTGATTTATTTTAAGGATATGTGCTGGAGTAAGGACAAAAAAAAAAAAAAAAACATAGGAACCCAGACTGCCTCAAAGCCAGTCCACCTAGTGCTGGATGTGATTCCAGGGTAGCTCAGCAGAAATCTGCAGGGTTATATCATCCATATGACTCAGCATCTCTCCATGTGTCCTCTCCTTTCTGGGACATTATGAACTACTTTTTCTCTTCCTTTACTCTTAATATTTTTTCCCCAACTTCATAGCTTCATTCTCATATTTTTTTGAGCTCTGCTCTAAAATTTCCCCTTTTCTACAATGGGAAACAACTAACTCTAAACTCAGCCCCATCCCAAGCTGATATCAGGCAGAAAGACTTTTGGGCTTAGCACCAAGTTAACATTCTTGCCAATTAGATCTTTGTTTTTGATGTAATTCAATGGAACTTAATTCAATAGCCAATTCATTAGTAAACACTATGTGCTTGACAATATTTAAATTATTGGGACAAATTTAGATAAGGAGTTCACAATGTGAAAAAGAAGACAGAGAAATACATATAAAACAATTTAGGTGGATTACAGTATATTTTGGGAATACTGAGGAATCTGAAACTAACTCAGCTGTGGAGATACACCCTGGAGGAGGAGACATGAATTGGGTCTTATAAGGTGATGAAATTTTGGGTTGCTAGAATGGCTTTTTTTTTTTTTTTGAGACAGAGTCTCACTCTGTTGCCCATGCTAGAGTGCCCTGGTGTCAGCCTAGCTCACAGCAACCTCAAACTCCTAGGCTCAAGCGATCCTCCTGCCTTAGCCTCCCGAGTAGCTGGGACTACAGGCATGCACCACCATGCCCGGCTAATTTTTTCTATATATATTTTTAGTTGTTCATATAATTTCTTTCTATTTTTAGTAGAGACGGGGTCTTGCTCTTTCTCAGGCTGGTCTCAAACTCCTGACCTCAAGCAATCCTCCTGCCTAGGCCTCCCAGAGTGCTAGGATTACAGGCGTGAGCCACCGTGCCCAGCCTTAGATTGGCTTTTGACCCCAGCAAAAATAGCTGCCTCCCAGTGCCCACTCAACACAGAGGATGGGAAGAATTCTAGGGCTTCGTTTTCCTACTGTGGGAAATCACAGCATGCCCAGCTGTGATTTTTTTGTTATATTTTATTACATTGTGATTTTTATTATATTTATTTAAATTTGAATTTGCCATGATTCAAATCAATAAAAGAGCATTGAATTAGAACGAACAATATAAGGCATGCTGATGAGTGATGAGGGAACAAGCACAAGTGTACATAAAATAAAAAAGGGATTTTAATGGACAACAGTTAGCAAAGGACAGCTTCCTGAAGATCTAATATTTGAGACAAACATTGAGTAAAAGTATGCATGAGACCATTTTGTGCAGAAAGAAAAGAAGATATCTTAGAAAAGAAAAGGTCATGAGCAAAATTACATAGTCAGGAGAACAAAGGGTATAAAATCAGTAATGCAAAAGGGATGGGAAGAAGAATGAATTGGTAGAATTTGCTGACTGATTAGGTTCTAGAGAGACAATGAAGCAAGGAAACATAGGAGTTGAACTCTATCCAAAATTTTGAATGTTTTATCTGGAGATATAGGTTGGAGAAAAGTTTAAGGTAAAGGCAAGATATACACACACACACATAGTTAAAATTATGAAACTTCTTTCTCTCATTCAAGTGCCTTCCCCCCGCCCCCCAACTATTTTTTTCTATTTTTAGTTGTTTGGCTAATTTCTTTCTGTTTTTAGTAGAGACAGGGTCTCACTCTTGCTCAGGCTGGTCTCGAACTCCTGAGCTCAAGCAATCCTCCCACCTCGGCCTCCCAGAGTGCTAGGATTACAGGTGTGAGCCACCGCGCCCAACCTCAAGTGCCTTTTAGAGAGAGACAGAGAAAGCAAAATAATAATACATTAGTCAGAACTAAGTAAATAATCTGAACACCCAACTTTGAATTGGTAAGCAATATATAGTAAGGCAACAAATTGAGTTGCTTCGCAAGTAATCAACATGGAAATATAAAGATTCAAACACTCTAAATGGAAGGTAATTATTTAAATATTAACTGTAATGTTTAAGTTACTTGTCATAAGTAGGGAGTAATTCAATTCTTGAATTGTTCATTTTCTCCTTCCTAAATATATTTGACATATCAGAAGTTTTAGATGATCTTACCTATAAATCTAAATATTTTATGGCAAAAAGTGAGAATGTATCTGAAAATGGCCCCTTTTATCCATCTTCTAAAACAAAAAGTGGCCTACAGGAGAAGGGAGATGTGGACAATAATCCATATGCCTCATATGAGTATAATATCAAGATTATTTATACTTTAAAATTCCATTCATTAAAAATCAATCCTAGCTTTCTTTAATCATTTGAGAGTTATATGATTCCTAGTCAGTTCTAGACATGTACAATTATTGGTTTTTATTTTTTCCGTTCCCCCTATTAGGGGGAAAAGAGAAAAAATAAATTTTTAGGTAATTTCCATTATTTGTTGGTTTGATAGAGCATTCATTCTTTTACTCTTTATTTCTGTATTGTGGATCATTATCAATTTATTTGCTAAAGTATTCTGAAACTTGTTAAGTGCAAATGATCTTACAACATTCCACAGTTCTAGTGCTTTCCTTCTCCTTTGTTTTATTATTTTTTCTTCCATAGCATTCTCACCATTTAACATATAACACAGTTTAGTTATTTTGTTGTTTTTTGTGGTGCTGGTGAGTTTATTTCTATTTCCACTAGTATATAAGCTACATAAGGGTCAGTATTTTTGTCTGTTTCTGTTTACGCTGTTGTGTTCTTAGGACATTTGTTGTTCTTACTGTAAAATAAATGGATAGATAGATGCGTGCATATATTACCTTAAATAAGTCCATCACACTATTTGTGAATAGAAACATTTTATTAAAACTTAGTGATTGCTTAAAGAAAAATGAAACAACTTTGACTATAATGTTACTATGAAAGGTGTCACTTTAAAAAAAAATTGAATCTGCAGCAATTTCTACAGATTGGGTACAGAATATAGATGAAACAAAATATAGGTAATCCTCTAAACACAATGATTTTATTTCTGGGTTATTCTTCCTTTATACTTGCAATTCAGTTCTGGCAGGTTTGCTTGCAATAGCTAATCAGATAAGTATTACTTTACTTAAGGATAAGGAAAGTCAGGCTTGTAATGGCTTCTTTAGAAATGGGCATATTTAACCAAAGACTCTTTAAATATAGCTTCTTTCTCAATTGACTGCACAGCTTCACAGATTTCATTAAGCTCCTGGTAAGTATATTTCTTTTTTTAAATTAAATTTAAGTTTCAAGTCAGAGCTAACCTCACAAAAAAGATAGTTTGCTTATGTTATATCTTTAGAATTCTTAATACATTTACTTTATAGCTTTAGCTAATAATTTTGCAAAATATCAGATCTGAGAGAAGTGAGGGCTTTGAGCAACTGACCTTCACAGAGCCTCACAGAATCGTTTCTCCAAAGCTCCCGCCTCCCTTCCATTTGTGATCACCGTATTTTGGTCACTATAGCAGTTTCACACAGTAAAGGAATACTGGGCTTATAAGCTAAGAATGGTCTGTGGAGACAGAATGTTATCTTATTTTCAATGTAATTCTCCTAAGTTTTGCAATGCAAAACAAGCCTGGAACCAACATTCAGAAATACTGGATGGATAAGGTATATTTAAGAGACTGAGAGGCCACTCGCGGTGGCTCACGCCTGTAATCCCAGCACTATGGGAGACCGAGGCGGGCAGATCGTTTGAGCTCAGGAGTTCGAGACCAGCCTGAGCAAGAGCGAGACCCCATCTCTGCTAAAAATAGAAAGAAATGATTTGGACAGCTAAAAATATATATAGAAAAAATTAGCCGGGTATGGTGGCACATGCCTGTAGTCCCAACTACTCGGGAGGCTGAGGCAGGAGGATCGCTTGAGCCCAGGAGTTTGAGGTTGCTGTGAGCTAGGCTGACGCCACGGCACTCACTCTAGCCCGGGCAACAGAGTGAGACTCTGTCTCAAAAAAAAAAAAAAAAAAAAGAGAGAGATACTGAGAATTGAATAGAGTTATTGTAAGTATGCACATAAATATTTCACTCAAGATTTATTACTGTTTTCCTCCCAGAAGATTGAAAAAGCAAAATCTCACTCAAATTGATGATGTAAACTTGAGAATGGGCAGTGTCACACATCTTGCTCACATTGCATTCCTAGTTTTTAGCACCATGTCTAACTTGTAATAGCATGTTACATAGTTCTATTGAATGAATGCATGCTTGAAGAAATGAATTCAGAAGTGAAAAAGAAGCAAAAGAACAGTTTTAAACTCAGCATGACTAAGTTGTAAGGCCTACACCCTGGCTAATACAGACAACCCATCTGTCTTCTCCTCAACACTAAGCACCCAACCAGGTCACAAGGAAAAGGATAGAAATTCAAATGTCAAAGAAAAAAAAAACCTCTGAAGAATCTGACAAACTGAATTGC
This sequence comes from Lemur catta, assembly GCF_020740605.2. Taxonomy (NCBI): domain Eukaryota; kingdom Metazoa; phylum Chordata; class Mammalia; order Primates; family Lemuridae; genus Lemur; species Lemur catta. The sequence goes on along the minus strand of NC_059128.1, from coordinate 47,486,150 downwards.
ATTACTTAAACTGTTTTTAAAAGATTGAAATGTTCCCCTTGTCAATAAACATTTCTTAGAACACATTTCCTTTCTAACAGAAGGAATTACATTTTGTATAGGGCACTGCTCTTATCCTATCAAGTGACAAAATTGATATTTTTCTAATCAATACTTTGAGATAGAGAATAAATTCATTTAAAGGAATAACAGTAGCAATATTAGGACATCTTTTAAGAATATGCATAACATTATTTTAAGTCTGTTTATTATAAATACAAACATTAATCCACCATACTCTCTTGACTTATTAAAATTCTAACTTTATGAAACTTACCTCTACTCAATTTCAACATAGAATTAATGGTCTAAAACTTTCTTTTTGGTATTTATAGCCAAGCAGAAACAGCCATAGAACTTCTCAACAAACCCTTTTTTGGAGAGAGGGGGAATTATAAAAATAGATTTTCCTTACAGCTAAGTCACATCATTTCTTTAGCAACATCAGTGCACTTACACTTAAATCTCTTAGTTATACCAGGTTCTCAGTATGAGTGTGTCAGAAAAAAGATCTTCTGTATATTTTTGATATCAGAACATTTCATGTTACCACCGTGGCATTTCCAATTCTTCTCTGGAGCCTATAACACATTCAGTGCTAAGGATGAATGGAGAAGACTATTGAAGTTTAAACACCATGACTTCCTTGTACAATTTTCAACATGGCTCTAGATCCAAATTGCAAAGTGTCACAAAGGATTTGAATCTGGCTTATTCATATGAAGACTGCTGTGTACAAATAACACTAAAATAATTGAAGTGGCTGCAGTTATAAGAAACTTATTTTATACTGATACAGCACAGATAATTTCAAACTAAAATGAATATTAAATTTCAACAGGAATATAAATCTTTCCCAATTTTATCTCCTTTGAGCTACTATATGGTATACAGATTCATGATTCCTTGTCTAGAGATTTTTATTGCTTCTGAGAAATAATCACCTTTATTTTAAATCATAAAATGTTTGGAAGAAATAATTGTATGCCTAGAATTTTCAATCATATATTATATACTGATAAATACAACCAATTGTGTATATGTGTATATATACATATATATGCATGTATATAAAAATGTATACATAATTGTGTGTATATATATATATAATTACAAATAACTGATAAATTCTTATTACTGGCATTTATTCTTTTTGCATTAAAGAGTTTTGTCAGTTTTTCCACCATCTTTCAGAATATCTAGAATATGTTCTACATATATTATGCCTTTAGATAAAATAAAACAAACTATGAAACACCATTAATATATTAATTCACTTTGTATATGCAAACAAATAATACTGAGATTAGGAGACAGTATGTTACGGTAACAAATTTTAAAAGACCCTGATTTTAGTTCTAGTTTTGTTAGCAGTTATTTGATCTTAAGAAGGTTTATTATAAAATCTCTGTATCCAGAATATTTCATATTACCATCAGTTTACTGATCTATAAAATGAGTGTTCTATTATTCATTCTGACTATCTCACAGAGCACTTGGGAATTTTGCTTAATATTTTATTAGAAAGTTTGAAGACAATTAAATCCCATAAACATGAATAATATTAAATCTTATAATAAAACAAATGATACAGCAGAAACAATAAATTCTTTATTCTATACATTCTGATGTACAAATTTTACTGATTTCTTAAATTTTTTTCTATATATACACATTTTTATTAGTTTGGTTTCCTACATATTTAGTTTAATTCAACAAATAGCAATTGAGCACCTAGTGTATGCCAATCCTTGAAATTGGCATTGTAGGGAACATAAAATTAATAAGAAACAATGCCTGCTCTTAAGGAGCTTACAGTCTCTATTAAGGAAACAAGACAAGGACCCAATATTATAATATAAGCAAAATATTCCATAAAAGAAGTGCCAAAAGGTGTTATGGATTTCAAGAAGGTTATCAGGTAAAAAGGTAGCATTTGCGGTGAATATTCAAGAATGAGTAAGACTCCCCCAACCACCAAGATCATAAGTTAGAAGTCACTTAAGTCGAGTGGGATAGTAAGATAAAACTCAAAGAATTTAGAAAGGGTGAATATGTTCTAGGAATTGTATGCTTTCTGGTAAAATTGCAATGCATAGTAATCTGGCACAGTGTATTATAAATATTTAAGAAAAATTATGGGTACACACTTAGACATTTGTACTTTATTCAGTATACAATAGGTAGACAATAAGAATCCCTGAGCAGGGGACTGATATGTTTGAGATTCCACATTCTCGTAAAGAAGTTCCACTTGATTTAGGAAGACTAATTTGACAGCAGGGGATAGATTGGGGCATCAGGGTGATGATGTGAGTTAGGAAGCCATTATACTGTCTAGAGAGGTAAAAATATAAGTCTGAATTTCTGTGAAAGCAAAATGGAATTTAGGAAGGATTAAAAACAGAAATGAGGAGACAATATTGATTAAATTTTGGACACAAGGAAAATGGAGGCAAAGATGTTCTATGGGTTTTGAATATAGTTGAACATATTTGACCAGAAAAATGGGAGCATAATGCTAGCCAAGTTAACCAAGATAGAGAATTCAGAAGAATTTCAGAATTCAGGAGAAAAATTTGGTTGTTAGGGATGAAGAGAAAGCTGATTTCTGATTTGGACTGTAGAGTGCAGGATTAATCATAAATTTTGAATCTATATAACCAATGCCAGGTCTGGAGAATGGGGTCAATTTGGACATCGCCCATTGAGATGTAGTTCTTATAGTGGATGGGGTAGGACATAAACAAAATGAACAAACCTTTGGAAAATCCCTACAGTTAAAGATAGAAGAAGAAATACGTGGCATGTGAGGCAATAGTATTCAGAAACAATCAGGAAAATCCAGTAAATACAGTAACACATACCAATGTTTTTTAATTTCAAAATTAAAAGTGTGATGAACAGTACCAAAAAGAATAAAATTACTGAAGAGAATAAATCTTTGGAGAAGTCTTTGGACTTGGTTTCTAAGGCATCAGTAGTGGGGAAAAAAACAGTCATTTATTGTTGCTTAACAAACATTTGAGACTCTCCTATGAATAAAAAATATAGTAAGGAAAATAAGTTTACAGGGTAGTAAGGGGACTGATGGTAATAAAACACGTGAATGTTCAATTAAACTTCTGAGAAATGTTCTAAGGGAATATAATAAAAGGAACCTATTTGGTCTATGATGAAGAAAGGATTCCCAGGGAAACACGTGTATAAGCTGAGACCAGGAATGAACTGGGCAAAGGGAAGGAGGGCTTAGAGCATTTGAGATACAGCTAAAGCAGACACAAAAGCCCTGAGTATGCAGTCAGACCAGGGGAAACTAAAGGAAAGCTCTCTTTCTGAAGCAACATGAGCAAGAGTGAGAGTGGCAGGATAATTCATTTCTTCATCTAAATTTAATTATAAATTATATACTATTAAATGTCCGGGGAAGTAACAGTGTTCAGCAAACAGAGAAGATAAGGCTAGATTTGTGAGAAGCAGCTAGATCATGCAGGTCTTACAGGCTACTTTAAGTAATTCCATCTTGATTTGGTGAGGGCTTTAAGGAGGAGAGTGAACTTACACAGTATATGTATTTTAGACAATCACATAAGCTATAATGTAGAGGATGACTTGGGAATGGCAGGATTGGATGTAGAGGCTACAATGAGAAGTTATGGCAGTGTCTTAGCAAGAGTTCACGGTAACTTGGTCTAGGGTAGTAGCATTAGTGATGGCAGCAAGTAGTTATATTCAAAATATATTCAGGAGGCAAAAATCAGCAAGACATGGTGATGCACTGAACACAGGGAATGATAAATGGGGAGACATCCATCAAGGTTGATTCCCAGGTTTCCGGCTTATGTTATAGTGACTGTTGGTGCCATTCTAAACATAAGGAAAACTGGAGAAGCAGTAGGTATTAATATGCCAGTATAATACAAGATTTCAAAATTTTATTCATTAGTGATTATGAAAACCATTAATTTGGCCACATAATCTTAGTCCCATTTCTGACCAATAAAAAAAATTGGTCAGATGTTTGGCTGGGACTAGCTGTGTGTGTCCATTAAGTTCATCTAGCTAATTAGGATGGGGTTTTAATCCACAGCACTAGCCTCATTAGCACATGCCCAAATCAACAGAGCTAACCAGGACAGAAAGATGAAAAGAAACGCACCCACTGTGATGGATGGAGATTACTTTCATGTGCAATGTTCTACTTTCCAGAACAAATAAATGCAATTGGGGGACCATAATTGAGATCAACAAATAATTAGTATGCCGGAGAGAAGAGATAAAAGTCAAAAAATAGTCTTAAAGAACATGCCCATTATATTTTAACACAGAAATTCTGCATATTTCTTTTCTTATGAAAACTATTACCCATCATTAATGCACATATTATAGTTTTCCTTAACTTATAGATAAGATTTTCACTTTTTTTCAATTAATATTCCCAACCTAAACTTTGAATTAAGAACACCTCACCAAGTAGAGCATATTTTTACTCTTCAACCTACTTGATTTTCTCTGCCAACGTGCATCATTAAATAAAATTTTGCCCTTGGTGATTATCCTGTTTTCAGTATTCCAGCACATCCCTAAGACCTCACCAGGAAGACGTGGTTCTCCTTACTGTAGTATGCCTCCACGTAGAATGCTTAAAGCTTTATTTTCTAGGCCATCCAAATCTAGAAAAGATATACTTTTGAATAAGAAAACCCCCAAAGTAAACCTTTCCTCACACTGAGCCATTGTCTTCTTTTTCTCTCCTCAGGTGTGTTTTTTTAGACTAAAATAATAATATATGTTTAATATTTAGAAAAAGAACCCAGGAAGAAAATAAATGAATAGAAAATGAAACTGCTAAGCTATGTCTATCACACAAGAAGAATGCTAGCAGTCTGATATACACATATTTTTATAAATATATTAGATGCTATATAATGTTATATATTTTTTAACCAAACAATATATAGTGGACATATTCATGTTTTAATACACATAACATATGTTAAGTTTGAACCCATTTTTAGAAATAGATTCTTGCTTTTCTCTTCTAAAAATAAACCAGTGTCTTAGTTTGGCTCTATCAGAAGCAGGCTTTGAGATGAGGATTGCAGTAGTTTATCTGGCTAGTGATGCCAAGAAATTCTAGTAGAGATGTGAGGCAGTGAGAAAGGGAAGTTAAGGCAACCAACAACGGATTGCTCTTAATCCAGGGACCACTGTGGGCAATGAACTTGGTCCCACTGGAGAACTCTGAGAGTCTATACAACAAGCTCCTCAGAACTACTCTCCCTCAGGGCTAGAAAGCTGGGAAGTTGGACAAGGGCTGCTGATGGGGGGGGGTGGCGGTGGAGAGGGCCGGTGTCTGCCTCGGGTGGTGTTAAGTTTCTGGTACTTTTGAACTACAGTCATGGGTAGGCTCTGGCTCCTGAAGAAATCTCTCATGCAATTGTCAGTTCTCAGGCTGCACTGTGCTATTAAAGCTGTAGTAGATATAAGAAGAGCATAACTATGCTTTATTTAACATTTCTTTTCTGCCAGGCATTTAGATTGTTTCCAATTTTTTCACCATTATAGACTGTCACAATATCCTCATACATAATTATATGTATGGCTGTGTGACTTTTTCCATTACATAATTCCTATAAGTGAAATTAATGAGTTATTCAAAAAGTTCAAGGTTGTAATCTTTGGGTGTGTTTTAGGATGAAGAGAGATAACTTTCTTTTGCTTATGTAAGTGAGTTTACGGAATAGTCAGGTAATATATAATTAAATTTAAATGTAACATTCTACATTTACATTTAATATTTAAAATATCTAAATTGTTAGCCACATTTATTTATAATTTCATATATTCCATCATCGCTATGAAAAATGGCAGTATTTTGAACTAAAATAAATATACCTAACATTATAGCAGGACTAAAAATGTGTTCAATTTTCCATCTTAGTATAAGGGTAACACTGATTTTAAAATAACAACAGGGGAAAAATCTTTAGTATCTAATCCTAGACAAAGCATCTTTAGAATTTACACCAAAAGCACAATCCATAAAAGAAAAAATAATAAATTGGACCTCATCAAAATGAAAAACTTTGTATCTGCAAAATACCATGTGAAGAGGATGACAGGACAAGGTGCAGACTGGGAGAGAATATTTGAAAGCCACATATCCAGCAAATGACTTGAATATAGAATACAGAATACAGAAAAAAAAATCTCAAAACAGCAGTTTAAAAACACTGCAATTAGGAAACAGGCAAAGGACATGGCTAGACATTTCCCAGAAGAGGATATTCAGATCAGATGGCAAATGAAAAGATGTTCAACTTTACTGGCCTTTAGGAAAATGCAAATTAAAAGTGCTGAGAAATTACTATACACCTATCAGCATAATTAAAATGAAAAAAAGTAATGACAACATAGGTTGGTGAGAACATACAGAAATTGGATTACTCATAGATTGCTGGTAGGAATGTAAAATGGTATATGTAGTCTGGAAAGCAATTTGGCAGTTTCTTATAAAACTAAACATGCAACTACCATGTTGTGCACTATTACGCTACTGGACATTTATCTCGGGGAAATGGAAGCCTACATTTACACACAAATCTGTACATGAATTTGTAATAGCCTTACACTGGAAACAACCCAGATGTCCTTCAATGGGTGAATGGTTACACAAACTATAGTACATGCATACTACACAATATTACTCATCAATAAAAATGCATGCTCTATTGATATATACCACAACTTGGATAAATCTCCAGGGAAATAGGCTGACTGAAAAAAGCAACTGCCCCAATTTTATGTAGTGTCTGATACAATTTATGTAACATTAATGAATTGAAAAAATTGTAGAAGTGGAGGAGAGATTAGTTGTTGCCAAGAGTATAGGATGGGTCAAGGGAAGGGAGATGGTATTATAAAACGGTAACCATAAAGGGATCCTTGTGGTGACTGAACTGCTGTTATCTTGACTGTGGTGGTATGAACCTACAGGTGTGATAAAAATACACAGAATTAAACACACACATATACATAAACAAGCACAAATAAAACTATGGAACAAGATGAGTGCATTGTATCAATGTCAATGTGGTTGTGATATTGTACTGCAGTTTTGCAAATTATCATTGGGAGAAAGTGGGTAGAGTGTAAATGAAATCTCTGTATTATTTCTTAAAACTGTATGTGAATCTAACCATATCAAAATAAACTGTTAACTTAAAAGATTAGCAACAATATGTATCTAGAATATATACACATATATAAATATTAATGGTTAACTTTTGAAGAATGGCAAACTCATGCTTATTCACTAATAATTGTCTAATTTTTCTAAATTTGTATATTCTAAAATAAGCATGATTATTCAAAAATCATTTAATTTTAAAGTAATGCCAGGGAACTTACTTTATTTGGGAGCTAATGTAATTTATATCAGGTAAATAAGAACATTAAAATATTTGAACCATTAAAATATTGTGGAAAATTCTTCCTTGTCTATCTTCAAGATAAAACAAGGAAAAGGAAATAAGAATTATTCATGGAAAGAATTTTTGAAGAACTTATTTAAGAAGATATGGTACTTTATTAAGCTAATATTTTAGGGAAAAACCTCTCTTTGCTAAATACTTGATATGCCTTACCTCATTTAATCATCATGGCATTTTGAGGTGGTTACCGCCCATTTTTACAGGTAAGCAAACACATAGTACTCTAAGTGTTTTACATATATTAGCTCATTAATTAGGAAATACACTATCCCCTTTTACAGATAAGGGAACTGAGGGAGATTATGTAAGGAAGAACCCAGGTGGTCAGGTTCCAGCTCTATGGTGTGTCCAGGAGACACTAAGGGACAGAGTTTTTAAACCACCTACTTAAGTTCACACAGGTAAAATGAGGATTTGAACTTACGTTCTTTCCACTGCACTACACCAGTGTTTATCAAATGGTATTTTTTAAATCATATATATCTGAATAATTTAGGCAGCTTGTTTAAAACCTGGCCATTGCCCTTCCCCCACCTCTGTTGAGTCTAGACCGCTGGTGCCAAGACCCTGGAATCTGAATTATCAACAACCATCTCAGGAGACTTTGATTAACATTAAAGTCCGAGTCTGGCTGCATTCTAATACCTAAAGCAGGTTTCCTGTGAGGTTCAGATGAAACATCTGGTATAATTATAAATGATGCCACATTTCACTAATCTTAATGTTCAATTTTGTTTGACAATTTAACATCTCTGTAATAGAACTGTCTGTTATAACTGGTGGTGTCTTGCAAACACAGTAAAATCGCAATGCTTTTTTGTTGCTTTACATTTGTTAAAGTACGGAGGTTCACTAGGTAATAAAATACAAAAGATAGTGCTTATTAAGCACTGGTCTTTTTACTCTTGGGTCACATGTGAAAGTGCCCCGCTATATTCTGTGAGAGACAGGGTGCTGGAAAGATGATCGAAAGTCATCCACTTTAAACTAGAGTCACATACACCATGGGTAAGTCACTAACCATTAGGGGGTAGAGCAGATAAAATGATGCGTTTGAGAACACTTTGAAAATGCTAAATGGTTATGTAAATGGTGTGTGTGTATGAATTTGTGTAAGCATGGGCTTGAAGTAAGATTATTAGAGAAAATGGAAATAAAATACGCATTTCCAAACTTGGCACATGTGCAATGTAGTAGACATTATGATTTTCAATGTTCTTCTTTCTCTAAGAATAGAAGGCATATCAATAGAGCTAGTTCCCATTAATGCTTGGTATGCTCTAAGAAATTGAGTGTTATACACAGATTATCTCTTTTAAGCCTCCCACCAATCCTATGAAATACCATATTGTCTTTTTTCTTTTCTTCTTTCTTTCTGGTGCTAACAATTAAAGCTGCAATATTATCATTGTTGTTATTTATTCCTGTTTTACAGGAGAGAAAACTGAGTTGTAGGGACGTTAAATATGTTGATTAAAATTACATAATGAGAAAGTGGTGGAGTAAGAGGGTGAACAGAGGCAGTTTGAGACAAGGACTTACTGAAATATATCTTAAAGTCAAATTTTCTTTAGACTAACCTACATTCTGTGAATTTTCATAACAAAGAAAGGAGAAAGTGTACAGAGAAGCCACTCAGGAAAGAAAGCAAGAGGAGCATGTGGTAAAATATTTGTAAATATGTTTATTGCCATTCCTTTTTAAGCTTACTTGATTTAAATAAATACTTTATTTTCATTTTCTAGATTATGTCTCTACCAAATGCATTTCATTATGAAATTTTCCTCTTCCCTCTCTTCTACTGATGCGAACACTCCAGTTTGATTAATTTCATTTTAAAATGCATTATCCATATCTATCCATATTGTCCCCCCTCTCCATGACATCATTGTCTGTTTCTGTTCTGTAAATTCTACCACTGTGTTCTTTGAGCCTTTCCATGTATCTGACAGCTAGACATTCCTCTCATTCTACTTACATTTTCTACATTGGGTATGTAGGAAAACTGTAAAATGAATGTAGTCTTTGAAGTTCCATACCTCTCCTTTTTGCATGCTTTTCCTTCTTGTTCCTTAGCTCCTTTAGTAGGTCCAGTGTTTTCTCAGCCTTGTTTCTAGTCATTAGAAGACTGTGAGCTGACAAAATGCACCCCACAATACTAGAAACTAATATTCTTCCCATTATGGGAGTATCTGTAGTTTGAAAGAAGACTAATGAAGAAAGTGATGGTGAGGATGAAGGAATTGCCGACCCCAGTGGCAAAAGTGATTCAGAATGGGTACCCTTCCAGAAACCTCTGATACCATTGCATTGGAAAGGCCTTTTGGATACACACAAAATTCCAATCTTGTACATGATATTGTCAAAATCTAAATCAATATAAAAGTAAATATGTATATTTCATTAAAAAGTTGTAACACTATATTATTTTTTAATTTACTTAACAATTAATTATTGTATGGCTGCCACATTTTAGCACTGTACCATCCTTTTATTTTGCGCTCATTGGCCTATTGAATTGTGTTAATTTTGGATATTAAAACATATAATTCAAAACAGAAATTAAAATAAAACTAGTCCTCCATTTAGTACTGTTTCCAATTTTGAAAATTAAATTTTCTCATTATTTTTGCTCTATTTGTAAGAATCTAGTTTTAGCTATATAAAATATTACCCAGAACTAAATACCTTATTTTTATAATTTTGTTTTACAGTTCCAATTATCATACAACTCTTACAAGTATTTGCATGTCTAAGTATACCTACATTTCCAGTTTAGTGGATGATTAGATCCCAAGAAATATATACTGCCACAAACTCTAGAAAGGAGCAAAGATTTTGAATTTAGCTAGAGCTCACATGATCTCATTTTATGTAAAATTAAGCATAATATTCTATAATTAACACATTTTACTTGAAAGAAGAGATTCTATAAAGTAGTATTCCCATGTATAATGCTGGCATCTAAAACAAAACATACAGAATTAGTCTAATTTTCTTTAGTTTAACCATATAATGATTTGTCTTGCAAAAACATTAACAACATTTGCCCTTTTGTTAAGAAATATAATATTTCTGTTAAACCAAGAAGTGCCAGAAAATTGTGTTGCAAATGTTTACACTGTTGCATCAGTTGGGTTGGCTTCTCATTTCTCTCAGTACACAGGAGGTATCTTCAGTCCATAAAATTTCATCAATTTTATAAGTAAAAGATGAAATTGCTGCTTATTTTCTAGGGTCATTGAGTAAGTTCTATTCTAAACATAGCTCTAAAATAATGAATTAATTCAATAATCATTAAATCTATAGTCTCCATAGAACCTAGATTTAAATAACTTACCTAGATTCTGCTGAGACTGTTGAAGATGCAAAAGACACATTCTCGCCATGGAGGAGGTTATAATTTCATTTGGAAGCAAATACGCAGACAACTAAAGAATACTTTAAAGGAATGTAAGCACTACAGAAAATAACGATAGGGGTAAGGTCCTTAATTCAACTATTAATTAAAATGGCTTATGAAGAACAAATAGTAATTAATACATTGTTAGGGAGCTGTTGGAGGGCTACCTTTCAAACATGGTTAATGGATCTGTTAGTGTTAACTGTATCTGTCTTTCCAAAATTTTATGGATTTATTTAAAGATATAATATCAAAGATAAAGAGAAAATTATGCTAAATCAACAGTAGGTAAACAATGATGAACAAGTTAATTTATAGGATTTGTTTTATACTTTGGTTCACTCAAATCATTGTCAAACAGTATTGTTTCCCCCAGAAGACTCACAGTTAGCCTACACATATCCCCATGAAATATATGATTAAAAGTATCTTCCTGGATAACATTATCATCATCAAACTGCAATTATTTCACACATCACACAGAAGCCCAGAGTTACTAAATTGAGTCATGATTCTTAAATCACATTCATTCAGGAAGATTTTAGTGCCTACTTGTTTAACACAATCTTCTAAACAATCCCTCACAAAGGATGTAAAAATCAACACAAATCTTAATGGGCTAATTGTGCTCACTGCAGTGTTGAGTCTATAAAAGCTTTTCAATAGTGAGAGAAATGATGGCATTTTCATCTTAAATTGCAAACATAATTGCTGTTCTAAATATCTTTTTGTCTCTAACTTAAGTGCTTATTGACAGCAGAAATTTCCCCAAAACACTAATAGAGTATTTAACATAATTTCATTTATTGAAAAAAAAAAAATCCAAGAGAAAATAACATACAGCTATCTGAAACTATTTAGCAGAAGAGAAATATCAAAAGGAAAATTTAGTTAAATCTAAACTTTAAGATCTCAAATGTAACTAATATTCAATATAAATTTAATACAATGTTTATTTAATTAAACTTATACATTTAAATATACTGAGGAGACTCAAGAAATAAAAATAAAATCCTGGAAATCCAGGACATCAATTAAGAGCCATACAAAAACAAACTGAAACTAACAAGCTATCCCCTATTTTAAAGAATTTCCCATTGTTTTATTGAAAAATAAGAATACATTTCAGCTCAACCCATGGAAAATTAGTACAGTTGAGATTAAATTCAATCAGTTGTAAATATTCCCTTGAGAAATCTGTTTCAGTCTCTACTCAAAGTTTAACCTCTGCCCTACTCAAAATTTTGAATTCCAATTCCTTAATTTCATTATATTCAATGTAGGCTCAGGGTAGTGAAATCGCCACTCATAATTTACTAAGCTTTAAATTAATGCATGTTAATAAAGGAATCCATATACAAATACATGGACTGTTTCTCTCTAGCTGTCCCTTCTGTTTCTAAGCAGACATGAACATATGATGGATTGATTCTGAATTGACATATTTCACATTAAGATTTTAAGTCTTTAAGTTTTTTTCCTTTCTAATAACATACATATTTACTTATAAATATGGATATTTAACAAAGAACTTTTTATATTAGATTTGAAAAAAAAAGTTCTGATCGTTCTGTGGTAGCTTTTCTCCTAAATAGAAGTAGAAAATGCCAGACATTGTTTTTTAAAAATAAGCACTAAGAAAACTAATTAAACTGGCTAGTCACAAGGGAACATTGTAGGAAAGGAAACAGCTTGGGATTGAACCCTATAATTTTATTGTTTTCACAGAAAATGCAATAACTCCTCATTGACATCAACTACCCAGTTGCAAGAAGAGTATACCTTCTGCTTTGGTGAGACACAGATGAAGCAATTATAAGTAGTCACCAACCAAGAAGCAAATGATTTGGGGGTAAAATTTTTCCAGTTTAAATGTCTGTTGAGTGGTCCTGATCTTTAAAAGGCACGTTAAAAAAAAAAAAAAAAAAGGTTTGTGGTAAAGAACATGCATTCCAAAGAATACTTTGAAATCAGTCTGTTAAAATCAGCTTAGTTTGTCACCATCTTTCAAATCATTAATTGAAACAAAAATAGATCATGAAAAATACCACAGCCAGTTTCATACAGTCTTAAGTACATAACTAAATGAATTAATTGTTCTTCAAATTATACATTTTATTGACATATAAGTTTATTATAAAGTCTTTAAAATAAAAATGCATGTTTGGTGAAAAGTTAGTACAGTTGTAATTTGTATTTCATCATATTTTAAAATATAAAAGTAAAGAATGGGATTATTTTTACTATTTATTACATGATATAACTGACTAGCTGGGTTCTAATTCTGACTATTATAATTATCACAATTCATTGCCATGCCAAAGTCAATTCTGTGATATATGTGAAATGAAATACCATTAGTTTAGCCTATTGTATGACACTGTGGTATGTTGTGTACCATGCACCTTTCAAGTCTCTTTAAAGAAAATGTAATGGCAGTCCAGACTTCTGACCTATTAAGTACTGTGGCTCACATGGAACCAGGAAGCATTTTAAACCAGGGATACATAGCATATTGTAATTAGTGATGGAACAAAAAATTGGTAGCAGGAAAAAAGAAAAAAAAAAAGCAAGGCTAGATATGTATATAATGTACAAAGAAAATGACTCAGACTTTTAAAAGGGACAAAATAAAAGTCATGTCATTTTTAAATACTGCACAGTCAATGAACATTTAATATAAATCCTACATATATGATTGGGTTTCTTTTTCTCACTTCTGTGTTTGTTGAAAAGTAGTAATATTAGGCATTATTTGTCACTTCTGGTAACTTCAGTGATTTTCGTAAATTTCATCATATCTGATGCCATCAGTTCTAAGATGCATTTTAAATATCACTACACAGAAATGCTGCCAATTGTAATTAAAGGCCCAATTGCAGAGATGTTAAAATGTAGAGAAACAAGCATCTTTGAACTAATGAAATAAAGTAATGCCCCTAATTAATTGCGATCCGTTACTGGCAGTAGGAGATTTCTGGGAGAAGGAATATACCATGTAAATTAAAAGCTCCCTTGCCTGATGCCTTCCTGTAAAAGAATAAAAAATATTGGCATCAATTACATTTTGGATGTGTTATCAAAATGGAAAAGGAGAAATATGTTGGTTAGTCTAACTCATAATAAATACAAAAAAATTAAGGAGAGGAAGGCAATTGCTAAATGGATAAATATTTTAAAGTCATTATTATTATTATTAAAGAATAGGCTACTTAATAAAATTTAAATTTCATTTATCTCAATCTTTTAAATTTTTCTCATTTTTATCCATTTACTTTCAATTAAAGAAACTGAACATTTGATCTGAAGTTAAAAAACATGGATTCTAATTCAGTTTGTTGGTTTACATAAATGATCCAGAACCCATTTGAGATACACATTTTATTATCATCTCAGTAAGTCTGATTGCTTTGCATTTCTGATTGCCCCTTTGTTCTTCACATTCATCTGCAATTTCTCAAAAATTTAATTAAAATTAATTTTTGAAGGACCAGCCAGTTCTCATCAACTTCTGAAGCATTGTGTATTCTTACTGTATGAGAGGTTGGGAAAGATTTTAGTATTTTATGAATGCTTAGTAGTAGGATTGAAACTTTCCCTTATAGTAATTTCTTTGTGAAGGATTACTTAGGAGGAAAAAAAAAAATGATTGTCTTCCTGGAAAGGACACATGTATATTCAGATGTTCTGAATATAGGGTGTTTTTTTGTTTTTTTTTTTTTTTTTAGTTTTTTGCAAAAGCCTTACTCAAATCAAGTTAAGATCAAGGAAAGAAGGCAATGAGTTAAGACACTCTTTTTAGATCTAAAATATTTTTATTGATCTTATCAGCAATGAGAGTGCAGAAAATCAATTTAAAAGGGCAATCTACTAACATGGGATAGTGGAGAGAATGGGTTAGTTGCCACAAAATGGAAGTCAGAGTGAAGGGAGATTTTGTAAATATTAAGCTAAGTCCCCAGATATTGTTTACTTGTATATCTTTGGTTTGATAAAATAGATAGGTGACTTTGAAATTCTGAAAAATTTTCAATATGTCTAATTTGTTCAAATAAGTTATGAAATTCATTTGTTTATTTTGTTTAATTTAAAAGACTTGGTTTAGTTCAATTCTATCACTACCTAGATATTCAGACTGGTCCCCTTTTTAACTATGAAAATATACATTAAGTTCCAAGTTTATATATGTTTCATATTTTACCTTCAAAGGTTTAACATTTCTTTTACATGTATTACAAATATAGGAGAGTGCATCAGGGAGTTCCTATTAAAATTTCTTCCTGAAGACATTAGTATATATGAAGCACTGAAGATTTATCCCATGGTAACATAACCAATAAGTTGTATAACTAATCTCATTTTAGTGATAAGTGAACATTGCTCAACAAACACACGTACCGCTTGTCATACCTTACCTGGAAAGAGGCTTTATTGAACATAGCTGTAAAATTATATTTTAAGTTGAATTACTGAATTTGCACAAACATTTCTACAGAATTTTTTTTTAAAAATCAAGCTTTGTCATTTTTCCACTACATTTTGTTGTGCTTTTTATATGAATATTTGCAAATGTTATAATTTAATACTTATATCCCAATTATTTGCATAATCAGTTTTTTTTAATCCTGGGGTGTTGAAAGAACATATAATAATAATAATAATCTTCTTTAGACAAAAGTCTTTTTAAATGAAGTTAAAAGCTGAGATAATTTAAGGAAAAAGATCTTCAAATTTTCATAACCAACAGGTTTAAGTGAAATTTACAATGCATTGGAAAACTGGCTGGTTAAAGGTATGATTTGTCCTCAGGTAGCTCAAAATCATTTTTACAGGTTTTTGTTTTTTTGTAAAAGTGTTTTTTAATCTTGGTAAAATAATAAAATAATATTTCACAATTTGCACAGAGTCTGACTAAAGGGCAGAGGCATATTACCCTCAGTGTTTAGAATAAAGCCAGATTTTTCAGGCCCAGTTCCGCTGTAGAGTTTGTATGCACTGCAATCACAAACATTTTCTTGTTCCCTCTAAAGCTAGGGCCAATTTCATTTCAAATGGAGGTTAGAGTAAAAAATCACTTTTGTGTTTTACCACCTTCTGCGCTAAGTATCATCTTAACAACCTTTTGCTCTGGTTGACCCATTTAATAACCTGGAAGAAAAAAAGTGTTGCTCCATGTCTGGTCTCAATGGAAGTTATTTTCTAATGGACAATAAGCCGAAAGGCCATGGCTGTCTAGGAGGTTAAACAACAAATATCCTGTCTGCATGGGCTTACGCAGCAGCTTCCGTCCTTTCTTCTTCAGAAGCGGCTTTGTTGTCTTGCCTGTAATTTGCACGTTTAGGCTCTGTAGTTTGTTTATAAAATAGTTTTACACAAACCACTCTTAGCAGTGCAAGCTTCTGAGTTGAAAATTATTCAGGCTTGTTTCTTTGAAGGCACTTGGTTTCCATGGCAATTTATAAAAGATGGTGGTTTGGTTTCTCCGTTGGAACAGATGACGCGGTTTGGGTGTTCAAGTGGCCGCAAGCAAACTCCGATAAGCCTGTGTAATATGTAAGCCCAGGTTTACCATCCTGGATAGCAGTGCATGCAAAAAGAGACAGCATACATTATCTAGCTTAGCCATGGGAGAAAACAATAATAATAATAAAGGTGGGATGGGGATAAGGTGGGGAGGAATATGAATGCTTTAAATAATTCTGAGTTCGGGTTATTTTCAAGGAAGGGTAACAGCCAAAGGTAAAAGGGCCTACATTTATTTAATTCTCTACGTAAAACCTTCTCGAAAGGAAAATAAATGCCAGCTCTTCACGTACCCTGTTTACAGTGAGGTTTTTGTTGGCAGGCCATTAGGTTTCCATGGTAACAAGCAAACTATTCATTTGAAACAAAACCAGCCGTGACTTTGTGCTTTGACAAGGATTTCTATAGCTCTTTTTTTTTTCTTTTTTCTTTTTTTTTTTTTTTTCAGAGTTCAACCAGATGATGCTGTAATCTTTTTAGCCACAAAAGCACCTGAAGGTCTCTTCTCTACTCAGGTCAAGATTATCTTTTATGTGTAGTTTGGAATAAGTTATACTTCCATGATGTCTTTTTATCCCCAGTGCTTAAAAAAATTTGTTTTTGTTATTTTATTTTTGAGTCAGTAGTCAGTGGAGGAATCTTTGGTAGTTTGTTTTTTCAATGTCCATTTACAAAGACTCTTTCTTCATGCCAGTGCCTGGTGAATCTTTTATAGCCTCTGCCGGGATAAGGTCACCTTCGAGGACTTAGGATAGAGATGAGGACGATAACCGGAAAAAGCCATATATGAACCAAAATCCCAACAGCACCATCAACGGAATCTAAAGATAAGGAAAATAAATGCCGAAAAATAAAATAAAGGAGAATAAGCACTCCACATAGCTACTAACACAACTTTGGTGAACTAACGAAACAACTTAAGTTTCTAGAAAATATTTTTGGAAAATATGTATTTTTGTTTAGTTTCATTTGTCAGCTTCATTGCTAAGGCAAGGGAAAAGGAAAATAACTTGAATATGTGACAAGGCATCTGATAAAATAAAAATATTTGCATATTTCAAATTGACATAATATGGTATGAAAACTTATTTATAAGATATTCACGTAGGTTTTCGGTTGAGCTCAACCTCAGAGTTCTGCTAGACATATGAAAGCATGCACATTGCGAAGATGTTTAAAAACCTTAAAAGATGAGCTTTTATTTTCTTTTTCAAGCTTCCAGAAGCATTTAAGCTTGGGGACTAAGAGAAAAATTTCTCATAATGAAAATTAGAGAGGGATGGTTTATTGGTAGAGAAATTAACTATTGCAATTAGTAGATTATCTATGTTTAGATCAGTCCATTATTTATAAATTGTGTAAATAATTTTATCTTCCGTTTAACTTTTAGAAGCACTATGAAGTACATTCTAACTGAAAAATCCCTTCCACCAATCTGCCTTGAGAGGCCTACGGCAATTAGTATTTCAGTTAAAGCCTTGTGTCCAAATGGTTCCTCTTAGAATGCATATTTTACCTAGGGAGCTAACACAGGCATCCCCAATAATTCATTAACCTGGCTAAAGTTACAAAATGGCTCATGTCTAGGAGAGAGCCAGGCTTTTAAAATAGAGACATACAATTGTAGCTCATGATGGTGTGGTACGCAGTACCATTTACTGCGTTGGAAAGGTTGGGAACCTGAGCAGTTAGGAGAATGCTTGTGTCCATCAGGCTGGTCCGTACTTAAAACTAAACATTAATTTAATATTCATGAAACAATCAAACACTATTCTTCAAAATGAACTTAATAAATGATAATTAAATAGACACAAATTTAACAGGATACTTTCTCATACTAAATAGAATATTTTTGTTCAATTAGGATTCTTTTTCCTGATTTATAGAGGTTAAATAAAAATGCTTGCAATAAATATAGATATATCTTATTTAAAACTGCCACACATTTCTCTGGATTTATTAGTTTAAGAGAAAAAAACTGATTATAAAAATGTTCTGTGGTGCAGTAATGAGGTTCCTATGGGATTTCATGGTCCTTTTACTGTGGCTACTCTTATCAGTTTATGCATTCTCCTCTAGGGAGTAAATTATTTTCTCTTGTTTTCTCCTTTGGAAAGTGTAATTCAATTTATCAAAATTAATTTATGGTATTTCTTTGTGATTAAATTATGAAAATATAGGATTTCTGTATAGAATTTTAACTACCTTCAGTTAATGAAATGTTACTGTCACTGATTGATGTGTGAGTTTGAAAAGGAATCCCATTCTCCTCTGAGGAGAATGCATGTTTTTCTGTGCATTAAACAAACCTGGTTCCTTTGAGTGTAGTTTCCGGTTTTCTAAAGCAGAATTAGCCAGAGGCTGGGAGAAATTTTTACTAAATGTGTTATCTGAAATGCTAAGTGTAATGACAAGAAACTATGAGCAAAATGGCTCATTGTTGTACATAATCTTAGTTTTTGTCTTTTTTACAATGCTTAAAAATGGAGTCAATTCAGTTTATATGAGCAATCAGTGAATAGTTGTACAAATTTGACTTTTAACATGTAGACTGATATCATTTCTCACCAAATATAGTAAATTAGCAAAGACTCTGATTTGTTCTAGACTTATGTAACATGTATTTTCATGCTTTTGTATATGCTAAATAATTGAGTTGTTATTTGTATAAATTTAGCTTGATTCCTACCACTTTACATAGACAGAAGATTAAAGTCCTTCAGTTGCAGTCATTTTTAATAGGAATGATTTTAGACTTCTTAGCTTCAAATGTGTTATATGAAGATTAAGATTTCAAGAAGCAGTGCAACACATAATTCTAAATTTTTTTTAATTATGTACCTTTTTCTAATTTATAAATATTCTATTAAAAAATGAACACGTGATGAAAAATAAAATTTTACAGTACCATTAAACCTTAATAGTCAAACCATGATATAAAGTGAAAACCAAATTTATTAGACTATCTTGCAGGCAGATAAAAGGAGATTAATTATATCAGAAAATAATAGAGCTACTTCATTACAGTACATATACATACAGACACACACACACACATACTCTCTAAGAGTCTTTACAAAAAAGGCTTAACAATTTTAACAAAAATGGTTGGCAAAGTTAGATCTAGAAAATATATTCACAAACTATTGAAGGAATAAAAACATCTATGGCTATATAAATGTGTGTTGAATATATGGATTTGCCAAATATTTTTTAAAAGTTTAAAAATCCTCTGAAATAAATAATATAAAATAAAATAATTAAAAATCAAAAGTGGGCTTTCCTTACATCAGTTCAAATCAAAATTAATTCTATTTTATCTTAGGTCAGATATGTCTACAATTGAATCTAATACCTTAATTTTAAAAATACCTTCAAAAATTTAGGGTCTTAGATATAAGAAATTTCTAAATAAAGTAAAAATAACTTTGTTTTTTAAATTTAGAATATAATAATTTAATAGTAGTTATGTTACTTTAACATCACATGAAACCAGTCCCAAGAAAAGATACTTACTCTTAGTCGTTAGGTCTTGTTTTGCACATTCTCCTTCTGCAATTGATACATCATCGATGGCAATGTCACCTTCTATGCCAGGACCTCGAATACCTTCAAAAATGAGCTACAAAAATGAATGAAACAAACCTAAATTTGGAGTTTTGATGTGCGGATCAATTTCAACTGAGGAGACAAATGTAAACTTGGCAATAATTCTGGCATCTTTTATTCCTGATGTTCTTCAAAATTGTTACTTACAAAACCATATAAATATCCATAACAAAACCAACAATGGGATCTTCCTTAAGCAGTATTAGTTTTTCACATAAAAGTTCTGTGTTGATTTTAAAACAATAAATTTATTTGAATGATACAATAAAAAAATGCTACAAATCCTCTTTTAATTTTCAGAGGTGAAGAAAGTTTTTTTTATTTGAGCAACCTTTCTCTGAAATAGATTCCCTCCAGTTTTGTCTAAACATAATTCAGAACATTAGTTTTCTAGAAATATTTTATAGAATGAATCAATTACGGGTTCCTTACAATATTATGTCTAATGAAGCCCAGAACAAAAATATGTCATCTTCAAATTGTTTGATTTCTAGCAAATAAGTTGAATAGATTCCTCATATTCCCACATTTACCTTGTGATTTACCTCTATGATTTCACTTTTGATATTCTATATTTAAAACTTTTTGATATTTATGAGTCTATTTAGGTTCGATGTCTCATCACAGATCTTCGAATTCCCAGTGTCAGCAATAGCAGTGGGCACTGAGACTTAGTACACAAATATTGAAAGAATAAATGAATAAGATCGGACTCCCTTTATTACTAAATTCTGGATACAAGGACAATATAAGGATAATTAACAAATTTATATTATTTCATTTTTACAGAACAAGACTCTTTTAGAATTTTCTCTATGACTCCCAAATTATTCATGCTCCCAGAAAAAATCTTTTAATCCTTTTGATACTAAAAGGCAACTTATACATTTAGTGGTTTATATTCCTAGAGACATTTTTACATGTAAAAATAAAATATCTAGTTTGGTCTTTCTAAAGAAAAATTAGTGTGATAAAGAGCTGCTTCTAATATCAAGTGTGTATTTTAAATAAAATTTCCAGTCTTATTGCATTACAACAAATGTGAGTAAAGGTTTATTTTTATCAATGTCAAAATTTTTGTTTATGTGTTTTGGTGTTTTGTCTGGCTTTGTAAGCATCTCTTTAAAGACAAATTTCAGGTGACTTTCAGAGAATTTAAGCTACTTTTGAGAAATTAATTCATTGTTCTATGATATACTATCATAATTTTATCATGGAAATCTCCAAGTAGGGGCAGTAGGTGTCCACTTTTGTATTGAGTCCTTGTCTTCCACTGAAATATAGCCCATAACACAAAGAATAATTTTCATGATAGGAGAGAAAGATTTGAGAGGTTTTATTAATAAATTAAGAGTTTCCTTTGGGTAGATGCCTAGTAGTGGGATTGCTGGATCAAATGGTATTTCTATTTTTAGTTCTTTGAGATATCTCCAAATTACTTTCCACAGAGGTTGTACTAATTTGTAGTCCCACCAGCAGTGTAAGAGTGTTCCTATCTCTCCGCATCCACACCAGCATTTGTTGTTTTGTGACTTTTTGATGATAAAAGCCATTCTCACTGGAGTTAGCTGATATCTCATTGTGGTCCATCCTTCAAAGTGAAGTATCACAGGAATGGAAAAACAAGCACCACATGTACTTGCCATCAAATTGGTACTAACTGATCAACACTTAGGTGCTCACATGGAAGTAATATTCATCAGGTGCTGGGGAGGTGGAAGGGGGATGGGTAAATTCATAACTAATGAGTGTGGAGTGCACTGTATGGGGGATGGGCACGCTTGTAGCTCTGGCTTGGGCGATGCAAAGGCATTATATGTAACCAAAATATTTGTATCCCCATGATATTCTGAAATTTAAAAAAATAAATAAATAAATTGGGAAAAAAAAGTTTCCTGCTTACCTATGTTGAGATAAGAATGTTAATAAAGATTGTCCAAAGCCATCTCTTTGAAAAACATCCAAAATGTCCTGTATCAATGAAGCCAAAACAAAATGGCAGACCAAGTTCAAATATTCTGAACCAAGGCAGTTGTTTACCAAATTCTCAGTGCGCAGATAGAATCCGCAATGAATTATTAATTTGGTTGCCTGGAGATAATGACTTGCGTTTGAGTAAGGGTGGTGTCTGGGAAGGTATCTGGGAGTGGCTAAAAATCTCTCAGAGGACTATTTAAATCACAAGGTCCATGTGAGAGAATTTTTTTAAAAAATCTGTGGTATAAACATTAGAGAGAATTTAATATAGGGAAAGTCAGTTTAATGGCTAAAGAGTTTTCCAAATTGTGGATATAATTTATTTAACTAGTACCTTATTGTTATTGTTAGACATTAAATCATTTTCTGTTATTATGAACAAGGCTGGGATGAGTAATTTCAAATAATTATTATACATACTTAGAGGACATGGTTCTTTAAGGTCTTCATAAATTGCCCTTATCAACAATCATCTGTGAGAAGGAATAGCCTTGTCCCTAATTTATGGTTAGGTGCATTTACCTTCTTTCATATGTGCCTGATAATACTCAGTGTTAGAGTAAATCAGTACTTATCTCCACCCCTTTCTTAGTTTCAGTCATGTGATGCTGACTCCTCTCTCATAAAGGTAACGACATGAATGGAATGAATCTTGAAGACAATCAGAACTCAATAATTCATGCTTAACATCAGTCTGGTTCCATAAAATCATACATTTTCTATTTTGAGCACAAGGCTAATATTTTGTTGGATGAAGGCAGAGTGCTGCCATTGCAATAAATTTTAATTTTATGCAGGTATTTTAAGCAATTGAATGGAACAAAGGGAGAATTTCTGCCTGACAATCAAGTTTTAATTCTGGAATGAAGGAGAAGCAAGAATGTTTTAGTTAGGAGAATTTGGTATAGTAAAGGGGATATCTCCTTAGTCATCCAGAATTTTAATTTTAAAAGATGGAAATGGGAAGGGAAAGGTAGTAAATACTGATTGTAGAGTACAACACAGGGTTTGCAATGTAACCCTGGGAAAGATAAGCGGATTGCATTCCCATGTGCAGTGCTGGGCGATGGGTTGTGGTGAAAAGTCTAAAAAGGGCAGGTCAAATATTCTGCACCTGCTTACACTTGAAATTTACAAAGTTAAAGCTGAAGTCATAATTCTTTCATTGAGAAGGATGCTGGGGAAACAGCCTTGGGAGTACATGTACTTCATGTCTTAGCTATTATCCACAGTTTTTCTTATTTTAAAAAATTTTTCTTAGATATCCCTTAGAAATCAAGTTTTTCTTATTTAAAGTACACGATTATTTTTACTTAGTAAGTTCTGGTTACCTGCAGGCAGGAGTCATCTAAAATAATGGGATTATATATAAAAATCAAAATTGAAATGTATATGTCATCCAACTAATTCCTGAACTTTTCAAAGCTGCTTTCCCAGGGAAGCCATATTTTAATTACAATGATCCTGCCATTGCTCAAAGCATTTGAAAACTTCTGCTACTCCCTTTAAAGTATTAAACAATCCTCCTTTTTCTATTAATTTCCTTTTTCATCCTTCCTGCCTCCCTATGCAGCTTGACCAAAATCACAAAGTTGGACCAAGAGTTGTGCTAAAGACAAAGTCCTGAGTTGGAGAAGTTGTGAAGGACATCCGCTTTTATGGTCAGATTGAGAGAGGTTCTTGGGGTGCTGCTTGTAGTAAACACCAGGAAGCAGGTTGACTGATGGACCTTAATATGTGTGCTGTCTGCCTGCTGGCAACATGTTGACTGTATGTAATCACCTGAACAGCAAAAATACAAATCAACACAAGTCGAATTGTCATGTGTACAGAGGGCCGTCTATACTTAGAATATTCCCTTATATGCATACTTCATCCCTTGGTGATATTGAATGAACAAAGTGGTACAGTAATAAAAGTTGACTGATTTGCAAATTGGTTATTTGCATTTACCTTTACAACAATTGATAATATATTTTATTATTGAGTAAAATAAGTTGATTTTTTCCTATATATAAGCATAACAGGAGTTTTAGACATTGTGTGGAAATACATCAGGAAATTAGTAGTTATTTACTGATATAAAAATATAATTTCTGACAGTAAAACTCTTGCTGTAGTCATAATTAGTGTTTTTAAATATTTATTTGTAATATTGTGGTTGATGATAGGGAATCCACTCCAATAGGTCAGAGAAATATACAGTAGTCTCCCTCAGGGTCCTTTTTGAACAGAAAGAAAAGAGAAAGTTCCTGCATGGTATGTTTGTTTGTTTCCTTCTAATTTTCATAGTAGTTTTGCTATTGACAAGATATAGATTGTTTATAATTGGTTGACTTTCACAAATAAATATTTATTGCATTGTTCTGTTTATATTCTGAACTCTTGACTATAATTGTATCTTTGAATTATTGTAATTAAATTTTATAGATGCCAATAGCTTGATACATGGCTTCTAGACTAAGATCTAGAGAGATAATGTTTTCTTTTATATTATTTTCACTGTGAGGTAGATTATAGAAATAAAATGCTTACATATTAAATTGAAAGAATGTGCCTTAGCCAAATTTTCAAGTCCTTATAAAAATAAATCTTTGCTGACATGCAACTTTTTCTCGAATATAAAGATGAGAAACTGTAACAGTCTAGTAAATATGATGTATTTTAATATGGACGATGTGATCCTTAGGCAAAGAAAAAATATTCTTAATCATACGCACTTTTAAACCAGGCTCTCTGGTTTAAAAAGTTAAACTATGTCATATTTTTATGTAGTTCCATCATGATTCTGATTACTAATACATTACAGAGATGAAACTATTAATATGTTCCTTTCCTCCTCAGTAGGTCTGAAATACATTTGGTTTAATTGAGGAAGGAATTAATAGCACCAAGGCATCCATGGAGAAAATGTTGAAGTTTTGGTTTCCTAAAAGAGGGATAAAATTACAAAATCTGTTGTTCCCACACAATCATGTTGATATTATTTACAATGATTTCCCTTAATTGAAATGACAAGTTTAAAATTTAAATGTTTTCACAGTGCGTTCATGCAATTCAAAAACTTAATATACAAGAAATACCACATAATCAGAAAATAAACTCTTGAGTAAATTCAAATGTGAATTAAAAAAATTATGTGGGCTTCTGCATTAGAATTATACTACGCGAAATTGTTTCAATTCATCAATGGTCAGTTTCTTACATACATTATAATGCTTTAAAGCATATATAGATGTCAATATAGAGATAATGCTATTAAAGCTTGTGTTCAAATATGATTTCACAGCAAGAAAAGACAAGCTACTTGTAGCACTGATGACTAACAGTAAACAGGAGAATCAAAGAATACAATGCATTTCTGATCACCTGACTGTCGTTAATGGTGCCTTCTGCAAATGTTCACAACATATTTTCTTCTTGATAAAAGACAAAGTATTTCTGATCATTACACCTAAGGCAAATGCAAAAGCCCAAGAATGTAGTTTGAAATTGACAGTGTATCAGTGGCCCTCAGCCTTTTTGGTACCAGGGATCAGTTTCATGGAGGGCAATTTTTCCATGGATGGGGGCCGGGGCGAGGCGGAGCTCTGTGGATGGGTCCCTGACAGGCCACAACAACTGCTGGTCCACAGCCTGGAGATTGAGGACCACAGGCGTATACCATTTTGAAAAACTTCAGGATACATATATATTTGAAAATGGCTATTAGCATTAATAACGCTACCTTTATTTTATTACTGGTTCAACAAATAACTGAACTATCCTCAACCATTATGAATGAAATTTGAAGAGAGGCAACATAATAGGCTCAGTGGATTGCCTTGGCTTTTTGCCTGGAGAAAGTACCCCAAATATTAACAGAGAGTTTAACCACAGAAGACTCTGCCAGTTTGACTTTCTGGATAAATGTCAATTAATTGTCAAAACTTCTAATCTGAAATAATAACATGAGATTTTGACTGTTGGCAAATACAGAAAGAAAGAGACTGCATGTGAGCTGCAATTAGAAAATGTTTTCAATGGTTAATTCAGGAGCCATCATCATGTCTATACAATTGCCCTGGAATTTGGCTTAGAATTCCAGATATGCTACATGAGCATTTAATGTCTACTAACGAGGACAATATTTTCTAGATTATTATTAGTAGTAGTTAGAACATAAAGGCAGCATGATGTAATGAGAATACTATAATCTCTTTTCCAGCCCCTATTTAGTGTTAAGTATTTGTATTATAATTGTCTCAAAACCTATTTCCAAATCTTTCAATGAGGATGTAAGAGGAGAGGATCTCCAGAATCCCTTTCACCTAAACTAAGAAATTGTAAAGAGTACTTTGTGTCTCCTAATGTCTTATAATTTACCACTGAGAAACATTTGGATTATACCATGAAAGAAGTGAAACATTAAAAGGGATGGTTAAATATTTTCCTTGGTATAGACTGAAAAATTAAGTGACATTATAAGACTAACACTATATTAATTTTACTTTTTCTGAAATTTTGCTCTAATCCTACCAAATACAGCAATATATGTTTTCATCATTTTTAAATCTTCATGCCTAGCAATGTGCCTGGCATACAGTAGGAACTCCATAAGTATTGTCAAACCATTGTCTATGGTTATGATTGTCCTGAAGACACTCAATAAATATTTATTAAGCTGATATAAATAGCAATAAAGCATTATCTTGAAGGCAACATTAACACAACTATTTTCTTAAATTTTTATTGTATATGTATTTAATTTATTAATTTTGTGTTGCAGAGGTAGTCATACAGCAAGCAAAAATATGTCTAGAATAGCAACTTTTAGAAAGAAGGATCTTTAATGCATTTTAATGGTAAGGTTACTTTTATCAGTAATGCTTTAGAATTCTGTCTTCCCACTTTAGTTTAATGATATGCTGCCATAGATTCAATTTTGATAAACAATTGTATTGTTCTTCTGAGAAACAAAATGATTCTGTTATTTTCCCAGGGTCATATGGGAGCCTATCTTTTTTTTTTTTTCCCAGAGACAGGATCTTGCTTTATTGCCCAGACAGGAGTGCTGTGGCTTTATTACAGCTCACTGAAGCCTTGAACTGGAATCAAGCAATCCTCCCACCTCAGCTAGGACTACAGGTATGCACCACTACACTCAGTTAATTTTTTAAAAAATTTTTTGTAGAAATGAGGTTTTACTACGTGACCCAGGCTGGTCCCGAACTCCTGGCCTCAAGCAATCCTCCTACCTCAGCCTCCTTAAGCGCTGAGATTAGAGCCGAGCCACCACACCTGGCCAGGAGTCAATCACTGATGTATTTGTAGATAATTGGCTATTCTTATTCCCTTATTCTTTACCATAGTGAATGACTATATGCATTTTTATCATCCTGGTTCAATTTAGAGGTGCAATCTCTAAAGCAATTAGAATTTTATGGATTAGGGAAGAACATGCTTGTAGCTCTGGCTTGAGTGAGGCAAAGGCATTATATGTAACCAAAATGTTTGTACCCCCATAATACTCTGAAATGAAAAAAAAGAATTAAATGAGATCATATACAATATAGTATTTTATAAAATGCTTGGCTTTCAGTAAGCACTAGATAAATGCCAGCTATTGTTATTATTATGAGTAAAAAATTCTGAAAATAAAAGTCTATCCATAATCCATTTTGAAACTGGTGTCTGTTTTTAAATGATCTATTAAACATGTAACAAAGTGTTCACCTTCCCCGATCTTAAGCAAAGGACCTTTCAACATTTCCATCTAGAACCTTATGATATGTTATCCAATAAAGTCAGACATAGCTGGAGTTCAATTCTTAAAAAAAAAAAAGAATTTTATGGATTAGATTATAAGAAAAAGGCATTCTACCAATTAAAAATTGGCAGATAGGAGTATCTCTGATTTTCTATACCCTGACAACATATGTCATGAAACGCATACAAAAAAATCACTAGCAGAAGAAACATCCAATGCTATAAATATAATGTGACAAAATGGATTTGAATACTTTCACAATAAGGCATAGAACTACAGAACATATTATGTGTCATAGATTTTGAAAATATTTGAGTACATTTTAAAGATTTAAAAAATATTTGAATAATGTTCTATCAAAATTCAAATGATTCACCTGGAGAAAACATAATCCAGGCATATAAATATTTAATCACTTTAATATAGTTATTAAAATTACTAAAAGTATATTAATAACTACCTTGAAATAGTTGTATCATCTATGTTGCTGGCTATGATGGCCACTGTTATAGTCATTAAATTTCTATGATATCTTTACAGCTAACTCTCTAAGCCTTACTTCTTTTTCTATATAAAAAAAAGAAAAATAACTTATTTAAAGTTATCTGACTTTGATAATCAAAGTGATAAATTACTGATATGACATTACCTCAAAGTAACACATTTTGCTAAAAGTATATAAAATCCCATCAAGGAAAATTCAAACAAGTTAATTAAGAATTGATTACCTACCCAGTTCCATTATTATAACAACCTATATTGTTTTCTTCAGGGAATAAAATACAAGCATGTGATTTTATAGAATAGCAATTTGCCTGGATTATGTTTTCTTCAGGCGAATCATTTGAATTTTGATAGAAAATTATTCAAATACATTGCTTGTTAGGTGTTAATTACTAAAAGAAAAGGGTATTTCTCTTTATAAAATAGCATTTAGAATGAAAGAAAGCTTAATCATGATTTTTGTGATGCTCATATCACAGAATGTTCGAATACTCATATTTTAATATTTGCTCAAATCCACCTTTAATGTGTGCTCACACATAGCAATCTATTAGCAGAAATGACTGCTATTTTCTTACCTGAAATGAAGTAATTGGATATATATTAACATGAGCCTCATTCCATCGTTGTCCTTTATTCCCGCTTGAAGACCACAGTGGATTTTCTATTGTTGTCTGCCCTTTCAAACGTAGATAAACATTTAAGACACCTAAAAATAACAATGAAATTTTATTTTGTGTATTTGTTTTTGCTTCAAATTTGTTTCTCCTAGACCAAACACCAAACACTTGTAAACTTTTTAAAGAGAAATTTTGCAGAACACTCCAGTGTCTAGTCCTCTTTTCTCTCATTCCCTATCTTGCTCTTACCACATTTGACATTTTATCCGAAGATAACCATGCCCAAGATAACCCAGAACCTGTGAATGTTTCCTGGTATTCAAAAGAGACTTGGTTAAATTAAGGTTTTGACATGGGGGATTACTCCAGATGATCTGGGCGGGCTCTAAGTGCAATCGCACATATCTTTTAAAAAACAGAGACAGTGGGAAATTTGATACCGGAGAGAAGGTCATGTGAGAGAAGATGTTACACAGCTGGTTTTGAAGATGGAGGAAGGGGCCACAAGGAATACAAGCAGCCCAGGAAACAGTTTCTCTCCTGAATCCTTCAGAAGGAGCCCTACTGAGATCTCGATTTTAGCCCCATAATACTTATTTTACGTTTCTATTCTCCATAACTGTAAGAGAATAAATTTGTGTTGTTTAAGCCACAGAGTTTGTGGTCATTTGTTATTTGTTACAGCGGCCATAGAAAATTAATATAGCATGTAACCATGTACTGACTGACCGGCTTATGGTTTGACCCTAGTTGTGTTGTCTCATATTATAATATCATTTAGCTTATTTTTTTCACTCACGTAAGTCCATTTTTCTTCTAAAAGAATTATTTAAAAATAAAATAAAGACAGCTTATTCTCATCATTTGATACCTCTCTTTCAACAGTTTCATGTATTGTACACTTTAATGATAGTAATGATCATAAATAATAATATTAACACAATAAAATATATGTTGAACACTTGACTCCAGATGAGGAATTAATCCTCTGAACAACCCTGTGAAGTATTTACCGTTATTATCCCCACACTGTCGATGAGAAAATTTAGAGGACTCAAGTAATTTGCCCTATGTTATACAGTAAGAAAATAGCAGAAAGAGGATTTGAACTTGGTAAGTTTCTGAGTCTTACATCTTACTCATTAGACAATTGATATTTTAATAGATACATTTTTAAAAAATTAACTTTATTGAGGTATAGTCTACATGCAATAAAATTCATTCATTTCTAAGTGTACAGGTCAATAATTCTAGACTAATGTATACTATTAATACAACATAAGTGCCACTCAATCAAGATGCAGAACATTTACATTTTCCCAAACAGTTCCCTCACTTTCCTTTGTAGTGATTCTTTCCAGCCACCATTCCTGTAGCTAGGTAACTACTCATCTGACTTCTATCACTAATCAGTGATTTTTGCCTTTTCTAGAATCTCATATTAATGGAATTATCCAGTACGTACTTTTTGTGTGTGTCTTGTTACTTCCCCTCAGCATATGTGTAATATTTATCTATGTTATTCCTTGCATTGGTCCTTTTAAATTCAGTGTTAAGTTCATTTACATTTAATGGAGTCATTGCTATGTTCAGACTTAAATATACCATCTTGTTTTTCACTTGTCTCTTCTGATTTTCTTCCTCTATGTCTTTTTCCATTCCTTCTTGTCAGATGATCAAATATTTTTTAGATTTTAATTTATTTCCTCTGCTGACTTCTTAATATCTTTTTATTATGTTTTGGTGGCTGTTCTAGAGCTAACAAGAGGCATTTATAACTTTTCAGAGTCCAATTAGTCAATATTTTACTTCTTCATACTCACAATTCATAATTCACATCCCTTCCACATGTTCCTCCATCATCTTATCCTGTTCGTTTCACACCTGATACTTTTCACATTCTGTATCTCACTCAAGAAATGTGACAATCTTATAATAATATAATTCATCTACTCCATTTCTTTACACACTTGTATATTACAATTTTTTGTCGACTTTCTAAAAACAGCCATCTAATATATTTTTATAGTTGTTTAAGGCAGTATAACTTAATTGGTACCATTTAGTACTGCATAGCTTCAAGATTAATTTTGATCATTTTATAGATAATCATATAAATTATGGGTAACATGTTAATATATATAGCTTAAATGTGCATATATGTCTTCCATATACTATAATATTTATTTATGAATATTGTACATAAATACTGAAGAGCAGAAAAAATGATATAAAAATTACCATTAAATTAAATCACTCAGAGGTAGCCTCCTTAATATTTTGGTGTATGTTATCTCAAGTTTTTAAAAAGAATATTTACCTACATATATACAGTTATATGATACAAAATAGTTATCCTTCAAATTTTTAGGGGAATTTTATTTAATTCTTTATACACAAGACTACTCATAGCATATTACATGTAAGTGCATGAATATGAGTACCCACTTTTTAAGCAAAAAAAACTATGAATACATTCTTCATATCATAGCTGAATGACTTTGGCTTGGTCTCTAAATCTCTCTTTGCCTCCATTTTCTTATCAGGTAAATGACAATTAGTGTCATTTTGTGAGAATTAAAATCAAAGTATATAAACTATATATTATGCCTCATACATAAGCAGCACTATATTTATTATCTATAAGGATATTAAAATATTTCTCAATTTTCCTAATTATGTGATAGATTATATTAACACAACCCATGATATTGAACTAGTGTTATATTACATGAATAAATTTTACTTGGTAATAGACTAGTATTCTTTTATTATAAGTTTCATTCAATTTGCTAGTACTGTATTTAGAAATAATGCATGTATATTTATCCAAAAAGTTCTCCAGTTTTCTTTTGTGGTTTTTATCTTTTGGTGCTACATTTTCACTTTTTCACTTTTTGTTTCAAAATCTATTCTCTTCTATCTTTTTCTCCTTCAATGTAAGAAATAATCTCAAATTTGTCCTCCACAGTACTGACTTTATTTTTCACAGAATAGATTCTGTTCCTTTGTTTCTAATGTCATCATTATCTTGCTATTGTGTTATTTATAATGTTACATCCTTTTCTGATCTCATAGAGCTCTATGTTTTATCCCGTTCCTTCTTTTTCTTGGTTTACAGTTCTATCATCTTATCTTCTATTGTTTCATAAAATTCAGATTCTTATATATTTTATTGGACATATAAAGCATATACTGTACAAATTATACTTTCACCCAAAGTGTAATAATAAGTCTTTTTCAGCAGTATATGCTGCTTCTACTATGTGCCATGTTAGCCTCTTTTTACTTTGTGAAATGTTCATTAGAATCTTATTTGTTTTCACTCTTTTTCTCTATTTTCTTCCTCTTTATTCATTCTTAATAGGAATAATCCTAGGGCATTTTTAACCAAATCACTTTGAGGGCTTTTTTTTTTCCATTTTATTTAGAGGCTTTATTTCTTTTAGGTAGCATGACCTTTTGTTTTGATTAAATTGACAGAAAATTGATCCTGTTATCAAATAAATAAATGGTTATTTTTGTTAAACGTTAATAAAACATTTTTAAAACTATTAGTTGTAACTTGCCAACAAAATAGTGCATGCTATATGTCTTTCAGAATTTAAAGTAATAAACATATGCTTTAATGAAACATAATTTATATATAATTTATCACCATTATTATATCAATAATAAGGTATTGTATCAGTATTAAAGAGATGGTTTCTCAATTAGGGAATCCACTTTGTGATCAAATTTACATTTCTTAACATTTTCTTTTTCCACATGTAATATAAATACACACTTGATTTATTTCCACTTATGTTTGTCAAATACATAATATGTGAAAAATATTTTGCCTAGGTCTAAAAATGCCATATCTGAATTACCCTAGAGTTCCAGTTAGGTTTTCAAACAGACTAAATGAGCTGTATTCAAATTCAGCTAGATCATATTTTTAAAAGGCAAGTATTACTTGTTTTATTTTTTGGGTTTTTTTTTCTTTTTTTTTTGTGAGACAGAATCTTGCTCTGTTGCCCGGGCTAGAATGAGTGCTGTGGCGTCAGCCTAGCTCACAGCAACCTCAAACTCCTGGGCTTAAGCAATCCTCCTGCCTCAGCCTCCTGAGTAGCTGGGACTACAGGCATGCGCCACCATGCCCGGCTAATTTTTTCTATATATATTTTTAGTTGGCCAGATAATTTCTTTCTATTTTTAGTAGAGACAGGGTCTTGCTCTTGCTCAGGTTGGTCTCGAACTCCTGACCTCGAGCGATCCACCCGCCTCGGCCTCCCAGAGTGCTAGGATTACAGGCGTGAGCCACCGCACCCGGCCCCTACTTGTTTTATTTTTTAAAATACACTAGAAGTATAACTGATTGAAGTAAATATTTCAGATGAATTATAATTTAAATATATTATTATGTACATAGTAACAATTATATACTTATCCTGGTCAATGAATACTAACTACTTATTCACTGGTACATTTTAGAGGTGATGATAAAAGCAATATTAAATAGACAGACAAATGATTTTGAAACTTTTTTTCCAAGCAAGTTTCCACTTCTTAAGTTTATAAAAGAGAGTTCAGTGCCAAAAGATATTTAAAGCTATGTCAGGTCATCTTGGTCAACAAAATTAGAACTTGTGAAATAGAATAAAGCTATTCAAGAGAAGTTAGATTCAGCAAAGCTGATTCAGCACATTATTATAGTATTATTGTAAAAAAATTCCAAAGTGAATATGATGGATTGTGTTCATACCCCTTGAAAGTAATTTTAAATTGTCAGAGACACTATTTATGCTTTAGTAGGCACTAGATACCAAAGTTTAAGAATTTAATCATCCCCAAGGATATTCAAATGCTATATAGTTATATGACACAAGTTTGAAGCAGCTAAGCAAAACTCAAACTGTGTTTTTCTTTTCCTAGATCTCCTAATTCTTATCTTTTGATCACCTTTCCCGAAGAGTCAGGTGCTAAAGCTAAGAGGACTTTGCTCAGCTCTTATTCTTTTTTTTTTTTGAGACAGAGTCTCACTCTGTTGCCCAGGCTAGAGTGAGTGCTGTGGCATCAGCCTAGCTCACAGCAACCTCAAACTCCTGGGCTTAAGCGATCCTCCTGCCTCAGCCTCCCGAGTAGCTGGGACGACAGGCATCCGCCACCATGCCTGGCTAATTTTTTCTATATATATTTTTAGTTGTCCAGATAATTTTTATTTCTATTTTTAGTAGAGACGGGGTCTCGCTCAGGCTGGTCTTGAACTCCTGACCTCGAGCGATCCACCCGCCTCGGCCTCCCAGAGTGCTAGGATTACAGGTGTGAGCCACCATGCCCAGCACCTCTTATTCTTAAGGATTGCAAGCAAAAGGCTAAATGACCTAAGTGCTCTTTTATCTTAAGAGTAATGGCCAAAACTTTGGGGTTATTCATGGCATTATGCAACAGCATGATTCCTATTTTAATATTATTTTGTATAAATTATTGCATAAATTATAATTTGCATAAATAATGTTTATAATTACTATTACCTAGCTCTTTTTTGCTAAGTTCTTAACATAATTTGCCTTTTAATTATTTTACTATAAATATGTATTTTATATATTTTAGATAAATGTCCTAAAATGTGCATACATCTTTCCAATAGATTCTTGAAATTGCCAAGTTCACATGAATTAACTTGTGAGTTGGTTTATTCTAGGACATGGAGATCACTTGCATATATCACAGTTTTATTGTAATCAGTAACACAGACTTATGTTACTTATTTGAGTTTCACATTTCATGAAAGATGAAGATGTGCCTAATCCATATAGCTCTAGGCCAGATCTATGTATATTGATAGGTAATTGTTAGTATCATTTGTTTTGTACACACATTCAAAACGAGAAATTATAAAATCATTTTCTGCTTGAATAGAAACAGCTGCATGCATCCATTGATATTATTTTTTCAACATATAATTGCAATGACATCGTAAATTAAAAATGTCCGTTTATTTTCTTTGGTCATTACCATGCCTTCTGGTATCCAGTTGAATCTATACATTAGTGTCCAATAAACTTTCCTAAAAAATAGCTTTCATCAGGCTTTCTATTTCTCTGATGTATGTCAGATCCCTTACATAGACCTTTTTCCCTGTTTGGTTCTATCATTCTCTCTACTCTCCTGTGAGAACAGTATTCTCCATTGTTGCACAGTGGTTCTATTTCTCACCTTCTCTAACCTTTGTTTTCCACTTCCTATTTATTTGCCTCTTTTGGAGGATGCTTTTCATTTCTTCTCTTTAATAGAAACTTATATTTTAACCCTGTTGTCCTCAGTGTTTTCTTCCTTGTTCACCCAACGCATGGGCCTGTCATACATTTTGATATTTCTGACTTTTTTTATTCAGTAATTTATTACCCCAAATATATGAAAAACTATTTGATGGATAAGAAATTTTTTTACCATACTTGTCTTTCATCCACTACAGAACCCTAAATGCCACTACGCATACAGCATGTGCAATTCTTCCTTTTGAACAGAAATAAATGAATTCAATATCTAAGGGTAAAAAATACCCATCACAAAAAATCCTTACTTTCAATGAAGTTACTTTTAAAAGCTTGTTACACTGGGTGAGAATCAAACACACTTAACTCATTTGATTACCATTAATTCAACTGATTATTGTCTACTTGTTACACTGAAAACGAGACTTGCATATTTTGAAATGCCAGCCTGTCTCAGTCAGTTCTTATCATTAATTTTGTTTAAACATACTACCTTTTACTGTACATTGTCTAAGGGACCATCATCGATGAAGAATTAAATAAGAGAAAATATTAGAGGTAGTTGGTGGTTCAAAACTGGGTACATAAAAGGTAAATGCATTAGAAATTACATAGAGTTTTACTAGAGGGTCTGGGCAAATGCCTGTAATAAGATTTTGACTATAAATGGTTATAAATCATGGCTACATCCTATTCACTACCTCCTCTTTTAAATACATCTCATTTAACAAAACAGTTTACTGAATGAATGTCTTCCGTCTACAGCATTATTTTCACATTAATGGGATTGGCATTGTAAGTATTAAACACAAACAGGACTTCACTGATAGTACTGACTAATTCTTAACAGAAAGAGTGACTTAATATCAGCTATTAATATTATCAAACATCCCAGTTTGGTAGCTATTCCCTAATATCTAAATGGAGAATCCTAATCTATTCCTTCAGCCCCCTGGAAGTTGTCTAGATTCAAAATTGACTTGTACTGAATTTCTAACAGCCTAATTGCATTTATTACTCCTTGGGTAAGTGTAAATAAGTCTCGCAGCTTTAACAGTGACTAAAGGACAGTATATCATTGAAAAGAGTCATAATTGTCTAACAATACAAAAATGGGTGATATGTTACTTAGAAGAGAAATTTTTCTTTCAAGTAAAGTCAAATGTGTTGTATTACTTATCTATTGCTGCATCACAAATTTACCCCAAAGTTTTTGGCTTAAAACCAGAAACGTTTATTATCACACAGTTTCTGTGGGTCAGGAATATGGGTAAGGGTTAGCTGGGTGCCTGTGGCTCAAGGTCTCTCATAAGGTTGAGTTCAAGCTTCCAGATAAGACTCCAGTATAATTGGAAGACTCAACTTGGGGAGGAAATATAATACTTCCAAGCCCTGCTACTTGGTTTTTGGCAGGCTTCACTCCCTCACAGGTGTTGGACTATAGATATTGATTTCTTGCTAGCTGTTGATCACAGTTCTCCCTCAATTTCTCGCCATGTGGACCTCTCTACAGGGGTGTCTCATGACATGGTAGCAGGCTTCCTTCAAAGAAGAAATCCATGAGAGAGAGAGAGAGAGAGAACACATGCCCAAGAGTTTTTATAACCTGATTTCTGAAGTGATATCCTGTAACTGCTTCCTGGTTCCATTTATTATACTGAGTTGATAATTCAAGCTCATATTCAAGGGGAGAAAATAATACAAGAATGTTAATACTAAGAGGCTGAGATTGTTTGGAGGCAACTGAGAGGTTGTCTGCCTCACTGGCACAATTTGTTAGTTAAATGTTTCATCAAAATTGATTAAAGAAAAAACATGTTTCCAAATGAAAGCTATACTGTGTTACTGTTAACAGTATATCTATATGTAAATGACACAATATCCAGCTATTGATAAAAATATAAGATGATTTCAGCATTCCTGTGGTTACTAATAGGCATTTTAATTCATAATATATCAGCTGAATTTCTAACGTTCTCAAAAAGAACTTGAATCTCATATAAAGACACTAGTTATGACAAAAGGTTATTAAAAATCAGTAAACTATATACTTCATTTGTTTCTAAAAATGACAAGTGGGTGAGATATAAGCATCATATCTTACCAGGAAATTAAAGATAAAAATACAAAAGGCACTTATGGCTGCATTCATTGAACTTAGAATGGATCAATACAGTTGTGCCTCTAGAAAGCTAATTTCACTGTGGAGCAAATGGGGGCGAAGGAAAAGGAGTTCGTTAATGAACAACCATGAGAGTAAGAAAGAACTGATAAAGTAGAGAGATGTGGGCTTGTAGAAGGGCTTATTTTAAAAGGAAAAAGTTAATAGAAAGGATAAGTTTAGAAACAAAAAATCATAGGGAAGCAAGTTTTATGAAGAGATGGGAATTTAGAGCTCTGGTCAGGGAATTGGCCTCGAACTAATGTCACTTCCAGTGAGGTGGGAAAAAATAATTAGGTAGTAGTGTGGGTTCTGATACATCCCTAGATGCAGGAACAGGATGTCAACATCAAAGTTGCCTTCCTAAGAGTCTCTGTTTTCTCTGCAAAATAGATATAGAAATCAGGTTATAAAAAGTCTTGTGCATGTGTTCTCTCTCTCTTTCATGGATTTCCTGTTTGAAGGCAGCCTGCTACCATGTCATGAGACACCCCTGTAGAGAGGTCCACATGGTGAGAAATTGAGGGAGAACTATGATCAACAGCTAGCAAGAAATCAATATCTATAGTCCAACATCTGTGAGGGAGTGAAGCCTGCCAAAAACCAAGTAGCAGGGCTTAGAAGTATTATCTATCCTCCCCAAGTTAAGTCTTCCAATTATACTGGAGTCATATCTGGAAGCTTGACCACAACCTCATGAGAGACCTTGAGCCACAAGAACCCAGCTAACCTCTATCCACATTCCTGACCCACAGAAGCTGTGTGATAATAAATGTTTCTGGTTTTAAGCCAAAAAAAAAAAAATGAGGTAAATTTGTGATGCAGCAAGAGATACTACAACATATTTGACTTTACTTGAAAGAAGAATCTCTTTTCTAAGTAATGTATCACCCATTTTTGTATTGTTAGACAATTATGACTCTTTTCAATGATATACTGTCCTTTAGTCACAGTTAAAGCTACAAGATTTATTTACACTTATCCAAGGAGTAATAAAACCAATTAGGCTATTAGCAATTCGGTACAAGTCAATTTTGAATCTAGGTTTCCAAAAGAATGAATAAAACTTAGAATGAAATTTGTAAAACCAGTGACTACAAATGTTACCGCAATTTACAGATGAATGAGGGTCTGAGAATAATATATGCAAAGAAGGAAGGTTTTAACTGTGGGGAGATCTCCCTAATAAAGTACCTCATCTAGTTCTAATTGATTACTCAATCTCCGGAACAGGTATTTTTACCTAGGTTTTATTAAGCGGTTTGCCTGTGCCCTGCTGAGAGGGACTCCAGTAACAGACCCTGATTCCCAACCTGCAACTCAGCCATCTGATGAAGCTAAGAAATAGCACAGGGTCAAAATGTTAAATGTTTACTAAAAAACAGAGAACTGCCCTCCCCAACTCCACCCCTGAAATAATCGCAACAAACCCAACCTGCAACTCAGCCATCTGATGAAGCTAAGAAATAGCACAGGGTCAAAATGTTAAATGTTTACTAAAAAACAGAGAACTGCCCTCCCCAACTCCACCCCTGAAATAATCGCAACAAAACTAGTAGAAATTCAACTGAACATCCATTGACAATAAAGAGGATAAGAATAACAATTGTAAAGTTAAAAGTATATTAAAATTATCTTGGGATACAGCATACATATGCAGAAATTTTGAGAGGAAGCCTTAAAAGAGCCAGTCTCATAAATTAAAAATATTTTACACCATAAAGTAATTCAAAATATTGGTCCTGGAATTATTTATTTAAAAACTAATAAAAATACTTGTTCTGAGATAAATTGAAAGAAGAGAAAACCCATCAAATGTATTCGAAATAGAGAATAAAATATACATGATCAACTAAAGGGAGGAATTACAGTTGAGCTAATCCTATTTTTGCATTACAAAGAGTTCATAACCTCACGATAAATAAAATGGCTTAGCAATTGTGGGAAGATTTGTTTCTTTCATAGTTTATGTGGTAGTGAACTCCTGAGTGCTCTCATCGCTTTTTAAGGGCTTTTCCAAGCTAGATTCTGTTTCACAATAATTTTGCCCACTCCCATAATGTTTATTTTCCTAAATCAAAGATCTTATTATGCTTTTTTGTTTGCACAAAATCTGTAATAACTCACCCCGCCTACTAAATAAGTGTCACATGCTTAGCTAAGCTTTCATGACACTCCAACTGGTATTCCTGCAGAGTGGCTAAACAGACTGTGTGCTCAGCTTCCCATATTTGGATTATGGCTTCACTTCTTAGCCATATGATAGCATGGAAATTAAAATTCTTTTTATTTCAGGTTTCTTAGCTATGAAACAGGATAATGATTTTAATGAGCACAAATGTTTATTGTGAAGATTAAGAGAAATAATCTATGAAGTGTCTTGGTCCCTGATGAGTACTCTGTAAATGTCAGCAATTACTTTATTATTATTGCTGTTTGAGATTCAAAGTAACCTGAGATTGTGAGTGTCTGACATGTGATAGAAGATATTTTGTATGTTTACCTCATTTGACTTAAACTACAGCTTTCTGAAATAGGAATTATTAGTCTCATTTTACAGATGAGAAAACTAAGATGCAGACATTTTTAAGTGACTTCTCTATAAAGTCTTACAGTGTCTAAGTGCTATAGCCAAGTTCTAGCCCAGGTCTCCTGACTTCGTGCTGAAGGCACTTTTCACTTCATAAGAGCTATTTTTCCAGACTTGTCATCTTTTGTTCTACTGTGAAGAATACAAGTTAATAGTATTGGTTATAAATTTTAATCCCAGCACAGCCAGTTACTTGGCAATTCATCCAAACTTCTTGAGGTTCAGTGTTCTCCACTGTAAAAGATGGACAGTGGTTTTACAAACTTATTAAAAGGATTACTTGGCTTAAGTAATACAGTAGTTGGTATATATTATGTGCCTAATTTTATTAGTTTATATCAATATATATTTATATTATTATTTTTATTAATTTATATAAAGATACCAATGTCATCCTAACTTCCCATATTTTAATTCCTCATTACCAGTGCCTTAATCCTCTCTGTGTAATCTCCACCTGTTGAAAACATGCCGCTTTTGCCAATGTTAGAGAAATGTTTTCCTTTGTTTTGAAGCCTTGCCTCATTCCTCAACCAGACACAGATTCGCAGTTCCTTGTATAACCTCTGTGGGACTAGATATCCTTCACTCTTCAGAATTTTTGTCTTATGTTAGAAAGGTAATGGAGGATATCTCTTATATATTATGTGACCTCCCTGGAATGGTCTGGAACAGAATCCAGTAATATTTTTGCTGCAAATGGTATAAATTAAGACTATAAAGAGGTTTCTGTCAGTTAAGGGCATATATCAGGCTAACATATACTGCCAAATAATT
Source organism: Lemur catta (assembly GCF_020740605.2). Classification (NCBI taxonomy): domain Eukaryota; kingdom Metazoa; phylum Chordata; class Mammalia; order Primates; family Lemuridae; genus Lemur; species Lemur catta. The sequence continues at coordinate 47,445,442 of NC_059128.1, read as the reverse complement.
AAATTTTTAAAAATTTGGTGTTCAGTTTTCTGGGTTTTAGAATTGCGCATACAGAATTGTAGACCTGCATGATCATCCCCCCCATCCTCACCCACACTCCCACAGAGTTTTTCTAGGTCCATTATCAGGGTTATGTGGTATTCTATCCAGCACAGTGATGTAAGTACTTATCTTAGCTTCTATTACTTTGTGTGGTCTCTAAGGGCAGGGAATGTGCCTTCAACTCTGTGTACTCTTTAGAATCCAGCATATTCTTAATTGTACTGTGTGTGTGAGGCATACTACAAGAGAAAAGTCACACCAATATTACAAATATGTGGATGGTGCTAAAAGTAATTGCCAATATGACTACACGAAAATATTCCTTTTCATCGTGATTAATATGCATTGAGTCACTATTCAAGCATATTTCTTTAGATAGAAACAACCTAAATTATGCTATTTCCACAAGATCTCATGAAGTATTTAATCACTGATGGTCGGCCTGAATTAAACTCCAAGAGAAAATAGGTAATGCTCTAAAATTTCAAATTCTAATCTAAATTTGGGAAATTAGATGATAGGGAAAAATTCTTAGTATCTCATTTTGCAATTTGCAGGTAAGTCATTTAAAAAGTCAATTACAGCATTCTTTGACAAAATTGTTTTCATGCTGTGTGTTTGAGAATCTTTCTTCTTAGCTATGATTTACTTTACAATTAAACAGTAATTCTTATCATCTCACCTATATGTTGTCCATACATGTGATAAAAGAAGCTGAAACAATATGCGGTGTTTGTAGGTCCATAAGGATTTTTGGGAGCTATGCTGAAAACAGGGCTGAGAAGTCGAGCTTTTTCACCTTCCAATCTGGGTCGTGATGTCTCAATGTACATATAAAAACCTTAAGACAGATAAGATAAAATGCTTAAACACATTATTGGGCAACATGAAATTTCAAATCACTGAGAGGTTTTAGAGTTTTTATACAAAGTAAAGACTGATAGGATTTGCATCTCATTTATATAATCTGTATGTGTATACATAACTAATAATGGATTTAACGTAAAGAATAAGTGATCTACCTAATTAAAGACAAAATATGTAAAAACTTGAGAACAAATTGGGCATTTAAACTTGAATTATCAAAAAAAATTCCCAATCCCTCAAGTATATTTATCAGTGAGTTCTAAGAAAAAAAATTAATTAATATCTACAAACTTTGGAAATATCTAAATTATTAATACTGTACATAAAATTTAATGTTTTATTCCATAATCTTCAAACATATACTCAAATACTCTCTTGCAGCTCATATTAATAGCATTTGCAAAAGTCTCTGATTGCTATGAACACAACACTCCGTACCCTCGTACATACCTTCTTTGGAGCCACTACGATCAGCATTAGGTCCTGTGTTAGGGGTATATTTTGTATTTCTTGTTGCAGTACTTTGTTTTGTCCAGTCAAAATTATCTGTATCATCTTGGGTGAACAAACAAATGTTACCATCTTCAAATCCACAGTGAAATTCTCCTGTTAACAAATTTTGATTAAGGTAAATAACATTAATTAAATTAATACAAACATTGCAATACTTTTATAAGAAAAATTTAAAACATTATATATACAGCAATAATAATGCACGATTGTGATGATGGCACCAGAGCCATACTAGTGCATGAGATTACAACTACATATAAAACTATTCCAATTTTAATGAAAAAATAATAATTTTATATGTAAATCTCTCTTATTGAATAATTAAAACTGAAGCCATTTTCCTCTGAAATATCCAGATAACCAAAATTAAAGAATACAATCATGCCTGAATCGTAAGTATAGAAACAATCAAAACAAAGCTGTCAGTTGGAAAATTACCTTTATTAATTTACCTGATGGTCTTTGAAAGATGTATACCTTTAAGTTTATAATTTTTTATGCATGTCTAGAGATGCTTTCACGTATTATCCATTTGTGCAAATGGAAGTTGCTTAGGCAAAATAATAGCAAATTATTTTGAAAAGTAGTCATCTTTCATACTTTATATGAATGTGAGTTTTCCACATTTATTTACTTGATTTGGAGTAATAAATGATTCATTTCCATTTACTTGAAATGGAATAATGAAAAGACATTATGAAGACCCTAAGTAAGGACTGTGGTTTCTCAGATCCCTACCATATGCTGAGTTCAGACCCAACACAAGCTCAGAGAGAGACTTTTTCAACCATCTCTGAAATGTGGGTGGTAATAACATTTCTAGGTATCAAAGGTTTTCTTACTGGGAGGTACCCTGCTTGAAAAATAGGTGTAAGTAAAGAAGGTGATAAGGTCCACTAGACACATAAGTAGTGTGTATCTTTAATTGAGAAAATTATTTCATTTCCTAATAACAGTTCTATGAAATCACAATATTTCTTATTCATGAGGCTCATTTAAGGCAAAACTTTGGCTAAGGTCAGCTATTAAATGATAAAGCCAAACAAAATCCAGATTATCTGGAATTGATAGAGCTATAAGCATCTAAAGAACAGACTCCCATTTGAGTCCCATGTCTTCCCCCATTCTGCCTGCAAAAGGTTAGATTTATCAGATATCCCTGGCAATGAAACCATTGGTTGGGATAATATACTTGAAATAATTGAAAACTATTGGAACTTCCATATGAAAAGAAAACAGAAGGCTTTCCCTTTACATTTAAAGAATAAGTTTTTGTTTTCTTTTGTTTTTGTTGTTCACATTAAATACTTGCTTGCCTCTTTATGTTTATTTATATTCTACATTCTAGATAGGTAGTATTACAGGAAATATAAGGGAGTCAAAAATCAGTAAATTTGTACATAAACAATATTGCACATAAAATATTTATTAGACACATATTTGTGTCACAGATCTTGTACAAAACAAGAAATTACATTTTGATGCTATCAGTTGAAAATATAATGGTGGCGACAGCAGTGTAGTTATATACGTGCATCAATTTATCTAAATGCCTTTTAGGTACAATTCCTTTAGTTGTTACTTGCAGTCGCAATAATCCCATAAGCGTACTGCTTGATTTTAAAGGTTGTCAGTTGTTTAATTACTATATATATTATATATGGACAAAAAGATATCAAATACAGATGTGAAGACTGGGGATTTCAGTTTATAGATTTGCTGCCAAATCTTTATATACATTATTTAAAATTATGTATAATGAATTTTTATAACACTTTTTAATAATAACTTTTTGTAATTTAATTTAAACTTCTTTAAAAAGAAAAAAACTTGTCTTTAAAAATGAACAAAAAAAATTTTAAAACCTGAATATTTAAGCCTCTCATGGTGAAATTAAGGAACAATATATTATAGCTTATGAAAACTACAAAGTTAGATATGCCTAAAATTTTTCAAAATTTATGTTATTTTATATGACATAATATGTTTATGTTATTATAATTGCTACAATAATTCAAATCACATAGATACATAGGCCATATCAATACTTCTTTAATTCTGAGGACATATGTCTTTATAGTAAAGAAACCTATTACTTGAGGGATTTTATAAAAAGTTGGCTGGAAAAATGGAAAAAGCAAAACAACTGGTCAGAACCATAATAATTTTATGATTATCCTGTCACTTTAAATGAGATAATTACAAATATGTGCATAGAAGTTTACTCATAAAATGGTGTATTAGAATAAAGAATATTTGATAGATAATGAAAATGCACAGAACTGTATAAACTCATCAAAAGTCAATGTAATATTAAATATTAAAAGATCTCATAAAATAGGAAAGTAATAAAGTCCAGGATTTTCACAAGGATATAGAACTGAGAATTAAATAGATCTTGAATTTTTAATAATTTTCTAATTACAACATGATTTTGGCAGTTTCAGGGGCTACACAGGAATAAATAAAGATATTTTAAATATTCTGTATTACATAATCTACAAAGTTTTGCTTTATTTCTATGAAGTCTTCCCAATATTGTGAAGAAAGAATTGAAACTTAAGAATAAGAATCCTGATACCCAATGGACCTCATGTGTTAACTACCTCCCTCAGTCATTCCATAAACCTGCAAAAATCTAACCTTACATTAAAAATATAAAGCTATCACGGATTGATATCTTAGAATGGGTTTTCACAGTAATTCCATTTTTTAGTTCAAAGTTGTCTTCCAGGGATAGAGAGGTTTTCATACATGGGAATATTTTTCAGATATATACAAATGTCATCTTGTACTCATAAACTTTAATACAACCAAAATAAAAATATTTTTTCAAAAGTTCAAAAATTTAACAATCTCACAGAATTCATAACCTAAATCAGACCAAATACATTGGACTTTGAAGTAATATTCTATGAAGAAAAATATTGATTAAATCATTCAAACACCAACTTTCTAAACAATCATAGTCTTTTATGAATGGAATACAGTAATTCAAAGAATGAAAATCAAAGAAACATATAACAACAATAAACATCATATGCATTCCCACAAAAAATAATCCCACAGTTATAGAAAGAGCAAATATTAAGCAAGTTGGGAAAATGGCTCCATATTTAGGAAAATTTATAAACATAAGTTATCAGTGTTAAATAACATATTTATATCCATATCTTTGAAATTTAAAATTCACATTTAATATTAATTTTACTGATTCTAAACTATTGTGTTTTAATAAGAAAAGTTGCTAAATAATCTTTGTATGTTCATACATGTTCCATTTTTCTTAATTATGAAATACAGTGCCATTTGTAAAGTGAAAATATACTTACTTAAATGAGGATTTACAGGAGCTACAAGAAAGCAAAAAACAAAAACAAAATAATATTAGCATGGCTTGAATGCCTTTTATAAATAAAACTCTAATCAGTGTCTTATAGTTCCTTACCAAAACTTCATGTTCTCTCCCACCGTGGCCATGGAGAATTACACCTGCAATCCATTTTGTTCTAAAGGATTGAATACAATCTACTTTGGAGCTCAGCAATAGTAGCCTCAAACTACCAAAAAGATCAATGCTAAATAGCATGGGGGATTTGTTCATTTTTCAAGGAATGGTTTTGCTGACCTTTTATAGCTTAACCAGTATTAAACAAAAAGCCCAGATAGCAAGACTGAGGCTGACAGTAGGCCAACCTATGCTTTAACAATGAAAGCAATTACCCGACAAGAGTTACACTTTTGTTTTTTGCTGTTTTCTACTCCTAGTGAGAATAACATGGTAAATATGAAAATAAAGTAACCTTTACATCATGTCATAATATGTGTCCTAAATCGAATAGCTACTTCAGTGTTACTTTACATTAAAATACACATACACGTGCATGCACACAGTTTTCAAAAGATAAGCAACACATTTTTGTGTGTGTGCATCAAAATAAGTATTTGTTTCAGAAAACTAATTATGGTGGCAATAAAAGTGCCAATCGATTTTTACCTAAAGAGAATTGAGTACTTTAAATTTTACTAAAACATCAACAAAAATATATCTCACTTAAGAAACAAAATGGTATCTGTATATATTGATTAGGCATTTATCACTCTGAGAGAAAAGTCCATTCTGAATGAAGGAAAGCATTATTGTGCTTCCAAGATTACAATAGGCAGTTAGTCTCCCCTGCAGAATTTTGTGTCTATTTTGTCATTTTCTTAGTATTTCCCACTAACCAACTTTATTAAATTTGTATAATGCTAGTAAACTATGATAGGCAAAAACACATACACAAAGCATGTTCATATATATAATAATTGCTACTTTAATGCACTGAGAGCAATTTTAACAAACTAAGTTTTTCAATTATTTTTTCTATTTCTACACAAGGAAGACAATCCTTATTACCTTAGTTATTTTTCTGATTCTGCATGCCACATTACAAATAATGAAAGGAATAACAGAAAAGAGACTATACATTTACTAATTCCACTGAAAGTGGACTAAAAATAAGTTTCATTTTCTTGCACGATTCAGTATATTTTAATTTGAAAAATAACTTAAAATTATTTCATAGTTAATATAAAATTGTAAAAAATTCTATGTACTACCATTCAAAGAATCATCTTTGAATTATAATTTAATGCTAAGAAATGTCATATCTACATATAACCTCTGACCAGAATGAATTTTAACTGAGTCTTCTCCAATAATTTCGTGACCAAAATCACTATAAATAGCACAGTTAACTTTGTGAAAATTTGCAATTCTAAATATTGCAGTGAGTCCATTTTTTTCTTTTTTCATTTGAACTTGCATGCATAATTTCTTATAAATGCCTATTATAGATTAAATTATGTCCCCCAAATATTCACACCATGAAGCCTAATCCCCAATGTGACTGTATTTGGAGATCAGGCCTTTAGAGAGGTAACTGAGGTTAAATGAGGTCATAAGGGAGTGGCCCTAAATCAATGAGCTTGCTGTCCTTATAAGAGGAGGAGGAGGAGATACCAGAGAGTTCTCTCTCGCTGCCCTGGGAGGATAATTAGAAGGCAGCCATCTACAAGCAAGGAAGAGAGCCCTTACCACAAACCAAACATGCTGCCTCTTTGATCTTAGACTTCCCAGATTCTGTAACTAACAGTGAGAATTAAATATCTGTTGTTTAAGCTACCCAGTCTATGATATTTTGTTATGGCAGCCCAAGCAGACTAATACAATACCTGCGTACAATTAAAGTATAATTTGCCCAAATCTGTATTATATAAAAGTAATTTAAACTATTGAAGATTTTAATATGTATACTTAAGAATACAGAAACAATTTTTAAAAAAACTAAAACTAAAAGTAAGATCTATTTTCCATCCACATCTATTTTTCATTTTAGTTTGTTGTCTCAACAGTTTTCAGTAAGAACTACTGAGCTTATCATTTTTTTATATCTCCTTTAAGAAAAGTGATAACAATCTCCTAAACTTAGCAAAGAAGTAAAGATCCTCTGGCATGGAGGAATGAACCCTAGTTCCAGGCAGGGCTTGTCATTCCACATTTGTTTAACTTGGCAGGACACTGAAACTTTCTGGGTCCTAATATCTTTATGTTTTAAGGAAATGGATGCTTTCTAATGCCCTCCTATCAAATAGTCTATAATTTTTTAGGGTAAGGAAGCATAAACATTAGATAAAAGGAGATAATTCATATTTTATAAAACATATGAAACCAGAAACTTCAGAAAAATATACTCAGACATTATCTAATAGTCTGCCCAATAGAATTACGGAGCTGACTCTAATATTTATATCACTAAATTAAAAAATTCATATTTTAAAGGACCGCATTTACGAAGAGATATGAAATGAGTCTAATGTTTTTATATTACCTAATAGTCCATGATTACTTCACTCTACATTATACATCTTAATTTTTTAATAAAAGTTGAATGAGCTTTTAATAGTTTCACTTTATTTTTCACTTTTGACAGTATTTACTGCTTCCCTCAAGTAGAAAAAATATAATTAATGCTAAACACAATGGAAAACTTTAGCTACAAAAATTATACTCTGTTATAATCTTTTTAACTCAAGCCCTGATAATCAGTGATAGAAAGAATAATATTCTACTCAAGCAATGAAATAAATATAAACTATTTCACCAGTGATTCATTCAACTCTGAAAACTACATTGAAAATTCTGGATCTAGCATTTAACATTATGATTCTAAAATGCACACAATTTCACCTTTTAAAAGTTGAAATCTCTTTAGTGTACACTAAAATAATAACATACCTGATTGTCATTGTTTCTATTTGCGAACTAATTCTAGATAAAGTTTAAGATCAACTTTTAATTTGTTCACAGATCTATATTAGTTTCTATTTTTGCTCATAAAGGACATTTAAATGGTGAAGAAATATTTCATGCATATAATTCATAAAGGTACAGTATCACAAACATACTCAAATATTTAGACATTTTTAACATTGGCAATCTGAAGCAAGAATGACCACCACTACAAACAGCAACATTCCAGCAACTAAGATGTCCTTCAATAGATAAATAAATAAATGGTGGTACATTTATGGAGTGGAATGTTATTCAAAACCAAAAAGGCACGAGCTATCAAGGCTCAAGAGACATGAAAATATCTTAAATGTGTATTGCTAGGTGAAATAAGCCAGTCTAAAAATGCTGCATGCTTTATGATTCCAAGAATATGACATTCTGGAAAAGGAGAAACTATACAGACAGTAAAACGATCAGTGGTCACCAAATCTGGAGTGGGGAGAGATAAACAGGCAAAGCACAGGGGATTTTTAAGGCAGTGAGGCTACTCTATGTGATACTGTAATGGTGGATAAAGAAATTATAATTTGTCAAAATCCATCTAACTGTCCAATACAAATAATTAGCCTTAATGTAAACTATTGACTTTAGTAATTGTGTATCAATATTTGTTAATCAATTGTAACAAATGTACCACAACAAGGTAAGCTGTTAAGAATAGGAGAAACACCTGGGGAAAAGGAGCTTTCTGCACTTTCTGCTTACTTTTCTGTAAACTTAAACTGCTCTAAAAGTGAAGCCTATTAGTTAAAAAATAAATAAATAAAAGAAAAAAGCATTTTGATCATGTTTCCTAACTTCTTAATGACGTAAATTTTAAAGTCATTAAGAATTTGAAACGATAAAATGCAAATAAATATTACATCACAACTTGTGGGATCCAAAATAAAGGAATGTTGCGGACATTATCACATGGGTGCAATATTAACTAAGCATTATTCTATATCTCCACATGTAATCATATATTACAATTTATGGTGATTAAGGTTTGGGGTTTTTTTGTTTGTTTCTTTGGGTATTTTTTGTTTGTTTTTTTTTTTTTTAGTTTTCTGACTGATGATCCAAAAAGTCAATATGCTAAATTTTACTTTGTGTCTAAATTTGGTACAGAGTTGCAACCTAAATATTCTATATTATTTAATATGCAAATAAATAATTTAAAATAAAAGGTTACTTACCACTATATTTGATTACACGAATTGTTGAATCCCCTTCACCAAATTTGGTGAGAGGAGTCAGTCGAACTTCATAAGCTTCTGGTTTAATTAGCTCAGTCAAGTTATATGTAATTAATTCTCCCTTTTGAATATTCCCATTTATTTTAATCTCCTGTTCCCACCAACGCTGCTGTCCAGCCTGAAATCAAAACAATTATATGATAATGTTCCCAGTATTTTCTTCAGAAGTATTCATTGTGTTCTAAGAAAATGGAAAACTAAATTCTGAAATGGAATTAAATTAGAAAATAAATTACTTTATATGAATACATTTTATTCAACTTCAAGTTTCTATAACAAGCAATATATTTTGCAGATGTTTCCAAGCATATGTTTGCAGATAATTGCCAAATTATCAGGGGTTCATTAAATAGATTTAATAGATTTAATATGTCATCTAATATTAAGTAAGAATCAGAAAGTTCAAACGTGTCTCTGATCTGGAGGTCTGGGGCAATGTAAGTTTAACTACTTCTTACTTAACATATTAATAGCATATGAGACTCTTGAATACCTGCAACTTCTTTATCATGTTAATAAGCATATGTATTGGATATATAACAGTTGCCAAGATGTGTTGTAGGCATTAGGATATAAAACAAAGAAGACTTAGTCCTTAAATGTTTCAAGTCTGTTAAAAAGAGAAACATAATAAACAATAAAATAAGTGTACAATATAAAATGATTTCAAGCAGTCATATGTGCAATAAAGAAAAAATAAAAAATGACAAAGGGATTAAGAGTGATAGTGGGCAGATAGATCGGTTGGGGAGACTCTTTTATCTAGATAATCAGAGGACACCTCCATAAGAAAGATACTGGGAAGTTAAGTAAGATGAGGGCTAGGAATTTACCGTTGGACTTGGCAAGATGGATTCGATGGTGACCTTGAAATAAATGCTACCAATGGAGTAATGAAGATAAAAACTTGATTGTATTAATAACAAGTTAAAAGAAGATTGGGTTTTGTGATACCTCCCACAGTGTAAAGGAGTTTTACAATATTTCACACACTAAAAAACACATTACTTAGACAATTTTATAGGACAATTTTACAGAATATTAGAATATTCAGGAAACAATTCTAATCTCATATAAAATCTTTAAGAGATTTAAAACAAGAAAAAAAAATAACTCCCCATCCAATTTTATTTAATTTAAACCAAAAAGATTAAGGACAGTTCAACAAAGAAAAATTACACATACATAAACCAAGTTCTTCAAGTTTTAAGGTTCATGTTTCATCCAATATGTTTTATCTGGCACAGATGCAAGAATTGTTTAACATTAGGAAGTATGTTAATGTAGTTAACTGGCAAAGGAAGAACATATTTCTGCTAGATGGGAGAAAATTTTGGGAAACTCCAACTCTTATTTTTAATAAAACTATTAACAAGCTAGTAACAGAAGGAACTTGATTAATTAATCTGATAAAAAAGATACAACAAAAATCTAGAGGATGCTTTATTGATAGTGCTTATATATTAGAATTATTTCATTAAGAATCACAAATGAGAAAAGAATATTCAACATTATTCAAAACTGTAACAATAAAGTATAAAACAATAAATCTGTAGGGCTCTCTACATAGAGATCTTTCTCTGTCTCTGCCCTTCTCCCATATACATATATTTGATTTTGCCACCTATGAATAAGTCATATATCTCCATTTATTTTAGACTAACTTGAATACCTTTTACTAGTGTTTCAATGTTTTCTTCATTAAATTCAAGCATATGATTTGTTAAATTTGTTAATAGGTAATCCATAGATTTGTTTGCTATTATATAAATTGTGATTTTGTTTTATTTTAGGCTATTTTACTGATTTATACAATTGTGATTTTTTTTGTATTTCCTTATATTCTACTATATATACAAATATATTATATATGTACCCTCTCTATATATGTTTATGTTTATGTATATAGTATGTATAGTTGCTCTATAATATGTGTCTAATACTAATTTTCATATCTGAAATCTATGGTGTCCTTTTTCATGCTTTTCTTCTTGTATTTTCTGTTATTTTTGACTGTATGCTTCTTATGTAGCTTAAAATTCTATTACTGGGGGTTCTTTGGGGCCTAGAACAAAGACATATACCTTTAGAGATATTTCTGACATGCTCCTAAGGGCATCAACAGTGTGGCCCACTTCTACTTTGTGAAAACCTTTGGTGTCACAAATTAAAGTTGAGAAAGTCCCTTGCTTTGGGCAGGATTTGTGTTTTCATTGCTGTCTGCCTCACCACTGCCAAACTATTAAGAATCAAAGTTCAAGTTTATCTGGGTTGGCAAACAGCTGTGGGCAAAAAGGTTTAGGCAGGGATTCCATTTATTACTTTGGATTGCCATTTTCTCTTGGAGTTTTACCTGGTAATCTTTCTCTCTCTTTCTCTTTCTATGTACACACACATAGACATGTACACTACATGTACATTCACATATTTACACATACTATATATATACATGTATATAGGTGTATATATATTCATACATTTATATATTTGTTTTCCAAAGGTAAATTTGTCCTAATTATATAGCATATACTGTTACATTTCTAAAAATGAAAATCTCAAATGTGTGTGCTATTAGTACAGTCTGAATAAGTGACAAATAAAATAATGGAATGAGACAGAAAGCCCATATGTAAATATGTGAAATTGTCTACACAGAAGAGGGAAAAAGATATACTATTTAATTGGGTATACATATGGGGAAAAATCATGAATTGGATCCTTATTTCGCATCTTATGCAGAATAATCAGTCTCAGGAGGATGAAATACTTTAAGGAAATGGAAATTAAAACCACATTTTCCATCATCAGATAAGTAAAACCTTAAAAAAATAACAATATTAAGGTTTGGTGTAGATATAAAACAATAAGAATCTTTTTGCATGTCAGAACCAGGGGTAGGGGGTGGGAAACATGAGATTTTACTCTACACACAAGCTAACAAGTTAGTGCGCAGCAGTATCATTGATACTACCAGAAGACTGCAGACTGCTTGGTGAAAGAAAAGGACTCATGACACAGCATACATCCGAAACTTTACTTTAGCATTGATTCCTCTTGGCTCCAAATTCCCACAGGGGTAATACAAAAATGCCCAGGTAGATGGTGCACATGCCTTGGTTGTGCATCATATCTGCGGGACCTTGAGCTTAAGAAACCTGACTTTTTTATAATTGACAAGTAACCAAACCTGCCCAGCCATTGCCCAAAAGGGAGGCATCTTTATTATACTAGACATTAAACATACCTTCCCTCTGCTCCAGAGGGAGATACTATAAAAGATGTTTGCTATGCAAATGACCTTGAAAATATAGAGCATAATAAAAGGATAATTAGTGCCTCTGTACACAAGGCATGCAGAAATGCAAGATATCCATGAAAAATTGTCTTCCAAAAATATATTATTGATGAATATGCAAATTGGTATACATTGGAGAGGAATTTGTTAATAAAAACAATGTTACAATGAGAACAGGAAAACTCCAATACTTGAAAACAGGAATATTCATGGCATAGAAAATATGCCATGAATATCATATTGATGATCTAAACAACCATCAAGAAAAGGTAGAATAATCAAACTGTAGCCTTCATAAAATGGAATACAAACTATAGCATGTGAAAGGAACCTAAGCTACACACATCAACATGAATGAATTTCACAAAAGTAATATTGAGCTAAAATTAATTTTAAAGAAGGCATATTATAAAATGAAATTTTAAGCCATACATTTTGAAGAGGAGTATGTAGATATGTATGTATCAAAGTATAAAGAAATGCAAAGGAATAATAAACACTAAACAAAGGACTTCAACTCTATTTGGTGATTTTGGGTTTTTTTAGATTGGTGTTAGATATACAAATTATGATTATATTATTTTGTATATGCCTCGAATGTTTCTCTCTTTTTTTTTTTAAAGAGAGAATTAGAGAATAAGAGTTACAGACAAGGACTTCTGAATTTTCTTAAAAGTCTTTCTCCCTTGAATTCTAAGACAGTGCTCTCTTTCACGTACTGCTTCCTACACTCAGACCTCTGGCTACTCCTTCTTATGCTCTTTCTGGAATTCTTTTCCTTTTCCTGAGTTCTAAATGTTGATGGTTTCCAGAATTTCATATTTGGTGTTTTTAATACTCTGTATTAGTGCTTCTTATGTTTGAGCATGCATGAGACTCAATGGGCAACCTTGCTAACTAAAATTCTAAGTCTCAACCACCAGTAATTATGCTTTAATGAAAATGAAGTCTATAAATTTTTAAAAAGCATCTCTCTTCCACAAGTCATTTGGATGCAGATACTTCAGGGGCTGCATTTGGCATGGCACAGCTCAGTCTTGCTAAACCACTTCATTGATACTAGCAGCTTCTTCTAATACCTCTGAAATGTTAACTCCCTAACTTCTATCTTCAGGTCAGAAAATTAAGGAAAAAAACTACTGATTTCTGTTCTTTGATTTTGTAACCTGAGACTTTGCTGAATTTTTTTTATAAATTCCAGTAGACTCATGGCAGAGTCTTTGGGGTTTTCTAGATGTAAGATCATATCATCGGCAAAGAGTGATAGTTTGACCTCTTCTGCCCCCATTTGAATGTCCTTGATTTTCTTCTATTGTCTGATTGGTCTGGCTAGGACTTCCAGCACTATGTTGAATAGAAGCAGTGATAGAGGGCAACCTTGTCTGGTTCCAGTTCTAAGAAGAAATGCTTTCAATTTTTCCCCATTCAGTATGATGTTGGCTGTGGGTTTGTCATATATGGCTTTTATCATTTTTAGATAAGTCCCATCTATGCCTATTTTGTTAAGAGTTCTTATCATAAAAGGGTGCTGAATTTTGTTGAATGTGTTTTCTGCATCTATTAAGAGGATCGCATGGTCTTTGTTTTTGATTCTATTTATGTGGTGTATTACCTTTATAGATTTGGGTATGTAGAAGCATCCCTGCTACTCAGTCACAAAAAACAATGGTGATTAGCACCTCTTGTATTATCCTGGATAGAGCTGGAGCCCATTCTACTAAGTGAAGTATACCAAGAATGGAAAAACAAGCACCACATGTACTCACCATCAAATTGGTATTAACTGATCAACACTTATGTGCACATATAGTAGTAACATTCATTAGGTACTGGGCAGGTGGGAGGAGGGGATGGGTATATTCACACCTAATGGGTGCGGTGTGCACCATCTGGGGGATGGACACACTTGAAGCTCTGACTCAGGTGGGGCAAAGGCAATATATGTAACCTAAACATTTGTACCCCCGTCATATTCTGAAGTAAAAAAAAAAATAGAGGAAAAAAAAAACTGCATCTAGTACTCTTTACTGTGTCAAAAGCACTATGTTAACCGTATTATGATAACTCCCATCAGTGGCAGCTCCAGAATTTGCTTAGACCCAAAATGTAACTTTATCCTTTGCTTTCCCTGAATCATTGTTCCCTTAGTTGTCTTCGCCAGAGTTTTTAAATATTTAGTTATAAGATACAGCATTGTGGTGGTGTTTTTTTTTTTTGCATATAGATTATAAGACAGAAATTACTTTTTATACCTACAGTATCTGATCATTAACTTGATAAACATGTGATGAGATTAAATTTCAGAATACAGTGTATATTTAACTCTTAATAGACTCCAAGGAGTGCAGCAAGAAATACAAGTTGTTTCAGTGACAACTGTAAACAGTCACTGAATTTACATACAGTGGGACAAGAATATAAAACTTAATTTCACAGAAAGTAATTATCTTTCATAGATACTCCTGCATAGTTAATACTAGATACTATGAAGTTTCTATCAGTTCTGGAGGTTAAAAATTCTATAAAATAATTTAATGTAAATGACAATTTCTTTTACTGTCTTTAGATTTTAGATTTTTTAATGTATGAACTAAAGGAAAAGTGCAGTTATTTCAAAACGTAGATAAAAACAGTTTAAACCCACAAAAATATATACAGAATAATTTGTTTTACTATTATCTAAACATATACAAGTTTAATCAAGGTATACTTTTATAGATGCTAATAATTTTAATACCACTCAATATTCGTATTAATAGAACACCCCAAAGGAGAGACCGAGGTATCCTGTTGTTATAGTGAGTGTTCTATTCAAGTAATTATAGTTGGCAGATACACTGATATTGTTACTTATTACAAACTTCAACATACATAACTTCATATGCATATTAAAAAAGCAATAACTGATTCCAAGTCTGTAATTTAAACCTATAATGAAAATATATACTTCAGTAGTTGGAGGAATAAGCAATTACTTTATATTGTACGTCAGTGAGCTGTGCAGAATGTTAAAATAAAAAAAAAGTAAATGCAATGTTTGCACAAACACACAAAAGGAAATAAAATACTATTCCAGTGATTGAAGGTATAATCACAAAACCCTCAGAGAATCTGGGATCCAAACTGTACTATAGATGATAGTCCCAGATCACACCTATAGCATGTAGATATGAAGGCAGGTGTTAAACTATATTTTTCATGTGAATTAAAACAATCCAGTTAATTTTTACTTTTCCTAAGAGATATTTCCCTTTTACATGGTCCCCTAAAGTGAAGCTTTTTATTAAAAGTTGTAGCTTATTATTTTTACCACAGATGATAATTAAAAGGCTATTGCTGAGATGATCTCAGGAGGAAAAACCATATTAATTTTTTTCTCTTAATTTTAAAAGGAACAAAATTAACTTCTTTAAGCAGAAGGCTGCAACAGACTCTGAAATGTGAAGGGAAAAAACCAGCAGCCAAATTTTCCTTTTTTTTTTGACTGGCAGCCTTTTTCAGCATTATAATGAGCTCCATTGAAAAGTACTAAGTGAGAAACTAAAAGGAAGAGCAAATACATCAACTGAATACGAGGCATATACATGTATTTGTTTCATTTATTTTGATGTAACTCTGTAAGAGAAATATTGATATACCTATTTTATAGGAAACTGCTATTCTTGTTGACCAGCTACATTGCTAGTAAAAATAATAGCTGACATAAAATCTGCAGATGTTACAGACCCTAAATCATATATTCTTATGATTATTCCATGGAATATGAACTTGATAAATTGATATTTTTATGGATTAAAATCAAATTGCCTGATAGTCCCAAATAAAAGATGACATCGATTTTAAGAAGCACTATTGTTTAAATAAAATATTTTCAGTGTAAGGAGATAATAAATAACATGGTGTTAAATGCACCATATTTCTATTTTCTACTAACTAATAAGAGCATACATGTATCCAACCAATTACATACTTTTGCTTCTTTCATTAACAGAAACCTAAATATTATCTTCTTCAAATTCAGTGCTAACTCTTCTGAATAAAAGCTACTTTTCACATCATAAAACTATTTTGTTTATCATATTTTACTCATGATATTAATACCCTTAGAAAAGACTGTATTTTTTTTAAATATACAGATATTTATTAGTTTTTTTCTGCCATTCCTCGTTGGAGGCTTGTATTATTTTTCTTCATTCAACTATGTCTAAATTAAAGTTAAGTAGTTTTCCTTGAAACCATTCTGGCATAGTAGTGGAAGAGACGCTTATTGCTTGGACTCAGACAACTTCATCTGGTCTTTCTTTTTCTGTTCTAGCATCTTGCATGTATTTTTTTATGTTCTTGGGACTGCTTTGGTCCTTAGTCAATAGTTCCACTCAGTCTGCATATTTCTTAGGCAAATAACAAGTCCTTTAGGTCTAACAGCATTATAGTTGCCCTTTACCTGGGGTTTGGTAAATTCTGACAGCACTATAGTGAAGCAGAGAACTAACTTGAAAATATGACTCAGTCTACCCTACTATGCTACTCCAGGGCTCCTCCAGGCAGGACCCATAGCTTCTAGACAAGTCTTTGCAATCTTCTTCAGCTACATGTTGGGATGCAAACCCATATCTTCCCTACTCAAGTTGTTTGTAGGTGCCTTTTTCAGGAAATTTCTAGGACTCTTCTATTGCTCTTCCTTCACTTTTACTAAAATATTCCACTTCACAATGCCTGGAGAATCTGTGTATTTGCATTACATAGTTCTTCCAACATTTTTCTGGCTTAAAGCCTTTCTGAATTCATCACTTTTTCTCCCTCAACCATCTCCTGCCCACTTCCACTACCATGACCTTTTTCTTAAAACAAATTTATTTTTAATTATTATGGGTACCTAATACTTGTATTTATAGAGTATATGTGAGTTTTGATACAGGCATATTATGTAAATTAATCAAATCAAGGTAATTGGGATATTCATCACCTCTGGCGTTTATCATTTCTTTGTGTTGGGAACACTCTAATTCCACTCTTTTAGTTATTTTAAAGGGTACCCTAACTTATTATTGATTATAGTCATTATGCTGTCCAAACAAATATAGTTCATTCTAACTAAATTTTTGCACCCAGTTAACCATCCCCGCTTTATCTCATACCCCTGCTACCATTCTGAGCCTCTAGAAACCATCAGTCTACTCATCTGTCTCCATGAGATCAATTATTTTTAATATTTAGCTTCCAAATATCAGTGAGAACATGTGAGATTTGTCTTTCTGTGCTTGGCTTATTTCACTTATCTCCAGTTCCATCCATGTTGTTGCAAATGGTAGTATTTCATTCTTTTTTTATGACTATATAACATTTCCTTGTTTATATGTACCACAATTTCATTAGCTATTCATCCATTGAGAGACACTTAAGTTGATTCCAAATCATGGTTATTGTGAGTAGTGTTGCAATAAACATGGGAGTGCAGATATCTTTTTGATATACTGAATTGCCTGCTATTGGATATATTATATCCAGCAGTAGGACTGCTCGGTCACATGGTAGTTCTATTTTTAATTTTTTTTTTTTTTTTTTTTTTAAGACAGAGTCTAGCTTTGTTGCCTGGGCTAGAGTGAGTGCCGTGGCATCAGCCTAGCTCACAGCAACCTCAAACTCCTGGGCTCAAGCGATCCTACTGCCTCAGCCTCCCGGGTAGCTGGGACTACAGGCATGTGCCACCATGCCCGGCTAATTTTTGCTATATATATTTTAGTTGGCCAGATAATTTCTTTCTATTTTTAGTAGAGACGGGGTCTCGCTCTTGCTCAGGCTGGTCTCGAATTCCTGAGCTCAAACGATCCGCCCACCTCGGCCTCCCAGAGTGCTAGGATTACAGGCGTGAGCCACCGCGCCTGGCCTATTTTTAATTTTTTGAGGAACTTCCATGCTGTACACCATAGTGATCATACTAATTTACATTCCCTCCAATTGTGTACAAGGGTTTCCTTTCTCCACATACTCAACAGGATTCCTTGTCTGTCTTTGTTTGATAAAAGTCTTTTTAACTGAGGTGAGATGATATGTCATTGTAGCTTTGATTTGTATTTCTTTGATGACTAATGATGTTGAGATTTTTTTCATGTTCTTGTTGGACGTTTGTATGCCTTCATACAAGAACTGACTGTTCTTGGCACCTTTGTTGAAGATAAGTTCATTACAGATGTGTGAAATTATTAATATTTGTTTGTTTCCTAGTCTGTTGCACTAGTCTATGTGTCTCCATTTATGCCAGCACCATGCTGTTTTGTTTACTATAGCTCTATAGTATAATTTCAAGTCAGGTAAAGTGATTCCTCCAGTTTTGTTCCTTTTGCTCATGACGGTTTTGGCCATTCTGGGTCTTTTGTGGTTTCATACAAATTTTAGTATTATTTTTCTATTTCTGTAAAGGATGACATTTGTATTTAGTTGGGGATTGCATTGAATCTGTAGTTTGCTTTGGATAGTATGGGCATTTTAACAATATTGATTCTTCCAATGCATGAGCATGGATTATCCTTCCATTTTTTTGTGTGTCCTCTTCAATTCCGTTCATCAGTGTTTCATGGTTTTCATTATGGAGATCTTTGATTTCTTTGGTTAAGTTTATTCCCAGGTATTTTATTTGTATCTATTGTAAATGGGATTTCTTTCTTGTCTTCATTCTTCAGATTATTTATTATTGGCATATAAAAATGCTACTAATCTTTGTATATTGAATTTTATTCTGCAACTTTACTGAATTCGTTTATCAGGTCTAATTGTTTTTTTATGGCATCTTTAATTTTCTTGAGCTATAAGGACATATTGTCTTCAAACCAGGGTCATTTGACTTCTTCCTTTTCAATTTAGGTGCCTTTTGTTTCTTTCTCTTGTTTGATTGCTCAAACTAAAATTTCCAGTACTATGTTGAATAACAGTGGTGAAAATGGGCATTCTTGTCTTGTTTCAGATCTTAGAGGAAAGGCTTTCAGTTTTTCCCCGTGCAGTATTATACTAGCTGTGGGTCTGTCATATATGGCTTTTATCCTGTTGAGGTTAGCTCCTTCTACATCCAGTTTCTTTAGAGTTTTTATCATGAAGGAATGTTGAATTTTATCAAATGCTTTTTCAACATCAAGTGAATTGATCATATTTTTTTTTCCTTTGTTCCATTGACATGATTCACATTGATTGAATTGTGTATGTTGAACCATCCTTGCATCCTGGGGATGAATCCCACTTGATTATGATGGGTAATCTCTTCATGTGTTGTTGAATTTGGTTTGCTAATATTTTGTTGAGGATTTTTGCATGTATGCTCATCAGAAATGTTGGCCTATAGTTTCTTTTTTTTGTTGTGTCATTGTCTGGTTTTGGTATCAGGCTGATACAGGCTTCACAGAATGAGTGTGGAAATGTTCCCCCCTCCTTGATGTTTTTTAATAATGTAAGTAGGGCTGATATTCATTCTTCTTTGAATGCTTGGTAGTGTTCAAGCAGTGAAGCCAACAGCTCCTGAGATTTTCTTTGATGGGAGATTTTTATTACTGCTTCTATCACATTACGTGTTACTGGTTTACTCAGCTTTGGGATTTCTTCCTGGTTCAATCTTGGTAGGTATATGTGTCTAGGAATTTGTCCATTTCTTCTAGGTTTTCCAATTTATTGGCATGTAGCTGCTGATACTAGTCTCTAATGATCCTTGAATTCCTGCAGTATCAGTTGTAATGTTTCATTTTTCATCTATGATTTTATTTATTTGGGTCTGCTCTCTTTTTTTCTTAGTTATTCTGGCTAAACATGTGTCAATTTTGTTTATTTTTTTAAAAAAACCCAACTTGTTGTTTCATTGATATTTTGTATTTTTTTTTCAATTCAATTTATTTCTGCTCTGATCTTTATTATTTCTTTTCTTCTACTACTTTTGGGTTTGGTTTGCTCTACTAATCCTGATTTGAATATTCTTTGAGATGCATCAATAGGTTGTTTATTTGAAGTTTATCTGCTTTTTTAATGTAGGCACTTGTTGCTATAAACTTTCCTCCTATTGCTGCTCTTTCTGTATCCCATAGGTTTTGATATGTTGTGTTCTTGTTTTTATTGGTTTTGAGAAATTCTTTAATTTCCTTCTTAATCTCTTCATTGATCCACTGGTCAGTCAGGAGTATATTGTTTAATTTCCATGTGTTTGTATAGTTTCCAGTGTTCCTCTAGTTATTGATTTCTAGCTTTATTCTATTGTGGTCAAAGAAAATACTTGGTATGACTTCAGTTTTTTTGAATTTTTTAAGACTTATTTTGTGGCCTATCATATGCTCTGTCTTTGAGAATGATCCATGAGATGAGGAGAACAATGTGTATTCTGCAACTGTTGGAAGAACATTCTGTAAATATCTAGTAGGTCTATATTAAGTCTGAAGATTAAGTCCAATGTTTTCTTATAGATTTTCTGTATGGATGATCTGTCCAATTCTGAGAGTGGAGTGTTGAGGTCTCCATTGATTATTATATTAGTTTTTCTCTCTTTAGCTCTGATAATATTTGCTTCATATATTTGACTGCTCCAGTGTTGGGTGCACATATAGTTAGACTCTTTATATTCTCTTGCAGAATTGAGCCCCTTATCATCATATAATGACCCTCTTGCCTCTTTTTTACAGTTTGGCCTTGAAGTCTGTTTTATCTAATAGAAGTATAGCTACTCCTACTCTTTTTTGGTTTCCATTTGCATGGAATATTTTTTACCACCCCTTTACTTTCAGTCTACATGTGCCTTTAGAGTTGAAGTGTGTTTTTTATAGACAACATATAGATGGCTCTTATTTTTTTATCCGTTCAGCTACTCTATGTCTTTTGATTGGATAGTTTAGTCCATTTATATTCAATGTTATTATTGATAGGTGAGTCTTTAGTGACAACAAAAGGAAATATTCTTATTCAGTGATCATAGCAATAGAAGAGATAGAAGAAACAGAATATGTAGAAATAGAAGAAGTAGAAGAAAAGTAAAGTATAAAATTTCCTAAATATATTAAGGACAAAGTTAAAAATGTATTATAGTTTCAGAAAAATTAACATAAATATTAGAATAGAACATAGGTAGGTCTTTAGTATCCTGAAGAAAAATTAATGTTTTTGCAATAGCTAAAAAGTTAAGTGAAGAGGTTGAAAACAAAGACTAGCATTTTATATACTCTTTGATATTTAGTACATATTTTTATGTGACTTAATTTTACATTCCCAATGTGACAGTTTAAAATATATTAGAAGCATTACATGAGAATATTTTAAATATAGTTAATATTTATTGAGTGATTACTATGTTTTAGGATCTGTTCTAAGCATTTCAATTATTAGTTAATTTAACCCCAAACAACTCAATGAGGTAGCTGAATAACTAATTTTAAATTGTATCCATATTTTCATAATTTAATCCATTATATTTCTCCTAAACCATGGGCTACTATCTATTTTGTTAATTGTTTCCTTTGCTGTACAGAAGCTTTTAGATTTTGACTTTGTAAGACCTGAAAGTTTAAATGAATTCAGATTCTACTTTGGAATTTTATTTAGAGACTCCAGTGGATGTGTGCTCTGGTTGTGCTGAGTTTGTAGTCATAACTGTTATATAAATCATTAAATGACAGAGTATTTCCTATTGCCCCAGGAAAGAATTTGCGTGTATGACTGACATATCCCCTTGACCATGTGTCTATCACTTCCATTTGTTAAAACAAACCAACAACATTGAAAACCACCCAAGAGACTATGCTTAACAGTAAAAAAAAAAATCATTCTTCAGCAGGTTCTGATAAATTACTATGGAATAAAAAATTACTGAAGATTTTCCCTCTGAGGAAACAAAAATTAATATCCATATACTAGATAAAAGATAATAAAGTTAAACAGTCAATACTTGAAATTATGACAAATATTTCTAGAATTAAATATACCTCATATTTTTAAAAAGTGAAAAAGATATGCACAGACATTTCTCTGAAGAAGATGTACACATGGCAAATAAACCTATGAAAAAATGTTCAATATCATTGCCATTAGAGAAATATAAATTAAAACTGAGTAAGATAAAAGTACATATTTATCAGATTGGCTGAAATGAAAATAGTGATAACATCAAATACTGACAACCATGTAAAGAAATTGGTTCACTCATACATTTCTGGCGGGAGTGTAAGTAGTAAAAGCACTCTGGAAAATAGTTTGGCAGTTTCATTTATTCATTCATTCATTTATTATTTCAGAATATTATGGAGGTACAAATGTTTTGGTTACATGAATTGATTTTGCACTGCTTGACTCAAAGTTATAAGTGTGTCCATCCCCTAGATAGTGTACATTGTACCCATTACATATGATTTCATCCATCTCTCCTCCCCACTCCCACCTGCATGATTTCTGTTGAGTTTTACTCCCATCTGTGCACATGATTGCTGATCAATTAGTTCCAATTTAATAGTGAGTATGTGTGGTAGTTGTTTGT
The DNA here is from genome assembly GCF_020740605.2 of Lemur catta. Lineage (NCBI taxonomy): Eukaryota > Metazoa > Chordata > Mammalia > Primates > Lemuridae > Lemur > Lemur catta. The sequence goes on along the minus strand of NC_059128.1, from coordinate 47,422,658 downwards.
CCATTCTTGTGATACTTCACTTGTCCATTCTTGCGATACTCAAGTTCCATCCAGATTGTTGCAAAAGGTATTAATTCATTTTTTATGGCTGAGTAGTACTCCATGGTATACATATGCCACATTTTATTAATCCACTCATGAATTGATGGGCACTTGAGTTGATTCCACATCTTTGCAATGGTAAATTGTGCTGCAACAAACATTCAAGTGAAAGTGTCTTTTTGATAAAATTACTTTTTTTCTTTTGGGTAAATACCTAGTAGTGGGATTGCTGGATCAAATGGTAGGTCTACTTTCAGTTCTTTGAGTAATATCCATACTATTTTCCATAGAGGTTGCTCTAGTTGGCAGTCCTACCAACAGTGTATAAGTGTTTCTTTATTTCCACATCCACACCAGTATTTATTGTTTTGAAACTTTTTGATAAAAGCCATTCTAACAGGGGTTAGGTGATATCTCATTGTGGTTTTGATTTTCATTTCTGTGATGATTAGCGACATTGAGCATTTTTTCATCTGTTTATTGGAAATTAGTCTATCTTCTTTTGAAAATCTTCTATTCATGTATTTGCCCACTTTTTAATGGAGTTGTTTGATTTTTTTCTTGCTGATTTGCTTGAGTTTTTTGTAGATTCTGGTTAATAGCTGTTTATTAGATGTATAGCATGCAAATATTTTCTCCCTTTCTGTAGGTTGTCTATTTGCTCCACATATCGTTGAACAATTGTTTCCTTGGCTGTGTAGAAGCTTTTTAATTTAGTCAAGTCCCATTTATTTATTTTTGTTGTTGCTGTGATTGTCTTTGGGGTCTTCTTTACAAATTCTTTGCCTAGGCCAATATCTAGAAGAGTTTTTCCAACATTTTCTTCTATAATTCTTATGATTTCATGTCTTATTTAAGTCTATTATCCATCTTGAATTATACAAAGTCATGGAAATTAAACAACCTACTGCTGAATGATTATTGGGTTGAGGAGGAAATTAAGGTGGAAATTAAAAGATTCCTCAAACTGAATGATGAAGGGGACACAAGTTACCAGAATCTGTGGCATTCAGAAAAAGGAGTCCTAAGGGGAAAATTCATAGCCTTAAATGTCTACAGCAAAAAGACAGAAAGATCACAAATCAACAATCTAAAGAATTGTCTCAAGGAACTAGTAAAGGAAGGGCAAACTAATCCCAAACCCAGCAGAAGAAAAGAAATAGCTAAGGTCAGGGTGGAACTAAATGAAATCGAAAACAAACAACAACAACAACAACAACAAAAAATACAGAAGCTTAATGAAACAGAGTTGGTTCTTTGAAAAGATATATGAAATTGATAGGCCTGTCACTAGATTAACCATAAATAGAAAGGAAAGGCCCCAAGTAAGCTCAATCAGAAATGAAAAAGGAGATATTACAACTGAGAATACAGAAATACAAAATATCATCTGTGAATACTATAAAAATCTCTATGTGCATAAACTTGATAATGATAAAGAAATAAACAAATTCCTGGAAACACACAACCTCCCAAAGCTCAGTTAGGAAGAAATAGAACTCCTAAACAGAATAATTATGGGCAAGAATATTGAAGCTGCAATAAAATGAATCTTCCAATAAAAAAGTCCTGGAATAGATGGTTCCACAGCTGAATTTTATCAGATCTACAAAGAATTGGTATACATACTGCAGAAATTATTTCACAATATTGAGAAAGAAGGAATCTTCCCTAATTCATTCTATGAAGTTTGTATCACCTTGATAGCAAAGTCAAGAAAGGACACAACAACAACAACAAAAGAAAACTATAGACCAATATCTTTTATGAATATAGATGAAAAAATCCTCAATAAAAACTAGCAAACTGAATTCAGCTACACATTAAAAAAATAATCCACCACAACCAAGTGGGCTTCTTCCCACGGATGCAAGGATGGTTCAACATAGGTAAATCCATAAATGTGATTCACCACATAAACCAAAACAAAAACAAAGATCATATGATCATCTCAATAGATGAAGAAAAAGCATTCGACAAAATTCAGCATCCTTTTATGATAAAAACTCTTAACAAAATAGGCATAGATGAAACATATCTCAAAATTATAAAAGCCATATATGACAAACCTACAGCTAGCATCACATTGAATAGGGAAAAGTTGAAAGCATTTTTACTCAGAACTGGAGCAAGGCAGGATGCCCACTTCCCAACAATATGGTTTGAAAATTGTCTCGAAATGATGAATGTGTGGGAAAAGTAAAGACCAGCCTTCTATTCCCTTCTCAATTTTTCAATCATTTTGAATAAAGAATGAATTTCAATGATACCAGTTTTTCCTTTATGTCTATTTTATTTATTGTATAGCATTAATTGCTTTCTGATATTATTCTGTATCATTTTTTTCTACTCTCTACCATATCATAAGCTCTATGAGATCATGGACTTTTTCTGTCTGGTTCACTTCTTATCCCATGTGCATATAATGGTATATAACATCCAATTACAAAAGAAGAATCAAATAACATTATGGCTTTTGTGAATTATTTACAGGAGTATGTGTCATATTGTACAGTTTTTTTAAAATAGATCATATCTAGACAAGTGTATGTATTTAATAATTTATTCATTAATTCATTTATTCACTCATGAAATGTTTACTGAGCCTCTTTGAGTTATTTATAAATGCTTTCATTATTTAAAATAAATGGTACAACTTCATAATTAAATCTTTGCCATTATTCTTTTAGTATTCTAGAAGTAAAATGAAAAAGTAGATCTTTCTGAGGTTATATTTTCAGCAGAAAAGCAAATGGTAATATCAACATATTCAGTCAAATATTACTGACCAGAAAGACAGAACTTGTTAGTAATTTGAGCTTCTTACAAGTGTCTGGTTCTTTCACTTCTTGCAGGTACTTGGAGTATGGCACTTGCATGCCCTGTTGACCTCAGATCAAGTCATTGGGCTTACTTTGGTGCAGAAAATATGAGTAAGAGTGATACATGCTCCTTCAAATGGAAGATTTAAGAGCTAGCTGGTGCACGCTCTAACATGCTCCCTCTGAAATACAACTGATATTGTAAAGATCATTTTATATCTATATTTAGGTCATTAAATATGAAATGTTTGATTCTGAATCAAAAGTTTAGTTTATTATATCTCAATAAGAAGCAGTGCAATTAATCAAAGTATGTGCCTGAACTAGCGACACAGTTTGCCATCTTAACAGTAGCTTAACAGCAAAGAAGCCTGAAGAGCCAGTGGCTATAAAATCACAAAAGGTGTTTTTCACAGCTCTTGAGAATCAAATATTTTTCCTTGCAAGAAGTGGCCCAAAGCCTGAAAGAAGTAGTCAGTCTGTGCAAGGTCTGGTGAACACAGTGAATGACAGAATTTTCAAGTCCAGCCTCTGTAGTTTAAGCAGCATTGTTTGTACAGCATGTGGTCTTACAAGAGGATTGGCCTGTCTTTATTGACCAATCTTGGCTGCTTAATTTCAAGCAACCTCATTATTTCATCCAATTGGTTGCCATAGACATCTGCTATAATTGACCAGGTTTCATGAAGCTGTAGTGGACGATACCAGCACTGGATCACCAAACAGACATCATTAGCTTTTTTTTGATGAATATTCAGTTTTGGACTGTGTTTCAGCACTTCATCTTTATCCAACCATTGTGCCGAACACTTGTGATTGTCAAAAATCATCCATTTTCATCACATGTAACAATATGGTGTATAAATGGTTCACTTTTATGTTGTTGACAGCAAAGAAAGGGAAGCTTTGAGAGAATTTCTCTTCTGATGCTCATTTAATTCATGTGTAACCCATCTATCCAGCTTCATTACCTTGCCAATTTGTTTCAAACGGTCCAATATTGTTGGAACAGTAATGTCAAAACTTGCTCTGCTAATTCAGGTATAGGTTGAGATGAATTTGCTTCCACTACAGCTTTCAGCTCATCATTATCCACATTGGTCTCAGGTCACCCACATAGCTTATTTTCCAGATTAAAATCACCAGAGCAGAACTTCTCAGACCATTGACATACTATGCATTCATTAGCCACATCCTTCTCAAACACTTTGTTGATATTTCAAGCTGTCTGTGTTGCATTGGTTCCATGATGAAACTCATACTCAAAAATAACACAAAGTTTTTACTTATCCATGATTTCAAAAAAATTGCTCTAAAAAAATTTAAAGGATAATCACAAGGCTAAATGTGTGTTTGAAAGAATGAGAATGTACCTTCACAATAAAAAAAAAAAAAGTGTCAAAGTGAAATGTCAGAGATATCAACTGTTAAACTTAGTACTTAAGGAAATCTATATGCCACACATAATAATCTAATACATAGAAGCACTTAATCCCAATGTTGGTGGGATACTAAGACACTTCCTAATATGAGGAAAGGATAATGTCAAAATTAGAGGAGAGATAATGCAAAGGAAACAAATTACTTCTAAAGTGAAACTATTCTTTTTAAAAATTCTTCCAGGTTTTTTTTTTTTTTTCCAATTTAGGACCAAACACACAGTAACTTGTATCACAGCATAAGTACATATATATTCAAAATCAGCTTCTTTAAGCAAAGAATCTGCTTATTAACTATGAAAAATTACCTATGAATTTTGTATAATTTTTCTAAGACACGTTACCTCTGAAGGATAAATTTCAACTTATGATCTACAGAACATAAAACAAAAGAATTGCATGGATACATTACTACCTTACGGTTATTTTTATATTTAACACAAAGCTTCTTTCAGATTTTTTTAAATGTTATCATTTTATATTTCCTTGAAAATATTCCATTAAACATGTGCATAGCATCCCTCTCAATAACAGTTTGTTTCTCTTTATAATGTAAACAATCATACTCAAGCATATGTTCTTATAGAAATGAGACAAATACTGAATGTTTTGACACAAGATTTTCTAAAGACGACAAGCACATAAGTAATGAACATTGTCTCTATCCCTCCCTTTTTTCTCCCTCCCTTTCCAAAAACTCCATTGAATCATGAAATCCTCCAGATTTGCTATATATATTTCTCTTCAATTCCCAATGCAGCATCACTGATTTAGGTTGTTTTATTTCATTTGAAGTAAAACAACGGCTTTTACTCTGTGCTTGCCCTCCATTAATTTTGTACTGCAATAGTGATTAGTTGACTTCCCTGTTTTGACTCTGTCAGTGTCTCCCCACTTCTCAAGGTAAAGTTCAACTTCTTTGGAACATACCATATGGCCCTTCAAAGTATTTTGTCCCTCATATCTCCAGCTTGATCTCTTTCCTTCTCTCTTCAACTGTGGTCCAGATGGACTGCAATAATTTCAGTTTTTCAAAATCACCATGCAGACTCCACGACTCCACCCATGTCCCTTGGTCTGGGTAACTTCTTATTCATCCCTCCGGTAGCAGCTTGCTATGAGTTCCTTTGTCAATATTCTCGATCTCCCAAAGTTATCTTAGATTCTTCTCCAGTGTTTTCCCATAATACCTTATATCCACAACTATTATGATACCATACTGGAATGTAATGGTCTGCGTGGGTATCTATCTCCTCATATGTTTTAAATTTTCTGAAAACAAGTACCCTCCTCCCATCCACCCACTCCCAATCCCTTTATCAACTCAAGTGTTTGGCAGAGTCTTTGACATAATCTGAGCTCAGTACATATTTTTTTGATTACATGAATGAATTCTTTTTCATTCATAATTTCTTTATAAATTGATATTAAATACAGAATATAGAATTAAACATTCATTTAAAATAAAGCCCAATCTCATAGTCTAGTCTTATTTGTTTGAGGCAAGGGAAAACCCCTATTCCTATGTTGTTATTTTTAATTTATATTTATCTGTAGAGGTAGAGTCAAAAGCTGAGTAGACATATAAAGCTTTTCCTGACAGAGCTCTGACCTGCCTATCCAACCATATCTCAAACCAAACCGTATCACTTTACATTCCAATTATTCACAGAATTACAGAGTCTTGCAGCAGTGAAGTATAGAGATTAAGAGGAGAGCTCTTAGAATTAGGCAAACAAGGTCAATAATCCAGTTTCCCAATAGCCTCACTCTGCAGAACATGAGTACATAGCTTAACTTTCTTAAGATTATTTTCTTACCTGAACAAGAAAGCTAATACCAATTTCACAGAGTTTTTTGGTATTTAGTATTATATTGGAATGTTTTCCTAATTTTTAGTTTTATTTCTTTCTAAACCAAATAATTGTTTTAATTTTTCCTCATGTATCATTGAGAAAAAAGCAAATACTGAGATATTAATAGTGTACCATAATCGAATGGTTTATAAAATAACAAATTGAGGGATATATATCCAGAAACAGAAAAGTCTTATACAAAATATATACATTGTGGGTGGAAAACCAGATATATGCTCAAATGTAGAAAATATTAAAGGAATAAAAATATAATAGCTATGTGGACATATATTTATAAACACAATAGTATATAAATTTACATTAACATATTAATAACTGAAGCTGATACCAAAATCTCAACAAGCAATAACTGCAAGAGAATTTTTTAAAAATTATTATATCTACCATTAAAAAAAGAAGAAAAAGGTAATGAAAAAGGCACAAGACTCAGGTGGAATTCATCTGAATTACATTTGTCAGACTCCAAGCAAGATGGCTTGGGTTCAAATTCCAGCTTCATCTTTTACTTAGCTCTGGGATCTTGAGTGAATTATTTAACACCTTGGTTTCTTCATATGTAAGACCGAATAAGTAATAGTATCTATTTCATTGTGTTATTTAATAATTACATAGGGTAACATATACAAATCACCCATAATATGTCAGACTGTATGATATATATACTTTAAACATAGCTATTAAAAATTGGCAATGCCTTATGATATTCCAAATATTACCTTCAAATTTCTACCCGACTTCTTGCTCCTATCTTTTAATAAGTGGTTTCCAAAAGTTGAAGTACACTAAAGCAACTTAAACATTGTATGCTCTTTTACATTTTTTCTTTGAACTTTTTAAAACAGCTTAGAAAACATAGCAATCCATTATCAAATAGTTGTACTGCGGTAGTTATGTAATTTTATTGAAATCTCTCATGTTCAATATTTATTACTGAAAGATTGCTTCAGCCATTTTAGGTAAATATTTTAACTGCTGAAAAGTTATCAGGTTTTTTGTATAAAAATAGTGTAAAAATACAGATGACTCCACACTTCAAGATAACTTAAGAAATCTAAAGAAATATACTTGAAAATCATAAGGCTAAACCAATAGTAATTTATAATTAAAAATTAAAAGAAGGAATTGAAAATGATGATAAATTTGAGACAACTCAGACAAGAATCATTCATTCTTTTTTTCTCTATCTATCTATATATCTTTTTTATTTCCACTTGGGAGTTGTAACAATGTATTGATACTTCACACTACATAGTAGTCATCCTCCTTAGTAAAGCATTGAATTAGTCACCAGAATACTACCAAATGTAAATTTTAGTTTACATTTATCACAATTAAGTAACTTTTCATACCTCATTAATAGGTTTCTTATAAATAACCTTAGAAATATCTAAAAAGATAAGCCTAAGGAACTGTGCATACAGTAAGTCTTCACTTAATGTCGTTGATAGGTTCTTAGAAACTGCAACTTTAAGCAAAACGACATATAACACAACCAATTTTACACTATGCTAATTGGTATAAGTAAGAGTTAAGTTATAACAGCATATTTCTGTCACAAATACATCACCAAATTTCTAAATGAATACGTCTAATATTAAACATAGAAATAAATGTGAGCTATACATACATTTCATAAAGAATAAAAACAAGTAAGATAATTATTTACCCCAAAATTCCAGTTCAGGTTGTGGGAGGCCAGAGCCTATCCCAGCAGCTCAGGGCACAAGGTGGGAACCAGCCCTGGACAGGCGCCGTCGCATCCAGGGCACACTCCCACACACCCCACGCTCACTCAGACTGGGACCATTTGGACACACCAATTAACTTAATGTGCACATCTTTGTGATGTGGGAGGAAATTGTAGAAAACCCACAGAGAGGAAGACTGTGCAAACTCCATGCAGACAGTGGCTCTGGCTAAGAATTGATTTTTTTCTCATCAACATTATAACGAAAGGACCTTAAACAAAATGATATTATTTGAGGACTTGCTGTACCTTGCTCAGAGGAGTAAAGAAAATATTTGCATTTGAATTAGTTCTCAGTCCACTACATAAATTTTAAAGCTTGATATTTTAATAATCACTTATCTTGGAAATGCATAACAAGGAGACATATTTCTGGTAAGAACTCAATAATCACCCATGATAACGTGCAAACTTTCATTCCGTCTATGGTTATTGAACACCATATGGCAAGTATGTGGTTAAAATGGTATTTATAGTACTATTTTTCATATTGAAATCATATGAGAATGTCATATGAATGAGAAAAACAAATGAGGAAACTGAGATCTGATCTCAGTCTCTTTAGGACAGTATAACAAAATCAAACAGTGGTTCTCAAAATGTAGCTTCAGACCAGCTATGTCAGCAGCACACAGGAAGGTGTTAAAAATACAGGGGCCCAACACAGATCCACTAAATCAGAAACTCTGGAGGTAGGGCCCAGCAACTGTTTTATCAAGCCTTATAGGTGATTGTAATGCACACTCAAGCCTGAGAACCACTGCTATAAGACAAAGAAAATAGTGTGTTCAATGTATTAATAGACATAGGAAATAAAGTAAAAATTTAAGACTATATATATAAATCAGTATTCAAACAAGCAACTTGCATAATGTTGAAGCACACACACACACACAATAACAACTGTTATAAACTCCACACTCGTAGTCTGTTTTAAATTTTGATCTTTTTCTTTCATTGAAAGTTGTTGAATGAATGACTGCTTTCCATTGAATGCCACCTTCCTAGTCATCATAAAAGACTGAACATATATTGGTCTATTGGATAGTTTCTTTGATTCAGATCAAAGTCTTAGAATTCATAATAAAAATGTATTTACAGTCTGTAAAAGAAATAATTTAGACATTTAAGAAGTGTTCTTACATCAAAGGAAATATATCAGTCGGTCTTCACTTCCTTAATAAAATACTGATTTAAGTGGACATCCAGGATAACTCAGGTCAATTTAATTATACTTGTAATCAGTTGACCTTGAAATAATAACTCATCTACAATGTTTTTTTCTCCCCCTATTATCCTCTTACCTTAATTACCTTAAGTAAAAAGGCAATACCAATTTGTATCTGGCATTTTAAAAATTTAGGATGTTTTCGTCTTTTAAAATTTTGCCTAAAAGTACAAATGCCAACCCCCACACAGACACAAATGCACATTAACACACTTTTTTCTTAGTTTCCATGAAAATGTCAGATTTTCTTAAACTTTGAGTTCTTTCTTTTTTATTGGAAATTCCATCACTACTGTCTGCAAATGATAAATTTGTGTCTCTATATTTTTGCTAACTTCAGCTCTCATGTTTAATGCTTTTGACCTATAAATTTACATATTCAAGAGGAAGTGTTCACACAAGTTTTAGCAGCATATTCCTAACTAGGGTAACTTTGCTTGTTCTATGCTCCCCTATCACTCAAACTTAACAAGTCCAAATTTGAGAATATGAGCATACATACAAACTTATTTCTATCAATAATTTAATACTCCTTCACTCTGAAAGTCTCTTTGAGGTTGCTCATTTTCCACTACCTTCAGGGTCAAGAAAAAGGATAAATCTAATTATTTTTCCCAAGGAGTATTGCTGAACAGAAAAAAATCTGTACAAAAGGCCACAGACTCAGAAAAACTCTTCAGAAAATATATGGACTTTTCCAAGACGAGGTACTCTTATTTTATAGAGCCTTCTACAGCAAAGATTTATACCTCATCCAGGTCTTTCAGATTTACTGTATATTTATCCCTTCTAATGTATAAGATTGTGAAATTAGTTTTCGCAGGAATGAAGCAGATATGGGCGGTGCCCTTCATTTGGAAGATGGAGATAACTTCACTTTTTACCAACTGGCTTATGGTTTATTTCTTTTCCAGAGCCAAAGAAACCATTTACAAAATGGTTTCTCTACATTCCACTGTGTCCCTGGCTCCCCCTCTTATCTTTCTATAATTGATGCTTTCCAGAACATTCACTACAGAGAAAGAAGTGAATGGCAATGAATATAAGCTCACTGTTCTTTTCAAATTTTTTCCTCAAAACTACATCAATATTCAAGGTCTGCCTATTTCAACAGTTTCTTAATTCTATTTCTTTTGTTCTTCCCTTTCACTCGTCTAATCTAAATCATTAGTACATATCTCAAACACGTGCCTAACGGTGTAGTCTCAGTCTCTATTGTAATATTATTCAACATACACTGTATTGTATTATCAGATTAATCTATAGAAAATGCCACTTTATTCACAATTTAAAACAATAAAAAGAATTAAGATTATCTATCAAATCTCTACCTATTTCCCTGGACTGGCATAAAATGCCCAATTTCAAATGACTTTTCTAAACAGTTCTTCCCAAAAAATCAGTCTAATTGTTCTCAATCAAGCACATATATTAACCAAATTTCATTTGTGTCTTATCCTACCACTCTCTTTCAGCATCTTTAGACTGTCACATAGTATTAAGCCTTTCATAAGTAACAATAATTATGAATTATTTATTAAAATAACTTCTAAAATGTTTTAACTGGAAGGAGTAATAATTATGTCAGTACTATAAAGATCAAAATTAAATTTATAATAAATTTATCTAATAATTATACCAAAATATATATTTATAATTAATGATTTTTGATTATTGATTGTTAGTGGTTATTGTTTAAGAAGAAAGTTTAGGAATAAACCTATGAAACACAGTTTTAATCTTAGTGATCATGTCTCTTCGCACACCACCTGGCAGTACTAACTGCTTCCAAACCTGTTTCTATGAAACTTTGTATATATTTCTATTATAGTAACTATTTTAACAAGACATTGAGGGTAATATTTCTTCATTTTATAATTCTTGGTAATTACTATTATGATTAATTTACTCAAATTTTTATTCACTGAATGGGTGAGCAAATGAGTAAGATAATTCTAAGCATTTTAATACATCATGACTTAAAAAGACAGAAAAAAGGACGTTTAAGGTATTTTATTCAGTAAAATATATCCTACTTTCCAAAGATAAGAATCAAAAAGACATACTCATTTTGCATCTCTATGGTAGAATATAAAAAGAAACCTGTACAAAACTCTAAAATCCTTTATTATTTAAAACTATAGTTGCATATGTTCTAAATAGAGTCAAATAATGTTTATATTGTTTGGTATATTTAGATAATTTAGAAAGTTTTGCTTATTTCTTAGTTCCTTAGATACCAGGAAAACAGACATTCAAATAACCTTTTTCTGTTTCCTGTTAAGCAACAAATGAAGCGAATAATTGGAGGCTAGTGTCTGTCTAAAGAGATTAAACAATTGCTTAGCTGAGCCTAAAAAATATAACTTTAGGACATTAAGATTTTGAGAAAACTTTTTCCCACAAATTAATTTTTAGCTTCCCATGATATATTTGTTCTTTTTTTAAGTTTCTTAAAGCAGTGATTCCTGAATTTCAATGTTTTTTCCTAGATACACTATAGAGAAAAATGTGTAAGTCAATACTGAAATTCTGAGACAAGGTTCCTAATCATATTTAAATGTAGACTATAAATTTTAATCAAAAGAGTCAGCTAACATTATCATAACACTGAAAGGAATGCTGGGTTGTTTACCAACCCCATTCAGCTGTGGGTTTATTAACACAGCAATGATTCTATAATCCTATTAAATTTAAGAATAGGTAATAAGGTTCTAAAGATTTCTGGATCAAAAACAAAGTAGGGTCTTTAGAACTGAATTTACTATTAGTCTTAACCAATCTAATTTGTTTTCCAGACTTCATCTAATATAAAAATATATTGTATAATTGAGGCCATGTTTGATATTCAGAGGGGAGATATGTTGTACCAGATAACCTAGTACCAAATATTTTATGGATAGAAAAAATATTTACATCTACAGGTCTAAAATAAAAAAATGGCCTAAAATAGTAAGACATTAAAATCATAAGATATGTAATACAAAGTAATAATCCTTTGATGAAAACTTGATATCATAGTCAAGGATATAAACACAATCATTAGAAACAAAATCCATGTTTGTAAAAATTTATGTTGCTTAGGCCGCATTACTAACACGATTTATTTAAACCATCCAGGTTACACTGACTATATTCAAAGGCTCTTTGATTTAAGATTCTGAGGTAGTTTGGGAGATTAAAAAGGCCATATGCATATAATATAAAGTCTTCCTTAAAATGATAATAAGAATTCAAGAGTGATTTTTTAAATGCTGGTATCTGATTATGGCCTAAGACAATGTCGATATCTTAATGTTTATACCTGAGGAAGAGGAAATCTAAATTTTCTAAGATAATATAGAAAAACCTATTACATTAATATTTTTATTTCCCACTATTATATAGGTATTTTTAAGAACTCTATCAATTTTGTTGTAATCTAGAATGCTTTGTCTTATCATCCTAAATTTTTGTGTATAAGTGGATTTTCAAAGGAAATGTTGCTTATTGAGGCCATTTTGTATGTAAAGATTTTTCATGCAATGGTTGAGTGTGAAAAATATTGTAGTGGAAAAAGACAGTGTGAATACATGCTCCTGCTTTTCTTATACTCCATCTACAGACAGCACCTTCCTGTTCACATTGGTAGAATAGTACAAGGCTGTTACTCTGTACTGAGACATCCCCAAAAGACATATCAAAGTTTCTCTCCCATGGGAGAGATAATATCTGAGTAAAATTATCAATTAGAATAGAGTATCATCAAAAAGCACCCTAGGAAAAAAAAGAACATTTATTTATAAATGTAAAAGAATATCTTAATAACTCAGAAGCCCAGAAAAGAATGCTATGGCAAGTGAAGAGTTAGCTTCAAAAATTGAGCAAGGGAAAGGATTTGTTTTCTGGACCATGGCTTATAACACCAGAAATACATTTTTCTCTGGTGGATAGAATGCATTTCACAAAACCTGGGAAGAACAGTATTAGCAGCCAACTTACTGATCTGATCTAGAAGGCTTTAAAAGAAGACTTAAAGTGGAAGAGAAAAATATGAATCAATAAAATGGATCTTACGGAGGACAATAGGTTTAAAATAAAAGTAACACATAGTGAAAAAATGTCTAGAAATTACTTTGTTAAAATCATGGCTGAGAATAATGCTTAGGGTTAGGATATGCAGCATACTAAATAAAACTAAAATAACAAAAATATTAGACATATTAAGCTCTTGAAATGTAACCTTTTTTAAAATTTTTATGCAACCCTGGCAGATTAATATAAGAATTGCCACAACTGTTTGTACAAGGAGTGCCCTGCACAAGAGTACCTGGCCTGGAGGACAAGTGGGGGAAATAGTCCACTTCATGCTCCAAGTGCCTGATAGGTGTAATCTTCAATATATAGGCTGAGAAGCCAGGCTTAGATATATTCAGAAACATACTCAAGATTATGTAGCTATAAAATGATGAGGCTAGATTTACTAAAATTAGCAACCAGGCATGTCTGGAATTCATTATTTTAACAAAACATAGAAAATGGAAAATTATACACTCTATGTACACATATATAATTTATTCTAAAGAGGCAAAGTCGGAGAAAATGATCTAACTAATTTGTTCAAAAGGAGCAACACAATGACTGGGAAATGTATGTCACTGCAGATAAGGGAATCATATACCAGTTTTATGATCAAGAAATGTAAAGACTGTAATTTAGAGGATATGTTCACGTCAGGAAAGGAAAATAAAGAGAAATTATCACTGAAAAATGATATGGCAATCATAGCAAAAGATATTACAGAAGATAGTTCGCTACTAATGAGTACAAGATATGGACAAGAAAAGGATTTAATTAATTGGATCCCTCTTGGGAGGAATTCTAACTCTGCTAAAATCTGTCTTCTATTTTGAGGGTGAAGAGACTTTAATGGTAATTACTTTTCTGTTAAATTTGACTTATAGAGAAGGATTCTGACTTGTATGAACAACAGAGATCTTGGGTAGAAACCGCATTTGAGGCACATAAGAGTAAAGGCAAGGAATGATGAGCAGAGTTGGGTAAATTCTACATACTTAAAAAAGGCAGTCTTTCAACTAGTAATGGGAAGTTATTCAAAAACCCTAAGAAAGTATAACTAATGAAGAGGGTGAGAAACTAAAGACAAACTTATGAGTGTCATTGCAAATAAAACTATGATCAAAAAATAGGAAAAGACACCTAAAGAAAACAATTTTATTTTACAAATTGAAATTTAGTCATAGGTTTTTAGATTTTTGAAAAGCACGTATAATAAAGAATGACCAAACAATGTGGCAAGGACTTGAAAAAAGAGTGTGAGGTGTGTAAAGTCAAAAGTGCTTAAAGATACTCCAGATATGAAAGATTTAAAAAATATTAGCTATGTTAAGAAAAGGAAATAAAAAAGAAAGGGATAAGTCTATCAGCTAAGAGAGAAAGAACTGCTAATCTTTTTTATTGTTGTTTTTAACTTTTATATCAAAGAAAATCATCAAATTAGAATGAGTAGAACAATTTTGATATGGATTTGAATTTACTCAGATTTACCTCTGGACCAATGCAAATAAGGGATTATGAGAGGAACATTCTGAATGGTCCACCAGGGTCTTCTGTTATCAATGACCTGTGCACACTAAACCACTTAGGCAAGAAAACAGTAATTATCAAATGTCAAGATGTTTTCCCTAGAAAAAGCTCTTTTACTCTTTTGAAATTCTTAAACAGGTAGGCTAAGAGTATTCAACTTACAATGTATGTTAATGTGAATAATGTATATTGCAAGGTCTTTTATTGTAACCTTGTAAGATAGAAAAACAGTGGTTTTGAGATAGAACAACTGAATGGATTGTTGGAGGTTGACCAATGTTTTTCTAAGTAAATTTTGTCCTTTCTACTGTCCCAACTTAAAATGTTATTCTGTGATTCAGTTAAGGAAGTGGAACACATACTTTGCAAATCTGTGGAAAATACAAAATTGTAAGGGAAGGCTAATAGATTATGTAGTAATCAAATAAATCTACAAAAATGTTTTATTATATTGAAACAGTCATCCAGATAATACGCTAACAAGAAACAAAGACTTAATTTACATTTCAAAAAATATCATTTTATACCAATAAACATAAGTGACTTTAACACTGGTTCATCTGAAAAAGATAAAATTTTTCCACATAACCCATAATTTTAGGAAAATATCCTGTTTTATTTTCTCTCCTTGTTTTACTAAAGTATCTTTATTCTTCAGACATATTAAATTAGCTTTTAAAACATTCTCTCTCTCTCTCTATATATATATAATACCTTGAACTTTCAAAGTAAAAATATGTAAGACTTGCTTCTTAGGAAACAAGACAAACGACTACGCAGTATAGGTAAGTATGAACACATCTTAAATAAGTGCCCCTTATGGCAATTGTACCATGTAGTTTTTCTAGCTATTTAGTGATGAAGGATCTCAGAAGGCTCAAAAGATGCTGCTTTAATATGTCTACTATCATAGTGGAAAGTGTGTAAATTAATTTCAAAGGCTTTTAAGTACTTTACAACAATTTGTATAGAGTAATACACATACTGGAAATATATAAATATATTCTGGAATTCATGCAAAATGATTAAAAAATTATAGCAACACAATCTTCACAGAGGACTACAAAGAAAAAAAAAAGACATTGATTAAATTTCTCACCTGCCTTATACCCAAACGGTATGCAACAATCCGATCCACTGCATCAGGATTCATTTGTGTCCACTGTAGACTGTAGGAATAAACGCGGTGTCTGTTCTGCCACACAGGATTGTAGGTGTCATAATAGAATTCTGGAGCATAGGCCTTTCCTGAAAACAAAAAGCGTGCCTCAATTTGAATGATAACATATTGCAGTTTAAACATACTTATTATTCTCTTTGGCTCTTTTACCA
Organism: Lemur catta; assembly: GCF_020740605.2. NCBI lineage: Eukaryota > Metazoa > Chordata > Mammalia > Primates > Lemuridae > Lemur > Lemur catta. The sequence goes on along the minus strand of NC_059128.1, from coordinate 47,406,585 downwards.
CTTTCTACTATAGGTTTTATAAGTAATTGTTCCATTGAAAAGTTGTATTATTAAAATCCAATCAATTTTCTGAATATGTTTTGAGGATAAATGCAAGATTATTTCCCAGTTGATTGGATGAACTGTGTGAGAAGAAAAGAATAAAGGGTGATTCCAAGCTTTTTGGCCTAAGCAGCAGGAAAAACGGAATTTTTGTCAACTGAAAGGGAAAACTATGTGAATTTCAGATTTGGAGGAGAAGATCAGGAAGTCATTTTTAAAAAATTTGACTGATCTAAATGAAGACAGTAAGTATGCAGTAGGATATAACTAGTTTGGAATACAGGAGAGGTGAGGACTGGAGATATAATCTTTCTTCCCATAGGCATACAGATAGAATTTAAATTTAAGCCATAATATCGATGAGATCACCAAGGGAGTGTAAGTAGATACAGATGATGAAAGTCTGACCACTCACTGGGGTAATCCAGTATTTAGAGTTGTAGGAGGAGACATGAACTAGGCCTGAGATGGAACAACCAGTAAAAGGAGAAAACCAAAAATGTGGTATCCTAGAGGTCAAAACCATATATCAGAAAGTGAGTGATCAACTCTTTAAAAAAAAAAATTAGTGAAAATGAAAATTTGTGTTTGTATTACCTGTAGCTTTGGTCAATAAAGTTGAACTTAAAACAAAAATGTAACAAACTGGTCAATGAAAAAAGGAGCTTTGATTTAGATTTTCAGGATATGTGAAGTGTATATAGTGTGTGTGTGTTATATATATATATATATATATATATATATATATATATATATGAACATCTCAGGTTTTTTTTATTGCCAAAATGAAATCTATGCAGACCATTTGGAAGTATAGATCAAACTTCCCAATATTCTATAATATAGATATTTTTCATTACCAATAGTGTATTTATTTAATAATTCAATAATGTTTAGTGAAAGCCAATTCAGTGCCAAGTAGTGTACTAGGGATACAATTAGGGATATAATAACATAGGAGGTGTGGCCTCATTCCTCATGGAAATTGATTACATTTTCTTGGACTTTGCAAATAGCTTCACAGTTCTTTGTAATTCATACTGGATACATTGAAAAGTTGTATATTTATCATCACTCATTCAGCACCTTTTTCTGTTTTTTCTTCTTTTAAATTATATTAAATGCTCAATGTCCTTATGTGTTTTCCACTGTATGCCGTAACTTCTTTTACCTGCTTTTATTTCTTTATCATCAGCCACTGTCATCTAAGGGTTGCAGAAGAGCTAATCCAGAAACATCTATATCAGATAATGAAAGGGTGGATTTTGAACACGAAGAATATAAATGATGGTCACTGTTACCCTGAAGAGTTTCACCAGTGATGGTAAATGAACTGAATTTAATATTTGACAGGCTTACTAGTAAAATTAAATACATTGAATTAAATATTTCAATTTTGGTAATGTTTTGCAAAGTCTCCTAAATCAAAATTGTATGCATTTTAAAAAATTTTCTATGATTATTCATTCAGTTAAATTTGAATATGGATTATCAAATCTATACAAAAATCCCTCATAAGAGGGGTTTTTACAGAACTACCACTTTCATTTATTTTCTGCTTTTGTCTTATATGATATTTTTATTTACTACTAAATGACAACACAAATTCATGTTCACAATACTTAAGAGCAAAGTTCAGATGAGAGGAAAACAATTTACTAAATGAAAAAAATCAATACTAAAAACATTCCTGACAACTTGTATTTAAAACAAAATTGCTCAAAATAAAATTGAGGAGGTGAATTTAATAGTAAATGAGACAAAGAGCTAGGGGTTTAAATTAAAAATAAGTTTCCAATACTTACAAAAAACTAATGGGCTGCTTAGGTGAGAAATACAAACCTAGAGTGTTTTCACCAGAGAGTAGTATCTACACTGAATGAGGGAGGTAAAAGTCTAGTGTTTTTTAGTTAGTTTTTTTTTTTTTAATGGGGACTAGGGATTGTTTTTGTTATTTAACAAAGGAGGAAACTTAGATTTATTCTAAGTAATATATTCTTAATAAAATGAATGATGCATTCCTTTAAAGAGAAATAAGGAGAGAATAAAGTCATAGCGAGGGGCTATTTAACATGGAAAAGTAAAGGAGTATCTCTCAAAAGTGGGCAAATAGAGTTTTTCTAAGGGCTGAAAATCTATCACAGAGAAAGAAAATCAGACTATATAAAATCAGACTACATGTTCGCAGATCTATGAAACAAGATAAATACCAGTGATTGCCTAACAAAAGTATGCATATTTTGACTTAGAAATGTTCTACCAAAGATCTCTGAATGTGGAATGCTCCACTTCAATAGACTGACTTTCCCTTCACTAGAGATATTGATTTACTCAATACATAAATAGCCATTTATTAGGGTTGAGATGAGTAGCTGCCCACAGTGACCATTAAAGTACTTTTCAGTCCTGAATCTGTAGGGTGCAGTGAAACGTTCGCCAACTGTCAAATTGGATTTGATATGTTAACTAATTTTAGATTAACTATGGTTTAAATATTGAGGAACTAAGACTTCTAAATTATCTCATGACATTGTAGAAGTATTCCTCTTGAAAAGCCATACATTTATTGTAAAGAATAATGTTACCCCAAATTTAGTATACATAAATATGAATTTGTCTCTAAGGTAGGGACATTTATTGTAAAGAATACATTTATTGTAAAGAATAATGTTTCCCCAAATTTAGTATATATAAATATGAATTTGTCTCTAAGGTAGGTAAAATATCTGGAATCCAGATATTTTACAAATACCCTAGGGTATTCTGATGTAAGGAAATGTAGACCATACATTTTGCAATGTTTTTAAAAAGCTGAAATTTCTCTCCTAAAATTACCTCCAAATGCGTTTAACAAAAGAAATCAAAATTAATTCTAAAGTTACAAGAAACATCTCTTTGATCTCCCTCTTTGAAGGATGACAGCAGCAAGACTGAGAGAGGTCAGGTAATGGGGGTTGGAGTGAAGGCAAGTAGACTGGTGACAGGATAGCATACTCTAAGCATTTCAGAAAGTAGACATCCTAGTATACATGACTTTCTTGACTGTCAGGTGGTAATTGGCTGCATAAGTACAAATTGCCATTGTGACAGTAATATTGTTATTTAAATGAAGACCTTTTAAGTTATTGAAATAGTGTGATCCAGAAGTTAAAAAAAAGATCCTCCTGACCTTGTGAATAATATGAATTTGTTTATCAAGGCCTATTTTCAAGGTAGTGAAAAAATTAAGCTCCAATCTAGACTTCATTTAAATATTACAAATACATCAAATTTTACTGTAAAATTCCATCATCATCTTTATATTTAATAGGAGACTATTACAAAGACTTTCCAACGTATTTGTTTAAATATGTTTTTGCTTTTAAGATGGGGTATCGCTATGATGCCCAGGCTGGACTCAAACCCCTGGCCTCAAGTGATCCTTCCACCTTCCCCGACTGAGTAGCTGGGACTACAAGTGTGCATTACCACACCTGGCCTAAAATACTTTATTTTATCTGTATTGGATAAATCATATGTAATATTTTTTCATGGTGTGTTAGATTAGAAAATACATTAGAGATTATTCCAATGTTTCATATTACAGATGAAGAAATTAAGTACATATTGGAGATGGTGATAACATATGGAAGATAATATAAATAAATACAATAAGTCATTACAAGTTTGACTTTGAATCATGAAATTAAAATAAAATGTTTTATTTTAGGTGAATAATTATACTACTTTAGAATTAAAGGTTAAAAAATGGTTTTAAGATAGTGCATAAATAGTATTGACCAGTAATAAGTAAGTACTGATCAGAAATAATTTTTAGCAGTTATGGTTAAATATAGATATGCTTGCTTATGTCTCAGAGCATACTTTGTACTGAGCCTCCTTTGGAAAAACCTTAGAAAAGCAAAATGCTTCCTGATTTCATTTGAGAAATGCATCTTAAAATTAAAAAAAAATACACACTTAATTTTCTTCTCGGGTTTCACAGCCAATCATATTTAATGTATACACACTCATCTGTAAGAAACACACAGTAAAACAAAGGAAACATCCTTATAATAATTTTGGGCTTGAACATCCAAATGTGACATCTACTGGTTGAACAGGGAAAGAATTCATAATTTCTTTTTTTTTTATATACTGAAAGTGTTTTCCTTCTTTTTCCAGTAAGCATATCAAATATCAAGAGAAGTTTCTTATTTTTTTACATTCTAGTTTTATTTTTATACAGTGTTGTTTTAGTTTAAATCTTTTCAGATTAACTGACCTAAAACTATATTCATTATCTAAATTGGGAGATAATTTTTAGATTTGTTATGTATGATTATATATAATCTTAGATTTTAAAATATTCTTAAAATTTACAGATAGAAAAATGTATGTTGTTCAAAATATCACATAGATTTATACAAATGTACAGGTAATTTAATTTTGCAAAAAGCTTTTGAAAATGATCACATTGAGGTTTCAAAAACAATTTTATGCAAAAACCTGAAGTATAAAATAAAAATCATTACCATTCCCATTAAGAACACTTGCAATGTGCTTGGCTAGATAAATTGATTTTAGTAAAGTCAATACAGTTTTTGAAATAAAAACAAAGATAAATTGTATAATAGTGGGTCAGGACCACATATGCTGCTTTTGAAAGCAATTTACATTTTGGAAAATAGGTTATAGGAAGATAAATTTACAATAGCTAAATTTGATTTAGAAAATGATTTACAGGACATGTTTGCATATGTGAGGGATATCTGTTCATTTCTCACTTCATAGAAGAGATATTAAGTAATTACTGCATATCACTTTCCTAGGCAGTGCTGACAAAATATGGATAAATAAAACAAGCCCATTTTGTCTCAGACTGCAAAATATGGAAAATAAAACCCCCCACACATCAACAAATTCTGATATATTTGCTGGTATGAAAGAGTCACTAAAACAAGAACAAGTTCACAGTTTTTATCTAGAAATGCTAGATGGAATTATAACAAACATGTTTTTAGATGTATATCTAAGCTTGCAAGCGAGAAAGGGAATTCCCCAGGGATTAAAAAACAGAACTGAAAAAAGGCAGTGAATAGGAGTTTGGGGAGAAAGAAAAGAGAGAGTGTTGGTCTTTGTACCCTTGGATTTTTAGGCCCAAGGAGATAAGGTTAATAGGCCACTGCAAGATGAGAAGTTGGAAATGAAGCTACCACATTTAAACAAAATCTGTAAAAGCTATATTCTCAGATATGGGGTATAGTAGAAAAATACTGCCTCTCACCAGTAAAGGAAGATGACACAAATACTCACATTAACATAAAAAATATTTGGCCAGTGATACCACTGGACTCCTTGAGAAGAGCCAATGTCAAATTGGTCTTGAAAGATGTTGAATATAAATTCAAAATCCAACATTACAAACACAAAACAAAATGTTTACTGTGAGTGACTAATAAGGAGAATAAACAGAAAGATTTGACTTCAGATAATAGAAACATGAAATAGAATTTATAAATAGCATGCTTAACATGATTGAAGTCATACAATGGAGAAATATAAACAAATACCATAGAATCTTCTATGAAAGAATAAATAATACTCTCTACTGGGACCAAGGACAGCTTCATGAAGGAAATGTCTGACATTTTTATTGACCTGAAAGGAGGAGAAATTCTGCAGACAGACAAGGTTAGCTCACAGAAGGACAAAGAAGGGAAGAAATAAAGTACTGCCTTAGGTAGAGAAAAATGAATATAATATAGGTATTGGAGAACTAACCATAGGATTTAGTGTGATTATAACATGCAGTGCCCATTTTCTCTACCAAGCTTCTGAAGAACAGGGACAGTATCATTAGCTTTCACTACAATGGCTGACACAGTGCATGTGCATGAATAAGACAAGAGAATAACAGGTCAGTGCTTATTTGTGAAGCATCCTGACTGATATGCTAAGATGTTGAATATCTACTCTATAGTCCATTTATTCTCAAATTATTTTAACCAGTACTCATGTAAGTGGAAGAAGAGATTTCATAGTGGATCCACTGTATTTCCTAGTGTGAAAAGAACTCAGTGAAAGCAAAGTTGAAAATAATAATCAAAATGGTAGTAAGGAAATAATTTCACAAAAAACATACTTGCAAAGTATCAACAATAATAAAACCTAATTTTAAACTTCTCAGTTGTGTAAATTCTGTATTGATTAATATAACAGTAGGTACTGAAATTCATGCCGAAACTTAAAACAAACACTGATATACACTGATATTAAATAAAAAGCCTTCTAAAAAGCATGGGCATCACAGCTCTCAGCCAGTATGTAATTTTAGTAGAAACTAATCAATATAGTCAAGTGATTTTGGAGTCAGAGTCGCATATAGACTGGTTAAGGCAGTGGGTTATGTATTACATTCTGTTAAGTATGATGTACAATAAAAATATATGGAGCTCTTTGTCATATCTCCATTGAGTGAAAGAGCATGTAATTGTTGGAACCAGAATTACTTTCTCTTAAAATTAATGAATATTGAGTCATATTAGAAAACAAAAGAAGACCAAAAAAAAAAAAAAAGAAAAGAAAAGAAAAGAAATGCTTTTATAGAAATGGGGATGTTCCTAAATTTTTAATCAGGGAGATATTGTAAATTCACTTTATATTTTACAACAACTGCTGGGAAAGAAGAAAATGGATTGAGAGGATGAAAAATCCTGGGCAGGAAACCAGTATAAAGATACTGCTTATAAAAAAAAAGACGTGGTTTGAGGAATGAAGAAAAGCTGATGAAGTAAAAAGTGATTGTACAGAAGCAACTGATCAGCACTTGTGCTCTGCCTGGACACTGAGAGTAGGCTCCTAAATTTTCAATCTTCAGAAACTGAATGGACACTAGAGTCTCTGAGGCGGAAAATGACTATATGCTTCTCATCCAAGAAAAGGAGTGTAGAATTACCTCTTGGGGTTCTATCTTTCTAAAACCTTATTGTTTTGATCCAAAGCCACGTAAAAGTTACTGTCATGAAAATGAGGGCATAAAAAGTACTTTGAGAATATGAAGTTTTAATTCTGTAAAGTCAAAGGAAAAATTTTTTAAAAAATCATTGTACTCACCTATGTTACCTATACTTATCATTCAGTTGTATGGCATTTAATATTAGGCCTTATCACATTAAAAGTGATAAGTTTTGTAAAGTAATACAAAAATGATTACCAATTTGATAGGTTCTACCCATTCTTATTTGGCTTAAATGGTGATAAATTAATTTGAAGAAAGAAAAAATATTAAACATTTAAATAGCAGTTAATGAAAGGATATATTGCATCTAATAAAAAAATTTTAGAATTAAGATAAATGTCCCAGCAACAATAAAAATGAATATTATCAAGAGTTGTTTCAACAGTGATAACTTGTCAACATGTATGCAGGAAATAAAAACATAATAACTAAATAATACAACTGTGAAGCCAGTGACAACATCTCTCAGTTAAACATTGTTTAGAGTTCATTTTAAAAACAAACGCCAGATGTGTGTACCAATTTATAACCTAACGAAATCATTTAGGTCAAGTGCCTTTGTGCTTGATACAGAGAAGTATTTATTGATACTGTGTCTTCCCACATGGGGACAACTAATTTTTTTAAATGATCAGTCACTGTCCAGACATTATTTTAAAATTTCAATATAACTGGTTTTATTCATCCCTTATGTGAATTCATTTTCTCCTATTGGAGTCAGACCTGTGCAAACCACACTAATGCAGACTGCCAGGTAACCACACTTTAGCACTGAAGAGCTTCCTTAGAAAGTATAGGCCTGGAGAGCAGGTATATTGATTGGTTAAGCAATAAAGCTATTGGTATTGTCAATCTTTACAAATCACTGGGATCTCTACAGAAAGCCTTTAAATCTACTCAGACATAAGGTACAGTTTCTTTGGTTACAACATTATTATTTCTCTTTTGGTTATGACTTTTCAAAATAAAACCACTAAATAAATAGGTTTCTCACTCTCAAAAAATGATTTTGTTTAAAACATTATGTATCAAACTAGTACTCCTATTTTCAATCTAGAAAAATTTAAAATAATAAATTTTAGCATCATTTAAAAAACATCCAATGACTAGTACAATACTTTTAACAAATACATAAATTTACTTTATGAATTGATAAATTTATAATAATATATTTAAAGCATTTTTATGAAGAAAATACACCAGTGGAAAATGTAAATAAGCTGTATGGGATTTATGGCAAGATTCATTTATAAAAGGAAGGCTTGTTCACTCATCTATGCCTCTTTCCTGTGTTGCTTCTGCAGATTCATCTGTTAGATTGTCTATTGTTTGTAACTACTATGGTTCATTCTAATAATATCAAATTTTACTCTTATCGTTTCACACCAACAAAAGCCTTATAACTCAATATGCATTGAATAAATCAATCAGTGAACTTTTCTGAATGATTCCATTTCTCTTGAACACATTCTAGTGACTCAGCATGCCAGGGACTGAATATTTCTAAAACCCCAGGTTTATCTTCACACAGTTTGATCCCATAAACCAAAATACTTTGCTCATGCAATTCCTCTTTGCTTTTCCTTATCCATATTTTGATACCTAAACCATGACTATCCTTCCTTCCTTTAGTTATTCTTTCTTCTATGATAATCATTTATACCATAATACTTAGCATGTAATTAGGAAAATATATTGCTATGTTATTCAAATATGTAAGAATTCCCAAAAATATTTTGTATAAAATTACTTTTATTTCTCATTGAGGCCCTTTCCAGATTTAGACATAACATAATTAGGTCTAGTAGAGGGTACTACACAATGCAAAGCAACTACAGCCTATTGTTTCAGAGTAATCCTAAAGTTTCAATCCTTACCTACATTACAAATTTTAAAAAATCAAGAATTATGGTGCAGTAGATAAGTTCTCTACATAAACGTTGATTTTCTTTAGTTGTAGCCATTAAATAGATGTAATGCTATAATACTAAGAGTAACCTTCCTTAGGTATGCCTGTATTTTTAGTAACATTATTCCATCATTTAAACATTTAGGTCAATTTTTGCAAAGAGAAAATAAAATGGGATTATTAGTCTAAAAGTAATATAACACTTATATGTTTTTTTTTCTCATTGTAGTTTAAGACATTATTTGGAGAACTTTTATAAGTTCATGTGAACATAAATATAAATATAACAAATATTTACATATGAGGAAGGAAAATGTTTCTCAAGCAACTCTGTAATTTGTTTCCTTTTTCCTCAAGGATGCTTGAGGTGATGTTGTCCTTAACTAGACCACCTTCTAAACCAAGTTTCAGGAAACTTTTCTGTAACAAGTTAGACAGTAAATATTTTAGGCTTTAAATCATGTCATAAGATATCTGATACAACTATTCAACTATGCCATTGTAGAGAAAACTACAATGTCATAAGATATCTGGTATAACTATTCAACTATGCCATGGTAGGGGGTACTATGCCTTAGGTAATGATAGGGATCCAGACGGATGACTAGAAACAGGTAGCAGGTGCCTTCTCCATGGAGAAGAACTGAAGTGTTAGTAGACACTCACATTTTGAACATATCATCTAGGATGAAAGTTGACCTCATAAAAGTAAAGAGTAGAACAAAGACTACTAGAGGATAGGAAGGGTAGGAGGAAGGAGGGGATAGGAAGCAATTTAAAATTACAGCTAGATAGGAGGAATAAGTTCTAATGTTCCATAGTACTGTAGGATGACTATAGATAACATTAATATATTATATATTTTCAAATATCTAGTAGATGGGATATTGAATGTTCCCAACACAGAGAAATGACAAATGTTTGAGATGACAGACATGCCAATTATCCTGTTCTGATCACTATACATTGTATTTATTGAAACATTACATGTCCCATAAATATACACAATTACTATGTGTCAGTTTAAAAAAATAAAAAAAAAAACAATTACTATTCTCATAAAATACTTTCTACTGGAATCTTCCTATTCATGACTTTGTAAGCCTGCCTCTAGTGTTCTACCTGGTCACAGAAAATATTCTAATTTTAAAGCATTATGAGGACGCTTAATCTCAGACAAAACAGTTATTACTAGGCTTAGAGAAAAATTGATGCTTGATCTCTCCCAGACAAATATAAGACGTTTAAAGTCTACTTTTCCTGGTAGTTGCTCTCCTTGTCAGCCACAATGCTAATCAACTCGTGTATATTATGTTTTTTTAATATTCACAATTCCCTGCGAGATGGCAATATCCTCATCATTTTGCCCTTACAAAAAAATGAAAGTCAAGATTAGAGATCTTAAGCCACTTACCCTATAGTAAGCAACCATCAAGTCACAAAGCTACCTTTTGAACCCAGTTTGTTTAAAGGATTTTTTTCACTCTAACATCCAATACAGCTCTGCATGGTTGTTCACAATCAAGAGTGTGCCTGGCCTATGCTTGCTACCATTTGTTCCTTAGTATAGGAGACACATTTACTTAAAGAAATGAGCTTCCTCCTACCCCCGATTCACACAAAGATTCACACTTTATAGCCTGGTGGATTTCCTGATAGGCCAGTGCACTAGTAGAAAAAGAATCCCTGCTTCTTCACTTTGCCCTGTGAGTACAGAACTTAAACTACAATTTATCCCTGGGACCCAACCATATTGCCATAGTCTGTCATTATCGGAAAGTATTGTCAACTCCAGAATTTATAAAGATAAGGATCGATTAAATCTCTAGGATGAGCACCACAAGTATTTTATTAAACATTTAACTCAGGAATAATAAATATACAATAAGCTGCAAATAAATGTATTCAGTCCTTGCTAAAGCTACATATATTACCTCAAAACTTAATAGTTCCAAAATATCTAAAAGCCTTGTGCTCATTTAAAGGACCATTGGTTGGGTGTGTGTGTGGAGGGGGAACAGATGGATGAACTGACAAAGCGGCTCTCAGCCTGAAAGAACTGAATGTTCAATGGTGTACTTATAGACCACATTAACTTCTTGGCAAGTGCTAGTGCTGCACATGTGGGTGGTCCACCGCTGAATATGAATGTGCTGAATATCATTTAGGCAGGGAGCAAGAGGTGTTCAAGTGAGTTGGAGAGAAGCCCAGAAGGTATGTTGTTTATCTTCTAGGAACATTTATTTTCTCCAAAACATATAACTTGAGTTAATAAAGTGGATTTAGATGTGAATAAAGGAAACTAGTTATTGAAACTGCATCACTGTGACTTTCTAAGAATCACTAAAAGATCCGTGAATATGACTTTTAAAACAAGGCAAAGATTAGAGTGCAAATAACTGTTCTTATCGCATTGCTAGGAAGCACTGGTCTGGATCTGACTGCAAAGCAGGTATCTGCCTGTGTTAGATTCTGAGACTTCTAGGAATGTTATTTTGACAAGTTCTTTAAAAAAAAGACAAAGTTCATTAGAATGATAGCAGATGGATATTTCTTAAGTAATGATCATTTAAGTGATGTGAAATTATAAGAATTTGGTTATATTCTCTGATCTGAAACCGGAAAATAATTTATAAAAAGAAAACCTCTCTTGACTTTCTCAATTTACAGCCCCATCACAAAATCTCCCTGGAGAAAAGATGCCAGATCAGGTTGTGGGCTCTCATCTGTGGAATCTCTCTCCTGACCACTTTAAGTCTGGTGTCTGGCATGCCTTTGGAACACACTGTGCACCGTTCTCACCCCTTAATCATCCCGTCGGGGTGATGGACAGAGGCCAGGTGTTTAAAAACACACTGGGAGGTTTGGGAGATGGCTTTAATCCCGCTGAACTAGAAAGTTCTTTCTTTTCTTTCTTTTTTTTTTTTTTTCCTGAGACAGGGTCTCACTCTGTCATCTGGGCTAGCGTGCCATGGCTGGCATCTTCATAGCTCACTGCAACCTTAAAGTCCTAGGCTCAAGCCATCCTCCTGCCTCAGTCTCTCAAGTAGCTGGGACTACAGGTGTGCGCCACTACACCTGGCTACTTTTTCTATTTTTTGTAGAGACAAGGTCTCACTCTTACTCAGGCTGGTGTTGAACTCCTGATCTCAAGGTGTCTGTCAGCCTCAGCCTCCCAAAAGGGCTGGGATTACAGGTGTGAGCCACTGCACCCAGCCTTAAAAAGTTCTTTGATTCTTTCACAGATTGGTTTTATTACCACTCAGTATCTACTGAAAAATCCAAAGGCACTAAGTGCTAAACAAGCCCTTAAGAATAGAGTTACTAAATATTTAATATATGATATTTATATACATATATATGCATTTCTACATTCAGTTTTCTTCGTTTTATTCTTCTCTGGTGCCAGTAAATACTACAAAGATTCTTTTCTCTCAAGCGAAATTGAGATTTCCGACTGTCTCTTATTCTCTACAAATTAGATCTAGAGCAGACTCCAAAACAATGTGGGGAAACTGTGAGAAACAGTTTTGGACTTTTACAGCATCGCAGTTATGCTGATATCTCTGTCTTCTCTTTATTCTACCCTGCCTCTGCTTACAAAATGGTAATCCTCCAAAACCTGATTCATATCTTTATGATTTAAATTTTATATATGACCTTTGCTGCCAACTAGTGTCCCCCCCTAAAAGAAAATATCCTGAAGGTTAGTGGAGAGAAAAATGGAACAAAGGATTCTTGAGGTACAGTTAATTTTTTAAAAAATTATCTTGCTTATTTTAACACAATAGGGATTAGAAAAATTATATGCATGATAACATTTGATAGAACAAATGCCATTCACATTATGAAACACTTCTTGTTTCCAAGCCTACCTTAGTTGGTAAATAGCAACCATTTATTTGGTAGGACTTTATTAAGGTATAATTTACATACATAAAATCCCTACATTTTAAGTATAAATTTTGATGAATTTGGAAAAATACGTGTTACTATGGAATCACCACATTTGCTATCACTGCAGAAAGTTATTTTCTGCCCCTTTGTTATCAATCACTTCATTCCTCAGCCCCAAGCAAACAAGAATCCATTTTTTATTACTAAAGATTAGTTTTGCACATTCAGGAAATTCATATAAATGAAATCCATAAAGTATGCACTTTCTGAGTCTGGTTAGTTTCACTCAACATATTGTTTTTGAAATCTATCCATAGTATTTCAGGTGTCAGTGGTTCTTTCCATTTTTTAGGACAGAGTTAAATTCCATTTCATGAATAGATAACAAATTGCTTATTTGTCACCTGTTGATGGGTATTTGGGTTGTTTCTATTTTGAGGCTACTACAAATAAAGCCAATATCAAAGTTTGGGAATAAGTCTTTGTGTATACATGTGTCCATTTCTGCTGGGTAATTATCTAGGAATGGAATTGCAGAATCATTTGGTAAGTGCATGTTCCAGTTTATGAGAGACTGACAAGCTATTTTTTAAAAAGTGATCTCATTTTACATTTCCCTCAGTAGTGTGTGATAGTTTCAGTTACATTCCATCCTCATAAACACATGGTCTTGCCAGTCTTTTTAACTTTAGCCATTATAACGTGTGTGTGGTATTATCTCATTGTGGTTTAAATTTCATTTCTGTGATAACTAATATTAGTTCATAGAATTATTGGTCAATTATATTTGTGAAACCTCTTTTCAAGTCTTTAGCCAGTTTTCAATTGAACTGTTTGTCTTACTATTGAGTTATAAGAATTATTTGCATACTCCAGATGTAAGTTTTTTGTCAGATACATGTATTTCAAATATTTTTCTCATCTATGGCTTGCCTTTTCATTTCTTAACTATGTTTTTGAAAGAACAGAAAATTGTAGCTTTAATGAAGTTTAATATGTATTATGGGTGATGCTTTTACTTGTTTACTTTCTGTGAATCTTTGCCTATTCCAAATTTGTGTGGATTTTATCTCATGTTTTCTTCTACAATGTTTTAGTTTTAGTTTGTTATACTTAAATCTACAATCAATTTTAAATTATAATCTAGTGGGTACTGTAAGGTATTGTTTTAGGTTTATTTTTTCCATATAGATATCCAGTTGTTCTAGCACATTTATTCAGAAGATTATCTTTTCTCCAATTAATCATACTGGTGACCTTGAAAAACTCAATTGATTGTACATGTGTCATATATGTGACAATAGAGGTCTATTTCTGGATTCTTTATTCTTTCCTATTGATCCATGTATTTATACACATACACAAAACCCCACATTATTTTGAGTATTGTGGCTTTACAGTAAGCCTTGAAGTCAGGTAGTATGAGTCCTCCAACTTTGTTCATTTTCTTTTCCTGCCTAGATCTAACTATAGTTGGATCCTCATTTTCCACAAAAAATCTGGAATAAGTATTTCAATTTTTATAAAAACAAAGAAACAAAAAACATATTCGGAGTTTTAATAAAGATTACATTGATACTGAGTATGAATTTGAAAAGAATAAACATCAAAACAATATTGATTCTTCTAATGTATGAACATCGTATATTTCTCCATTTATTTAGGTTTCATTTAATTTTCCTCAGCAATATTTTGTATTTTTCAGTGTACACCTTGCATATATTTTATTAAATTTATTCATATTTTGATGTCATTGGAAATAGGTTTTTTAATATTTCAATTGCAAATTGTCATAGTTACTAAACAAAAATATGATTTTTCATACTAATTTTTATACTATACCATTGCTAAGTTACCTTATTAATTTAAGTAGATTTTCCTGTAGGTTCTTTAGGATTTTTTTACAAAAACAACCATATGACCTATGAATAGAAAGTTTTACTCTTCCTTTCTAATTTGTATTCACTTTAATTACTTTCTGAGTATTTTGGCCATGATAAGTATAGTATTTATGACTGGTGATAGTATTTTTGTCTTGCTCTCAGTCTTAGAAGGAAACTGTTTAATCAGCATATTATCAACTTTGGTGAGCATTCCATGTTCACTTAAAATAATGTATAGTTTATAACTTTAGACGTAATGACCTATAAATATCAATTATTTTAATTTACTTGATACTATAGCTTAAATCTTCTAAAATATAGGTAATTTTCTATCTATATATTCTATCAATTATTGATAGATGGGTATTAAAATATTCAACTATAATTATGGAATATATTTCTCCTGATAGTTTTTTAAATTTATGAATTTTGAAATTCTATTATCAGGTATACACATATTTAAAAGTTATGACCTTCCTATAAATTCCTCTTGTATTATTGTTAGGTTTTAGTCTGAAACTGTCAGTTCCTGGCACACTCATGGCTGAAGAAAGACCAGACATGCCAAAGTTAGGCAAGCATGAAAATAAGGTTTATTGAGGAGAGAAAGATAGGATTTATAGTGCAACAGCAAGATATAGGTTTACAGAGCATGGTACATAATGCCACAGATGATGACTGGACCCATTGTCACAGCAGGGCAAGCAAAAGGAAGGGCAAAGAGAGAGATTGGCTATGGTCTGTGTGGTATTTTAGGGTGCCCGGATAGGGACCTCCCTCGTGGTTCAGAGGTCACCATGGAACCACTTCGACTGGACAGTTGGAAGTCACATGACTTGAGCCTTAACTATGCATGTGGGTTCTAGGTCACTTTCTGGACTTTATGGTGCCCATGCTGCTTGGCCCCTGGACTAGAGAGTCCTTTGCATTCTTTTGCAGCTGGTGTGCCAAGTTCTGATTTGCAGATTTGTAGGGTATTCCCTCCTCCCCCAGGTATAGAGAATTAGGCTTGAGCAGGACCAAGACGGGGGCAACAGCACCCAGTTTCATCCCTAGGAGACCCAGAATCTCTCACTATCTACCTAACATGATTATTGCCTTTTTAAAACTCTTATATGAATAATTATTGAAGTCTACTTTTGTGGATAATAATATAGCCATGTCAGCTTTCTTTTGTCTGCTGTTGCATGTTATATATTCTTCCATTTCCTTTCAGCCTCTTCATGTCTTTGTATTTAAAATGTGTCTCTGGTAGACAGTGGTGTGTATCTTGTAGCTAGCTTGCTTTTTTTAAAAAAATCCAGTCCCACCATTTGTGACAATTAACTAGAATGTTAAATTCTCTTACGTTTAATGTAATTATTGGATAACTGAGTTAAAGTCTACCATCTTGCTCTTTGTTTTTTTTTTTTCCGCCAACATTTCATTCATTTGTTGCTCTTTTCCTGTGGTATTTTGAGTAAATTCAAATAAATTGTAGTGCCTTTGATGCAGTACTTAAAAAAGAACAAAAAAAATTTTGTATGGCTTAAACTATGCAACTTTAGCTTACTGATTTTATTCAGAGTCAATATCGTACTTCTTAATATATCACATTTCATAGTTCATGCTTCTCTGAGGTTCCTATTCACTTCTCACTTCCCACTTCACAAATGTAATACATTTACAATGGTATAATTCAAATTAACCCCATCACTTGTGCTATTTTTGTCTTATTTTAGTTCTAATATGTTATAAACTTGAATTTACAATGTTATTGTTTTTTCTTCAAACCAAGGATTGATTGTCAGACTTTATCATAAAGGGCCAGATAGTAAATATTGTAGGCTTAAGCCATATGGTTGCTGTAGCAGCTACCCACCTCTGCTGTTGTAGCATGAAAGCAGCCACAAACAATACATAAACAACAAATGGGGAAGGCTGTGTTCCAGTTGAGTTTCATTTACAAAACAGTTGGCTGGCTGCAGGCTGCAATTTGCTGACTATTGTTTATACAGATGTTTATTTTGGGAAATTGCAAGAAAAAAGGAAGATCGTCTTTTTTTTGTCTTTACCCACCTATTTACTATATCTGATCTTCTTTATTTCTTTTTAAAGATTCTGGTTTCCATTGATAAACTTTTCCCTTCAGTATAAAGATTACATATTTTTGTGGTTCAGTTTTGCAGACTACCAATTCCCTAGCTTTTATTTTTCAGAAAAATATATTTATTTAACCCTAATGTTTAAAGTTTGTTTTACTAGATATAAAATTATGCATTGACAGTATTTTTAAAAGATATTTAAACATTTAAAAATGTTCCATTGTTTTCTAGTCTGCATTGTTTTTAATAAGGTAATTGTTGTATATATCATCAGAAAATCATTTTTATTCTAGCTGCTTTGAAAATTTTCTCTTTTCTTTGATTTTCCACAATTAGATTATGGTATATCTACATGTGATTTTCTTTGTATTTTTCTTGCTTTATGTAGCATGATATGTTTGGATATGTAGGTTTAAGTGATTCAGAAATTCGGGAAAAAATTCAGCTGTTTTTTCTAGATATACTTTTTTTCTGCACCATTCTCACTCTATTCTTTTAAATTTCAATTGCACTTGTTTTAGACCATTTTATATTATCTCCAGGCTCTTAGCTTTCTTTTTTTATTGTTCTTCCATCTTTTTTTATCTGTCAGATTGTATCAGCTCCTTCAATTTGTTTTTAATTTCGCTAATCCTTCTGCCTTTTCTAATATGCTGTTAAACGCATCCAAGGAGTACTTCATTTCAATTATTGTATAGTTTTAGCTATAGAATTTGCATTTGGTTCCTTTTTAGAAGTTTTTTTGGTCTACTGAAATTTCTTAGCCATTTGCTCATAAAAGCTGCATTTTTCTTTAATTTTTAAATATATTTTCCCTTAATACCTTGAAAATCTTTATAATAGCTACTTTGAAGTTTTTGCTACATTTAATATTTGGGCTATCTGAATGTCAGTTTTTAATAAAATACTGTTCTTTTTGACTATGGGTAAAATTTTTCTATTTTCCTTGGATGCCAGCTAATTTTTTTATTGTTTAATGAACATCATGAATAATATGGACTGGACTATGGTATAGATAACTGGACTATGTTCTCTTTTATCCTCTAAAGAGTGTTGAATTTTATTCTAATAGGCAATTCTGTTACTTGCTGACTACCTTATACTTTTGTATGCTAGCTTTTTACATTTTATTAGGGTAACAAATTCAAGGGTGTTTCCCAAGCTCTTCTAACTTGGTGAGACTCAACCTCCAAATTCTGCCTCCCCATGATTTTATCAGAGTTTGGTGCCAGTCTTTGTTAGGAAGTGCCTTCACTCTCAAGCATGGTTCTTATTCCTACAGTTTAATAATTTTGGTGTCTCACCAGGATATTTAGAATTTTAAGGAGGTATCCTATCCTGCTGAGCTGAAATTCTAGCTTCCTTCATCACTACTGGAACTCTACTATCACTTTTCTGTTCTTAACCTCATAGAGCAGAAAACAGTAAACCTCAAGTAGTTTCATCTTATTCTTGTGCAGCCTAATTTCTAGGTATAGGATACACATAAGTGCCTATAACCCTTCTCTGTATAGGTCTTTCCTCTGCCGTGCTCTGTCCTGCAGACAGACCCTTTTGCTGCCTCAAATGTTATTATTTATTTCCTTGGCTCAGCCGAAAATCCATGTTCTGCTTGGACTCCAGCTTACTATGCTTGTATACGGCAAATGCTCCCAGACAGGGAGACAGACTGATAATGGAGCTCACTTTATGAGTTACAGTCTTGTCCTGTTTATTTTCATTCCTGGAAACTGTAACCTCATATAATTTGTCCAATTTTCTGGTTGTTTATAATAGAAAGGTTGGTCCTTTTAGTATTTCCCAGATAAATTTGAAGGTTTTAGCAATGCCATATCACAACATTCAAAAGATTTTAAGGAAGACATGAGTTGTACAACGCATGTATTTCAAAGACATGGTTAACATATGTGGTTAAATATATGATGATGTTTGAATTAGAAGTAAAACAAATTAGTATAAATAAAAAAACAACAAATAATATGCTACGATACAGGTAAACTGAGTCAAAAAGTAGGCCAAAAACTTTAAAACAATGTTTTAAATTTAATTTGAATGAAAATTTAGGTATGGGATTGAAACTTCTAAATTTTCTTTCTTTCCAATAGTTTCATTCATTCTCTCCCTAATTTTTTCATTCAATAAGTATTTATTAGTAGTATAGTATGCATGAGGAACTCCTGTGGGTGCTGGGGGGAGGTTCTAGGTTCTGAGCTCAATATATTATAATCTTATTGTCTTTTTACAACTGTACCACCAATTTTTCCAGTAAATATTTAAATATGGTGCATTCTCCCTTGTTTATTTACTGAAAATAATCTATTAATGTGCACACAAAGAAGATTACCTTTTAAAAGGTTTCTGTACTTTTAAATGAGTTAATGCATTTGCCTGTGAACTGATAGTGCATTGGAATTGTGTTACTGATATAGCAGTAAATGAAAGGCTAACAAGCTGAAATAAGACATAGCTGAGTGGTTGTTAAGAGACACCTTAACGGCCTGAAATATTCATTCAACAAATGACTGGTGTTTGCTCCTATGGAACACACATTATAATGTGGAGACATTCAACAAGCAGGAATATAGTTTCTGAGTTTGATAATATTCTGAAGAGGTAATCTCTAAAAAAGAAAAAAAAGAGAGACCTGAAGAACAAGATAGAGCTAGTGAAGCAAACACCTTCAGAGAAGACTTTTCCAGAACTAGAGTTTTCCCTTTTCCCCCTAAACTCTCCCAACCACCTCATACCACAGGCCGGGGAACACCGAGGGCAGTAGACTGAAGCACTGACTTTTACTGTCAAAGACTCCCTACCATAACTGACAGGTCACAGGAAGGACCACAGATGATCTGTCCCCTATGCCATATTGGCATTAACTGAAGGCTTCATACTTAATTATTATGAATATATTAATATTTTAAATATTACTTGTTTACAAAACAATAAACTTAAATTTTTACTCATCTTTCCTTCTTTCCCACATCTCATTCTTTTTTGAATTCATTCTTTTCTTGCTGGATTTTAATACCAAAAATTCTTTTTAAAATATTCTTTGTGAAATCAACTTTTGAAATAGAGAATTTTTTTGTTGTGTCCTCATGATTAAATGTACATTTGTCTGCAGGCAAATTTCTTTTTCAAGATACTTTTCCTTTAATATTTTGAATACATTACTCCATTATCTTTCTGCATGTCAAGTGGTAGGAAATTTGTTGTCAATATAATTCTAAATCCCATATAAATGACCTGCTTTATCATTAGAGAAGGTTTTTGAATATTTTTGTTCCTTGATGCTCCTAAATTTTATTAAAATTTATTACAGCATATAGTAGATGACTTTTTCCCCCTAACCTATTGTTGTTGTCACTTCATGAGCCTTTTCACTCCAAAGCTTAGCTTTTTTTCTTTCTAATTCAAAAGAAATTAGTTACTTTTATATTTAGCTTAATTTCTCCACTTGATCTTTTCTTTTCTTCCGAGCTTTCTAGTAGGCAGATATGTATACTTTTGATTCTGTCCTCCACATCTCTTAAAATTTCAATTCATATTTGTGTCCTCTACTAGAAGAGTTCCTTACCCAGATCTTGCAGCCTACTTACTCACTCCTGGGCTGGGTCTATACTGTAGATTTAATCTAGTAAATTAGTTATTTATTTTACCAATTATATTTTTATACCAATTATCACCAATTGTTTTTTCTTCACTGCTATTTTTTTCTTCTTTATATTTCTTATATCATTTCTGCTTCCTTGAAGATCAAATTTTGTGTATTTAAAATCTTATTCTCTGTTTCTTATTACTCCTACCTAATGTGGAATAGATTATTTCATTGTCTTCTTTTTTCCATAATAGTTTTGCTCCTGATTTTGCATCTTTTATTCCTATGAGACCTCTAAATGCCTTGTCTAGTATTACCTATCAGAATGAAGATAGTCTAGGCCCTTGCTTGTGCTCCATAGGCAAAGATAAAGGTTCAGTTTTTCCCTGTTGATTATGATGTTGGCTGTGGGTTTGTCATATATGGCATTTATCATTTTTAGGTAAGTCCCATGTATGCCTATTTTGTTAAGTGTTCTTATCATAAAAGGGCACTGAATTTTGTCGAATGCTTTTTCTGCATCTATTGAGAGGCTCATATGATCTTTGTTTTTATTTCTATTTATGTATTGATTTACATTTATAGATTTGTGCATGTTGAACCATCCCTGCATCTCTGGGATGAAGCCCACTTGGTTGTGATGAATTATTTTCTTGATAAGCACCTGAATTCAGCTTGCTAGGATTTTATTGAGAATTTTTGCATCTATATTCATAAGGGATATTGGTCCGTAGTTTTGTTTTTTAGTTGAGTACGTTCCTGGTTTTGGTATCTGGGTGATTTGGGCCTCATAGAACATGTTGGAGAGGATTCCTTCCATCTCAATATTGTGGAATAATTTCTTCAGGATAGGCACAGGTTCTTCTTTGTAGGACTGGTAAAATTTCAGTATGAAACCATCTGATCTGGGACTTTTCTTTTTAGGAAGATTTTTTATTGCTGCTTCAATTTTGGTACTTGATATTGGTCTGTTCAGGAAATTCTATTTCTTCCTGATTAAGCCTAGGGAAGCTGTGTGTTTCTAGAATTTGTCCATTTCCTTCATGTTTTCAAGTGTATGTGCATAGAGATTTTTATAGTATTAATAGACAATATTTTGTATTTCCATGGTATCAGTTGTAATTTCTCCTTTGTCATTCCTGATTGAGCTTATTAGAGTCTTTTCTTTTCTGCTTCAGTTAATCTAGCATGAGGCATATCAGTTTTGTTTCTTTTTTCAAAGAACCAACTTTTTGTTTTATTAATCTTCCATATAGTTTTCAGACAAGCAAAGACTGAGGGAACTCATCAAGACAAGACCTGCCCTCCAGGAAGTACTCAGAACAGTGCTATACATGAATCAGGACAATAGACACTCACCATTGTAAAATCATCCATAAACTAAAGGTCAAAGGCTAGATACCACAATGGCTCAAGAGAGAAAACAAAGTAACAAAGTTCTACTGAACAGGATGAACAGAAATCTGCCCCACTTATCAATTCTTTCAATAAATATAAATGGTTTGAACTGCCCACTAAAGAGACATAGGCTGGCCGAATGGGTAAATCAATATATATAAGCCAAGTATCTACTGTCTTCAGGAAACACATCTAACCCACAAGGATGCATTCAGACTCAAGGAGACGAGATGGAAAACAATTTTCCATGCATATGGAAACCAAAAAACATCTAACATAACAGTTTTGATTTCAGATAACTTAGTCTTCAAATCAACGAAAGTAATGAAAGACAAAGATGGTCACTATATAATGGTGAAGGGTACAATTCAACAAGGAGGCATAACAATTCTAAATATTTATGCATCTAACTGAGGTGCACCCAGATTCATAAAGCAAATCCTACTTGATCTAAGCAAAATGAGAAACAGCAGCACTGTAATAGCCAGGGTCTTCAACACCTCTGTGACAGGACAGGACAGATCCTCCAAATAGAAAATAAACGAAGGAACAATGGACTTAAACAGAACTTTAGAAAAAATGGGCCTGAGAGACATTTATAGAACATTCTGTCCCCAAACCACTGAATATACATTTTTCTCATCAGCTCATGGGACATTCTCTGAGACTGACCATATCCTAGGCCACATAACATGTCTTAACAAATTAACAACAACAACAACAACAAAAAAGAAATTATACCATGTATCTTCTCAGACCACAGTGGAAAAAAATTAGAAATCACCTCCAACAGATCCTCTTATCTCCACACAAGGTCATGGAAACTAAACAATCTTCTGCTGAATGATTATTTGGTTAAGGAGAAAATTAAGATGGGAATCAAAAGATTCTTTGAACTAAATGATAGAAGAGACATAAGTTATCAAAATCTGTGGAATACAGCTAAAGTAGTCCTGAGAGGAAAATTTATATCCATAAATGCCTACATCCAAAAGATAGAAAGACCACAAATCCATAATCTAATGAATTGTCTCAAAGAACTGGAAAGAGTTGAACAAATCAATCCCAAACCCCAAAGAAGAAAAGAGATAACAAAGATCACAGTAGAACTAAATAAAATTGATAATAAAAACACTATATGGAAGATAGATAATATTTTACATATTTATGGGTTATATGTGAGTGATTTTTACATGCAAAGAATGTGTAATGACCAAGTCAGGCTATATCCATCACCTTAAGTATTAATCATTTCTATATGTCTTTCTGAATTGCTTTGCATTCACTAGGTGATACCATGTACTCTCTTTTATAAAAATATCTTAACTTGACCTTATTTGATCTCTGGGATCTATCTAATTTTGGTTATGTGTTTGATTTGATGAAACTTACCATTGAGAAAATAGTAGTTCCAATTTTCATTCTGAATATTATAACATGCTAAAAAGGAAATATAGAATGCACAATCCTAGTACAAACATTTTCAATTAGAGGTGAGAGTAACAGTCATAGGAAATATTTTACTTGGTAAAACCCTATCTGCCATCCACTGTTATGGAAAGGAATTAAACTATGAAGAATTTCTTTAGTTAAGTATTTCAATAGATATAGCAGTTTTACTCATATGTAGCCTATATAATACTCCTAGTCATAGGAAATATTGGTAATTGTAGCAGGCAGTCCCTAAGGTGACACTGAAGCCTAGCTCCTGGTTTTTATGTTGTGTAATACCCACCATTGAGTGTAAGGAAAAACTGTGACTTATTTCTAACTAACAGAATCTAGCAAAAGTGATGAGATGTCACTTCCATGATTGTGTTATGTTATCTACGGTTCCATTTTAGCAGACTGAAGATTAAGATTATTCTTATAAGCTTGATGAAATAATTAGCCAGCCATCTTTGAGAAGCCCATATGACAAAGAATTACAGGTGGCTTCTAGGACCTGCAGACATATTCCAGGACCTAAATGTAGTCTCCAGCCAATAGCCAACAAATTTCAAGGCCCTCTATCACACAACCACAAGAAATTAATTCTTCCAATAACTTGAATAAGCTTGGAAGGGATTCTTTCCCCATTTGAGCCTCTAGATAAGAACATACCCCAGCCAACACTCTGACTGCTGTCTTATGAGGAACAGATGATCTAGCTAAACCATGATTTGAATACTGACATTCAGAAACTGTGAGATAATAAATGTGTGTTGTTTAAAGATGTTAAGGTTGTAGTAATTTGTTATGTAGAAATAAGTAACCAACATAGTACCCTCAATCCCACTGTGCTTAGCAATAAGATCTCTTAAGATCTGTGATTAAACCTCTTATTATCTTTTTAAAATTATTCTAATACTCTAAATGTTCATGGTTCCTGAAAAGGGGGTATGACTAACAGTAATAGTGTGAAGGTTACAGAGATAAAACCATAGATCCAGGATCTCCCTTGATAATCTCATTTTAATTTCATTGCAATATTTTCAATAAAGGTAACTTTTATATGTATATGTGTGTATATATATTAAATATGTGATTTAACCTTCTTAAAATAAAATCTGTATTCACAGCTTTTATTGCAGGTGAAGTAATATGATTATTTCCAATGAGATGCAAGCAGAAAGGGTGTCTAAAATTATTGGGAAGTGTCCTCAAAGGAGTTAGTTTTTACTTTTGGCTGAAATGTAGAAGTAATAGCTGAATTTAAGTAGCTGTTAGGACTACGAGATGGGCCATTTATTGATGACAGTTGAGCAATAAGATGGAAGAAGCCTGAATCCTTGAGGACTTTGTGGAACAGAGCCATTCTGCTACTTTCTGAAATGATATATCAAGGATTTAACCTGAGTGAAATAATTTTCTATCCTGTTTAAATTGTGGTGACTTGGAGTTTACTGACACTTTCAGCTGCTCTGTAAATATTAACATATATAATTAACTTGTGAATCATAATATAATATCACAGCCTGCACCTCTCTATTTGGGTAAAGTACAAAGATCAACATACCCCTGGTAAAGTCATACACAGAAATCACACACAAAAGTCACAATAACTCTAGCAGAGAAATACACAAAGGGATAGGATTTCAGAATAAAGTAACATGGGAACAAAGGCAGACTCTTGGAAATGTGTAATGATTTAGTGGAAGGCAGCATAGTCTAATTTGAACAGACTTTGGAGTAACTGGTAAAATTGAGGGAAAAATGATGCTATATATTTTCTTTGAGAAATTTATGAACAGTTTGATGGATTATGACAATGAAGAATTTGCACAACATTCAATAGGCCATGAAGAGCATCAACATTTCTCCCTTAAGAGCAAGATATATCTTCTAAGAAAAGAAAGCCCAGCAATATAGAAAATGGACTGAAAGACAAAGAGGTTAAAAGTTTTGGGATCAGATAAAATCATATCAGAAGAGACTACTAGGCTTAATAAGGGCAATAGGAATAAAAATACAATTATTATTTCAAGACACTACACAAATATAAAACTGGTAAGATTTTTGAAAGAGAGTATTTATTATTTGATTTCTGATATCTAATCCAGTACCTGATACTTAGTAGGTACACAGTAAATAGTTATTAAATACTTTCCTGATTATAAAAATTTTATCAGTTGAGAGACAGTACCTATTGGTTGTTTTCTACCTAATTATAATTTATGGTTATGTAATATAAAGTTTTATAGAATATATATCTATTATTACCTTTTGAAAAAGACATCACTCCTTTAATATTTTTTATTTGTAATAATCTAAAAATGTCTCTATTGATGAAACTCTTAAACGTTTTACAAGTCTAGGTATATATAACTCTGTACATGTAGTTTCTGGAAGTTAGGGCATTCTGCTTTTATTTCTATAAAGGGAACATTGATTGCTATTTTATTTTTCTCATGTTCTTTGACCTAAAACCTAGTTTAATAAATGCTTATGCTTATATTTTTATGATAGTTTTCACATTTTATTTAAGCAACTAGTCAAAAAAGCTAAATAGAAAAATTCTCCTTTTTTCATATTATTCATTTCCTTACCCAACTTGTTAATAAATCTTAATCTCCTGATACTCATAAACATTCCAATAGAAACATCTCATCAGAGAAAAGTATGTTAAAGGAAAGAAATATGAAGAAAATATGGTTAGTGGGAACACAATTAGAATAACTTAGAACTAACATCCTGATTGCTAAATACTTAGAAACATTAGAACAATTTGAAAGACATAGATAATTTTAAACTTTATAAATAAATGCTGCATTTTACTGAAAATGATTTTGTTATTCATGTTCAAAAAAGACTAAAAGTGCATCTTTCTTAATCTCTAGTACTGCCAAAAGATTTTCTCATCTGGTCTGCTGCATAATCAAACTATTGGAAATACCTTGTCTTCACTATATTGTATAATGGGTATAACATCTCAATGTTGACGCATCGCTTGGGGTCTTTGCCAATGTATAGCCTAAACCAATACAGACTTCTGAGACAGGTGGCCTATGACACTTCTCAGGTTGCTTTTCCTTACTGACTACCTCTTGCAGTTACATGCTTGTTCCAATTACCTCTTGAGGAGGCAAAATCAACCCCTGCTTATAGCTGTGCTGAGTTTTGAGAAGTTGTACACCCAAAGTTCATGGGTCTAGCCTTCTTAGGGTGACAAAGCTGAGGACAGCTGGCAAGACAGTTCTATTCAACTTGCATTTTAAAGAGAGAGGTTCTTTGGAATAGTGAGTTGTAATATGTATTAGTTATCTAAGACTGCCATAACAAATTGCCACAAACTTGGTAGCTTAAAATTAAAAAAAAGTATTTTTTCACAGTGCTGGAAGTCAGATGTCTGAAACCAAGGCCTTAGCAGGAACCTCCTTCCTACAGAGGCTCTAGAGGAGAGTATATTCTTTGCCTCTTAAGCTTTTGGTGGCTCCAGGGGTTCTTTGGCTTGTGAATACATAACTACATACTCATATTCCCTCCTCCTCTTTTCTCTCAAAACTCCTGCCTCTCTGTGATAAGGATACATGTTATTGCATTTAGGGCCCACCTATATGATCGAAGATAAGCTCCTTCTCTCAAAATCCTTACCTTAATCCCATCTTTTGCCATACAAGGAAATATTCACAAGTTCCAGGGATGAGAATATAGACATATCTTTTTTGGGGGACACCAGTTAACCTACTATGAAATATATTGTTCATTTTCAACTTAAACCATACTTTCACCCTCTCTGTAGTCACCTTTCCTCCCAGTTTAAAAAATAATTTTCAGCAAGTTTTCTTTCACTCGATCAATCGTTACTCTTTTGGCCATCCTCAATCTATTTAATCACTTTAGATTTACTGGATTCTTTTCTGGATCAAGCTATGTGATGGAATATAACATAGAATAATATTCAGTCATGTAATGCAAGAATGAACCTAGATGTCTTGAAGTATTTAAAAATAGTTTTTCAAAAGGTAAACGTTGAATAATTTTGAACCTGAGATAATGTGAAACATATTCCAGTTAAGTTATCTGCTATAATAGTACAGAACTATCTATCAAAATAGAAATATTTATATGTACATGTTGATATATAAATACATATAGATAAGTGCCTGGAATTTCATATATACAAATGGGTTTATTCTAATAAATCAATATGCCATATTAACCTTCAGAACTTGTAAAAATTCCCCCATACAAGAATATGGTAAGTGGTATCAGGATTCCTACCATAGCTCATGAAGCTTAGTTAAACCTCAGAAAACTGCTATAACTTCACCACAATAATATTAATAAACAAAATATATGCAAAAACACTGTATCTTGTAGCAATGTAGTTAATATCCTCTAAAATGTACAGTGAACTACAAGCTAGGCTGGTCCCTGTTTCCAAAATACTTTTGCTTACTTCGTTCTTTTTCCTATCAGAAAAATATTCTCACAGTCCCTGTTATGTCTCAGTAAACAAAACTACATTTTCTCATCCCCATACTCTCACACATATCACACACACAATAAAAAATGAGAAAAGATTAATGAGCTTTTAAACTTTCTTGGGAGATAAGTATAGGTGTCCTTGTGTTTTAGTTCAATTCTGCACATTTTGGTGTGCAGTGAGATCGTGTCCACTTTTGGGTGATTATACAACATTCATGGTAAGTGAAAGAGTAATCTTGAATTTGTTAAAGTGAGTGTAAAAATTAAAATTTAAAATGTTCTTAGTTAATTTGGATCTGAAGAAGTAAAGAGAACTGTCTTGAAGGATCTATTTTCTGGATAAAAATATATGCATCTTTGTATATTTCTATTCCCTGGCTCTCTTTTGTTAGCATCAAAGAGTTTTGAATTATGGGAAATTCATAAGAATATTAATTTTGATATATTTTAGTAGGTAAACTAATTGGTCTTTCAATGTTCCATATGATATATTTTCCTGGATTATCCTATATTTGGCACTCATTTCCTTTTCTTCAAAACTTCACATTGTATGTGAAGATCTTCAGACAATAAGGTTGACCTGAATATTGAAAAGTGCACACTGGAAACAAATCAATGCATTACTATTTCCTCTCCTTTAGGAGGCAACCCAAGCAGGTTTATTCCTTTTCATAGCTATCAAAATCAAGGTCTACTTGCTTCACCCCATGGATCTGGAATGAAAGAATGGAGCTTCATCTTTTATCTGGTCTCAGCTTCTTTTTCAAAAAACAGAATTTGGATCACATGATAGGGAGCAAATGAAAATCATGCAGAGGCGGCATGGACCTAAACTTTGTAGCATAAAGTCAGAAAGCAGTGTCTCCATAGGCCAAAAAGACGGAAGAAAGCGATGTAATTAATTTTATAGAGTATTTTTGTTTGGAGGGATTAATGAATGAAAGCAAGGCACTCTATTTGTACTAATGTGTGAGAAATATTTGCCTTTAAAAGATTTGTTTTGCTTTGGGAAACAATATATAAGCAAGAATTGAAAGTAAGCCATGCCATTTAAGTTACCCCATTGAGCAATAGACCTCATTCTCTTTCCCTTGTAATTATTCCAAGGTATAAAAATTAGCAGTTAGATCATCATGTAAGTAGTACTGTCCTAAGGACTTTTAGCTTTGTGTCAATAGTATTTTTAAGAATCAAAACAGAAAAGCCCTAAATTCAACTGAACCTTAATAAAAGGAACTGTGAAACCTAGAGGCGGCAAGTTCCAGCAGGGACAACATCTTCATGTTCTTTGGTTAGTCAAGTGTATTTTATGTATCTAATATTACATTTCAAGAAACAGTAATAGCTTGAGTCAATTCGTATTTAGAGAGTTTCCTCACAAGTAAGAACTTATCACTAAAAATTTGCAATATTAATAAATGAGTTTTAAGTTTAGAACATTTCACATATTTTTATGATTGCTTTTCAGATAATACACAATGTCCAGTTTCTTCTTTTATTAGCACGAATACTTCAACTAGTAAAAGTAACTTTACCTATGACAAAATAACAATGAATAGGAGTATTTGCTTTTAATGTATGCCTAAAACATAGCTCAAAAATAACACTTTAGTATATGGATTATAAAATAATTTAATATACTTAAATTATAATTTAAATAAGTATGTAAGAATAAAGAAATTATTTGAAAGATAATAGTATCAAAATTATCAATAATTATCTCTATCTTATTATACGTCCGATACGACTATATTGTTTTTCCTTGGAATATTTGTGAACACATGGAAAGCCATAGGCAAAATGGAAAGTCACTATATGGTGACAAATAGTAAATAAATAAATAAACAAATAAATAAGGAAAAAAACCCTTCATTCTTTCTACTATTAAGAAAACCAGAGCAGGTGTCTGTTGTCATGTGATTTTAGAATTGCAGAAGGAAAAAAACATATTAATGTGAAATTTGATCTAAATAAAGCTGGTTAATACCAGAATTTGTCTCTTTATATTACTGAAAATACTCAAAATAGCCAACTTCACCACTATCTCCAGTTGAATTCAAATAAACTTCTGTATAACTTTATAGGCACAAACACTATTTTAACTATTAAAAGATTTGCCTTGAAAATAAATAAGTAGAAGTTCTACTTACAGCAGTCAAGCTGTTCCATGCTCCATTGATTTATAAAATGCTTTAATTCTTAAAATGACATAGGCCTAAGACTTCTTGGTCATATATATTACTATATAAATATTTGAAATCCTACCTGTAACCAGAAAGCTGCATCTCCCGGCTCCAGCTTCATTTATAATGCTACAATTATAAACGCCATAGTTTTCATTGGAAAGACTCTTCACTGGATACTCTGTGTATTCCTGAGAGTCAAACTGACCGGTCCGTAATAATTTATTGCCCAAGCGCCACTCGTAGGTCAGCACCCGTATTGGATAAGCTCTCAGTACTCTGCAGCTCATAGTGACACTTCGGTCCTGTCCTTGCCTGATTTCCAGAAATGCTGGTTCCACAGCAGGGGGATCTGCAGAAAAGATATGTTAAAACAGATGAAAGATGTGACTTGCAATAAGCCAGTGGCTATTCTTATTATGAGAAGCTATTTTTGAGAACACAGACAGCAATAGGGAAGGACAATAAGAGGTGGGTAGAGAACATGTTTAGGCCCAGGAATTTTAGCTTGCTTCGGAAAATGTGATGTCCAGAGCATGGGCAGTGAACGAGCCTCATTGCTTTACAAAAGCATTTGCAGCTAAAACTAGCAGAATTAATTTTTTTTTTCATTCTAGCTGCTTCCCAGAAAAAACTGTCCCGACTGTGTTTGTGTACTGTCAGTAGACAAATGGTGTTCCGCATATGAAATGCAGAGTAAAGCTGGGGCTCCAAACTACTATGAGAATTTGAAACAGATAATGCTTTAGGTTCAAGTCAGTGAATTCTAATTATTCCCACGCGAGGCTCAGTTTTGGGTTTCTGGGCACCCATTATTTAATAAAATAGGTAACATGATTATATAAATCTATTTTCTAAATTATTTGGTCTAACCTTATTTGGCTTCAAGTCATAAATATTCATGGGTAAAATGTAAGCACGCTATTCCGTTTGTTTTTCATAATATTGGTCTCCTTTCTCATTGCCAATCTGTTGACTGGTCCTTCTTACTTCTTTCAGCAAATATTTATAAACTACCCTATTAATTCTAATATTATTCTTTCACTTAATTTTTGGTTTGGGGAACTTTCTTAAAAATGGTAAGAATTTTAAAAAATGTACAAGAAAAACAATACCTACTTTCATGTACTTCATGGGCTAACACGGAAGGCAGCCATTTAAAAAGCTAAATTACGAAACTTA
This sequence comes from Lemur catta, assembly GCF_020740605.2. Classification (NCBI taxonomy): domain Eukaryota; kingdom Metazoa; phylum Chordata; class Mammalia; order Primates; family Lemuridae; genus Lemur; species Lemur catta. Next base: position 47,375,499 of record NC_059128.1, on the reverse strand, counting down.
AGTGTGAAAAATAATTTCAGGGTAGTCAGCAAACAGAAGTGAATGACACAATGAGGATTGATTGCATCTCAAGAAAGATGATATTTGAGCTGTGTCTCCCAGGATATGAAGGAAACGATAGGTGGGTAAGCAGTAAGACAGGGCATTCCAGGTACAGAAATGGGTATAAGCTAGAGAGGAGGGATTGTTCAGAGAAATACAAATGGATAAGCATAACTGATGAACAAAAGGCCATGAGGGCTTGGGGTAAAGGAAAATTAAGATGGAAAGAAAGGCAGAGACTCCGTTCAAAGATACTTGAATGTCATGCTATGGAGTTTAAATTTATTACTGGTATTGGGTGAGAGGTCTTTTAAAATTTTTAAATAAAGAATTTGTATGCTCAAATTAATTTTTTAGGAAAAATATTGTAACAAATAGGAGATGCAAAAACTACATAGTAAAGAGACTAGTTGCAGAGAAAATATCACTGGTGAAAGCCTGAACAAAGGTGAGGTCAGCAGGATCTCATGATGCCTTAGACAAGGAAGTGGATAATCGTGTCAGTTATGAAGTCGGGGAAGAAAAGGAGAGGCAGTTTGAGGTATGGTGGACATGTTGATTTTGTGCACCTGTGAATCACATACCTAGTAGCAAAGTGTTTCTTCATTACAAAACATATGCATTATGTTTTATTATCTCTTTGCTTTTGATTTTTTGCTTAACTAAATTGTGGTCAGAGAAAATAATCCATATTTTTAATCCTCTGAATGTGTTGACAATTGCTGTACGGGACAATACATGATAGATTTCTGTCCTGTATGTGCTTGCAAAGAAGGAAGAGCCTGCAGTTTTGGAGCACAGTATGTACCTATTGGGTCAAGTCTGATAGTTAAGTTGTTTAAATTATCTAAATAGTTGTTTATTTATTTATTTATTGCCTACTTATTCTAGTTGGATTAACTTAGGAGAGTCTATGAAACCCTTTTCAAAGTGTATTAGTTTAAAAAAAAATCTTGTAGTTCTGTCTCCTTTTTGCTTTAACTATTTTGAAGCTATGCTATTAAATTACATATAAATTTTAAATTGCTTTATGTTGTTCATGTAAGAAGCTTTTATCAGATGAAAGCTTTTAGAGGTAATATCTTTTATCTCTACTTACACTTTATTTTTAAAAAAGTCTATTTTGTCTGGTATTATTATAGCTACACTGGCATTCATTTAGTTAGTATTTGCATGTTACATTTTATTCTTATACTTTCAGTATCCTTATATTTTACAAGCATCTCTTTTAAACAGCATGTGTTTATGTTCTATTTTTTCAAAGAGTCTGACAATCTTTTTATTTTACCCAGAGCATGTAGCACTTTATTCATTTGCATTTACTCTAACTGCTTATTTTATACTTCTATTTCATTTCATTTTGTACTACATTTACTATACCTTCTTATTTTGTATTTTCTATTTGTTTTCTGTTGTTTTCTATTGCCTTCTTTTAGATTGATGTATTACATTATTACTCCAACCATTTTCTTGCTACTGGTTGAGTATTTACTTATGCTATTATTTTGATTGTCTTAAAGCTTGCAACATGCATACTCAAGTTATCCAAAAACATCAATCAATACCCTTATCTTATTGAACAAAACAATAATACAAGAACAATTTATTCCTTTTATTCTCATCCTAACATATATTTAAAAGAAATATATTATACATTATTATCATTTTATACCTGCACTATTTTATAAAAATTTATTGATATACGCTAGCTTACTTGCCCTTCATTTCTTCTTTCATTATAGACCTTCCGTCAGTGATCACTTCCCTTGTGTTTAAACTCATTATTTGGAACTCTCTATATATCTTTAGTGAACTTTCTGATAGTAATTTTCTAAAAAACATATTTTAGCTTATGGAGCTGTGAAATCAAGAGCTCTCAATGCTATGACCAAAGATTGAAGTTCCCCATAGGATACTATAATCACTCGATGGTGCTATGTTTTCATGAGGAGAGATAAGACTTAGCCACTCATAATCATGAGATAATAATCCATGATTAGTGATATGGGAAAGGAATTAAGCATATCAAAGTTAAAATATATGTATATAATATATTTTATCCTCATTATTAAAAGATATTTTTCTTGTACACAGGTTTATAGGTTGGTAGTTTATTTTAAGTACATCATTATATAATTCCTCTGTCTTTAGATGGCCATTGTTGGTGGAGATAGGTGAGCTCAAAGTCTCACATTTTGAAGTGAATGTCTTTTTTTTTCTCCAGCTACTTTCAAAATCTCTTTGTGTTTGGTGTTCCACAGCCTCAATATGCTTTTAGGTATGGGTGTCTTTCTACTTACAGGTTTGGTGTTTTTTGGTCTTCTTAAATCTGTTGATTTAAAGTTGGTGTCTTTCATCTGGGGAAATTTGGAAAATTCTCATCATACGCTCTTCAATAGTACCTCCGTTCCCTTTTTTATATCCTTATTTGATGATCCTTTTCATTCTGTCTTCCATGTCTTTTAACCTGTCTTCCAGATTTTCTGGGTTTTTTGGTTGTTGTTTTTCTGTACTGCATTATGAATACATTCTTCTGATTTAATTCAGTTCATTAATTCTTTACTTCTGCTTAATCTGCTAAACATTCATTGTGTTTTTAATTCCAATAGCATAGTTTTAACACATAAATTTTCTGTGTTCTTTTTTGTTATCTGCTATGCCATTTTTTATGTTTCTTCATTATCTGAAAATGTAGTCAAGCTTGTCTTTTATTTCTTTAAACAAAGTAATTGTTTTAAACTGATAATTCCAAGTGAAGTTTTGAGGGTATTTTTCTGCTGGTTTTCTCTAAGAGTACCTTTTTTCTGTGTGTTCTTGATTGATTTTGAGTTTGTGCTGTTTATTATCTTTAAAAATATTTGTGGGATATTTTGGTGGCTAAAAATAGTTTCTTCCTCCAGAGAAGATTTGTATCCACAGGCAACTATGGGCATCACTGTCTAGGACTACATTTATCTGAGTGCATGGCTTGAGGCTTAGTTGAATCATCAAGTGACCTGAATTTTAGTTAAAAATCCACATAAGGGCCAGCTTGTGACTATAACTTCAATCATGGATTCCAACATCATCCCAACCTGGTCACTTCCAAATGACAAGTTTGTGTACTCCTTTGGAAGTAGGAATGTGTAGACTGGGTTTACTTCTGATTTACTCTTACACTGTGTTTATAATTCCTTAAATTCCAACTTCTTGGAGGAAAGGTCTACCAGTAGGCCCCTCCTTCCCCCACTGAATACTTTGAGTTTGGATTTCTGTACCCCTTTCCCAGAGATGCCAACAAAATTTAATCTCAAATTTGCCTATGTTCAACTGAGAGCAAATGTAGCCTCATTGTACTGCTTTCATTAAATTTGACAAGGTATATTTTTAATACATGTTTTATACCTTTTAATAATATTTTTAAAATGTTTCCCAGCATTTTTAGTTATTTTCATTGGAAGATTTTACAGAATATTTTGTTTTGTATATGCCCAGAAACACACCTCTCTGCTGGTCCAGTGGAAATATGGATCTAAAACTCAGAAGAAAGGACTGACTGTAGGTTATAGTTCTGCAGAGATAGCTCAGAGTAAGTATAGACAAAGAAATATAAAACACCAAATTTGGATTTGCTCTTGAATACAAAAGTTATGAGGTTAGAGAAAAATAAAAGCTCCTGTAGAAGAATAAATATAAATAAGCAAAGAGATATGAGAATCCAGAGAGTTCTGTTACAAAAATTAAAGGCATTGCATGTTTCAAAGAACATGAAAGTGGTCAAAAGTGTCAAATGCTATCAAGAAATGAGTTAAGATTGAAAATATATATTTTTTAATAAGTTTAATACCATTTATGATTGTAATTAAAGTATTTTCTATCAAGTATACAGAATCTAGTTTACAGGTTTGGGGCATGAAAACGGATAAAGAGTAGAGAGAGATAAGGAATGACAATTGTTTGTTCAAGAACACTGCCTATAATTAGAAAAGACAGTTGTTTCTATTGATCTACCTTAAAAATATATTAGGAGCTTACACATTTCTTTCCATCTCTACTGCCAATTTCATTATCTCTCACATGGACATCTACAGATTTCCTGCAATATCTTTCCAACAGGACAATGTGCTCCTCTTTTGACATTTTCTCATTCTTCTGAGATTAGCCAGATGTGCTTTTAAAAGAAAAATCAGCTCATGCTTTGTCTTCCTCAAAATACTTTATTGACTCAACCTTGCTTGTAAACCAGGATTACAAGCTTAGCCAAGTTATAGCTCTGGCCATATTCTCAACTATTCTCATCTTGATGACTATGTTCCAGACACATAAATTTTCTTCCTTTTCCAACCTGACAGCGCTTTCTAGATTTTATACCTTTGACTTTGTTCTTTCTGCCTAAGATGTTCTTTCCTTTGATTTTTTAATGGCTGGCTCATTATCATCTTTCAAATTTTACCTCTTTGGAAAACCCATCCTTGATAACCAGTTAGTAACTTATTTCTCACAGTTAATTTTTACTCATCATTGCATTGGTTTCCTGCATACCATTATCATTTGTTCATATCTTGTTTATGTAAGGTCCATTTTGAAGTGGCCTAAAATTCCCCATCCATTGCTTCATCCCATGTATCCATCACAGTATACGGCACTATAGTTGGTGACAGATCATTATTGATTGAATAAATGAATGAATGAATAGCATAAAAGAGTAAATATTTACACAATATCTACAAGATTTCTCTCATCAAGACCTGGGGTATATGTCCATTTCATTAAATCTGGATCAGCTCTGTGATTACTTTCACCAGTAGAATTCAGCAGAAGTGATTCTGAACCAATTTCTGCACCCAGGACATAAGAGACTGGCAGTTTCACTCCCTACTTTTTGAAATACCCACTCTGGAAGGCTTGAACCCCATGTAATATGTGCAACTACTCTTCTGCAGAGACCATGTGAAGAGGCCCTGAGACTATATGAAGGAGAGGGCAGAGTTTAGCTCAGGCTTCCAGATGTCCCCATCAAGGTTCCAGCCATGTGAAACTATCTTGGATTGTCAAGACCAGACCAGCCATCCACTAATTATAATTATTATCATTGGATAAATTAAAATGTGGTTCTTTTAAGTTCCAAAGTATTGGAGCAGTTTGTTACACACCAAGAGATAGCTGAAACAGATACTTCCTATCCTTCAAAATTCAGTGGTTTGACATTATGAGTGGAGATTTTGTATAGTAAGGCAAAAGGACAAAAGGGTAAGACACTGAGAAGGCACAGTTTAGGTGACAGACCAAGCTGGTTCAGGAAAGCAAGAAATTCAGAAGGAAACTAATGGAAGAAGACATTCAACAGATTGAATCACCAGGGCAGCTTAAAAACTTGAAAAGCAAATACATTGAGGACAGGGAGTCTGGAAGCCAGAACACTGCAGTCAAGGAACAGAATTTTGTTGAAATTTAATATTTCAGAGGTAGATAAGTTTGGAGTGATCACAAAGTCAATGATATGCTCATTGGAATGAAGTACTGAAATAGAGTGAAGATTAATGATACTGGAGTCAAATGTAAATAAGTTAAGTGAGTACACATTTGCCCTCAAGTTATATTTGTATTTGCCTAATAAAACTAAAATTGTTTTGTAACTGCCTGTCTTTCTTTTTATGAATTTTTTTTAAGTTGCAAAGGTTATAAATGTAATGAATTGCACCTAACAGGAAAATATCCTAAAATATGTATTTACTTTTTTATGAATGATTTTCTGTGAGAACGTTTTGAATAACCTAATGGATTATTTCAAACAGTGAGTTTTTTAGACTCTCTGTATATATTACTATTATTTTTCCACATCTAGAAGTTTCACTATTCAATTATTAATGGCCTATAAGGACATCTGATAGTGTTGGTTTAAAATTCTTCAAATACAGTATGTTTTCATATTGTTTAATACAGTCTGAATTGGAAAGCATCCCTATAATAAAGGTTATTTAAAAGTCTTTCTATTTCAAATGCTGCCCAAACTATTTAGATTCCAGGGTAGATTCTCAACCTAAAAAAGCTAAAGAGTACGAAACTGAGCACACTTATTATAGTCCAATCAAGTCTGCCTATGGAAAATTTCTCCTGATATAAGGTTCACTTTAAGCATACTGGCTATTAATGAGCTCAATGTTTCATTCTTTAGAATACCTAGTGAGAAAGACAGACCTTTGCCGTTATGATTAAATGTATAGAGTGAAGTCTTCGAATATGATGAAAGAAAGCTTCAGGTGTCAAAAAAAAAATAGAGCTCACTATTCTGACAGACTCAGCTTTTCATAGTGTAACAGTTAGCTTGCTTTATCATGAAATATTTAATATAAAAAGTAAAATAAATGAGATTATGAGAAAAAGTCCACTTAGATATGAAATGCTTAAAAGTAGGATTGCTTAAGAGAAATAAATAGGGGCTTGTGTTTTTATTAAGGAAACAAAATGATTCTTAGAATATACATTATATTATACAGGATTTATTCATTTATATTACCAATAAAATACCTGGTTGGGAAGTCTATTTGTCAAACTATCTCACCAAATATATATAGAAGGGTGATGATTATAAAAATACAAATAAAATTATATTTATTGACATTTTGCAAATTTAATACTAAATATTATATTAAGATATTCATATGGATTATCTTTTTATAATAATAACCCATTTTATAGAAGAGACTGAGGAACCGAGAAATTAAGCAAAGTCACCCAGCTAAAGAGTAGCAGACTAAGGATTCAAACAAAGCAATCTGATTCCAGAATATGTACTTTTAATAACAACCTATGCTTCATCATTTCCTATTACAATTACCACCAATGTTTCATGAGTTAGCTTTCTCCCTCAAAGAGGACTTTGAAAATCTTGCCCCATTGATTATACAGAGTTATCAATTAAAATAGAGGTTGACCTACTCACACCATCTTTTAGAATGCACAAGCTTAATTAAAGGTAAAAAAAATAGAAATCATGCTTTTTGGAAAGCATAAAAGTACTGTAACAAAACTGCTGAGTTAAAGAAAAAAATATCATTATGAGATTTTAAACCAGATTCAAATAGTAGTTTATATAGTGATGTACTGTGTTAATATATATTAGTATATGTAAGCAGAATATTAGTTGTCTGGAGGTAAAGGTATAAACTTTTAAAGAAATTAAGAATTTTGATTGGAATAAAGCCAATAAGTAACAAGTGCTTAAATTAATTCTGATTTTAGCACTTTCTTTTCTTGTACCTATTGGTTCAAGATGTCTGGCAAAGGTTCCAAATAGGGAGTAGTTCTAATGTTTAAATCTGTATATAGATGTCTAATTTATTATTTGGAATAAATAATGCATGAAAAATGTGTATTAGTGTGTATTTCTTAATAAGGTGATCAGAGATTAGTTCATAGGTTCTTTTTGATATTGTGGATGAATAAATTTTTCCTTTTATTTCTTGAAAACAATTGCCAATTTCAATGAGCACTAGTAGGCAAAGCAATCTCTTTGATTTTAAAAATAATTAAAGATGTTTAAATATATAATAAAATCTTTAAACTATTAATATTAAAAAACATTAATATAACACTTTTAAATCTTTAAGGCAGTATGAGACCACATACATTTTATATGGACAGGAATGCCTTCAGTCACTTACAGTTAAAGGAACAAAATGCCTGATTGTTTGGTGAAATTTCGTGTAAGAACAATCCTAATTTAATCTTAAGAGGAACAATGCTAAATATGCATACATTAGAATAATTTTTTCTAAAGTCATTTCTTCTCAAGTCAAAAGCCTGCCTAAGAAAACACTTGTCTTCTGCTTTTTTCTTGGATTAAAGGGATCTAGGAAAATTTTGCTCTTCATAATTAACAAATCCAATATTTACAGGAGAAAATCTAGGAGCTGGAGTATTATGTCAGTGAATTAAATCATTCCATTGTCCAATAAAAATAGTTAAATTGTTACAATTACTGTCTGACAACCTTTCTCTCCATGGAAGTGCTGGGAGGGTGGTGTGCCCAAAGAGGGCATGGAAAACCAGCACCCCCCACACATTGCTCTATGGGTCTTTTCTATTTATTTGGCTGTTCCTGAGTTGTACCCTTTACAGTAGTCCCCCCTTATCCATGGGGGATACATTCCAAGACCCCCAATGGATGCCTGAGCTTGGGAATAGTACTGAAGCCTATATATACTATGTTTTGTCCTATATACACATACCTATGATTATGTTTAATTTATAAATTAGGCACAGTAATACCATGTGTAATGATCAAAACATCACATGTACCCCCAAAATATAGACAAGTATTAAGTACCCTTAATAATCAAATACAAAAATTTTAAAAATCAAATAATGATATTTATTTTTATCCTGGAAAAAAATTAGGCACAGTAAGAGATTAGCAACAATAGCTAATAAATAAAATAGAACAATTATAACAATATACTATAAAAAAGTTATATGAATGTAGTCTCTCTTTCTCTATCTCAAAATACTGTAATATTTTTAGACCGCAGTTGAATTCAGGTAACTGAAACTGTGGAAAGCGAAGCCTATGGTATAATAAACCAATAAATATAATTAAAATATTTTCTTAAGTTCTATGAGTTGTTCCAGCAAATTATCAAACCTAAGTTAGAAGGGGTTGTCATAGGAATCTCTGAATGTATAACTGGTAGTTTAGAAGTGTGAGTGGCAACCTGAGATTTGTTGACTGGCATCTGAAATAGGGGCAATCTTGTGGGACTGAGCCCTTCAGCTCATGAGATCTGTGATAACTCAGGGTAGTTATTGTGGGAATTGAACTGAATTGTTGAACACCATTTGGTGTAGGAGAATTGATGAATTGATGTGGAAAACACACCAAGTATTTGGTGTCAGAAAGAACAGGAGAATTGATAATCAAGTTTTAAAATAAGTCCAATTTATTCAGTAGAGAAGGATATGAAAAATGATGTACCTGGGAAAAGATATTGTGAAGTTTGTAGGCTCTAGCTAAGTGAATATAATGAAAAAGGATTGGGACAGCTAAGATTTTTAAGGCTAATCTACTCAGTATGACTGTGCTAGCACATTTCACATACGTATTACCTCATTTAATCCTCACAACTTTGTAAAGCATTATAATTGTCTCCTTTTTACAGATAAGGAAACTAAATCAGAGAAATTATGTTCTCAAGCATGCCACACATCCCAGATAATAGACTTTAGATTCAAATCCAAATCATGTGACATCAACATTCCAAACTATAAAACTCCTAGAAAATAACATGAGGGAAAAGGTGGATGACTTTGGGCTTGGTGAGGCCCTTTTAGATATAACACAAAGGGGAATGGTGTGTGAAAGATATAACTCGTAAGCTGGACTTCATTAAAATTAAAATTTTCTGTCCTGCAAAAAACACTTTCAAGAAAATGAAATGAAAAACCACAGACTGGGAAAAAATATTTGCCAAGACATATCCAATAAATGACAGTTATTCAAAATACACAAAGAACTCTAAAAACACAACAGTAAGAAAACAAATTACTTGTTTTTTAAAATGAGTCAGAGACCTTAACAGATACCTCAGCAAAGAAGACAAACAGATGGAAATCATGCAAATGAAAAGATGCTGCACAGTATCTGCCATCAGAGAAATGCAAATTAAAATGAGATACCACTGCACACCTATTAGAATAGCTAAAATCTAGAACACTGACAACTCCAAATGCTGGTGAGGATGTAGAACAACAGGAACTTTCATTCATTGCTGGTGGAATGCAAAATTATACGCCTACTTTGAAATAATATTTTGGCAGTTTCTTACAAAACAATTCATGCTTTTACTATGAATGTATGATCCAGTAATCGTATACCTCAGCAATTACCCAAATGAGTTGAAAACTTATGTCCACAAAAAAAATCTGAACATGGATGTTTATAGCAGCTTCATTCATAATTGCCTAAACTTGGAAACAATCAAGATATCCTTTAGGAGGCTAATGGATAAATAAACTGTGGTACACCCAGACAATAAAATATTATTCGGTGCTAAAAAGAAATAAGCTATAAAACCATCAAAATATAAATGAGGTATGCATATTACTGAGTGAAAGAAGCCAAACTGAAAAGGCTACATACAGTACGACTGCAATTATCTGACACGCTGGCAAAGGCAGAACTATAGACGGTAAAATTATCAGCGGTTGCTACAGTTGGAAGGAAAAAGAGGTGAATAACTGAAGCACAAAGGATTTTTAGGGCAGTAAAAAGACTCTGTATGATACTGTAATGGTGGATAAATTTGTCCAAACCTATAGAAGGTACAATACCAAGAGTGAATGCTAAAGTTAAAAAAGCAAATATAGAAAAGTAAATTCTACTATAATATCACTCTCAGAAAGTAGACAGAACTCTAATAAGACTAAAATAGTGTGTCCAATGAAAGATTCTTTGTGCTTTTTCTAATATTAGACAATGAAATAATAAGATTTCTGTTTATAACAGCTGCTTCTAATTCAAAATTATTTACATATATGCATACATTTGAAATGATAGATGATTAGTTTGAAATGTTCTGTTTTATATTCTAAAAGTTTAATGCTAAGGAACTCCTGGCAACATAGATTTAATAATCATCTCAATGTAAAAAGTATACTTTTAAAAAAGCAATATAACACCTATTCATCTTGGGTGACATTTTATGCTTTAGTTTTTGTTATTTGGGGGGAAAGTGCATTTAACATAACCTAATTGAAATATTCAATTATCAGGTTCTTCTCTTCATTTGTTTAATAATAAAAAGTGGCAAAACTAAAATGTATTCCCAATGTAATTATCCAGTAATTATTCTTAAGGTCAATCATCCAGAGCTGTGCTTTTCAATGTGTGGTCTAAAGTCCAGAGTTGGTTAAAAAACTTTGCATGCCTGTGATAAGAAAAGAAGTTTGCACCAAAATGTAAACAAACATCATGGCACATGTTAGGTTCAGCTGATGATTTTTTTTTTTTTTTTTGAGGAAGACTTTCTCAATAAGGGAAGTAGTGCATCAACTTACATTTTAATACAAACAATTTTTCCTATCATGTATCTTGTACAAAGACTTCATAGAACAGCTCCTTTTAGAAACACTGTCCTGGATTCCAAGCCTGAATCAAACAACTGGTAAATGTTTAAGAGGCAGTGCAGGAGGCTTTGTATGGGAAACAAAACAAATGACAGTGATCAGTCTTCTTTGAACTAAAAAAATAAATGGGAATTCAGAATATAAGTCTTTAAAAATATACCTATCAGAATTAGGCAGCTTGTACTAAAAGATTAAAGCTTATTTCAGCTAATGATGTTTAAAATTCAATAAAACAAAGCAAAAATTAACAGATGAGTTACAGCAAATATTTAGTACAAGTCGTCCAGAGCAAATGTAAGGTTGGAGTAACATTGTGGAAGTGTAGCAAATCAGATATGGGCCCATCCTGAGGCAAAGGTGAGAAATTTAAAGCTATTGAGCAATGGAATGATATATCTTAAAGAAAACTAATTGTATGTCTGCTTCTAATGGGAAATCCATGAAGGTGGTTAGATCAATTATGTAACATATTCTTATTGATGAAATCAGCCTTAAATTTAGTCTTATTTCCCTTTAGTTCCTCTTCAAATTGAATTATGTGCCTTCATAACTCAACAAGTTGGTTTCAGAGCTAACATACAGATGGAAGCTGGAAAGTTGACTTGCAGCAACAACATCAAGCAAAATTTGAGATGGAGTTCTTAGTGAGGAAGCAGAAGAACTGGAAGAAACTACATCTTCAAAGCCTCAACCCTTTCTGTCTTTTGTATTCATCAATGCAAGGAGTACTTCAGAAACTTTGTAAACAGCAAGGATCATTTCAATAAAACTGCCCTCTTAATTAACTCTGAGTGAACCAAAAAGCCCAATTAAGCAGAACAACCATCTCAGAAAATGAAATGGCAATATCCATAATTTGTGCTCATGTTTGATATACAACACAGAGAAAACGAAATATAACAGAATGGATTTTACAATAGGTTTTTAATTTTGTCTATAAACTATAATGTCATGTAACCATCCTTGAGTTTTAGAAATTCATACAGGCAATAAAATTCCAGTCTCACAAATAGTTCAATTTAAAACAATAATGAAAACAGAATGATTCCTTTAAATATCAACTTAGGATAGGTTTGAAGACAGAGCAAACTGGGGAAACCATCTAATTCACGCTTTTATACAGCAGAAGATGCATATGCATAACGGAGGATGAATATAGACTCAAGAGATACAGTAGCTTACTATGATCACAGAATCAATTCTTGAACAGTTGAGAGAAGAGCTTACATTTTGTATTTAGTTTTATATTGAGGACATGATAATTTCTTTTTAAAAAGTATTTCCTAAAAGAATGCACAGATGCAATGAGAATAAAGAAGAATTGAGAAAGTCTAAAAAAAGGGGGTGGTTCTGACACAGAAAATTAAATTTTGGATAAATTAAAATAAGGATTTTCAAATTTGTGGTGACTTAAATATGTAATGTGAACAATCTTAAGATACACGAAAAAGATGTGTGTATTTATAAGTGTGAATCAGGGATTCCTCTTGCAAGTGCAATTCCTCTTGAGGTTCTTTAGAAAAAGAAGGCAAGGCATTGGGAATAAGAAAGTGAAGTACGAGCAAGCAGAGATAGAGAAAATGTTGTATGCAAACATACTTTGGCAAAGATAAAGGAAATAGGAAAAGTAAAGTACTCAATACAGTAGGACTTCTGTGTTTTAAAGGAATGAGATGTATGTGGCATAGTAAAGAGAGGCTGAAATTTTCTTTGTGTATGATAAAAAAAGAGAGAAGAAGACTAGATTAAGAGTATCAATGTAGAGAGAAGATTCTGGGAATATGTTGGAGTATAAAGCACCTGGAATCTCTCTCCCCACCTAGACAACAATTGCACTTGCAAAATCTGTCTGATGTAACTATTCTGTAACTCTGAAGTTGATTGAAGGCTTGCAACTTCCAGGGGAAGGCTTGGGCAGTCAATTACCGTTAATTTTGGCCAAGTTCAGCTCTTAGTACAGTAGCATCTACACGTGCCCCACTCCCAGCCCCATGGCAAGTAGATGTGCACATGTTTCTAAAGCAACCTGTGCAGTCTGTTGTAGCCAAAGGTAAGCAAAAATGACCCTGTTTGTTAAATATTGGGGATCTCTGCTCTTGATCAATGATTGCTGCTTCAGATCACAGAGGTGCAAAGAGGTGGGAGGTCATTGTTATTGCATGTCTCCTCATTGTTTCAAGCTCCTTCTCTGCTAGGTAAAGTGACTGCCAAGGGATTTAAAGGATGAGCTTCTCTCTCACACCTTCATTATTCTCTTTTTCTCTTTGTTGGGAGCCAAATATTAAAGACTAGGCCAGACATTAAAGACTAGGCATATATGGAGAAAATTAGCAAGTGACCACATACACTCAGGGAAAGGCACAGCTCATAAAAGACCTGAGAAGATCTTAAGGTTACACTTTAGGCTGATTATTGGCAAGGGATAGCTGACAACAATTAAAAAACACAAAATTAATAGCAATAAGTAGCAAACTCTGAGGAAGGGGAACAATTTGATTTCCATAGTTACCACATTAATAGATTCAAATATCCAGCTTTCAACAAAAAATCTTAAAGCATATAAAGAAACAGAAAAATATGGTCCATTGAAAGGAAAAAAAAAATCAATAGAAACTGTCCATGAAAAAGACCTGATGGCAGATCTATTAGACAAAATCTTTAAAGCAACTATCTTACAGATCCTCAAAGAACTAAAGGAAAATGTGTAGAAAGTCAAGAAAATGATGTTGAACAAAATGGAAATATCAATAAAGAGATATAAAACCTAAAAAGAATTTTAATGAAATTCTGAGACTGAAAAGTAAAATAACTGAAATGAACAAATCAGATTTGTTCAAAGGAAGATTTAAACAAATAGAATAAGAATCAGCAAACTTAAAGATAGGACAGTAGAAATTATTGAGTCTACAGAACAGAAAGAACAAAGAAAATGAACTGAGCCTAAGGGACCTGTGGGCCACCATCAAGCAGACCAATATATGCATAATGGGAGTCTGAGAAAAAGAACACAGAGAGAAACGGGTAGAGAGAATCTTTGAAAAAATAATGGCTGAAAACTTCCCAAATATGATGAAAGGTATGAATGTAGACACTCTAGCAGCTCAGCATACTACAAGAAAAAAGTACTCAGATCTATACGAAGATACGTTATAATCAAACTTTCAAAAGCCAAAGAGATGCCCAGTAATGGGATTGCTAGATCAAATGGTAGTTCTACTTTTAGGTCTTTTAGATATCTATCTATCTATCTATCTATATACACCATGGAGTTCTACTCAGCCACAAAAAACAATGGTGATCTAGCACCTCTTGTATTATCCTGGATAGAGCTGGAGCCCATTGTACTAAGTGAAGTATCACAAGAATGGAAAAACAAGCACCACATGTACTCACCATCAAATTGGTATTAACTGATCAACACTTATGTTCACATATAGTAATAACATTCATCAGATGTCAGGGAGGTGGGAGGGGGGAGGTGAGGATTCACATCAAATGGGTGTGGTGTGCACCGTCTGGGGGATGGACACTCTTGAAGCTCTGACCCCAGGCCAGGCAAAGGCAATATATGTAACCTAAACATTTGTACCCCCATAATATTCTGAAAGAAAAAAAATATATATATATACATGAATTTAAAAAAAGCCAAAGAGAAAATCTTGAAAGCAGCAAGAGAAAAGCAACTCATTATTTATAATAAGATTAGAAGTGGATTGCCCATCAGAAACTTTAGAGGATAAAAGATAGTGGGGCAATATAGTCAAAGTGCCAAAAGAAAAAAAAAAGCCTGTCCAGCAAGAATCCTATATCGGGCAAAACTGTACTTCAAAATCAAGGAGAAATTAAGATGATCCAAGAAAAGCAAAGGCTGAGGAAGTTTGCTGCCACTGCCATGCAAGAAATGCTCGAGAGTCCCGCAGCATAAAATGAAAGAACACTAGACAGTGACTTAAAGCTGTGTGAGGAAATGATGATCACAACAAAGGTGAAAGCATGGGCAATTATAAAGTCTGGTCTTACTGTAACGGTGGTTTAAAACTCAACATTTTGTTTGAGAACTTTTTTCTATATGATTTAAAAGACTAATACATTTAAGAAAAAACAATTATTAGTTTAAAATCTAGCATTATTGTAACTTTGGTTTGTAACTCCACATTTTGTTTTCTAAATAATTTTAAAAAGTAATGCATTTAAAAGAATTATTAATTTATGTTCCTGGATACACAATGTATACAGATGTAATTCTGTGACATCAACAACTGCAAAGGATGAGAAAAGAGCTCTTTAAAGAGCAGAGAGTTTGTATGTCATTGAAGTTAAGAGGACATAAATTCAAATTAGGGAACGCTTCCTAACTCATTCTATGAGGTGAATATTAACCTGATGCCAAAAGCAAACACACTACAAGAAAAGAAAACTATAAATCAATATCCCTTATGAACATTGATGCAAAAATCATCAAAAAAACTAGCAAATTGAATTCAGCAGAATAGTAAATGGATTATACATCATGAGCAAGTGGTACTTATTCCTGGAGTGCAAGCATGTTTCACTATATGAAAAGTGATCAATGTAATAATACACTACACATTAAAAGAATGAAGAAAAAAATAAGCATCTTAATGCAAAAAAAGCATGTGACAAAATTCAATAAACTTTCATGATAAAAACACTCCATGAACACAGAATAGAAGAAAACTACCTTGACATAATAAAAGATATATATGAAAAATTCACAGCAAACACCAATGGTGAAAGACTGAAAGATTTTCCTCTAAGATCACTAGCAAAATATTGATGTCCACTTTTACTACTTCTATTCAACATAGTACTGGAAGTCCTAGACAGTTCAATAGGCAAGACAAGGAAATGAATGGTATCCAAATTGAAAAGGATAAAATAGGATTATTTCTATTCACGGATGATGGAAAACCATGCAGAAACTCTAAAGATTTCACGACAAAAAAAAAAAAAAAAAAAAAAACTGTTGGAGCTAATAAATGAATTTTAAAACATAGCAGGCTATAAAATCATCATACACAAATAAGTTGCATCTTACACCAAGAATGAGCAATTTGAAAAAGAAATGACAAAAAATTATTTACAGGCATCAAAAAGAATAAAATATTTAAGAATTTATTTAAATACTTAGAAATTAATTGAACCAAGAAATTGAAGGACTTGTACAATGAAAACTATAGAACATTGCTGAAAGAATTTAAAGAAGACATAAATAAACCACAACACATCCCATGTTCATGAATTGGAAGACATAATATTGTTAACATGTCAACACTACTCAAAGGGATCTACAGATTTAATGCATTGCCTAGTAAAATCTCAAAGGCAGATGCCCAGTAATGGGATTGCTGGATCAAATGGTAGTTCTACTTGTAGCTCTTTGAGGTATCTCCATAATATATGTAACCCAAACATTTATACCCCCATAATATGCTGAAATAAAAATAAAAAATAAAAAATAAATCTCAAAGGCATTTCAATCAGAAATAGAAAAACTCATCCCAAAATTTATAGGAAACTCAAAGGATCTCGAATAGCCAAAGCAATTTTAAAAATGAACATAGCTGGATGATTCACAAACTTCCTGATTTCAAAACTTACTATAAGGCTAGAATGTTCAAAAGACTGTGATACTGGCATAAAGATAGACATATAGATTAATACAATAAAATGGAAAGCCAAGAAATAACCCCTTGCATATATGGTCATATAATTTTTGACAAAAGTGGCAAGGTCATTAAATGAGGAATAGACAGTTTTTTCAACAAATAGTGCTGAGAAGACCGGATATCCACATGCAAAAAAATGAAGTTTGACCCTTACTTAATGACATATACCAAAACTAACTCAAAATGGATCTAAGACCTAAATCTAAGATCTAAAACTATAAAACTCTCAGAAGAAAATATAAGACAAAATCTTCATGACATTGAATTTGGCAATGATTTCTTGGGTATGACACTAAAGGCACAGGTGACAAAAGAAAAAATAGACAAACTGAATTTCATGAAATTAAAAAAAAAGTTCTTCAAAAGATACCAACAAAGTAAACAGGCAACCCATAGAATAAGAAACAATATTTGTAAATCACATACCTGATAAGGGATTAATAACCAGAATATAGAGATAACTCTTCAAACTCACAAACAAAATGCCAATAGTGTAATGCAAAAATGAGCAAAGGATTTGAATAGATATTTCTCCAAAGAAGATATTAAATGCCAATAGGTACACAAAGATGCTAAATATCATTAGTAATTAGGAAAATTCTAATCAAAAGTACAATGAGATACCACCTCATACCCATTAGGAGGATTACTATATTAAAAAAAAATAACAGAAAATAGCAAGTGTTGGTGAGGATGTAGAGAAACTGGAACACTTGTGCACTGTTGGTGGGAATGCAAAATGGTACAGCCATTGTAGAAGACAGTACGGTGGCTCTTCACAATATTGAAAATGTAATTACCACATAATCCAGCAATTCCACTTCTCAGTGTATACATGAAAGAATTGAAAGCAGGATCTCAAAGAGATAATTTTTACATGCATATTCATATTAGCATTATTCAGAATAGCTAAAATGTAGGGTAAACTTAAGTATCTGTCAACAGATGAATGGAAAAGCACCATGTCTTATATACATACAATGAAATATTATTCAGCCTTAAAAAGAAATAAAATTCTGACATAGGCTACAACATGCATGAACTTTAAGGACATTATGCAAAGTGAAATAAACTAGTCATAAAAAGACAGATACTGTATGATTCCACTTGAATGAATTACTTAGAGAAGATAAAATTGTGGAGACCAAAAGTAGAATGGTGGTTGCCAAGGGCTGGGGAGGAGGTTTCTTAGTCCATCTGGGACGCTTTAACAAAATACCATAAATTGAGTGGCTCATGGTTATGGAGGCTGAAATGTCCAAGATCAAGGCACCAGCAGATTTGGTGTCTGGTGAAGGCCCATTTCCTGGTTCATAGATGAGGCTTCTTGCTGTGTCCTCACATGGTAGAAAGCACAAGGCATCATTCCTGGGCCTCTTTTGTAAGAGCACTAATCCCATTCATTAGAGCTCCTCCTTCATGACCTAAATTATCACCTCCCCAAATTATCGTATTGGTGACTAGTTTTCAACATGTGAATTTTAGGGGCACACAAACTTCAGTCCATAATAGGAAAAATGGGGAATAATAATTTAATGTGTATAAAGTTTCAGTTTTACAAGATGAAAAGTGTTATGACATGGAAGATGGTGTTGGATGCTTAACAATATGAATGTACTTAATACTACTGAACTACACACTTGAAAATGTTTAAGATGGTGAATTTTATGTTATGTGTACTTTACCAAAATAATATATAATAATAAAAAAACCCTCAGTGGCTTAAAACAAAACAAAACAAAACAAAAAAGAATACCAATGAACCCCTGTTGTGCAATTGAACAAAAGTTATCTCAAAGTTTACTTTCCTCACCAAAAGAGAAAAGCTACATCATTCTTTACCTCTGGAATCAATGGTACTTTTTGGTGTGACTTTATAATTATAAATCAGGAAGTAATAAAAATAGCTTAACAGTTGATTAGAAACTCAGGCAGAAATTTTCTTCTATTTACATTGTCTACCATGCATGAAAACCAATCTACAAATAATTCTTTGAAAATATAAAAAAATGGTTGGCCCCCAAAAGATGCCACCATGTCATTTGTTGCTATATATAATGCCACTAATTGGATATATTGTATTAAGTATGTTGCTTTTATTGTTTAATTTAATGACTATAAAGTTCTTCCATTCCTTCATGCATTCCTCAGTTATATAACATAATTTTTTCTCATATTTTACTACAAGTAATTCTCCTATAGTGGGGTTTTCAGGCATGCAACTTCAGTTAGAAAGGAAGTATAATTTCCTTACTCATCTGCTTTTTAACATTATATGTGCCATTACTGAATCCATTGGGTAGATAGTTGGAGATTGATTGTAACTTTAATAAGTTTATGCCTCAGAATATCAACAAACTATTTTATATTATTCAAATTTTATCATTCTGTTGGAATTCAGGATAGAAGTCAAGAGAGATTTTCTGTCTAAATTATGTTACCAAAGACATGAAGACTAAATTCTCAATTTTTTATTATTTAATTTTTTGTTTTATAAAACAGATACAAAATATTGGAGTGAACATGACCATATGTCACTTGTATCATCAAGTTCTAAGAGTAAAATTTACTCTAAAACTTTTATGTCAGAAAAAAGGCCAAGTTTCAAATTTCTTCTTCAGATATCCTTTTTTGCCTTACTTTCACTAATCAGTCTAGAGTCCAAGGTCCTCACTTTTTTCTTAAAGGGTAATGTAAAATACTTTTGAAAATGTTAAATGGAAGGGGTTGAAATAGGAATGAGTTACATTTCTAATGTATTTTTTCTTTCACAAGGATTGACAAATATTAATACAAAGAAGAAAAAGAAAAAGAAACAGACAGTTCAATTTCTATGTTCAGAGTAAGCAATCACCCTTAGACAATGTATTTTATTTCTGGCCATATTTTTATAACCAAAACAGAAATGGCTATTTAATAATATCACAAATTAGGCAAATGTTGGCCTACCAAAAATATAGCTACAATTTTATATTTTATACCTGGAAGTCTATGATAACTAACCATTTTATATGCTTATATCTCCAATTAAGTCATAGAATTCTATTCTACTTAGAAGAAATAGATGCTTAGTTTGACAAATAGAACATAAATTGATCCATCCTTTACAAATCAGATACATGGATAATGTAGGTCATTAACATGATAGCAAAGTTAGTAGGTATAGAATTCCTCAGAAATAAAGGCTTTTTTCCCCTACAATCATAGAAATTGGAGAAGTTAGGGGGACTCAGCAAAAGAATCATCCTTGAAAATCTTGCTGGTGAAATTATGACACCTCATCTTAGGCCAAAAAAGTGGATCATGATGTTGCTTTAGTCTCAGTAGTAAAGAATTATAAAAATGGACTCCATCAACAAAACTGTGAGAGAGTAGAGGCTGTTTGGTTTTCAGTTTTTGCTCATGGCCTGTGATTTCTTTCCAACAGTATTTCTATGTTAAATAAATATGTGAGTTATTTTTTTGAGCATTAAAATCATTCTTTATGTACTACTATGCATAATAGTTTCAACAAAAACAACAACAACAAAAAAATGCAAGAAAATATAATCAAAATGATTATAATTCCAGTGGCTGTAAAATTGTGTCACATCAAATATAGTGATCGCATTGTTTTAATTTACTCTTTTGTTTGTTATAACAAAGATAAACACTGATGAAAAAGACTGTTACGAACCATTCATTTACAGAAAACATTTAAATTAATATATTACTCTTTAAAATTGGTTTCTTCATTTATTATATTTTAAAGAAAATAGGATATATACTAATAATCAAGCAGTGCATAAAATAGATTTGTGTAGAAATGGAGGACATGGGTAATTTGTGTTATGCTGCTGACATTAATTGCCAAGTGTTACAGTGGATACTCTCAGGATATACTTCAAAATAGTCAATAACTACCTTAAAAAACATATATTTTCACTATATTTTATATAGGGGTATTTGCAGAAGAAGCAAAGTACTTTTTAGTGTGCTGTAAATTCTTTTCTGTCAAGTAACTGTAAATCTGAAGTTTCAGCTTTTTAGAGATTATTGTTTGTAACAGAGGAAAAACTGTTTTCATTGCCTCTGCTAAGTTATAGCTGATGTATTTGCAAACATTGAGAAAATACTGCAGAATCCTTATTAAAAAGTGCTAACTCTTTCCTTAAGAATGGTTCAGAGAGGCAAGATAATATTTATATCTCCATTCACATTCAGTATTTTGATAACTATATATTTTTCCTAAGCACTGAGTCTGCAAAAGTCATTTCTTAGACTTCCTAAATTTTGATATATTGACTATAAATGTAAACACAGTTGGCTTACTGTTTGACACTGTAACTTTGTAAAAATGTATGCATAGGCATACCTCATTTTATTACACTTCACTGTATTGTGCGTCACAAATACTGTGTTTTTACCAATTCAAAGTTTGTGCCAACCCTTCATAGAGCAAGTCTATTGTCATCACTTTTGCTCCAAACAGGGCCCCATGTAAGATGAAGAATCTGATAAATGTTGTGTGTGAAAGACGGCACATTCCTTCTCTTTCTCTCTCTTTCTCTCCTCTGGCCTCCCTATTCCCTGACACAAAATAATATTGAAATTAGACCAATTAATGACCCTATAATGGCCTCTAAGTGTTCAAGTGAAAGGAAGAATAACACATCTCTCACTTTAAATCAAAAGCTAGAAATGATTAAGCTTGGTGAGGAAGGCATGTCCAAAACCATGATTGACAAATGCTAGGCCTTTTGCTCCAGTTAGCCAAGTTGTGAATGCAAAGGAAAAGTTCTCAAAGAAAATAAAAAGTGCTACTTCACTGAAAACACAAATTATAAGAAAGCAGAATCACCTTATTACTAACGTGAAGAAAATTTGCGTGGTCTGGGTAGAAGATCAAATCAGCCACAATCTTTTCTTAAGCCAAAGCCTAATCCAGAATAAGGACCTAACTCTTCAACTCTATGAAGGCTGACAGAGGTGAGGGAGCTGCACAAGAAAAGTCTGAAGCTAGCATAGGTTTGTTCATAAGGTTTAAGGAAAGGAGCCATCTCCATAATAGAAAAGTGCAAGGTGAAGCAGCAAGTGCTGATGTAGATGCTGCAACAAGTTATCAAGAAGATCTGGCTGAGATCATTGATGAAGGTGGCCATGTTAAACAACACATTTTCAGTGGAGACAAAACAGCCTTTTATTGGAAGAAGATGCCATCTAGGACTTTCAGAGCTAGAGAGGAAAGATCAATGCATGTGGCTTCAAACTTCAAATGACAGCTTGATTCTCTTGCTTCAGTGCTCATTTACCATTCTAAAAACCCTCAGGCCCTTAAGAATTACGCTTAATATACATTGTGAATTATGCTAAAACCTACATTTGTAATTTTTGGGAGGAGGGCAAAATAGCAACATTAATACAAGTTTGGAAACCTTCATACAACCTTTAGAGGTTCAAAACTTGGTGTATGAAGTGACTGAAGAAGTGGTGGAAATAGCAAGAAAACTAGACTTAGAGTGGAAGCGTGAAGATATGACTGAATTGCTGCGATCTCATAATAAAACTTGAACAAATGAGGAGTCGCTTCTTATGCATGAACAAAGAAAATGGTTTCTTGAGATAGAATTTACTCTTGGTGAAGAAGGAGTGAACATTGTTGAAATGGCAACAAGGGATTTAAAATATCCCATAAACTAAAGCAGGAGCAGATTAAGATTAGGATTTTTTAGCAATGAAGTATTTCTAATTAAGCTATGTCCATTTTTTAGATATGATGCTATGTCACACTTAATAGACTACAGTATAATGTAAACCTAACTTTCATGTGTGACTTGCTTTATTGTGACAGTCACTTTATTTTTGTGGTCTGGAACAAAACTCAGTGTATCTGAGGTACCACTGTATTTCAACTTTTGACCATCCCTGATTTTAAAGAGCCTTTGTTATTTTTGCTTGAAAAACAGCACATACTTATGACAACAAATTAATATCTATTGGTATTGTAGAGCACCAAGTAAGGCATTTTTTCTACCATTCAAGAAACTTTAAGTGTTTGAACTAGCAGATGAGAAACACAAATATAAATTTATATATTTGTAATACTGCTGTGTGCAAGTCCGTGTTTTAGGCATTGTGAGAAACAGTGCAAAGTCCCTCTTCTCACAGGGCTTATAGTCTAGCTGGGGAAGACAAGGCACAAATATATGAACATTTAAATAATAGATATGTTTAATAGAGTTTAAGAAATGTCAAGTGGTAGGTGTGAAATGAACGATACAGAGTACTAATGCTGTAGGTTTTCACAAGAAGAGAGCATCACTGTAGGATGAAATGATCTAGGTTTTCATGACGTGATTTTTAAATAATCTTTTGACTACCCAGAGAAAAGGAGGAAGGGAAAATTATGGGAAAGTAGCATTGACTGTAAAGAGGGCTGGGACTGAAAATTGGAGCATTGTACACTTCCTCAGTCTTTACTTTTACTTAATATAATTGGGCTTTGGTTAACTGAAAGATTTGGACTGACCACAGAGATGGATGATTTTATAAACAAAATCACAGAGGTGACAAAGCAAAAAACATGTTGACAACAGTGATGGATAGGAGGATACCATTTTCAGTGTAGCATAGAGACCCAGAAGACGAGTAATATATGATATGCATAGAACCAGATTCCATGCAAAAGTATTTGAGCATTGCCTAAATATTAAATCCTCTTTTAGTCATAGCATTTCAGTGTTATGTCAGACACAGTTCTTGCACGCAAGAACTTTGCAATTCTCCTCAGTAGATAAGATATATACATAAGTGACTATTATATAAAACATCATGTGATACAAGTACGAAGAGGAAAGGCCTAGTAGGGTAACCATATAATTTATCTTGCAAACTTTGTATAAGAGGTCCCTAAATTATTAAAAAGCTATACTTTTTGAAATATTTATTTCTTAACTGACAAATTAGTTTGAATATATTGGTGGAACCAAAATTAGTTCCTTTAAAAAACTAATTCAAAAATATTTTTTAAAAAGTAAAATATAGCATTTATCTGTGTACATTAATAAAGAAATATTGTCAAGTTATATTAATTAAACTTTATGAATAAAATAAGCAAAATAATTGTTTTTGGTATATAATCATTTACCTCACTCACTTTCTGAGTGAATCTAATAACCATGCCATTAAATTTTTCCAACATGCTGATGTTTCTTTTAATTTTTAAATAAATTTACTGTTTGTTCACAGTTGCATTTCATGATTTATAAATTTGAAATTAATGGAATCTTCAATTGGCTTTTTTCTGTCAACCAGCTTTTTCTTTTAAGAAAATAATGCCTTTAAATGTGCTTTCAGAGAAGCACCATCAAAAGTTTCCTACCAAAAATTGAGATATCCCAAGTGCCATTGGAGATTTTAAAATTAAATGTCATATATTTGAGTAGTTGTTTAATTTGTTCAGTCTCCCCTCGCTCTGTAGGGATGAATTTCAATATCTTCCCGGTTGTAGGCCTGGTTTTCAAAAATATCAATGTGCTGAAAGGTTCAAACACTGAAATATTTGGTTACTTCACACATTGAAAGAGAATATTTTCAGCTGTGTGGTAACTTTTCACTCACATTCTTGTCTTTGCCATTAAAGATATAAAAGAGATTATGAGAACTTTGATCAGTTCTCTTCTTCATCCAATAACTGCTAACCTCATAATACCTATTAGGGTCTTCAATAAGGTTAGTTTAAATAGTAATTGATATAATTGTACAGAATTAATATTACTAATATTAGCAAGTGTAAATATAATGCTGTAAGTATATTAATAATGAAATGTAGATAAGTAACTCCAATAAAAATATATCAATATATTTTGCATGATTCCACTGGATATTTCAAATTAGAACTCTAGTCTCCAACCCTTAGGCATACCACCAGCCCCAACACTTTCATCCTCAGCCTCTCTTCTTTACTATTTTAACAAACCATACTCAGTATTTTATATTCCTGGTATTTCAAGTGAGTACCTAGCAGGATACTAATTTCCAGTTCCTCAAACTGTTGTAGGGAAATAAATTAGGAATTGTAGTCTCTAGGGATGTGTTAATTGTCTTATTTCCATTTTTAATTTATTTTTCCATTTTTAATGATTTTTCATAAGTAATTTTACTTCTTGTGGTTCCTTCGAGCTACTTTACTCATATTTATCTAACAATGATCTTCCAAAAACAGCTTTATACTGTTTGGTATTATTCTATAGGCAAAGGTCTCATCTAAGCCTTATGAATGCAATACTGGGATGTATCTCCTGCTAATTTTGCTGTGCTTACACATATGTGTTCTCTTTTTTAATACTGTTGAATGAAAGTGCTCCTATTAATTATACAGATATGCAAAATATAATCAAAACACTCAGAACACGTCCAAATAGAAAATAAATGCTTCCTGCTCACACATCTCACACTGGTCAGTGCCATTACACCCAGATCAGGACAATGGTTTCCAGTGGATACTTGTATATAGCTCTCCCTATCACATTTCTCAAAAATATTTATCTACTCCATCAATTCATCAGTTAAAAGCTTACTACACAGCTGATTTATAATACTATAGTTTGTCCTAAACTATTGAACTATATCTGTTCTGGCAACCATATCAAAATGCTACTATAAAAAAAAAAAACAGTTGCAACTGCCAACTTGCAAAAAATCTAGCAGTTACTTCCGTGTTCTAATTTTCTGTTAGCACAAATACAAAGTTTATGCAAACTCAAGTATCCATTCTGCTCTTTCATATCTCCCACGTACTTTTGCTAACACTGACAAAACTTTAGCTAAGACCTAGTAATGGTCTTTCTAAATTATAGTTAATCCTGAAATCTCTAAGTAGGCATTTTCTGAAGTTCCCTTAAAATATTTTTTAACTAATAATTATTCTTTAAATTTTCAGTACTGTATTTTTTTTAATATTCATTTCTCCTTTAGGGCTTCTGAGGAAAATTATAAAGCATGAAGAGAATAGAAATGCAGACAAGGAATAAGAAGTATTTTCTTGTTGCTAAAGGTGATGGTTTAAGTGACTCAGACCAAGGTGACCTTCCCTTGGATTTAGTTTCCTAGTTTGTATCTCGTGAGTCTTGGATATAGACTCCTCTTGTGTTTATCAATGAGTTCTTATGAAGATTAAATGAAATAATGTGAAATTGGTTAGAAAGAAGTAATAAAAATACAAAATAATACCATGACTAGGAATAACCAATTTATCAAAATTGTTTTCTACTAATTTACTTTATTCATTTGAAGAATAGTATAGTTCTTTAAATGCAAGTGTTTCTCAATAGGAGTTTGTTGAAAAGAATTGAACTGACCCTCGAGGATTATGCATTTTTATGTAATCACACATTTAAGTTTTTAGGTATACAATGGGACACTTTCTGAATTCCTTTTTTTCAGTTTAAGTTCTTGCCAATGTTTTACTTCTTTTTAATGCTTGTGGGTATATGTTACAGTGATTTATAGTATGGTTAGTCTAGAGCATTTTTTGGAGAAAGATTAGTTTTCTTGAGGGCACCCTTATCCCCTACCTGATTTAGTGTTACCCAAAATGTATATGCTGGCAACAAGGACATTATGCACTTGAAAAGAATTCAGGCCACAATAGAAAAATCTACTCTCTAAGTTAAGCAATGCAACATGGCACTTACCCAACAACTAAGCAAACCTTTGCTTGAATGGTTTACCATGTAGCTAATAGAGTTGACCATTAGTGAGTAGAGCATCACCGATCATGAAAAGAACACACAGCAAAGTCAAGGAACATCTTTGTGGACCTTACATAATTTCAGTGATGTGGTAATCAAGTGAAAAGGTAGACATTTGGTGTAAGAATCACAGATGTCATCAACTTATCTTACTGCATTAACACTGCTGTTTGTTATTCACTGTTATTTGCAATTGGGACATTTTACTAGGAAAAAACAAGAAGACTTCATGCCCTCTTAGGTTTCACAGGCTGCTCCACAAATGTGGTTCATCAAGAGTCAACCATTCTGAGTACTATCTTTGCCTAATAAAAAGTGCCACTATATTTTGTTAGTCTTGACAGCGTGAGGAAGCTTGCTGAAATAGGATCCAAGTGAGTACCAGTACACTGTAGTGCTCACAAACCACTGTGTGTACCTTATGGTGTTGGCACTTGGCACAGACACAAAATAACAGATGGCACAAAGATATCAATTGTTCTCCATTCAAGAACAGTGTCACACACAGAACTCAATTATGCACAAATGGATCCAGGGGCCCTTTGTGCAAGAAGTTTTATCAGCTACCTCTACATCTGTGCCTTTGTTATTTATACCAAAAAAGCCTCTTCAGGGATTCTTTCTGAGGTAAAGCTACTGCCTTTAATTATAAAGCACCAGGGTGCTTTGCTCAACACTAATGACCACATAAAATGAAAAAACAATATTGAAGACTTCCAACCTGAGCATCTGCCAACACTGATCCCAGAATATCCCAACCATGTTTCCTAAAAATATTGATGTTAGATCTTCTTTCTGATTCTCATCTACAGGCTAATTAAATTCATAATTAAGTTTGCTAGATTCCAGGTCTAACAAATAGTCTTAAATAGGCTATTGAGGAAATTTCCAAAAGAGAAACTTCTTAAGGAAATTAAAGATTCAACATGAATCATCTACCCAAAAGACACAACTAGGTGTCCAGCATGCTATCTTAGTCATCCTGTAAACACACTGGCAAATTGTTTGTCCCAAAGCATCAGTAGTAAGGTATATGCGATTGCCCAGGACTGATTTAATTATTGAAGCCAGTAGAACTGAGTAACTTACTCTATACTTCTTAGTATAACCTGTCAAGTGTGTCTGATTTTCTATCAGAAACTATTTATAATGCTTGGTTAAGAAAGGTTATTGATTTTCAGGACCATTCTGGGAGGAGGACTTTATGTCTCATAAAGGCAACTTTTCACATTTACTCAATATGGCTCTAGTTCAATTTCAAGCCATTACAGTGACACTTACAGTGCTGTCCCGGTTAGGTATGTTTGCATGCACGCATGAATGTATCTATGTATGTCCGTATCTGTCTACTTATCTGTCATAGTAGTTCATGATAGAGAAACACTAAGATACCTGACATAGACTCTGCATTTACCTCAACTTATTTTAAGAAATGTATTGACAGAAAGCTTATTTTCAAATGACAGTTCTCACATGTAAATGATTAGAGTACTAATATGCTCAAGGCAAATCTTTGGGATAAAGATGGGATTTTTCATTACTAGTCTGATATTCTCTGTAATGAGTAAGTCCTCTTGATTACTACTGGGGCAATGCCACAACATATTATTGTGATATTTTGGCCCCACCAAGATGTAACAGAATTGGACATAAAAATCTCTAAGGTAAAAAAATGCTGTTATAGACTATTTACTCATGATATCCATGAAGATGACAATAGTGTTTAATCATATATTTTGAAAATTAAATGAGACAACATATATGAAGCACTTAATGTAGTCTAAAGGTTTTATGTAGAACATTAGTTATAAAAGACTAGTTTACTGTGAGTGTGGGACTTGTTCAGGTTTATTTACTAGTAATTCAAGTACTTATTTTATATCTCTTGAATAAATTACTAGAAATAAAAAAGTTTCATAGTAAAATTCGTTTGGAAAATCCTACAGGTTCTATTCTCCTCTTGAAAATCCATGATGGTCTTTAACAAATAAAAGGTTCTGAGAAGTACTGTAAACAAGAACAGGTAACAGGTAAAGAAAACTGTTGATATTTTTAAAGCATTTTCCAAAAATATTAACTAATCCTTTTATTTTTGAGGTTCTACTAATGCCCAGTGTTGTATGCAACACACATTAAAAAAGGTGTCATTTAAAAAAAAGCAAGATCAAAGATTTAAAATAATTTATATTAAGGGTACTAGATCCAGATAGAGAATAAAATACAGATTTTATTTGGAAAATATGGCAAACTTCACTTTGTTTTTTATAGCAATATGGTTAATAATCTCAGGAAAAAAGGTTTCAACATCAAGCTTCTAGTTATTGACTTGTCTTCATATATGGAATCAAACACACACACACACACACACACACACAAACATGACAGAACCATAAAGTGCAGGAGCAAGAGATTGTTGATTGTTTCCATAAAGGATTATGGGATTACGACTGCAAGTATCAGAGCACACAGTCTGAATTAGGCTTTATACTCTGATTTTTTTCTGGCTACCATCTGGTCCTTCAGTATGAAATAAGTAGTGTTAATATATTTAACTTGTCTTATTGGGGTCATATAGCCAGACATTTTTTATCATTATGAATGTACTTCCTGTTCTGTCCTTTCATATTTCTATTTAAAGTTCTGTGGAAATGTCACATACTTCAATAGGGACTTCAAGATACAGAATGATAATAGGGAAGACATCTTCAGCTTTAGAAAGGTCATCTTCTGAGGATTATTTAAATCCTTCATGAAATGTAAAGAAGATTTTAGAGTTTTGAGAAAGAAAAGTAATAGTATGTTCATCTTGGTACTGAGAAAATATTTTTTATTAAGTACTGACATGTTTATTCTATTTATCAGAGAGAGCACTTGTCAAATAGCAACACCATCTGTCACTGGATAATTTACCCTTAATAGTCCCTAATACCTCTCTTCTTTTTTCGTTCACACCCCAAGATTCAAAGCAACTAAATTTAGTCATTTATGGCTTTGATATTTAAATATTTGGAAGTTTTATGTCCACAAATTGTACATAAAAACCCAACTTTTTTAATGAAAAAAATTAATGATGTCTGTGAGGACGTTTCCAAACATACAGCTTACATCAGTAGTTTTTCTTTTTTTTTCGGACTTGAATGTTTCTAAGAGAAATATGTGAAACTAAAATGTGATTATTTTCCCTCGTATTTGCAAGAGGAACAAAATAGTTAATGCAACTGTGCTTTATAATAAACTTAAAATTAAAAATAAACTTTCAAATGCCTTTGTTCATTCAATACACTGGCTAGATCACTTGGCTAGATCACTATCTGTAATAACATTGAATTCAGTATAAGACTCTCTTAGAGACCAATGAAATGTTGAAATACAAAAAGGGCCTTGTTTATAAGTAATCATTTTGTCATGGACTCAGGAAAATGCACAGTTATATGATTTCAATAGAAGGAGAATAATTGCTTCCAACTCATGATTTCATGATTTGGTGAAAAAAGCTAGTCCTAAATATAATCTTTCCGTCAAAAGATCAAAAGTAACAGATGCTATCAACAGCTGAAGTATACACCAAGGCAATAAAACTGCTTCTAGTGACAATGCTTCAGAAACTCTCATACCATTCAAATCCATAGTGTGAACATAAACCAAAGACGGAAAAAGAGAATAATATCCCACAGCAAATCTAACTTGGAATTTCAAATTTGGAGGTGACTGAAATTGTTAAAATGTTCATAAAATTAAATATGGTATTTTTATTCAAAAGAAAACATTAAAATGTAGATACCAATGTTATCAGAAGTTGATCATGGCTATTTACTAGTTAAGCAATTAGTTAAGAGCTTTAAACAAAAATTTAAAATATGACGGTTTTCTTATTCCAGTGAGGGGATAATTACTGGCAGCTCCATGTCTGTCACAATGAAATGCTACAGAAAAATTTACTAGTAATTTATATACTACAGTAGCTAGTAGCAATTGTTTATGATTAAATTTATTATGCATTAGAGTAGTACAGTATAGTGATATTTATTTTTACAATAGTTTTTAGTAGTCAGAGACCTGAGTTCTCCAGAAGTCATATAC
This sequence comes from Lemur catta, assembly GCF_020740605.2. Classification (NCBI taxonomy): domain Eukaryota; kingdom Metazoa; phylum Chordata; class Mammalia; order Primates; family Lemuridae; genus Lemur; species Lemur catta. The sequence continues at coordinate 47,344,853 of NC_059128.1, read as the reverse complement.
TTATTTGTACTTTGCCAAAAAGCTCCTACATAATGATCATAGCTATGTAAATTGTTTCACTATGGTATGTAAAGAAATTAAATTTTGAGCTCAGCTCTACAAAATGAACTGAGACAAAAATAGCTTTTGTGACTGTCCTGATGATTCTTGAGCATGCATGAAGCTGATTAATAGCACAGCAATATGCCTTGATTAAATGTAATCACTTACATATCATTTAATATTGACAAGGGGAAATGAGGGATGTGAAAACATTTTCAACAAAAGTCCTGAAATTGTACACTTCTTTCCCCAATAACTATAAATTATTCAATCTTGTGCTTTATTGGCACTTTATTTATTGTGAATACTTATTTTAAAAAAAATAAAAATTCCTTCTCATACACTAGGAAATTCACCTCTGATGAAAAATGTGATTAGGAATAAAGATATTTTATTACCCTAGTGGTATGATGATATGATAGATTCCTATAATAAAATAGCATTGTTTATTAAACACATTTTCCCCAGTTATCCATAAATGAATAAGGATTATAAAAAAACCACCTGGAAACTATTTACCTCCTCTATTAATGTTTTAAGTTTCCTTCACTATCAGGTTTGATTCTAACATTGAGTTTGGTTCTCAATACCTCATACTGAATAGTTATGAATCCTAATTAAATCCTACACATTTAAATCCCTGATGATAAATAATACTTATTATAAATTTTACACAGTTATCACTTTTTCCCTATGTTGCTCTTATATACTAGGGTCCATATTGAATATCTTTTTATTTAATTCATTCAAGCTTTCATCTTTCTGTTTTAAAAAGCTGTGTCATAAAGGATTTGGCCTTGCACAAAGAGAGGCATTGCCTTTGCACCAGTTTCTGGGTGGTAATCTATGTTATGCCTAATAGAAGTGTCTTTATCCAGGGTGGGAGCTAGCCACACCCAATAATCTTAGGTTGGAATATAGACATGCCAGAAAGATCAATGATCTGATTTTTGGTGGGAGGTAATCATACCAGAAAGATCAACCATATGATTTTGGGTGAGGGCTTTGGGTCATACCATATCAGTTCCCCTGTAAATTGAATTCAATTATGTGGATAATCAATTAATCAATTATGCCTATGTAATGGAGCTTCAGCAAAATCTCTGAACACAGAGACTTGGATAAGTTCCCCAAGTTGGCATACTCTGTGCATATTGTCACAAATCAATTCTGGGAAGGTAATGCATTCTGCTTCCACTGGGAGAACAATGGGAACTTCATATTTGCAACTTTAGTAAACTCTGCCCTGTGTTTCTCTTACTTTGGCTGATTTTAGACTGTATATTTTCTTCATAATAATCTGTAATTTTAAATACAATATAATATTTTCAATGAATTCTGTGCATCCTTAAAACAAATTATCAAATGTAAGATTGGTTTTGGGGACTGGCTGAGTCGACACCTGTAGTTGGTGTCAGAAGTGAGAGCAGTCTGCAAAGGATCCTGTGCTCAAACGTTACAGCTGGATTAACTCCCAGGAAGAAGTGCTTGGATAACATATTAACTAAAAGGCACACACACACACACACACACACACAGAGAAAACACTCAAATGCATAAGTGCAGAAACTCAGTCAAAACATAAAATGAACATCAACAGATCAAATTGTATAATAGATTAACAAATATATTTCAGTAACTTACCATCAGTGCCATATTGCTCTCTCTCATGCCTTTTACACTGTAAGTGGATTTTAATAGTTAATTCAAGTGTTGCTGTGAAACAGCCTTAATTGTAAGAGCAAAACACTCTTAAGTATAAAGTTCTAGAATTGAAAGTATTAAAGCATTAATTTTTGTCTTGATGGAAAGCAAATAACTACATAAGATACTGGAAAATGCAATTAAATGTAACTCCTTATAATATTTTCAATTTTCTTCATTTTTTATTTTAAATACAAAGGATAATTTATTTGTTTTTTGAAGACTTTATTTTTAGACCTTGCCTCATTACAGTATTATTCTTGTAAATACAACCACGTTAGTCAATACCAGTATTAAAAGGAAAAATTTGGAATACCTAATTCCAAAGTTAGCTTGTTTAGTACACATCAAAGTCATGTTTCTGAAATTTGATAGGAGAAAAATATTTCTCTGCTCAAAAAGAGATATTAGATCATTATGTGGTGATGAATATCACTTATGAAAAGGATTTGATGCATCAAAAAGCAAAGTAAAACAAAACAAAAATCATTTCTATTTATTTTACTTCCATTTTGTTTTACTGTTAATACATTATCTACTACAGCAGCTATCAAATCAATGTCCATTAGAACAAACTAGGGAGTTATGTGATGCTCAGATTGCAACTTAAGATATTCTGTTAGGCTGGGACCAAATCTGCAGGTGGCAGATACAGACCAGGAGGACACTTCCTAGGGGCAAAGAAGCCGAGGATGGGACTGCAGGAAAACACAGTTAACAACTTCAAAGAGCAGGAACTCGAGGTTTTGAGGCAAACACACCTGTGGAGCTGCAACCTTGTTATAAGAACACCTATCAGTCATGTATCTCAATCCTCTGGTAACATCCCACAACTCCTGTAAGCCGGCCCCCGGACCAAGCCTATAAAAGGAAACCACCTGGGAGTCCTTAGTTGTCTTTCTCCACTCCTAGAGACTGATGCATTCCTCTCTGGAACATGCTCTCACTTTGTATGGCTCCCTTCTTTTCTGCAATAAAAGCTGTTTGTGTGGAATTGCTTCCTGTCTGTGGTCACTCCATCACACCAGGCCTGCTTGCGAATTTTCCAAGCATGGAACCAAAGACCCAGGACAATTCTAAATTGGTAGTATGGGCAGGATCCTGAGTTTCTTCATTTTAACAAGCTCTCTAGATAGTTCTGTTATATACCAAAGTTTAAGAACTACTGAACAACTAAATTAAAAGTTTCTTGAGGACCAGACCTAGCATATGTCTTTGCATTAAATAAATGTTGTGGAACTTCAATCAATTACATTTTAGGGATTAGTTTTCATCATTCCACCATTTAATTAACTATCACTGTTTAATTAATTTGTGATCTTTGTCAGGTAATACATATGTTTTAATATGTATCTTTAAATTATTTCCATGACAATTGCTTTGACAGTATATTTTCCTGAATTTTTTATGAGAAATAAACTCTTACCAGTTGTTCTGAATGTTTTAATGTTTCATTTGACAATATTTAAATCAGATGTTATTCAGAAAAAACTTTTCAACATAGTTTTATTAATGTGAAAATTCAGTTGTTCACACACTTAAGGAAGGTATTAGTATAAGGAAACTATTATCAAACACTTTCAATGTAATAACAAAAACTTATATTTGTTTTTGAATATAAAACTCTCCTTTTATTATTTATGATAGTATAATAAAAATTTGGAATTAAAACAAATTAAAGAGCAAGTTTCTTAAATTCTGCATATTAAGCACTATGTTTCTTATAAAGGTTGTGTGTTTAATTCAGTTGGTAGGAATAAATGGAGATGCAATTTCATTTTCACATTAAAAAAAATGGTCTAAAATAGGATAGTTCAATGTCCATTCACTTCTAAACCAGTGATCAGGATCATAACCATATGTACCATTGGTCAAAGGGGGAGGAAAATAGCAAGGATATATTAATAGCTTTGTGAAGTCCTTAAGCAGTATTCTGGGAGAGATGACATAGTAGCAACATTTTCACAGGTTTTAGGAAAACCTTTTAATTGTCTAAGTTTTGCCATTACTTTCAAAGAGCACCAACTTTTTGCTGATAAAAAATTAAATTTTTTGAGGTATCTCTGTACTACTTTCCATAGAGTTTGTACTAGTTTACAGTCCCACCAGCAGTGTATGAGTGTTCCTATCTCTCCACATCCATGCCAACATTTATTGTTTTGGGACATTTTGATAAAAGCCATTCTCACTGGATTTAAGTGATATCTCATTGTGGTTTTGATTTGCATTTCCCTGATGATACAGATGTTGAGCATTTTTTCATGTTTCTTGGACATTAGTCTACCTTCTTTTGAAAAGTTTCTGTTCATGTCCTTTGTTCACTTTTTAATGGGGTTGTTTGATTTTTTTCTTGCTGATTTTCCTGAGTTCTATATAGATTCTAGTTATCAGCCCTTTATCAGATGTATAACATGCAAATATTTTCTCCCATTCTGTATGTTGTCTATCCGCTCTACTGATAGTTTCTTTGGCTGTGCAGATACTTTTTAATTTGATCAGGTCCCATTTATTTATTTTCGTTGTTGCTGTGATTGCTTTTGGGGTCTTCTTCAGAATTCTTTGCCTAGGCCCATGTCTATAAGAAGTTTTCCAACATTTTCTTCTAGAATTCCTATGGTTTTGTGCCTTAGATTTAAGTCTGTTATCCATTGTGAGTTGATTTTTGTGAGAGGTGAGAGGTGTGAATCTTGTTTCAGCCTTCTACATGTGGCTATCCAATTTTCCAGCACCATTTGTTGAATAGGCATTCTTTCCCCCAGTGTATGTTTTTGGCTGCTTTGTCAAAGATAAGGATGGCTATATGAGGATGGTTTTATATCTCAGTTCTCAGTCCTGTTCCATTGGTCTGTGTTTCTGTTCTTGTGCCAGTACCATGCTGTTTTGGTTACTATAGCCTTGTATAGCTTGAAGTCTGGTAACTTGATGCCTCCCAATTTGTTCTTTTTGTCCAAGGTTGCTTTGGCTATATAGTTTCTTCTCTGGTTTCATATGAAACATAGAATTATTTTTCTAGATCTGTGAAAAATTATGTTGGTATTTTAATAGGGATTGCATTGAATCTGTAGATCACTTTGGTTAGTACAGACATTTTAACAATGTTGATTCTGCCAATCCATGAGCATGGTATGGTTTTTCATTTGTTTGCGTCCTCTGCTATTTCCTTTCTTAGTGTTTCATAGTTCTCCCTGTAGAGGTCTTTCACCTCCTTAGTTAAACATATTCCCAGTTATTTTATTTTCTTTGTTGCTATTGTGAAAGTATTGAGTCCTTGATTTTGTTCTCAGCTTGACTGTTGTTGGCATATATGAATGCTACTGATTTGTGTACATTGATTTTGTAACCTGAGACTTTGCTGAATTTATTTATCAATTCCAGGAATTTCTTGGCAGAATCTTTCAGGTTTTCTAGATATAAGATCATATCATCAGCAAAGAACAATAGTTTGACCTCTTCTGCCCCTATTTAGATGCCCGTGATTTCCTTCTCTTATTTGATTGCTCTGATGAACTACCCATTATATTATCCTGGATGGAGCTGTGGCCCATTCTTCTAAATGAAGTATCACAAGAATGGAAAAACAAATACCACATTTACTCACTATTAAATTGGTACTAATTGATCAACACTAATTGTGTACATATGGGAGTACCATTCATAGGGGATCAGGCAGGTGGGAGAGGGAGGAGAGGATGAATAAATCCATACCTAACAGATGTAGTGTGCACTTTCTGGGGGTTGGGCACATTTATTGTGCAGTGCATAGGCTATTTAGGTAACCAAACCATTTGTACTCCCATAATACTCCAAAATGAAAAAAAAAATCTAACAATAAAGAGTACAAAACATTTTTACAAAGTATTAAGAAAAAAGAAAATTAAATTCTTATGTACTTGAATTATTGCTTTAATTCTCTGTGGACTCGACATTATTCATATTCAAAATGAAGAGGGAAACCAGCAAAAATTAGAGCGTTGCAGCAACAGAAAGGTTCTGAGGAGTCCTGCGAACCCACCACAACAGAAACATCTGGGCCTCTTTCCTGAGCGAATCACAACCAAGATGTTGAATAGCATATTTGAAATCTATGGCTGCTCCACCTATAGGGGAGCCAGTGGCTACAAAGAGTCCCCTGGGGTTTTTGGAGCACTGATGCTTTCTCAGTCTGAAAAGAAATCAAGGGCTTGAGCCCAGCACATTGTACCCTGTACCATGCCTCATCTGCTTTTTGCTACTCTGCTTGATTAAATGTTCAAAATTGGGAATGTTGAGATTTCACAGGTCACCATGGTGGGGATAATCAGACATGCAGAGAGGGCTCCAGCCAACACTGTTGAAAAAAGAAATGGCATGACAGCTGCACCCATGGAGATTCACCATTGGGTGGCACAGGTGGTAGCAGTGGTGAAAACACTGTGGTTCCTCCAGAAACATAGGGGACAGTGGCTGGTGACCTGAGATCATTTCAGAACAGAAAAGAGCCTGGTAGCCTTTAACAGCATGCCCCTTGAGGATATGAAAGGGTTTAGCACACGTATTCTGCAAGTAGCCAATGTACACATGATGCTGAACAAATATAACAGCCACAGAGAGCACCTATCAACAGTCCAGGAATGGGGAATGTAGGGAACTTGGGTGGGAATAACTTCATGCCAGCAAATAGCCTCACTGTGGCCAAAAACCAGGTGCTGAATTTGATTAATGATTGTCCAAGACTTGAAGGATTGTACTTTCAGGATCTCAAGAATCAGCTACAACACAAGACTATAGCCTCAATCAAGTAAGCTGTGAATTTTATTAGCAAGGAGGGACACATTTATTCCACTGTGAATGATGATCATTTTAAATCTTAGACACAAATGTTAGTAACTGGATCTAATTGAATACTGAAGATTTTTCCCAGCTAGAACTATTTTCACCATCTCTTGTCTCCTGTTTCACATTTGTCCATTTGATATTTAGGAAGTAGTTCTCATCTATAAAAGGTATCAATTGACATCTTTTTGAAATTGAGTGCTCTTCTGTTTTTGTTTGTGTGTTTGTTTAAGTTCAAAGGGAGATCGGCAACAGACAGGGATGTAAACTAGGGTGGAATTTCCTAGAGAAACTACAAATAAGATAGAATTGATAGAGAAATGCTACCAAGAGAGTTGGACTCTATTACTTAAATAATTCTTGGGAATTTCTATCCATAAAATGTTTCTTGTTGAGAGAAAATGAGCAAGACTAGGGCCTGTGCTCAAAGAGAAGGGTAAGAAACTCAATAACATCTACCTGTTTGTATTTCCCTTTTGTCTATGTGATATTACTTTCAGAATTGCATTTTCTTTTACTTTCTTATCATGATTGCTGCTGAAAATATGTATATATGCATATGAGGTTCTAGAATGATAGCCTGGCGGGGGAGTGGAAAGAAAAATGTCACTGCATTTTGTTCAAAATAAGTATATTCATATATTTAATCAAACTATTGTATTACTGTAAAAATGCAAAACATAATACAAAATATTTGTTATATTTACAAAGATTACTGGTGAAATTCCATTATAATAGGAAGGAAGCAGGAAGAACAAGTTCTAGTTCTGATAGATATCAATATTGTATGAATATCATAAAAAATAATGGATGGCAGAGAAGGAAAAGAGAGGAATGTTTAAAGAACACTCAGGAAGAAAACGGAAATGAAGTAAAATATCATGAGGCCTAGAAAATAACTTCTCTATGAGGAGTAAACCAAGCCACTTGTAATAAGAGCAGAGCATAGGAAGCTAGCTTGGGAAACCTCAGGTTATATAAACATATATATTGGAGAAAAGTTTAATAATATTATCTGGACAAGTTTAATAAAGTTGAGTAGGTTAAATAAAGGTTATATAAACTTCGCTGAATCTTAAAACTCCAAGATCAAGCTGAATTTTTCAATACAGTAAGAGACCCAGAAGATGAACGCAAGTAACATTGACTTACAAAATGAGAAAAGCTCATGGAATATCAGATACTCATACAAAATTCCTTTTAGTAAAGCTATTCTTTGAAAAATAAACATAATTAAAATTGTTATTCAAATTTCTCAGACAAAAGAGTTGGAAGTTTATCAATTATGAACAATAAATGGACACTAATTATCCACTACTTACCATTACCGATTAAATATGTGTATTATATCATTTATATTATTTTGATTAGTGGGTTCACTTTATATTATTTCAAGGTATTTAAAAATTTAACAAAGGGTTTGATACCTTCATTCATAACCTTGGTCTTCCTTGCCTTATTTTCCCCATGTAATGTTAAGTTGTTCAACTATAAATCCTTCTATCATGGGAAATTTCAGGAACTTCACCTTCCTAGTAGGAAACAGTCTATTGTTTACTAAATACTTGTCAGTAAATAAAGTGGAATAGAAACGCAGAATGAAGGTAGTAGATGAAAAATACAATCTCTGGAATAAGCTGATTTTTATGACTTTTTCATTCCCTCACTCAAGTCAAAAGTCTTAATTTTCTTGATCAAATTTAAAGTACAACATGTTGAAATATGATTTAAGTAAATTGAAGACCCAAAAGGTCCAAAATTCTACTGTTATTGCAGCAAGTAAAAAAGACAAAAAGAAAAGCTACAATGTAATTCACTGTTTTACACGATAATGCTAACAAAGGTAATTTAGGTAATAAAAGTTACCTTCAGTATAAAAAAAAACCTTTTTTTTTTTTAAATCAGTGAGATCATAAGCATCAGTAAAACACCAGTACTTATAGGTACTGGTTAATTGTTTTTTTAATTAAGGTCAGATGTTTGTTTAGAAAAGTTTTGCAAAACTATAGATTCATTGTTTATAGCCCAACTAGGCACAGAGTTACTTGATTCTAAATAGGGTACAACATCTGAAAAAGAAAAGATACTTTGTACATTATAATTGGAGTCTAGAAAACCTTTTTTTCTTGCTATTCCACTTTGTAATCTATTGAGGTATATATGTATATACAATGAGGTAAACATATTCTCATAAGAATGATTGGATAAAACTAAATTCATCATTATTTAAATATTTAAATATTGGCTGAGAAAGAAGCTGGGTGTGTAGGAAATAAAAAAAACCACATCCGCCCTCTTCTGCCAGCTTGGAAAACACAAAGGAATACACTCCCCACACACATACACTCCCTCTCTATCTCTCCCTCTCTTTCTCTGGAGTATCTGTGTGGGTATCAAATCTCTTAAATTTTGAATCACCCTGACAAATATTTAAATTGATTAAGAGATAGCATAGAAAGGCACCCATACCTAACAGATTATGACATGTGAGATCATCTACTCTATCTGTACACATTTTTAGGTGATTGGGTTTCTTAAGAATAATGGCCTTTATCAAAAAGTCCCAAAACAATACATGTTGGCATGGATGTGGAGAGACAGGAACACTCATACACTGCTGGTGGGACTGCAAACTAGTGCAACCCCTGTGGAAATCAATATGGAGATACCTTAAACAGATACAAGTAGACCTACCATTTGATCCAGCAATCCTATTATTGGGCATCTACCCATAGGAAAAAAAGACATTCTGTAAAAAAGATATCTGCACTAGAATGTTTAGAGCAGCACAATTCACAATCGCAAAGATGTGGAAACAACCCAAATGCCCATCAATACATGAGTGGATTAGTAAAATGTGGTATATGTATACCATGGAGTATTGCTCAGCTGTAAGAAATAACGGTGATATAGAATCTCTTCTGTTCTCCTGGAAAGAGTTGGAACCCATTCTACTAAGTGAAGTATCCCAAGAATGGAAAAATAAACACCACATGTACTCACCAGCAAATTGGTTTCCCTGATCATCACCTAAATGCACATTTGGGAATAACACCAATTGGATGTTGGGCAGATGTGGGGGGAGGAGGAGGGGATGGGTGTATACCTACATAATGTGTGTGATGCACACTGTCTGGGGAATGGACATGATTGAAGCTCTGACTCAGGGGGGTGGGGGGACATGGGCAATACACATAACCTAAACTTTTGTACCCCTATAATAAGCTGAAATAAAAAAAAAGTTCATACCAATTAAAAAAAAAAGAATAAGGTATGTTCATTACATATAACAGAATAGGATTTAATTGAGGTGAAGTTTGAAGTGAAACACCTGGATTGAAATCCTAGCATTGCACTTTGATAGCTGTACAAACTTTATAGGTCATTTATCCTTTACAATTTTTAGTGATTTATTCTGAGAATAACTGAAATTATATGTGTGAAAATAGCAAAAATATTATAGCTAAAAGGTTATACTAGTATTAATGGTTCCCATTTATTTTATACTTATTGTATGCCAGACATATTTAATTCTCACAACACTGTGAGTTAGACATAATTATATCTATTTAATACACAAAAAAGCTGAAAGGTAAAAAGCCTGACTTCAAAGCACGTAACACTTTAATGATAATAATACCTTATTTGCCTAGGTTCCAGACAGTTGTGAGTATATAATAAAAACAAAATTGTGTGCAGGATCTTTGCAAATTAAATTGCTAGCTATAAATTGTTAACTATTATAGTATGGCATTTATCTGTAAATCTTTCAAGTGAGGAGGTGTTGTTCTAACCTCTAAATTCACGAGAAATAGCATAGAATGATTACAGAGTTTTAGAATTAGAAAAAAATGAAAGATTTCAAAATCATGCAGGCCTCCAATTCATAAGTTCAAAAATGAGATGCAAGGCAGTTAAGTGAATTGCCAGAGACCATGCGTGAGGTTGCAGTAGGTCTGAGAAGAGAACAGAATTGCTTAGACTCCCAATCCCATGGTTTTTAGCATCCCAAAGGATGCTACACTTTGCATATTTGACTTTTCATAGATAACCTTCTTCAAGTATCAACCTATGAAAGAAAATAATAATATCCTTTCATTCTGATGACTAAATTAAGCATAGTTTGGTTCTAAAATGGAGAATACTACACATTATTTCAGTGAAAGATCTAAAGAAAATAGGTTAGCTTTTCAAAGCATTTTAAGTGGGAACAAAGTACCACATCATGAGCCCATGATATAGACAGAACACAAAATACTCAAGCTTCAAACATCAGTCTAGGGGAAGAAGTAGTAGAAATATATGTAGTCTGGATGTCAATTCCTCTATATCATGACAAATATATTGCCTATTTTGTGCTGACAAATCAGGAACAAGATGGAAAAAAATTCAAGCTAGTTATGCAGCCAGATTAGGAATATAGGATATAAGCAAAGATTTTAAAAGAAATGGAATATGATGTGAAAATGTGGACAAGAAACCAAACTGAGTGAAAAAGCATAAAACCAGGAATAGAAGAAAATTTTATATAAGTGCTCTATGACATAGGATATCTTAAAAAGAAATTGAGTTCTATAAAATGCGTTCATAGATGAGCAGTGAAATAACAAAACAGGATGAAAAGAGAAGTGGAACCCTATGGAAACCATTTCAGGACTGAAACACCCAAGAAGAAAATAAATTAGAAACAGAAGAGAACAAAACATATGTGGCTAAAAGGTGAGTTACCAACTCACCAAGGCTGGAAAGACTTGATGTAACCAGGGCAGATGTACATAGAACAAAAAAGAGGCTTTACAAACAAGAAAGGAACTAATAAATGGGGAACTCAAAAATTCAATGCAAAAATAAAGTATACCTGAGGTAGTGATATGAACAAATGAAATTGAAGACTACACAAAATAAAACATATTTTTTCTTAAAAATAACCCACATTATTTCAAGAAAAACAAAAGATGTAGAACACTCAACACTGGCACCTCTTCTGGTTCAAGAATAAAGATACAGTTCTTCAGCAATCCACAGAGACAAAATAAATTGACCAGAAGTGCTGGCAACAGCAGTGGTGGTAAATACATTCTAGACATTTTCATAGCAAAAATCAATGGAGTATATATATTCATTTATGTATGTGTGTATACATATGTATAGATATATAGAGAGAGCATTGCTAAATTATATTAAATAAAAGCAAGAATTAAAGATTCTCAAATCTATATTTTTAAAGCAAGATATATTGTACCCATTTCCATTTGAGGAGCAGGGACAATTGGATTGAAGACACTGGAAAAGGCAAAGCTGAGTAGAAAGGACTGGTGGGCAGTAAATTGATGTAATGCAAGTATTAGACTAATACTAGCGCTTGAGACCAGCTTGAGCAAGAGTGAGACCCCATCTCCACAAAAAATAAAAAAATTAGCCAGGCATGGTGATGCGTACCTGTAGTCCCAGCTACTTGGGAGGCTGAGGCAGAAGGATCACCTGAGCCCAGTAGTTTGAGGCTGCAGTGAGCTATAATCACGCCACTGCACTCTAGCCTGGGCAACAGAGAGAGACTCTGTCTCAAAAAAAATAATAATAATTATAATTATAAAGCAGAATGTAAATTTCATAAACTTTCATAATGCAAAAGTGATGATATAGGTTATAAAAATAAAAAAGTTAATAAAAAGAGTTTGAATGAAGATTAAAATGGTTTAAATTCATGAGTATGGTCTGAAGTTTTTATGTATTGTTAAAATACATAATGGTTTCAATCTTTTTAATTTTTTCATAATTTCTCTTTTAAAACTTATTTTTGAGGAGATAATATCTGTTGTGAAGAAATAATCCTTAGAAATTAAGCAATTCTATAACTTATTTTTCACATTAAAAATTTTAAAATGTTTTAAAATTTTAATTTAACATATTTGATATAGTTTATTTAATATACCTTTTATGAGATGAATATATGCGTTTTTGTGTTAGCCTGTCTTAACAGCTTTATTGATGCATAATTGACAAAAAAAACCTCTAAACATACTTAAGTAATTTGGTAATTATTGGCATATCTTTTGACAAACCTGTGAAGTGAATACCACAAAGTAGGGAACATGTCCATCACCCCCAAGTTTCTCAATGCCTCTTGATTAATTCATTCCTCCCAATTCTCTTTCTTCTCCACCTTGTCCCCAGATAAGAAATAATATGCTCTTTGTCACTATAGATTAATTTGTGTTTTCTAGATTAACGTAAATGAAATCAAGCAGTATGTAGTTTTTTTTGTTTGTTTCAGTCTGGCTTTTTTCACTAAGAAAAACTATTTTAGATTCATGTGTGCTGTTTTGTGCGTCTGTAATTTATTCCTTGAATGGACATACTACAGTTTGTTTCATTTTCTTACTGTGGATAACTGAATTGTTGCCAGCTTTTGGCTATCACAAGCAATGATGCTGTGAATATCTCTGTACAAGTCTATGTGTAGACTTATGGCTTCCTTTCTCACTGGTCAATACCTGGAAGTAAAATGGCTGGATTATAATGATAAATGAACGGTTAATGTTAAAAATAAATAAATCTACTAAACTGTTTGACACAGTGGATAAACTGTTTTACATTCTTAAACAGCCAGATATTGTGAGTTCTGCCACCTATTCATACCCTCCAGCACTTAATATGGCTAGTACTTTTGGTATTAGCCATCCTAATAAGTGAGTAATGGTATCTTATTGTGGTTTTAATTGCATTTCCCTGATGAGTAATAATGTTGCATACCCATTCAGGTGATTATTTGCCATCCATATATTTTCTTTGGTGAAGTGTCTATTTAAATCTTGCACATTTTTTATTGCTTTCCTGCCACTGAGTTTTGAAATTTCTTTACATATCTGAATTTGCAAATATTTTTTTCCAGACTCCAGCTCGTCTTTTCATTCTTTTATCAATCTCTTTCAAATATGGAAGGGTTTTTTGAAAAAATGTCTAATTTATCTTTTCTTTTATGGATTATATTTTGGGTGCTATATCTAAAAATTCACAAAACTATAAAACTTGTAAAAGAAAATCTTTGTGACCTTAGATTAGGCAAATATTTCTTAGATACAATTTTCAAAACATAATTCATAAAGAAAATAAATGTAAATTATACTATATCAAAATGACAAAAAAACCCAACTTCTGTTGAAAGATACTTAAAAGAATAAAAAGACAAGGCACAGACTAAGACAAAACATTTGCAAATCATATATTTGACAAAATATGTATATTCAGAATATGTAAAGAATTTTCAAAACAATAATAAGAAAACAGCTTAACAAAACATAGACAGTATTTGAATTGACACTTTACCAATAAATATATATGGCTAGGCATGGTGGTTGGTGCTTATAATTCCAGCACTTTGGGAGGCCAAGGTGGGAGGATCGCTCATGAGGCCAGGAGTTTGAGACCAACCTGGGCAACATAATGAGATTCTGTCACTACAAAAAAATTTTAAAAATTAGCCAGCCATGGTGGCACACACCTGTAGTCCTAGCTACTCAGGAGGCTGAGGCAACAGGATCACTTAAGTCCAGGAATTCCCGGTTATAGTAAGCTATGATTGTGTTACTGCACTCCAGCCTGGGTAAGAAAGCAAGACCCTGTCTCTTTGGGGGTATGGTGGGGAGCAGGGAAAAGGCATATGGATGCCAAAGAGAAACATGAAAGATACTCAACATTATTACTCATCAGGGAAATGTAAGTTAGAGAAAAACTTTGTGTTAATTTTTGCATAGAGATCAAGGAGTGGATACAGTTTATTTTTTAGTGTAAGAAAAAAACCCAATTGGTATGGTAGAATTTGTTGAAGAGATTATCCTTTCTCAGCTAAATTGCTTTAACATCTTTAGTAATAATCAGTTGTCCATATATACGTGGGTTTATTTATGGATCTGTATTCTGTTCCATTAATCTATGAGTCTATCTCTATCCCAATACCACATTCTATCTTTATAACAAGCCTTTAGATCATGTAGTGTTAGTCATTCAACTTTGTTGTTCCTTTCCAAAGTTGTTGTGACTATAGCAGCTTCTTTATATTTCCATATACATTTTTCCTTATAATTTTTTTATCCCCCCAAAAAGCACAAAACCAAAAAACTACTAGAATTTCAAATGAGTTAGTTTTGTATCTATAGATACAGTTGGGAAGAATTGAAATCTTAACGATATTGAATATCACAATCAATGAACACCATGTATTGCTTCACTTATAATAGAATTACAATTAGTTTTTGTGTATTGATATTTTATCCTGCAAGCTCGCTAAACTCATTTATTAGTTCGAATATCTTCTGTAGATTCCATCAGATCCTTTAAATATATAATCACATCATCTGTGAAAAGGCAGTTTGATTTCATTCTTTCCAATATAAATGTCATTTACTTCTTTCCCTTGCCTTATTGTACTAGCTGGAACCTCCAACAGGTTAATGAGTAGAAGTGGTAATGGAAGACATCCTTATCATGTCTCTAATTTAGGGGAAAATTATTCAGTTTTTACCATAGATTATGATGTTAATTCTAGGTTTTTGGTATCCAGTTTTATTAGGTTTAGCAAGTTGTTTCTATTCTAGTTTTCAAAGAGTTTTTTGGTGAGGGAACAGTTGTTGGATTTCAACAAATGTTTTTTCTACAATTATCGAAACAAGCATTTAGTTTTTCTTCTTTAGTTTGTTTGTTTGTTTATTTATTTTGAGACACAGTCTCACTTTGTTGCCCAGGCTAGAGTGCTGTGGCATCAGCCTAATTCACAACAACCTCAAACTCCTGGGCTCAAGCGATCCTCCTGCCTCAGCCTCCCAAGTAGCTGGGACTACAGGCATGCGCCACCATGCCCGGCTAATTTTTTCTATATATATTTTTAGTTGTCCATATAATTTCTTTCTATTTTTAGTAGAGACAGGGTCTCACTCTTGCTCAGGCTAATCTTGAACTCCTGAGCTCAAAGGATCTGCCTGCCTCGGTCTCCCAGAGTGCTAGGATTACAGGTGTGAGCCAACGCGCCTGGCTTCTTTAGTTTATTACCATGATGAGTTACATTGATTTTTGAGTGTTAAACCAATTTTGCATTCTCAGGATAAACAACACATCATCATAATATGTTATTGTTTTTATATATTGCTGGATTCATTTACTAAAATTTTGTTTAGAAATTTCATGTCCACATTCACGAAGGATATTGGTCTATAGTTTTTTTCTTTTTTTATGATACAGTTATTGTCTGTTTTTTTATGTCTGTGTAATGTTGCCATTGTAGAATGAGTTGGGAAGTATTTCTATAATTCAGTTTTCTGAAAGAACTATGTATAACATGATTTAACTTAGATTAAAAATTGTACACATATGTATACATACTTATCTAGTTTTTATCTCTCTCTCTATATATATTGATACCAATCTAATGCTACTGATACTAACTGCTGAGTTGTAGGAATTAGGGTGATTTCTTAACATTTTTCTTCATATATTTATATGCTTGTATGCTTTGTATTATATTGATTGTATGTTTTATAAACTATATGTAGTATTTTTAAAACTATATAAATCTATACATTGAAAATAAAAAACTAAAAACTATAATATTCTGTATTAACGAATGGATGCTGTCAGCACTTTAAACTGATCGCCAGAAGACCATGCTTTTCAACATGTTTTCGGAGAACCACTGATTTATCTAGAGTCAGGTAAGTGGTCATCATTACATGTGGTTGTTTCTGGGAAATAACAGTAAGTCCAACTATTTCACTTCTGTTTACCAATTTGAATGTGAGATTAGTAACTATTTTCAAAAATTACTTTATTAATAATGATTATATTCTTAAAGGTTGAATATACATTGCAAGGAATATCACAGTCTATAAATCTCAGGAATCTTTCACCTATCAAGATGCAATTCATTGTATCTCATGTTATTTGCAGAATGTTTAAGTACTAATGCTTATAATAGCTAAATTTGAAATGATGTCCAATCTCCATTTCACAAAAAGACGGAACGGTGGTGTAAAAGTGGTTCATTCACAACATATAATAAAAAAAATACTGATGTAAATGCTTAAAAATATAGAACATTATTAATAACATAAAGAGTTAGCAGAACTCCAGTTTGAATATAAAATGTGAATTTGTGATCACCCAAATATTCTATCATATCAGAGAATTTAAATAATAAAAATCAAGTGTAAAATAAGAAATGGAAAATGGCTTTAATTCTCTATTGTTAGGGATGCTGATGACATTGTTTAACATTTAGTTCTTTCTCAGAAATGATTTGCTTGGAGTATTACCTAATGAGGAAATGGGAACTGAATTTTAATTTTCTATTATTTTTTACGCTAGAAGACTTCCATTTAAAATTTGCTAATTTGTTTTTCTTTTCTTTAAATGGCAAGATGCAAACTTGTCCTTAAACAGAGTTCCTGCGTCAGAAAATAACCATTTGGTGTCTCATTTTAGCTATGTAGATATAAAAGAGGAAAATATGCATTATTCTGGGGGAAAAGTATAACACAATGTTATTTGGCCTGGAACAGGCTGGAGACTTAGATAAGCTTTCTGGGGAGTAATATAGTCAATGTTCTTTCTCAATACAACTATGTGCCTCTACAAATTTATGTATATACCAAGAAAATGTAAGGAAAGACTATCTCCTTTTAAAAATTTCAAGTTCAGGGTAACTGATGATCTATGGTAACATCTACTGAGGAAACACTGAGGAATTCCTATGGAATTTTTATCATGTGGGAGTGAAAATCTGATCTTGTGATTTAATACCCATTCCTGGGTCAAGATTGTTAGGGAAAGGATGGACTAATGTGCAGAGATGCCTGATGATAAAGGAAAAAAAAATATATATATATAATAAATAGAGTTATAAATATCTAATACAAATGCTTTGGGGAAAAAAATCCAAACACCTAGTCATAAATTATTACTGTCCTACAATTTTTCATGTCAATTTTTCTTAATTAATGGAAAGTGGAGATTTTATGTTGGGTTTCTACCATGTTATGATGTGTTTGCTGTAAGGTTTGATGAGTCTAGTGAGTGAAGGTAACAGGAATGTGTCTGGTAGTTTGAAAATGCTCACCATATACATACTCATAAATATAAAGGCTATTTTAGTCCACATTAAGATTACAAGGCACACCATCTAGGGGATGGACATGCTTGAAGCTCTGACTCGGGAGAGGGGGAGGCAAGGGCAATATATGTAACCTAAACTTTTGTACCCCCATAATATACTGAAATTAAAAAAAAATAACAAAATAAAAAGATTACAAAGTATTCAGTTAGTTGTGACAGAAACATAGATCAATACCTTACCACTCTGAGAAGAAAAAAAACTTTGTATAGCCTATTAGGAGTATTACTATCATGATTATATAAGGTCTATTTCTTTTCCTCTAAAATTAGAGAATGAAAGAACATTGGTAAGGAAATGGAATACAGTAAAAAATCACTGATACTTTTCAATGATCTCCATATCATTCCTTTTGCTCCCTAATTATCTTTGTTGGTTGGGTATGATCTTTTACTGATACCAATATGTATCAGATTATTTTGCTGATCATATAAATGATGCTTATTTTAATGCCATGGGATGTTTTCCTTGCTAGAATTATATTAAGCTTGAATGAATAAAATTCTAAAAGTATTCAATTTATTCATTTCCACTTAAGATCTAAGAAAATAAAAGAAGCACAAAGTGGACTGTAACCTGATCAAAATTATTTTGGAAAGCATGTAATTTACAAAAGTATTATGTGATTTAAGACCTTTATTTGTGTCTATAATTCCAATTTTTAGTATACTGAGCATCACATGGTGAATAGTAGACAACCATTGTATAATCATGCTTTTGAATTCCATAATGGAGCGATATGTACTAAGGTCTCATTCTATAAATAAATTATGTGGGTCAAGGGACTTATATTTTAGAAATGTGTATATTAGAAGAACAAAACAATTTAGAAGTCCTCTGGATAAATACGTATAAGGACAAAGAGATATGAGAAAAACAAAAACATTAAGTGTGAATAAGACTTTCAAAGCTAAAGGCGGATCAAAAGATCCCTAATAGGTAGTGTTGGAAGAACTGCCCAATGCCTAATTGTTATTGTTCAATTTGGCTCATACAAGCAGCTAAATAATGTATTTGGCATGTGGAAGCAAGTCTTTGAAACCATATATTCCCTGAACTACCTTGCTAAACAAACTCCAATTCTAGAACTCATATCCCCTGGGTTCTACAGTTAAGAAGTATGCCTTATTTTACAATTCTGCCCAGCAAAGCCATTTTACACAGACTTAAATATTTAAATCCCTTACAGAATTTGGCAACTTCAGTAAAAAATGGCACTGGACTAGAAATTCTGGCTCAGTTCTTTCTGTCACTAATAAGGTGTATGTATTAGTTAAGTCACTTAACCTCTTAAGCTATAATGCCATTAAAATATCTGTTCTGGAAGTACAGATAAAATAAGATAATGTGATTGGAGGAGTTTTTAAAATTGAAAACACTCTGTAAAGATCATTCTATGAGATCTCACACTCCCTTCAATAAAGTATCTTGATTATTTTTGCAGTAATATTTGTTATTTAAAAATAAGATCCTTAAGAATTCATTCAAATATTTCTCCCTGTGCAATTATTAGCTGTTTAATGATTAAATCTTATTCAGCAATTAAGCTATTATCCATTTCTTTCTATTTTTAACCTAATACAAAAGTGCAAGAAAATATTCCCATTACCCCACTTATAAATAAAACAATGCATATTTGCTCCTAGTGAATATCACCAGGTTGTCATTGTTTAATCACACAACATAATTTAATGTAGCACTCATTTCATAAAGAAAATTGTATAGTATGGAACTCCATAGTCCTGCAAGCCTATAGATTAGTTTATATTTTCTACACAAATCAAGTTGGCACTACAAAAGTTTTTTTGCTTATATATAAAATTATTCTATTCTCTGGCATTGGAGCAATAATACACTATGGAAATGTTCAAATAAAATGAAACATTAGCCATTTTAATATGCTACAGTTTCTTTTAATTTAATTATAATGAGAATAAAGGCCATAAATCAGCTGATTTCAATTTAACCACTTTTCACATATGTGCCTTATGATCAGATTACCTGAACCTTTTCTACTTTGATAATTATGAAATCCTAACATGTAGAGGGCATCTCTGATCTCTACGTACTAACTGTTAAAATCCAATCAATATCCACTTTTCTCTAACCAAACACATTTTAAGTTCTATGAGCAATACAAAGTTAAAGGAGAAAAAAAAGCAGACCTGTGACAACTAGGGCTTGTGAATTATTTTTTATGTCAATGTGATACAATGAGTGAACACTGCACAACATTAAATAGCGATTCTATCTTTTTTTGGTGAGGTAGTACATTTAATTTCCCATATTGGACATACTTACTGAATCTGATTAGGTGTGGGTAAGAATTTTGAACTATTAGACTCTCAGAGAAAGAGGACAGCAATAGTAAGAGACAGTCCACACTTTAGTTAAGCCGAAAGGAGCATTCTGTGACTTGATTTCCACAAACCACTCCTGTCACATCTGTGCCTTTTCTGTCTTTTCACTCTAGCAATACTGAGTCTCTCTCTGTCACCCATATACAACATGCTATTTCTAGCCCTCTGAGCCTTCATGAATGCTGGTTTTTCAACCCTTTACACTTCTCTCAATCAATTAAGTCCTGGTTCATCATTCAAAACTCAGTTTATACATCGCCTTAAGGAAGATTTCTGGTTACCCCTTCTAATAGGCAAGATTGAATCTTCCTCCATTAATGTTCTTATAACATCAAGCCCTATGGCATCTGTCCCCTTACTGACCAGCATGGAAATGATCCAGGGCTTGTTTTGACTTCTTGGCCAGATGGAAAGTTTTTAAAAGATAGAAATTAGTTCTTAATAATATTTGTATCTTTAGCACTTAGTCTAATTGCTGGCATACAAATTCTCCATGTATGCTTTTTTTTTTTTTTTTTTTTTTTGAGACAGAGTCTCACTTTGTTACCCGGGCTAGAGTGAGTGCCGTGGCATCAGCCTAGCTCACAGCAACCTCAAACTCCTGGGCTTAAGCGATCCTCCTGCCTCAGCCTCCCGAGTAGCTGGGACTACAGGCATGAGCCACCATGCCCGGCTAATTTTTTTGTATATATATTTTTAGTTGGCCAGATAATTTCTTTCTATTTTTAGTAGAGACGAGGTCTCACTCTTGCTCAGGCTGGTCTCGAACTCCTGACCTCGAGCGATCCACCCGCCTCGGCCTCCCAGAGCTAGGATTACAGGCGTGAGCCACCGCGCCCGGCCCATATATGCTTTTTGAAGAAATAGCTTAGCTGTAATCAGATAAGCTTTTTGAGATCTTCTTAGGAAGTGATTTAAATTAGATATGAAAAAACAGTATGAATTTCTAGTTCATTAAAGCTGGATGTAGACACTCTGAGGTAAAATTTTGAGGGACTTAACTGATTAAAATAAGGGTCACATTTGTTTTTCTGACATATTCCAATAAATAACTCAGTTTTTTCTGTAAGTCTGTATATTATGAAACTGATTACCTCAATTCATAACTATATTTATATAATCCAGTTTTGTCTCCTTTAAGTTTTTATGATCATTGAATATAAAGAGTTGCATAGAAATGTCTTCTTTCAACTCACTGCATGCTTTGAATGTGTAACTTTCTTTTGTTAACTGACTAAATATTGTGTTAATTAAACTTGGTGCTTCATTATAATTATATAAATATAAGTGATGAACATATGAATATGAATTAATTTAAACAAATGTATTTTCTATTAAGATCCATTTACACTGAGAGAGCAGTTTTATTTTATTAATTTATAATTCACATTCTCTTTATGTACAGAGAGTATTTGTGGTTGAGGATTAGAAATTTACCTAATAGATAATTTTTTAGCATCATAGGGAAAAGAGGAATTTGGAGCTAGGCAAAGATAATCAGAAGGGAGGTGGAAGAATTCCAAACAAACATACAAACAAACAAACAAAAACTTACTCTACTGTGGAATTGGAGATCAGGGGGAAAAAATTTACTTCCCACATAGCATGAAGATAAAACCATGACCTTGAAATAACATTTCTTCTGCTATGATTCATGAACATTACATATATCTGTGCTCTACCTTAAGAATGTATATACCATTCACCACATTATTTCCTTTCTATGAAAATACATGTTTTGAAATTTAAATAACTGCTTTATAAATGAACTTTTAGAAGATAACATAATGAATCTGTGTTCTACTCATATGTTGTTGAGAAGGAGTAACAAGTTCAGTTGGGTGGTTCTATTGAACCTATTATATGAATTCTGATCCATTAAATGTTTCATCAAAACAGATTTCAAAGCAGTGCATTGGGAGTTCTATAAATTTTTCCCAATTTTTACTAATTATATATGCAGAATCTATTAGTTTCACACTCTAACATATTTTTAAAAATGTTTAGTGTCATGTTGATAACTATTGACAGTTTAAAAATGTACATTTATAATAGGTTTCCTGATACATACAGATTATGTTTTTTATAGTTTATTTCTAATACTGTGTAACAGAACAATCTACATTAAGAGATCTAAAGAAGAGTAAATAATATAGCATGTAGTTAGTCATGAAATCCATTAAGAAAAACAGGAAAAAGTCAAACAGATAATTATAACATTTACTAGTTTTAATTATGACAATTTCACCTAGGATAAATTATAATTGATTATAATTTGATGCTTTTATTGATGGGATATATTTTGTAGATCATTTAAAAGTAGAAACAATAAAATTATATACAATTTTTTTTAGTTTCTCTCTGCTATTTTTCTCAATTTCAGTCTTCACCAGTAAAGAAGAAATAATGATGTCAAGGTGTCCAGTTGAATATATGCTATTTTCATCAGCACTTTCCTGAAGTATGTTGTTATTAGATTTTTAGGCAAATGAATTTTTTACATTAAGATTTTGATGTTTTCTTCAACCTCCATGTATAACTTGACTGTGTTAGTTAATAGCACATGATGATAAAATCAGATAAAAAAAATGCAAAAATGGAGTAGTGGATAACCAAAGATTAGTATAAAGGGTGGAGGGTCATTCAAATGTCTCCTGAAAATCTCTTATGTGTAAGCTTAATATAGTTGTCTGTGAGAACAAGGAACTCATAAAATGACTTCTTATTAAAATAGTCAATTGAATCAACACTCATGATGCAAATGGTAAATCAGTTCAAACACATACTTTAGGGCCTGAATTCTCAGAGTGGACATTTTCTATTGTTTTATGACATCATTTAATCAGTTTATATATTGTTTTCAAATACCAGTCTAGTGTTAACCACTGAACTGTCTACAGCAGAAAGTACAAAGATGAAGCAATCACAGCTTTAGCTTTAACAAACTTAAGCTTAGCTTCTAAGTTAGAAAAGGAACAAAGTTAGCTCAAATAAGCACACAATCAAATAAAAATATAACATGTACAGTTGGAGACTGACTTAAGGATTACATTTGGTTTAAGGATTAAACCAAATAGTGCATATAAAGCATTTACTACAGTGGTTAACATAAAGTGAATGTTCCACAACATTCTTGTTTTCTTGTTACTGATGTTGTTGTTATTGTTAACTTGGGCATACAGGCAAGAGGTCATTATTTCAGTGTGGAAGTTCAGTACAGGTATCTTGACAGAATTGGCATGTACAGGCATGCCTCAGAGATACTGTGGTTCAGTTCCAAATCACTCCAACAGGCAAATATTACATCAAAGGAGGTCACTTTTGGTTTCCTAATGCATATGAAATTTATGTTTACATTATCCTGTAGTATATTAAATGTGCAATAGCATTATGTCTGAAAACATAATTTACATGCGTTAATTAAAAATACTTTTTGCAAAAAAAAAAAATGCTAACGATTATCTGAGCCTTCAGTGAGTCATAATCTTTCTGCTGAAGGAGGGTCTTGCCTCAAGGTTAATGGCTGCTGACTGATCTGGGTGATGGTTGCTCAAGGTTGGGATGGCTGTTGCAATTTCTGAAAAACAATGAAGCTTGCCTCATTGATTGACTCCTTCTGTCATGAAATATTTCTCTGCACCATGTTTGCTAGTATTTTACCAAGAGTGAAACTTCTTTGAAAATTGGAGTCAATCCTCTCACACTCTGCCATTGCTTGGTCAACTAAGTTGATAGAATATTCCAAATCATTTGTTGTCATTTCAAGAATATTCACAGCAAATTCACCAAGAGTAGATTCCATCTCATGAAACCATTTTCTTTGCTCATGCATAAGAAATACCTTCTCAACTGTTAAAAGTTTTATCATGAGATTGTAGTGACTCAGTTACATCTTCAGGTTCCAATTCTAATTCAAGTCGTCTTGTGGTTTCAACAATGTCTGCAGTTACTTTCTCCATTGAAGTCTTGAACCCCTCAAAGCCATTCCTGAGGGTTGGAATTAGCTTCTTCCAAACTTTTGCTGATGTTGGTATTTTGACCTCCCCCCTGGAATTACAAATGGTCTTAATGGGATCTAAAACGGTGAATCTTTTCCAGAAAGTTTTCAGTTTACCTTGCCCAGATCCATCAGAGGAATCACTATCTATGGCAACTACAGCCTTCTGAAATGCATTTTTTTCTTTACTCTATTTTTATTATTCTTATTATTTTGGCATATTGTGGGGGTACAAAAGTTTAGGTTACGTATATTGCCCTTGCCCCCGCACCCCCCCAAGTCAGAGCTTCAAACGTGTCCATCCACGAGACAAGATGCATTTCTTAAATAAGAATTGAAAGTCAAACTTGCTGTTTCATCCATGGCCTGCAGAGTGGAAGTTGTGTTAGCAAGCATGAAAACAATGTTTATCTCCTTGACCATCTACATCAGAGCTCATGGGTGACCAGGAGCATTTTCAATGAGCAATAATATTTTGAAAAGAAATCTTTTTTTTTTTTTTTCCTGCGCAGTAGATCTTAAAAGTGGGCTTAAAGTATTTGGTGAATGAAGACTTGTTCCATTTATACAGCAGAGGCAGAGTAGATTTAGCATAATTCTTAAGGGTCCTAGGATTTTTGAAATGACAAATGTGCACTGGTGTTTCCTTACAGTCAACAGCTGCATTAGCCCCTAACAAGAGAGTCAGTCTGTGATTTGAGGCTTTAAAGCCAGACACTGATTTCTCCTTTCTAGATATGAAAGTAAGCAGACAAACTTTGGCTCAAGGCTCAGGCCAGTGGCCAAAGTCCACCTCCTATACTACTTCACCCAAACAATTACAATAGTAATATCAAAGGCAACTGATCAGAGATCACCAAAACAGGTATAACAATCATGAAAAAATTTGAAATATTGCAAGAATTACCAAAATATGACATAAAGACAGGAAGTGAACACACATTGTTGGAAAAAATAGTAGCATAAATTTCCTTGATACAAAACTTCAATTTATAAAACACACAATATCTGTGAAGGGCAATAAAACAAAAGACAATGAAATGAGGTATGCTTGTATCATATTTGTGTAAAAAATCAAGAAAGAGATGTAAATAAAATAGGCACAAACAAAAGAAATAGGCAGAAGTATGAAAACATGGGACATGAAAACGAAGTGGTCTACTATGGCTGCAATGAGAGTTTGTGTGGAAAATTCATAGCTAATCAGGCTTGAGCCTAATCCCAGGCTAAAGAATTTGAAATTAATTTATGAGAGGATAAGAAATATGGAATACCAAGAGATTAGAATGTCAGAAACTGAAGCCAGGACTCAACAAAGGGTAGGCAAGAGGCAAGGAGAGTCTGAACTAAGAATCCAGAAGAAAACAAGAAGGTAACATAAGTTTTCAGGATGAGGAGACTGAGAAAAATACTCTGAAAATTAGATAGGGGGAAAAATGAACCCCTAAAATGCAGCATTACAGAAATCCAAGGAGCCATGATGTAAAAAAAAAAAAAAATAAAAGAAAGCAGCATAAATAATGGAGAGGAATGATGAGCAAGTAAAAGAAGGTCAGCAACTTGGAGTTTCACAGATAACCACTAAGGTGACACCAATAAACTATTAAGTAACCCTGCCTGTTGATTTGGTAGAGACAAAACATTTCTAGAACAATGCTGGCAAAAATCCATTTTAAATTTTTTAAATTTTATTACTTTAATTATATTTTGTATAAGTATTTAGGCATCAATTAATAGAGTAGAAAGAGTCTGAAAATCATCCTTTGGATCTCATCTCTTTCAAATGCTGCATCTGCCAACTCAGGTAAAACATTTGCCTTCTCTAGTTCTCAATTCCCTAGCTATTAAACAAATGGTGAATGGTGTATATGCTCTTCATAGGATTGCTGTGAAGAATAATAGAAAGTCCTTCATAACATATGGTCCAAGCATTTTAAATTACTAACTGTATTTAAAATATTTTCCAAAAAATTGTATAATCCATCATTATATAACACTCTTAAATATGTTAGATTTTCAAAATTCACATCATATACTAGGTGAATTAATTTATCTATCATTCAAAATTTGTCCTTTACATCTCACTTTGTATAGTTAACATAAATTTATCATTTTATATGAAAATAATTTCTGAGTATGCAATTAAAAAAATGAACTCAACCACTGGACCAATGTGCCACCCAGTATCCCCACTTATGGACCCACCCACGGTCATGCAGGCTGACCACAGACTTGATAGTAAGCACCCTCCCACCACTGCATGCTACCACTGGCCTGTGGATAAGGGTGGAGTGAATGGCTATAGCTCTGACACCTGCAGCTACCCTCTACAGACTCGTCCAGCTATTACTGCCACCATCATGGGGAGCCTAGGGTAGAGCACCCTCCTACACCACTTGCCTGTATGGAGAGGCACTTGTCAAGGCCACTGTCAAAGCTTTCCACAGCAGCCTAGGCGATGAACCCACCCCTCCTCCTGAATATCCCTAGCACTGGCTAAGACTGAGGCAACCACTGGGAAATGGGAAGACACAGGAGAACAGCTATATTACAGGCTTTTCGTATTTCCACTCCTCTTCTACTGAGTCAGTCTTCTGGAGTAGGACAAAAGTGCACCATCAGGGACTTCTCCTTTTCACTATGAAGGAGAGCTCCCAGCAAAGAAGAGATGCACCACAAATTTAGTTTTCCTGAACTGAAAGCAGAGATTTCAGATAAGAAGGAACCAGCATTATAACTCTGGGGAACATGAAAAAACAAGCTAATTCATCACCCCCAAGGGATCACCATAGGTCTCCAGCAACAGACTCCACCCAAAAGGAAATTCTCAAAATGTCAGATACGGAATTCACATTATGGATGGCAAAAAAGATGAATGGGTTTGATAAGAAAGTTTAAAAACAGCCACAAAGGAGCCAAAAAATTATTTCAGGACATGAATGAAAAATTATCTAAAGAGATAAACTATATAAGAAAAGATTTAACAGAACTTAAAGAAATGAGTCATTTAGGAAATTTCGAAAAACAGCAGAAAGCTTTAACACGAGCCTAGAACAAGAAGAATGAATTTCAGAATTTGAAGACAAGGCTTTTGAATTAACACAGTCAATTAAAAGTGCAGAAAAAAGAATAAAGAAGAATGAACAATCACTCAGAGATATATGGGACTATGTAAGGTGAGACAATATAAAAATCATTGGTATCTCCGAGAGAGAAGAAGGAAAAGAAAAAGTATGGAAATCTATTTGAGGGAATAATTGAGAAAAACATCCCTGATATCACCAGAGATTAAGATATCCAGATAAAACATAGTCATTAAACTCTGGGAAGAGTAATAGCAAATAGGGAATCACAAAGAAACATAGTAATCGACCTAGATAAAGTCTAAATGAAGGAGAAAATCCTACAAGCTTCAAGATGAAAGCAACAAGTAACTTACAAAGGAAAACCTATCAGACTAAGAGCAGATTTCTCAGGGGATATGCTAAAATCCAGAAGAAATTGGGGTCACATTTTTAGTCTTCTTAAATAGAACAACTGCCAATCAGGAATTTTGTATCCTGTAAAACTAAGGGTCATAAATGACGGAGAAATGAAGTTTTTCCCACACTGGCAAACACTAATGGAATTTGTCAGTACTATACCTGCCATGTAGGAAATGCTCAAAGGTGCACTGGACATGGAAGGGAACAATAGACACCTACCAGTGTAAAAAATACCTGAAAGCTAAGGCTGACAGCTCTTATAAAATAGTAGCACATGGGGGAAAGCAAAACAACAAGGTATCAGTGAATATGATAAACAGAATAGCATTCAACATATCAATACTAACACTGAATGTAAACAGTCTCAATGCTCCCCTTAAAAGATATACACTGGCTGAATGAATGAAAAAACAAAACAAAGGTATATGCTATCTTGAAGAAACCCATCTAACCCATAAGGACTCTCTTAAACTCAAGGTAAAGGGATGGAAAAATATATTCCATGCAAATGGGAACCAAAGCAAGCACATATAGCTATTCTTATACCTGATAAAATAGACTTGAAATCAACATTGGCAGAAAAAGGATAAAGACGGTCATTATATAATGATAAAGGGAGAAATTCACCTAGAAGATGTAACAATCTTAAATATGTATGCACCTAACACAGGAGCTCCCAGATTCATAAAACAAACACTACTAGATATAAGCAAAGAAATAAAACAGTAGCATCATAATTCTTGGGGATTTCAGTACTAAAATAACAGAAATGGACAGATCATCGAAGCAGAAAATCAACAAAGAAAATTCTAGCCCAAAACAACAGAATATACATTTTTCTCAAAAGCACATGGAACATTTTGTAAGACTGATCATATGTTAGGTCACAAAACAAGTCTCAGAAAATCTAGAAAAATCGAAATCACCTCATGTATCTTCTCAGACCACAGTAGAATAAAACTAGAAATCAATCCTAACAGAAACTTTCAAATCTATGTAAAGTCATGGAAATTAAACAACCTGCTGCTCAACAATCCTTGGATCAAGGATGAAATAAAAATGAAAATCAAAAGATTCTTCAAACTGAATGAAAAATGGGACACAAACTTCCAAAATCTATGGGATATAGAAACATGTATTGCTAAAGGGGAAGTTCATAGCCTTAACTGCTTACATCAAAAAACCAGAAAGATCACACATTAACAACCTATTGTCACATCTCAAGAAACTAGAAAACAAAGAGCAAACCAAACCCAAAGAAAGCAGAAGGAAAAAAATAACAAAGTGCAGAGAAGAATTAATCAAAATGAAAACCAATAAAATAATACACAACGTTAAAGAAAAGCTCAATCAGAAAGGAAAAAAGAGACATTACAACTGATACTACAGAAATAAAAAATATCATCCATGACAACTCTGAAAATCTCTACACACACAAATTAGAAAATGTAAAGGAAATAAACAAGTTCCTGCAAACATGCAACCTCCCAAGCCTGAATCAAGATGAAATAGAAATACTGACAAGACCAATAATGAGCAATGAGATTGTAAAAAATCTCACTCCCTGTCCCCCCTAAAAAGCCCTGGACCAGACGGATTCACAGGTGAATTCTACCAGAAATACTACAGCTAGTACTTATCCTACAGGAACTGTCCTATAGCATCTAAAAGAGGGACTTCTTCCCAACTTATTCTAAAAAACCAGTGTTACCTTGATACTGAAGCCAAGAAAGGACACAACTACAACAACAGCAAAACAGACAAATATACCTCATGAACACAGATACAAAAACCCTCAACAAAATATGAGCAAATCAAATTCAACAATGTATCAAATAGATAATCCAACATGATCAAGTAGGCTTCATATCAAAGATGGAAGGATGGTTCAATATATGCAAATCAATAAATGTGGTTCACCGCATAAACAGAAGTAAAAACAAAGACCTTGTGATCATCTAAAGGATGCAGAAAAAGCATTCAATAAAATCCAACACCTTTTCATGACAAAAACCCTCAAAAAATTAGGCATAGTGGGAACATACATCAAAATTATAAAAGCTATATATGATATACCCACAACCAACATCATAGTGAATACAGAAAAGCTGAAACCATTCCCCCTATGAACCAGAATTAGACAAGGATTCCCACTGTAACCACTTCTATTCAGCGTAATAAGGAAAGTCCTAGCCAGAGCAATCAGGCAAGAGAAAGTAATAAAGGGTATTTTATATGTGAAAGATGTCAAACTGTCCATGTTTGTTGACAATATGATCTTGTATCTAGAAAATCCTAAAGACTCCACCAAAAGACTCCTAGAATTGAAAAATAAATTCAGCAAACTCTCACTTTATAAAATCAATGTACACAAATCAGTAGCATTTCTATATACTAATAATAACAGTAAAGCTGAGAGTCAAATCAAAGACTCAATACCATATACAATAGCTACAAAGAAAATAAAATACATAGAAATATACTTGACCAAGGAGGTGAAAGATCTGTATAAGGAGAACTACAAAACACTGATGAAAGAAATAGTAGATGATACCAAAGAAAAAAAAAAAAAAAAGGAAAAACACCTCATGCTCATGAACTGGAAAAATAAATGTCATTAAAATGTCCATACTGCTCAAAGAGATGTACAGCTTCAATGAAACTGCCATCAAAATGCCAATGTTATATTTCACAGATCTAGAAAAAATAATCCTAAACTTCATATGGAACCAAAATACAGTCCAAATAGCCACAGCAATCTTACGCAAAAGAACAAATCAGGAGGCATCACATTACCTGACATCAAATTATACTACAAGGCTATAGTAACCAAAACAGCGTATTACTGGTATAAAAGTAGAGACATAGACCAGTAGACTGGCATAGGAACTTAGAAGTAAAACCATATAAATATGACTAACTGATCTTGAAAAAGAGAGAAAAATATATACTGGAAAAAGAACACCTTATTCAATAAATGGTGCTGGGAAAACTGGATGCCCACATGCAGAAGAATGAAACAGGATCCTTGTCTCTTGTCATATACAACAAATAATTCAATATGGACTAAGGTCTTAAATCTGTTATGAAACCATAAAAATTCTAGAAGAAATCACAGGAAAAACTCTTCTAGACATAGGCCTAGGCAAAGAATTTAGGACTCAGACCCCAAAGGCAAAAACAGCAACAACACAAATAAGTAAATGGGAATGAATTAAAATAAAAACCTTTTGCACAGCAAAGGAAATGATCAACAGAATAAACACACACCCTACAGAATGGGAGAAAATGTTTGCAAACTATACATCTGACAAATATAATATCCAGAATCTATAAAGAACTCAACAAATCAGCAAGAAAAAAACAAACAATTCCATCAATATATTGGCAAAAGACATGAATGGAGATTTTTCAAAACAAGATATACAAATATCCAATAAATATGAAAAATGCTCAACATCACTAATCACCAGGGAAATGCATATTAAAACCACAATGAGATACCACCTTACTCTTGTCCAAATGGCCATGGCATGGATGGGGTGAAAAAGGAATGCTTATACACAATTGGTGGGACTGCAAATTAGTACCACTTCTATAGAAAACAGTATGAAGATTCCTCAAGGAACTAAATGTAGACCTTCCATTTGATCCAGCAATTCTACTACTGGGTATCTACCCAAAGGGAAAAAAGTCATTTTATGAAAACAGACACCTGCACTTAAATGTTTATTGCATCACAATTCACAATTGCAAAGATATGGATAAACCTAAGTGCCCATCAATTGGTGAATGGATAAAGAAAATGTGGAATGCTACTTAGCCATAAAGAGGAATGACATAATTTCAGTTGCGACAACTTGGATGGAACTGGATACCATTATCCTAAGTGAAGCATCTCAGGAATGGAAAAACAAACAGCACATGTTCTCACTAATAAGTGAGAGCTAAACAATGGGTACACACAAGCACAAAGAGGTATTAAGGACATTGGAAACCAAAAAGGGGGAAGGGAGGAAGGGTGAGGGATAAAAACTTATCAGTTGGGTACAACAAACGCTATTCTGGTTACAGGCAGACTTAAAGCCTTCAGCATTCTACAATTTATCCATGTAACAAAAACACTTGTATCCTCTTAATATTTTGAGATATAAATAAGTAAATAAATAAATGCACTGAAGAAGCTGTGATTGTATGAATTTCAGTGACTCACTATCTATATATGTTTCTAATTGTGGAAAGAAAAAGTTAAAATTTTCATTACTACTCCATTAATTTGGATCCTGTGATGATGGACTTGGGCTGGGAAATCTTCTTTTTAAAAGTACTAATACTAGCTGTATTCAATATGAATTTATTTGGTAAGAATCTATATAGAATTCAGGAAAATCAGCAAGAAAAAAATCAATCTCATTAACAAGTGGCCAAAGGACATGAACAGAAACTTTTGAAAAGAAGACAGACTAACGGCCAAGAAACATAAAAAAACTCTCAACATCTCTAATTATCAGGAAAATGCAAATCAAAACCACAATGAGATATCACTTCACTCCCCTGAGAATGGCTTTTGTCAAAAAGTCCCAAAACAACAAATGTTGGCATGGATGCAGAGAGATAGGAACATTCATACACTGCTGGTGATACTGCAAACTAGTACAACCTCTATGGAAAGTAATATGCAGATACCTCAAAGAGCTAAAAGTAGAATTACCGTTTGATCCACCAATCCCAGTACTGGGCATCTCCCCAAAGGAAAAAAAGACATTCTGTAAAAAAGATATCTGCACTATTTATGTTCATAGCAGCAGAATTCACAATTTCAAAGATGTGAAACAACCCAAGTGCCCATCAATACATGAATGGATTAATAAAATGTGGTATATGTATACCATGGAGTTCTATTCAGCCACAAAAAACAATGGTGATCTAGCACCACTTGTATTATCCTAGATAGAGCTGGAGCCCATTCTTCTAAGTATCACAAGATTGGAAACACAAGTACCACATGTACTCACCATCAAATTGGTATTAATTGATCAAGACTTATGTGCACATAGAGTAGTAACATTCACTGGGTGTCAGGCAGGTGGGTGGGGGAGAAGGCGATGGGTATATTCACACTTAATGGGTGCAATGTGCACCGTTTGGGGGATGTACATACTTGAAGCTCTGACTTGGGCTGGGCAAAGGCAATATATGCAACCTATATACTTGTACCCCCGTAATATGCTGAAATAAAAAAAAGAAAGAAAATTATCTTTTTTTATAAATATATGCTTATAATCAAAAAGTGAAAGCAATAAAATTAATAGTCTAAGCTCTGAAATCTAGGGTAAAACACATAGCAGAGGTCTAAATTAATAGGAAATTATTAAGATTTTGCATAACTGGCAAATGCCTCTGAAATAGTTGCTTAAAATATTTTCATATGTCCTATATAGTAGCTTTTATTATTTTAGTCCACATTTTATCTTTTTTTCTGTCTTCTTGGGTTTTTGTTGTTGTTGTTGTCTTTCCAACTTGCAAAGTACCTGCATTTTATGTGTAACTGCCTTTCTTATTTTGGAAAAGTAGAAGATATCACATACCTGTTTATGTCTCTATTTCTCCTGGTTTCTATTTGTGTTTATACAGCCTGGTTTACTTTTATCAAGGTGCTTTATCCTTGAAATTGACTTTTCAAGCTTATCAAAGGAAAACATTTTCCTGACTTCATGCTACCTTGTTGTCCATAGAGACAGGTTTTATTTTAGATCCAGAAAGGGACCTAGCTCCATTAAAGGTCTCTGACCCAAAGGGTCAAAAAGAATCAATCTAAGCTCACATAGAAAAAAGGAATTATATTTAAATCTTGTTTTGTTTTTATATTGTTTTTAGCGAGAGATATAAAATATTATACTCACTGAAATTTAGAATTTAGAAGGAAATAAATATATTAAGAAATAAAATGCATTCTAATTCTATACCATGTCTATCTATAAAAGAGATAACACCAGAAAAAGAGACAAAAGAGAAGACCAGAGACGGAAATATAATTTAGCTTCAGGATTTAACCAGTCCCTGAAATCAGACCTGGAACATTTATATAAATACATGTAATCTTCATCATTCAGGGGAAAAAATTCAAGAAAATATTCACATGATTTCTTAAGAAAATGGTTTTAAAATTCCAAATAAAGATAAAAAAATACATCTTTTTTTTTTTTTTAATCTTCCTTTGTCCTCATTTATTATATTAGAGAGACAAGCCCTGCCTTCCTGCTCTGGTAGATGGAGAATATATATTCTCAAATTTCAAAGGAGAGATTCCACATGCACGGATTAACACTACCATCCTGTGTTTCTTTAGACCTGAATATAGCTTCTAATGACCTTTAAAACACATTGCATGAAATAGGACCTACATGATGTCACGCTGTTAAAGAGGACCTCTGTACAAAACGTGCATTTGCTTTGGTATTACCCTTTTTTGTCAGTATGCTGAATTTTAAACTCATTATTTATGGTATTTATTATGCCCTATTCTTTTTCCCAGTTCACTTTACTTGCTTTAGCATTGATGTGCACTCCTGCAGACACACACACACACACACACACACACACACACACACACAGATATATGCAGACACACATACACCAATACACACAGAAACACAAACATATTCACACACTACACAGGGAAGGAAAGTAAAAAATGTTCCCTTTTAAAGCACTAATTGACTATATGCTCTGTAAATATAAATTTTTGCTGAGGTAATTGGCTTTTTTCCTTTTTTTTTTTTAAAAAAAAACACCTTTAATAGGCCATTTGATTTTAGGCAGGAGTTTAAATAGGACAACATTACCATAAAAAGAACTAAATTGCTATATATAAGATATTTGTGAGTTTTGCCTTCTGATACTGGTTCATGGTAAAGAAGTAAAGATCTCACCCACATGGGAGTGTATGAAGTATGAAAAATGTACCAAAGAGAAATTGCTTATGGAGAGAAGAGATAATGATGGCTAGCTGGGAACACTGATAATCCATTAAAAGTATCTCCTTCTCTTATCTACCCCCTCCCACAGTTCTGGAAACCTTCAATCTGTTCTGCCTCTTCGCCTTAGATTAAAACTGCTTTGGAGAAATTATAAAGAGAGATTATGTCCAATAAATGAAGTTACGTGAGGGGAAAATTATAATTGCTAAGGGAGGGATGACGGTGAAGTAGATATTGAGAACAGAAGAGGCATTTAGAGTGAGAGATTAACAGGAGAATTGAGGTCCCAAGAAATTCTCAGACATATTAGAGAGGCAGACGAGGCAACTTCCCAAATTAATTGTAAGGCTCAAGCCATTTTATAAAGAAATTTAAATTTAAAAAATCAAAGCAAAGTGAGAGAATTGGGGGAAATCTTTTTACATATTCCTATATATATTGATTGATACTGATAAACTCATATGTAAAAATATATATCAGACACCTATGGCTGTCAGGACAAAGCCTGATTAGCTTCCACCACCCCCTCCCCTGTGCTCACATGGAAGTTCTATTATGTTAAAAGTTTTTGTCTGTTTCTACATTAGATTATAACCTTATCTATTGCACAGATCACCTTTAATTCCTATTTGAATTTTCCTTAGTCTAGCACAGAAATTGGTAAGTTCTTATTGACTGAATTAATATTTAATGAATGAGTCTAAGTAAATATTTATTGACTGAATTAATTAAAGCTTTCCAATTTGAATAGTGATTAAAGTGAAAAAATGGGAGAAATAGTTTCATTACCTTGGAAAAGAATGAAGCATTTAGCAATAAATTAAATATCATTAAACCAAAACCCAAAACAATGCCAATATCTTGCGTTTATACAGGAAGGATAGTCATTATTTTGATCAAACTACAAAGAAATAACAAAGTACATAAAACAATCATGGTGAGAAATAGAAGAGACACTACAAGTAGTATCTTTTTATGTAATTGGTTTATATTTTATGTCTGTTCATTGTTATTTTTATTGTTATTGTTGTTTCAACAATGTGTAAATGGATTTGGAACAATAAACATTTTATATGGAAAAATAAACTCAAAATATTGTCTACCTGGTAAAAGAGATAAAACACTTTAGAAAATCAGCATCATATTTAAACTGAATTTATGTAGCATCACTATTGTTAAAAGGGAAATAGTATACAGTTTTACTTCTATTCATTTTAGTGTAATTAGATGAATGCAGAAACTTTATTTTAAGCAGGCTCATGTATAAATTTTATAGATATATTGAGCCCAACTTTGCAGGCCCCTACTCAACAGTAAAGGTGAAAATTCAAGGCACTGACACTTTGAGATCACTTGTCAATAAAGAGTATGTATATGCAGATCATCAAATCTTTTTTTTTTTTCACTTATGGGAAATTCTTTACCTAATAATAACATGAATGAATGCATCAGTGTTAAGTAATTCTACAGGTGAGTTAGTTAAAATATAAAGACATTAAATTAGTGGAGCCTATAGTTGGGCATTGCAAGGTCAGATATGATTCTTAATTGAACACTGGTTTATTTAGTCATCAATGTCAAAACCCAAGAAATATGGTCAAGCTACAGTCAGGGACTGAGCATATTCCATAGCATAGGATGGCCTGTTGCCCATCTTAAGTATGAACAAGAGAAAAGATCAAGAATTTCTTATGTAGACTTCTAAAGAAATATTTAAAACACTAGAAGCAAACTTTTTTTTTTAACAGAGTGCTCTGAAATTATAGAGGGCCCTGAAAAAACAAACTTTTCAAAAAAGATACTTGCTAAAGGAAAAGAAACATCTCATTATTAAATTAGGCATTGGACATTAAATGGCTTTTGGGAGAGAAATACTGATTTCCAAGCTCTTATATCTTTCCATTGCTTTGTAAAATTTATCTTCTTTGCAGATAAGCTGAAAAGAATATCTACATAGAAACAGACATGCAAACAAAAATGAAATAATTTAAGTTCATAGTATTATGATGTTACATTTTTTTTCCTATTTATGTGGATGTTTGCTTACATCAAGAAGGAATGATATACCAGTATCCTCAATAAGATGGTAGACTCACAGTCTTTAAAAATAAATAATTGCAAAATAACATATATTAATATACATGATATGGACTAGTACCTGGATCCAGTATGGTACCTCGTGATCATCCCTATTCTAAATTAATCATAAAACAAACAGTGGGAAAGATTATAGTAAAATTCACAAGATGACATCTTTTATAAACTTTCAAAATTTTAATTCATCAGGCACTGAAATCTTATCATTATCTATACTACGACTGTTTTTTCAATAAGATTTCAAATGCATTGCATTTTCTCCTGGTGTAACAGATGCAAAACAGCCAAGTACACATAATTATATATGCCTCCAGTCTTCAATATTTTATTTTTTTTAATTCTTATCTTTCATTAGTACACCCATTTGAGTTATTTTAACACTGGGAAATTGCTGCAATAAAATTTTGTCATTCATAAATCCTTTAATTCAAACATAGTTCCTAAGA
This sequence comes from Lemur catta, assembly GCF_020740605.2. NCBI lineage: Eukaryota > Metazoa > Chordata > Mammalia > Primates > Lemuridae > Lemur > Lemur catta. The sequence goes on along the minus strand of NC_059128.1, from coordinate 47,307,769 downwards.
GATTCCTGAAATAACTAATAGAATATGTGGTTTCTGTTATACATATGTTAAATAGAAATCAGACAATTTTGATGATAACAATTTTCAAACTTAAAGATTACCTAGAGATCATCTGACTAAGTCCTTCATTTGCATAGGAACTTTGGTAGTAGAGAAAGACAAGTCACACAATTAAAATTGGCACTGCTAGAATTAGAATTCAGTGCTAGAATTAGAATCCATCTTACATATTTATAGTTCCCTAGTTTTCCCCAACTCCAGAATGTACTCATATTCATAGTTAAGGTAAAAACTGTGTGTGTAGTATTCTATCTTTAATAACAAAATTGTAGCTAAGAAACATGGCCAAAGTTCAAATAATTCCTGAAATGTAATTATCTAAAAATTACACAATTAAATATGAAACAAATGAAAATTAAAAATGAAATAAATGAAAAACATGATCCTATTTAAAATAATTCATTAATTTATGCATTTACTCATCTGGGCATTTTGGGGAAGTGTAATCATGACCCAGGAAGGGAAAAGCTTATATTCATTTATAAGAGAGAGACAGAAAAAGAGAGACACAGAGAGAAAATATATGTATATACTACATAGGAGTAGAAGATTGAAATTGCTAAGTTCAGAAAACAAAGGTATAGATTTAGAATTTAAAATGATTACACATAGCTGGAGATGTCAGGGGATACCATGGGAAGAATGGCATTTGAGGAATGCCTTGAAGGTGGTGGAGTGGCCTCATAGAGATGACTTGAAGGATATTCATGGCAAAGGGAATGAAATTACAAGAAAACATCAATTTCAAAAGTACGCAAGATAATGAACTGTTCACCTTGACTAGAATGTGCCATATTATCTCACGAAGCATGGAGAATGTTGTTTGCCAGTTTAGGATACCAAACTTTGAATCACAGGTATGACTGGACATAGGGAGTTTAAAAACAGAGAGGGAACAATGCTTGCAATCACGCATCTGCTGTAGAACATGGTTATCCTAGCCAAGCCAATCATGTCCATTTGGAGTTAATCCTTGGGTGAAAGGCAAAAGGGGGCAAGCTTTATGAAGCGGAACTGAAAATGAGAACAATTAAGTATAAAGCAAACACAGAGAGCTGAGTCGATAGTTGAGAAAATGATAAAATGTAAGCCCCTAGAACCCACTACACTTTCTTGCCTACAACAGTTAGACAAGAATTTTCTGTCACTAGCAACTGAACATATTCCTACCAATAAAAATTGTTTACCAGACGGCAATGTTGCCAGGGGAAAGAGAAGATCAGAGGTGGGGAAAGAAAAGATCAGAGGTAAGGCAAAAATAATGAGAATTTCTTGCAGGTGGTAAAAGGGTCTTACATTTGAAAACAAAAGTTGGAATGGAGAATCAGGAGTGGATTCATAGAAGATTTTTGGAAATAAGAGACAACATTGACAAACACCAGAATAAACAGTTTTCAGGCACCATCTGATTTAACCCTCAGAGAAATCCATGATATTAATATAAGTTGATTTTTTTTACCATGGAAAATATAAAAAATGAGTATTTAGAGAAATCATGGTTAAGTAACGAAACTGGAATTCAAACCAGGTCTTTAATTCAGAGTCCGAAATCCTAATTTTCAAATGCATGGTGGGGAAAAAAGAAAGAGGGAATGACTCTGAGCTTAGTATCAGAGAGGAGAAAGATCCTGTTAGTTGGAATAGGGAATTCAAGTGGAGAAAAAATAATTAAGGGGGATCACTATAAGTTAATTTTAGTCACATTTGATTTTAGAATTCATCTGGGAAACTAAATTATCATTTTGCAGAAGCTAGCGAAATGTCTTAGATACAAATTTGGGGAAGATCTGCATATCAGTGATATTTTAAGTCATTATATTGCCAAGTAAGAAAGTGTAGAGTAAGGGAACGGTAGGGTGAAAATCTGATTTATAAATAGGGAGAATAAATAGCAATCAAAACATGAGTGGAAAGTAAAAACAGAACTAGCATGTACAGTATCATAAAAGACAGGGAAGAAAAATGCATTAACAGGAATGAGTGTTTACTCAATAAATATGCCCTCTGCATGGAGCCAAGACTAAGATAGACAGACAGACAGACGGATGGATGGATAGATAAGTAGACAGGTAGATACAAGTCATAGTATTCATATCTCTCTAAATATTTGCATCATCTGCATCTGTATCAATGTATACATGTAATTAATTGACCAGTTGATACATTTGTACCTTAGGGTCTCAAGTGAGCACGTAAAGTGAAAAATCCACACACTCAAATCACTTACATTTTTGACTCAGCTACAAAACGCTATGTTCATCATTTTATATTATACACAAGGCAGTTATCTTGTGTTTAAGAACATATATCTTCAAACACTAGAATAACCAGAGAACCTGTTGACACTGATGGGCACAAAGAAACTAAGAATATTGAAGGAACATCAGATTATTTCTGCCACTTTATCCATACATTTCAATGTAAATAATCTAAATGACAAGAATGAAGGGTTCCTATTTTTCTTAAACACTTTCAATTTACTGCTTAGTATTTAAATATTTTCCTCCCATGATTAATTTTATATTATTATATCCCTCTTAAATTTAAAAATGCTATTCAAGCTAAATAACAATATTTTTCAAGGAAGACATTTTAAAGCTTTTATTTCATTAACTGAGAAACAACATTAAAGAAAAAAACTCACATATTAATTTTCAAGAAAAGTATTTGACTTCTTACTCTTTGAAAATAGTATTGAATTAAGGAGCAAGAATAACTGTCACATTTAAAATAAGTCTTGTAAGTGTAAAATCAAGGACAAATTCCTTTTAATTTTACAATGCCTGGTCAACTTAAGTCCTGAGGTTTCCTTTTGAAGTACTTTTATTTACTACAATTTTTAAGCTTCAGGAAAATACTCATTTTCTAGAAGAAAGGAACTCATAAGACAGATCAAAATGATTTGATGGAACAGCATGAAATATAGCTATTCACTGCCAAACCCAGACGAAGCCAGAAGACCTACAAAGAAAGAATATAGGCACAGCAGTTCACAGAAGATGAATCAAAACATAAGTTTATTTAAAAAAGATATGTCAGAAACATATTTGTTTAATACATGAAACTATAATTATTATGATCAAATGAAACAAATACAAGAGTAAAAGAATTTCTCAGAAAGTTTAGCATGGCAGATGAAGAGAGTAAGTGCAATTATAGGGATAAAAAAAAAAACCTTTTCCATGCTGCATGAGAATTTGACCTTCTTTTAAAGTTCTAGCTCTGATTCCCTGGTAACATGACAAGGAAAGAATGTCACTCTGATTTTAGGTGACATTTCTGTATTAAATTGCTTCTGGATTGAGAGGAATGTTAATACCTGATAGGAAGCCATAGCTTTGGACTTAATGCAGTGACTCTTGTAACTGACATGTCCTCTTCAAAGACCCTGGAAATTATGCCTGTATTTCTGTTACAATAGACATTGGCTCCTGAAGGGCAGAGGATTCTGCCAGAGTTCCCATCCCCAAATTAGGCAGCTCCTGTCTCCTTGTATGAGTCATTATCTAGGCAGTGGTTCTTAACTTGGGGTGATTTTGCCAGTCAGGGGACATTTGATAATGTCTGGAGATACTTTTTATTGTCATGACATTGAGGGAGGGGCATGCTACTGGCATCTAAAGATTATAGACCAGGGAATGCCTCTAAACACCCTAAAATTAACAGGCAGAACCCACTTCTCTATAAAAAAGAATTACATTTTGATCAGGAAAATTTTGTGTTTGGAAAATGCCTTATGCAATTGGGACATTTAGCAGTATCCCTGGCCTCTATTCACTAGATGCCAGTAGTGTCTCCCTTCCTCTAATCATGAAAATAAAAAATGTTTTTAGACATTTTCAAAGGTCCTCAGGGGATGGGGAGTGAAAGGGCATGCTGTCAAATTGCAGCTACCGTTTTAAACCCTTGTGAGTGAATTTAATGCCAGATGTGCCTATAGTAAGTAGTCCTATGAGTTTGAAAGTAGTTGAATCTAAGAAGACCTTTGGTAGATTATACAATAGAAGAGTTTACTACAAAGTAACATAACTCAATGTGATATAATATATGAAAATAATCTGTGGCTGGTACTAAATATTAAACTATGATACTACATCAAACAATTGGCAATCAATAAAATAAAAAATGCTAATAAAAACATATAAACTAAAATTCTATGGGAACAATGCTTGCAGGGAAATTAAACAATGGTAAATGTGTATGTATCTCTTGCTGGAGCGATAGGAACTCATGTTTCTCTCTCAAAACACTGTCTTTGCTTTCTCACTTCCTAATTGGCTTTATCATGCACTGATGAAAGTCTCTTTTTACCATTCACTTTCTTACATCGTTACCTAACTTTTGAAGTGCTTAAGTATTTATTTTTCCTAATCAAGGATCCATCTTTTTCTACTTTTTTACTTCCTTTTGCACTAAGCATATTATTGGTGGTATATTTAAAATAAATTGATAATGTCACAGGTCTGTTCATATGCTATATTATTATTCACCTTTATGTGTAATTTATTTTAATGATTTATTATTATTACCTTTTTATTTCAAGATCACAGTGCATAGGAAACACTTAAAGTCTATATTTGGGAAGAATAGATTTATTTTTGAAAGGCAAATTCCTTTCTAAATAAGAAAGATTATAAAAGCATGTAATTTGTATAGTTACATATATATTTATATATGTGTTCATGTTGACTTTTCTTAGGAGAGACTATGTTTCTATAAAGCAAAAAAGGGACAAAGGAGGAGACAAAAAGTTCCCAGGAAAAGAGGCATGCAAATTGTATTCCTTTAAGTCACATTTAACTTAATCACTTTTCTGAAGGGTTTCCAGGGGGAAAATGTCCTTGAAGTATTATGAAAATGCTATAATCATCCACTTGAATTCATTTTGCACAATTGGGATGGACAGAAGGACCTAGCTCACAATATCCATAAAAGTAAGTCTTGGCTGGGTTAAGTTATACTTTTAATCATTGTGTTAAAACTAGCTGGCTCCTAATACACTTCTTTGCATAGATGCTGAAAATAAAACTTTCAATAGATAAGCATTTTCTAAATATTAAACTACAGTTGCACCTACCTTAAGGTAGCAGCAGAGATGGAAACAGAAAAATAAATTATGCACTTATTTATATGAGCCATATACTTGAAGAAATGATCCTCTTTCTAGGCAACGAGTAGCCAATTGCTCTATCTAAAGACATTATGTCTGTGCTCTGCACTAAGTCCTTAAAAGAGAGAGTGCTTCTTTCTGTTAATATATCCTTGGCCAGTTTTCTTAGATGGTTATCTACCATGCTATGTTCTCTGGTTGTGTGAAGAAACAGAGAGCAAGAAAATGCTCAGGATGGCAGGAGTAGTTCAGCTAAAGCAAATTCATCTTAGAAACTTGGTGGAAAATAACAGGTATACTTGGGAAGTTCAATTTTCAAATATTCAGGAGTAATGTTAACCCATGGGGAAATAAATTAAGATATGTGTATATGATATGGTGACTTGAAAAAAGGATCCAATCACTTATTTTGTACACAGGAAATTGGATACCATCTTATATATACATCGTTTCTTCTTTTAAAAGGAAAGATCTTAACTATGGGGAGGGGGAGGGTAGAATGGAAGAAAACATAAATATTAATGTTTTAAAAACATTGACATTGCCTAAAAGTTCAGTTGGTTAGTGTTTCTAATAACTACTGCAAACAGCAAAAGAAGTAAAATGACCATTTAATTGAAATAAGGAAATGCTGCATTATAAATGCTGAGTTCCATTTAATAATTATTAATGTTGAAATGTGACAAATTAATGCTTAAAATATTAAGTATTTTCTTAGTAAACTAAAGGCTTCCTCAAACCTACATTCTAATAGAGTGTATTACAGTCTCCCAGTGATAAGATAAAATTAAGACTTTCTTACCAAACAGAGTTGTAGCTCTAAACTTTTCCCTAGAATAGAGACCCCGACAATGAGTCAGTTTATCAAAAATCTGTCAATTTTTCAAGTATTGTGGTACTAGAAATATAAGAGTTGCTTTGGCACACAAGGAGCTTAAATTATAGTAGGAATGGATCCACAATCTTTAGTAAAGCAATAAAATCAGGTGCTATGATCTGAATGTTTGTTTCCCTACAAAATTCATAGGTTGAAACCTAACCTCTAACATGATAGTTTTAAAAGGTTAGGCTTTTGGGGTGATTAGATCATGAGGGCTCTATCGTCATGAATAGGTTTAGTATCCTTATATAATAAGAGGCCCCAGAGAGCTGGATAACCTGGGCCAACATGTGAAAACACAGCAAGAAGTCACCATTGATGAAGCAGAGATAGAGCCCTCAACCCTGATTTTAGACTTCCCAGCCACAAGAATTATAAAAATTAAATGTCTGTTGTTTATACGACACCCAGTTAATGGTATTTGTGTGAAAACAACCTAAAATGGATGAAGACATAAGGTGTATGAGGAATGATTTGCAAGTAAGAAAATAGATTTTTTAGGTTAAAATATATAAAACATATAATTATAATGGTAAAAATAGTAATTTTCATTATGTGCTATGTGGTAAGCTATGTTCTAGTTACTTTGCAAAATTATTTTAATCTTTAAATACGAATTGAAAAATGGGAAACATTTTTCCTGATTTGGAAATAAGGAAATTAAGCTCAGAAAAATTAATGTCCCAAGAGTCATATACATAGTAGTAAGTAGAAAAACTAAAATCTTACGGGTCAAAGAAAATCCTCTAAATGAATATTTTCTTCAAAGTTATCCTTATAGCAACAGTGGGTACATAATCTTGATGCAGTCATCACCTAAAACATTTCAGAATAACTTTGAATTTACCATTAATGTTTCTGATGTAGTCTTTTGAATAATCTCAAAGGCAAGTCTTCAACTATTGAGGAAACTAAAGGCCATTAGAATCAAGTCACTTTGGTGAAGGAGTAAATCCAATTAGATAATAATAGTTTAGTGTAAAAACCACACAATCATTAGAATTTCTTGTGTTGCTCAAACCATCTCTATTGGCAGTAGTACAGAATAGTTTCGAGGAAGGCAATGATGAAATAAAAACTAATAATTTTGAAAGAAATATCATTTCATGTGTGTGTTCAAAATGAAGCTTTACTTTGAAGTTCTAAATTGTCTTGTGCCAACTAATTCCAGTGTCCATAGAGCTGTGAAGGAGGGTCCCGCACAGTCACCAAAAGGCATTATAAAGCAATGAGACTTTGCCAGGATATACACGGTGAAAAAGAATTGAAGATTTGATGTGAATATGAGAAGGGGATATAGGAGCCTAGCCAGAAAGGCAACATTGAGTTACTATGTTTATGAGACTGAGAAGAGATGGACTGAATTATAGAAAATAAGAAACACTGAAATAAATAAGGCTTTCCAAGCTACTAGCTAAAAACCATTTTACTGCCCTCTTAATAAATTCAAATTTTGTCCATGTACTTATAATTTTTTTGGGTAGCCTTTAACATCTTCCTGTGTGAATATGGCACATTGCCTCCTTGTTTCCTCTTTTATCAATAGTCATCTTATCTTTGATATTAGCTATACATTAATCCCTAGTCACACTGACATTTTCAGAACAATTTTGCTTTTTAAAAAATCCAGAAGGAATGCTTAATACAGTCATTCTATATATCTCAACACTGCAGAAAATTACTCAGTAATCTGTCTAACAATAGTGAGCATATGTGTGACAGCACTTTCCAATCCATCTTTAATTTTCTTTTTCTTTGTAAGTTTCATGAAATTCTGCTTTTGTTGAATATTCATTTTGACTAAAAGTAATTGACATATATTCTTCATTAGATTTCTTCAGGAAAAAGAGTCAGAAATAAAGCCCTGATCTGTGGCTCTCGCTCCTTCATCCAATTTGATCTTGCTTTAGAAACTGAAACAGATGAGGAACATGGGTTTCTCAATAGCCCTGATTATTTTCTTTCATATTTTTTTATTTGAAAAATAGAAATTATAAGAGGTGCATTAAATCTTATTTAGAGACAGGTAAAATAGTTACTTAATAAAATTTAACACTAGCATTTCCTTTGGTTTTCAGTATATATTTTATATCTCATAACAGAAATGTTGTCCTTAGTTGTAGGTACAACAAATATGCATACGCATGATGAAGTCTTAATGGGGAAAGTGAAATTCAATGCAGTATATAACTTCTTCAACTGATTTTCAAGAAATTGTTCTTCAAAATATACTCACTTTACAAAAATATTTTAATAGTTCTTTGAGATGAAACAATTTAAAGGACAGCTTACATTAAAAATAAAATGTTATAGTTTACAAAATTGAAATTATAGTATATAATTATATAAGTGTAAGTAAACCTATAAGATACAAATATAAGAAAAAAGAATTTATTTTAGGAGGACAATAGATAGAGCCTCATTTCTTCTTTTAATATACATATTTGAAAATCCATGACATTTTAATTTAATCAATATTCAAATGATTGGTATAATAGATAAACAGAAATCATTTTTATGAGTCACTTTGTTTAGAAAATTGTTTTAGTTTTGTTCAATAAGCTCTGTAAATATTATGATTTTTAAATTTTATGAATCAATTAATTATATAACATCTTTATTTTCAGTTATGCTATTCTAATGCTGCTTCAAATGAAAATGAGCCTGACACTTAACAGAATTGTTTTACAGTTCTAAAAACATGTGAATAAATTAAGCAATGGTTGAAAACTTAAAATTATGTTATTAAAACTTTACATTGTACTTTGCAGTTTCACTAGTAATTTTTTAAAATTTTGTTTAATTTTAAAGCACTTTTCTTCAAAAACTTGCAACTTAGTATTTTGGTTCTTACTATATATGGTAACTGGCAATTGTAGAAGTTAATCACACAAAACAAACCTGCTTTCTAAAAATGTGCAATATGCACAAGAATTTAATGATTTAAACTATTTCATTGTGGTAATTAAGTTACTCTTAGCAGGATACAGAGTAGGCTAAAATACCTTTATGTTTCTGTCCCTCAGTATGTACACATTTTAAGAAGAGGCAAATTAATCAGAGATAATGAATAATTCAAAAAGTTTTGGAAACCTTATAATTATATAAATTATATTACTTCATTTTTAACACAAAATTAGCTAAGAATAAATCTCATTTGAAGATTTAGAACATTAAACTAAATGTACTACTTTATTTACATAAAATGAAAATATATATACTATTTATATTTAGGCTTGCACAATCTATACTCATCAAAGTCCTACATAAAATTAATCCTGTGCTCCTTTAGTCCGTTTTAATGGTTATTGTTTAATTGGACACAAGGAAAAAGAAAATAGAAAAAAATCTCATGGAGATAACGGATTTTTTTCTATGTCATTTATTATTTCCACCTATTTTTCATTCTTTTATATACCCAAGCAGAAAACAATTATATATGAATATGTATGTGTTTGTTTGTAAACTAGGGAGCTCCAGAATTTGCCAATAAACATTTTAAGAAAGAAATCTTAAAGTGTAGAGTGAAAATCTTAAAAAAGGTGTTTCCTAAGAGTTAGAATACTTTGACATCTTCTCCCTTCATATGCTTGGACACTTCCAGCTCTTAAACTATATGCAACAAATCCTGATACTCTTGAAACCTATATAATAAAAAACAGGCATGCATTCTATTTGTTATTGAAACATATATACTCGACAAATTTACTGAATAGCTATAATGTAAATATATATGCTGAGAATACAAAATATGTAAAGCAGTTTGTTGGCTGCAATGATGAAAGTAATTGCTGAGGATGATATAAACACACCCATATGTATGTATGCATATATGTGAATGTATGTATGAAATAACTTAGTACTCTATATTCTATATCAATATTTCTTACACATAGCATAGCTATCCCAGTTAAGTAAACAAATACATTAGTTTTATATTTTAAAAAATACTATAAAAGTTAGAATGCTTATCATTTTAAAAATATCAGGATTCCTGAATTATTATTTTTGCAGAAATAAGCCTTAGAGAGGCAGGTAGGCTGGACCTGCTAGTAGAGAGTATGTGCCTGAAAAATGAAGCTCTGATTTTTTCAAGAATATTCTGGAGTTGTTACCAGTACTTGTACCTGGAAAATACTCAGGAATATAACCAGGTTCTTCAGAAGAAGAATTGATTTCTACTCAATTATATCCCTGTCACACTAGAGACAATTGAGAGAGTTTTTATCATCATCCACTATTACAGCATTGAATTTTAAAATCTTGTGCTGAACTTAACATTTCTAGGGAACCAACTGGAAAGCAGGAAAAATAGAGGAAATTTAGTTGACCAAGAGAATTCTGCAGTTAAGTACAGTTTGTGGAGATTGGAGACTCTGACTCTTGAAACTCCTATTTGAAGTTCCCTAGAGCCTCTGGATTCTGTAGCCTTTACTTGTACCAGAGCTTCCTCAGAAAGGAGTGAACAGAGTGAAAACTAACAGCACCAATAGCTCCAGGAACACTAAAGCTTTGTGTGTAACTCTGGGAGAAGCACAGAATCTTCTGCTCACCAAGAAGGAAGTGTTCCAAATTATATCAATTTCCTCTGTGGTCATTAGAAGGTATCTCTTATTTTTTAGAAAACAGAGGTGCAGTTTCTCTTTCTATTTCTTTTGTTTTTTTTCACACGAACCTCGTACCCATGAGAATACTGCCATGAGTATGGAGGCTGGTCAGAAAAAGGTAATGCTGAACTGTTGAATGGGATCTGACATCTAAAACCTGCATTATTCAAAGACAAGCCTAACAACCAATTGGAAATCAGCCAAGTTATCTGACACTGGTTTGTAAATATGAGTTTGAATATTTATACTGCTAATCGCGTACTTGGAAGCTGAGTTTCACCAGAAGAGGGAAAGGGAGTGGTAAGTGCACCCAGAACCTCACCTCCCTGCCCCACTCCCATACCTCATACATAAATACATTTGTTGCTAAAAAGTTCCAAGCATAATGTTTTCACATTTTAATTATTCTTTCAAATTTAAAATCACTTAATTCATTCTGCCAACAACCTTAAATCTGACATAAAAATAGACATTTTTGGACTAAATTCTACTTTCCATGTTCTGAGTTACAAAAGAATCACAGATGAAAACAAAGCTATTAAAGTGCATAGTTTCATCTAATTCATCTCTTTTCTTGAAGGCTTTATACCATACATTTAACAAATAGTACATCAATTAAGACTTACAGCAACACTATTAGAAATTGAACAGACTGTGTTTAGTTTGCTTTTCATCCAGTAATATTCTCACCACCTGGCAGCCTAGTTTCTAGGGGATCCTAAGAAGCCAACACTAGTAACATTGTTAAAATTTTTAACAATCCTTAAATGTATAGATTTATGTACTTTTAATACTAAAAGCAAATATAAAGCCCATGATGTCTACAATTTTTTAATAGAACTGTAACTGTGATTTCAGTAAAAATAGTTAAAAACTTACCTTATTCAACTCTCACAATTAAACAATTATCTGTTAAGATAAGTCGGGCAAAACTTCAGCACTTAAAATCTGCCTGAATTATCTCTATATTACTAGATAATTATGTAATCCACTGTTACAACTTCAGATATGCAAACATAGCATTTCAATGATTAGGTCCTCACAATTTAAGCAAAGGGATGCCTTGAAATAATTAGATAATTTGGGCAAAGGGCATGCAATTGTCTGAAGTAGAAACTAGGAACTGTGAAAACAAAAGTGTATTATAACCTGCACTAACAATTACTTCTAGTCTTTATTTTGCCTCATTACACATGGACATTTTTTAACCATTAGGTTTGTTGATTTTTTGGCATTAACCAACCAGGTAACATCATCATAATCATTGTACACACACTAATACAACTCTTTGTGCTCAAGTAATAAGCAAAATTAAGGTAAATTATAGTTTAAATCGAATAGTAATGACATAGAAATATTTCATCCTAACCCAATTTCAATCACCTCATTTTACTAGTAGAATAATAGTATCATTCCTTCCCTTGTCCCCAAATTGAAACACATAGAAAGGAAATTTACTTACATTGCACGATGAGCTGCACCAAGGCTTCCCTCGGCTTCACGTTAAATCCATTGTACTGGCTGGTCTGACATCTGTACATTCCTGACATTTCCCTAGATACGTTCACAATCCTTAGTGTTCCATCATAACTCTCCATTTGCATTGATCCATCAGGCATTGCAACTTCTTTATCTGCTCTAGACCAAAGGATGATCGGTTTAGGTTTTCCAGTTACTTGACACTGCAGTTCTATTGTGTCTCCTTCTCTGGTGACCAAAGGTGATTTTTCCTGTGGAACAGTCAGATTGGGTGGAACTTGAAATGGGAAAAAGAAAATTTTTCTAGGTTAGTATAAACTGGTAAAACATATTCAGACATAGAAAATCATAAGGAAACAATTTCTGCTGGTTGAAAAAATGTGACAATTCAGATGACAAAAAATAAAGACCTTGGGAATAAATGAAATATACTTTCACTTAAGATAATTCTGAATTGTTTTCATTGAACACTCTTAAATAAGGACTTCAAACATTAGCACAATAAATAAGCCATTAAACTGAAAAGTGAATGGTCAACATAAGAACAATCTACTCAGTGACTTGTCCTTATCAGTATTAACTGGGTCTTTAACATCTGTAATTCACAGAAGAGTGATCATGCTTGCTGAGGGTAGGATTTAGCTGTGTAGATTTAGCAGCCACAGTAAGTACAGTTAGTAGAAAAGGATAAAAAAGGAAACTGTAATTTAAAATCAGAAGTTTTGACTGGTTTTAAAAACTGTTACCAAATTGCTGATATTTAGAGTTTGTTTTCTGCCTAGCGGAAATAGAATGGGACAATTGACTACAATGTCACGCTCTTTGGCAATCTATTATAGTCTCCTCTTCTGGACTTTTATAATAATTGCTTGTGACATTTGAATTTCATATTGTTTCACTTTAAAATAGTTTGAAGTCATTGTAAATAGCTTGCCGTAATATTGCACTATTTCTATAAAATTAATTTTAAGTGAGTTTTCAAAGTATATTTCAATGAATGTAAGGATTTTCTCAAGTAAAGATAATTTCTGGTTTTACTGAGAATATTTACAAGAAAATTAGATTGATTTTACTGTAACTTACTTAATTGTGCTGAAATATACTTATGCTAGGATTTAGCGGAAAACACTAATTAATAGGAAGGAAGTACTTCACAATGATTTTTCTTTCAAGTATTATCACATATTCCACTGGAAGATTTTTTTTTACACAATTATATGTGAACTGAAATGGGTTTATGCAGTAGTACATATATCAAAAAAGCATGAGCTAAATAAAATGCTAAAAATAAAAATAACTAGAAACACATGAATAATTCTGTCCTTCTGATAAATGTCATATGCTCCCTTTGGAAGTAGTATTGCAGATGAATGAAAAGGAAAAGGCTTTATTCTCCCTTCTAGCATTACTGTGCTCCACTTCCCAGGTACACAAACAAACCTAATTGGATTTAAAATTAATTTTCAACTAATGTTGAAATGTAGTTTCTCTTATTACATATAGAAAAAAAATTCAAGTCCAAAGTGATATGAGAATTATCTTGCTATTCAATATCTTCATATCAACTTTTTCATTTGATTCCTTCACTTCTTGTTTAAAAAAAAAAACTAGTTACACAATGCATAGCACCTTAGAATTTAGAAAATTTGAAAGATTAAGTCTTTTAAAGTAAATATATGCAACATAGGAATTGATATTAACAAAGTATGTTTAAAAATTGCTGCATTTTAAAAACCTACATGGAAATAATTTGTTCTTGTAGATATGAACAATTAAATGACTTAGTCAAATAATTTGTTCTTTTTGAAGTGACCCATAAAGCAATGATGAAATTCTAAGCGGCACCTTTTAACAATAAGATTGAAATGGAGCTATGATATTTATTTGACCTCCATGAGAATCAGTACAGAATGACAGCAATAGCTTCAACATTTCACGTTTATTTATTATGCCCCTATTGTGTGTCAGGCACAATTAGGGATTTTACATTTTCATTTAATTTTCTTGATTATCCATAGGACCAAATATTTAATATTCAATTTTAAGTATTGAGAATATTAAGAGATGATGAATATTTTGATTTGAACAGAATACAAATCAAGGCTAATTTATAGCAGGTAGCCAAAATAGAAGCATGAATCCTGAAGCAAACTTCCATAAACTATTATATCTGGAATTAATAACTTTGAGTTAGCACTGGACTCCTCTCCTCCTGCTCGTGACCACTCTGCTCCAATGGACAAAATGGACAGAATCCATTATCATGGCCACTGACTAAGGGATAAGATGAAAGAGTCAAGATGAAAATGTCAGGGAGTATATGACATATATTTTTGCAAATTATCTATCTTATATATATTTCTTAAATTTTGTCTACCTACCAATCATCTATCTATATCAGAATGTTTTCCATATACATCAAAACAGTTTATAAGATATAGCAACCCAAATAAATATCTAAATTTTGATGAACCTGTGTGAAATAAATAAAAATATATTATAAATTAAAAGATTATCCGTAATTAATGGAGTGCTGTTACTTGAAATGTGTAATTCACATCTCTTCTAAAAACAAGCCACATCACCTTTGCCAAGCATAATCACTCTGAGTGTTAATTTGTCTATTTTTGAAACTAAGAATTTGTACTTTTTTAGTGTCAAGCTTACTGACGTTTTAATTATAAGAATAGTAAAAAGTTACTAAGAGAAATGGTGTCAAATGAAACTATTTATTTTCTGACTTAATAAGATGAATATTTAAAGATCTTATTACATTAGGTCATTTTAATTAAAAGATATCCTTGACTAGCTCTAATTTTTAAAAAGTTTATCATTCTAAATAGTTCAAAATCACCTTTATAAATTTATTTATTTATTTAGATAAACTTTCTCTCTTGCCTAATTAAAATTACAGGAATGTAAACCTCGGTTTTAATCTTGATAATTTAAGGATAGATTTTTGGATAAATTAGCCCAGGTGTTACTAAATAGTAAAACCTAAATAAAAGATGGTCTAATATTCATCTCTGCCATGAGATTTTAAATCTTGAAGTCATTTAAACCTTTCTCTATAATTCTCATGGCCAAAAAGATCTTATAATTTCTCAAAGCTTTTACAGTCTTCTCTATCTTCCTGTCTACACTAAATTTTGTATCCCCTAGAATTCTACATGCAACTCTCTTAATTATTACCATAAATTTTCCATTTCATTGGGAGATCTTGTTTGTTTTCATGGATTTCTCTGTGTTTTATATATTGATAATACAAATTCTCACTTTATCCCATGGTTCTTCTAGGATATGTTTGAACCCTATTTTTATATTACAAAATTCTTTCAAACTTCCAAACTTAAGTACCATTTATTTCTTGACTTGACTAATAATAGTTAATTATCAATACATCCGATCTGCTAGTTAAAAACCATAGAGTGTTCTTTCTTTCACTGTTTCCTCTTGTCCATTGCTTCAAACAGCCACCAATTCTGTTATTTCTTTATCAAAAATGTGGCTCACATCTGCTTATTTCTTTTCATTTCCATAGGCAGATGTATCAGTAGAAGTCATCATTTTCTCTTGTGACAGCATCCTTAGTGGTCTCTGTCACTAGTCTCATTCTTCCAGGTTTTTTTACTACCCTGTCAAGGTTTATCAGCATAAACACAATTTTGTTCACGCCACTATGAAGACTACAGACCTCAATGAGAGTGCTCATTATATTAACACTTTAATAATAATAATTAAAAAACCAAAAATAGCCTCATGGGTTTGTTAAGTAAATCCTACAACAAAATAGACTATGGCACAGATTTTTAAAATGATGATATAATAGACCTATATTTATTGATAAAGACATTTATATTGTTAAGCAAGAAGAGCATGTTAGCGAGTAGTATAAATAGCTATAACCACTATTATTAAGTAAAACATATTATTGTGCAGTATGAACAATTGTATCTAATTTTTATATTAAATAAGTAGATTTTACTCTCTCACATACAAAAGTATCTATGTGAGATGACAGATATGTTAATTTGTTTCATTATAATAACCATTTTACTGTCTATATGTAGCCTATAACATCATGTTATAATCCTCAAATATATATATTTGTTGTAATCCTCAAATATATATAATAAAATTCATTTACTTTTTACTTTTTAATTATTATGGGCACATAATAGTTGTATATTTATATAGGGTACATGTTATGCTTTGATACAGTATGAATTAATCAAATCAGGGTAAGGGAGAATATATATGCTCCATCTTTATATTGTTAGTATCCACCACGCTATCACTCACATAATAGGAACTCGGTCAACACTTTACACCTAATTTATAAATTAAGATAATGAAGCAGTTGGACAATGATTTGGGAAAGAGAAGGAGATTAAATCTGGGAAAATCTAGAGGAAAAGAAAGCCCAGGAGGAACTACATCAAAACATTAACAGTGGATCTCTCTAAGTGTGGGATTATTGGTAAATTTTACTTTATTTTTATATATTTCTCCCCATTTTTTACTTTTTGATAATATATGCAGTTTGTATTAACATATTACAGGTTCCAAGAAGCCCAGAGCAAGTTAAAATATGAATTTATTCTATTTTCAAAATTCATTCAGTGAAAACTCCATATTTAGTAACACAAATATTTCACTCTGGAGATGGTGCTCTGAAAACACAGACTGAGATATGCTCCTGTAGAATCTCTCACTCCTGTAAACATTCATTTACCTGAAGTTTCACCCGCTTGTTAACCTCAGTGCCCTTGAACAAACAGTTCTTTTCCACGTTCATAGTGTGTGGACCTTGGTGGCTTCAAGCACCCGCCTGTCCCATGTGTTAAAACTCAGTTCAAATGTTGTTACTTTGTTAACAACTTTGCCTACCCCCAGGCTGATCCGGTTACTCACTCTTCTTGACCACATATGATGTATGTTATATGACAATCTGCCATCCAAGTACTAACCAGGCCTGACCCTGCTTAGCTTCCGAGATCAGATGAGATCAGGCACCTTCAGGGTGGTAGGGGCGTAGACATTATATGACAATCTGTCCTGTGGCTTTGCCTGTATTTTCTTCCATGTCTATATCCCTGAGCAGACAGCTCCTTGAGATTACAGTGTCTTATTCTATCTCTAAAGCCTAGTGCCTTCTTGTCCTGCTTGGCATAGATCAGGAAGTTGTGAAATAATTGATAAAGGAAGAAAGGCAGACGGGGAGAGGAGAGTAGGAATGAAGAAAGATAAAAGCTATGAATATAAGAGATAATAGAAATAAACATAATATATATAAATCATGCACATTTTAGGAAAAAAGTGATAAATAATAATGAAATACAGTAATTCTACAATCACTAGCTAATATAAATAGCAGAATCTGATGCAAAATACGTTAAGTTAGGGTAGATTTCTGACACAGATCTTGAGAGGTGTGGGGTGTATGTGAAAGTTAAGAGAATCAAGAAAGGACTCTCTCAGTTTTCTTTTTCTTTTCAATTAAAGGTTTAGATAGATAAACTGTGAATTAAATTTGTTAAAAGACACACGGAGGGAAGAGGCAATTTGAAGACATGCTATTTAATTTTATCATGATGGTTTTTATGTCTTTAATAAAAGCATTTTTCCTTAAAACGTTGTCTGATAAAGGTAACATATCAAATTAAGCACAAAAATTTGAAATGTCTGCACCTTTGAGATGTACATTTATTCAATGTACTTGCTACCAAAAGTCCCTCCTAATAAAAATACATACGTTCTCTGACATACAGTTTATACACAGCCCTTTGATTTTTTTTCCTGTCTGAAATGCTACTGTAGAAGATGTTATAATCAGAGAAACTTGAAAAGCATGATGTGACACCAAAGTTTCTCATTCCAAATGTAGATAAATAGACAAACAACTTGAACAATTGGTTTTCTGTCAACTTTTACATTAAATCCTGTAAAATTAAACAAGTATAGAGAAAGAATATATTTTCGTTCTTCATTGGGAAGGAACCTGAGAAAATTTAATCTTTAGTCTTTACTTGGACAATGGTTTGTTTTCCTTATTCAAAAGAGTGCAGGGAAAGTTTAGTTCATCTGAACTTTGTAAGAATGTATCATGCTATCTGAAACAAAGACATCAAAATATGCTTTTTAGGGTACATAACTATTTACAGTATATTTTAATAGCAGCTATTGAAACAAAAGATGTATTTCTTTCAACATAAAACTCATAAGAAACAATGTAATAACTAGAATTTTCTCCAGAAGGACAATCAGACTCATATTTTAAAGAATCTTAAAATTAACATGGCACTAATTTAATTGTGCTTGAATTTGAGGGGGAAATAGTTTACAACAGATATATGTGTTCTAGAGTAGAATGAATAATCTGTACTTAAAATATAAACAAATAAATAAGACTTCAAAGAAATTCTGTGTTTATGAAAGTGAGCCCTATAGGCCAGAATCCAAGAATTCTTATGCTACCCAGATATGAACAAACATAAAAAAGTAAGATTGAAGTAAATAGTCAATTTGTAGATGTAAGTAATCCAAATGAATGAAATCTATTGCATGTGTATCTGTACTTTTTTTCCCAAAACAACAGATGGGTCAAAAAAATTTACTGTAGATTTGATGTGAGTTTCATCAGTGATCTGAGTGAGACTTAGAACATAAGCAACATCCTTATTTCAGAGCACAGTTTTAAAGGAAGTATATTCTATCACACTTGAGTGCTTTCTCACTGTATATGTCAGCAGTTCTCAATCTCTTCTTTGCTAGCACATTTACAGATTAGCTTCATAATCTATACATGCACATGGATATACTCAGGAGACATGCACAAAGATATACTCAGATTTTGAAGTTTTGAGAAATCACAAAGTAATTTTACATGGAAGCAAAGAATTAAATAATTTGTAATTGTAGTAATTGTCAAAGACACATCAGTAGTGACATCTCACAATGGGATATTTAAAATAAGCCCCTGGTTGAGTGCAATTGTCATCATGTTTGTTGTAATTCCACTCATTTCTCTTCCACTCAGAGAAGTATATTCAGTGTGTTAATAATGTGATGACCATAATCTATATTTTATAACCTCCATACATTAATATTGGAAACATTCTAATTACCACATATCTCATAGCTGATCTGAACACAGCACTAAGATTTGGAATAAGTCCCTTAATATAAAAAAATTATAAGAACACAATGCACAATGTCCATAGGAAAATATTCATACGATGACATAAGACAAATTTGAGAATTTCCTTCAATTTAAGAACAATTCCAATCGAAGTCCCAATCATACTTTTTAAACTAATACATTTGACTTATTTCCAGAATGATTAATAATTATATGTCAATTAAAAAATATAATAAGTTGTGTTTGAAAGATGTTTATGCTGACAAAAGAAATCCAATATGCCAAAGATGCCTCAGTTATTAATGGACCTGCTGATATGTGCTTCCTTTGAGAGATGCCGACTAATAATATATACACTGTTTGAGGGGAGGCAGCAGAACTACAGCTCATTTCTGATTAAAAGAATAAAGGTTGCTACTGAATACTTACTAGAAACAATTTCTAGTTTATAAAAATGTAGAGAAAATATGGTTAATTATATGATATACAGCCTCTAGAATTTTTTTTGCAGTTGTTTTAAAATATACAGAACTTCCCTGAGCCAATAGTTAATATAATATTATATTGCATTGGTGCACTTCCTTCTGGATTATCTTTCCTCTTATAAATGAATTACTAAAATCTGATTGACTAATGTCTTTTCTCCTCCTAAAAAAATTGTATTTACCACTTCTGAATTAATCTTTTAAAAAAATTATGTCACTCTATCATTCAAATATCTATAGTGGCTTAACATTTTCCAGAAAAGAAGACCTAAGTCCCATTGCTTGTTTTTCATCTTACCTGAAAAACCTTAATAAGCCATAGTGCTTCCATGAAAAGCTCACTGTTCAACTGAGACAGGCCTTTTGAGCTGCTTAACACACTTGGCTTGCTCCCAGCCTCTTTCCTTCCTTCCTTCTCTCCGGGAATGAATGTTACACCACTATACCTATCCATTGATTTACCATCCTTTAAGGCTCAGTTTAAGTTTTCTGTTCTATTTAGTCTTTCCTGATATCTGTATCTTTAATTCATCTTCCATGTCTGTAATTTAGAGCATGTCCAATTTACTCTACATGTGTCATGACAAAATGTGCACTTCCTTACATACGTAGCTGTAATGTTCTGACGGCAGCATCAGAGGTTTTCTATTTCTTCAGTAGCTCCCACATCATGCGAAATTTTAAAGTATTTTAGAGGTGCTTAATAAATTCTTAATTGATTGATGGAGCACCAATCAAGGTTACTAAGCAACCAAAGTAAAAAATGCATTGATGAATACTCACCTCTTGATTATCCAAGGCTTAATTATAAATCATATAAATTTCAAGATCATTTTTCACACATGAACTCTTTTCTATTTTTAATTTTTATAATCCACAGAAAAACAATAGATATTTATAATGTTGGCACTTGATTTGGATACAATAATGATCAAAGGATGTAAAAATTAATGCACTGAAATATTGGAAGCATTTGGTAATATTGAGTAATTTGTTCATTTTGTGACTTTCCTCAATTAGCAGTAAAGAAAAGGCTAGCTCACTCTAAGACTTGTATTACTTACAATCCTGTGGGTAATTCATATATGAAACAAGCACTTATTTATAAATATATCTTCACACCAGATGGTATGCCTACTGTTTTTGTCCATGATATGAATAAGCATAATACATCTCTTACCATACTCTGTAAATAAAAACTGCCTTTTTTTTGCACTGACACATACTTTTAAGTACCTCATCCATAATAAATCAGAAGATGCTAACATAAAAGGATTGACAATGTTTTACAACTCTAGCACTAGAACAGGAAAGTCCACATTAAAAAAAAATCACAAGGTTAAAATATCACAGCATTTGCATTCGGAAATTCTAAGGAAAAATGTCCATGTCTACATACACATACACAATGCTTATTTTTCAAAGAGTTGAGGAAATCTTATTAGAATGGCATTGTTAGTTATTTGCAACATATGGGGAAAGGCAGGTTCCTGGAGGGTAGCAACTCTAAAAAGCTTGGTATGGAGGATGGAGGACATGCAGTGCCATTCAATCAGGAAAACAGGTTTGGCAGGCAATGACTGTGGCTGTTCCAACTTCCCTCTCCCAGCAGGTGTTGCTATGGCACAAGAATAGTCTCTGAGGGATTCCATAGAACACAAAGTGTAAGATGAAAGAACAAAATAGAAAATCATTCTCTGCGTAGCATTCATATTCTCCCTGCAACTCAAGCTACAAGACCCGTTGCAAATAAACACAGGTTCTATTCTTGCTGCCTCATGAACTGATAAGTGAATGTGGGACTTAGGCTAAGATTGCTTAGAAACTAGTTTGGCTAAGTTTTTAAGTACTTTGAATTTTTATGATCCTCCCCTAATTTGGTTTTCTAACTTGAACTTATAATAAAGTATTTTCTAGATTCATTAAAATAAATCTCTACTAACAAGATGATTTTCTACTAATCTCTTTGGAGCATGAAAGCATACCATTTTTTTGTTTTTTTAACCTCCTGAAATACATAAATGAATGATGGCCACTGATTAATTGTGTAAAGTCTCACATATGGAAAATGTTTTTTTCTGAAACAACTAAGAAATGGGAGCAGGATATGTCAGCTTGCTCGTGACTCAATTATGTTAAAATTTTAGTAAGCAAAGACTACGGATTAGAATGAGAATGTTGGGAGAAATATGGACTTTACCAAAGAAGTACTTCCTTTTTTTTTTTTTCCTATAATAAGAAAGGGGGTACTATAAGAGTCAAAGCATCAAATAAGCAGTAAGGTATTTAATTATTAAGATATAAATAGGTCATGAATGAGGAAATTATCAACCTATAACATTTCTGAGAACTAGGGATCAATTCCTCAGTTTAACCCCCTTAATCAAATTTCATTTCACGTTTGGTATGTTTTAAAAAGAAATGCATAGTAAATCTGGAAAATTATAGTTAGTTGAGTATACATAATTGATTAGGAACTTTAAAATTTGAATACTGTACTTTAAACAATATATTATACAAACTAAAGATAACAGGCAAGAAAGAGTCCTATAGTTAAAAAGTTAGCTAAGATTCCCAAACTCCTAAAACTTATAGTCCATACTATATTTGCATCCTTGCCTACTTGCTCTTAAAAAATAGCACCATGATTTATCCAAATACATTTATGTCTGTATAAATAATTATCCTTTAAATTAATAGTAAGCATTCTGGGAGTAACAAAAGCAGACCACATATATTAAAACTTGTACCCTCTGCTAGAGCTAATAATAATTTATTTTAACACACATTTTTGAGCCTGTTTCATAGTCAAATATGCTTGAGACTGGGGGCAAGTGAGATAAATTAGGCCATTCACTACTCTCAGGAATTACACTATGCAATATGAAAACTGATAAATATGGAGGCTTCTTAGTAGCTAGTAATTACAATTATTTCTAAATGAAAGGGCCTTTTAAAAAATAAGCAGAGTTTGGAAGAGTTGTAATTATATAATACTAGAAATTTGATTTAGGCTCAAGGTCTAACTCACATACTAGCTGTATAGTCTTGGCAATGGGATGTCTTTATTTCAGTGTTCTCATCTGCAAATTAGGCTGATGAAAAGAAGAATGTAATGAGAATTTAAAGATACAATAGCACAATGCACATGAGAGTGCCCTCCAAACTATAATGCAATTTGAGTTTTGTAATTTAAAGAACAAGGTTTGGCTGTAGCTGCATAGATTCAGATCCAACCTCTATCATCTTCGAGCTGGTGACCTTGAAAAAGTTATCTAGTCTGCATGTTTCAGTTTACACAAAGTGAGCATAATAGTGTCTATTTTACATTTTTTAAACATACATAGGATCCTAAGCACAAGGCATAAACACTTAATATATGCTACTTAGTTATTATGTTTTCTTATCATTGCCCTTTTTTTGTGTGATACCAATAACCATACTTTATTATTATGCATAGATATCTGTACTGAGGGCATTGATTTTGTTTTATTCCTATATGTGATGTCTCAAATACTGAGGATGGATATACATAGAGTAAAACAAATATTTATAAAATGAAAATACATAAATATATTTATATATAAAAATAAATTTAATTGTCATTGTCAGTTGTCCAGGAGATATATAAACATTTTAGATGAGGACATTATTTGGAGAAATTGACATTTTGGAAAGAATAGTAATGAACCTTTCTAATCTGAACGGTTAAAGGCATTCCCCAAAGCTATTCAAGGAAAGAAGGTTGCATCTGTTTGCCATTAGACATAATAATTTGATCTGTATGTTTGGTTATTATCATAAAATGGCACATAATACAGATATCCTAGCCCTCATTCCATTTATATGAAGTAATGAGGTTTGGACATCCCTAAATACATCTATTCCTCCCTTACGAGGCTAACAAAATGTCAGTGCTGTCCATTTTTACAAAGGTCAGGGTGTTGCCATGAAAACCAGGGACCAGTAAGTTAAAAGGAGCTGTCTGATCATGTTACTTATGTTATTACTTTCCTGTGGATAAAGGAATTCTAAATTAAAAGGAATATAAGCTATAAATTATATATCAAATGCACATTATGAAAGCATAGAAAAAGAAAGATGCTTTAAAGCAATTCACAGTTTATTTTACTTTCTAGAGAAACTGTTGCTCAGTGGTAAACTCTTCAATGCAGATGGCTAAAAAAAAAATCAATTTACTTCTACAACAAAAAGGCCATTTGTCTCCTTGTAGAACCCATGTGACATTGGTAGTCCTCATAAATGATCACCGTAGACAATGCCTGTGGTTTACCAATTCCATAATTACACCACGAATTGTGTACCACTGAGTATGCCTTATCCTGGGGAAATAGACACCACTGCCACCTTAATAAACATATTGATATAAAATAACGCTGGCTCTTTCATGCTTTGTTAAGAGCAAAACAAAACAACCTGTGAACACAGTGTTCCATCAATGGATCACGGTCACGTGTTCTTTAGAGCAAATAAGATTTAATTAACACATTCATTAGTAGATAACTGGTCAATTAAAAAATAGGAGGAGGGTTTTCTTATAACACATGAAGATTTTATTAACATATACTCTACAGATGCATGATTGCATTTTATGATCCATTCTGCTTGTCTGTAGAAGTATAAAATGCTACATTAAAATATGAACCTAATTTTAAAACCACATAAAAACTTATACAATGTCATTGATTGGAATGATATATAACTCATTCTGAGCTAATATGTGAATGTGAATAGAGTTCAGTACCATTTTATTAATATGGTTTTACGTTGCATTTTATTTCCAAGGAAGGACATTTCTGTTTAAATGTCAACTAAATATATTTTGTTTACAAGTATTATTTAGATAGACTTGGCAAAAGTGGACCACTTATGTTTCACTTATAGTGTATTATAATTCATGCTAAATGGTTTTTAGACACAGACCTTTAAACTGCTTGTCATTGTATTATTTTTACTTCACATATTTAAATTACCAGTGTACAGTTCTTCCCTAGGTATTCATGGGTAGGGAGTGGGAAGTTGGTTTCAGGACTGCTACAGACACCAAAATCTGTGGATTTTCAAGTCCCTTTTATAAAATGCACAGTATTCTCATATAACCTACACTCATCCTCCGATATACTTTAAATCATTTCTAGATTATTTATAATACCTGATAAAATGTCAAACTATATAAACAGTTGTTACACTGTATTTTTAAATTTATTTTTATTGCACCATTATTTTAATTTTATTTTTTTCAAATATTTTCAATACGTGTGGTTGGTTGACTTTGTGAATGTGGATGCCTGGGTACAGAAGGCTGACTATATTTCATATTGTACATAGAAATTTTTTTAAAGTGCAATGACATTCTTCTTATTTTACATATTTTTATTCTAGTCATTATTGCTCACAGAACAATAAAAACTATAAAACTTGGGAAGTTCTGATTCCTTTACACGTCATGTACTTAAGAGGAGTCTGCTGTTCTCAATTCCTCCCCCTCCCTTGCAAATCAGTGTTCTGTACTCTTTTCTAAAGTTTTCGGTCCTGATCCTAAGCTTCCTCTTGGGCTGACTTTCACCTAGAAGGACTTCTCAGGCTCCAATCTCTTAGTCAAAGAGGTCAGAAGGCAGACACAACGTGATTTGAGGTTTCTGAGATGGATTCACTCAGCAAAAGTACAATTCTCACAGTATATCTCTGGAGGCTGAAATCTCATCACTTGCACTCATTCCATTGAGAGTCTGTTTTGTGTAAAGAACCCAGGTTCTGCAGCTGGAATTGACCTATGTTCAGCACCTTATCTCACTACTTAGTAACTGTGAGGCCTACGAAATTTTCCTATGCATTCTAAAGCCCAAGTGTCTCTTAGGTAAAATGCGTGAAATCACAGTACCTGCTTTAAATGGTGTCCTGAGGATTCAATGCAGTGCCAATTGTAAACTGTTTAGCCTAGCAACTAGACTATAACAAATATTCCAAACACTTTAGTTTTTGTGTGTGTGTAAATAGGTATTCTATGTCAGATGGTCTGTAACTTACTTTGAAATACTTCAGCATATGGCAATGCTTTTGTTTCTTAAATTGAGTGTGAACATGTGTGTTCACTATTTAAACTGCATGCTTACAATTCATGCATTTTTCTATGTTTTTGTTATGCTACTATAAAAGATTTAAAAAATACTCACCATAAACAACGTGATCTTTATTTGTGTACTGTAAGTTTTAATGTATATACTAGGGGTGCTGTTAATATTTAAATTATGTTACTCAGGAGTACATACTCCCATTGAAGTTAAGTGGCAATTTAAAGACACAAGCCATGAGTCCACTGTTTTCAGGCTGCTAGGACAAGATAAGTATTATTATCTTGAGTTGCACCAGAGGAATTTTAACCTAACTTAATATTGAAAATGGTCTTCTTTGGAAAAATGAATACTATTTAAAGCTACGTGCATTGGTTAGAATAGGTGAGACCACTCCTAACTTTTGTGAGACTGGCAAGCAGAACCTAACATCCTAATACTCTCTGGAGTGACAGTCTTGGACTAGGTCCCTGAAAATCTTGTGCCCCACCATCAACAAATATGTGGCCACATGATCCAACCAGAATGTTACCTGAAATCCTTCTAGACTATTTCAACACCTGTCTACAGTGACCTTTTCATGCAAGGCCTTTTTAAAATGAGTGTGACTGAATATCAGAATTGCCTGAGATAGTAAAGGGAAATATCTATTTAATATAAGCCTCCAGTGCATGCTGCAAGCTCTCGTACTGGATTTGGAATCAGATTTTACGCTTAAGTCAGGATAGCTGTAAGAAGTGAACATAGCATCTAAGCTCTTGGGTCCCATTTCCTTCTTTATAAAATGAAAGGTACTAGATAATCTGCAAGCACCCTCTATGTTATTAACTATGCTTATAATTAAGATATTTATGAATCTTTTAAAAATATTTTATGAAATAGGTATCTGTGGACATGCCCCAATAATCTTTTATTTTTATTTATTTTAAAATACATATGTAGAGCACATAAATATCCCGTAATGGCACCACCAAAATCCCAATTTAATAATTTTCTAAATTTTCCTAATTTCTTTTTCAAACCTCACAGATGTGCAACTATGAGGGGTGAAAAATGAAAAGATTATGAAAATGAGTGAGGTCCTTTTAACACTGAAAAGATATTTATTTTCAAGCAGATTTTTGGGGAAAAGTTCTTTGTACTAATCATAGTTCTAGTTTCTAATTTGGAACCCTGGAAAGAAATAGCTTTGCTGTAAGAACTCCAAACTGTAAAATGAAACTTAAAGACACTACATACAAGTTAAATCACTATAATAACTGTTCTCTCTGATGCTGGGAAATCTGAGGTTCTAGAGTTTTTGCTGCCACGTGGAACAAAATGGCGATCACACTGTTAGTCTATGAATCCAATCACCAGGGATACTTCTATTTATTTCTCTTTTCATAAATTGCTAATGGTAGGTTGTGAACATAAATTGTGAACATAAAAATCTGAAGTGTTATCATAATTACATAAGTAGTGAACATAATACCACTTCCCATACTTCTATCTTCTTTTGTTAAAAAATGCCAGGGTTGGTCATGGTATTATAGCTTTAAAATAACATACTCTAATTTATAGTCCATTCTTAGCTATAAATCCGATGGAAACATTTCTTCTTTATCAGTTAATGGAGATATTTGTCACAAGCCTTTCTTTAACTCTAGTAAATTATTGCTACTGCTTATAATTTTAAATGCAAATTATGAGACTAACAGATGATTTTCTGTTCTCATTGAAGAAATCTATACCCAGTCATTTAAAATTCATAAAGTTCCTATGTCCCCATTGCTTGCACTAGAACAGGATGAAGGTTATGGAAGGCATAAATCAGGTTTACTTTCTTCTCGTTGATCTACTCTTATTTTAATATAATCTGGGAATTTCGAAAAGTGTTTAATTTTATCAAATGAAGAAAGGCCTCGAAACATGGGAGAATTATTAAGCAAAAGCTAATTAACCACTGTTATACTATAAATTGAAACACGGAACCTTTGTTCTAATATTTGGGGGAAAAAGTATTTTGCTATTTTAATATAATCACTGGAGGAAAATTTTAAATCTAATGTTCTTCCCATAATTATACAGATCCAATTTTACATGAGAAGATTCTAATATAAAAACATGATTAATGGCAGGGCACAATGGCTCATGCCTGTAATCTCAGCACTTTAGGAGGCCAAGATGGGAAGATCACTTGAGGACAGGAATTCAAGACCAATCTGGGCTACATAGTAAGATCCTATCTCTGCAAAAAATAAGAAAAATTAGCAGGGCATGGTGGCACAACCCTGTAGTCCCAGCTACTCGGTAGGAAGAGGTGGGAGGATCACTGGAGTGCAGGAGTTCGAGGCTGTAGTGAGGTGTGATTGCACCACTGCACTCTAGCCTGGCTGACAGAGACCCTGATTCTTTAAAAAAAAAAAAAAAGATTGATGTTTATTGAACTATTATAGAAAATATAGAATTAGTTTAATGTAGCCAGTCTTTGCATTTATGTTCCCCCCAAAATAAGCAGCAAAAATATTGATAAATTTATGCTTCTCAAAACAACTTGCAACTAAAAATGTTTTCAATATTCCTTCTCCATCAAATGATCTTATTGAAAAGATGATTAGTATAATTGTTACTTTCTGTGAGTGTCTATAATGCTGCATGTGGCCTGTTTAAGAAGATGACATACAATCTGAGGATGGATGTTCTTCATATCAAGATACTGTATTTAAAATTTTGATAATCTTTTATCCTCTCCTCCTTCCAACTCCCCTCCCCTCCTTTCTTCTCTTCTTCCCACTCTTCTGTCTCCTCCTCTCTGTGTTTTTGACAATCCCTCACTCCTTCAATACTCATTCCTTTCACTTAAAGGAAAATAAGAGCTCACTTCCATTATCAAAATCTATGCATCTCTGTGAATGTATCTGGGACCAATGTAATCATTCACATGTCTCTTCATGCTGATGAAGAGGTACTGAATGCCCTGAAGACACTGGACATATAGAAAGTTTCAACTAGATATTTTTTCCTATACAAATTGGGAGACTCATTTTCCTTGATTTCCATTTCATTTTCTTTGTTGTTTCCATTTTTTCTACCATCTTCATGGACATTTTTTCTCCTTGCTTTTTATTCTCCTCTTAGGTAAGCCCCTCAGTTTCAAATTAATGCAATTACTTGTGAAGTCCATGTTACAGTTCTGACCTTTTTTATAATCATCAGACCTGATTTTCTAATCAGTCATCAGAAACACAAGAATGTTTTACTACCCCCTTGTCCTCTCAAACCTCCCTGCAACCTTAAATCCTTCACTGAGTATGTCATTACCATAGTCTAAGATACCAAGGCGTAACATCTTGAAATCACAGAAGTATAACATACTTGAGAAGGGATGGATCTAAGCCAGTGTTTTTCAACTATGAGTGTTTAATGTTGTGCTTGTGTGTGTATGTGTGTGAATGGGAGTCAGAATCCTTTGTCCAAATATAATCTGACATAGAAAACCTGCATATAAAAGAGAAAAATATTTCACTCTGATTGAAGTTGGAAGAGGAAAGAAAGGGTAAAATTCTCAGCTGGTTATGTCCCTTCTCCCTGCAGTTCAGTAGCCCTTGAGAATATTCCAAGAATTTCCAATTGCCATTGAAACATCACTTGGAAATCAGTTATCCAGCTGATCCCTTTATTCTATAGATGAAAAGTTTTGAGGCCCAGCCAGACCAACGTCATAATGCTACTAAGTGGTAAATCTGGGCCTGGACCCAAATCCATTAAGCTGCCTGATGTCAATCAGGCTCTTTCTTACAGTGATGTGAGAACACTGGCCATTGACTTAACTGCCCCTTCATGACAGAAGTCGTGAGAGCTCCTCAGCACCTCATTTGATTCTTAGCAATCTCTCCAGCACAATCAATGGTACCCCCCTATACACGCACACACTCCAATCTGTAGACTTTGTTCTTAGGTTCCTTTTCATTCATTCTATTTCCTCAAACTCTGCCTTGAAAATATTCCAAAGCTGTGGTGGAGAGATAAGGAATCTAAGATGCAACGAGATTAACTGACTTCTCAGACATAGTTCATGAGTGAGTCTCAAGATTTTTCTATTAGCTAAGCTTTCTGTACCTTTTCCTGTATTACCTGAACACTATCCATAAAATACTGCTTATCCTCATTGCCTTAATTGCCTTCTTAATAATTTTTTTTTTTTTGCCTTCTGCCTTACATTATCTCTGAGTAATTTACTGAGTACTTCCTCACAATGTAAAAGTAATTTCACTGTTGGGGAAACAGAAGTCTTTTTCCCATCAATTGCTAGGCCTTAGGAATATCTCTTGAAACTCCCTTGTATTTCTCCACCACTGTTCCAGTAACTGTCTCTTTTTTTGAACTCTGTAGATTCATCCAATGAATAGGTCCCCAGAGCACCAGTCAGACCATATTGCTCCCCTGATAAAATCCTTTGGTCATTCTTGATTGTGTGAATGTGAGCTAATATCTAACGAGATCCATTTCCTTCTAAGAGCTCTAGTACTTCATTCTTAATCCAGCTTGGATGCCACCTGCTCTATGGAACTCTTGCTGACCAGGTTCAAAAATATTATCCTATGTGCTTCTATATCACTCTGAAAGTTTATTAAGACAAGCACTAGATTTTATCTGTTATTAAAGTTATTCAAGCATAATCCCAATGGGATATTGAGGGAAAAATACAAGTTCTCCACCACTGGCTTTTAATGTTTAACAGAACTCATGCAGGTATCTTTTGAATTTTAGAGATATAGATCAAATGAAAAAAAGCTGAAAGAAATACAAACCACAAACATTATTCTTAAGTAGCTCCTTTTGTGTTGATGCTCATAAGCCTTAAGACAATTTTGAACTGTTTTAAGCTGCCTTAGTTGCCTTAGTACCTTTTAGTTAATTGTAATACTGAAGTCCCCACCTAATGGGAAATACTGCACATGTTTAACCTGTATTGCATGTAGATATACAATGATGCACAGAGAGAGCTCTGCATCACTTGCCAGAAACAAATTTAAGGCTCCACAAACAGGCAGTGTGGATCTTACTCTTGGAAGAACTTCTGCCCAGAAGTGAGTGCCCAGAGGATTCCTAAACCTGACTAGGAATGAGACCAGGAATGAAAGCCCTGTGAAAGTAACCTCTAATAAACTCATCTAACTCACCAAGCTGGATTGGTCTGGGTCATTTCCCTGGTCTCTCGGCACCATCTCAGTTTGGAGCATGTTTCTTCTACACCATCCAGGGATTTTCCCAAAACAGACACATATATCATTATGAATTAGATCCCATACATTTTTCTTTCCTTCTTTATCCCTTCCCTATAGAGGTTGTTGACCAAATATTTTTTGACCTGAATGTGCACTATATTTTATGAATTAATAACAGAATTGAGGATAACACCTATTCTTAATTTCTCTGTGCCATCATAGACTTCCTACTTGCACTGTCATTAACTTTGTCTCTCAAATTTGAATTTCCAAGCCTCAATCTTCCTCCACCAGGACAGAGTTTTTCAGGGCTAAGAGCTCTTGAAATAAAGGTAAGATATACCAAATGGAAGGGAGAAAGTATCCATGCTTTAAGCCATAAATACTGTGTTTATTTCTTCCAGTAGATTTCCTATCGTCCTTAAGAAAATTTCAGAAATTTCAAGAGTTCTTCCTAAACTGCTTCCATCGGATCCATCACACTTTTTTTGTTGTTGTTGTCACTTTATTATATTTAGCATATTTCCTCCTTTAGGTCATTTTAGCACATTTTAATATGGCACTTCATGAAGGTGTTTTAACCCTAAAACATTCAAGCACGGATTCTTAATCTTTTGAATGGTTAATATACTAAAAAATAGAAAAGTGGACATTAGCTCCAAATACCACAACCTCTGTCAATGCTACCTGAAGCTAAATGATAACAATAGCAATAATATAAATAATAATATTTGATGTGGATAACTAACATCTTTAAGTATCTTTGCCATTTTTGCTATTTTTCTTTTATTATTTTAAACATACAATCTGAATAAAACTCTCTTATCTATTCAAACACAGATTTCAGATAAGTCCCCTAGCCACTCCTCAACACTTCCAGATTATTGTGTTTACTTGTCTCCTTTGTGGAAAATCTGAATCAGCCACTGAACAATGCAAGATTAACATAAATGAACAGAAGAAATAATTCCAATGAGTATTTGAGAATTCTTAAAAGCATCTGAAATTTTAAAATAAATACCTTTCAAATTTAAATAAAAATATATGTAAAGAGCAAAACCTACTTTCATATAAGCAATGCTAAGCATAAAATATTCTTCTTGGTAAACTTTCATGTACTTAAATATGAATTTATATAACCAGGCCTACTGTTAGGTAGATGGGGGGATTCTGGGTCTCCTAGGGATGAAAGTGGGTTCTTTACCTTGGTGCAATTGCCCCACCCTAATCCTCTCCATACCTGAGGGAGAAGAGAACACCCTATGAACCTGTCAATCAGAACTTAGCACACCAGCCACAAAAGAATGCAGAGGACTCTCTAGCCCACAGGCCAAGCAGCATAGGTAGGTCCCGAAATTGACCTAGAACAACCTACATGCATAGTAATGCAACTTCCAACTGTCCAATCAAAGTGGTTTCATGGTAACATCTGAGCCAGTAGGGAGGTCCCAATTTGGGCACTATAAAACAAGACTCAGACCATAACCAAGCCCCCTTTTTGTGCCCTTCCTTTTGCTCTCCCTTTGCTGCAACGATGGGTCCAATTGTCATCTATGGCATATGTATCATGCTCTCTGAACCTATATCTTGCTCTTGCCCTATAATTCCATCTTTCTCTCCTCAATAAACCTCATTTTCATGCTTGCCTTACTTTGGCCTGTCTGGTCATTCTTAGGCCATGAGCATGTCAAGTATCAACATTTCAGACTGAAACATGACCCTACTGTATAGGCCAACATTAATACCATCCTTTACTAAAAACACAATTGAAAGGAATTATGTATCTCTATAAGTATGCACAGTCCAACATTTCCTAAAGAATGTTCTGTGTATATACTCAATGAAATACACATGCTCAAAAAGAACAGTATTCTACAGTTCAGTGTCTCTCTGGGAAATTCTCTAAGTACAATAGCATCTTAAGGCTCTAAGACTACCAAAGCAAAGATATTTTTTTAGCCACATATAGTGCCAGTTCCAATGCTATAAGTAAAAAGGAAAATCTATGAAAAGAAAGTGAGAAAGGCTGTAGAAGAAGGAATTCACTGTTTTATAGAGGGATATTGTCCCTATTGAAACCCTGCTCTAAATACTGTATGTCTTCCTGGCCCATATCAAGAACAGATAAATATCTCTTATAGTAAACACAAGATTCAACTGAGAGATAGGAATCTTCAAGACTTAAATAAGAAACTTAATTTGTATAAAACTAATTCTGCTTGAGGCCAGTGTAAAAAGTGGAAGCCACTCAGAAAAGAGGAAACTGACTCCCAAATTAAGAGACTCTAAAGCTCAGAGTGTATCTAATTTTTTAAAAGTTTTCTGTATTATGTCTTCTCAGCCACTCAAAAAACTTTAAAAATACATAGAAACAGGGATAAAAGATAAACAGAATAGGGATAGCAGCAGAAAATTTTGTA
The DNA here is from genome assembly GCF_020740605.2 of Lemur catta. Taxonomy (NCBI): domain Eukaryota; kingdom Metazoa; phylum Chordata; class Mammalia; order Primates; family Lemuridae; genus Lemur; species Lemur catta. Next base: position 47,274,285 of record NC_059128.1, on the reverse strand, counting down.
TGTTAGGAATGAGACTTTAGCAATTACAAATTAATCTCAGAAATTTTTGCAGCATAATTCTACAATTTGGACCATTCTAGCAGACAATGAATGATCAGCTTAGTAAGGCACCCGGTAACATATACATGTAAATGAGGAGTAAGGAAATCCTGAGATTTTTGTCTCAATCTCTATAAAATATATAAATGCTTATAAAAGACAAATAATATTTAAATATATGTGAGTTTAACTTAATTTCCTAGTAAGTTCTTGGAGTTCACCTTTGTTATTATTTTATTTCTTAATTAATAAGATTTCAGAAGTATAGTTTTGAGGTCAACATACTATGGCCTATGGGCAAAATACGGCCTACCACCTGTTTTTTGTAAATAAAGATTTATTGGAACATAGCTGTGCCCATTAATTTATTGTCTATGATAGTTTGTCCATTATAATAGTAGAATAGAATAGCTGTGACAGAGACCATATGGACTGAAAAGCTGAAAGTATTTACTATCAACCAACTTTTTACAGAAAGTTTGCCCACCTCGGGTCTCAACCATTAATTCAGAGGTCATGGATTATACTTCACAATTTTGGATTCAAGGAAAGAAATTAAAGTTTCTTTGCCTAGTAAGTAAGGTACCAATTACACACATAACTTTTGACTGCATGGAAGCCTCTGCTGATCAAAGCATTGCCAGGGTTTATGTGTTAGTCTTACAGTTATGATTTCCACTTTCATAAAACAATCTGTCCTTCACTATAGCTATTTTATAGAACTTCATTTTAAATCAGCAGAATTTCATGAGCTTCTATTCCTCCTTAACTGGAAAAGGGCAAAGAAGCAAATCCAATTAAGTGGACTTAGTCATTTTTTCCTTTGCCCTCCTGCTCATTAACTATTTTTATTTGTTGTGTACTATAGTTCTATGTTACCAAGAACTTTCGTTTCACAGATGTGAATACTTGCACAGGCACTCGTTAACTAACATAATTATATATAGTAACTAAACAGGTAGTCAACAGCAAAGCTAAAATTTTGAACTAATTTTCTCAGTTGGTCACCACTGTACACTTATGCTTATATTTTAGCTTCTTGTTCAATCCTCTAAATCTTGCTCCACTTCCTGCTTTATAAAATGCCTGTGTACTCTAACAAGGAAGAAAAAAAAATCATCAAAATCTTTAGCCCACCAGCTGTCTCACCATGGGAATTCCACAGATCACCAGTCTCACTGTTTAGATTTTTGAGACATGATGCAAATGAGTTTACTATAAACCTATGAGTTTGTCAAGTCACGCAAAAGAAAACATGCTAGCTAATGAGCACCCAAGGACTTTACCATGGAATACACTGGAGGAAGCAATGAGATATTTTGAGCAAGCCCTCTGAAAATTAAAAATCTACTGTATAACAATTATGTTTATGTAAATGAATAACACCCAAGTGATAATATTTTAAAGATTTGATTTTAACTGTTGCCAAAATTTTAGGCTAAAATTCACATACATTTTTCAGCATGTATGTGAAGGATTTTTATTTTACAAAATTGATTTATAGCAATTAAAGTTTTAGTATATTTAATTTTTAATTGAAACATTTACAACAACTGTTACATTGTGTTTTTTAAATTACCTGCAGTCTAGCCAGATAAAATATAGCTTCAGTAATGACAATTATAAACCTGAGATAAACTAATATAATTTGCTTATATTCATATCAATTAATATCAATCCTAAAAGCAAGAAATAAAGACTCACTTTAATATTCTTGGAACTTTACTCACCCTGTATATTTTGCCAAATGTTACCTTCTTTTACTATCACTATCACAACACTACTTTCATCAAGATTTAACTCAAATGTCATTTCTCTGTGAAACATTCCTATACCCACATTGACAAAAGCATTCACAACTTCTATAGAAGTTTGATCAAACTTTAAGCACAGTACCCATCTGCTATATATTGCCTAGTTTCTATGTAATCTGTCTTGACAATTTTAATTATAAGGTCCTTAAGGGCAAGGTCCATTTGTACTATCACCATATTACACAGAGCCAAATATGCAGCAATAACTCAGTAAAAAATCTGAAGGAAATATAATTTTTAAATTGACAAAAACAAAAAATGCTCCCAATAAAATAATCTGCATGTTTACAGAATCAGGAGGAAAAAAAAGTTTCTAATATTGAATTAATGTGAAAATGACATAATCTTTAATCACATACATCATAGTTTTTTATTATTCAAGCAAATTCATGAGGCAAAATACATGTAGCCTATGTAAAGTCTTTTTCTAAAAGAAAATCATTATCTTTAAAAATGTTAATAATTCTGTAGAATAAAATTATCTTCATATGGAATATTTTATATTTCAATAAAAGTCATCAAAAACATGTTGAAATGTCATTCTGTCATTTTAAAAAATGGCTTTCTATCATAGTCAGACATGTTTTATGGTACCTCATCCTCTTCTTTTTTTTAAAGCTATGCTTTTTCAGTTTTGAAATCTCTCTTTTTTTAATTTCAGTATATTATGGGGGTACAAATGTTTAGGTTACATATATTGCCTTTGCCCCACCTGAGTCAGAGCTTCAAGCATGTCCATCCACCAGTCAGTGCGCACCACATCCATTAGATGTGTATATACCCATCCCTTCTTCCCACCTCCCATCTGCCCAACACCCAATGCATGTTATTACTATATGTGCACTTAAGTGTTGATCAGTTAAAACCAATTTGATGGTGAGTACATGTTGTGCTTGTTTTCCCATTCTTGGGATACTTCACTTAGTAGAATGGGTTTGAGCTCTATCCAGGATAATACAAGAGGTGCTATATCACCATTGTTTTTTGTGGCTGAGTGGAACTCCATGGTACACATATACTACATTTTATTAATCCACTCATGTATTCATGGGCACTTGGGTTGTTTTCACATCTTTGCAACTGTGAAATGTGCTGCTATAAACATTCGACTGCAGATGTCTTTTTTTATAGAATATCTTTTGTTCTTTTGGGTAGATGCCCAGTAATGGGATTGCTGGATCAAATGGCATTTCTACTTGTATCTCTTTGAGGTATCTCCATATTACTTTCCACAGAGGCTGTACTAGTTTGTAGTCCCACCAGCACTACATGAGTGTTCCTATCTCTCTGCAACCATGCCAACGTTTATTGTTTTGTGACTTTTTGAGAAAAGCCATTCTCACTGGAGATAAGTGATATCTCATTGTGGTTTTGATTTGCATTTCCCTGATGATTAGAGATGTTGAGCATTTTTTCATATGTTGTTAGCCATTAGTCTATCTTCTTTTGAAAAGTTTCTGTTCATGTCCTTTGCCCACTTTTTGATAGAGTTGTTTGATTTTTTCTTGCTCATTTTCCTGAGTTCTATATAGATTCTACTTACCAGCCCTTTATCGGATGTGTAACATACGAATCTTTTCTCCCATTCTGTAGGTTGTTTGTTTACTCTCGTGATAGTTTCCTTGGCTATGCAGAAGCTTTTTAATTTGATCAGGTCCCATTTATTTATTTTTGTTGTGGCCATGATTGCTTTTGGGGTCTTTTTCATAAATTCTTTGCCTAGAGTGATGTCTATAAGAGTTTTTCCAACATTTTCTTCTAGAATTCTAATAGTTTCACACCTTAGGTTTAAGTCTGTTATCCACCGTGAGTTGATTTTTGTGACAGGTGATAGGTGCGGATCCTGTTTCAGTCTTCTACCTGTGGCTATCCAGTTTTCCCAGAACCATTTATTGAATAAGGATTCTTTTCCCCAATGTATGTTTTTGTCTGCTTTGTCAAAGATTAGATAGCTACAGGAGGATGGTTTTACATCTGGGTTCTCAGTTCTGTTCCATTGGTCTATGTCTCTGTTCTTGTGCCAGTACCATGCTGTTTTAGTTACGATAGCCTTGTAGTATAGTTTAAAGTCTGGTAAATTGAAACCTTCCAATTTGTTCTTTTTGGTTAAAATTGCTTTTGCTATATGGGGTCTTCTCTGTTTCCATACAAAGTGTAGAATTAGTTTTTCTAGATCTGTGAAAAATGATGTTGGTATTTAAATAGGGATTGCATTGAATCTATAGATCACTTTGGGTAGTACAGACATTTTAACAATGTTGATTCTGCTGACCCATGAGCATGGTATGGTTTTCCACCTGTTTACATCCTCTCCTATTTCCTCAGTTTTTTGTTTTTATCCCCATAAAGGTCTTTTACCTGCTTACTTAAATATATTCCTAGGTACTTTATTTTCTTTGTTGCTATTGTGAAGGGTATTGAGTCTTTGATTTGGTTCTTAGTTTGACTGTTGTTGGCATATAGGAATACTACTGATTTCTGTACATTGATTGTGTAACCTGAGACTTTGCTGCATTTGTTTATCAATTCCAGTAGTCTCATGGCAGAATCTTTGTGATTTTCTAGATATAAGATCATATTGTCAGCAAAGAGAGATAGTTTGACCTCTTTTGCCCCCATGTGGATGCTCGATTTGCATCTCTTGTCTGATTGCTCTGGCTAGGATTCTAGTACTTGGTTGAATAGAAGCAGTGATAGAGGGCAACCTTCTCTGGTTCCAGTTCTAAGTGGGAATGCTTTCAATTTTTCCCCCATTCAGTATGATGTTGGCCATGGGTCTGTCATTTATGGCTTGCATCATTTTTAGGTAAATCCCACCTATGCCTATTTTGTTAAGCATTCTTATCATAAAAGGGTGTTGAATTTTGTCAAATGCTTTTGCTGCATCTATTGAGAGGATCATAGAGCCTTTGTTTTTCCTTCTATTTATGTGGTGAATTGCATTAATAGATTTGCATATGTCAAACCATCCCCCCATCTCTGGAATGAAGTCCACTTGGTCGTGGCAGATTGTTTTTTTGATAAGCACCTGAATTCGGTTTGCTAGAGTTTTGTTGAGTATTTTTGCTTCTATATTCATAAGGGATATTGGTCTGTAGTTTTCTTGTTTTGTTGTGTCCTTTCTTGCTTTTGGTATCAGGGTGTTGGGGAGGACTCCATCCTTCTTGATGTTGTGGAATAATTCCTGCAGGAAGGTCACCAATTCTTCTATGTAGGTCTGGTAAAATTCGGGTGTAGAAACCATCTGGTCCAGGACTTTTCTTTTTAGAAAGGTTTTTTATTGCTGTTTCAATTTCAGTACTTGATATTGATCTGCTCAGGAATTCTATTTCTTCCTGATTAAGCCTAGAGAGGGTGTGTGTTTCTAAGAATTTGTCCATTTCCTCCACATGTTCCAGTTCATATGCATACTATGAATACATATTTTATAGTATTCAGAGATGATATTTTGTATTTCTGTGGCATCAGTTGTAATTTATCCTTTTTCATTCCTGACGGAGTTTATTAGAGTTCTTTCTTTACTGCTTCTCATTAATCTAGCCAGAGGCATGCCAATTGTTTATTTTTTCAAAGAACAAACTTTTTGTTTTATTAATATTCCATATACTTTTTTATTATCAATTTCATTTAGTTCTGCTCTGTTCTTTATTTCTTTTCTTCTGCTGGGTTTGGGGTCAGTTTGCTCATCCTTTTCCAGTTCTTTGAGATGATTCATTAGATTGTTTATTTGTGATCTGTCTTTTGGATGTAGGTATTTATGGATAAAAATTTTCCTCTCAGTACAGCTTTAGTTGTGTCCCACAGATTTTGATAACTTGTATCTCCTTTGTCATTTAGTTCAAAGAATCTTTTGATTACCATCTTGATTTCCTCCTTAATGAAATAATCCCTCAGCAGAAGGTTATTTGGTTTCCATGACTTTGTGTAGATATGAGAGTTTCTGTTGGAGTTGATTTCTAATTTTATTCCAGCGTGGTCTGAGAAGATGCATGGTACAATTTCTATTTTTTAGAATTTGTTGAGATATGCTTTGTGGCCTAGGATATGGTCAATCTTAGAGAATGTCCTATGAGCTGATGAGAAAAATGTACATTCAGTGGTTTTTGGGTAGAATATTCTGTAAATGTCAGTTAGGCCCATTTGTTCTAGAGTTATGTTTAAATCCATTGTTTCTTTGTTAATTTTCTGTTTGGAGGATCTGTCCTTTTCTGTCAAAGGGGTGTTGAAGTCTCCAGCTATCCTGGTGTTGCTGTTTATCATTTTGTTTAGATCCAGTAGGATTTGATTTGTGAATCTGGGTGCACCTGAGTTAGGTAAATAAATATTTAGAATTGTTTTGTCTTCTTGTTGAATTGTACCCTTCACCATTATATAGTGATCTTCTTTGTCTTTCATTACTTTTATTGATTTGAAGACTAAGTTATCTGAAATCAGAACTGCCATGCCAGCTTTATTTTGGCTTCAGTTTGCTTGAAATATTGTTTTCTATCCCTTCACCTTGGGTTTGAATGCATCCTTGTGGCTTAGATGTGTTTCCTGAAGACAGCAGGTACTTGGCTTGTGTATATTTATCCATTTGGCCAGCCTATGTCTCTTTAGTGGGCAGTTCAAGCCATTCACATCTATTGAGAGAATTGATAAGTGGGGCAGATTTCAGTTCATCCTGTTAAGTTGAACTTTGTTGCTTTGTTTTCTCTCTTGAGAAAGATATGCCATTCTGGTATCTGGCTTTTGACCTTTAACTTTTGGATGATTTTACATTCATGGGTGTTTATTGTGCTGATCCATGTGTAACACTGTGTTGAGTACTTCGTGGAGAGCAGGTCTTGTCTTGATGAATTCCCTCAGTCTTTGCTTATCTGAGAAGGTCTTTATTTCTCCTTTATATACAAAGCTTAGTTTTGCAGGGTATAAGATTCTAGGCTGGGCATTATTCTGTTTGAGAAAAGTGAGAGTGGGACCCCAGTCTCTTCTTGCTTGTTTGGTCTCAATTGAGAAGTCTGTCTTTATTCTGATGGGTTTTTCTTTGTAGGTTTCTTTCACCTTACTTTCTTTCACCTGCTTTTTTTGCCTTACAGCTCATAAGAGGGCCTCTTTGGTGGTTATTTTGGTCAGTCTAATGACTGTGTGTCATGGTGTCTTCCTGTTTGCAATGAATCTCCTAGGAGTCCTTTGAGCTTCTTGTTCTTGATATCTAGATGTTTAGCAAGGCCTGGGAAATTTTCCTCTCTCTTATCCTCAAATAGCTTATCCAACCCTTGTGTATTTTCTTCTTCACCCTCAAGGATGCCTATGATTCTCACGCTAGGCCTCTTCAAATAATCCCACATTTCTTGCAGGCTTTGCTCTTTTCTCTTATTTCTCTGCTCTATCTCTGTGACTGACTTATTTAATTGAGAGGTGCTATCTTCAATCCCTGAGATTCTTTCTTCTGCTTGATGTACCCTGTTCTTGAGGCTTTCCACTGTGTTTTGTAGTTACTTGAATAAATTCTTCATTTCTTGGAGTTCGGTTTGATTTTTCTTTAATATTTCAATTTCTTTAGTGAATTTTTCTTCCAAGTCCTGGATTTCTTTTAGTGGTTTCTTTGTGTTGTTATCCATTTTTTCTTGCATATCATTGAGTTTTCTTACAATCCATGTTCAAAATTCCTCTGTCATTTTAGTGTTTTGAATTTGGTTGTTGTCCATTGCTAGAGAGCTGGTGTTCTCCTTTGGGAGTGTGCTTTCCATCTGATTCTTCATACTTCCAGAGTTCTTTCACTGATTCTTTCCCATCTGGAATACCTGTTGCTTTTTATCTTTAGATTTTCATTTGGATAATGATATGCCCTGTTTAGTCTCTGAGCCAGTAGGTGGTATTTGTGGGTGAGATTCAACCATACCCTTTATGAGAAGTCAGTAGATACAGTAAAATGGTGTGCAGAATGACCTCCCTGTCAGTAGGTGGTGCTTGCTGGGAGGAGGAGGCTGCAGTGCTGTTTTTGGGTCCTGTAACCAGCTCTTATTTCTCTGGAGAGGCACTCTAGTGCCTCAGGTGGTGGGTGGGGCCCTGCGACTTCTAGGTGCGTCCTTATTCTCCACCTCAGTGGGGGCAGGTTGGGGAGTCTGGACAGAGCTGGGTTGGGTAAGCCTGCCCTCAAGCTCCACAAATACTGTTAGCAGAGGTCAAAGGTCTGTTCTTTGCTTCTGGGCCAAGCTGCCAGGGAGGGGCTGAAATGGCCCCACTCAGCCAAAAAACTCTGCGTGTAGGGGTGGGGCTGTCTGAGACCTTCAGTCTGGAGCAGGCCTCACTCCTTTCCACCCTCCCCTATTCGGCAGTTTCTTCCCAGCCTCTGCCAGCAGGCAGGACCTCAAGCCTGCCGATCTCCCTTGGCTGTGATGAGGGCTGGGAGTTTCCCTGCTCATGATCGCAGCCTGGGCTGGGCGCCCAGCCTTCCCATGAGAGGAGGGTTGCCCCTCAAGCACGCTGATTCGCCCCTGAAGGCACATACATCTCAGTAGGCTCGTTCACAAATGTCCCTTCTGTCCCCAGGGCAGTGTGATGGATACCTGGGTGTACCGAATCTGGTCTGCAGGCCTGTCCCCTGGGCCCTGGAGATCAATCCCTGACCCTGCCAGAGAGAGGAGTGCTGGTCTCAAGTCACCCACAGGGTGCCTAAGCTGGATCGATGTCTCTCTGCCTCAGGGTTTGCACCACTCTCCTGGAATCACCAGGCAAGCAGCACCTGGGAGGGCTGGCAGGTAGGGAGCTCACACTCTGAGTACCCCTCAGTCTGCTGTAGGGCCCCAAAAGGAAAGGTCCCATTCCCTGCAAATACCTTAGGGTGGTGGCTAAATTGTCTCTCTTGGCAGCCTTGGGTAAGGCAGGGGCAGGGGAATGAAACAATACAGCACCTGCCAATCAGCTCGGGTGTGTGGGCCCAGGAGGTGCCCTGAGGGAGCTGGGAGCCTGGTGCCCTGTCCACAAGAGACTCACCACTTAACTGGCAGTGGCCATTCTGGGCTGGTGTTGGCAGGGCTCTCCAACCACTCAGGATCCCACCAGCAGTTCGAGATGCGAGGGAGGGGAAATTTAACTGCTCCACCTACCCTTGTTGCTGATCTCCAACCCTCCTGGGGGCCTTTCTCCTTCCAGTTCTCCTCCACAACTTCTTCCCGTGGAGTCTCCTGTAGTTTTAGACACCCTTCCTTCGGACCCTCGTCCGATCTATGTTTGTCTGCCTGTTTATTTTTTTTTTTTTTTCACTTTCTTCTAAAATCTGTCTTTCTTGCAGAGACACTCTGGCTGGTGGCTTTTGTCATCTGTCATCTTGCCCCTCCCCGCAAATCTGTCCTCTTCTTAATAAATTTATTATGTCTCTTAAAATAGTAACAGTTGGGATTCAATGTAAGATGTGAATGAAAAAAAAAAGCCTCAGAAATTTTAAAAAGGTTTTAAAATGTCACTCTATAATAGCTTATATTTAACATACAGAAAATGTTTAACACATAAGAAAACCACTGACCACTTGGTTAATCTACCATTTGTTAAAATAGTAATAGTAGAACGAAAAAAGCCCAAAATCTAGCAGGTCTCCATGTATATACTTATGTCTTAACAATTTCTTCCTTCTCTTTGAGTCACCCACCCAATTTGTGGAAATTCCCTCAGTATACTCTATGGTTCAGAAAATTAATATAGTCCAAAATTTTCCTCCATGCTACAGCTTGTTCATTCTCATTGTTCAAACTCTATCCTAGAATATAACTATTTTAATATCAAATCACTGCTTTAATTTGATCTACAATATAGGGACAAAAATCATTTTTAATGATATCAGTTGAATTATACAATCTCAGATCTATAGAACTTTATACTACTTTCTGGTATTCCACTCTACTGAAAGCAAAGTCAAACATCAAAGACAGTTTCAGCACGAAGATAGAATATGTAATTGCCTTTAGTGACTGATCCATTAGGTTAAGTATTATGTTCTCCAGGCCTTCTATCACAATACAAACTCCTGGGCACGCCAGCCTCATAAGCCTACCACCCATGTAGACACACCGAGAAGGTCTCCAAGCTTGGTTTAATGGTCCAATGCTGTCATTGTGGATTTCTTAATTTTTGAACAAGGGACACAGATTTTTATTTTTACTGGACATCACAAATTATGGAGCCAGTCTTGCCTCTGGGAATGTAACACATTAAATCATAGTATAAATTTTTCTGTCAAATAACTTGTCTTAAAGTCAGTAAGGAATTACAAGAGCAGTAAGAAGCAGACCAAATGTTTGTATTACAGAGATAATAGGAGGAAAGAAAACCTAAAAGGAAAGTTGTGTGCACAGATTAGCTCATTTCGTTATTTAAAGATTACTGAGTACCTATTATGTGCCATGTATTGTTCCAGATGCTGAGATTACAATAATCAGCAATATACTCAAAGTTTAAGACTTCATGAAGCTTCCACTCTAGGGAGGAACCAGGTCTGTCCATAGTAGGTGGGAAATATCAAGAGATAGTGTTTTGAAAGAAGAATTAATATATATATTTTTAACTCTACTGTTCTTTCTTTTGGTAACCAGACAAATTAATAATAATTAAGAAAATGTAATTATTATAATTAATCTCTGGTCCCTAAGAGGCATTTCTTGAGGAAAATCTGCTCTCTGATAATCTTGGATTTTCCCTTTAGGATTTTTGGAAATTTCATAAATCAGTGTCAGTCATCTTTTCTACTTTGCCATTCATAATACATAATTTCAAATAGGCAATATAACTATTATATTTTAAACTAGTATATTTTAAAAATGAATGTTAGGGCTCATTCTGTGAGTAATTATATAATGTTCCCTTCTTCTCTCCATTCTGTGCTCTTTCTTTTGTGTAAGTTAAATAGCATATAAACCGTACTCCCATCAGAGGAGTCCTTTTAGATAGAAGCACTGATTCTTTGGATCTGGCCTTTTTGTCACTGGCTCTGAAAAAGAAAATAAAACTAGACAAGCAACCAAAGAAAACAAAGCAATGGTTATAATTAAGTACAAAACAATTCTGGAAAAGCATTCCTCAAAAAATAAGGACAAATCATCCTGGATTTTACATTATTATTCTTACTCTTATAGGAAATATCGTATGTGGGATGTCCCCTAGTACAGTGTCTCCTAGCACATTGATGTAGGCAATCAATGGATATTTGTTGCTTGAATGAATATATAAACAAATGATAACTGACTGGGCATATCAACAGTTTTTCATCAGATATTCTAAATGAATCTATGTCCTAGTGCTAGCACCAATATTTAAATATCATTTAGATGAAAAAAAGTTGTTGTTGTTTCTTGAAGTTTTTACCTAGAAAGAGAATAAAGGCTAAACACAAGTACTTTTCATCACCCTAATGTCCATTTACATTGGTTGTAGATGATAAAAATTGATTGTCTTTTAGAAACAAAGCAGAATTGTGGAAAGTAAGCATATTTTGTCAGCCTGAAGTATGGACCTCTATTTTTTAAGGTGTGAAACCAATCCAGTATGCATTATAATTTGGAACCATGAGAAGGCACAAAATTACAAGTGAATATCTTAAAGTACAGGAGTCAAAATGCTTCCTGATAGGAAAGGAAAAACAAATGTTAAACATTATTCAAAACTGAGTGTGTCTACTACCTTTGTCGCCTCTTTTCAGCACATATATTCACCTATCATAATGTAAGAATCTTCAATTAAAATTCAATCTGGTAACAGGCTGGCAAAACAAATACAGCTACTTTGCAGCTCTCTGGATGTATGCTGATTGCACTTCATAAAATTAATGAGCTTGAAAGAATCTCAATGCTCTTACACATTAAAACTCTGGGATTTTCTTTGTCTACAGATATACATTTAGTTAAGAAAAACTTGATATCATATTTTTAACCTTGAAGGAATTTTAGTGCTATCTATTTTCACATATAACTATATTCATGGTGAAGGAGTTCTACCAGATGATTTTCCAAAAAGTCACATTTGACTACAACTTTAACATATCAGTTTTTGTTAGTAGAGGATACATTCCTTATATATCTTGTATTTGAATACTCTTAAATTATCTCTTAGTATATTTACCTTAAAACTAAATAGTTTGTTTCTTTAAAAGTTCTGAAATTGGTCTTACCTCTTTAGACATTTGTTGTTTAACTTTATAAATATAATTTTAGGCTCTACAGAGGGTATATAGTTAATGGAAAACTGGTATTATTTAACCTAGAAGCCTATATTTATCTTAGTCAATGCTATTAACTTTATTTGCACAATTTCTATAAAATATCCTGTAAATAGAAATCAAAATAGAAGTAACAATGTTTCACAACCTGATATTTATTAAGCATTCAGAATATTAGAGTTTCGTTGTTAGGAAACTTTTAAAAAATAGCAATAGACTTAATTAAAGACTATTCAGAAAAAAAGACCATTTTGTCTGCTAACCTTTAATTATTTTAAATGTGAACATCTTTTGCATCATAAACATGCTTCTTACCTGTGCTGCTGGATATATTAACATCAATACTGATATCAGATATTCCTCCTCCCTTCAGAGATGCTACACATGTGTATGTCCCAAAATCCGTGAATTTTAAGTCAATGATGTCCAAGTTTGTCGTTCCCGGGGAGACATCAGGATCAGTCTGTGTAATAACCATCCTCTCAGAACTTCTTAATGGACGCCCATTTTTAAACCAACTAAATGTTAGCTCCTCAGAAGGAACAGCTTCTACTTGGCAAGATATTTTCACCTCACGCCCAATCTGGATGTTGTCATCTTTGTGATAAGGATCTGGCGTGATCCAAAATCGTCCCTTTTTTAATGCTAAAACATAAAAATTCCATAAGTAGTTAGTGTTACTTTCTTAATTTTAGAGATTCATTCACTCTAGTCATCTCTAGGCTGAGATAAAGGAAAACAAAATAAAGCGCACATATGTTTCTTTGTTATATCTAGGTAGTGTGCATAGCAATAAACCTCATTTAAATAATCCAGAACAATCTAAAAACCTAAGTCACTTAAAGTCTCTAAATACTGATTTTTATAAATTGCATAATATTTTCCAGTGACATAAAAAGCAACGCTTTAAGTCTATATACAATTATACTGAAACATTGTTGCCATTTAATTTTGATCAAATGATGAAACCTTTTTATATGTAGTCATAGGGTATTAAAATTAAAAGTAATAACATGGATCATTTAGTCTAATTCCTTCCCTATATCACCCCTTAGTTATTGCATAATTTTCCAAACAACTCAAATACTGCAAAAATATCATACTAAAGAAAATTCTTCTAAGGTTGTATCTACATGCTGGCGAAACTAGTTAAGATCTGATTCAGTTCACATGCATGAGGCATTCCCATATACTGAAACAATCAGAATTGAAAAAAAGGCAAAAAAATTTCAAAACATTTCTACGAACTGCTCTATTCTACCATATGTAGACATTTCCATTTAAACATGTTCACTGGCTCTCTCATGCAGATTACCAAAAGAACCTCTTAGCAGATGGCTTAGTAAACATGACCTGTTTGTATCTGAACAGCAATGCTTTCTGGGTCTGCGGTCACTGCTGTTCTCACAATCTGGGTCAGTAGTACTGACGACCAGAAGGCTGCTAGGGGAGCATCTCCAGGCTTTCTAAGGACCTGAACTCTGAATGACACCATGGGGTTCAATATGAAATAGAATTTGCTCTCTTTTATGACATTGATTCACTTATATACACATTTTTCTTTTTTCCAGTATCTTCCCCATTTCCCTGTTCCATAACATGACCATCCCTATATAATGAAATGTAGCATATGCAGTGAAATACAATTATCAGAATAAAATATTGGTCATTCACTTTTACCATTAAACCTAACTATAATGATACTGTGAAAAATGCCATGAATTTAGTGGACCTGCAGACACCAGAGCCCTTCTAACTGCATTCTGGATAACCACTCCAAAATTTAACCAAAGTTTTTTCAATTAGTCCAACAAAGGCCAGGAAGCACCATGAAAATCTATAGAACTGTGCAGAATAAACTAGACATTAACACATTTTTAAAGCTTAAAAAATTTTGTTTCTAAATTTCTTTACTCTTTACCTTGAAATATTTCCATCTGCTTTCTTGTTTGCCTCTTGGTGAGGGGAAGTAAATGAATATTAAAAACAATGTTTGTTTCTTTTTATTCAAGACATATTTATAGGGCTCTTCCTCAGGATTAGACACTAGGCTAGACCCTGATTACATGGGATGAACAAAATAGATATAACCATGGCCCGCATGTATTACAGCTTCCATACACAGGGATTATAGCCCAATTTATTCACAAAACACTTAGAATACCTATGTTTAGAGAAATCCTATACTACATAAGTACAAAATGTTTTATATGCTTTAAGAAGTTTGAATCTCAGAGGAGAACTCCCCAAATTATTGTTTAGAAAATGCACTAAGCTTCAGTCCTAAAAAAACACCAGAGACAAATATTTATATCACATTCTCATACTGTTGTTTGTTATATTTTTCTATAGTAAAATGCAACTTATGAATCTTATATATCTCTAACCATATCTGTATTAGTAGGTTATTCTAGGATGAAATTAGGATAAATTATGGCATTCTGTTACTTAGAATCATATATTTATATTTTTCTAAGCACTGAAGTATGACTTCGTATTTTATTTAGAAAGGGAAATGTGATGAAAATGTCTATATATGGCTATCATATTTGGTATATAATATTGTGCACATGTAATTCAAATGCAATTGAAGTTCTACAGAACAAAGCAAATTATAATAGCATAGACTATCCTTTTCTTTTTTTAAATAGATATAAAAAAAGTCAAGACCATTTACTTTTGCTAGTACCATAACACTTAAATCAGAATTGTCTTTCATTTTCTAAGCATTTTCCTTATCCTATTTCTAAAGAGGAATGACAAGCAGAAATAGAGTTTTTTGAACAAAAGTTATAACTTTGAAGTTTTAAAATTCTATATGTTTATTAATAAGTTAATATTATTAAACTTAGGGAACACATGGGGTATTTTTTAGAATAATTTTATGTGGGTTGCCGTATACAAACACACACAATAAACAACTGAGATGCTTAAATGATTACCATTTCTTTACTATGCAGTTATTGTTCTCTAGTTCTGTGCTCTGAATGGAAACATATTAAAGTAGTATTGACATTGAGAAAAATTGCAAACTAGCTAAATGAGATTTAAACTACTAAACAACTCAAAAACCACTTGTAAAAAATAGGAAATCAATATCCATATTATGCATTATAGACTCTTTATTCATAAAAATAACTTTAAAAACCCAAAGTAAAAAATATTATAGATTATAAAACTATAATTAATTAATTAATAAGATTATATATGATATACAATTATACAATTTGATAGAAAGCAATATAATCAAGTATGCTTTTAAGAATGAACTCATTGCCAAAAATATTTGTTGATCTCAGAATCAGACAATTCTATGATTTGGTCTAAGCTAAATTGTACTAGTCTTCCAAATGACACTGCTTCTAAAGAGGAAGAGAGGGACAAGTAAGTTTGTTAAGTGAGCTCAAGTTAAGGAATATTAGAATAAGTAGCAAAGATCATTTACTGGGGAGCCATCTCTCTGTGTTTGTTTATGTTGTTCCTGTCACAAAATAATGAGTTTTGCATACACAATAGAAATGTTCAAAGGAAAAAAAAATGAATGTGTGCATGTGTGTGTGTGTGTGTGTGGTTACCTATAGTAACAGAAGAGAGTGAAATTTATTTGGTTTTCTCACTTACTTTGCTCAGAAAACTAAGAGCACAGCTCTGTAAACTAGGTGTGGGTACATTGAGAACTTGAAACCTAATTCTAGTTTTTCATTTCTATGTGGTCCAAGACGGGCAATCTAATTTTTATGGGTCAAGTGAGTCATTTATAAAAATAGGAGGTGATAGTATTAGGCTCCCTTGGAGACCCATTGTGAGAAATAGCTTATTAGCAATTGTGTTTGAGCATTGAAAATATAAAGTGTTTAATATAGTTAATCAGCTGGGAAGTAGGTTCCTTCGTTTATAATTAAACACTCTCTTTTTCAGTGAACAATTTATAGTAGTTGATGCAATGTTAATTTAAAGTCATTTCCTGCTACCAGTTAAGATTTCAAACTCTTAAAATCAATTTGTGATTAGTACTGGAGTATAACAGGGGTCCAATAGACTTAAGGAGACTCTATAGAACTAAAGAAATTCTACAGAAAAAGAGAGGAGAAATCCCTTTCCCCAAATGCAATTTCTTACTTTGAATATTGAAAATCCCTTAACACCAGCCTGTGAAAACATTATATTTGGCTTAATGTACCATAAATTGTGATGGATGAACCTTAAAAAATACTTGTTTAGCCTGGTAATGCATATAAACGATGGGCATCAAGCTGATCCTGTGTTCTGTATACACAGTTCGGAAACATTGCAATATAACCATAGCCTCCCTTTTTTAATATTGTGAAAATTGAATGCATATTTGACCTACATTCATTTTTGACAGTTTACTTACTAAGACATTCTAATTTCACTTTCTGAAGTCCCTCTTCTTTGAGATATACAAAGGTGCTCTCTGAAAAGAATGAGACCCATGTGTAAAAAAAAGCAGAGGCTACTCACTGCAAAAATCTGGGTAGGGTTTGCTGCTGACCCTTCTCTAGATATGAAAGCACATATATGCCCGTGAAGTTGATGGTTCATGGAAGAATCCCATTATTTAAAACCAGATTACTTCTTAAGCTTATGTTTGAAAGAAGAAGCATTTCCTTTGGATAAGTCTAGACTTGTGGTTTCCACAGAGAAGAGGCTATGAGATTGCATCTTGACTATAACTGTAAACTTAAAATTATAAAATACATTGCTTTGTTGGTCAAATGTCCCATAAAGCATACAGCACATAGTAAGCCAATAATAAAATAAAATTTGTAGACAGAACAAATAAAGACAAGTTTTAAATTTTAATGAGAAAGCATCTCTTTGAAGATAAGAAATATGAGGTGTCAGCTTTTAAACTTCTGCTAAGAATTGGTTTCAGAAGAACAGTGAGATGCAGAGTGACCACTCTTCACCATTTCCGGTTGATAAATTAGTGAAAAGACTCTCCAAATATATCACATTTTATAATCTCAGTGGGATTCTGGATAACATGAAAAACTAACAAAATGTTGCTGAGATCTGGATATAGAAACCATTAATAGTGTAATTAGATAAACAAAAATTGATTTTCTATTCATTTATTCTCTGCTAAAGAGAATAAAAGTATTTGTGTGAGAAATGAAGTACAGTTTCCAGTCTCACCAGATAACAACTGCATAAGCAGCTGGAAATAGGTTATATCACTAAAGCAACTTAAAAGATAGTAAAGGTAGTATACATACTCTGTTCTATTATAATTAGGCACCTATCTTTCTCCTCAAGGAAACTGACAACACTTGGGGGGTGGGGCCACTCTTACTCTTTTTTATTGTCCTCAAATCCCGAACATGGTTTCTTGTTATAATTGGTGCTAAATAATTTTAATGAATTTAATTAAAATTGACATTTCAAAGCAATAACTTCACAGATGCCATTGTTTCCATTCAGTATGATAAGTTCCTGTTAATTTTGATTTTGTTTTGAAGTCTTGTGTTCTGAAATGCATCAGGGGAAATAGGATAAGGAAAGAGAACAGATTTGACGTCCTCTGGGATTCAGAGATTTTAATACTTGATGAACAAACAGTTTCAATATAGGGATATATGTGAAGAAGATAATTTTGCACAGAACACAGGAGACCTTACTCCGGCATAGCTACTGACTAGTTAGCTATGTGTCCTAGTCATATAACGTGTCAGGAACATCAGCTATAAAACATCGTGCTTTGTAAAGAAGACTGAATTTCATGTAAAAGGGCTTATTACAGGCTTGGGATCTCAGTTGATAATCATTTCTGAGGAAAGATAGAATGAGGAAGAAAACTGACATCTAAGCACACTTACATTATCTGAAATAGTATTTGCCAAAACCTGTTTCAGAGAAAGGTTAATAGGGGTTATGCAAAAACAAAGCAGAACAAATAAAGTTTGAGGACTGACTATATGAATAAAAGTTTGCTTTTCCACAGAACCTTTCAGAGCTTTGAACATGCTAACATGCACATTGCCACGTTCCTAGAGAGGCTGATTGCATTCACCAAAGAACCCTTTATTTGTGGAACATCTCTCAGGACTAGCATTCCAGAGAATAAAGTTTGGGAGACAATTATGTAAGGAAATCTATCCGTTGAAGAGAATCATTGAAAAGACTCTAAAATTAGATTAGATTCCATTTTTTTTTTTTTCCCAGACAGGGTCTCACTCTGTTGCCCAGCTGGAGTGCGGTTAGATTCCATTTTTGGTGTTTTTAGGCATTTCCATTATGAGCATCACAAAATAATTGACAAAATACAACTCTATAGTAAAAGTAAAATTTATGATTAAAAAAATATTGGGGAATGACCTTAATTTTTTAAGTCAAAAATATCTAGTGGTGCATTGATGTTATAAAACATATTTTAGAGCCATCTAATAAAGGGAGCATGCCTCTTTCCTCTTAACCAATCAGCAATTAAAACAATTAATTTATTACTTTGTTCCTATCTTGGAAATGTACATTTTGAAATATCCAAATAGCATTAAAAGGAAATTAAATGAATTAGCTTCTGTACAATTCCAGGCATTAATATAAATTAGTAAGACAATCATTTGCTTGGGGAAATAATAATCTGAGCTTATTTCTTTATCTCTTATGTTGTTAAGAAAAGTATATAAAGTATTATCATAAAAAGTATAAAAGTATTAAAGCTTCTAGAATATGGATATGTGTACAGAGGTCTTGTTTTTTTCTTTTATATACTATTAGGTATTCTTATACTCACTTCTTTTTATTTAGCAACTCCAATTGCCAATTTATGATCTAAATGGATGTTCACTAATAATGTAAGAACAAAAAAATATATCACACTCTTTCCTAAAAGTGATTTAATATAGCACCCTGAAATTTTGAATGCAGAATCAAATGATGAAAGTTAGGGTTCTATTTTTTTATAAAGTACCAAGGTTCTACTTATTTTGTGAGTTTACTCAAAGCTAATTACTGCAGTTAACCATCCAAATTGTTTAAATATGGTTGAATTTTAATTTTTTTAATGTCCTTGCTTAACAGAACAATAGCTAGTAAGAATCTTGAATAGGAATTAAAGAAAGAAAGGATGGTTTCGGTAAGCACAAATTATGCTTTACAGGGTAAGCCCTTCCCAGAGAGGGGGAAAAGAAGCGGATTAAAATATTAATATTATTATTATCATTATTATGTTGCTATTCTTACCATTTCATCCCTATCTGAGGAAAAGATAAATATATATTGCTCATGAGTTACCAAAATGTCTGCATAAGTGTCAAGCATAAAATTGTGGCTACCACATAAATGGTGTATGACAGTATGATGTTTTACCAACAGTTATTTGAATAGGGGATTATTACTCAGCACAATTTGTTGGCCCTATGATGTTAAAACTTAGTGGATATTTGAGCTCTCCTTTTCTATCAAATTTAATAACAATACTTCACTATGAGAAATGAGAATGTTCCCAGGGTTAATTACATTTTTCTGTTAGTTCTGGGACTAGAAACAGCTATTTGGTGAGTACAGCTTAAGAAGACCTGTACTAAATATAATTCATTTGAAATCCCTTTGAAAACAGTACATCCTTACTATTTATGGAATTGATCATGTAGCAGTGAAAACTGGTTGAAATAATGAAACTCAAACTAAAAATCTTTCATTACTTTTCGTGCTTTTCTTGTTTTATGTGTCAAAAGCTGTGCCCTTTTCCTTTCCAAAATGATTCTTTCCATCTGTCAACCTCTTGTCACTGTACCTTGATGTTCTATATCCTTTCAGTTATTCACTTCTTTTGAAATTTCAATATTTTCTTTTCCATATGCTATTTCCTCAGACTAGAAACTTGTTTAGGTCACAAATAAACTTAAAACATTTCTCTTAACCCTAATCATCCTTCAAAATATTTGTGGCATATTTCTTGATGAAATGGTGGAACACCAGTTGTTTCCACTCTTTCATCATGCTCTCACTCATTCGGACGCTTCACATGCTGGTTTTCACTGGTGCTGCTCTAGCATTGAGGGCTCAATGTTTGGCAAGTAACCAATTGACCCAAAGGTATTTTCTAGTTCTTATGCATTTTTATATTATTTACATTTTGCACTTCATATTACTTTACATTATTGAATCTTCCTGTTTTTATTTCATCTGAGTTGAGTTAAATCTCTTTTTCCAGTTGGAATAGTCATGAATACAGTATTCGTTACCATTTTTAACAAGTGTCCAGTATAATTTTTCACTTATACCATTAAATTTAGTCTTGTGTACTACTGAAAGAGATAAAGGGTCAGTCCTGGAAATTCATTTCTACAAAATTTCAAATGCCAAAGAAAACACTTATGGTTACAATACATGCACACATGTGTACATGCATGTGCACACACACACTACAGTATGTTCCTCAAATATGGAATGTCACATGAGTATAAGAGAGAGTATTTGAGAGTTAAAGAGATCAACTTAATCCCTTTATAAAGCAATGCTTTTCCAATGTGGTGAGCTCTCTTTCATCTTCAATGCCTTATAAGAAACCATAGGACAAGGATGGTAGGACTGCTAAAATGAGGTGTGAAAAGACTCTAAAACTAAATAAATTAAATGTTATAATATATTATAAATGTTAGAAAGAGAAATATGCAACCTTTCCTTTTTTCTAGGAGTCTCTAAAGCAGATTTTAGAAATACATATTATTGTGTATTTTCTTCCTCTCTGTAATGAAAAAATTTTAGCAAATAAGGAAATAATATGAGGTCAAAATGGTAGTACAGACATGCTTTTCCATCCTATACAATTGCTAGTTGGACTATAAATTGGCTTTACTCTTTATAGGATGAAAAGCAAAAAAGGAAATACTAATTTCATAATTCACAGTGACTGTTACTTAAAAATACTCCAATGCCTCAAATAAACAACACATAAAATTACTATTTCTGGTTCAGAAATCTGAATGGAATTTATCTTCTGAACCTGCATAAAGGAGACATGCAATAAGCAACATTTTTAACCCCATCCTCATCGTGATCATAACAATGAAATTCACAAGACTAGTTGTCAATCTGCACCTTGTTGCTGTAGTATGTTGCTAATCACTGAAATGTTACACAGCAATCAAAGGAGTACGGTAGCGGTGTACAGTTGTTCAGGCTCGATTTAAGAATAAATCCAAAGGTAGTGTCTTGATAAGTGTTAAGCATGAGTGAATACTAGTTTATATTCTATGAAAATGACCTAAGAAGATTATTGTTATTGGGGAGGGAAGTGTTGCAGAAATTATACTTTGAGGATTATATGGAAATACATTCCTTAACAGTTAACAAATAAGTGGTAGGATTCATATATTCTTAGAAGAGAGAAAAACCAGACTAGGACCCAGAGAGGGAGATAGAAGGGTACTTGCAGATAGAGACAGGATGGGGAGTTCCATATACCTGTACCTAGTGAAACTACAACTTTTAAAATGTGAAAACTGAGTGCTTGTAAAAAAATAAAATAAAAAACGTTTTCACCAATGCCCCTCTGTTAAATCAATCGTTTGCATTACTTAGAGAGTTGTTGGATATAAGCCAATCAAATGTCAAGACACATTTATTGGAAACAATAACTTTTATCATGGAGCAGCTGATCTGAATTCATTCTTAAAGAGAATGAATAGTTGTTAAAGCCAGTAATCCTTTAAAATTATTCCTACTTTTTGAAATTAAAACTATGATATCTATGGTTTAGAGCATTGGTTCTCCAAGTGTGGACCCTGATCCAGAAGCAATGGTACTACCTGAGAATTTGTTAGAAATGCAAGTTCTTGGATGCACCTCAAACCAAATCTTCAATTTTAGGGTTTGGGTCCAGCTGTCTGCTTTTCAGCAAGCCCTCTGAGTGATTCTGATGTGCTCTGAAGTTCGGCAACTTCTGTTACAGAAAACAGTTATCCTGCCATCCTCTAGAGATGCAGGGCCAGAAGAGTGGAGGCAGGGCCTCAGCTCGGTCACAAGGATTATTCAGTGATTAAGGCACCCTGTAAAAAGTGCTATAGCATAACTTTTTACCTTACAAGGTCCTCAAGAGCCTGTTTATCCTGATTATATCATTTGAAATATCAAAGAACAGCTCCTGTATGTATCAATACCAAAGAGTCTAAACTGATCTCACACAGAATAACAGGTAACTACTTCCTTTTCACATAGCCAAAGTCTGAGGAAGATTGCACAAAAACACTTATTATTTCCAGATTTCTTCAAAGAATGGTAAAAGGGTTGAGTGGTCAATATTAAGTACCTTAAGGTCACTCTTTTTTACCTAAGAAATTCTAATTCTCAGAGTATAAAGAATGTAACCAACACTCATTAGAAAATATCTAAAACACTAATATGTTCATAATTTGAGGTCAAGAGATTAATAGCCTATCAACTCTTTCCTGAATGCCAATGGTTTCTAGGGAAGGGCCATAGAGATGACAGTGAAGAGCAGGTATGCTGAGGTCAGATTGCCTGGGCTCTCACAATTTCATCACATAAGCTGTGTGACATTGTGCCGTTAACTCTACAGAGCCTTATTCCCAAATCTGTTAAATGGCAGCAATGATAAAACATAAATTAACCCATGACATTCTGAGTATACAAATTCCAACACATAATAAATAGTGTATGTCAGCCGTTTTCTATTCAATGTTTCCTCAGCACAGAAAATATGTCTATCACTATTCTTGCTGCCAATGGTGCTAAGATGAAGACTTTAGTGGTGGAAAAAAGCTTAGAAACCAATAATTTATAAAGACAAGTATTGAGAGTACTTTGTATTATAGGGCAACTAGTAATTGAGGAGGGATTGAAGAAGCTTCATGCATTTGGTCCCTGAGGTTTCAGGAATAAAAGGAAGACAGTGGTAGCATCATGGGCCTGAAATGGGAATTCTTACTGTACTAACAATTGGTTTTCTTTCAGCTTTCACTAACTCTAGCAAATCTTCTCATGTTCCTGCCACATGTATTTATCCATAATTTCAAACATTCACTTCCATTTCCTTCCTGTCTCTGAGCATGCAAGGTTGATTTTCCTTCCTGGGTTGACCTCTTAAATTGTGCCCTTGAACTCAGTTCCTGCTTTTCATGGAACATCTCTTTCTCTCTCGCTCTCTCACACACACACAAACACACACACACATGCACACACACACATCAATTTTCTCCTTTCTTTTTCTCTTAAATTCTTCCTCACGAAGAGGTCTTTCCCGTTTATCTACAAACATATCAATATAGAAACCACTCACTTTCAACCTCTTTCAATAGTTTTGATTCCCACCGTAAAGGAACTTTTCCCTTCTTTGCCAGTGAGGAAATGTTCTGTGGAGCTGCAGCTCAGTGCAGCCTCCTGCTGCATTTGCTATGTGCAACCTATCCTGACCTATTTTAAATAGCTCCCCAACCAAATCTATTTCCATTTCCTTTATCCTGAACCTTGGCTCCTCTTGTCTTCTCTCTGTCTATACTATCGCTTTACAACTTGCTTTTACATCCAAAGTTTCTGTCTCAGCACAGATGCCACTTTAGTAAAACCCTCTGGTACCAACTCTCTGAGTTATAGCTGCTTATTTCCAATTGCCTGCTAGGTTTTTATGTGATGCACCACTTCAGAGCCAATGTGCCTCAATTAAACTTCTCATATCACCACTTTAGGGCATGTCTGCATTTTTTTACTTCTCTCTCTCTTCCATACAATCAAGCTTTCCCCGCTTTCCCTTACTGTTTGCAGTTTCCCAGAATTTGCCCTTGCTGTTGGATTCACCTGGTATGGTATCTTTTCCCTGCTGTCTGTGCCAGTCTGACCCAGCCACCAAAGCCCAGCTCCAACGTTGTCTCTTCATAATACTTTCCCCAATTCACCCAATTAAATTGAAGAATCACTGCTATTCTCTTTCTCTCAGAAAATCCTCTTCCACATAGTTATTTTTCATGATATTTTGTACTCTCTGGACTCCCAAGCTTCCTGAAAACAGAAGTACTTCATCTGGGTGTCTACCTGAGCACACTCTCTTCCACATGGTGAGCTGTCACAGCTCTTAGGTCAGTGATATGGAAGAACAAATAGGTTAAACAACAACATAAAGCTTTTCACTCATAGGAGACATATTTGAAGTTGTTTCCAAATAGTCATCAGATTGATTATTGTCACCTAATCATTAACATGAACAAATTTAGTCAGTTTTGTCATTTATCAGGCAAATGACAAAATTTGAATAATGAGCTATAGATGAAATGGTATTGTGCCAAGGTAAAATTTCCACAGTTTAATAATTTTACTGTGGTTATACAGGAAATGCTCACTGAAGTATGTTGTGTAAAGGGGCACTATATTTCCAACATACTCTCAAAGAGGTCATAAAAATTAATATACATGTTTATAAGAAGAATGATAAAGCAAATATAAAAAACTATGAAGTAATATTGAAGCTGGGTAAAGACTATACATGGAAGTTCCTTATACTATTCTTGATATTAAAAATATTTTTTAAGAAGTTGTTCAATGAATTACTAAAAAAACCCAACTGGTTTATTGTTGTTATTTATACCCACAGATACAAAATCTGTACCTCCAGTGATACCAATGAAGTTTGTGTTTTACGTCACTAGATTATTCTCCCCCTAGTAGCTATTCTCCTTATATTAACCTAAGCTGAACTTTTATGACCCTTTGAAAATTATCAATGACAGAAAACATTAAATACTGACATAAAATTCAAAAACATAATTAACAAAATTAGGCAGGAGAACTGACTTTTACTCAATAAAATATTTGTTGAGCAAATAAAGTAATCTTCCTTACACAAGTGGGTGCCAATTAGTAATGGTACCTGATAAATATCTCTCAAAATCATAAAGAATCTCATTGTAGAATATTTTTCTTTGATTAAATTAAAACAAATGAACTATCATTCTGAAAAACACTTAGGGCAAAAAAATAAACTTTTAATACTCTGTAATTTTCCAGAATTTTTTTTAAAAAACAACAAAAATCTAAAATGTGCAGCCATCTAATATATCCCATATATATAATGTTTTTCATTAGTATCCATAATTTTCCCACAAGTATGTGGCTACATATAACTCTGTGAGAGCTCAATCAGACCCAATGAAGATGTATAAGTAGGGCTTCTGGAAGTGCAATGCCATGTTTTATCACGTTTTATCAAGGTAGGATATATTTTAGCATGTTTGTGTATGTGTGTGTAGGTATATGTGTGTGTGTGTATGTGTGTGTGTGTGTGTGTGTGTGTATTACCCAATGATCACTATTTTTCAAACATTTATTTACTCTGATTCTCTTTTTTTACTTCCTATTTTATCTATGAATATAATATAATACAAAATATGGATTTTTAGGATGCACCAAAGATTCTGATTCATGCCTCAGGATGAGAACTACTGACATAGAAGAATAGCTGTAAACATATTTTACATGCTCTCCTCCATATATTTGATATTCTGAATTAAGGCTTTGAAAGATATTGAATAGCAATAACTGTGTTTATACTCCCTGACAAGTAACTACAGAGCAACTAATCTGAAAAGACAATTAAGCACATAACCATATGCTTCAACAGTCCGTCAAGTTGAGACAGCCTCCCATAAAAACCATGGAGCTAAAATATCACTAAACTGAAGCTTCCCCTAAATCTCCTCAGAGCACTGATTAACACAAACTCCTTAGAACGGCAACATATTAAAGAAAACATCCATATTCAATTTTTGAAATTTAAATCCAATTTAGATGTTAGGACAGCACAACCCACAGCCTATGTACCTGTTTATTCCTTCTCAAATTTTGGGGAAAATTAATAAGATAAAACCTTAGATAATTTTAATCACATTTTCCCCTAAGAAAGTAAAATAATCTTTCAAAAGTAAACTTTAAAAAAAAATAATGCTGACTACTTAGCATGGCAAATGTGTAACATTTCCATTCCTACCTTTTCATGTACCTATAACCATCATCATAAAATTATACTAATGATCCTTCCCACTCAGGCTTGATAATACCTCAAAATCATTCAGGACATATTTCTATAGTGAGCTACCAATAGTTGATCAGCATTTGGCATGCATGTAGAGACTTCTCTGAACTTATTCCTCCTAACTGAAATTTTATATCCTTTGACCAATATCTCCCCAACACTTTCCACTCCTCTACCCAGGCCCTGGTAACCAACATTCTGCTTTCTATTAATGAGTTCAACTTTTTTAGATTACACATATAAGTGACAAGGAAGGAAAGAAGGGAGGAGCGAAACAAGGAAGAAAGGAACTTTAACAGTTACTTAATCTTTACTTGACATAAATTTTCCTTAATAAAAGAATACCCTCTGTAATTTGCAGATTGTTGGGTGATATTTTTTAGTCATTTGAAGAAGGCATAAATTAGGATAATACATGTTTGAAAAACTATGTGGACAATGTCTCATTAATAGATTGAAAGATGCACAACTACTAACTTCCAAAAAACAAAACCATACATTTAATTATGCCCTAGATCCTAATGTTTCTGTTTGCTAACTTGAAAAGAACCAAAGCATTGATGAAATTTCATTACTTTGAACTTTTACATATCAGAGTAGATCAGAATAGAATTATGTTTTTATTAAATATTTCCTCATTCTTACCATTACTTGAGTAGAACCTGACACAAAATAATATTGGAATGCAGGTAAATCAAATATGAAAAATATATATAATTTCTGATAGCATTATTTTAAATTTCATAAGAAATTTTAGTGGTAAGAACAGTCAAATTACATATCCCTTTGCACGTAGTTTTACTACAGGAAAACAGTTATTGAATTCAAATGTCAGTAATAATGATGATAATAGGTAGTTTAAGGCTGTGTTGACAAAAGATGAATGTTGTTGAATGTACTGTGTTATGTGGGTCAGCTGTTGTTTTCCTCCTAATTTCTATTCACAGTCCACCTGGAATTCAATAAAAAAGAATGAAGGGACTGAAGGTGAAAGTTAACACTCTGTCTAATTCAATTAAACAGATACTGAGCATTAATTACATAATTCAGGCATTAGAGGAACTTAGTCCTGTCATTACAGATAGGGAAGAAAAAATATTTTTAAAATAAAGCTAGATATGCTTCAGACTAAAAGTAGTAAAAATAACTTAATTTATATTGAACTCATGTTTAACTCAATGATTTCTGGTTGAAGGGATGTCTATTCAATTTATACAGCCACCAGTTTATATGGGAACACCAGATCAAGTTAACTTTTCTCCACAGAGGCTTGGAAGGTTTTTACTTCAATGAGAAAACATAATTTTTGACTATCAGTTTAAAATTTTTTTATAAAAGAAATTTTGAGATATATATTTTTAATATTATTATTTATTTTTTCCCTAACCTTTACTGAATATCTACTGTTGCAATTTGCCCTATTTTTTTTTTTTAATAATGAGGATGTAAAACATTAGTTAAAAGGTAGAAACATTGCTTTATTTTGAGTAGGCAATCACCAGTCATGTATTGTATTACATTGTAATAAATATCATACTCCAGTTAAATTCAATTATTCAATAAAAACAGGTAGAATCCACAAGCATGTTCATTATATAATGATAATCAAAGGTTAGTTTTTGAGTTATTTTGTGTTTGTTATTAATATATATTAATTAAGACCATGGCTATTGAATATGTCACAAACTGTTGTTCAGCAATGCCTTATGTGTCCTCCCTTTTTCATGGCATTATCCCTTCTTTCTGCTGTTATCATTCTCAAATCTATACCTGACCTTATCCCTCACAGTCTCAGCCAAAGCTATGGCCTCCTTCTTCAATGAGAAAAAGAAAATATAAATGTCCAAAGTGCATTCCAGACCAAGTCAAAGCTTATTTACATCTCCAACTTTTCTACCCTTTTCCATTCTTACTCAGAATGATCCTTTCTTTGTTCTACAAATATTGTACCTGGGCTGGGGTTGATCTTGCTCCAGTATTCCCTCTGCCCATTTTCTCTCTTTGATATTCAGTCTCTCCCTTGCCACTGACTACCTAACTCAAGCTTTTGCAAGTATTCAAGCCTCTGTCATATTAAAAATAATCTTCCAATATTCCTATTTTTTGTTTTATTCAGAGCCAACTTCTTCAAATAGTCCATCTTCACAGTCCTCATTTCTCAAATAGCAGTTACTCCCACAATCTGCTAAAATCTGTTGTTTTAACCACTTCTCTATGTTATAGTACACCAGTGGCACAATTACCAAGTTTCAGTCCTCACCTACCTTAACTCTTTCTGACATTTTACACTCTTGATCATACCCCCTTCATTCTTGAAATCTGCTTTATCTTTTTTTTAAAAAAAGTCTTTGGAACAGTATTAGTTTCTGGTTCTCATTTTGCCTCACAAACAACTTTTTCTTAACTTTTAAATATTATTGTGCCCCTTAAATGTGGACATTTTCCAAAAGTTCATTGCCAGTTTATTTATACCATATTGCCTTTAGCCTAAAGATGATGAAACAGAAGTACAGAACTTAATGAAAAGATGTCTCTAAGTATTAAACTTATAAAACTCAAATATTTTCCAGTAAAATATGTTAAATATCATTTCACAAAAATAATTCTATTAAATAATATAATGCGATTTCTAAGCTTATATATCATTTGTATCTTTGAGTTTTTTCACCAAGGTCACGAAAATCAGGCAGAGAATTTGGACACAACAGGCTTTTAGAAATTAAAAAACAAGCCCCCCAAACTACAATAGCACTGCAAGTCTATTTTAGGAAATGACCTGCTCCTTAAATTAAATGATTGAATTACACATAACACTATGCCATATATGTTTGGTAAGTATAAATGGGTCCTAAATCATCACTGGAAAAATAGATATCCATTAACATATTATTTTCAGTGCACAGTGCCTGCAATTAAGACATATTCAATTAGGGAAGAAAGAAATGTGAATTTATTGCTCAATTTAAATTTTCCATTATTTGCTGATTGAGCCATTTGCCAATTATTATTTCTGTGCTGTTGATCATTATCTTGTGAAATTATGCTACTGCTAGCACCTTTACCATGCGAACACATCAGATTATGAGTCTTTTCATATTTCATTATATTTTTTATTCCTCAAAAATTAAGAGGTAGCAAAAGCTTTCTTTAAGTACGGGAGCTATTACAGAAATATCAAATTGATGGTGGAAAAATGAACCAACCTAAGCTTCTCAGCTATTTTCTACTTTACTTTCTCAAAGAAATGAGAAGAAGAAAATATCTGCAGAATTACTGGGCAATGATTTTCTAAAACTCACATGACTTTAATCTACAGATTCCAGAGGCTCAGGAAAATCCAAGCATGATAAACACAAAGAGAAGCACATCCGAGCACATGCTAGTAAAACTATTAGGTAAAGAGAGACTTTTAGAAAAGCTGCCAAGAAAGAAAAGCTATACAAAGAGATGCATTCAAAAATACTATAAATAAATTAAAATGTAAACCTTAATAAATGATTATATTTAGTGGGAGAAATAGGGACAAGTGTTATCTATGCCATATTCCAGGAAGCAGAAGTTCTTCATGTTCACGTAAACAACGGGAAGGCAGGACAAAGAAAATAGAAACAAAAAACAGAGAACAAATAGGAAACAAAAAATCAGTGGCAGACTTAAGCTCTGATATTAATATTTCAATAATTAAATTCAACATAAATGGTCTAAATATACCAATTGAAACATAGATTGGCAAAGTAGATTAAAATTATGACTCAACTGTATATTATCTGTAAGAAACTCAATTCAGATATAATGATATAGGTGGGTTAAAAGTAAAAGGATAAAAAATATATATCATGCAAACATGAATCAAAGGTAAACCAGCAGCAAAGAAAATTTCCAGATTCAGAGAGAAGGGACAAAGGGTCCAGTCATCAAAAGTCATAGCTGTTCTAAATCTGCGTACTCCCACCCCACCCCGAAAATGGCAGAAAATATGTGAATAAAAAACTGATAGAAGTGAAAGGAGAAATAGACAAATCCACAATTATAGTTGGAGTCTTTGACAACCTCTCTTAAAGTAGATAGAACTAGATAGTAAATCAATAAGAATATTGAAGAACTCCTCAACGAACAACCTCAAATGGACATTTATAGAGCATTCTACCCTACAACAGCAGAATACATATTCTTCTCAAGTATCTATGGAACATATCAAGATAGACCATGGCCTGCTTATAAAACAAACCAACATATTTAAAAGAATGAAAATAATAC
This sequence comes from Lemur catta, assembly GCF_020740605.2. Taxonomy (NCBI): domain Eukaryota; kingdom Metazoa; phylum Chordata; class Mammalia; order Primates; family Lemuridae; genus Lemur; species Lemur catta. Next base: position 47,243,978 of record NC_059128.1, on the reverse strand, counting down.
AGAGTGAGTTCTCCAACCACAGAAAGATTACAGGAACATACCCAAACTCTTAGAAACCAAACAACACCCCTCTAAACAATCTATGGATCAAAGTAAAAAGTCCCAAGGTAAATTTTTAAAAATACACACACATTGAACTGAATGAAAATAAAAATATCAAAATTTGTGGGACACAGCTAAATAAGTGCTAAGAGGGAAATGTATAACACTAAGTGAACACAATAGAAAAGGAGAAAAATCTCAAGTGAATTTTCTAAACTCCCATTTCAAGGACCTGCCATTGTTTTGGAGAACAGAAGGTCTACAGCCAGTTATTTTTGTTAAAAATTATTCTATAACAAGAAAAAAAAAGGAAGAAAAATAAAGGCTACATGCTGGGTCATAAAGAAAAAATAAAAGTAATTCAGTGTTATGGCCTGAATGTTTGTGTCTCTCTAAAATACATGTGTTGAAATCCTGCTCCCTACCCCTACCTTAATGTGTTGGTATTAGTAGGTAGGGCCTTAGAGAGGGAATTAGGATTACATGAGATCATAAGGGTGGAGACCTTTGAATAGGATTATTGCCCACATAAGAGTCACAGAGAAGCTGCAGAGCAAGGCTTTATGGGCTCCTTGGAGAGGGGGCTAGGCCCTCATGGAGGAATTTTCTAGAGTCCTCAGGAAGTTCTGCTCTTCTCCAAGAGAGGCACCTGGTGGAGGAAAGAATGGCTGTTATGTATCTAAAAACCACGTATGAGGGGGTGGTGGTGTTCAGTGATGTGACTGTAGATTTCTCCCAAGAGGAGTGGGACTGCCTGGACTCTATGCAGAAAGTTTTATATAGAGACGTGATGTTGAAAAACTACAGAAACTCGGTCTCAGTGAGACTTTCCATTTCTAAGCCAGCTGTGATCTCCTTACTGGAGCAAGGGCAGGAGCCCTGGATACATGACAGAGTGCCAGCTAGAGGCCAGTGCTCAGAAAAGAGACACGGAGACATGGAAGGAGAGCATTATGTAACATTGGAGGCAGAGGTTGGAGTGATGCACCTACAAACCAAGGAACACCAAGTTGCCAGCAAACACCACAAGCTAGGAAGGATCCTCCCTCAGAACCTTCAGAGAGAGCATGACCCTGCCAACACCTTCATTTCAGACTTCCAGCTTCCAGAATTGTGAAACAATAGACTTCTGTTGTTTTGAGCTATCCACTTTGTGGCATTTTGTTATGGCAGCTCTGGAAATAAATACAGTCAGAAAGATGCAACAAATAATGCCAGGACTCAGTGTTGGGAAACCACTTGTATGCTGGCCCAACAGAGACAAGTGGAGGCTGAAGTAGCCATAGGCCAATGGTCCTCTATCCTAGTTTCTGAGATTCAAGAGATATACCTATGGCAAACCTGTGGACTTCAAAATATTGAAGTTCTTTGGGGCACTTTTAATGTATAATGATGCACCCTGACTCCCCTTGCCCCAAGAATAGGTCAGAATAGTACATAGTTTGTAGTATAATTAGCAGGAAAAGGAACTAGTCTGAATTCTACCCATACAGCTGTAGGACAGTTGTGAACAACCGTGCTGTATAATAGCACACAATAGAAGCCAGTATCAGTACAAGCCTGTGAACTAAGGGTGGCTGACTTTGTTCTCAACTGACTTGGAACCCAGAAGTAACCAAGTCATGACCAATTGTGATGATATCTGTCCATAATACTCGGTATATGGGCATGGGCTAATTATGTTGGAAAGGCATAACAAATACTTTAATTTTTACTGATCTGCTCTATAATAAACTGAATGGTACCATGACTATATTGCAATGTGTTGTAATACTGAATTACTGATAAGATTCAACTACCTTCCGTAAATGTCATATGATAATAATGATACTGATGATTAAATGTATTAAGTGATTGAAAAAAAAAAAAAAGAGTCACAGAGAGAGCTTGCTTTCCCTCTCTGCTCTTCATCATGTGAGGATACGAGAAATCTGCAGTATGCATCCCAGAAGAGAGTCTTCAGCAGAATCTGACCATGTTGACACCCTGATCTTGCATTTCCAGGATCCAGGACTGTGGGAAATAAATTTCCGTTGTTTATAAGCCACCCAATCTACAGTATTTTTGTTATAGGAACCTGGGCTAAGACATTTAGAATATAAACTCTAATAAAAATGAAATTAAGTTATACTCAATAACAAACATATAATTAGAAAATCTCAGGTGTTTAGAACTTAATATAATTCTAAGTAACTTTTGGGTCAAAGAAAAAAAAAACACAGTGGAAATTAGAAAGTATTTCAAACTGAATGATAATAAAAATATTATACATCAAACTTTTGGGATACAGTTAATAGTATGTCTAGAAGAACACAGGCTTAAAAGCCGACACTGGGAAATATAGAAAAGTTTAAAATCAATAATCAAATTAATGCTTTAAGAAATTGGAAGAAATTAGTACTTTAAATCTAACAATATAGAAAAAAAGGAAATAATTAAGTGTAAAAATCATTACAATAGAAAATATATATGAAAACAAGAGAAAAATCAAGAAAACCAAGAATCAAAAGTTGTTTTTTTAAAAAATAGTAAGGAAATTGAATTACCTCACAAAACTAATAAAGAAAAACCAAATAAAGAAGACACAAATGACCAATATCATGGCTTCATTATAGATTACAGTAGTGGTATGTGGGAACCACCTCATACCCAGCAGATTATATGTATTTCTTCCCACCTACAAAATTTGGATATGGCTGTGTTCTAATTATATACACCATGGAAACTGGCAAGTAATATAAATCAAGTTTCTTTTTTTCTTTCAGCGAGCTGGTTTACTGGCACACCCTTGACCCCCAAAATATTAAAAAGATAATTAAAGGAATTATTACAACTTTATATCAATAAATTTGACAACTTAAATGGCATATTCAGATTCCTAGAAAAGTAAAACTAACTTAGAAAAAGAAATGGACATTTTAATAGTCCTATATTTATTATAGAAATTAAATCCATAATTGAAAATCTTTATACAAAGCAATCTAAGCCCAGATGGTGTCTCCTGAGAGTTCTTTAAAACAAAGAGAAAGCAACACTGATTTTACATAAACTTTAAGATAGCTGGAAACAATATATTCTAACTTTTTTTTTTAAATTACCTTTTTTTGAGTTTTGAAGTATAATTTACATACAGTGAAATGTTCATATCTTAAATGTACATTTTGATCTGTTTTAACAAATGATATTATTGTGAATATGGACTTTCAATGGATAAGTTTTTTTCTCATCAGTCACTAACTCTTGGGTAATCTTAACAGATAAATTTTGGTTAAAATGGATTTGAATTACTGGATTGACGCTTTCCATACTTATACAATTTTTAGATAAGTATATTTGTTGAGACAATAAGGAAAAAAGAAGAAAACAAAAGATTCTTTGAAAGCTAAAATTAAGAAATTATCCTATGAAGTCTAAAAGAGTTAAGAATTAGATTTGATTGGCTCTATTTAGAAATTTCCTGAAGTATTTGGAATGAGCACTGATGTTGGAAGAATTTGGACAGAATTCAAAGGGAAACAGAGACAAACACAGTGAACAGAAAATTTGGCAGGTTGCTAATTCAATTAAAAATTGTATATAAAATATTGTGCAATTCAAAATTGCAAAAAACTAATTTTTGTTTTAGTTTATAAAAGTATGAACTCTGTGAACTCAGGAACTGTACTCATTCTTCCTCTGTCCCTTTAACAACTGACACAGATCTAGCATGGAGTAGAAATATTTTAAATACCTATTAACAGCATCACTTAGATTTATTTTACTGGATTAATATTCTGAGGTAAGTAACATACATAATTTTTTAGAATAAAACTTCATTTTAAAATTCACTGTTCTTTAATAATTGTATGTTGATATGTGTAAACCTGTAGAGCCATGAGTCCCCTTGCATTTGTTCAAGTACATTTGTAAACAAAAATGAAGAGTGATTAAGTCAAGATATACATAAAAATTATCATGAATCAAGGCACACTTTGTTATTATAATATCATAGATGGCTAGAGCCAATGTAACTTAGAGTTTATATACTGCAATTTCTTAGGTCTAGAGAAAAACAAGCAGAGGCTTGTTTGTCTATCCATGATGTGAGAGCTAATTTAAGGCAAAACTAGAATATCACAGAAATCTTGCCCTATACCTTCCTTCCTACAGACCATTTAACCCATACAAACTAAGTGTGAAGAGCCAGTGGGTCTGGGAAATAAATACTTGCTGTACAACAGGCTACAATGTTAAATTTTGAATTTTCATATTAGCGTCCATTGTTTTAGCACTGTTTTATAACTGTAGGGTATCCAAAAAAACTACAGAGTGTCTCAAAGGACCTGATTAAAGAATTTTAAAAATAGCGTTACTTTAATAAAATTCTTCTTTTTCGAATATCAAGTGGTATTGACTTTTAGAACACTACCATCAGTTGGCATATCTTCTTTTGGCTAGAGTAAATATAATACGAGAGACTACCATCTACTAAGCAGGACAATTTAAGCTTTAATAAAATAAACATGTATAACTAAGCTGTCTCTATATCATTATATAAAAGTAGTTATATTATGAAATATCTAGACAAACTTTTTACTTGAAATTGTGTTTTAGATAATTCTTCATATATTATTTCAAAGAACAAGGGCAAGTTCAATATATTTTATTTATAAAAGGAAAGTGAACTATCTAAATTCAGAAGAGAACTACTGAATTTGATAATTTTTAGGTTTATATGACCCTAGTTAATTTTTTAAAAGACAATAATGAAACCATTTTAGAGCTACAAAACAATATAATAAAATTCTCTCTGGTGTTTTGGGGAGGCGTAATTACTACGGAATATTAAATTGAGAAAGAAATAAAGTACTTAATCTGCATAAATAATTGGGACATCTGTACACAGCAGACAGTTCGGCTTTTGGGGAATGTTAAAAGATTGGTCTACAATTTTAGCTATTATCACTATAGTTTTTAATAATAAAAGATTATGGAACAAAGCTATTGATGATGGAAAATTAGATTTTGATGAATCTAAATGCTTAGAAAGGACTGCACTGACCATGCAATTGAAATGCAGAAATAAAGTCTACTCAGAAATGCATCATGGGCTAAATTTGACCAATTCTTTCTGGGAGATTGCCAATGAACTCAGATTGGCTTTCTGGTTAATAGATTGGAGATATACACCTGTCAGTGAAAACAAGAAACATACATTTATAACTATACATTACTTGTTTTTTCTTTGCTTATCCTGAATGTTTTACTTGTGCAGATATTTTGTATACTTGTCTTTAGTGATTCCATTGATCTTTTCCAGTAACTCTAAATACTTTAAAATTTTTAACAATAATTTGTAAGACAGCTAATGAAAGTGTCATGCCAAGTCCTTCAAAATATAATATTATTTAGAAAATCATAAACAAAAAACAATATGTTGGTTAGAACTTCTAATCAAATAAAAGTATGTCCACCATTATTGGAGGAAAAATCCTGGTTAACAAAAATAAAATTTCTTCCAATTAAAGGAGGTTATATATTTGAAAGGAGACAGTGTTAATTAGGAAAAATATCTGAGAACTCTGTATTTTGGGGGATTTTTTTTTCCACAAGTATAAAGAGAACGTATTCACAACCCAAAAAGAATCCCTAGTAAGTCACTGGCAATGCAAGGACAGAAAAAATAGAAAAGGATTTTTATCAGTTGAAGTAATTGGGAGAAAATTAAATATTTGTAAAAGTCTAGCTAAATATTGAAAGACATCTTTGTTAAAATAGTGACCCTGGAATCACATTGTGTAGTTTTTGAGTCTCAGCCACATTGGTTAAGTAAAACTTGCTTTTGGGAAGTTATTTAACTGCTCTCTCTTCCATTTTACTTTTCTTTAAAGGAGGAATAATAATTTTTCTACCTCATAAGTGTGTTCAGATGATTAAAAAGTTAATGCATATAGTGTGTGTGGTGGTCTGGTACACAGTAATTGCTCAGTGTTAGCTATTGCCACTATCTTAGCAGAACTGGTACACTCAAAGGTTCAAAATTTTTAATCATAGAATTTTAGAATTATAAGACTTTTTGTAATAAGTTTAAATAAAGATGATCATTTTGAAATGTAAGCAGTGCTAATATTTGATCTATTTCAGTCAAATGAGTTCAGAACAAATTTGATTAATAATAAAATTCATATTTTTAAAAACTACTGTTCTTTCATGTGGATAAACTGGAGTTAGGTAAATCATCACTTTTCAGAACAGAGTGTTATGATGTTCCTGCAGGTTACAGCATATTCCTGTGCAGTTGGGACAGTGTAAATTCATGCCCTACTGAATACATATTGACTCCTTCCATAAAGGTTAACTCTATTTCAATATTGACATATTTTTCTACTTCTTCATATTAGGACTCTGAGATCATAGCCAACAAAAAATATGCTGAAATAATCCTAAAATTAAAAGTGAAACTATGTCTACAGTGTTACTTTGCAGAGGCCGTGGGTTCGAAAAACGGAAAAAGTAAAGGCAGAAATGAGCATCGAAGCATGGGAGCATGATGCGAAGATAATGGTTTATGGAGCGCACTGCATACTCCGGTGGCTTTACAACAGGCTGCAAATGATTCCACACATCACAGGGTGGAGATATTTGACTCCTCCTGGAACTGGGCCAGACTTTGTCACTGTCTCGAAGAATAGATGCAGTAACGATACTGCCTGTCTTCAGAGGCTTGGTAGCAAGAGCCTATGCAGCTCTTGGGAAACTCGACCTGGGAGTTTTATAGAAGTCTGGCTATTTTGAAGCTGCCATGTGGAGAAATTGTGTAAAGTGACAAGAATGAGAGAGAATGACAGAGGGGGAGATAGAGAGAGAGAGAGAGCAAGAGAGAGAAAGAGGGCGAGGGACAGAGACAGAGAGAGAATGACCTGAGGAGCCCAGCCGCTTGAGCTTCTTAGTCCAGGCACCAGATATTTGAATAAGAAAGCACTGAAGGTGATTCCAGCCACCTTCAGACTGCAATTATATGACAAACCCTGAATTTTTTAGCTGAGCTGCTTAAACTCCAGATTTGTGCGCAAAATGAAGGATTGCTATTGTTATAAGCTACTGTTTTGAGGTATCTTGTTACACAGTAATGAATAATCAGAACAATGCAGCCTTTCAAAGGAGCTAATCACATCATATGATTTAATATTATTTAATATACATATTGAATTTCCCAATTTTGCTGAACATCATTTAATATATACTTAGGCTATCGAAGGAAGATATTCAGAAAAATGTCTAATATAAGCCAATGAACATATAGAAGAGATTCAGTCACACAACATATGTTTATTGAGCATCTACTATATGCTAGGTAATATTCTAGGCTCCAGGGATACATCACTGAATAAGACAACAAACACACAAGTTTTTGCCCCTATGGTCCCATGAGAGAGGGAGACAATAAATAAGGGTATATGTATAAAGTAATTCCAGGTAGTTATTTGATAAGAAGAAACAATAAATCATGATATAGGAATTAGAAATGGGCTATTTAAGATAGGGTGTCAGAGAAGGTATTTACCAGAAGGTAGTATTCAAAAATTAATATTCCAGGGAGAAAGAACAGTAAATCTACAAGCCCTGAGTTGTGAAGAATAAGAAGGAAAATATGTCTAAAGTAAAGTGACTAAAAATGAGAGGCATCTGAAATGATAAGGAATTTGAATTCCATTCTGGGTGAGCTAGAAAGTCATGGGATGAATTTGATCAGGAGAAAGGTGATTTTAGTCACTCTGGGTCTTGCATGAATGTGGCAGAGATGGCTAGCTGGTGACAAAATTCCATGTCTTCTTTTTCCTTAGTGCATAGTAAGAATATATTTTCCAGCCTTCAAGTCATTGTATGTGCTGTGTGTCTGAGTTCTAGCCAACAGAATGTGATCAGAACTAATGTGTATCTTCCCATAAAAGTCTCCCATAGGTGGTCATTCAAGCTCCTTCCTACTTCCAGCTGACAGGGATGAAGGCAACACTCAGAGCAACTTTATTAGCCACAGACTAAAGATGGCAGAGACACTATCAGCCTAGATACCTGAATGTCTGCATGGAGCAGAACCCATCTCCTCCCCTACACACACAGGCACACTCATCTCATACACAACACCACCAGCAGAATTATCAACTAATAAACACTCTGCACTCATTCATGAACAAAATCTAAGGTTCTTTTGTTTTGAGTAATTACATGTCTGGGTCTATTTATTATTAATAATTCAGCCTAGTCTACCTTATCTATTACAATGGATGAATATCTAAAAGAGGGGCCGGAGAAGAAAGAATAACAATGAAAAGACTGTTTTAATCATCCAGGGGAGATACATTCATGGTTCAAACATGGATGGTTACAGTGAACGTAAAAAGATATGGTCAGATTCAAAGTATATTTTGAAGATGGAGCCACGAGGACTTGCTGATGAATCACATTCAAGAATGCCAGCTACAAGTTTTGAAAATTCCCCTAATCCTATATTTGTGTAAAATTAGATGATAGAATAAACTTTTCCTGACTTTCTTTTGCCTGAAAATAGAATCCACAGAATTCCATATTAAGTGTGAAACAGACCTCCTTCTTATGCAGAATTTTCAAATGACGTGGAAGAAATCTCATTACATGATTCTTAGACTTTACAGACAATTGAGAGTAAAAGAAGAGTCAGAGATTAAATTCAATTAAAAGGATATCTTTGGAATGTCTTTTTTTCCTTTGGTTAAATACCCAGTAGTGGGATTCCAAGATCAAATAGCAGTTCTACTTTTAGTTCTTTGAGGTATCTCCATAGAGGTTGCACTAGTTTGCAGTCCCATTAACAGTGTATGAGTGTTCCTATCTCTCCACATCCACACCAACATTTGTTGTTTTGGGACTTTTTGACAAAAGCCATTCTCACTGGAGTGAAGTGATATCTCATTGTGGTTTTGATTTGCATTTCCCTCATGACAGAGATGTTGAGCATTTTTTCATGTTTCTTGGCCATTAGTCTATCTTCTTTTGAAAAGTTTCTGTTCATGTCCTTTGCCCACTTTTTAATGGGGTTGTTTGATTTTTTTCTTGCTGATTTTCCTGAGTTCTACATAGATTCCTGTTATTAGCCCTTTATAGGATATATAGCATACAAATATTCTCTCCCATTCTGTAGGTTGTCTATTCATGCTAGTGATAGTTTCTTTGCCTGTGCAGAAGCTTTTTAATTTGATCGGGCCCCATTTATTTATTTTTGTGGTTGCCATGATTGCTTTTGGGGTCTTCTTCATAAATTCTTTGCCTAGGGCAATGTCTACAAGAGTTTTTCCAATATTTTCTTCTAGAATTCTTATGGTTTCATGCCTTAGGTTTAAGTCCGTTATCCATCATGAGTTGATTTTTGTGAGAGGTGATAGGTGCGGATCTTATTTCAGTCTTCTACATGTGGCTATCTAAATTTCCCCAGTACCACTTATTGAATAGGGATTCTTTTCCCCAGTGTATGTTTTTGTCTAAGACATCTACACTTGAATGTTTATAGCAGCACCATTCACAACTGCAAATATGTGGAAACAACCCAAGTGCCCATCAATATATGAGTGGATTAATAAAATGTGGTATATGTATACCATGCAGTACTACTCAGCCATAAAATGTGAACTATCTCTTATATTATCCTGGATGGAGCTGGAGCCCATTCTTCTAAGTGAAGTATCACAAGAATGGAAAAACAAACACCCCATATACTCACCATTAAATTGGTACTAATTGATTAACACTAATGTACACATATGGGAAGTAACATTCATAGGGTGTCAGGCAGGTGGGAGTGGGAGGAGGGGATGGGTATATTCACACCTAAAGGGTGCGGTGCTGTCTGGAGCATGGGCACACTTGTAGCTCTGAATCCGGTGGTGCAAAGGCAATTTATGAAACCAAAGCATCTGTACCCCCATAATATTCTGAAATAAAAAAAATCATAGAACTGTGTACCAAAGAAGTTAGTTTTACTGTATGATAATTTTAGAAATAAAGTTATTCTAAACTGTAAAAAAAAAAAAAAAGGGATATCTCTGGAGAAAAGTATGAGATGCAACTTTTCCAAAACCCAAGGTGACAACAGAACCTGTCTATTTCATCTGAATCCTATTGAGGAGCTTTTCAGGGGACCCATCAGCTTTGGTACATTGAAACTCGTGTGTTCTCACAGAGTTTATTTGTAAGCATTTCTACCAGACAGATGACAGTCTCATAGGGAAGGGATGTGAACTTGTTTTGGGCTCTGTTTAGTGGCTGCATGAAGGAGAGAGAGACCCTCAGCAGAAAGGGGATGGGTCAGCACAAGATGCTTAGGAAGTGTGGCACATTAATTGATTCTTGGGAGACTCCCATCACTGGAGACTTCTCCTTGATCCCCCTGGATGTACATATCTTCCAGTAGAGGAACTTTGTAAGGTTCCATTAATATGCCACATAGGAAACAAGAAAGCCTTATATAGAGAGGAAAACCTCCAAAGCCCACCTCAAGCCAGGGTGGTCAGAACCTGGCTATCAGGCTAGGGGTGTGGAGGTGGTGAGGAGGGGAGAGAATTGACAGACAACAAAGCCATTTCCCCTTCCCCATGCAGGTCTCCAGCTCTAAGTGCACCCAAGCTAGGGAGGATGAAACATTTTGCAGTAAATCAGATTTAGGGTTTTATTACTATTTTAGATCATGCATCCAAAACACAGAACTAAATGTGTGTTTATGATTTGAATGTGTAATAGCACATTCAAAGAGGCCACGGGACACTAAAATACAGTAATGTCTTGATCGTGTTATGAGGCATGCTTGTTCAACACAGTGGTTTAATTCATGACAAAAGAGAAATATGGGCATTTATAAATACAGTGAATCACAACAACAAAGAACTTTAAATGGAAATGACCTATCATCTAACAGGAGTTTGGAAAGCCGGAACTCAGGTCACTTAACATATAACTAGGAAATCAACATAATATTCTTTTCAGTTGTATTAGGAAACTGCTTCTCTCCTAACTTAGGAGAAATGTGGCTCAGTAACTTCAGTTTCTTGAAGGATCATAAGAAAAGGCATTGCTACTATATTTATAAATATTCCACCAAAGTAGTGAACCATATGAGATTCATATTCAGTTCTGAGCTTGTTATCTACTTAGTGCCATCTACATTATTTACTTGAAAGTGTTTTCTATTTTTAAAAAAGTCAAATGAGGAGTTCTGAAATGTTTCTTGAGTTTTATTCTATCTGGACCCTACACTCTTATTCTGTGTGTGGACATTTTCAAACCGGAACGGTAATTCTATGCACAAAATACCTTTATGCTTGGTCAGAAACCTGGTCTGTGGATCCTGATTTAATTACAGAAAAGAATAGGAGAAAATAAATCTAGAGTTCTATTTTTACTGTGTCCATGATAAAGTTAATCTAAGACACTGCAGAGATCTATACATTCAGAAGACTTGAAAAACTTTTCTTTGATATAATAAAAAGAAAACTAATTTACTTAAACTGAATTTCTTGGCTGCTGTGGACAGAAATCAGATGCCTCACATTATTGTAGTAGGGTTTTTTTTCCCCACAGTTTAATTTAGGACCCTTTAACCAAGGGTATTTCTCTCCCCAGTAAGATTATATACAAACTTGATTTTATGAATTATGTGAATGCCACTGCTGAGAAGTCCCACTGGCAATATAATGTGATTATGCAAATGTACATTTCAGACAAATTAAAGGCATAAAAAGAAATCATAGATCAGAAAAATAAATTTTTAGGGCTTTATTTATTTCAGGTCATTCATGTCAAAGTTGGAAACTTTCTTTTGTAAGGACACATACACTGCTAGGTAGGGTAGGGAGGAGCAAATCATTCTCTGAGCATATATTAATATTTGCTGTTTACTAAGTTAGTCCTTTACAGAGGTTGCCTGAGAAACACAGACATTTTATGCTGAACAATTTCCCAGTTGTACATTAATTCTGTAGTTGCAAATGATCCTGTTGTGACAACTAGATTCAATGCATCATTTTTCTCAAGTGAGTTACTGTTCTTGATAAAATAATGTCATAGAAGATTCTACATTACACCTAAGGACAGGTGTTGCAGGGCTTTAACTCAACTCACAATCATTACAGGAAGATTTGGTAGATTATTCTATGGCTACTTGGGAAAGCCAGTATTTTAAAAAGCAAAGAAAAGAAATAAAACAAACATTGGTGACTAAAGTTTTTGTTTCTTCTTCTTCTTTTTAAATTTTGATAAAGAGAGAGAACAGAATCTGGTTGCTCACTGAGACGAGGCTTAAAAGGAGTCCCATGTCATCAATACAGGTATTTAAAACAGGAAGGTTGAACACTTCCATTGTGAATCCTATCTTTTAAAATTTATTTTCATGTATTATTCTTTTTTATTTCTATCTTCCTTACTGAACTGTAAACTCCTTTGAAAGCAGGGATAGAAGTTTGTTAAACAATTGAAGTTTGTTAAACAATTGAAATAAAGAACACTTTACATTGATTCTAAAATCTCTCTTTATTTTGACATTTTAACATTTCTGATATCGGAATGCAGCTTACATTCAATAGCCTGTCACAGTTGCTATTAGCTAGGAACAGCAGTGATGACCTGACTTGGAAGAAAATTTCAAAGAAAATATTTGTCTATAATTCTAAGCTATAAATGTTCTTAGTGATATAAAGACAATATTGTGTAGCAAACCATGGTCATCAAAGATGCTGGGATGAAAACTGATTTAGAAGTTGGGTTCTGAGTGTGAATTTTTAAGAATAATTCAATCAATTTATTTTGCTTTAAATTTCCTTTTTATGTGTGCTACTGGGTGACATATGGCTTAAAAGAAAACCTAAGTATAAACAAATTTAAAAAAGCCTTTTCAAAAACATTCTATCTCACAAGAAAACACTTCAGTAATTTAATTGGCATTATGTTTTACTCTGTAGTGATCATAAAAGAATGATACATCTTACAATTACTAAATATTGTAATTGTATGCCCATAATTTTGTGGCAGATAGTACACTATTCAGTGCCTTGATTTATAGTGTATTGTAATATTTGCAATATTTTGAATAGAGTATATTTTTGCCAAATAACATATTTCTAATAATTTGGATAATAACAGATAACTATGGTCACTAAATCCACCACAATCTATATTCACAAAATCACAAATAGTTATCTGGCTATATTCAATTATGTTTTGCTTCCATCATAAGCTGCCATCATGAGTAAATTTTATCTGTGTGCAAAGGTTCCTCTTAGACATATGATGTCTATTTGGACTTCAGAGCCATCTGTGTCCACCCTTCACTCCCAACCCAGGACCAAGCCAAGTGAAGTGAGACGAGAAGAAGCATATGCTCTCCTTGAACACCCTCCTTTCATCTCCTTTACATCCCCCCAAATGGAGGGCGAACATCCGTATGTGTAGCCCCAGCATACCAGCGGGAAGCAGCCACATTTGAATGGCATTGCTGCCATTGACTTAGTGACCCACATTATACTTCAATTCATCAAATAAGCATCACCTATTCTATCTCTGACTTTTCTATGTCTTCCCCCAATTTCACTCCATCCAAACTCTACTCAACCTATAAGACCTAGTGCAAATGTCATTAGACATTTTCTAATAACCTCAGCCTCAGTGGCTATAATTTCTTTTTGTAAAAAATTTCTACACCTTTTGTTTATGTGTGTCAAATATCATATCATATGACTATTGATATATTTTATTTCCACTATCTGAGAGTATAATCCTTAAGTACAGGGCAATATTTTATAGATCTCTATATAGCCTCACATTTTAAAGACCTAGTGATAATAGAGGTTTAATAAATGCATACTAAGCATTAAATTGAAAAATTTACTAAAATCCTAAACTAATACAGAATCTGTAAAACAATGTTTTATACTCTATGCCACATTTTTCATTTAATCATTTTTTTTTACTGAAAACATATTATAAAAAGTATTCAATGGCATCACTAAGGGTAAGTTATGAAAATATCCAATGCAAATATAAAGCACTGTTATTAAGATTTAGGATTTTTAGGTTCCACTTAGACACCATTATTATCAACAATTTTTTTCTGTATTTTATATATATATATATGCAATATTTGAGGAAATAGTTTTATATCAAACATTATTTGATTTTTAATAGCCTATCTAACCCAGAAATCTATGTCATAACATTTCCTAGGCAAACTTACCTCTCACAATGATGTTAGTGGACTTTTTTGCAGGGTTTCCCACATTATTATTGGCGATGCAGCTGTAAATACCAGCATCATCTGAGGTGATGGCAGGTATGGTCAAAGTTCCTCCATTCAAAACAGTCTTTTCAGGCAGAGTCCCAAAGGACCTGACCCAGGTGAGAGAAGGTGCAGGCTCTCCTCCTGTTGTAACACATACTAATGTTATGGCCTCTCCAGGATTTACAACTATAGGATCATCCACCAAGAGTTTAATTGACGGAGATGCTAAAAGACATAAACAAAAGAATGTGCACCTATTTAGATATGCTACAGCTCCAATTCAACAACATGAATTATATCCATTCATTCAAGCAATTAAAATGAAATATTGTTTTCTTTTGCCAAAATTATACTGTATCATTCAAGTTTAAACAGGATTTAATGGTTTCACATTTCAATTAAATAGTATTAAATTACAGAATTGTATTAAGAATCTTACACATGAAGGGGGAATTAAAATTTGTTTCCCTGGATTATTGCTCTGAAATTTGAGTGACAAGCATTAAATACAATTTGAAAACAAAATATCCCTTTCTCTTTTAATGCTGGCAGTCACCTTTTGTTTCTGTCACTCCTAGTATAAGTATCGCAGCAATTTAGACCTTGTATTTTCATGGTGAAAATAGTCAATTACTTAATCTTTTGATATATCTTAGGTGAAATGATGAATTTTTGCAACCTGAACACAACCAAGAAACAGAAAAAGGCATAGCTCATCCAGTTTATTGCTATTCAGTGAGCCTGATTTTTGCTCTTGAAAGGAATAACACAATCATGTAATTTTGATGGCAATACTCATACTTCATCTCTAACCTCTTGAATCACAAAGGTCCAGGCAGTGAGTTCTCCTAAATACTGTGTTAAAACTTAGTAAGAACCATAAGAGAACTCAAAACATAGCCATCAAATCATGCCTGCTACTCCTCTAATGTTTGGGTTATAATAGTTCCCCAGTGAAAATAAGTCCATTGCAAGCTTTCAGGTTAAAAAGTACAAAGGTAAACATCCATTCAGTAGAAAATGCTGTGTTACAGCCTTTTCATCAGCACTCAAAATAGCAACTACACAAAAACTATATTCACATATAGCACTTTTTTTCTGCTTACACTGCATGCTAACCTAAATAATGCATCCCTAAATAAAGACGGGAAATGCATTCTACTGACATTTGAGTTCATATATTCATAAATATTTATGTCAAAGTTAGGGCTCTATTGTATGAAATCAATCCATATTAGAAATATTTAAACTGTTCAATTGTACTGTGTGACTTTTCTATCTTAAGTTCAGCTTAGAGTTTGAGAGTGTATTTCTAAGAATAAAAGCTAGATTTCTTCTGTGGTTTAATATTGCCTGCTTTATTTAAAAAAAAATCCAAAGGGATGAAGAAAATAATTCCATATTTTGTTTCTATAGGAAAGACATGAAGCGCCTTTCCTTTCATGACCTTTTTAGACATCATTGTTCCAAGAGGACTCTTTTAACATCATTTTAAATAATATGAGAATATTTTAAGTGTCATAATATTAGCCCTTCTGAGTTGTTAACATTAAATTATAAAGACTTATGGTTAAAAACTCGTTAGAAAATGTACATCATGAAAATAATATGCAAAAGTCACAGGAGTTTGGTAGACAAAAAGTATCTCAAAGAATTATTTAGTGTCATTAAATTGATAGAAGATAATAAATATTCTGAAACTAGATATGATACTTAATTATTAGTACATAATCATGAAGAGGTAAAGGAAACCCCTATAGCCCAACTTAAAGTAAATAGCATAATTTTATAAAAGTATTTGGTTAAAATATAATAATAGAGATCCCAACAATTATATTAACAAAGATTAATTTGTTTTATATCACATTTTAGTCAAATTAAAAGGCCCATGGCCTAAAGACCATTTATAGCATATATTTGGATGACAGAAACACACAGTGGTGGCATTAAGTCAAGAAATATTTGCCTCTGAAGTTGATTTGTATGAGAACAAGTTGTTTTCTCTTGGACACTATTTAAAGGAAAAAGTTCAAGAGAATTTCAAAGCTCAAAAAGGAATACATATATAACAATAAGATCACTGTTGTAACCACAATGCATTGTAGAACGACATTCACAATCTTATTAAAAATTTTCTCCTTTCCAAATTTCAGTTGAAAACACAGTATTTGTCCATGATAATTTTATTATTGATGGTATTTATTTTCTCTGATTATACCTGAAATTAAAAATGGCCCAAGTAGACCATAAAGTGGCTAACAATTTTAAGACTTTAAGAATATTCATATATATTTTAGTATCAAACTTTTCTACCTTTAAATACCCCCCCAAAATAGTTGAAATCATCGTCAGTTTTGTTCTAGTGTCTTATTTTCGATTCCACAAATATCAGCTTTTTAAAACTATATAGCTTTACTTAAGAACCATACAGACATTAGGATTTATCAAGCTCAAGTATAAATCATGTCCTAGAGGAAAAATAATAGGAAAACATTAAAATATTTTCATATATTATTAAAATATTTTAAATAAAATATTTTCATATATTATTAAAATATTTTAAATAAAATATTTCATACTGGATGGATCATTTGCTAATTTGGGGGCGTATAAAGGGTAAGGTAAAACATTCTGGGTTAGTCACTTCCTTCTCATAGGCTTCCATAGCCCCCTAAATTTTCCCCTTTCATATCACATTGTATATTATAAGCTGGGCTAACACTATGGCTGTTTAGCCAGAAGTAAAGTATCATGATTGCATTCTCTGAAGTATGGAGGAATAGTTAAGTAGTAAGAACACAAATTCTGGAGAAAGACACCTGGGTTCAAATCTTGACTCTGCCACTTAATAACTGTGTGAACTTGGGCAAGAACTTTCTCCTCTGTGTGCCTCAATTTCCCACTGTTGAAATGGAGGAAAATAATTTTAATTGTCTTATAGCATTGAGAAGATTTAAAATGTTTAAAGTCCTCACAAAGGTAGCTGATACAAAATATGCACTGAATAGGTGTTTTCTTTTGTTACTGTTTTTATTATTACCCTCATAGTCTGGTCTAGTGCTTGGAAATTAATGGGTGCTTAATAAATATTAGTAGGGCAAGTCAATAAATGTGAAAATTAATAAGTGACTAGAATAAAATATGTGGTTCCTATAAAATGCAATTATCTTCACTGCATATGGAATAAATATTTTAAGACCATTTTGACTTTAAAACACACTTAAATACACCCATACATTTTGAAGAGATATAATTAAATATTTGTTTTGTCTATTATTTCTAGATTGAAACTCTTGTTTTTCAAGATTCAGCATTTTCATAGGACCTTTAAAAGCTCATGGACAAAAGGCACTTGATAAATGCTATTTTTCCACAATGTCCAAAAACTGTCCAACTACCCTGAGTCCCTCAGGACATGAGGAAAGGTAAAAGCTCACTGTACTAAATCAGGTACATAATTGCATGTTCAGTGTATGTCTACAGCATGTGTTGGTTGAATTACCCTATTGCTATATAAGGATAAACATAGAAGGCCATACAGGTCATAAATTTCTTTATCATGATGAGAAAAATACACTGTTTAAAAAGAGTTACAAAATCTAAATGTCCATTCATTCTTCACAGCAACATATGAAACAGATTATTATTTTTAGCTCACTTATAAGTAATATAAAATTTAAACATGACAGCTAAAATGTGACAGGAAAAACACACTAGATGGGACACCATGAAATTTACATTTGGGATGCTCATCAAACTAAAATGGAAAATAGAAAAAGGTGAAATACATAAGGAAAACAAAGGAAATCTTTCAAATTAAGTGAAACATTTTTATTACAAAATTATAGATTGTTTTAAACACATTTTATAGTCATTTTCAAAGCATGGCTCAAATTACATAAAAATAGTTTCAACTATACCACCAGCTAAAAAAGTTCTCTACATATATAGTCTTTTTTTTTTGAGACAGAATCTCGCTGGGTTGCTGTTGCCCAGGCTAGAGTGAGTGCCGTGGTGTCAGCCTAGCTCACAGCAACCTCAGACTCCTGGGCTCAAGCGATCCTACTGCCTCAGCCTCCCGAGTAGCTGGGACTACAGGCATGTGCCACCATGCCCAGCTAATTTTTTCTATATATATATTTTAGTTGGCCAGATAATTTCTTTCTATTTTTAGTAGAGACGGGGTCTCGCTCTTGCTCAGGCTGGTCTCGAACTCCTGACCTCAAGCGATCCACCCGCCTAGGCCTCCCAGAGTGTTAAGATTACAGGCGTGAGCCACCAGGCCGGCCCATATATAGTCTTAAAAATAACTGCGGTGTCAGTCAGACTTTCAGACTGGTACCCTGCCAGCACTTAATGATGGAAGGCAGAGGTCACCATAGCAGTTGTCACAGAAATCTGACTCTCCTCTTCAAGATCAGCATGCCAACATTCTAGAATGTTGGATGTGCTCTGTGGGAATACTTTATAGATAGATAGATATATGTTATTGGTCCTGGGAGAGAAATGATGAGGTAGAATGACAAGAATGTAAGAGATGGGGGGAGAGAGAGAAGGGCAGAAGAAAAGAGCAGAGGGAAGGATAAAATATCTGTGGTTTATATTTTCCAAAATCACAAACTCTTAACAGAATTTTACTAACTGAAATATAGAAAGTATATTTTAGAATACATCTCTGAGAAAGGGAATTCTTCTCATGTCCCCTTCAGCACCTCTTCCCTTGGCAAACAAAAAAGAACAGTTTTCTTGGGCTGAAAAACAGACACTTCAGTGGGCCCAAGACAGGGATAACTGGCCTCTTGACATCCACACCAAATCCCAAAGGTTTGGATATTAAATACCAGAGGGGATCTGTGTATCCCTTTCTATTCTAGGTCACTGAGTATGACTAGCTAGACAGACAAGGACATAGTTGCCTGATGGAAAAGACCCCACACCCCAGGGAAACAGCTCCCAGCTCCACAATGGTGGAATGGAAAGAGCAGGATAGCCATCCAGAGCTGAAAGTATCAAGACAATAGTAATGAGAGAGGTCTCAGGAAATACATTCCTGTCAGAAGATCCAGGCTATATGCTCCAGGTCTTGGCATAGAGCCTCCCTTAGAATATAAACAAAGTGAAAACTCCAAATTGATAGAGACAAAAGTTCTGAAATTATGGCAAAATAGGTGGTTGAAAGAAAAATAAAATTGAATTATGAAATAATAAAGAAAGATATATTTCTTTCCAACCTGAGTTTGGAATTCATGCCCATTACAAATTTTAGTGAATGAGTTCCTCATAAAATCTTCTGGATGTGTGATGCAAAGATTTAGTTTGGAGTTAATTAAGAATACATTCTGTTGGAAGAGAATACTATTTTAGTAGAGGCGAATGACTTCTTGAGTGTTTGGTTTTACTGCTATCTAACATAATTGGTAAACATGAAGATAGACATGATTTTAAAAATCTGAAAACAAAATACAGTGCTATCCATCTTTATATTCTTCAGACTTTGGCTCTCTATAGATCTGGGGCTTTCTATTCTAAAAAAGGAACCTAGATATCCATCCAGACCTTGATTAAATTGCTATGAAGTGGTTAATTACTGCATAAACTGGCCATTTGCCTTGAATTAGAGATACTCTAAACTCTTGTTTTTTAATGAAGGTGATCTGAGTGTTATAAAGTAACCTAATTCATAGGGAAGATCATGAGGAAGGAGAAACATAAAAAAACTGGAGTGAACTCCAAATATCAAAAATTCTCATCCATGACACTATTTGCTTAGTTGGTTTTTCGTTTTTTTTTTGGACGAGATTTACCTCAAAATGACAAAAGCCATATATGGCAAACTCACAGCCAACACCATACTGACTGGGGAAATGTTGAAAGCATTCCTGCTTAGAACTGTAACCAGACAACGTTGCTCACTCTCACCACTTCTATTCAACATAGTGCTGGAAGTCCTAGCCAGAGCAATCAGACAAGAGAAGGAAATCAAGGGTATCCAAATGGGGAAAGAAGAGGTCAAACTATTGCTTTTTCCTGATGATGATATGATCTTATGTCTGGAAAACCCCGAAGATTCTGTCAAAAGACTATTGAAATTGATAAATAAATTCAGCAATGTCTCAGGTTACAAAATCAATGTACACAAATCAGTAGTATTCATATATGCCAACAGTAAAACTGAGAACCAAATTGAAGACTCAATAACTTGCACAATAACAACAAAGAAAATAAAATACCTAGGAATATATTTAACTAAGAAGGTGAAAGACCTCTATTGGGAGAACTACTAAACACTGAGGAAGGAAATAGCAGAGGATGTAAACATATGGAAAAATATACCATGCTCCTGGGTCAGCAGAATCAACATTGTTAAAATGTCTATACTACCCCAAAGTCATCTACAGATTCAATGAAATCCCTACTAAAATGCCAACATAGATCTAGAAGAAATGTTCTATGCTTTCTGTGGAACCAGAGAAGACCCTGTATAGCCAAAGCAACCTTAAGCAAAAAGAACAAATTGGGAGACATCAATTGACCAGACTTCAGGCTATACTACAAGGCTATAGTAACCAAAACAGCATGGTACTGGCACAAGAACAGAGAGACATAGATCTATGGATCAGAACAGAGAATCCAGACATAAAGCCTTCCACATATAGTTAATTGATCTTCGATAAAGCAAATCAAAATATTTGCCTAGTTTGAATCCCCCCAAAAGCAGACCTTGTCCAGCAGTTCATATGGGCTGGGATCCCAGGAAACATATTGAAGGAGCAGAGAAGGGCAACAGGAAAGGAAGAAAAGCCAGTAAAGGAGCACTAATGAGCAAGTTATCACTGTGATAAACTTGGCTCCCTACTTCTGGGAACCCTCTGAGAGACCAAGTAGAGGGCACCTCAGAACTCTCTCACTGGAGTACAAGGAGACCAGCTAGAGTGTTTATCCACCAACTCCTGTCCCTCATTAATTGTGGTTGTTCTGTGGGCCTCAATTTCCCAATCTCATGCTCTGGCTGAACACATTCCTATATTCAAAGAGTCTGTAAGAAGAAGGATATAGAATATGGAATCTGTCCTAAGAAACTGTAGTAACCTCTAGGCCAGGCTAGGAGGATGAGGCAAGCCACTCACAATGTCTGCTGTGACACTGTTTCCAGTAAATTCAATAATCAATGATTGGCTATATGGAGATGACGTGAAAATGATAAAAGAAAGAAAAAATGACCACAGGACGGCTGGTAAGTGGAGGCACCTTTATCAATCTGGATATAGGTGCAAAATGGAATGCATGAGAAGACGGTATGAATTAAAGAGACAGGAAGGAAAAACATAACTTTCTACTTGTGTTCCATGACCCTACATTTTTTAAATCATAAAACATTTACAGATGCTAAGCAAACCCAGTCTAGCTTGTGTGTAGAGAGACATGTTTAAACTATGCTTACAGATTCTAGGAATAGAAAAATATTTCCTTTGGAATAACTAGTCATTTCACCAAGAGAGGATATCACTATATTTTCATACAGTACATTGGAATCCATTTTAACATGTATTTCACTGAAATACAAGTAACAGTGAACATTTCACAAAATAAAGATGAGAAAATATATTAGAAGTTGATTTGAAAACTCAAAATAGTCTACCCATTTAGTTGGGGTTGTTATTCAAATCATATCATTCACATATTGATTGATTCTCATGAAGCCCAAGAATGACATCATACTGGGAAATTCTATTTAAAATGATGCTCCAGGATATGGCAGTACTTGAAATCATTTTCATAAAAAATGTTTAATGCAGGAGAGACCTTTGGCTATAAATATTGAAGCTAACATGCATTTTTCATTATTTTAATATTTGCAGGACAAATATTTCTGGAAGTAATTAAGAAGGAAGAATAAGAGTGTTCCTTCATGGAAATTTGCATAAAAGTCTTTTTCAAGAGACCTAATTCACGTGACCATGAGTCACAAACCAGGGATTCCCTAGATGGGTTTCATTTGCTTCCATGGTATCTATTGTTATTATTATTGTCGTCAGTGAATGAATGCCTTTAAGCATCGTTTGTTCCCCCTAGCACAATACACTCTCCATTCATACAATAAGTATTTCTAGAGCATCTACTGTGTATCTGGCTCTCAAATAGTCACCTGTGATGTATTAGTGAATGAAACAGTAAAAGAATCCCAGCACTTAGAAGCTTACAACTTGACAAGAAGAGAATCAGCTCTCTCACTATCACTCCTGTTGTCTTCACTGATTTTACTTGTTTACATCACCTGCCTCTTCTCTGAAGTCATGTACATTTATGATCCTTGACCAAGACGTTCATGTCATCAGAGCACAGTGAGTAAAGAAAATTGCTAAAAGGTTTATTCTTCAGTGAACTGAGACTTTACAAAATATAACAAGTGACATTTGAATCTGATCACTGAATGAGATAAATAGAAAAGCTAGAAATAGAGTTTGTATTCTAAGGTAAGCAAAAGTTAATGAAGCAAAAAAGATTATCAGTCCATAATCTATACCAATAGTTGGGGTACTAATACCTAATAGCTTAAAAGGTTGTCACAAACAATGGAAAGTCATGATGAAGAAAATCTGTAGCACCACACATATCTCCTTCCTTTTGTCAAGAGTCCCTAATGTCCTTTCCAACAGGTGAGGTCTTAATCAACTTGTTCTCATTCAAGTTTACAAGAAACTAAGCATTCATTTTCCGGAGCAGAATCCTAGAGGGTCATCACTCATGGAGAGAAAGTCCAAGCTAACCACTTCCAACTAAGAGATGTGTTGTCCATAACATATTCTTGTGCTTAATGGATAACAGCAAAATTTTAAGTGTAGTACTAGATTATCACAAGATCAGCAAATCATTAACTTTCAATTTGTGCTGTCTAAAACTCTCTTCCAGTGCTTATCTACTTAGTAAAGCAACCATGAAGTAATTTGTCATGCTCAAATAACAATACAAATTTTTCACCAAAATTTCCAACTTTTATCCATGCCAATTGAGTTGCTTCCTCTTTTGTATGAGCATAGCTGCTTATAGTACCCCCTCATTAGAACATCTGCTCCTACTCTTTCACTGTAAGATATTTAGGAATAGAATATAAGGGTTAAAAGATTAGGGTTTTTCATCTTTTTACCACCAGTACCCAGAAGAGGATTTGACAAGAATTTAGGTGCTTGATAAAGTCCTACTGAACATAAGAATGTTAGCTTCAAAAATTAGTGAATAACCTCTATAGAAAGTAGTATGAAGATACCTCAAAGAACTAAAAGTAGAATTATCATTTGATCCAGCAATCCCACTGCTGGGTATTTACCAAAAGGAAAAAAAAATACATTCTATAAAAAAAGACACCTACACTCAAATATTCATAGCAGCACAATTCATGATTGCAAAGATGTGGAAACAACCCAAGTGTCCATCAATACGTGAGTGGATTAATAAAATGTGGTATATGTATACCATGGAGTACTACTATTTAGCCATCACAAATGGTGAACTAACACCTCTTGAATTAACCTGGATGGAGCTGGAGACCATTCTTCTAAGTGAAGTATCACACAAATGGATAAACAAACACCACAGGTACTCACCATTAAATTGGAACTAATCAATCAATATTTATGTGCACACATGGAAATAACAATGATTGGCAATCAAACAAGTGGAAGTGGGGCAGAGGGGATAGGTAAATTCATACCTAACTCGTACAATGCACACTATCTGGGGGATGAGCATACTTATAACTTTGACTCAAATGGTACAAAAGCCATTTATATAACCAAAATGTTTGTACCTCCATAATATTCTGAAATAATAAAAAAATTAGTGAACATAAACTACATCTGAGCCCTGACTATTCATCATAAATTTAATGAAGATATTAAAACAAAACAAAACCAGTGTGAAAGAATATGACAGATCACTCAGGATTTCATGAGCCATTTAAAAAATTCTAGTTATGAACACCTGCCAATTCTTTTATTATCCAACCCATTTGAACTTAACTCTGTTTCATATTATTAACAAGGAGATGATAAAGAACTTATCTATCAAAAATTATTACACTATTTGTAAAAAGTAAATACAGTACATTATTTACACTCATTTGTACTCAATTCTTTGTTCAGTTATACTACTGAACATTGCTACTAATAAGCCATGTAATGAAGCCAAATCATGACTCTAGAGCCAAAATAAAAGGCACATGGCCTTTTTCATAATAGAACCAGTATGTAGATAATTCAATATGGATTTATCAAATCAGTCAGGATTTAAGACTCTCTTGCAAGAGCAACATATCAACAGCAAAACATATAAAGACATCACCTTTAAGATCTCCAGCTGGTGTGTTAATCTCACAGTTATACTTTTATTTTTTTCATTTTGTACCATAGGGAAGGTACACTCCTATTGGGAAAAAGATTTTGTCTGATAAATATTAGTTTATTTTTTTCATTATCCATCCTGGGGATACTTTATTTCAGTCTCTTATCTGAAGCTCTTTATGAGTCTATTGCTTTATTTTATAGTAATTTTGGCTAAGGATTGTTTATAGTCCATCTTAAAGAATAATGCTGTTATGACTTTGCCACACCCAAACCATGATTTGAGGCATGCCTTTCCCCCCCGACAGTGCTCACCGTGTCTATTAGTTGTGAGTTCACCCACTCCCAACCCCCTAATCTCTAAAGAATATTACTACCGTGTGAGCACCATAGTGTTTGTACCCCCATAGTATCCTGAAATAAATAAATAAAAAGAAATTAGTATAAGAAAAGAATAAATACTGAATAAATTTAACTCTGCTGGGCCTCTGTTTTCTCTTCTAAACAATGAGGAAATTCTGTTAGATAATTTCTAAAGGATTGCTTACAGCAAGTTTTTACCATGATTACAAAACACTTGGGCACATAGCCTCCTAATCTATGACATATCTATGCTCAGATTACTCAGATGTTTAAATTAGTTCCATGATATAACAAAGATTAAAAATCATATCAGAAGCTTAATTAGGCAGGTCCATGATCAAATGAAATAAATTGATTACAAATAGAAGGATGTACCTATTTTCTATTTTAAGAAAAATTACTAATTCTACGTATATTTACTAAGTACTAACTGTACTTAGTACATTGGATATTAAAACAAAAAAGAAAAAAAAATGCTTCCCTCATGGAGTTTACAATTAGATGAAGACAATTATAGGCCTTAATATGTACCAGGCATTCTCCAAAAGCTTTACACATATTAACTCATTTAATTGTATGAGGGTACTATTACTACTTTATTTCAGTTATTAGAAAAATGAGAAATAGTTTAGAAACAGTTTAGATAACTTGCCATAAGTCACATAGCTAGTAAAAGGTGGAACTGGGATTTCAATATAGGCAGTCTGGCTTGTGATGGATATAAAGGAATGGAGATAAACCCCAGAATGAAATAAATAAAGCTGATAATTTCCAAGTTCAATTAAATGCTTGATAATATTTATGCCAGAAGAAGAATGAGTGCTGCCTCTCTAACAGAAAGAAAGGATAACATTGATACCATCTATCATGTTATAAAAAATTAGTTAAAGTAAAAACAAACTTGCGAGTCAGAATTCCAGAAATATCTACTGTCTAAAATAGAAGTTGAAAAGGATTTGTGAACCATTTAAGTCATAATTGCAAAGCTTAAATTCTGAAATGTCTATGGAAGAGGATCTTAAGCCATTGCCCAGGATGTGTTTATGCCTAATTAATACATAACTTTAATGGGCTCAGTGATTTAAATTCTCAGATTTTAGAAGGTTAGAAAGAAAAATGTAAACACGGAAAGGATTCTTGAGATAGGAAAATGGACAGCAGCAGTGGCAGCTGGCAATCTGTCAGTAAAAGAATGAGAAGAACGACTACACGAATATACAGAATAGTAAATGTGGCCACACAGAATAATATAAACCCAGCTTCCATCTATCTCAATTATCACTCCCAAAATGCCAAATTAGGCAAGATAGTTTAAGAAAGGAAGGAAAGAAGTAATTCACATATATATTTATATGTTAGTAATAAGAAGAAGATTTTAAAGCATAGAAATTACATAGTTCTCCATGGAAGAGCCCAGAGTGGATGGAGATAGTCTGACTCTTCATGCTCCTACTCTGCCCAAACCGGCTCTGTAACATGGACCAAAAATATGAGCAGTGAATGGACTAAGTCGAAAGGACTAAGATGAAGAACTTGGAATGCAGAACAATGATAAAGTTTATTCAACATTAAAAAGAAAAGGGGGAATGAAAAAAGAGAAAAGACAGAAAAAGAGAGGGCAAAGAGAAGGGGTAGAGAAAGACAGAAAAAGATGGACAGTGAAAAAAAATTTGCTGATGCTTTTTGGGTTTGCAGTAAAACACAAAAAGTTGACAAAAGGAAAAAACAATCAACATTTTGCTAAATACACTATTAGACTAAAGGACAGATAAAAGAAATCAAAGCATTCAAATTACATATATATTCATACTTAATACACTCAAGCATTATAATGGTCAAATACTTTTAATTCTAGGAACAGTTTTCCAAAACAGAATATCATATTTTGATTGCTTGAATTAGGTTATAATTCAGACAAGTGCAGTGTAATGTGTACCTCAAACCTTACCAAATACTCATTACACTATCATGGCTGGAATCACTGCTCCAGTCTCCAACGGATATGTGTACCTTGAAGAAGTCAGAATGAGGAGTCTAAGTCTAGGAGTTGAAGGTGCCTCAATAAACTAAGTCCTAACCTAAGAAACTCTAGAAATATATATAGATTTTGCTTTATATGTTTATGAGAGAAGTTTTCCTTTTAGGTACAGATACATTAAGTATTATTTACTTTTATGTTTATATTGATATGCCTTTTCCACAGTTAATTAAATAAAAAGAGGGGGAAATAGAGAAAAAGAAAAAAGATTCAGAGCACCATTTGTTAAAAATAAATGTGTCGTTCAATGTAAGAAAATTAATGTTGTACGCCACATTAACAGGCTAAAGATCACGTGATTACCTTAATAGATGCAGAAAAAGCATTTGACAAAATTCAGCACCTTTTCATGATAAAACTCTCAAAAACTAGGACTAGTAGAAAATTAGCTCAAAATAATAAAGGCCATATATGAAAAGCTCACAGATAACATCATACTCCATGATGAAAAACTAAAATGTTTTCCAGTCAGATCTGGAAAAGAGAAAGGATGCCTGCTTTCACCACTTCTTTTCAACATAGTAGTATAAGTCCTAGCCAGAGTAATTAGACAAGAAAAGAAAATGTATTCAAATTGTAAAGGAAGAGGTAAAATTGTCCCTGTTTGCAGAACACAAGATTTTATGTATAGAAAACCCTAGAGACTCCATAAAGAATAAAAAAAAAAGCCTCTTAGAACTAATTAATCCAGTAAAGTTGCCAAGTGGCAGGATACAAAAACACAGTTCTGTTTCTATACACTAACAACGAACTATCTGGGAAAGACATTGAAAAAACAGTCCCTTTTACAATAACATCAAAAAGAATAAAATACCTAGAAATAAATTTAACTAAGGAGATGAAAGACTTGTACACTAAAAACTATAAAAGATTGATAAAAGAAATTAAACAAGAAACAAACAAAAATACATTCCATGCTTATGGTTTGGGAGATTTAATATTGTTAAAATGTCCACACTGTCCAAAGCAATCTACAGATTCACAGTATCCCTTTTAATATCTCAGTGGTTTTTTTTTTAAAGAAACAGAAAAAACAATCCTAAAATTCATCCGGAACCACAAAGACCACAAACAAACAAATCAATCTTGAGAAAAAAGAGCAGAGCCAGAGGCAGCATACTTCCTGATTTCATAGTATATTATAAACCTATATTAAATCAAAACAGTATAGTAGTGACATGTAGACATACATATAGATAAATGGAACAGAATAGAGACCTGGAAATCAATCCATGATGTACAGTCAATTGTTGTTCTACAAGGATATCAAGAAAACAGGCCGGGTGCGGTGGCTCACGCCTGTAATCCTAGCACTCTGGGAGGCCGAGGTGGGTGGATTGCTCGAGGTCAGGAGTTCAAGACCAGCCTGAGCAAGAGCGAGACCCCGTCTCTACTAAAAATAGAAAGAAATTATCTGGCCAACTAAAATATATATAGAAAAAAATTAGCTGGGCATGGTGGTGCATGCCTGTAGTCCCAGCTACTCGAGAGGCTGAGGCAGTAGGATTGCTTAAGCCCAGGAGTTTGAGGTTGCTGTGAGCTAGGCTGACACCACGGCACTCACTCTAGCCAGGGCAACAAAGGGACACTCTTGTCTCAAAAAAAAAAAAAAAAAAAAAAAAAGGAAACAGAATCGGTAAAGGATAGTCTCTTCAAGAAATGGTGTTATAAAAACTGGATATCACATACAAAAGAATGAAATTGGACCCCTAATTTACACCATACACCAAATGCAACTCAAAATGGATTAAGTAATAAATGTAGTCTTGCAAGTGTAAAACTACTAGAAGAAAACATAGAAGAAAAGATACATTATATTGGTCTTGGCAATGATTTCATAGATACAACACAAAAAGCAGAGATGACCAAAACAAAAATAAATAAGTGGTTCTACATCAAACTAAAAAAGCTTCTGCACATAAAAAGATACAATCAACAGAATGAAAATGCAACCTATGGAATGGGAGAAAAATTTGCAAACCATGTATGGATTGAGGTTAATCTCTAAAACTTGTAAGGAACTCCTAAAACTTAACAGCAAAAAACCCCTAATAACTTAGTTTAAAATGGGCTGAAGACTTGAATAGACATTTCTCCAAATAAGGCAGACTGGCTAAAAGGTATATAAACAAATGCTCAGTGTTACCAATCATCAGGAAAATACAAATCAAAGCCACCATAACAGTTCCCTTTATACCTGTCAAGATGGCTATTATTGAAAAAAAAAAGTGTTGGTGAGGATGTGAAGAAACTGGAAGCTTCGTACAATGTTGTTAGGAGTGCAAAATGGTGAAGCTGCAACAGAAAACAGTATATAGGGTCCTCCAAAAGCTAAAAATAGAACTACCCTATGAAGTAGCAATCCCACTTCTGGGGCTGGGTATTTATCCAAAAGAACTGAAATCAGGGTATCAAAGAACTATTAGGACTCCTTTTCACTACAGCACTGTTCACAATAGCCAAGAGGTGGAAACAACCTATATGTCCACCAACTGATGAATGGATATAGATATTGTGATATATACATGTAATGGAAACCAATATTAAAGGATAAGGAAGATATGCAATATGTGACACTGATGAACCCTGAGAACATTATACTAAGTAAAATGAGCCAGTTACGGAAAGACAACTATTGCATGATTCCACTTATATGAAGTACCTAAAATAGTCAAATTCATAGTATCAAAGACTTAAGTGATGGTTGTCAGGGGCTGGAAGAGAGGGAAATGGGGAGTTACTAATCAAGGGGCATAAAGTTTGTCAAGCAATATGAATAAGCTCTAGAGATCTGCTGTATAACATTTTAATTGAAGTCCATAATACTGTACTGTACATTTAAAACTTTAAGAGTGTAGATTTCATGTTAAGAGTTCTTACTGAAATAAAATAAAATTAAAATCATATTTTAAAAAATAAATAAATGTGCCAGAGGGATTTCTTTTCAAGTTTTGTGTGTGGTTAGGAGCCAGTTTACTGAACTGAATTACAAAGCCATAAAATAGTGATTTACACTGAAGAAAATGACAATTTTAAACAATAGACCTTATAGTAGGTATCATTACTTGTTGACTTATCATAAATACTAAATGCTACCTAATACTCTTATTAGAGATCCATTTTCAACAAGAGTCAGTTCAAGTCTAACTGTTTAACTAACTACATTTCTTATCCTGGGATTTCAGATGCTCAGAGCACATTTAAATATACTGTTGCCACGTTCTAGGGCAATGCTGGTACATATTAAGAAAGATGTTTATTTTTTGAACAAGAGAATATTGTCATGTAATATATGTAAAGGAACTAAATAAGCTGCATAAAATGGAATATTGCTAAAGGAAAGATTAAAAGGCAATAAAATCTTTTTAATACTATTTTAAAATGAGAGCTAAAACATTGGAATACCTCTGAATTCACTTCCTCCCTATGCATAACACGCGAATGTACAAAATGTCCTGTCAATATTTTATTTCTCAAAGCTACTAAAAATACAGCTTTCACATTCTAGTTCTGGTGTTTTAAATACAGATTTTTATAAAACCATAATTCCCCTTTTTATTGATTAATGAGCTACTGTAATATCTTTGCAGGCCAAAAAATGTACTTGCCATTTGTTATCAATATGGCAAGAATTATTTTTTTGTTTTTCAGAATTATTTTTTTGTTTTTCAAGTTCTTAATATGCACATGTATTGACCTGCCTACTTACCTCTCCAGTGACTTGAAAATTAGACCCATACTACATATTCTTTAACTGTGCAGACCTATATATATAAAATAATGCTTTTCTAAACCTGTATTCATATTTAACATTTTGCATAAATGCACAATGTTTAGCATGTAGACTTCTGTATATTACTGAATTTTCAGGATCCTTGAAGTATCATATCATATCTTTGTAAAGTCCATAGTGTCATAATTCCATATGGATATCACATCAGATTGCTTTTTAGTGATCATTTCAAAATTAAAAAAAACCCCACAAACATTACAGTTTTCATTAGATTGAGCTAAATTGAATACTGTATACAATAACTCAGGACTTTATTAAGCATTCCTGATCAGAGAATTAGAAAGACATAATAAGAATAGAAGGAATTTAATGTGTTTCCTCCTTTTCTTTTCCCATGTAGGCAATTGTCTTAGCAGATTCAATTCCAGATAAATCTAACAAGAATACATATTATACTCTTGTTTTTCCAATATTTTTGTTCACTTATTTTCTGTTGTGTCTAATATTTGCTCTCTTCACTTTGGAAATATGTATTTTAATTTGTATTTAATATGTGACAATCATTTTAAAAGAATCTCATCTATTGTTACCTATTAAATGAAACTATATAAAATTGCCTATACTTGACCATTTTAGAAGTATAAACTTTATTCAGTAAAGCAAATCAAATTGGTTTTGCTGACATTTGCTAGAGACTAGAGACAGAACAGAATATTACCCAGTAGTTCTTTACTTCTCTGACTGAAAATCCTGCCTTTTGCTTGATTGAGCACAATGTTGTAATTCCAACCCAAAGCTAAAATTTAAAGAACAACTTTATACAACTGTCACATCTATTTATGACAAAAATTCTATACCTGCTTTTTGATAATTTCCATTCTTATCAAGTCAAAGAAATAGACACCATTAAAAGAATAAAAATCAACAAATTCCCACAACACAGTGTATCTATCAAAAATCAATCCTACTGACTTTATTGCAGATTCACTGGATAGTATGTGATCGAAGAATGCAGTCCATAAAATGCTCAAGTAGAACAATGTGACAACAAAAGTAAAGTGGCTAAAAGGAGCCACCAGAAAGAAATGTCCTTCAAAGTACAAGCTAAAGTATATTACTAAACAATTGGACATATCTATTTTCTACAGCAATAAAGCAGTAGCAAGAAGAGTATGTTGTTATTAGGAAAAAAAAAATAGATGATTCTTAGAATAGACTTTACAGGCACCAGAAATTGAGGGAACAGCTAAAATCACTGGGATGCTTTGGAAATAGTTGCCACAACAGCAAACCAAAAGTACATGCTGCACCTAGACTTGCAATCAAAAGAATGATGCTAATGTGTCTCTGCTGCTCTGCCTGTCCATTATTTCTCAGCCTACCAACTCTTCCTCTCTCATGTTAGACTCTATAGCAATGCACTGGATACACTATTCCCTACAATATGGGCTACTACAGACTCCTTTTTTTCTAAAGTTTAATTAAAAGCTCCAACAAACCAATATGGATCTTAAACTATACCTAGTCGTGGCACACATGCCTCTGTGATATTGACAGTGACCACAAGGCTATGTTTAGCTATACCACACTGTGTATGTTATGGGGTATGGTGTAGCTATACTTCTATGAGTACAGATAAGAAGATGCTTTGAAAACACAAATATTTTAGAATGAAGATTTAATCAAACTGTGTATTTCATCATATCAGAACATTGCAGGGAAAAAAAAACATTCATTTATGGCTGAGTCAAAGGAAAGCTGTTTGAATTCTGCCTGTTCTTTAAATTGAAAAATGTATTGTTTACATGTTCTTTGGTGAGATAATAATAAACTTCTATTTTTCTAATAGAATATTTTTTAAATTATATATACCTGACACCGATTAGTATGCTTGATTTTAAGATACAATAAGAACATGTTTAGATTTTTCATTATGTAAGTAAATATACAATATTACAAATTTTTTTTAAAAATACATCAGAACTAATGTGATAAACGTACACTAATATACATACTATTAATATAATTTATACTTAATATTTTATATTTATACAATATTTGATATTTACTTATTTCTCCAACTATTGACAAAAAATTAGAATTTAGCTATAATTTAAGATTTCTGCTAAAAAATATAGATTAGTAGATTCTATCATTGATAATTTCCACTATGTAAAAATGGAAAAAAATAAAATCAAAAGGCTAGATGAAATTTTAGAAAGCCTCATTGCTTTCTTCACAAAAGATATTTTTAATATACTAACCACAACTACCGCCATAACTAAGAGCCTACTATTGCCAGGCTCATTAAACATATAATCTCATTTCATCATCCCAATATCTGTAATGAAGTAAGATTCTTTGGGAAAACTGATAAGCTAAATGCCTTAGGGCTTGAAGGAAAAGAATGGCCAGGTACACATCTTCTCTTGGATAGAGAACAGTGACTTTTCCCTGCCAGTGAATTTTTCTATAAGAAATACTGAGAGCACAGATATTTGGCTAAATTTTTTCTTAAATAGTAGTGTAAGCCCCATGTATAAAAGGACCATAGCACCAAGTATTAATCTTCTCAAATTTTGTAAGCCTGGACTTTGCTTGTATGAACCGTGGGGCACAACGGTAGCTGTGTGCTTATAGGCTGCATCTACTTCTTTGTAGCAACCTCATTCCCTGTAAGTTTTTTTGTTGCTGTTACTGTCGTCATTATTTTGCTAAATAAAAATGAAATTTTACAGTGTGTTCTCTTCCTGTGAATATGTAACCTACTCTAGAGCATGTTATCAACACGATTTAGCAGAACAGTTCAAAGTTCAAAGAGTTGAAGGAATTGATCATATCGCTGTACCATAGGAAGAGCCAAAATCTACATCCAGGTCTCTTCCATTAACGCTTCTTTATGTAGAGTTGCTTAAGGCTCTATATGCACCAATGCTAACAATTGACATTAAGACTAATATCCTATGTGGAAGTAAGCTGGATGGTCAATTAGATCATTGGGGGACCAATTGTTCTGGTTTGCCTAGGAGTATGGGGTTTTCCAGGATGTGGGACTTTCACTGACTCCAAGGTAAATTGGGATGGTTGCTCAGCCTAAAGATGACACTTTAATATAATCTATCCCAGGATTTGGGGTGAAGAAGTAACATGACTAGCTACATGCACTTAAGGAAATTATTATATCTTCATCATCACAGCCAGTAATCTATAAAATCAACTTGTCAGTGAATTATCATGGAGATATTCTAAAACACAAATGATGTAAGTTATGTGTGGTAAGCTCAAAAACCATGAGGAAATTGTAAAATACACCCTAGCCACTGAATTATTACCTATAACACAATTCTCAGTAGTTTGACTAGAACAGTAAAACCTTGAAAAGAACCAAGCTATGGTCTATAAATCTATAACCTAGAAGCAATTTACAAATTAAAAATTAATTGTTCTTAGTAGTATAAAAATCCTATTATTTTATCATATCTCCAGTCAATCCACTGAAATGATTTTAAAACATACAGTTTGAACTTTTGTAAGATTTTCTTATGAATAACTTTTAAACTTTTCAATTACAATTATAATCTAATAGCATATTAAGAATAATAAATACTTAAAGTTGGATAAATCTAATCAATGAATCTTCTAGATGTTTGCTAAAACAAAGACTTTTTGATGTGATTCAAGGTATTGTAAGTTGTGAGATAGCATTTCAGTAATTTGTATCCTTTTCCATAAGTATAGTACTGTTCCCTTTCAGTTGACTAGCAATGTTTTCTGACCTTTTTGTGTTTTTTGCTATCCATTGTATCTGGGTTATGATATCTTCTGGAAGAGTTACTAGTATATGGGGGATATTTATATAAGAACTCATAGTCTCAAAATAAACTTCAATACAAGGAACCTGAAAAATTCATTGTTAAAACAAGAAAATGTACAGGTATATGCAGATCTCAGCAACATGCAAACTTCCTATTACTATGGTAACAGAATTTTGAAAAATCTGAGTTGTCTTACTGCTCTGGAAACTGTTTTAGGAAGACCAAAGTTGAAACTCCATAAGGACCATCGTTTTTGTCTGCAGATTTGTTGCCCAATCATCTTTATATTTTCACATTTTTAAAGTTACATTAGTGAGAATGCGTCATATGTAAGTTTTATTACCTTAGGAAATGACAGGGAACTCAAAAGAAGAATCTGTTGAATATTAACAAACTTGCAAGTTTCTTCTGTTTCCTGACAAACCATTATCAATTTCACAAAAGGATATTATATCCAGATTATGCATTCATTTCTAGAGATTTTCTGGGAAATACTAATATCTAATGTACCTACTGACAAAAGTAATCCATAAAATAATCATGAACATATTTCAACATTAGTCATCAATGGTTGAAGCTGTACACTGTATCGTAGCAAAAAATCTGAGATTCTTGTCATCATCTCATCATGATTGCTGATGATGCCAATTTTATCCCTTCCTTCTGTGACCTAGGTTAACACCCCAATGATAACTATTTACTGAATGTTTTCTATATGCCAGATACTTTTCTAAGTTTTATATTTAATAGCATTTACTGCTTACAAAATTAAAGAATGTGGGTCTTTTTTTGTTACATTCATTTTTAAGGAGGTGAAAAATAAGTTCAGAGAAGCTAAGTCACATTGCCAAGATCACAGAACCAAAATGTAAACATTAGACGTTTGAATTTTAAAATGTATGCAAAGGAGTTATAGGAAACATCTTATTCTCTAACAACAATATATTAATAATATTCTAGTAACTTTTGTTGTGTTTCCTTGGTATCTGTAGTAGTAAATATTATTGTTCAGATAACCTGAATTGTCTGTGGTAAAAATCTATTAAGGTATTCATATTTCCAATATTTTAGCACATGAAAAGGTGAAAAGTCAAATGTTTTATCCTTCTGTTTCACATACTAACTTTGCCATCTTAAAAAAAGAAAATTAGAAGAAAACAAAAACTGACAAGGCACAGTTTCACCAATAATTATTTGTATACCAATTTTAATAATTTGATCATGCTTCTAAAAATTTGTGCTGATGCTACTACAAAAGGGATATTTGTTCCTCATTAAAGTTTCATTTTACCTTCTGCTTTTAGAGTTGCTTTCTTCCTATTTTCCCAAAGCTAAAAATATAGGGCCATAAATACTCTAAATAGACTCCCCTTTTAAAATTGAGTTCCTAGTGAAAAACCGGGTGTTTTTTTTTTAAGTCTGACTCATTTTTTGCATTGATTTAACATATATTGTAAACTTACATCTGAAATTTTAAAGGAAAAGCAATCCTAAATGCAAAGTGTTATGGACTGAATTTTATTCCCTCTTCCAAATTTTTATGTTGAAGCCCTAATCTTCAATGTGACTGTTTTTGGAGATAGGACCTTGAAAGAGGTAATTAAGGTTAAATGAGGTCATAAGGATAGAAACCTAATCTAGTAAGGCTGGTGTCCTTACATGAAGAGGAAGGGACACTAAAGCTTTCTCTCTTTCCCTCCACGCACAGAGGAAAGGCCATGTGAGGAAAACAGAAAGAAAGCAGCCATCTTCAAACCAGAAAGAGAGCTCTCACCAGAAATCAACTCTTATGACACCTTGCTCTTAGACTTGTAGCCTCTAGAATTATTAGAATTTAAATTTCTGTTGTTTAAGCCACCCAGTCTGTGGTATTCTATTATGACAGCCCAAGCAGAGTAATATTAGGACTTCCCCATATTTGCACTGTTCCTCACAAACCTAGATAGCCTTTCTTCAAAACTGATTATAGATAAAATAATATACTACATTCTAATAAATGATTACCTAGATAATGTGGAGATCACCTAATGGCAATTAGTTTATGGTTAGTACTCAGGTGCAGGTGACAGCAAAATTCTTACTGCCACTTCCTTTTGTACTTAAACCGGCTATTTATGACAATGGGAACACCATATCACAAGAGGAATTATTTTTATATTTTCTTTTATACTCATAACTATCAAAATTTCTATAACTGAAATATTATTCATATATTTTATTAATATTTCTCATAACAGATAAGTTAGTTAAATTCCTCTAAACATAGAAGAGAACTGCCATGAATAGATCATGGTATCCACAAAGTTTTATATTGAAGTTTATAGCAATGGCTGGGCATTTATATTATAACTTCCCTATGACTTATATAAAATAAAAAGAATAAAGAATAGTTGCAGAACATGAGCAACTATTCTTTAACTTCTAATTCTTCCATGATAATATACTGAGACAGATTGGAGACAAAAAAGAAGAGAAAGAAGAGGAAATTGGTGAAAAAGGAAGAGAGGGAAGAAGAGGAGAAAGAAAATGAAGAAATATAGGTTTCTCCATTTCTATAACTAGTAATACATGCAGTTACTTGGTTCCTAGATTTAATGCACATTTAAGGAAGACATCTTAATTAGATAATTTTTATAAATTCTAAGGTTGAACAGACTAAATCAAGGGATCCATATAATTAAGTAAAATGAGCCCCACTTGTCCTGTTTCTTTATAGACTTCACCATAACCTCTCAAGTAGGTACAAAATATGTTTTTCATCCTAATATAGGTAATTTAATCAATTCTTATTTGCCTCTGAAATTACGAGATATAAACACATAGTGCTTGAAATACATTAAAATAAATGAAATTTGTTTTATCATAATTACTATGAGCCCTCATGTTGAAAATACACATAAGCTGATAAATTTAAAATAATTTATACTTAGTTACCATAATTATGATAATTTTAAAATTTACCTATATTTATTAAAATTCTAAATTTAGAAATCTTAACAGGTTTATTTTAATAAACTATGAGAAATACAGCTACATTAAGAATTTACCAATCAAGAGCTAATGCTCTTTTTCTTCCAAATGGGAGTAGGGAAACAATCAAAACCACTTCTGGACCCAGCTACAGCACTATGTCAAGTGGTCAGTGTGCATGACAAGAAATAAATAAACATGGCACTTTATCTTTTATAAAATTCTATGAACTGTCATGATAAGGTTTAAGACAGCTAGATTAGGTATGATACATAATGACACTTCTGTGGCAGGAGACATTTTTATAGCATGCCAAGAAAGAAATGGATGCCAACAAATTAATGAATACTTTCTATGGCTAATCTACAATTATGGGCTCTACAGTAATGCCAATTCATGACAGGAAAGTTAAGAAAACTCATCACTGGTAAATCCATAGATGATGCTGATTTTTAAAATGACACCTAGACACTGTTTTTCTAAGTAGTTCTAGAAAATTGATTTCTATTAACAGAAGTTCCCATTCACAAAATGGGATGGGTTATTGGTAAACAGTATAATGAACACTACATTTTATCATCATTCACAGCAGTTATTAAAACTAGTTTAAAATGCATACCTTGTTGGTCTAAATCTTAGAAAGTCTAATTCAGCAGGTATGGAATGGATCCAGAAAACTGTACTCTATGATGCAATAGTTATACTGCAAGGACATTTTAGAAATTCTTACCCATAGCAAACATTGTTTCCATCTTAACATGTTATGTCATGTGGACATTCTGCAAAGCAGGTCCACAGACAGATTTCAATTAAAATGTTTATGTGATCATAGATATGTTGCAATAAAATTATGAATATACCAAAATTACATTTATTGGCCAATTATTTGACCTCCATTACAGAAATAATTTCCAAAGTTAAGACTTTCATAAACATATTGGTTTACAGAGAAGATGAACCAAATATACTATAATATTTACAGTTTTCTCCCCCTCAATAAGGTGTACATTTTCCTTGACATTTAGCAAACAAAGAGTTAAAATATGATAATTTAACCTAGGTCACTCAGAGATTCAAACCAGTGATGGTCATAAGGAACAGCTGACTTTCACGTGGATTATGGCAATGGTGAGCCAAGTTCCACTTATTGTATTTGTCAGGTTACAGATCTGTTTGCATGAGGATGCTCTAATCTTAATTTATTCCCTGTGTACTTTGAGAGCTACCTCAATGATTTCACCTATTTGAAATACACACACCCTTCCAACTGTGAGCACAACCAAATGGGAAAAGTGCCAAAGCAAGCCCAGTTTGAATATGTAAAATATCAGGCATGTGACATGCCTGATTGTAGTTACTGAACAGTCAAACAGGTACTAGCTTGTATTTTTAAACCCAGTTTTTTACCATGTTCTAATAATCATTTTGTAGCAAATATCAATCTAAAATTTTTGTAAGATTATTTATAAAGGAGAATAATAGGTTTTTATGTTTGGTTAATCTATATATATATATATATATATATATATATATATTAGGCTGAAAAATACAGAATGGAACAGAAAGCTGAAAGGTTAAACAAAACATCTCTATTACATTGCTTCTGTGCCCTCCACAGGACAAGTACTCAAGATTCTATTTTCTGAGCTGATGATTATTAAAAAATCATCTCAGAATTAAAGTTACCTGTTTCTTTAAAAGACTTTAGGCATCCTTTCACAGTAATCTTCCCCTTTCAGCTTTAAGATAAGTTCTTATTTATTCCTAAAAAAAACACTCTGGCTGAAATTTAAGTTCATTTTCTGTAGCTCTATAAAACCTAAGAAGAGCTGGTCAGTCTCCTATTTAGAATACCCCTTCAAACATTGAGATCAATCTTGTCCATACCCCTTACAAGCTGTGGGAACTTGGAAAATAAAAAAATACGTATCTGGAACATACAAATATTAAATATGATTTTATTGCATTTTTTAGGCTCTAATGATTTTTTTGTATATGTGGATTTAGTTCATTCTCAAAACAACCCAATAGTTTGTTA
The DNA here is from genome assembly GCF_020740605.2 of Lemur catta. NCBI lineage: Eukaryota > Metazoa > Chordata > Mammalia > Primates > Lemuridae > Lemur > Lemur catta. The sequence goes on along the minus strand of NC_059128.1, from coordinate 47,204,364 downwards.
GTCACAGATGATAGGAAGAGACATGATTTTAAAAATCTACCTGTTAATACCCCAGTAGTTATAAACTGAGATAATAAACACTAAAGACTTCACTGCTCAAGTAGAAGGTTATAACATAAATAATAATATATCCACTGTTTTTTTCTTCCTTATTCCTCTGCAATACTATAGGACCACTTTCACTTTATTTTTAATTTTTTCTCCCTGGATCATATGTATTTCAAAACTATGTTAATAAAACTAAGAAAAACAAAATTAGTTATAATAATTCACAATACATTTCATGCCAAGAACAACATAATTACAACCAGTTTTTATGTGTTAATCTCTTATTTTTTTGTTTCTCACTATCCTATTTCCTCTTTTATAAGTGAAAAGAGATTATTAACTTTTATAAGTCTCAAGTCCACTAGATTTTTTTCTATTTTTTCCTGCAATATAATTTCTGTCAAGTCTTTCTCATCCTTATTGATAAGGTATACTTTTCTCTTTCACATTGTTCTTGTACTGTCCTCTAATGACTTTTATCTGATTCTCAATAGAATATTTTCTACTTTCAGGCAATTTAAATCTTAGCCAATATCCCTATGCCTATCATTGCTGACCCATAATAAGGAACTAATAAGTTTCTGATGAAGAGATGAATGAATGAGTAAAAGAATGAGCATTTCAAAATGTTAGCAACTCAGTGAACATATGTTGATGAATCAATGTAGGAGCATACATTTTTTTTTATCATCCAATAAAGTCCTAGGTTTAATCTGTTTACATCAAATGAGTTGGCTGGAGTTGCTGATCAGCTTTGTTGGAAGGATTTATAAAGTGTGTTCCACATGCTATATATTAATATATATCAACTCGTTAATTCCTTCCTACACTACAACTTTATGACTTCATGAGGAAATGAGGCAAAGAAGAGTAAAGTGACTCGCTGAACAAGATCCAAAAACTACTAAGTGGCAGAAGAAGGATATAGACCCAGACATAACAAAGTCCACACTTTTAGAGGTTTTGGTGTATGTGGAAAGGATCTCTAAAATTCTTTAGTTTAAAATAATTATTCAAAAGTAAAAATTTAAATTAAATGCCACAGAAAATTGGAGTTTCTTAAAAGAAGGTCAAATATTTATATAAGGTGATTTTTCATACACAATCCTACAAAACATGGCTCATTCACATGATCTCTCTTTGCTCTTTCCTTTAATAAATTCTTCTTAATCTGTTTATAGCTATTCTGAGGTCTACATTAGTGAGCACAGGCTAACTTAAGTTGCAGTCTTCCTAATGTTTTGACATTTTCTACAAAAATACTTTTCTGTTTGTCACATTTATGAATACAATATTTTAAGGAACTATAATTTTGTATGCTATATACACAAACATATTACATGGCATATACTGCAATTAAATTTACTGTGTCCATTTACCAAGTTTTTCAGATATCCCAGAATTTTCTGGAAAAAAAGGTGCTTGTTCCTATTTTCATTGTAGAAATCATTTGGTCTATAAGAAGGTTAAAGAGTTTTTTAAACATTTGTTGTAGATAATAGACATATAACATACAGAGATAGTTCCATACCTGTTTTATTGGAAAGTCTAAATGACACCATCTTATCAGGAATATTACATACATTCCTCACTGAAGCAATGCAGCTATAATTAGCATAGTCCTGAGGTCGAAGATTCTTTAGTTTTAAGATCTTTGTTTCACCCTGAAAATGTAGAAAAGTTCATTAGAAAAAGCCAGTGGTAACCAGAATGAATGATTGAAACATGGCATTATATTGTATTAAATAATATTATTATCAGAATATGGCAGATTGTCTTATTTTTTAACAAAAATACCCTAAATTTTAAAAAGCACTGCATGTTAAAATAACACTATAATATTAATTATGCCTGGAGATAAAAACTAACAGACTACAATAAAAATGCATAACATTTTCTTTGCTAACTATCTTCCTGGAGGAAAAATCTATTTCTGGAGGTAGTTGTGCAAATTATTATGCAAAGATCAGAACAGTGTACTTAATAATAGAGTTTTATTCAACAAACACTGCAATCTATGTAGACATCAACATGAAAAATTATGAAAGAAAAGAACCCTGAAGAAGAGCCAGTAAATGAAAACCTGTTGTTAGAACAAAGTTAATGAAGTAAATCTAATGATATATAATTCAATTTACATACATAAATATCCTGTGTGTATAGAGCAGTGATAGGTTACAGATCTAAAACTGAATGAAAGAAGTATTCATGAGTGTTTCTGTATTATTATTGTTACTGTTATTTTATGTTCAGGAGTTCAAGGGCTAGGTCTCCGGATAAATCTACAAAATTATAGACAGATCTAAATCAGGCAAGTGGCCAGAATTATCTTACAAAATATTGAGCCAGGAAAGGCCATGTAAAAACATTAGATTGAACTTGTTCAAAGGGTAAAAAGAATAAACAAATGACAATAAGAATTTCTCCTGCCCAAGTCAAATTACGTTCCCTGGAATTTCTTTGCCTTCTAAAGGCATTAATGCATCTTTTCAACATAGTTCCTCTTGTAACTAACTTACTTATTGTGATGGCAGAACAATGTCCCAATAATTTTATAGTATTTAGGATAGAAATTTTCAAAATGTTAATTTTATATGGGTAACATCTATATGGCATATGTGTTTCTTCCACTTTACTTGGATAACATTAATCAAGTTGTGGAAACTGCAATACTTTCACATGTGACTGAGAAGGATTGAAATACTTAGTGACTTCGTACAGAGACACTGCTGTTCATTTGTGAGAAAATGTGCCCAGACATAGACACACATATTTTTCAGATGTGTCAAATGAAGCCAGTCAGAGTGGTCTGCACCTGCAGTCCCAGCTACTCGGGAGGCTGAGGTCAGAGGATCTCTTGAGGCCAGGAGTTTGAGACCAAATGTGTCAAATGAATCTCTGCTCCAGTGCACATGGACATTGTGGCAATAATTCTTTTCATTCCCTGTCAAAATTCAGTCTTAAATGCCTTTAGCATTTTCATCAGTGGTATAAATAATAACTGCCTATCTTTTAATTTGTGTTAAAGAAAGACATTGCATTTTTATATACAAATATAAATGCACCCCACACAAATATACACAGAAGTCTGTGTATTCCTAGAATTTATATTTAAAATACATTTTATTACATTAACTACATAAAATTCCTGGAAAAATGAGCTTAGTTAGAAACAACAGTTGAAAGAAAATGTTATACTAGAACTAGTTGACTAAATTTTTGATGAGGTGATACATCTTACCTCTCCTACCTCTGTGACACATATTGCTCATATTTCTTTGATTTTATTTCTCCTCTCAACACTTAACTAGTAATAATCTCTGGGATTCTATAATATTTGTTCCACATTTAACCTCACTTTATACAATTTTCTTAGGTGATATTATCGTTGCAGATGAATTTCTGCTACAAGCCCTATTTTCCTGCCCTCTCCAAGTCTGGATCTCTATTCTAGAATTCTCCCTTAAGTTTCAGATGCATTTGCTAATTTTTTACCTCAACATGTCCATTTTGATGCTTCATAGACACCCTAAAACTCAACATACCCTAACTGAATTTCAAATCTATTCCTCTAAGCATACTCTCCTTTCTCTAATAATAGGAATTTAGACACAAGTATGATTTCTTATTCTTATATTCATTCTCTCAGCTAGATCCTTTTATTGACCTTTAAAATTTTTCAATCTTAATTATTCTTTTTATTTATTTTTAAGTATAGTACTCTAAATCCTACGTTCAGCTGAAAAACTCATGATTGTGCTTGGTATAGCTTAAGTAAGCAAGCAAGCATAATGATCCGTACTTCAAGTCGCTATTGAGGTAAAACTGACCGATAAAAATTGTATGCATTTAAAGCAGCGGTCCCCAACCTTTTTGGCACCAGGAACCAGTTTCATGGAAGACAATTTTTCCATGGACTGGGGTGGTGGGCGGGATGGTTTTGGGATGATTCAAATGCATTACATTATTGTGCACTTTATTTCTATTATTATTACACTGTAATATATAATGGAATAATTATACAACTCACCATAATGCAGAATCAGTAGGAGCCCTGAGCTTGTTTTCCTACAACTAGACAGTCCCATCTGGGGGTGATGGGAGACGGTGATGCCCAAAGTGTGTTGCTTATGTACAGTCTACTTTGTAATCTTGTTTTTGTTGCTATCACTGCAGAAAATCCTGCTTCATAAAGACAGGATGTTGGAAATGCAAGCAGGCTTTTCAGTACTTTTGTGGCGATCTCAGAATATTCTGCCTTGATTTTAATCCAGAATGTATGGATATTTGAAGTTGTCTCAAATATACTTTTAAGAACACTGTCATTTGTGATCTAAAGAAGTTGATCCTCTTCCAGCACAGAGAAAGTCGATTCACCCAGTTTATTCACAAATGGGTCATGGATCCATTCCCTTCCAATACTGGGGGCTTTTGCAGTTTAGAAGTAATGCCGAAACTTTTGAAAGCTGAGATAGGTGATCATGTATCAGCTCAGAGAAAGAAGGCCCTGGTTCAGTCTCTTTCAAAATCTCTGCTAATGTTTGAAACATCTTAAAAATCCCAATGTTCACTCATTGTCCCCATAATTCCAGTTTGGCTTTGAATGCAGCTGCTTCTTCTGCCAGCTTGAACACAGTTGGCATTCTCCCCTGAAGTGGTAGATTGAGTTTGTTAAGCAGGTTGAATAAATCACACAAGCACCCATTCTGTGTCACTGAAATGTTCTGCCAGTGGTGACTGCTTTCTAAAAGAAATCTCTGGAGCAGCTTGTAACTCAGAAATTTTCTCTATAAAGGCATCTCACTTCTGTGCATAAGAGAAGACTCGTGTGCTCTGTGTCCATCTCCTCACAGAACTGTGTGAACAGACGAGTTAAGGGCATGTATGTTAATGTGGTTGATAATTTTAATTACATCCTGTAAAACGTTGTTTAGTACAGGTGACATTTTTTGGCTAGCCAACATTTCTATATGAATGACATAGATTCACATTCAGAAGTGACCTCCGTGACATGTGCAATGACACCACAAAGGTGTGCAGCAATGGCAGCCACTCCGTCCATGCATATACCTACACAAATGACCAATTCAGTTTACCTGATATGTAATCATTCAAAGACTTGTATGGTTCTGCAGCTGTGTTGTTGGTTGGCAACAAAAGTACACATATCATATCCTCATTCATATCCTTCTGAAAAATATATTGCACAAAAACAAGAATTGTTGCCTTGTCAACATTGGTTGACTCTTCAACCTGGATTGCATACCACGGTGATTCATTAATCCTCTCTAACAATTGAGCCTCAACATCCTCTGCTATTTCATCAATTCATCTAGCTATGGTGCTAACCAAAAGATGAATATGTGCCACCTTTTGAACTGTAGCCTCTCTTAAAAGTTCACAGCAAATGTCCCTCAGCAGGCAGGATCAACTCTTCACCAACAGTAAAAGGCTTCTTAGCTTTAGCAATGTGGTTAGCTACTAAGAATGATGGTCTCAGTGCAGACACATTTGATGAAGTGGTGGCCTTCAATAATTGCTTCTGTTCCTCAGAATTGCTTCTGTTTTTTTCTTTTGGAAAACTCCAAAGGCTTGTCTTTTGATGCAAAGTGCTTGGTGTCCATGTGGCAAAGCAGTTTTGAAGGTTTCATGGCTTCCTTGGATAGACAGTCGTCACATTTTATATAAAGCAGGCTTGGAGAATTTGAATCACCTGTTGCAATGAACCCATAATTTAAGTAGGACTCTTGGTATTTTCTTTTAAATATAGCTTTTATTTTGTTGGCAGTCTTAGCGTCTTCTGCTATCTCATCATTGGGTCTTTCCCTCTTTTGAAAGAAACTCTCCAGCGATTTTTTTTTTAATTTCTTATTTCAGCATATTACAGGAGTACTAATGTTTAGGTTATATGTATTGTCCTTACCCAGCCTGAGTCAGGGCTTAAAACATGTCCATCCCCCAGACAACGTGCACCGCACCCATTAGGTATGAATATACCCATCACCTCTTCCTCCCCCATCCTACCTGCCTGACAGCCAGTGAATGTTACTACTAGATGTGCACATTAAGTCTTGATCAATTAATACCAATTTGAAGGTGAGTACATGTGGTGCTTGTTTTTCCATTCTTGTGATACTTCACTTAGTGGAATGGGCTCTAGCTCTATCCATGATAATACAACAGATGCCTAGATCACTCTTGTTTTTTGTGGCTGAGTAGAACTCTGTGGTATACATATACCACATTTTATTAATCCACTCACAAATTGATGGGCACTTGAGATGTTTCCACATCTTTGCAATTGTGAATTATGCGGCTATAAACAGTCAAGTGCAGATGTCTTTTTTATAGAATGACTTTTTTTCCTTTGGGTAGATACCCAGTAGGGGGATGTCTGGATCCAATGGTAGTTCTACTTTTATTTCTTTGAGGTATCTCCATATTACTTTCCACAGAGGTTGTACTAGTTTACAGTCCCACGAGCAGTGTATGAGTGTTCCTATCTCTCCGCATCCACGCCAAAATTTATTGTTTTGGGACTTTTTGATAAAAGTCATTCTCTGGAGTTAAGTGATATCTCACTGTGGTTTAAATTTGCATTTCCCTGATGATTAGAGATGTTGAGCATTTTTTCATATGTTTGTTGGCCGTTAGTCTATCTTCTTTTGAAAAGTTTCTGTTCATGTCCTTTCCCCACTTTTTAATGGAGTTGTTTGAATTTTTCTTGCTTATTTTCCTGAGCTCTAGATAGATTCTAGTTATCAGATGTGTAGCACGTGCAAATATTTTCTCCCATTGTGTAGGTTGTCTGTTTGCTCTTGTGATAGTTTCCTTACCTGTGTAGAGGCTTTTTACTTTGATCAGGTCCCTTTTATTTATTTTTGTTGTTGCTGTGATTGCCTTTGGGGTCTTCTTCATATTTTTTTTCCCTAGGCTAATGTCTATAAGAGTTTTATTAACATTTTCTTCTAGAATTCTTATAGTTTCATGCCTTAGGTTTAAGTCTGTTATCTATCATTAGTTGATTTTTGTGAGAGGTGTCTATACTACCCAAGTGATATACAGATTCAATGCAATCCCTATTAAAATATCAACATCATTTTTCAAAAATCTAGAAAAAATAATTCTATGTTTCATATAGAACCAGAGAAGACCCCGTATAGCAAAAGCAATCTTAAGGAAAAAGAACAGGTTGAGAGGCATGAATTTACCAGACTTCAAGCTACACTACAAGGCTATAATAACTAAAACAGCATGGTACTGGCACAAGAACATAGACCAATGGAACAGAACTGAGAACCCAGATATAAAAGCATCCTCATATAACCATCTAATCTTTGACAAAGCAGACAAAAACATGCACTGGGGAAAAGAATTCTTATTCAGTAAATGGTGACGGTAAATTAGACAGCCACATGTGGAAGACTGAAACAGGATCTGCATCCCTCACCTCTCACAAAAAGTGACATTTGTTTTTTATTCATTTTTGCTAGAGCTAGCTTGTGAACTAACAAAAACGGTGACTGAGACAAGTGTGCAGTATAGTCAAGAGGCACAGATAGAACTGGTAAAAAAAATAACGGGTGGGCCACTTAAAGACTAAAATAAGTGTTAGATTCTGACTTAAAGTCTGCCACCAGATGTAGCTGTACAACTGAAGTACATCAACTCACTTGTCATTATAAAGCCTGCCACCAGATGCAGCTTGTCACTTGCCACTGACTGATAAGGTTTTGAAATGAGTTTGCAAGCAATTGATTTGTTATAGTCTCTGTGCAATCAAACCTCTCTGTTAATGATAATCTGTATTTGTAGTCACTCCCCAGTGCTGGCATCACTGCCTCAGCTCCACCGCAGATCATCAGGCATTAGATTCTCATAAGGAGCATGCAACCTAGATCCCTCACATGCACAGTTTACAGAAGGGTTCACGCTCCTATGAGATCTAATGCCACCACTGATCTGACGGGAGGCAGAGCTCAGGCAGTGACGTGAGCAATGGGGAGTGGCTGTAAATACAGATGAAGCTTCCCTCCATCACCCGCTGCTCACCTCCTGCTGTGCGGCCCGGTTTCTAACAGGCCATGGACTGGTACTTGTCCCTGGCCTGGGGTTTAAGGACTGGAGCATTTAACATATGCAACTGTATGTTTTGATATACTTATACATACATTGTGAAATAATCACCATAATCAAGCTAATTATTAACATATACATCACCTCACAGTTACCACTTTTTTCACTTTTTCAAAATATGGAATTTGCCCATACTGCTTCCCTGCTAAATCATGTAAATGACTTAGTATTGTTCTTACAGATAAATACAAGAGCTATTAACATTATTGTCAACTCTATATGATCTGCATTCTTGAATTTTTTGTCTTATTCCATTCTCCTTGTACCTTACACATATCCAATTTCCCCCCTTCCACAGACCCTTTGCAAATGTCTGGCCCTTCAGCTCCACACCTAATCAACTCCATTTCATTCTCAGATGCCAACCCTCCTCCCTTCCACAGGTAAGCTGTTCCTCAATTTTCTGAAGTAGGAGGAATCCCTTTTTACAAGATACACTTTTCTTTGTAGCAGTCTCATCTTTACATTTATTTGAGTAATGGATTTATTTTCTGTCAGACTCTTTCCCTTGTCAGGAGAACCTAGAGAGTAGAGATGATGTCTGCCTTGCTCTCAGAATTATATTCTGAGCACCTAGCACAGGACTTAGTGTAGAGGAGACACTTTTGAATGAGTCACTCTTTCAATTAAAAGTACCATAACTATCCAGCACTTTGCTTTATGTATATTAATTCCTCCAGAATTTACTATTTGCTTGGCACTGAAATAAATTCAATAGATGTTAAATAAATAAAATAAAATCAGAGATTAAATGCATTTAGAGAAAAATGTCCTTACTAGATCACACATGATCAATAGATATTTGTGTATATTCTAAAAAAGAAAGAGGGTCTATTCCTCAAGTAACAATTTATCTAGATTACACTTTTAGTTTTGGAAGGAAATTTGTACTGAAGACAAAATATCAGAATCAGGCAAAACTTGGACCTTATCAAAAGAAAGAAAACTTAAATGAAAATCAATAGAAATGTAAATGACAGATAGATATATATGACATAGATATTCAGAGTTACACATATATAATGATATAATAAAACAATAATATATAATATATGCATTTACATATTATATATACTTATTCTAAAAAGGAAACAAACTCTAATCTTTCTGAAAGGTTTATTATATGTAGTCAATATTCTAAAAGCAACCATGTAGTGACAATAAATCTCAAATAAAGACAAGGGATGAACAGTGTCATTTAGATATATATTTAATGATAGTTTTTTTAGTCACATAGAGTTAATTATAGTCTGTCAGTACTTCTTGTTTCTGTTTCCATTGACAAATTATTTTTTAATTGATATCTTATGAATGCTACTTTTTCAACACTCCACTGAAACTGTAACTACTAGTGTCATTAATGATTATCTTTTGTTAAAATTCATAAATCTTTCTTTTTTATGATTCCATACTTCTTTGATTATTTTTAAAACTTATAATAACTTAGTCATTTGTGGTTTTTCCATTCCGTTTTTGATACACTGAAGTCTGCAGTCTTCTCTTAATACTAATAATATACTCCTAGTTGAATCTGATCCATTATCATAGGTTCAATTAGCATCTATGTAAACATAACTGACAAATCTATAAGCAAAGAGAAAAAAATCATACTGCAAAAATCACCATTATTATAATTAATAAATTCTAGATGTTCATAAGTCTTCCTGCCTTTTTAGTTACAATATTTTGCTAGCGATTACTCTGTTGCACTTGATTATTTCTTTTCCTTCTGGATCTCTTATGATAATTGATCCTGCTTTTCTAATTCCCTTTGGCCATTACTTTTATTTTGGTCATTTATTGACTTTCATTTTTCCTGCATTACTCACCTCCTCACTCAAAAAAAAACCAAAAAAATCAAAAACAAAACACAACCCCACAGACTTCATATTTTGCCCAGGAACAAAAGACTTGTCTTTTACTATACTTCTATAGATCTTTATTTTTCCTCTAGTATTTTCCCTTGACCTCTGTGTGTGTGACCTCTCCCACATCTCTACCTCTGACCTCTATCCTCATCTCACATTCTTTGATAACTACCTGGTAAACATTTCCATCAGTAGGACACATTGTGTCCTATCAAACTCAGTGATTTCACCGTCCCACTGCACTTATTAATCCTGTCACTTCATATAAGTTTTCTCTTCTGATGCTCTATTACTTTCTTAATGACAGCCACCATCAATCTCCCCATAACTCACAATCAGACCTCATGTTCTCATCCACTCTCCGCTGCTTCTCATTCCCCAAAATTCAACAACAGTGCTTTTGATTCATTGTTCATTTATTCTTTCACAAATGACATTTCCTTTCCAATCCTGTAGGCATAATACTTGTTTTAGACCCTCATCAGCCATTGATTTAACAAGTTTTGCTTGGGTACTTATTCTGGTTAAGGTAATATGCTGCTTACTACAGAGAACTGCAGCTCACCTTCACCCTGATCATTCTGTATGTTACCACCAAATATGTAGACGTGCATACATAGCATCATCCACATGCTGGAAAATGCTAAATTGCTCTCTTTCACTGAAAGACCATTTCAAAAACCCCTTAGTTTGTCATTTGAGACTCTATGTAATCTAAGCAAAACTACTTTTTCCTTGTTCCTCACATAAACTCTTTATTCCCATCAAATTAGATTTGTCACAATTTTGAGATTTCTCTTTATGATTTCCCAATACTTTGACATTTTTAAAGAAAATACACCCCACCCATAGATATGAATCTTTTTGTGTTCCTATCTGGACTGAAGTGTAGTTCAAAAACTATGTACTTTGTGAAGCCCCTTCCTACTTCATCATTAGAAGTAAATTCTCTTTTTGAGGAGTATATATTACATGTTATACTAAGACATCTATGTATAACTCACTATTTAGTGTTTGGTAAAGAGTCATCTTTCAATGTGTTGACTTATGTTCTTTAACTGAACCTTAAAGCCCTTAGGGACTGAGGTATCTGTATCTTCCACAACACATACTAGGGACATTTTTATATCCATTTTTTTAACAAATATTTTTGTATTAACAGGACATACTTAAATTTTGGTCTTTCTCACCCAACATATCCTCTGAGAAGAAATGTAGTCATAAGTATATAATCATAATGACTTAAAAAAATAAAACATATAAACATAAAATTTATAAAATTAGACTTCTTCATTCTCTCTCACTAAGCATTCTGTCTTTTGCTTATGTCTGCTATATTTTGTGTATCATTCCCATTTTTTTAGTTCTTTATATAAATATTGTCACACTAATAATCAATTGGAAACCATCTGATTCTTTTACTGTAATATTTCTGTATTTCCATACTTTCATTTGTACTGCTAGAACCAGTACATGGCCAAATCTCCTGCTCCCCGTTATTTGTAAAAATTAAAAACTATATCAGGGAAAGTCAATTATTTTAAATATTATGCTAGCCATGGCATGTTCTATTTATCAAATGTTAAGAAATAGCCAGTTGGTGACTTAAAATTATCTGCAACCATGCTCTAAGGTTCTGTTTCTTGATCTTCAAGCTACTATGAAGGGTATGATCTCTATAAAAACTCATCAAGCTGTACACTTATATGTTATATACTTTTTTATAGATATATTTCATTAAAAATTTTATGTAAAATTATTGTAACTATAGCCTTATTTCAATGAACTGAGATAATCACTTATTAACAGTACACTCTCTGTGCCAAGTCCTTTCCAAATGTTGGGAACACAGTGGGAAAAATATGGAGCATATATGTTTGAAACAATAAATACCTAAATAAATACAGAGGATATAGAGGATAATTTTAAAGAATATTAAATGCTATTAAATAAATCAAACAAGGTAATAGAGACAGGGAGAGACGAAGATGTGGTAAGCTACTTTAGATAAGACAGTCTAGGAAGCATCTCTAAGGAGGTCATATTTGAGTTGAATGTTGAAGGACTAGAAAGATATCTGAGGGATGAATGATATAGCAAAACACTGGGAACAACAACTGCAGAGACCCTTGCATAGCAGTAAAGTTGGCTCGTTACGGCACAGGATAGAAAATTAATGAGACTGGAGTACACAGCAATTAATGAAGAGCATGAAATGAAACAAAATTTCAGAGCTTAGAAGAGGCCAGATTAGATGGGCTATAAGAGTAGATTTGTATTTATTCTAAAGTGACTTATTCTGTGCTTAATGCCACTAATCTCATCTGTCTGATTTTTTTTCGCCAAGGCTTGCTGTCTCCTTTTGGAAAATATTTTAAACTTGATATGCATTAGCCATAACTCTCTATTCCATCAAATAGCAGATGCCCCTCCAGTCATTTTTAGTAGTACCTGACAGACATTATTCCAAGGAAGACTTTTCTACTAAGAGCTCTTACCCCTGAGCCAGCCTCTAAAAGTATGTCCTTCCTACATTTTTCCCTTTTATTTTCTGAGTTAATATCTTTCATCTGCTTATATGTATATTTTATACATATTTATACATGCTTTTGTCATTTTCATTAATATATTTGTATTGATCTTTTTCAATTCTATGAGATAACATCACTTTAAATTGTAATCTTTGCCATTTGTGCAGTGTTTTGCATTTTGTCAACTTAGAAGTTTGCTGACTAGAAAAGAATAGAGCCAATGCATCATCTTGCGCACAGTTAAGTTTTAAGTAAACATTTTAAAACCATGTTGACTCTAATAGTAATAGGAATGAAACAATTATTTACATCAGGGTAGGCTGCAAAATGGATTTATGAAGCTGACTTTGGAGCCATGCAGAGAAGAATTAAACAGTTATGGACAAGAGAATGTAAAAGAGAAGGAAGATCCAAGGGAAAAACTTGAAACAATAAAGTACATCAGAACCAACAGCAATAAAGCTCTGACCATTAAAATACAGAGGTCACTTTTATAATGGATACATTCTTGCAATGTTTTGTATACCTGAGTTTTTGTGGTTAGGAATGCTGATGGCATTTATGTTATCTAAAAGTAAAGAATATAAATCATATAGTAATATTGAGATTAAAATTAGAACTCATGCTACTTTTTGAGATGATTCCTGTTCTTTAAAGATGAAGTATGCTGAATAAAAACAATGGTTTGCATATGCATAGCCTAGTTAATTCTTATCAAGAACACAGCAGCAAAATAGACTTAAGCAAGGTGCTTTGGTTTGGATATCTGTCCCCCAAACTTCATGTTGAAATTCAATCTCAATGTTGGAGCCTAATGGCAGACATTTGGGTCATGGGGGCAGATTCTTCATGAATACATTAATGCCCTCCCTCAGTGTGGTGGTGGGGTGAGTTCTCATTCTATCAGTTCCCATGAGAGCTAGTTGTTAAAAAGAGCCTCCCCCACCTCACCTTGCTTCCTCTCTCACCATGCAATCTCTGTACAAGAAGCTCCCTTTACCTTCCATCATGAGTGGAAGCATACACAGGCCTTTAAAAGATGCAGATTCCAGAGTCATATTTCTTGTACAGTGTGCAGAACTATGATCCAAATAAACCTGTTTTCTTTTTAAATTACCCAGTCTCAGGTATGCTTTTACAGAAATACAAAGTGGACTCAGATGGGACAGACATAACAGAAAGAAAATCCTCTAGATCCATAATTTCCCAACAGTTTGGCTATCATGGGATTAGAACTAAGGTGATTACTTCTTTCAGTGAGAAAACAAGGTACTAGGACACATGCACCCATGTAACATGGTCTTCTAAGTTAACATGTAAGATTAATATATATACCATGTCAAGGGAGAGAGAGGCTAATACAGATGAAGTCTGTTGACGGAATATAAAAAATAACAGGCAGAATTGTGGAAGAATTTGAACCATACCTTCTTAGAACACCACAGTCAGGAAATGATAAAAATATTTTTTAAAAATACAGCATAATGTGTAACAAAACAGAGAATACCAATATGTCAGTGTATGTGTATTTAGATAAATACACACACATATGTACTATCAACTGGCATGTATGTATACATGTGAGTATAAACACAATTTAGGCTTTATAATTTATAACTGATTTATCAAATAATATTAAGTATATGTTGATCATATAAGTTTCACATTCTGTGACACTGGAAGGCTTTTTTCATGTGAATTTCCATGATTTTTTAAAAAGGAATTTTAGGTTGATTATTGTCTAATTGCATAATTAGTCTAATTAGCTTAATTATAACTAATTATATGACTGATGTAAATATGTTCAGTCTTGTAATTATATGGTGTAATTACTGTACAATACACAAGATGATGTCATGAACATCTTTACAAAAGTTCTAGAGAAATGGCAAGTGAATGGGCAATTTATAAAATTTAGGTACACATTTCTTAAATAATCATAAATATAAATATAGCAATAGCTATATTTAAACTTTTAATACCATTTTTGAATAAAAGAAATAAAGCAAAGACATGCTGTCCATTAGTCAGTGGCCCTTACCAATACTGACATGACTCTAGTGAAATAATACTCATAGCCTCAAGCAGTATTTCCATGTTACTTATAACATAAACTGGAATTTTTTAAAACTATTTATATTAGTTTTTTATTATGATCCTTAGATATCAGTAAAAAATAGACCTTTCAAATTTACATTCTGTTTTATAGCTATAACAATTAATTTATTATAAACTTAAATGGATAATAATATATGCTAGCCTGTATCTTTCAGTATTAAGTGAGTAGAAGTATGAAATGCCTAATTATTCCTTTTAGACTTATTGCATTATATGCTTATGAATTCATATCTGCCCCAGGAAAACAGATCAATTTCATTCTGGAAATGTTGTCTATAAAAATTATACACAAGATATTTTTTTCACTCAACAGGACCATGAAATAAATATTCAATTTAAATTGATAAAGTTATTTGCATAGTATGAATAGGCATGCAGGATAGATATATCTGCCTTAGAAACTCTATTTTATTAAAAATAAGACAAAATAGCCTTATTATTAAAAACATATCCTTAAAAGAAATTTAATTTTCTAAGATTAAAAAGTAAGGAGACATATCTATCATCTGAATCCTTCCACAATATATTCCCAGTATGCTTTCCCAGCTTTACAGCTTTACTGTTCTCACATATATTATCCCAATTATTGTTCCAACCAGCCATAGACATAGATAATCTTTGGAGACATTGTCTTCTTTCCGTATTATTTATAGATGCTAATGTTTCCACCTTTAATACTACTTCCATAGCAGTATTGTGTACCTCTATTCTGACAATGATTTTTACTTTATATTACTGCTTACCTTAAATTTTCCCTTATGTATCAACTAAATTAGCAGAGGAGGAGCCTTGCCTGGTAACCTCTATATTGCTGGCAAAGATTTCTTCATATCTTATACATAGTGAATATCAGTTATTTTAACTGATATTATTTACATTGCAGAGGCACAGAGGCCATAGCGTATGGATCTACGGGGAGAAACTAAAATATTACTGAGTGCTCCAATACAAACAATGCTAACCTTGGAAGTTTTTCATTATTAAGTACATATGGAAGTTGATGGGAAATAATGGTTCAATAAATCAATAACATCTAAAAATAATATATATATGAACATAAAAACACTAGTGCAATAAGCAAAAGGAAAAGTGAACACCATTTCTATACCATTACAAACAGCAAAACCTATATAGAAAGGCAAGAAAAAATCTATCTTAGTAAATATTTTAAGGATACAACACAAAATTAATTTTAAATCTAAAGTAAATTTGATGTGTACATCAAATCATTGATACCTTTAACTTAACAGCACAATTATGAATAATTACTTAAAATGTATGGGTTTATCTTCTAATGTAGAGAAAGGTAACTACATATGTTAACTTTGTAAATGAGAACCTACACAACAGTTATATTTTTTCAATGTAAAAATAAAATCATACGTGGGAGCTAAATATTAAAAACAACTGATCTCATGGACACAAAGAGTAGAATGAAGGTTACCAGAGGCTAGGAAAGATAGTAGGAGCGGGAGGAAGGATAAAGTGGGAATGGTTAATGCTTGCAAAAATATAGTTAGGTAGATGGAATGAACAATATTTGATAGCACAAACAAAAAGTGACTAAAATCTACAAGAAGTTAGGGTATACTTTAAAATAACCAAAAGAATGGAATTGAAATGTTCCTAACACCTCAGGTGATGGATATGCCAATTACCTGGTTTGATTATTCACAATGTATGGCTGTATCAAAACATCACATGTACCCTACAAAGATATACAACTATTATATGTCCATAATAACTAAAAATTTAAAAAATTAAATAAATATAAACACAATAAGTTAAGTCCATTGTATTGCTTTCTACTGCTGGACAATCATAATTCACATTACTTCCAAATTTCCAAGGCAGATATAAGCTCCAAATGAGGACATTGTTTGCAATCAAGTAGACTCATGGGTAAAATTGTTCTCCACATCATTTCTATCTATATTATTAAAATGTACCCTGGAGCCTGGAATCAGCCCTGGATTTCCAAATCTATTAATTTTAATTTTAATAGAACTTTTAGAGAAACAATGATTATTCTGCAATGCTCTCTATATTAATATGAAATAATGTGAAATTAGTAATTTCATCATATATACCACTAGATACACTCTGAAGAAATTGTGGATTCAAGCAGACTTTCAAAGTGGCAGCCCAAGAAGACAAATATAGAACTCTGGGAAAATAGGTGGTATATTGTTCTAGTGAGCATGCACTGTTGATTTCACAGCTGGCCTCACCAGTTCTTATTTCATATTACCAAACAGATCCACATATTTACATTACCAAATTAGTCTCAGTAGGCATTTGCATTTGTGATCATTTCACAAAAGTACAGCTCAATTGAAAAAGCAACTCCTGGATTTGCAGGAAGCCATATATATATATATATATATATATATGTGTATATGCCATATTATATATATATATATGTATATGCCATATATATATATATAGCTAGCTGCCTTGCCCCTTAGTGATAATTTCTTTATAAGAAACTTTCTAGAATTTTTTAAGTAAATGACCAGCTTCATATGCATTTTTGATAAATACATATATACATATAGAGACTCAAAGCAGTATCTCAAAGCTTGATAAGCCTAAATGAAATTTGTACTGGAAAATTTTACATATGCTTTGAAATTGTTCATAGAACATTACTATACTTGACAAAGAAGTAAAATGAAAATAAGGGGATGAGGTTTTTTCTGTGCTTGATATATAATATATTGCCACCATTAGTCCTCCTAAGATTCCTCAGACCATTAACATTGGTATCAGTCTCTTCAAACTGATCTATACATTCAATACAATCTCACTCAATATCTTAGCAGACCTTTTATAATAATTGACAAGATGATTCTCAAATTCATATGGAAACACAAAGAAGCTAGAATACCCAAAACAATTTTGGAAAAGATAAATAGACTTATTCTTCTTGCTCTCAAGATTTAGTATAAAACTGTAGTAATTAAGATACCACTGGTACTGGCATATAGATAGATAAATAGGTCAATGGGAAAAAATAAATAGTACATAAATAGATCTCAACATATAAAGCCAATTGATTTTAATATAAGTGCCAAGAAATGTTAGTGGTGAAAGAATGACCTTTTCAGTAAATGGTGCTAGAAAACATGCATATTCATTTGTAAAAAATGAACCTCAAGCATTCCTTCACACCACAAAAAAATTAACTCAATATAGTAAATATGTTGGTAAATATAAGTAGATCATGATTGATTCAAAGAATAAAATACTTGTTTTATAATAAAATAAAACAATTATAAATATATGTAGAATTAAAATATTAGACAAAAATAGAATAAATCACAAAGAGTAAATATTGTTGAACTAGTCTAAACTTCTATTATTGTTGAGAAAATGGTAAAGTAATAATTAAAGATACAAGGTGTAATTTTTTTTTTTTTTTTTAAGAGACTGGGTCTCACTCTGTTGCCCAGGCTGGAGTGCAGTGGCATGTTCATAACTCACTGCAATTTCCAACTCCTGGGCTCAAGCAATCGTCCTGCCTCAGGCTCCTGAGTAGGTGGGACTAAAGGCATGTGGTACCAAACCTGGCTAATTAAAAAAAAAAAAAAATTTTTATAGAGTTGGGCTCTAGATCAGGCCCAGGATGGTCTCAAACTCTTAGGCTAAAGCAATCTTCCCACCTTAGCCTTCCAAAGTGCTGGGATTATAGGCATGAGCCACCACACCTGGCCTCCCAAGGTATAATTTTTAGGGTTACCAATAAACGATACTAAGATATTGTAAAACTCTTACTTAAATAATGCAGAAAGTGGAATAATTAAAGTTTTTTGATAAATCCAAAAGAAAGCAAGAAAAGTGAGAAGTGACATAAAACTAGCAAATCATAAAAAAAACAGATGGATATATCATTCATTGGATTAAATGTTCTCTTATAATTGTCCCACAGTATTAAAACAACAATGAAAAAAAACTACATACTGTTTACAAGTAACATGTTATCAAAATAAACACATAGAAAGTTTAAATGTGAAAGCAAAGATGAATATTTACCACTATCACCACGCTCTTCCCCCCAAAAAAATACTAATCAAAAGAAAGCTTATGAAGTTAAATTTATGACTGACAAAGCAGATTTTAGGTCAAGAAACATTTCTAGAGGTAAACAGGGATATTTCTTAAAGATAATATACCAGTATAATTTACCAGGATGATATAATAATACTAAATCTGTATGAACTAATAATATATAATGGTATCTTCAAAATACACAATGCAAAAATTGACAAAAATAAGAGAAAAAATAGACAAATCTATAACCATAGTCATGGATGTTAACTAACGTCTCTCAATAGCTTTTAGAAAAACAGACAGAAAAATCAGATATATATGAAGATCTGAGTAACACAATTTGCTAATGTGACCTAATTAGCACTGAACAAAAGTTTAGAATGCACATTACTTTGGGTGCACATAGAACATTTATGAATATAGACTCTAGCTTATATATAATGCACATCAAAATTAATTTCTAAAGGTTAAAATTATTCAAAGTATGCTCTCTGATACAGTGGAATTAAACTAGAAATCCACTAATAATTATAACTATAAAATCACCAACAGTTTGAAAATTATTTATTAAAATGGATTCATTTATAACATCATATTCATTCACTAAGTTTCTTTAGTGGGTGAAGAGAGATGGCATTACAGAGAGTAAATCAGGAGTTACTAGCAACTTGTAGTAAATTTTAATTATTTCATAGCTAGCAATCTAGAAAACTCCATGGAAGTATTGGTTCAACATTTAATATATATTTTTTGAGAATTTTCCATGAGTCAGGCCCTATTTGGGGTGTTGAAAAAAAAGTCTCTGTATTTAGTGAGTTTATGTTGAAAAACACAAATAAGATAATTTGATCATTTTATGAGTAAAAATTAAACTAGCCATTGGGTAAGAGTAACTATGGAAAGAAAGGAATGATACTTCATACAGATTTTTCAGAGAAGTTTTCCCTGAGGTGATGTGTCCTCAGTGTTAAGAAGACCCCTGTCATATTATCTAAGTACAAAATATTCTGTGTGGAGAGATCAAAAATACACAGATCGTAGTCATAGGCAAGCTAGGCCTGTTGAGGAATAGTGTGACCAGAACAGTGCAATGGCATATATAAGCTAAGGTAAGTGAGAACAAGGCAGGGCAAAGTTGATCATGGCCTTGTAGGTCATAATACATTATTTGGATATATTATAAATATTGGCAAGACATAGGAAGAATTAAAGCAGAAAATAAATTTTATCAGATTTATATTTTTAAATGCTCACTTTGAATGGCTGAAGTTTTTTGTAATAAAATATGATAACCAATTAGGGAGACATTTCAATATTCCATGAAGAGAAAATAAAAGTCATGGGATATGGCTGGATTTGTATATATCAGGCCCATGTAGTATATCAACATGTGTGCTCTGAAGAAAAAACATTGATAATATCTTTGAAAAAGCCAACATTGCCCATGGCTTTGATAACTAAACTTGCCATCCACTGATGTTTGAGTCTTTCCATCACAGTTTGGCCTAGTAGATATATTTACTATTAACAAACTAAGTATACATATAACATAAAAGTATTGAAATATTTCTTTCCAACATGATTTTTAAGACAGATGCAAATACAAAGCCAGTTCAGAAAAAGGGATAAGCTACATAATTAAGTATCAAACCAGGAAAATCTTTGTAAAATAAGAACTAAAAGTGCACGCTATTGGCAATTAACAATAGCTGTTTAATCCAGAACAAAAATTTGCAAGAAAAGTTTTTTGTTCCTTAAATATTTCAAAGAGAATTCAGACTGTCCAAGCAGCAGAGTTACTAGCACAGCCAAAGGTCGAGAAAATCTGTGTTGTGCAGCATAATACAGGCTAATAATCAGATGAAAGAAAGTATTAGTATTGAAATGTTGAAATTAACAAGTTGTTTTCTCATAAAAGGATGCTGAAAATAAAAAAAAAACGAGAAAATAAAAGTTTTTTAAAAGGTAGAATCAAGTTATTAGCTTGAGAGCTCCAGTATGATAGTTTCTGAGAACTGGTTACATAGAAATATTAAATAGATATAATTACAAAATAATATCATTGCAAAAAAAAATAAGCAGAAATCCTGGAGCTGAAAATAGAATGAATAAAATAAAAAATGAATGGAGAGAACCAATAGCCAAATTTAGCAAACAGACAAAATAATCTCTAAAAATTGAAGAAAGGCTAATTGAAAATATATATTCAGAGAGAAAAAAGAAATAAAGAAAGCTTACCAGATTCATGGGATTATACCCACAGAGCAAATAAATGGCTCACTGTTGTTCAAGAGCAAGTATAGAGATAAAGGCATAGAAAGTTTAGTTAAAGAAATAATAACAGAAAACTTTCCAGTTGTGGAAGAAGATTTTAATATAAATATCCAGGTAAAAGAAGTTCAAAGACTCCAATCAGATTCAATCCAAATAAGGCTGTTCCACAACATATTACAATAAAACTGTCAAGAATAAAAGACAAAGAGAGGGTCCTGAAACCAGCAAGGAAAAAGATGCAAATAACACAAAAAGGGAGTCCCAATATGGCTAATAGCAAAATTCTTACAAGAAACTTTACAGTCCAGGAGAGAGTGGGATAATATATTCAAAGTGCTGAAGGAAAGAAATTGTCAATGAAGAATTGTGTATCCAGCAAGGTTGTTCTGCATAAAGGAAGGAGAGATAAACATTCTTTCAGGCAAACAAAAGCTGAGGGAATTAATCACCACCAGACCTGTCTTAAAGAAATGATAAAGGTAGTTCTTCAAAATGAAAGAAAAGGACACTAGTGAGTAAAATGAAAACATCTGAAAGTATATAAATCACCGGTAAGGGTAAATACACAAATTCTAAATATTCTAATGACAGTTGGGTGAATAATAAAATGGTGGTGTGTAACCCACTTATATCATTAGTATGAAGGTTAAAAAAATAAAACTTTAAAAAATTATAACTGTAATAGTTTGTTAAAAATGTAATATAAAAAGATGTAAATTGTGACATAAATATTGAACATGTGGGGTGGGGGGAAGAGAAGGCAAAGAGTAGTTTATCTATTTTTTTCTTTCTTTGTGTGACCAAAGTTAAGTTATCAGTTTAAAATAACGTATTATAACTAAGTTTTTTGTAAGCCTTATGGCAATGACAAAGCGAACATTTACAATAGATGCACTAATAATAAAACCCAATAAATCAAAACAAGGAGTTATAGAAAATCACTTAACCACAGAGGAACACAGTAAGAGAAGAAGAAAGGATCTACAAAATCACTAGAAAACAATTAACAAAATGGCAATAATAACTCCTTAGCTATGATTAATTACCTTCAATGTACATGTACTAAATTCTACAATTAAAAGGCATAAAGTGCTCTATAAAAAAAAAAAATGACCAGGGTTGGTGGTGTATGCCTATATTCCTAGCTGCTCAGGAGGCTGAGGCAAGAGGATCTCTTGAGCCCAGGAGTTTGAAGTTTCAATAAGCCATGATTCTGCCACTGCACTGCAGCCTGGGTGACAGAGCAAAACCCTGTCTCAAGAAACAAACAACCAAAAAATAGATGAAGTGGATGAATAGATTAAACAAACAAACAAACAAAGAAACAAACAAACAAACAATACCCAACTTTATGCTGCCTACAAACAACTCACTGTACCTGTAAGGACACAGATAGACTGAAAGTGAATGGATGAAAAAGATATTCCATGCAAATGAAAACCAAGAGAGCAGGCATAGCTATACTTGTATCAGAGAGAAAAGACTTTAAGTCAAAAACAAGAAAAAGAGACAAAGAAGGGCATTATATAATGATAAAGGGGTTAATTTAGCAAGAGAATATAGCTGTTATATAGGTACTCATTATTAGAGCACCTAAATATATACAGCAAACATTGACAGATCTAAATATATAGTGCAATACAATAGTAGGGGAGTTCAACATTCCATATTCAGGAATGAACACATCATTCAGATAGAAGATCAACAAAGAAACAATAGATTTAAACATTACTCTAGGCCAAACTGACATAATAGATGTTTACAGAACATTCCCTCCAACAGATAAAATATATAGATTCTTCTCAAC
The DNA here is from genome assembly GCF_020740605.2 of Lemur catta. Lineage (NCBI taxonomy): Eukaryota > Metazoa > Chordata > Mammalia > Primates > Lemuridae > Lemur > Lemur catta. The sequence continues at coordinate 47,181,529 of NC_059128.1, read as the reverse complement.
TGTACATGGAACATCCTCCAGGATAGATCACATATTAAGCCACAAAACAAGTTATGTCAAATTTCAAAAGATCAAATTCATATCAAGTATCTTTTCTGACCACAAAGGTATTGAATTAGAAATTGATAACAAGAGAAATGTCAGAAATTTTACAAATACATGGAAATTAAACAACATGTTCCTGAACATTCAATGGGTCAATAAAGAAATAATTTCTAGATAAAAATAAAAATACATACATATAAAACCTATGGTATACAGTGAAAGCAGTTCTAAGAAAGTTTATACTAATAAATCCCTTTATCAAAAAGAAGAAAAATCTCAAATAAAAAATCTAACACTGAGCCTAAAGAAAGTAGAAAAATAACACACTAACTCCCAAATTAGTAGTATAAAATAAATAATAAAGATCAGAGCAAAAATAAATGAAATAGAGACTAAAATATAATATAAAATATCAACAAAATGAAGAGTTGGCTTTTTGAAAAGATAAAATCAATGAACCTTTAGCTAGACTCAGAAAAAAAGAGAAAAGATCCAAATAAATAAATCAGAGGTGAAAAAGAAATTAAAACTGATTCCACAGAAATATAAATAAAGATCATAATAGACTATGATGAACAACTGTATGGAAACAAATTTGAAAACCTAGAAGAAATGGATAAATCCATTAACACACACAGCCTTCCAAAATTGAATCACAAAGACACAGAACATCTGAACAAACCAATAATAAGTAACAAGACTGGATCTGTAATTAAAAGTCTTCCATCAAAAAAAATCGCAGTACCTGATGGCTTCACTGCTGAATTTTAGCCAATATTTAAGAAAGAACTAATAAAAAATCTTTTCAAACTATTCCAAAGAATTGAAAGGAGAACTCTTCCAAGCTCATTCTGCCAGGCCAGCATTACCCTGATACAAAACCAGAGGACACAATAATAGAAAAGAAACCACAAGCTAATTTTCCTGATAAACATACATGTAAAAATCCTCAACAAAATACTAGCAAATTCAACAGCACATTAAAAAGATTATTCACCGTGATCAGGTGAAATCCATTCCTGGGATGCAAGGACAGCTCAACATGTACAAATCAATAAACCTGACACACCACATTAACAGAATCAAGGACAAAAGCCATATAATCATTTTAATAGACACAGAAAAAGTATTTGATAAAATCCAACATCCCTTCATGATAAAACTCTAACTAGGCATAGAAGGAATCTAGCTCAACACAATAAAGGCCATAAATGACAGACCCACAGCTAACATCATAATGAATGGGGAAAAGTTGAAAGCGTTTCCTCTAATATCTGGAATAACACAAAGATGCCCACTTTCACTATTATTATTCAACATATTACTGGAAGTCCTACCCAGAGAAATTAGGCAAAAGAAAGAAAGAAATGGCATCTAAATTGGAAAGGAGGAAATCAAATTGTTACTGTGGGCAGATGACATAATCGTCCATATAAAATATCCTAAAGATTCCATGATAAAGCTATTATTTAATAGAACTAATAAATAAATTCAGTAATATTTCAGGATACAAAATCAACATACAAAAATCATTAGTGTTTCTATACATCAATAGCAAACTATCTGAAAAAAATCAAGAAAGCAACCACAGTTACAAAATCTACAAAAACTAAATACTTAGAAATAAATTTAATCAAGGAGATGAAATATCTCTACAATGAAAACTATGAAACATTGGTGAAATAAATTGAAGAGGACACAAATAAATGGAAAAATATCCCATGTTAATGGGTTGGAAGAATTAATGTTGTTAGAAGGTGCATGCTACCCAAAGCAGTCTACAGATTCATTGCAACTCCTACCAAAATATGAATGATATTCTTCACAGATATAGAAAAACAATTGTAAAATTTTATAGAATCACGAAAGTCCTCAAACAGCCAAAGCAATTTTGAACAAAAGCAACAAAGCTGGCATCACACTACCTGACTTCAAAATATTCTACAAAGCTATAGAAACTAAAACAGCTGTGGTACTGACATTAAAAATAGACCTATAGACCAATGGAACAGAATAGAGAACCCAGAAATAAATCCATCTACTTAGAGCCAACTGATTTTTCAAAGGGGCCAAAACACACACTAGTGATAGGACTGTATCTTCAATAAATGGTGCTGGGAAAACTGGATATCCACATGCAGAAGAACAAAGCTAGACCCCTATCTCTCATCATATACGAAAATTAACTGAAAACAGATTAAAGACTTAAATGTAAGATATAAAATGATAAAAACTACTGGAAGAAAAGAAGGGGAAATGCTTCATGACATTGGTCTGGGCACAAGAAACTAAAGCAAAAATAGACAAATGGGATTACATTGAAATAAAAAGCTTCTGCATAGCAATGGAAACAATCAACAAAGTGAAGAGGCAACCTACAAAATTGGAAAATATATTTGTAAACTATGCATCTGACAATAGATTAAGATCCAGAATATACAAAAAACTGAAACCACTCAATCGCAAAAACAAATAATCTGATTTAAAAATAGGCAAAAGATCTGAATAGACACTTTTCAAAAAGAAGATATACAAGTGGCCAATAGGTATATGAAAAAGCACAAAACATCACTTACATCAGGGAAATGGAAAACAAAACCACAATGGAATATCACTCCCATTAGAATGGCTATTATCAAAAAGACAAAAAATAACAAATAGCAGTATGGATGTACAGAAAGCGCACCCTTGTGCACTGCTGGTGGGAATATAAATTAATACAGCCATCATGGAAAAAAGTATGTATATTCTTCAAAAAATTAAAAATAGAACTACCCTATGGAATCCCACTGCTGTCTATATATCCAAAGGAAATAAAATCAATATGACAAGGAGATATCTGCACTCTCATGTTTATTGTGGTACTATTTACAATAGTCAAAATAGGGAATGAACCTAAGTTTCCATTAATATATGAATAAAGAAAATGTTATACACACACAGACATATTATTCAGCCATAAAATAATGAAATCCTGTCATTTTCAGCAATGTGGATGAACATGGAGGACATTATGTTAAGTAAAACAAGACAGACACAGAAAAGAATATTTCATGGTCTCACTGGTATTTGTAATCTAAAGAAGTTGATTTCACAGAAATAGAGAGCAGAATAGTGGTTACCAATGAATGGCTGGAGAGGGGAGGAGAGAATAGGGAGAGATTGGTCACTGGGTACAAAGTTACAGTTAAATAGGAAGAATTAAGTTTTTGTGTTCTATTGTACAGTGGGATGACTATGATTAACAATATTGTAATGTATATATCAAAATAGCTAAATGAATTTTGAATGTTCTCACAAAAAAGACAAATGGATGAAGTGATGGATGTGCTAAATACCCTAATTTGACTATTACACATGTATACATTTATTGAAACATCACGCTGTACTTCATAAATATGTACAATTATTATATGTCAATTTTCTAAAAGTTTGGGCTTATTTAAAATCTTTAAAACAAATTTCTAATTTTCTTGATATTATAAAAAATTTCCTAAGATTTGACCAAGGCCCATGTGTTCATTTCCAAGTTACCAGACCCATTTGCAGGTTACAAATAGCCATAGTTAAAAAGTGTTTAGAATTACCCGAGTATTTGTACATGTTATCATGTTTGACAATGCTAGAGGAAAATATGTTTTAATAAAATCTTAACAATGTCCATATTTTCAAAATAGACAATAGAATAATCAAATACATAATAAACAATCATTTATCTGTATGATAAAAATTTTATGTTTCTAACTAAAGAAACACTTTAGTAAAAATTGAAGAATGAGTTGTAGTAGTGCAGAATATATGGGAAAAATTTAGTCCTGCCTGCTGGCACAGAACACTTGATGCCATAGTGGCCTACGTCAAGCAAGGGTCAGATCAAAATAGTCTTCAATACTGTGTCATGGTAAACTCACTAGTGACACACGTGTAATGATGATTTTCAGAGATCAGTATTTTGGCAACTCAAAACTGCTCTATATATTTGCTAAAATAAAAAATGAATATTTTTATTTATAATATACTTGCAAAACACAAATATGATGCATGCAGATATTATTGTTTTATCATGCATTCTCCCACAGTTGATATCTAAACATTGGCAATTATATTAATCTGAAGATGATGTTAATCTTATGTCAGGCTTTAGTTTGTTATAAAAGGAAATATATTTTATGATGAAAAAATGGGATGCTGGAATATTTACAAACTCAGAATAACCTTATGTTATCAGAGTGTAGATGTGAAAGCTGTATTAATCTTTAAAATTGTGAAGTAAAGTATTTATAATATTTAAAGTTTAGTTATATATTTCCCTAGATAGGGATATACAGATTTCTCAAATATATATGCAATGTGGTCAAATTCTTGTTTTCAGTTTAGTTTATATCATTTTAAAAATTATCATTCATTGTCACAATAGTTTTGAATATTTGTTCAAATATTTTTTTTCCATTTAAAGCTTTTTATTTGTTAATTTAGGTTTGTGCTTCTTTCCAGTCATCAAAAAAGCTTTATAGCAACAGCTAACACTCCTACAAATTTCAATGTCTTCCTCAAGAATTACTCATTCTCCACCCCCAGTACAGTACACAAGAATATTTCATATTTTATGCACTCTGTAAAATTAAATCAGAATCATTAGATATTTTCACTTTTAACATAAATAAGGCTCTCTTTCTAAACTACATCATAAACAAAAATGAATAAAGGAAATTAAAGACATTTTTTTTTCTAAAACCAAAGCCAAGTAAATTTCAAACAGATTTCTTTGTTCCTTTAAAAGTTATTTACCATTGCAAATGGGGAAATCGAAATCTCTTTTTAAAAGAAATATTTTCCACAAAAAATAAATCAGTCAGCAAAATATATAATTATGTACTTTATAGTGAAACCTAGGCAAACTTATGGATAAAGAAATAAAGTTAGTATACATCAAGTTAAAAATGTTTTTAAGAGTTAGCAATTTAAATTAACTACCACATAAAAAACAAGTTGCCCTTTATATTGTAGTTCTCTGATCTTTCAGCCAAGCACATATTGGTTTTTAAAAGGCCCGATTTGGATAAAGTATCTTTTCAAACAGCTATAATATTACATGCTGTCTGAATTAGGAAAGTATTACAGCAGTGTTGGGTGGAAATATGAGACCTTAATTCCTACCTGGGTAAAGAAGGGTTCATAAATCTCAACTCCTTTATCAGATCCTTGCAGTAACACCTCCTGGCCACGTCTCCAGCTATACCGAACAGGTGGATTGGAATTGGCAACACACCGGAGGAACACTGTTCTCTCATAGTAAAATTGTTCTTTAGCTTCACCTATACTTTGATGAACAGTTACTACTGGATCATCCAAATCTAGAAGAAATAAAAACAACCCAATGATAATGTTATGAGATACATGGCTTTTAAAGTATTGTATTGAGCATATACAAGGCAAGCTAACCAAAGATGCACGTACCTAACTCACTGTATTACTTATCATTAGGCTCATTTTTTGAGCTTATTGAACTCATTGGCAAAGAAATTTCCAGTGATACAAATTAAAACAATAGTTATTTCTTAAGATCTCTATTTGTTGATATAGTACATATGATCTTGTATATTTCCAACTATGCCAATAGCTACAGAAAACAGTGATCCATGAGAGAGATCAAAACTGAAAACCTTCACATTCAAGAGTTTAGCCAAAACAATGAGCCACAGTGACAGAGAAATTAGTATAGAGCAGCCCAATTGACTCTTTTCCTTAATTTTTTACCTATTATTTATAACTATCATATTATCAAATAAAGTATTATATTTATAAATTATACTTTCTATTATAATAAAATATGATCTTACACAAAATATGATTTTCTCTTCATCTCAAATTTTATATCCTAGATTATATTTGCTAATTTGAAATGTGATAACAAGAGGCTCTATTAAACATCATTCATATTTCTATTGCTGAATATTGGAACTATGTGCCATTTTACTTGAATCCTAAAGAAAGACTATGTACTATAGGATTTAGCATTTTCTGGAAAAGGCCAATATGTAAATATCTGATCTTTGTGAGTCATATGGTCATTGTCTCAACTACTCATCTCTACCGCTGCAGTGTGAAAGCAGCCAAAGACTGTAAGTAAATGAATGAACAAAGAATGTTGCTGAGTACTAGTAAAACTTTATTTATAAATAGTCACCTCTCAGCTAGATTTGGCTAATGGGCCTTAGTTTGCCATAGTTTCCCAGTCTCAGATATGGCATATCCCAGGTCCTTTTCTTACGAGAAAAAGAAATTAAAAGGTATACTTGCCTTAAAGCAACAAGCTCCTAGTTCCCTATGCTAGTATAAACTTAGTATATACTTAAGTATGATGCAAACAATTGCTGGGTTAATTACGACCTTTACCCAGCTTTACCCCTTTTAATTTTATCACCATGAAAGGTTACTTAACCCTTGTGATCTTCAATTTCTTTGCCAGTAAAATGGGAATAATAATGGTACTATACTATTCAGACTGTTAAAGGATTAAATGAGATAGTCCATAAAGACCTGGGCATATGGTAAATTCTCAATAAAAGTTAGCTATTACTATTAATAATAATATTATAATTTTTAGAGTCTCATTTAAACTCCCATTGATTCCATGTTGTTTTCTTGCCTTTATCTCACCAATTTATAATACATTCAACTCTCATTATAAATAGGTAAAAATATCATTTGCTCATTTGTTCAGGCTTCTACTTGACAATCAGTTTTGTGAAAGTGTGGAAAGAACCAATAATATTTATGTAGACATAAGAATAGTGAAGTGTGTGAGCATCTGCCACCTTTAATATGTAAAAGACACTGTTCCTTAGAAAAAGATTCTCTTTGATATGTTAAAATAGTAAAAATCCAACAAAAGTAGTGAAGTAATAGCTACCTTATAGAACCAAAGACCAGAATTCAAAATTTCCCTATTTTAAAAAAGTTAATTTTTTTCAAATTTGAATGGCTTAACAACCCTACTTTGATTTCTAGTTTTGCAACATTCTGAAGGGTTTTTTTCTTCCAACATTAGAATGTTTTCACAGCTACCTCAAAGGCCTCTAATTTTAGTAGTGTAAATTTACAGAACAACTGCTGCTTTTTGGTAATGTTTAAAGAACTTTCATTTTCAATTCACTCTATTAGCAGTGTAGGGATATATGCTATCTGGTTTTATTATTGGCATATTTAAAGATACTAGTACATTATCAAGAAATGTTTAAAGGTTTTAAATATCTACCAAATATTCACTTATTTGGCGTTTTGCTATACATATATAATACATATATATATCTCCTACAGGAGACTAACTGAACTTAGCCTTAGTGACTCGAAAAAAGTTACTCTGATTCAACTGCAAACAATTTATTTTCTGTTTTGTTCAACACATAATTTCTTTTAGCTATAGATTCATTTTTAAAAGATATGAGCTGCATATGTTGTAAAAACAAAATTCTGAACTCAGAAAGCTTAGGAGCAAAACAGAGTTGGATGATAAAAAGTATAACAATGGCGACTGTTCTCAGGCTCCAAACAGTTAATGGTATTGTACTTTCCAACATCCATTTACTGATGTATTCCTAGCTCTTTTCTTGTTAGGTGGTGGTGTCAATAAGCTCAGTCAGGAATAGACTGAACCTTAACAATCGTTTAAACATGCTTTTCCCTGGTTTGGATAAGTTTTGCATTACAGGCCTTTTGAGATTCTAATCGTGTGATGGTGGCTTACTGAGCATTTTATTGGCTAAGTTATCTGTTTGACTCCCTCATGTTTAGGAATTTCTACTTCATAAATCTTTTTGCATCTCAGATTTAAAAACTAACATGCTAAAATAAAATTTGTTTTAGACAAGTCAAATGATGGCATGGCTAAAAAATATATGTTAAGGGAGATTATGTGTATGTATGTATATATGTATGTGTGTATGTATGTAAATATATATTATGTATACATATAATAATATATAGTTTAAGTAACTTATATACTTATGTGTCACTTAAATATATTTTAATATATATTCTATTATTATTAAATATATACCTAATATATGTATTTGTCTTAAGACAGCTTTCTGATAAAAAAGAAACTAAGACAGAGATGTATATGCAGGAATGGTTTGGGGAAATGCCTTCTAGATCAGCACATGTTGGGGAGTGAAAGAAATAGGTTTGAGCAGGGGGAGGGTTGAACTACAGAGCAGTTGCAAAGGTCTCAGTAGCTCTGGAGAAGTTCTGGAGCTGTGATGTCCCCTCAGATCTGTCCTACTCAGAGGCAAGGGGGCTAAGCCTTTACATAGCCACCCCCTGCTCCATCAACCAGTCATTCAATTTGTGTTACCCACTAGGTGGCATAACCTTAGGAGGGGCTGCTCTGGTTGGCTTAGGGCAATTTCTAGAGAGGGATTTAGCATATAGCAATCAGGTGCTGGAATAATGCATGCTTAAGTCCTGAGGAGGGGATCTGGCTGGTGCAACACAGCATTCACTCAGGTCCACTTCCTAGGTGTGATCATCTTCTACTATTGCCATTCTACATTCCTCTCACCCTTGTCTAGTATATCTTTTGATGTTGGTATCTTAACTACAATAGTAGGGTTACCAGAACATTGTCACTAGGAAATCTGAGTCCTTAATTCGCCAGACTCTTCTCAGGCCATGGCCGATGCAGTTGTCTGCTTACCACCAAAATTGGACAAATGAATACGAAGAAATGACACAGTGGATCAACTGTGTATCAAACTTATTCTTTACTGGCTCACTATGTAACAACAGTCCTACCTCTAGCAAATCAGACAAGCTAATTACTCCCACCAGGATAGTGCCCCCCCTTATCTGCTGTTTCCTGACACAGAAGCCTAAAGTAGCTGAGTAGCTGCCATGGCTTAAAGAGTAATGTGACTCCTGCTATGTCACTTACTAGAAGCTTTCTTCACTTCTGGGAACTGAGAACTCTAAACTGGCAGAGCCTAGAGTTGCGGGAAGGGAAGCATAGATTTCCCAAGTGGGTCATTGGATGAGATGGTAGCAAGTGAGGTCACTCTTTGGTTCTTGGACCCATGTATTCTACAAGTAAAAAAAGAGCACCATATGATAATGGTCATTGATTTAGGATTTAACTGCACCCTGGAGGATAGCAGTTGCTCCTCATTGGATATTATCTCTGCAAGACTCAACTGTCCTCTCAAAATGCCAGCCTGTCGCTCTATGAAGCTGGCATTTTCAGGTGATGTAGTACATAATGTAGCCAGATAATCTCATGGCAATGTGTCCACTGCAGAATCCTAGATAGGTCAACTAGGATCCTGTGTATGACAGTTCTCAAAATGTTTCAGAAGTATCCTTTCCCTAGTACATGTTATCCAAGTAAAAAGACATAGGCTCTTTATGGAAGAACAGAAGAGAATCATTACCATGGATATTTGCTGTGGTATTGCAGGGATCTTTCTGGTGATTCAGACGAGCCTTCAGTCAATGAGTTCAAGTTCTGAAAATTGTCTCAAGTTCAGAGATTGTACAAGGAGTCATGACTTTTTATTAGGTGGGCATATTCAGCTTCCTCATCATCCATCTTTGATTTATTTCAATTGTGTAGATTGTATAATACTTTGTTGGCTGTCTACTTACTTTTCCCCTAGGGATGCTGTGTTCTATTAACCATCTCCATAGCTCTCTGTGAGTCGAGAGTCCTGGATGCATTTAAACTAGCTGCTCATTAAGAAAATTGTGCCCATCTTCTTGTGACAACTAATCACCATGACCTAACCTCTATTACTCTATTATTTTGAGATTCTGTCATCCTCATTGCTATCAGAAACCCAATTTTATAAGAGCATCTCCTGCCATCAATAATTACATAAAGAGGATAGTTACTGCTGCAGCCTCTCAATTATGCTTATGTCTCAGTCATCAGCACATTTTTGTTGCTTTAGACCATGGGATGTCCCACAAGCCTTACAAAGAATAGAGTTAACGGATAACATTTTTTGACCTTACTTACTTGGTATGTTTACTTTAACATGCCCACATCTCTGAGTCTTTTGGTATTTTTTTTTCTACTGTCTGCACAGCAACCTTGGCATTTATATTAATATTTTATTTAGTGGGGACCATTGCTTTCTGTAAGTTTCCAAAAGCCACCCTAGCAGCATGTAACACTGTTTCCTGCTGTCCTTGCCAAGGTGTTAAATCTTGTATCATGGTAGAATGCTTCCCTATCAATAAACTCTGATTCTCTATCTTCACCTGACCCTTCTCTCCATCCTCAATCCTATTCAATTTTATTCTCTATTCCACTTAGTCCAACAGCACCAGGATCCAGCTCCATACTCCCCTAACTCCTGCCAGCAAATATTGTCTAGGGTCATTTGAAGCAGTTGTTTTTCTTTCTTAAAAACCAAGTATTTCCATAGCCAAGTAATATTATCTATTGACCCTATATATGGATCTGGTGTTCTGGAGTGGAGGTGGAAGCATATCCTAAGAAGGGTGTGTGTTGTCTCAAAGGGAAGAAGTTTCTGCATCATTTTTGAGTAAGATAAAAGTGACAGCCACTATCTGGGAAAAATAGGCCATTTACGTAGGCCCAGCGGTTTAGACATACATGAAGTTAAAGGTTACAGAGTTCATAAACCCAGATGTATCTCACACCCTCAAGTCAGGGTTCCACTTGTTCCCAAAGAAGGTTCAGACTCTGGCTTAGCTAAGGATGCAGACTTCCTGGAATTCTGTTTTATTAATACTTATTTAAATAAGTCCTAAGCCTTTTCATTGGCTTTTATGACTTCCTGTTACAGAGGATGAGTCTCTTTATATTTTGCTAAAGAGGTCTTATTTTCACGTTATCACCCTCAAGTGATGATTAAGTATACTCAGCCTTTCATTATTTTTTCCCCTGCATGAAAGGAGCCCAGAAAAAACTGATTCCATTGACCTTATAATTATTGCTTTCCTCTGAATTCCTCAAAAGCCTGAGATATTGAACTCATAGTGCATTGCCTTCCATTGGTATCTACCCTTGTTTACTATAGGTGAAGATTTTAACAATCGTACCACGATACCATTCAAGGGCTATTGGTGGTCCTCCTCCCTTCAGCAATGGAGTCCCCATTGCCAGTCAGGTATTTGACTAATGGGTGATCCATCTCTAAATTTCCATTTTTTTGGAGTCAACTTCCTCAGGCCACCTGGAATGAGTTCTTTGGAAATCTGATTCTTTCATGAAGACATACATTTAGAAAATTTATTGGAGTGTGCCCTCAGGATCAACTCATGTGGTGGCATACAAAAAAAAAAAAAATAGGACTAGGCAGTGGAAGAAGTTCAGCTATGATACATCACTACAAAGGTGCCAAATGATCCAGAAGAAATTCCTGAGTTGAGAAAGCCTGTCAGAGTTACCCTGCAGAGTTTTCCTACAAAGGACACTGATCAGTCACTGAATTAGGACTTTCCCTGGTGAGGCTTGACTTTAGCTTAGGTGGCTCTTTTCAGGTGAGGACAATTTCATAAGAAGGATTCATTTGAGAACCAACATCTTCCAACACTCCCAGAACTTAGAGCACTTGCTACACAGTTTTATCCAAATTTTATTCAGTTCTGCTTTGAGATTACTATTTATCAGTTTTTTCAATCTTTAAAAGATCTACATCTATATTTATTCAATAATCAATTTTCATGCTATATGGCCTTGATAATATTACAAAACCTTACTGGACTATTTTCTGTTATTGTTGATATTTTATCTAATTTCTTCTCTTTAAAACATTTTAATTTCATAGCCTAAAGTGTGTGAAATTCAAACATCTAAAAATCATATTTACTGACAAATGCAAAATGTTCTTTGAAGTAAAGAGCACATGACTTTTATTATTTATTGGGGGCTAAAATTCTTCACATTTATAAAGTAATGTGATTAATTAAATACATTATTTTTGATATACAAATATTTATTTTAAATATATTTTAATAACATAACTCATATGGTTTTCTATAAAATATATTCCTATGTGAACAGGACCCACACCTCAGTTATGTTTGAATTCCTAAAAACCAAAATAATGGACATAAATATTCAATAATAATCAAACGGATTAATATAAAGAAAGATTTATTTGTTACTAATACAGTCAATGTCAGTTTTTAACAAAGCTACCCATACCTAATAATAATCTAAAAATTTTAAATTTTTTCCTTAAGTGCAGCAGTTACTCCTTTATAACTGAAATAATTTTCTTGAAACTTTTTTTTTGGCTGATTAAATATGCCAGACACTGACAGATTAGAGTCATTTTAAGAAAATAAAAAATATGATGATGTTTGCTATTTTCCTTATCTCTAGAAAGAAGTCTCCCAAAAGAACTTAAAGCATGAAAAAATTTGACGTAGGTTTTAATGAAATGGCAAGGGGAAGGTTCCAAGGCAATCTGAAATTTTTTTTTTTTTTTTAGAAGAGTCTCACTGTGTTGCCCGGGCTAGAGTGAGTGCTGTGGCGTCAGCCTAGCTCACAGCAACCTCAAACTCCTGGGTTTAAGCAATCCTACTGCCTTAGCCTCCCGAGTAGCTGGGACTACAAGCATGCACCACCATGCCCAGCTAATTTTTTCTATATATATATTTTAGTTCAGATAATTTTTATTTCTATTGTTAGTAGAGACGGGGTCTCGCTCAGGATGGTCTCGAACTCCTGACCTCGAGTGATCCAACCGCCTCGGCCTCCCAGAGTGCTAGCATTACAGGCGTGAGCCACTGTGCCCGGCCTGAAATTTTAAATAGTTTTCCATTGTGTACCTGTAAGAATTATCTACTTGTCAGTTCTATTTTACAAATATGTTTTGAATTCCTATGCACTTTGACATATAGATGTTTAGCATACAGTTTACATATCATCAACTAATGGTGATAGAACTAATATTTACCGAGCACATATTTTGGGCCAGGTGTTTTGAAAGAAACTTCACGTATGTCAACTAATTTTATTTTTATAGAAAACTTGTCTCTTTTAATTTCCTGGAAAGTTGAGCTTCAGAAAGATTAAGTAATTTGCAGTTTATAAACAGCAGTGTTAGTATTAGAGTCAAATTTTTCCATTTGTATGTCCACTATTTTCACACGTAGTTTTACATATCATATAAACCACTCAGTTTATAAGTAGCCTACAATTAATGAGTCAAAAAACATCAGTAAGATTTAAAAAAATAGATAAATAATCCTATAGATACGTAAATCAAAGATAGATAACTGATTCTTTCTGGAAAGAATAGTAAAGCCTTCCTGAAAAGATGATGCCTGAGAGAAATCCTGAATTATGAAGCGAGTAAGCCAGGTAGAGTAGGCAGTGGCAGGTACAAAGTTCTGAGGTGTCAGAGCAAATATCATACTTCAGATATGCAGCAAAGCTAGAATAGAGTTTTGGGTGTTTGGGAACATTGATATGATATGATGTTTGAGAGGTAACAATGGGTGAAATCATTAGTAGCACCATGATAAAGAAAATCAATTTCATTATGTTTTTTTTTTTTTTCTTTTTTGATCATCCTGGCTCTTTCTGAGCCATACAGGTGGTAGGAAGAGTGGCAATGGAGATCAGTAAGAAAGTGTCTGGAACAATTGAGATGAACAGTGATGGGAGCTTTAAAATTAGGTTGTGGCAATGGGCATGGAGAGAAGACTCACATGAACTGAACAGGGCAAGTGATTACAAATAGGGCTGAGGGAAAGGTGGGAGTTAAGGAAGGCCTTGCTTTGGCAGTTGGGTACATTAACTAAAACATGAAATGTAAAAAGAGAACTTTGCCTGGCCATGGGGTGTGCAGGACAGGGGTCGTGAAAGGTAGGCGTTGATGAGTTCTGTTTGGATCATGCTGGGTGTCAGGCACAGATAGCTCCTCCAGTCACAACGTACATAAGCTTGGAGCCACAGTGAGAAGTCTGGGCTACAGACATGGATTTGAGAGTCATCAGTGTGTTGTGTGGGAGAATAGACCACTTAAGGAGTATGAAGAATGGAAAAAGGAAAGGACAAAGGAAGGGAAAAAAAAAAAAAAGGAAAACTTTGAAAAAGACTAAGGAAAAAGCAATGGGAGATGTCCTGTCAAAACAAATAAATAGCAAACAAAATAAATTTTAAAAGCACTTCCACAGCCATGGAGGGGTCAGAAAGCAAAATAAATGGTGAAAAAAGATCAAGATAAGAAAAGAATGACTGTAAATTTGGCAAGCAATAGGTCACTGATGACCTTTGCCAGAGTCGTGTCAGAGTGATGGGACTACCAGTCATTTTCCTATACTTTACAGAGTGAAAGTCAGGTAAAAACATGGAGAGATTAGAGGGTATAATCCTTTCAAGGAACTTGGCTCTGACTAAGAGTTGGGGATAGAAGACAAAATGCAATCAAAACAGTCTTGATTTGCCATTGTTTTGTTTTTCCCTACGCTGAGTGATGCACATTTAAATCCCTAGTAGAAAATAAAACATAGAGAGCTTTAAAAAAACAGTTAATGTTTGAAATTGGTATTTTAATAAATAATTGTTATTTTAGTACTATAATTTTTATTTGGATTTTTACAACTCAACATTATTTAAGTCTCCTTTATTAGTGGTATGTCCCTGTTTTTCAGGAACTTTTCATTTAAGCTCCCAGTCTTATAGACTCGAAAACTTTAAGTTATTTTTGACTTTTCCCTTTTTTTTTTTTACAAGGCATAGATTTTTTTACCTTAAAAATATCCAAAATTAGTTCTTACAGATGAAATAGCTTTGTGTTTAAGAATACCTTTTTCAAACATTGAGTGTTTTTCTAAAGCTCCCTATGTTTTATTTTCTACCAAGGATTTAAATGTACATCTCTCAGCTTAGGGAAAAACAAAACAATGGCAAATCAAGACTCTTTTGATCACATGTTGTCTTCTGCCCCCTAACTCTTCTTAGTCAGAGCCAAGTTTCTTGAAAGGATTATACCCACTAATCTCTTCATGTTTTTACCTGACTTTCACTCTGTTCACTAAATTATGGAAGCATTTGTTTAGTCTACTTTCCACTTCCATTGAGGATACTCTAGTGACATGAACATGTTAACTCACCTCCCAGCATGCACTGGTGCAATTAATCTATCTGCTTGTGATTAATCAGTTATTAACTGCAACTGAAGTCATGGGGTATAGTTACAAGTTAAAGAAGGTAAAAAATCAATTAAACTCAAAAATAATCACAGCAGAAGCATGTTTCCACAGGGGTTTATTCCATCGTTTGGTCTAATTTTTCCATCTTTAATCTTTGAATTAAACCAAATGAATCTGAAATCCCAGATGGCAAAGACATACTAAATACTGTATTGGACGTTGTCTTTCCCTCTGGGAAGTTACAGAAATCTTAAAAATACTATATGGAAGATATGTAAATGTGTTTTCTTAAGGAAAATAACTAGTCAATACATTTTGGAGGCACTAGAGCTAGTATATTATTTTTTCATTTTTTGGACAAAGATTTATGTTACTATTATAACTATAGAATGAATGCACACAACAATAGATAATGCTAACTATATACACGTGTATCAGTTGCCACAACCTGAATAAAATTAAGTTACCTTAACGCTATACAAAAAGGAAACTATAAATCATTGTTAGACTTATCAATAATTAAGAACTGAACATCAATATCAATAATTTTTAGCACTTTCTGCAGATATCAATTCAAAAGCGCTGTTTTCTTTGATAAGTCTATGGGAAATTCTGTGCAAATATTGATGACTAGAAATGGTTCATGTCTTTCCTACACAGTGATTTTTGAACAATGACCAATTTTATCTGATACCCATAATAGAAAACAGACAAAATGAATGCTTACAGGCAACTTCTCAACATGAGACATTTATAAGAGTGAAACTATTGATAGAATTTGGACTTATTCTTGTGTGAAGTTTTGCTCTTACTTATCTACTCACACAAATCACAATCTATTGCATCTTCCATAAGTTTAAAAAAATATATGTAACTACATATTGTATAGCTCTTAGTCAATACTATCCTGATGATTTTGTATATCATTTTTGGGGAAAGAGTTTTGAACCTTCAGATTGTCTGGAAAAACTATCCCCGGATTTTCCTTTTACCTCCTCCTCACCTATTTTCTATCAAACTTCTGAAAAATGAGAATAACAAGAAATATGAATTTTTAAACTATATACATATACACACATATATATGTCATATATATATTGTCATGCACTGCATAATGACCTTTTTTTTTGGTCAACAATGGACCACATATAAGACAGTAGTCCCATGTGAGTATAATACCATATTTTCACTGAACCTTTCCTTTGTTTAGATATATTTAGACACAGAACTACTTAATACTATGTTATAATTGCTTACAGTGTTCAGTACAGTACATGCTGTACAGGTTTGTGGCCTAGCAGCAATAGGCTATACCATATAGCTAGGTGCATAATAGGCTCAACACCATCTAGATTTGTGTAAGTACACTCTGTGATGTCCACACAATGACAAAATCACCTGTTATGCATTTCTCAGAATGTATCCCTTTTGTGTGTGTGTGCATGTGTGTGTGTGTAAGGGCTTATACATTTTTTTATAAAATTTAAATAACACTTTTTTAAGTGTTGCTTTTCTCTTACAAAACACCTTATGGAAATCCCTCTAAGATACAGATATAATCACCTCCCCCTTTTTAAAAATTGTTGTACAATATCCCAGGTCATGAATGTAAAATGAATGTATTATAATTTATTCAATCATTCCTACATTATGGGCATTGAATTTATTTCTGTATTTTCTTTGCCTCTGCATAAAATGCTACATTAATTGTTTCTGAACATGTACCTTCAAACTGGTGGCTTTATTTTAAAAGGAGAAATCTTATAAGTGGGAAGCTGGCTTGTAAGCAGTTATAAATGATTTTGCCTGATTCCTTTCCATAAGGAATGTACAATTCACCCCAAGCCTATGAGTATTGTTCTTCCTACATCTCAGCTATGGCAAGTTATTTATTTATTTTTGCTTTTTAAAATTTTTACTCACTCTGATTGTATAAGGTAACAGTTCATTTTACTTTAGATTACACTTCCTTGACTACTAGTAAACTTGAGTGTCTTTCCATTTGAGAAATGAATTTCTAGACTTTTGTTTTAATGTCTATTCACATCCTTTGTCTATTTTCTCTTGCATTAGTTGTATTTTTATTTAAATTTTTAAAAAATATCTTTGCACATTATAGATTATAATCTTTTGATTATTATTTTTCTATTAATTTTGTTTAATAATTTTTTTCATAGACAAAATAACTTAATTTTATATAATAAAATATACTTGTGCTCAAAGTTTTGATTTCTTCAACTTTATAAGCAGGTCTGTCTACTATTTTAATTCATCCTTATAAACTTCTGAAAGATGTAATAATAACTATCACATATATAAAACTTATGTTATCAGTCCAAAAATATATTTCTAAGTATCTAATTTCTTATTTTTTCTATTTCCTCAAATACAACTTGCATTGTCCTGTTAACAATTGGCTATCACTTCCATAATACAAGCATTAGCATCTTCTTAGGCAAGATATCCTTAGTAGCACTGTGTTATAATAATATCTCTTTAGAACAGACCTCAAGAGCGACACAACCAAGAGGAAACTTTATCTCCAGCTCTAGACTACAAAGCTTGAAGGAATAAGACTTGTAAAAAATGATTATTTAAATAAAAAACAAAAACAATATAAAAAATATGAACCACCATAACAAAAACCTCACCTGAGGTTAAAAGCATGTTTTACACGTGACTCCAAGACTAGCCAGCCTGATGTTACTAATAACTAACTTGGTATCTCCTGCTGATTACCAAATGCCTCCTATTCTAATTGTTAATTTAAAAATGAATCAACAGGGCTCCACACAGGCAGATAAGACAATTTGTGTCAGCTAGAATATATCAGGCAATCCAGCCAAGCATCCAGCACACAGGATTTGGCTCTCAGCTGCCATCTCCTAATGGACTAGGCTTAGCTCACAGAAAATTAGCGAAAATTAGTCATACTCTCAAAAGTACATTCTCACCAATCACCACTGGTGTGCCTTAATTGTGAGAATCCACTCACTATTTTTTAATAATGCCTGTAGGTGTATCTTTCCAAATGCACATGTGGCCATCTTTCGTCTTCTTTTTTTTTTTTTTTTTTAATACTGCAGACTGCTTCTGAAGTTGATACCTATTTTAAACAAGTAACTGGATGAAATTAATTCTCATTAAAGTTGAAGAAGAATTAGTTTGACTTAATGGTTACAAAGAGAAGTAAGTAATCTCAGAGATCTTTGCTCGGCTCTTTATTAATATTGTAATTTCAGGCAAGTTACTTAACCTCTCTCTGTACCAATGTCTTCTTATAAAAGCTCTGCTGTGGGAAGCACCTCAGTTAATTGTGAAAAGCAGAGAGCACTTTCTGACTGAGTGCAGAGGGAGAAAAGCAATGGAGGTTGACCAGGAAGAGAAAAATCAGTAGCACGGGGCATTCTTCTCACAAGAGACAAAGTAACAGAGGCCCAAAGTGAGGGACTTCCAAGCTACAGAGGTTGCTCTGATTGTTATTTTTCTCTGAGATATCAGATTAGAGGGGCTAAAGCATATTCCACCTGAACATGTAAACACATAAAGGAGTTACTGGAAATACTTGTTAAGTAGGAAATCCAAATCTTATTCTGCGATTGACCTCCCCAAATGAGCGGTATATATGAACAAAATGAGATTTTACTCTAAATGAAATTATTGTCTTTATCATCAGAATCAGGTAAAACCTGAGAATCTTGGTAGACCAGCTTTTGAATAATGGCTGACTACTTCCTCTATCCCAAGCATATAACTTAACTGCATTTTCATCACACTTACATCTATTTTATTGCACATTCCAATTACATAAAATGCATAGCTCCACTGCATTTAGCCAAATATTCATTGTTTGTGAATACATATCTCTACTGTTTCTTCATATTCAACTCACTATTGTCAATATATTAGACATCCACAGAAGACCTACATATCTGTAACCGGCCTGGCCGCTACGGAATTAGGTCTACATCTCTCTTTTTTTTTTTTATTTCAGCTCATCATGGGGGTACATAAGTTCAGGTCTTATACATTGTCCATGTCCCACCCATCCCCCCAAGTCAGAGTCCCAAGCGCGTCCTTTCTCATTCTCCAGACAGTGCACCTGGCACTCATCATGTAGTCATACCTCCATCCCCCCCCCCCACCTCCCCGGGTCTGCATCTTCAAGCATGACCATTCCCCAGAGGGTGCGCAACGCACTCATCATCTACATCTCTTTAATTGACAACAGCCTCCCCTTTTCTGTCATGAGTTTGCTTTTCACTATTATGGAATTTCTAAGAATTAAAAACAAACAAAAATAAAACAAAACCTAATACTAACCTCTTGCTACTTAAACGAGAGATATATAGGAATGTCAATCAAAATGATGGAAATTTCAGTAAGAATACCCTAAATGTCACAGAGCTATGATCAAATTGGAATGACCTCATGATATAAATGCCCTGCTTCATGCCGTTCTCTTCTTATTAATGTTATCTGCTGTGTGACTGTCTATGCATCCAGCGCTCACACTTCTCAAAAGAAGAAAGAAAAGGAAGTCAGGACTGGTTTTCTGCTGTTGAGGAGGCTAATAGAATATGAGGATTGTGACCACAAGAACCCAAATAATTGATTTTGGTCATATTTATAGTTTCTGTAGAACTAGAGCCTCTCAATCAAAATGATCAATGGCCACTTACTCATGAGTTAGTCAAAATATGCTAGATTTCCTCCATACTAGTGTATAAATAAATTCCTAGCAAGGAATACATAATAAGCTACTGGCACAACTTCAGGCAACAAAAAAAATCTGAAATTTCATAGTTTCATTTTTAACATTGAGTGAGGTCGTAAGCAGGCACAGAAGATAAGGTCTTAACTTACAAAAAAAAAAGAGGGTTATTTTTGTCATATTCTCAATAATATAATCTATTGCTTTTCTTTTGCTTGAGTTCTTTCCCCAAAATACCTGTCTTTGTATCGGACAATTGATGAAAAATTATGTTAAAATTATTGCTAAAAAGGGTTTTAAAGCAAATATCATAGTACATAGTTCAGAATATAATGAAACCAAATGGCCTGTACTCAGTTCTAGAAAAGGAGATAAGCTGAACAAACGTGTGTTAAGTTTTATAGTCTGATATTAACCAGTTCATTTTAAGGAACTGCCTCAAACTCAAATTAATTCACCTTAAAGTTATATTTATATATTAAATTTAACAAGCTAGAATTTCACAGCAAAGTAATAAAGTGATAATAAAGATAATGAGAAATTCTGCCTTCAAGACACTGATTCACTGAAGGAATTTCCCTTTGAGAACTGATTCACCCATAGTATTTCAATCTGTTAATCCTTACCAGCATTTAGACCAGATACTTATGGATATAAGTAAAATAACACGAGACTTTAAAAATACTCTTTTACTGTATAACTATTTATGAAATTAAGGGGTCTCATTTTGGCTCATTCAGAAGAATATACATAGAAATTTAATGAACTAATTAATTTTATTTAGTTAGTTGGTCTTTCCTGGGCATTAAGGAGCTCCATTTGAATCTGCCAAAAAATCCTCTACCAAATGTGCAGGGTAGGGTGATAGGAAACAACTTTAAAGCTACTTTGCTTTATTTATAATACATACATAGTTCCAAATAAACTTGCTGAGCATACTGAAACTCATCTTATTTATGAGTTCAACACTATGACCAAAAATAATATTTGACAACAGCTAGTTTCCTTTCAGAATAGTTTCTCTCATTCTTTGCTCTTAAAATAGTCACAGCTATTTATATAATTAAAATAAAATTGCCCCTACACTTTTTAAAAATGTAGTGTGTCACCTTCACTTACCTATAGATGCTAACACAATATTCATATTAATTAGTAACCAGTAATTTTTGCTTAATATTACCAAATGTTAACAAGGAAATAAATAAACTATTTCTTCAATATGTACAAAAAGTTTTTTAATGGCACCTGAACTCGAATATTAGTGTAGCACAATTCACAATTGCAAAGATGTGGAATCAACTCAAGTGTCCATCAATTCATGAGTGAATTAACAAATATGGTATATGTATACCATGGAATACTACTCAGCCACGAAGAAGGATGACTTAATACATTTTGCAATAGTTTGAATGGAACTGGAGGCCATTTTCCTAAGTATCTAAAGAATGGAAAACACCACATGTACTTACTATTAAGTTGGAATTAACTGATAAGCACAAATGTGCATAGAGGGAAGTAAAACTTAATGGAAATCAAGCAGGGGGAAGAGGGGGAGAAGGGGATGGACGAAAACCTACCTAAAGAGTACAATGAACACTATCTGGGTGATGGGCACTCTTAGAATCATAATCATCATAATCATGGGCACACTTATAGTCAAGAATTATAAAAGTGGTCCATGTAACCAAAAATATTTGTACACTTGTAATACTTTGATATTTGAAAAAAACGTTTCTGACAAGTCTATATGAGAAGCACATCTCAATAGACTAGTTTCAAAACAAATTTTGGTTCTGTTGATTTTTATTCTCCTAGATAAAAGGTGATGAACTTAAGGGAGAATAGCTTAAACAGTTAACACCATGAAAAAAGAATATGATTTTTTAACTGTTATGGACTTAAAAATGTTTTGCTTTGTGGTTCATTGAGTATCTTCACATATATTTAAGTTGAAATATTAAAATATAGGCTGTCTGACACATTACATATTGGCTTAATACATGTAGCTTAATTCAAATACATATATGAAAATGTAAAGTCATATATTTATAAGCTATTGGCTCACAGTCCCTTGTCTAAGGCAATTTAAAAAGTCATATTTTTTTTAGATAATTGCTCATTTTATGAGAAATGTTGTGTTTTTTATACCCTAGAAAGCCATAATCTTAGAAGAAATTGTGGGAAAATTCTAGAGTTTCTAAATATGGAATGTACAATGAGAGAACTCTAAGTGTATAGAATGTAGATTCTTCTACTTTATTAATACCAAGGCTCAAAGCATGATGAATATGTTATAAATCTTTTTAATTTCATACATTAGAAAAAGAAATAAAAATAATAAAAGATATCAAATAACAACACATTGATTTCTTTAAAAGAATTGAGGAACTCCTTGGGTTTAACTAGAAGAAAAATTAATCAGTTATTCTGTTCTCAACCTGAGGCAAGGCAATTTATATGAAAAGTATAAGTACTTTTCTAGAATTCTCTTCCATTATTCATTATTGACAAATGATACCAATTAATGTAGGTGATTTTTTCTTGTTCAAAGGGAGATGAGTTCTTTAATGACATTATCTATTTCTGACAGATACTGCTAATCACTTCAGAATCTATTCTACTGCAGAAATCTTAAGGTCAAATTATGATATATATGTATATATTTTTAAAACCTGTTTTACTAATTTTGCACCCGTGAATTGTTTAGGAATAAAGGTTAATAGAAATGTTTAATAGATTAACTACAAATATACATACTAATGTTTCACCATAATCAGTTCTGCTCCATGGCTTAGTGTCACAAAGAAGATTCCCCTTGGAGTGCATCCCAGGAATATATTGCTTAAGAAACTCACATTGAGGATGGTGGGTATTGTAGACTCCATGACCAAAAAACATAGTCCAGTACAGCTCCATTTTGATTGGAAGAATTTTTTTATAAAAGGAATCAAGCAGTATTAAAATTCATTAGGAAAATGCCATGAAATTTTAACATAACTGACATAGTGCTGTCATTTTCAGCTTTAAAATAGGAAATGCACATTTGCCAACTCATTGAATTTCCAGGCTTCTCTAGAGCTATTATTTCCTTTCATACCTGGTGAGCACTGAAAGCATCTCTACTTGACCAAGAGCCACCAGACTGACATCAACCATTTTTCACTATTCATAATAGATATTTAACCCTGGGAGTATGCCAGTAAACCTTTGACTATATTGTCAATTTTTTTCTAACTTTGGAATCTTGGAGATATAAAATAATTTTTACTCGGTCTGTTATCTAAGAAACTTTGCAAAATGCTTTGTTCAGTTAATTCACTTATTGTACAAAAGTGTTTTCATATCTACTATTTGTGTACTAGGCATTGAACTAGTCATAGAAATATAAAAGTAACTGAGAAAATTTCTACTCTGGAAGAGCTCATGATTCAGTGAAGCAGAAAAAAAATCAGAAAAATAATCCATTATCATCTTATATGGGAGGTGCCAGGAGAACTATCAGAGACTGTTATATCATAGATATGTGATTAACTACACAACATATCCAAATGTATCCAGGGACCAGACAGAAATAGCAACAAATTCTGACTGAAGAAAGAATGCAGAGAAGGGCACTTGAGCTGAGTTTACAAGTGAGTAGAGGCTAACCTAGTGCAGGCAGAGGAAACAACAAATACTTGGAAGTATAAAAGAACAGGGTATACTGAGGAAACTGCAAGGAATTCAAAACTGTTAAGAGTAACATATAGGAGAATTGGTCTTAAAAGCTATGAAGATTGACCAGGGACTTTTGGTCCATGATGAGAACAGGTCTA
This sequence comes from Lemur catta, assembly GCF_020740605.2. NCBI lineage: Eukaryota > Metazoa > Chordata > Mammalia > Primates > Lemuridae > Lemur > Lemur catta. Next base: position 47,157,820 of record NC_059128.1, on the reverse strand, counting down.
TATATAGAATGTAAATTTGCTTGGTAAACAATTTTAATTGAGAGCCCACTGTGCCCAGCCCTTTGCTAGACCACATAGAAACAACTGTGAGCAAAGCATAGTGACCGTCCTTGTGGGGAAGATGGCTAATAAACAAATAATTACAAGTAAGTAATACTAACAAGTGTACAATGTTATATGGGAAACTAAATCAACAGAAGCCATAAGGTTTTAACATCTAATAATGACCTAATATCTCATTTATGCTTTCTTCCTTTGATGGAAAGATTACTTGAAATTTTTACTATTTTTCTTCTATTTACATCTATCTGTACTACAAAGTTGTTTTTACAGTAACTTAGTAATATTCAAGGCCAAATACCTTCATTTTGTTTTCATAACATTTTATTTCTTAAAAATATATCTATTTATTTTTCCAAATAAACTATTGTATATTTGTGAAGAACTGACATCTTCATCCTATTCAGACTCCTAAACCAAGTTTATAATACATATCTATATTAATTCAAGTCCCATTGACATATCATAAATGTTTGGAGTTTTCTTCATAAAATCACATTTTTATTATATATTCTAATAGGCTACTGTGATATAAGATATTTAATTACATGTATAACAATTATATATATATCACATAAAAGCATTAAAACATAGCATATATAATAATTTCTGTATGTATAGACAGGCAGGTGAATAATTTTAAACTAACAATTATGAAAAACATTTGAATTAACAAACTTGAATATTTCTTAGGATCAAAATATGCTATTAGAGTAGTTACACACAAATTTATGATATTGAATTATTCTATTTTTATTCTATCCTAACCAGATCACCTTTTTTAAGAACCTAATTTGAATATTTCCTTGATTTCACAATATCTTCTTATTGACTGTTTTGGGATTGTTAGACATGTTTTATCAGTTATATGAATACATTTTAATGTGTTCTAAAGAACTAGTCCTCTTTATTCATGATCTGATTCTTATTCTATTTAATCATTTATTTCACTTAGCTTTTTACTTAATCATAAATACATTAATATAATCTGGACTTGTAATTTTTATAAACAGAAGTTTACTACTTCTCACTTCAGATTCATAGATAACAATCCATTTTAGTTGAGACTTAATTTTCTCTTTCCAATGATTTAATTTTTTCCTATTAAATAAGTGAAATTCACTTCCCTTTGCCTTCCTTTTTCTCTTCTATTTCTATTTTCACACTTTGTTTTGCAAATCACATTATATCTCCATTTTTTTCAAACCATTTTCTCAAACCATTGTATATCATGAACTAGTGTGGGTGAAATAAAATTTAGAACTAAGTTTCAGACCCAATGTTTCTATTAAATAACTTTGTGACATTGGAAAAAGTGTTTAGCCTGAATTTTAATTTCATTCATGTTTATATTAAGAAGTTGAAACTAAATGTTTTCTAAGTTTCCTTATATAAGCCTCTAATTGTCTGCATTTCTTTCTTGGTGAACTAATCAAATAGTCACTTTTCTTTCAGTATTCATTCATAACTTAATATTAATAGTTTAACACCTTAATCTATGCCAGGAATTGTTCCAAGTATGTGTAGGAGTAGGCACCCTTCTTAATATTTTGATTCTTCTGTTCATCTGTATTTATCCTGATACCAGGATAATTTTTATCTCTTTACATGGGGGTGTCTTAAGGAATACATTTTTTCCTTATAATTAATTTTTTATTGAGGCAGTTTTAATTCTACAACATATTCGAATTTTCAACTCATTTTAATACTGTAACTGTTAAGCACTGAATTATGTCCCCTCATCTTCAAATTCATATCTGGAAACTCTAAGCCCCAATGTGATTTTATTTGAAAACAGGGTGTTTAGGGAGGTAGTTAAGATTAAATAAGGTTGTAAGGATGGGGCCATCATCCAATAGGACTGGTGTTTTTATAAGAGGAGGAAGAGACACGAGGAGTGTGTGCATATAGTAGAAGGGCAAGGGAGGACACAGAGAGAAATCAGCTATCTGCAAGCCAGGGGAAGGGGTTAACTAGAAACCAAACCTGCAGGAACCTTGATCTTGGACTTCCAACCTCCAGAACTGTGAGTTAACAAATTTCTATTATTTAAGTCACCCAGTCTGTGGGATTGTTATGGCAGCCTGAGCAGACTAAGAGAGTAACCAAAGATGCACACTTTAATGTAAAATTGAGAGAATGTTCTTAATCATAGCTGATGTTTCCAATTAGTTGAAAATGACATCAACACATTTCAAAAACCCCAACTCATACAGATTTACATGTTCTTCTTACCTAATGAAATTCACATAAAAATATGTACTTCTCAAATAAATAAAATTGCTTTTTTGGACATTTTACTGAACTCTCCTTATTCTGTTTGACATTTAATGCGGGTGGGTGTTCTTCAGGTATGTCATCACTCTTTATAGTACCTCAATTCAATTTAATTTACTTCATGACTTTAATTTTACTCTAAATGCTGTCATATCTCCTAAACTGAAATCCAATTCAACAAAATACTTGCCCTACACATACATTTGGTTTTTCTCTGAACATTTATATCTATACATGTGCAAAATTGGACTCATTATGTTCTCGCACACATGGGTTCATCCTTCTGTGTTTATCATTTGAGGGAATAGTATCATCATCTATCTAATTTGCTATGTTAGAGACATTTTCATCATCCTTGATTCTTTCCTCTTCAACTGCTGAATCTAATATATTTCTAAGCCCAGTGCAGTGTACCCCCTAAGTATCTGTCCAATTGCATCAGTCTCTACTGCATCTACCACAAGTCAGGCACACATCATCTCTCACTTATGTTACAAGTATTTCTTCCTCCAGTTTCATTCCACATGCCCCTTCATCCATTCTTCACAATAGAACAAGAGATAGCTTTATATATTCCAATTTGGACACTTCATTAGCTCCCTACTGCCACAAAATAATCCACATGTTTTAATGAGGATTATAAGGTGGTTAATGATCTGCCCTAGTTTACCTCTTTCTCCTAGTCTAATTCTTACTACTCTTTTTATGTGTGCTTGTTATGTTCAAATGATTGTAGTGTCTTAAATGAACAATAGAAATAATGTTAGCAAACATCATCATCGTAACATATTAATCTATTAATCACTTAGTTTGGGCTAGAAACTGCACAAGAACACATGTGTACATAAGCATTCCAAATCTCCAGCACAAAATTTTGCAAGAGATGACATTATTAGACTTTAAACAAATCCTTGAAATAAAATGAGTTCTAAAAAAATAGTCCACATCAGAACTCAAATCCTGGTCCTCTTGACACCAAAATGTATAAGGCTATGCTGACTCCCACATATTTCCTTGACTCTGTACCTTATATACCTTCATCTACCTACAAATCTCTATCCCCTTTTATGCATCCCTAACTCTTATTTAGTTCTTAAGATTTCAACTTAGACATCAATTTAATGAAAAAAGCCTTCCATAATAATTCCCCCTCCCAACAAATAATTAAATCTTGCCCTTATGTGATTTGGGGCATATTCTATATTTATTATACACTTATTATATGTGTGTGTATGTGTGTGTGTATGTGTGTGTGTGTGGTGTAAATAAATTTTAACTTATATATGTGTATATGTGTGTATATGCATATGTGTGTATATATGAATGTGGAACAGAAACATTAATTTATAAGTTTCAGAATCATTTACTGTTGAAACTTCACCCTGATTTAACATTGTTTATCTTGATTTAAATTCTTCTGCCTCAATATTCCTTAATTAAAATGTATTAATGGTCAATATTTCCTTGAAAGCTAGTCAAGAAGTCTTTATTCATGCATAATTGCTTTGTAGATAATAGGAGGGAAAAACAATCAACCAGCTGCAAATGAGACCTCTATTGGGATAATTTAGAACATATTTTTGTCCATGCAGTTAATTAGAAATCAACCCATATAATGAAAAATTTTATAAATTGATACTGATACAAATTTGTGTTACTTTTTTAAATAGCCACGTGCTCCAGATGAACTTCTAAATTCATCCTTTCTCTCTCTGCCCCCACAGTTGTTGAAATATTTCATAACATATAAGACTAGCAAAATCTTGCATTTTTCAAAGAAAGTTTTGCTACTTAATGTCAATATGGGTTATGTAGGATAAATATTCTATAACAGCATCCTCGCCCTTCTTAAAAAATACCATTAATTAGACAATACTTAAGGTAAAATAATGTTTTATGAAAATTAACACATGATATTCATTCTTTAATTTTCAGTAGTAACATTTTATAAAAAATTTAAATTACATTAATGTATGTGTAGCACACAGAAGACTGAGATGAATAGTTAAAGATACCTAACACATATCTATTATGAAAAGGACAGAGACACTGATTACTGTTTAACTTAGTTAGAAGGTTGAATATGTGTGCTAAAATTTAAGTTTAGCTATTAAAATGTAAAAATAGAATGTGTAAATTTAAAATCCTTTAAAAGAATAAGTAAAACTAGAATAATCAAATAAAATATATGAAGAGACAGAATGAAGCAAAGAAACCACATAAAATAAAAATTAATGAATATGTGAGAAATATGTCAAATATATGTTAATCATAATAATGCAATTTTACAATAACAGACAAGAGTTTGCTTTTCAAAAAATCTGATGACCTACTTTTTACAGGATACATACATAAAACATAACATTAATATTAATATAATGCTATAAAGCTTTCGAATAAAAAGAAATGAATAGGGAATGGTAAATATCAACCAGAATAATATTATGTCAGTACTATTAATAAAGAAAAAATAAGGCAAAAGCATTAATAGTGATAAAGTGTATCATTACTTTACAATACAAAATAATTTTTCAGAAACACAATGAAGATTTATATGCCAGGTGGTATTCTTTAATCACTTTACATGTATCATCTTAATTAATGCTAAAATCACCCCTAGGCTTTAGGTACTATTAATATTCACATTTTTTAGGTAATTAAGCTAAAGGACAGAAAGGCTAAATAATTTGCCTATGATTCCACACTATTATGTGATGGCAGTATATATGCTATATAGTTATACATATATGCACACCATCAAATTTGACTTAAAAAGGAAATAGAAAACATGAATAGACTTACAACTCTTAGTGAAAATAAATAAGAGTCAAAACCCTAATAAAATACTTAAGGTAAAGACAGTTTACAGAGTATGTTTATAAAATCACCTACTAAAGAGAAAACTTACATATGTAACAAAACACCTGAAAGAACAGAAAAGATGGACAGTCCCTCACCACCAATCTGTTTCAGGTGGCTGGTACAATCTTAACAGTAAAACTCATTAACAACACAGGAAAAAAACATTTTAGTTAATCTCATGTATAAGAGTATACATCTTATTTATTAAGTATGAAATGTTCGATTTCCTGAAGTACTAAGTTTGACAGTTGATATCACTGACATTTCACTTTGACACTTCTTGTTTTATTTTTACTGTGAAGGTACATCTTCAGAGTTTCAAATTCGCAGTTCGGCTTATAACTGTCTTTCAAAACTTTTTTTAGAGTAGTTTTCATGAAACCAGGGATAAGTCAAAAATACATGTTATTTTCGAATATGAGTTCTGTCATGGAACCAATGCAGCACAAACAGCTTGAAATATCAAGGAGATGTTTGGGAAGTATGTGGTTAATGAAGGCACAGCACGTCGATGGTTTGAGGAGTTCCATTCTGATGATTTTAATCTTGAAAACGAGCCACATGGGCTACTTGAGACCAAGATGGATAATAATGAGCTGAAAGCTGTAGTGGAAGCGAGTCCATGTCAACTTATGCACGAAATAGCAGCAAGGTTTGACCTTACTATTCCAACAATGTTGCACCATTTGAAACAAATAGGCAAGATAAAGAAGCTGGGTAGATGGGTTCCACATGAATTAAACAAGCATCAGAAGAGAAATTGTCTCAAAGCTTTCCTTTCTTTGCTGTCAGGACATAATGGTGGACCAATTCTACTCCGTATTGTTACGTGTGATGAAAAATGGATTCTTTTTGACAATTGCAAGCATTTGGCATGATGGTTGGATAAAGAAGTGTGAACACACAGTCCAAGACCGAATATTCATCAAAAAAGCCAATGGTGTCTGTTTGGTGGTCTAGCCCTGGTATTATCCACTACAGCTTCATGAAACCTGGTCCATCGATTACAGTGGATGTCTACTGCAACTAATTGAACAAAATGATGAGGATGCTTGCAATTAAGTGGCCGAGATTGGTCAACAGAGACAGGCCACTCCTCTTGCAAGACAACACTCCACCACATCACACAAAAAATGTTGGTCAAACCACAGAGGCTGGACTTGGAAACTCTCTGTCATCCACCGTATTCACCAGACCTTGTACCAACTGACTACCCCTTCTTCCAGGCTTTGGGCCACTTCTTGCAAGGAAAAATTTTCAATTCTCAACAAGCTTTTAAAAATGCTTTTCACAATTTCATCACCACTTGCTTTCTAGGCTTTTTCACTGCTGGCATAAATAAGCTACCATTAAGATAGCAAAACCGTGTCAATAGTTTAGATGCATACTTTGATTAACTGTACTGCTTCTTGTTTGAGATATAATATACTGCATTTTTCATTTGAAGTCAGACATTTCATACTTAATGCCCTAATCTAAACATATTCAAAAATCTTAAAAAGATATTAGCAAGCAAAGCCCAATAATAAAAACACCATTCCTAATTGTATCTACCACAGCAAAATAGGTGAGATTTGATGTTTGGAAATTGAGTACTATAATTAGTAGCATTAAGGTAAAAGGGAAAACAACACAAAAATACAGATTACATGTCAACGGAGATAGAAAATAGCATGCAATAAAATTCAATATCTATAATTATGAAGAAAAAAACCTTTCCAAAATATGAATATAAGATAACTTTCTTACAGTGATTGAAGGTATCTATCATCAAAAACATACAGCTAGAATCACACTGAATGGAGAAACCAAAAGCTTTCAAACAATATTTTGCTACACTTTTTAAACAATTAAATATCACAAGAAAAGTATATATGAGGTACAGTCACTGGAAAGGAAGAAACTAATCTAATCCATCATTTTCATATTATCTGATAAGAAAATAAAAATTATCTATGGAATTATCTATAGAAATATATTTTAGAAATAATAAATTTCATTAAACTTACTATATATAAATTTAATATATATAAATAAGTAACATGTTCATATCACCAATACTCAGAAGAAAAATATGTCATTCATGAAAACATCAGAATCCATAAGAAATTCAAGGATAAACTAAACAATATAAATTCAATACTGTTAAGGAGAAAATCAGAATATCTTATTGAAGGTCTTGAAGAAAATCCTGAATAACTGAAAAAAGTTTTCTATGGTTATGGATAAAAATTTTCTCTATTGTAAAGAAGAAACTCCTGTCCCATATCAATTTATTAATGTAATGCAATGCCTAAAAGATTATTTTATGAAATTTGGGTTATTAATTCTAAGATTCATACTGAAGAATAAATGGTCAAAAATGATAAGAGAATCTTGAAGAAAGAGAAGGACTTGCCCTATTAAATATCAAATTTCTCATAAAGCTATAATAATAATAATAAATAATTATTGATTGCCTACTATCTGCCAAGTTCTATTCTACTTTATGTGTATTATTTTTATCCTCAGAACATATCAAGTTGTTATCATTATTATTTTGTCAATAAAGATGCTGAAACAAAGAAACCTTACATAAATTATCCATGATCATCTAGCTTATAGATGGAGCCATGGTTCTAATTCAGGAAATCTAACAGCCTGTGCTCTTAACCACTGCTTTAAGATACGTGATATCAGGTTAGGAACAGACAAAGCAAGCAATGGAATAGAAGAGGGAGCCTTAAATCAGAAATACCACATACAGAGAAACTTGGTTTCTGAGAAAGTTGACATTTCAAATTAGCAGAAAAATAGTTGACCATTCAATAAATTTTCCATTTAAGAGAAAATTAATAAAATTAATAAAATAAAATAAATTTTGTGTCAGGGTAGGGTTAACTTACAGCTCTGTGTTCATCTACAGAGATTCCTAGAAGTCTGGTACTGACCCTTGCCTAGGATGAAGTTAGCTAGTGATTTATAATATACCATTTAAAGTTGAAACTACCCTCTAAGCACAATATATTAACTTGCCTACATTATTTAGGGTTATATAGAGTGATAGTTTGCCTCTGGTTTAACTGATCACACAGCTTCACTAAGATACCATGCACATATCTTGTTTGGTTCATAATCTGAAGAAAAGCATGTATTGTGCAACCAAGGAAGGATCATGACGGCTGCACCTGAATGTTTACCAATCTCTCCATGTTTGCCTGTGCTTTTTTCCCCCTTTATTGTATCATATACTTTACTCTAATTAAAGCTTTACATAAATATGCACTGTGGAAATTGTTACTCCTTTAAATTATTTAGTACTAGGTAATCACTGCAAATTCCTACCTGACTTCATACAAAATATAGATTCTTAATATTAAAGTATGAAATATAAAAATCAAAGTTTTAAAGCCTCTAGAATAATACAGGATAACATTTTATTATCTCAGTTGAGAAAAATATATTCTAAGCACAAAATTGACAAACTATATAAAAAGATAAGATTTACTGTATAAAATTTTTTAAATCTGTAAATTGGAAGACAAAAATAAAATCCACAGACTAAGAAAAGATACTTGCAATACATAAAAAATTATTAATTTCAAAAGAATAATAGGTATTTCTTAGAAAAAGAAGGCCTGAATGATAACAAATATGAAATAAAGGTATTTGTCCTTACTAGTAATTAAAATATCAAATAAAAATCATAATATACAATTTTAGATCCTTTTCATTACATATCATTTTGGGTCTTTTTAATTGGAAAAAATTAGAAGGTCTCACAAAACCAAATGTTGACAATGACATGGTGAACAAAAGTCTGATACACTTCTCATTGAAGTAAAATTTGACAAAACCACTTTAAAGAGTATTTGGCAATATTGAGTAAAATTGAAGATGTACTGCGAGACCAAGTAATCTCACTTCTATATATAGAGCATTAAGAAATTACTATAAATGTGCACAAGGAGTCATTTACATGTATATTCGATTATTTCCTTGGAGAAAATTAGAGAGAAGTTTTAGTACCACTATTCATTCAGTAGAGTATTATACTGCAGTTTTAATGAATGAACTAAAACTGCATGTATTAACTTGAATAACTCTAAAAATATGTGGAATAAGAAAGTAAAGTTGTAAATTAAAAATGAGATATACTCAAAAAGAAAAGAAAATAAAGTTGCAAAAGTATACATGTAGTTTCATAATATTTCTGTAAATAATAAAATACAAAAATATCATACATGATTTTTGGATACAAAAACATGTAACAAATACATCAAGACATGGATAAAAAGGACAAAATGTTTTTCATTGACAGTCTATCAAACACTGTGTTGTACACTGAAATAAGTTTTGATAAAGTTGTTTAGTATAATCATAGTTATTAATTAGAAATTTAATTCTAATATTACATATTATAGATACATAGATATAGTTATTAGATATCCTCTATGACTATAGCAAGGATTATTACAGGAACATTACTATTTTCATTGAAAGCAATAAATTATTTTCAAATAATTAGAAATCCACATATGCTTGACTTCTAATAATAAAATCTAACATTTACAGGATACTTAATATAGGCTAATTACTTTTCTACATGCTTTGTAAAAATCAACTCACTTAATATTCAGAGAATTTCTATGAGGTATATGAGGATTACAAGTGAGGAAACAGAACTGGAGAGTTTAGGAAATTGTTAAGATTCCACAAGTATTAAGTGATTGAGCTGTTTATAAATCCAGACAGTCTAGCTCATGCTATTAACCCTACACTCTTCTGAATCTTAATGTGCCTAAAACACTAGTTGACTTTTAATTGTCATTGGAACCTCTAGTCATTCAATCCTTCTCAAATTACTCAGCATTTCTAAATCAACAGATGGAGACCAATCCTCTCAAAAGAAATATATCTGCCGGATTACTTCGATTTTCTAGGATTATTATGTATTGTTGGTTATCATTATTACCACCTTCTTTTGTTAATCTTGTCTCTTGTTTTGCTATGAGTTTATAATCATTTGTTTTACCTCATTCTGAATGTGGTTCTGTTTCTATAATGAGCCTGGGCCAATATTCCCATTTATTTCTGCTGCCAATAAAGAAGAGTTAAAAAGATGCTATTTACACATGTTATTATTTAGAATGTAAATAGTTAGCCACAGCTGCTGCAATTTTCCCAATTGTAAGAGAAATGAAGTGAGGGTATGGGGGCACAAATACATCTATCAATTCTCTAGGCATTCAGAATAAAATACAAAAGAAAAGAACTAGAAGAAATACTTTGCTTCCAGGGCACTACACTTTAAATTGAATAAACCTATATAAATCCTAGCACCTAATAACATATACAATGAGCACAATCCTAAGACAGGCTTGGAAACAGTAATTTATTAAAAGCTTATAAATGCTTAAAAATTTTTGGAAATGTTCTATTTAATTTCCGCATATGAACACTTGGAAAATTGAAGAACAATAAAGTATAAAGATATAAAAAATTTAGTTTCATAAAAAGTTTCTTTACATATATTTTAAAAATTATTTTATTTTTAATTATTATGGGTACACAATAGTTGTATATAGTTACAGGGTACATGTGAGGTTTTGATGCAGGCATACAATATGAATTAATGAAATCACGGTAATTGGGGTATCCATCACCTCGGGCATTGATCATGTCTTTGTGTTAGGAATGTTCCATGTCTTTGTGTTAGGAATGTTCCAATTCCTCTCTTATAGTTATTTTACAGTATATCTTAACTTATTGCTGATTATAGTCATTTTCTTGTGCTATCAAATATTGTTCCTTATATCTAACTATCTAGCTATACTCTTATAATCATTAACCATCCCCACTTTATTCCCCAATTCCTACTGCCCTTCTCAGCTTCTGGTAATCATGATTGTTTGAATATGTCATGCTACTCTCCCCTGGTCTATAAGGTTTGCACTGAGAAGACTGCTGCCACATGTATCAGAGCTCCTTTATGTGATATTTTTTCTTTTTTTATTACTTCCCTTAGAACCTTTTCTTTATGTATAACTTTTGGGAGCTTGTTTATTAAATGCCTTGAGGTAGTCCTGCTTGGGTTAAATCTGTTTGGTGGTCTGTGTCCTTCTTATACCTGAATATTGACATCTTTCTCTAGGTTTGGAAAGTTCTCTATTATTTCTCTGAATAAACTTTTTACTCCAATCTCTCTTTCTACCTCCTCTTTAAGGCTGATAACTCTTAGATTTGTCCCTTTTAGGCTATTTTCTAGATCGTCTATGCATACTTCATTCATTTTTATTCTTTTTTTTCTCTTCTATGTATTTTTAAATAGCCTGTCCTCAACCTCACTAATTCTTTCTTCTGCTTAATTAATTCTGTCGTTGAGAGACTCTGATGCATTTCTCCGTTTGTCAACTGAATTTTTCAGCTCCAGAACTTCTGCTTATTTTTTTTAAATTACTATTTCACTCTGTTAAATTTCTCTAATAGGCTTCTGAATTCCTTCTCTGTGTTCCTTCTCTGACTCTCTTCTCTTCTCTGAAGATCACTGAGCTGCTTTATGACAACCATCTGAATTCTTCATCTGAAATGTCACATATCTCCATCACTGCAGAATTGGTAACTGGTATCTTGTTTAGTTCATTTCATGAGGTCATGTTTTTCTGGATGTTCTTGATGCTTGTGGATATTTGTCAATGTCTGGGCATTGAAGAGTTAGGTATTTATTTTAATATTCACAGTCTGGGCTTTTTTGAACTCATCCTTCTTGAGAAGGTTTTCCAGACATTCAAATGGAATTGAGTGTTGTGATCTAAGTTTTGGTCACTACAGCAGTATCAGGACTGGGGTTGCCCCAAGCTCAGTAATGTTGTGACTCTTGCAGACTCCTGGTGGTACCACCTTGGTGGACTTGTGTAAATTATGGGAGAATTGCCTGGATTATCAGGCAAAGTCTCTCACTCTCTTCCCCCTCTCCCTGTGCTGAGCTGCTGGAGTTGGGGGAGGAGTGACAAGTTGATGACAGCCTAAGTGAGACCATGAGCACAACAGGTAGCTAAGCCATGATGGAATTCCTGACACACATAAACTGTGAGATAATAAATATTTGCTATTTTAAGGCATGGAGGTTTGGGGTAATTTATTATGCAGTAATGAATAACTAAGATTCCTTTCCTAGGAAAAGAATTAAAATGGACTATGAAATATAAAAATATTTCTAGGAGTAAAATTAAAAATAAAGACAAAATATTCTTGATATATTCAAAAAGATGATTACAGGAGATTCATTTCCAGCATGACAGAACAAGCAGACAAAAAATCCTCAAATATTTTCCCCAAAAGACAATGAGTACTCCAGTAATCTGGAAATCGACCTCCCACACACAACAAACTGTTTTGTGCACATTTATTCACAAAAATTACTGAACTTCACCTAAGAGCAGCACAAATCTGTGGTGTTTATGCTTGTGGCTACATCCCTACCCCAACCAGGGTCTGTCTGCATAGCAGTCTAAGCAGGCCTTAGGAACAAGAAGCTTTGCTGTTGCTATCGGAGACAGCTCACCTAATTTGAAGTGTTTTCAGCTAAAGACAAGCAAACAAGAGAGCCAATAGCTTCACAGCTCTGGTATCCTGAGTTTGCAGCCCTGATCCCTCTCACTCTATCCTCCTGTGGCACACTTTCTCTCTCCCTCCCTCTCTCTCTCTCTCATATACACACTCTCACACACATTTACGCATACTCACAAACACACACTAAAGTTTATCAATAATTAATTACCAGTATTGCCACTGCAATTCCTCCTGATATAGGGACAGTTTGGAACTACCATGTTGCTCCTTTGTGAAAAGGTTCCTCCCAGAGTGACTTGAAAGGAAAGTACAGGGGATTATTGCCCCAGAGCCATGGAATACAGTCGGTTTAGCCACTTCTCTTTAAGATGCACTAGAATCACAAGATAAAGGTCAAAAATATTATTTCTGGTAACCACAGTTGTTGATGTTGAATCAGTTGTCATTTCTATTCTTCCTACTATAACATGGAGATATTCTGAATCCACTCACTTTTCTTCCTCCCCATCACCTCTTCGACAAAAATGCTGTCATTGATTTGGAGGTTTAATGAGGACTGAAAACATGCCTGTGCCATAAGGCAAACAAGCATCATTTAATTTTAGTCCCAGAATTGTTTCCTAAATCATAAAAACAGATACTGAATTTCAATTTATATTTAAATCTTTAATGTGAGAGACCGACCTCAGATGTGTGATTTTTGAATAGTATAGAGTTAAAAATGCATTTAATCACTCTGTCAGGTAGGAGATGGACTTAATATGTCTGAAATCATTTTCTGTGGTCTCTCTCACTGATACGGTGATAATTAACACCTAAAAGGCACCTCTGTGTAGCAATAAAAAGAAATAATGAGGCTGTGTTCCAACACCCTGGTGAAATGTCACTCTTTCGATTACTTCTCCAGAATTTGTCTGCCAAGTCCCATCGTTTCTCTCATTCATCTGTCACTTTAGCTGTAGGGTACTGGTAACATCTTACAGAAGCACTCAGGTTTCAGGCTTTCACATTTACTAAACAAACTGCCCATGATAAATTCAAATCAGTTTGATCCTTCATTACACTCAAAATGAGGCGAGAGTCAATTCTGCGCAAATTAAACATGCAGGATCTTCCTTTTGTTTCTCTGTAGTGCCTGGGAATGGCCACTTTGCTGATCTAGGAGTTGGAACCTAATGACTGTTTGTAACAGTGGTAAAATAGCATGAAAATGTAACTAGTCTCACTGACAGCAATATACACAGCCTCCCAGGACAGCAAGCCAGATTAAAGTCAATTACATGGGTGGAAGGACCTGCTTGTCCTTTGGGTTGAAATATTAGAAAGTCAGGACGTGTTGTACTTATTAAGACATCTGCTTTCAAGGCCTGTGTCCTTTGGAACTTTTCTCATACTCTCTAGTGGAAATATATAAACACCAGCAAATTCAGTAAGTTGCTTCACAGAGTTACTTGAATATAAGGTCAAAGTTCCCAGAAATGACATAATCCTTAAAATATTATCTGTAGCTATGTAAAAACAAAACAAAACCACCAACGACAAAAGTGCACCTCTACAAGACTGTCATAACTGTATGACATTTTGTAACATTTAGTCTCATAATGCTCAGAATATCATGATTGCATATAAACTATTGAGTATTTTTCTTTCCTTTCCCCACTCCCCTTAACGAAATGAATTTTATCAATAGAAAGATTTCCAGCAAAAGAAAAAAAAAGTGGCTCAGTATGGAACTATCTGAGTCTATTTTCTTTCCACATCCACAGTTGAATAAGCTGTGACTGGCTGGGGTAATACAGCAGAAAATCCAATGTTGAAGACTTGTATGTGCACTGGAGTCTTCGATCTTATTACACTACTTTGCTAGAAACAATATAGTTAGGGGTCAGTTAGTGCATTTTTTTCCTCTATATAAGCTCAGTTTTTCAGGAGGCATTCACTCACTCAGCTGTTTGAAAATGCATCAGGTTGAGACTTGCCCTACAAGCTATTATAATAGATTTAGGGATAGATTTTCAACTGAAATGTTAAAGTTTTTTTTTTTTAAAGTTTAAAAAAAAATTTGTAGCACCTAAGTTTAGCTACTGTAACATATATATATATATATATAAATACACACACATATCTGTGTGTGTATTTTCTCCCCTTAGGACTAGAATTTCATGCATATTAGCACTTCAGAAATTTGAAAACAATATGAAGACCCTACAAACCTACCATAATGTTCCTAGTTATACTTCTTTTATATGTCTGTATTCTTTACAGAGCAATAAAATAAATAAAATTGGTATCATTTATACCATTTCAAGAATGCAAAAAGTTTCTTCCTACATAAGACATTAACTTTCAAATATATATTCATATATACATATGTATGAAAATGCTAGAAATATTATTACCAATTCTTATAGTACCTATATTTAGAAGAGGCTATCGTAGAGCCATCTTTATATTTTCAGTAAGTTTCAGTTGTCACATCTGTAGCTTAGCATCTTCATTTGATTAAGGTGTCTATTAACTACTTCTTTACCCAAAATTCTTTACTAGAAAATTACTCCATATTTATAAAAAGAACAAGGTTACCAAAGTAAGAATATAAGTACTTTCTAAATTTTTCCACTAATAATGGGTTGCTACTTGTCTTTCATCTGTTGGTTAACCTTTGCAATTAATGGACATGTTGTGGTTAAATAATAAACCTCCTGAAACCCTGTAGTAAGAAGAATGTTTAGTAATATCACACATCCTCTTCAGCTTCCTTCTCAAAGTCAGATCAGAGTAAATGATCCCACCCATTATGAGCACATAGCAAGGGAATACCAAGACAGAAAACCTAGATGCTAATCAAGTGCAGAATACTACAGCTCATGTAAATGAAAGAAACCATCCCAGATAATGAGTAACTGACTGCTTGCACCTTACTGAACATATTGGAGAAAATAACCACCTTAGTCATGAAGTTAATGAAGTCTTGGCATTTAAAATCTGAACTGCTTGTAAGTGCAGACATTGAGAACTTTCTGCAATTAGTTGTTAATAATAAGGGCAATGCCATGACATCCCAGTGCAGATAAATAGAAGATAGACTAAGAGAAATCTGTGACAAAGCAGAAGAGAAACCATTATTTGGCTAATTCTTTGAAAAGAGGTTTGGAAATTAATAATAGATCTTCAGAATATATTGTTTAGAGTTTATTATACAAAGCTATGTTTAATTTAGTTATAACAAATTGTACAAAATTATTATTTCATAGGATGTGTTCAATGATTCTAAGTTAGCTATTAAATGCCTCAGCTAGAGAAGTCAACCAGGTAGTCTCACTGACTTTAGCAATGGTGTCTTCTACCCAGCCTCCTGCAAAAACAGACTGAGAATCACTGCTGTAGACACACTTTCCCCAGACTCATCCACAGTGCAGTCCCGTGAGTTCAAAGGCAGGTTATCAGTGCAGTTTTCATGTAAACCTTTTATTAGGGCTATCTGAAGCCTATCATCATGTTTAAAATCCAAACTTCAGGAAATCTTTTGATTCTTAAGTTATTTGGTGAAATTCCTAACATTTTTCAAGACTTAGCTCAAGCATTACCTTTCTTGGAAACGTTTCCCAGTCCTCTCTGACAGAGTAAGGTTTCAGTAATCTAATCTCATTTATCCCCTGTAATATAACTAGAATAGGGGCAACAGCCATCAGAGCAGGGGCAGCAACAGCAGGAACAATGGCTAACATAATTGGGCACTTAATGTAACATCTTATCTTAGTATATTAACTCATTCAGTACTTGTAATCACCCTGTACAGTAGGTCCCATACCACGAACAACTATTTTAATATCTGGAATCTTGATTGTTGTTCCACAGTTAGATAGAGTGAAATTAAGAATTGGACCCAACTGTCCTAGAGCCAGAGTTCTTAACCATGTGACTACATAGTACTTCATCATTATTTTGAATTTTTTGCAGTGTCCTATGAGCTTTTTAAGGATGTAGAATATGTCCTCCTGTTTGTCTTTGATCTCTCCATGTATAAACTGGAAAGGGGAAGTTGTGGTTGTCATGGTACCTACCACAGGAAAATGTATTAAATGAAAAAAATGCACGTGAAGTCTTTAACACACTGGCTCTCCCATATAAGCAGACAGACAGGTACTAGTAAGCATCTGAGGGGTCAGTGAATGATAGAATGATGTTTCTGACCCTTACTTGGCTGAATAAAAACAGAAAAATGTAGTCTGGATTCACAGCATACTTAGAGCTCTGAGAATGATAAAACCACACTACATTCTTTGGGTGCTTTTTGGTGGCTTCTTCAGACAGCTGCTGAAAATGGCATTTACCACTTGTCATTTATTATAAAATTACTTTAAACATACTATAACAATAGGAGACAACTGTAAGAAGACAGGTTTCTTAATAGTGACCTTCAATTAATTTAGAGTATGTTTATCAAATGGTCATCATAATTAGACTCACCTGGATGCAAGATTTGGCTCTTTAGCCACTAAGAGAAAAGGCAGAATAAATTTTTTGAAATCTTTTCAGGACAAGTAACTCAACTATCTCTTGCCTAGTATACTGTGTCCTAAAATAACAAAACTATAATCTGATAAAAGAGCTGAAATTCAACTGAAAGAGATGTTCAAGACACAGTAATGATGCTTTTAAACATTTTGAGATAAAGAACTGATTTACTTAAATAAAAATAGATTCAGAAGGTTCAGGCTCAAGTTCATGCAGAAGAATGTGGGTCATTAGTGTTCCATTTTTCTTCAGCTAAATCACTGAAACTACAGGCTTTTTTCAAGAAGTACTTTCAAAGCAGCTTCATTTTATATGTATATAGTATACAGATTAATTTAATCATCAGTAGGCTTTTGATGATGAATTTCACTTGACTCACCCAGCTAAGATTTGTGTTTTTTCTTTTTATAGTATCCAGGCTTGAAAGTTGTTGGGCCTTTTAAAAACACTTATCTTGTGATTATCCCTTGCATAAGAGGGTGTAGAAAAAGTTCATATTCAACTAGGTTAACTAGACCCTTGGGCCCTCTCTAGGAAGCACAGTTTTAAGATAAGCACTTGGGTCTGAAAAAGTAAAGTAATCAGTTAATAATAAACCAGAAACCCACAACAAAACTATAGTATTGTACTGAAGATTCAGACAAAGGGATGACACACAGATAATGGTTTTAAGTTATCCTAGAATTGCAATTAGGAAATTAAGTGGCACACTTTCTCCCCTACCGCAGATATAGCTTTTCAAGGTTACTACTATTATTCCAGTTTTTAACAAGATAAAATGAGTATAAAGACACTTTAAGACTTTCCTAAAGCCATATAGCTATTTAACTCAGAGACAGGACTAAATGCATTGTTTGTGTTTTCTATTACAACATATCACTTTATTACTTATTTTATATATTCTGGAATGATTATATCAATGTTTGAGGCTCTCACTTCTTCTCTGCTGTGCATTAAAGTACAATCCTTGCATTTCAGAATAAACCTCAGCATATTGATTAAATAATGATAGTACATACTTTAAAACCAGTAAGATAAAATTTTTTTCTTCATTCTACTTTAAATTGTTTTCTTTTCATGTACACTTTCATTATATTTCAAGTTTTAATGATTATATTTTATTCTTTGAGTTTCCATCATGTTGGCAATAGTTTCTACATTTACTGAACTACCAGGAAAAGCATCCTCTTTTCAACAAAATTATTAAGATAATAATACTGCAGTTCAACAAAGAAATAGAGAAAATATTCTTAAATCTTCAAAGAACATTTTTAAATCTTTAAATTCATTTAAAATTTTAATCTCCTGAAAATACCTTTTATTAAAGTGTGAAGACATTAAGGCCTATCATCTATATCTACTGCAGGTGTGTTTGATGAACTGGTTTTATTGGGTGATGTGAAAATGAGAAAGAATTAATATAGACTTATATCCACAAAGTTTAACCATCCTCATATTAAGGTTTCTTTTGATATTCAAATCAGGAAATAAACTGGTAATTTGAAAAAACTAAAAAATCATATAAAAAGAGATAAGTTCAAACAGTTCATTGACTTTTGTTGTACACCTTAAATAAGACTTTAAAATGCTGTCACAACAGGGATTCAAAGTTTGCTTCAGTATGTAACTGACAATTGGAAGTCAAGAAGGCAGCTGAGGAATTTATAAAAAGATTACGTATTCCCTTCAATCTGTGAATTACATTTTAAGCTCCTGAGACCTGCAAATAGCTATAGAAAGTCATCCAGAAACCATGTCTAATAAAGAAAAATAATGAATTAAAAGCTGCATTTAAAATAAAATTAAAACACACACAAAGGGAAAATGCAGCATATTATGGTTTTTGAGCATTCTAGTATCAATGCTCATTTTAGTTTAATGAAAGTTTCTTATATATTCTATTTTGGCATTTAGTCCAGTCATTTAGTTTTAGATAGAAATATATATACACATATGTATGCACATACATATATATATTAATATATACACATACACATGAATAAATATATATACATACACATATAAGCTTATAAGGAAGAATTTTCAAAATAAAGAGACATTTATATAATGGCTTTGTAAGCTATGTAATTTCTAAGTATATTTCACTCAAAAAATATATTTTATGCCTTTAGTTATTCCTTTTCAGGGAAAATTGAACTAGAATACTTTAGGATAAGCTAAATAATTTTCCCTTGAGTTGACAAATTCATGTTAAGCAACAAAAATACTCTGTGAAACATTTACTACTCATTAAATATATTATAGGAGAAACAATAAGTAGTTGTAGTAGCAAGAGCAAACAGAGTTCTTAGTAAGAACTCTGTGATGTAGGAATTATTATTTCCACTTATTATATTAAAAATGATGCTCAGAGGTTTTAAATACTTTAAGATCACACAACTTCTGTGTGTTGGAGCCAAAATTTTAAGTACTAGGTGTTTTCTAAGGTTATACTCTTTGCAACTACTTTACACTGTCTGCTAACTTTAGATAACATCAGGTCTTATAAGACAAATTATAATAGAAATAGATGAATATTGCCATAACCTTAAAAATCTAACAGAGTTTATAAGACCTACATATATTAAAAAGTTAAAAAAATTATTTTCATAATTTAAACATATTCTCTCCATTTGGGATTCATATATCATAATGTATAACATGAGCATTATTATAATACATATTTATAAGGGTTTACTGCTTCTATGGACTGAATGTCTGTATTTCTTCAAAATTTATGTGTTGAAATCCTAACCCCAATGAGATGGTATTTAGAGGTGGAGCTTTTGGGAAGCAGTTAGGCCACGATGCTGGAAGCTCCATGGATGGGATTAGTGTCCTTATAAGGGATATGAGAGCTTCCTCTCATTCTGAGCTCTCCACTAAGGGAGGACAAAGCAAGAAGATAGCCATCTGCAAAGCAGGAAGCAGGCCCTCACCAGATACCATATCTCCTGGCACCTTGATCTGGGACCTCCCAGCCTCCAGAACTGTGAGAAATAAATGTTTGTTGTTTGAGCTTTCCAATCTATAGTATTTCCTTAATGCAGCCTGACTAAGACAACTGACCTTCAAGGATTTTCATATATGCTATGTTACCTGATTCTAGGATAAGGAATATTATTATCAGGTTCTTGATTTTTTTTTTTAAGTAAATATGACTCCTTTTGAATTTAAGTACTTTTTAGAATTTGCACATCTTGAGTAATCTTTTGCATGGGAATTATGACTTAATAATGAATGATTCCAATGAATTTTTTCAAGGAATATACTTAGATATAATGGAGTCAGCCAAGCAATTTCAAAGAATGGAAGTAACAGGAAAAAAAAAAAAAAAACCTTATGAAACTGTTGTGCTGACTTACAAACAGGGAAAAGATGTGCATAGGAGAGAGAATAACTGTGAAAAGTGCCACTAAGAACCATTGCTGGTTAGATTAAATTCTGACATATTAACCAAGCCAGATTCACAGTGAAAACAAAACAAACATATAAATATCAAACTGGAGGGTTGATATCAAATAGTGAAATTATGCTAATCATTTGAGATTATTTTCAGTCTAAAATAAAAACAATCATATTAATGTGTTGTCTGTAATATGATTTAAAGTAAAAAGAATGACTTTTTAAAATCCAGGTATGTCTGTAAGAAATACTCTTTTTGATAAATCTGAAATGATAAGACTGGAAAAAAGTACCACAATAACCAGCATAGATTTTAATATTTTATTACTGTGCAGTTATGGTAACATACTCAGTCCTTAATTTTCCTACAAAATGATACCATTGGTCATGGAATTAACATGTAAGCACTTTTGCTGCAATCCTTTTTTAAAAAAAAACCTGTTCACAGCTATATAATTACATCTCTAGCTACAGATATGTGCATATGTGCAGTATGTGCATTGTCTTCACATATGTGCACTGAATGACTTTTATGTGACTTAGTTCAAAACAAACTTGTTGAAACAGCAATTTGTTTAAAATAGGTCAAGTGGTTAGTCTTTACTTTTTAAACTTCAGCTTCTGATGTCGATTTTACCTTATCACAAAAAACTGATAAAATGATAGAATGAGTACTAGCCACACATTAATACAATTATGATGAAATTATTGTAAGAATGCAAAGAATATACTGCTGCAGTTTTCAACCAGCTTTATTTATTTATTCAGCTGTGTTCTTAAACTTTTATTTTATGTCATTTATATTTAAAAAGAATTGATAAGACATTTGGATGAAGAATAAAATTCAAAATGATTTAAAGAGATTTGATGACTAATTTTATGTGTTAACTTGCCTAAACTATGGTGCCCATTTGTTTGGTCAGACATCGGTCCTTGGAAGCTATTTTTTGGATGTGATGAATAATTTAATCAGTAGACACTGAGTAAAACATATTAACCTCCATAATGTGAACAAGCCTCATCCAATCACTTAAAGGCTTTAAGAGCAAAGACTGAGGTTTCCAGGAGGAATTTTCTTCAAGATTGCAACATAAAAATCCTGCCTGAGCTTCCACCCTGCTGCTCTGTGAAATTTAGACTCAAGATTGAAACGACAATACTTACCCTAGTTTCTGGCATACTGGCCAGCTCCCACAACTATGGGAACCAATTCTCTCTCTCTCCCTCCCCTCCCTCTACACACACACACACACACACACGCACACACACACGCACACACAGGTATAGGCACATATATGTGTGTATATATATAGGCACATAGATATTATTTGAAATAGTATGTTTATATTTAATTCTAAAATAAAAGACAGAAAACTTGAAACTTGGTATAGGTAACTGGTAATTTCTCATCTTTTATTTTAACATTCCAACAATTTTGCCTATTTATTTTAGGAACACTATGACATAGCACTGCTCCTTTAATGTGACAAATCATTATGACACAGTTAAAGTAAGCCTCTCTGAAAGAAAAATCATAAAATAAGCTTAGGTTTAAAAATTCACTTTCTACTAATTTTTTGTTTTCATTAATTTGTTGCTTTGAAATCATAAGTTTTTATCAGAAATGACAGGCAGTAGTAAAATGCCAGTGTTAGATTGGACCTTAAAAAAAATATTTCTTCCAACTCCCTCATTTCACAGTGATTATTGCTCTAAGGTCATACAAATAACAAAATAACAGGATGAAGTTTACCTTTCTGATTCCTAGTAAGGGGATACATTGACATTTTAAGTGAAGAAAGACAATGATACATTATGCCAAATACATAACAAGCATGGGAGTATTGTTAAATAATTGAGGAAGAGGATAAATAAGGATTCTTTTTTCCTCCACTGTATTTTCAACTTATATAATAATAATTCAGATCCCTTTGCAAAGAATATGAAGGTAAATTTGATACTTAGAATATTTGGAACAATATAATGTACAATAAGTTTACACTTCATTCTAAGTTTTGGCTTAAATGTCTTGCCTATAATAAAACGATTTCTCAAGTAAATTTAAAAATATAAAACAATAATACAGAGCTTAGTAATATACAAATATAGGTAATATTTATAATATCAGAACCCAGGATTGATATGTAGACCAAATATGATGAAATAACAGTAAAGGAGAGAGAAAATTAGGAGATTGAAAAGAGAAAAAAAGAGAGAGGTAATAATAGGGAAAGTGGAGAAAGAAAACACAAACAGATGCTTTATATATGTGTGTGTGTTTATATATTTACATATAATACACTTATGTATTTACATATGTGTGTATATGTGTATATGCTATGACTATAGTTATACCTGCTATTATGGACAAAGAATGAAAAAGAAGAAAGTATAGAAACAATGGAGAGTGTTGTAGTACAAAAAAAACTTGTTGCCATATATGGTATTTTAAATTTATTTTTTAAGAGTAAAAAATAATCAACTTCAAAATTTAATAAAGCTAAACATGAATACAAACATTTACTGAAGATAGAACAGAATGCATTAAACAGTTTAAAAGGATACTATATTCCTAAAACTAT
This sequence comes from Lemur catta, assembly GCF_020740605.2. NCBI lineage: Eukaryota > Metazoa > Chordata > Mammalia > Primates > Lemuridae > Lemur > Lemur catta. The sequence goes on along the minus strand of NC_059128.1, from coordinate 47,134,565 downwards.
TCTTCTTTGGAATAGATTTGGTTCAATGAAGGAAATAAATTAAGAATTTAATGCTATAATTCATATACCACATAACATTTTGGGTTTTTTTTTCATTCTAATAGATTTAGGGGGTTCAAGTGCAGTTTTGTTATATGGATATATTGTACAGTAGTAAAATCTGGGCTTTTAGTGTATATATCTCCTGAATAGTGTGCATCGTACTTATTAGGTAATTTTTCATCCACCATCCCCCTGCCACCTTCCCACCTTTGGAATCTCCAGTGACTGTTATTCCACTGTGTATGACCATGCATACCCGTAGCTTAGCTCCCACTTATAAGTGAAAATATGCAGTATTTGATTTTTCATTCCTGACTAACTTCACTTAGGATAATGGACTCTAGTTCCATTCATGTTGCTGCAAAAGACATGACCTTATTCCTTTTTATAACTGAGTAGTATTTCATGGGGTGTGTACACACACACACACACACACACACACACACACACAAATCACATTTTCTTTATCCACTCATCTGTTGATGGACGTTGATTCCATATCTTTGCAATTGTGAATAGTTTTGGGATAAACATATAACTGCAGGCATCTTTGTGATATAATGACTTCTTTTCTTTTGGGTAGATATCCAGTAGTGGGATTGCTGGATTGAATGGTAGATCTTTTAGTTCTTTGAGAAATCTCCATACTGATTTCCATAGAGGTTGTACTAATTTACATTCCCACTAACAGTATATAAATGTTCTCTTTTTATCCCATCCATGCCAACATCTATTGTTTTTTGACTTTTGAATAATGGCCATTCTGACTGGAGTTAGGTGGTATCTCATTGTGGTTTTAATTTGCATTTCTTTGATGATAGTGGTGTTGAGCATTTTTTCACATGCTCCTTAGTAATTTGCATATCTTCTTTTGAAAAAATATATGTTCATGTTGTTTGCCTGCTTTTTAATGGGTACTTGGTTTTTTCTTGCTGAGTTGTTTGATTTCCTTGTAGATTCAGATATTAGTTTTTTGTCAGATGTATAGTTTCCAAATATTTTCTCCCATTCTGTATGTTGTTTATTTACTCTGTTGATTATTTATTTATTTTGCTGTGCAGAGGCTTTTTAGCTTAATTAAGTCCCATTTATTTATTTTTTGTTTTATTTGCTTTTTTTGTTGTTGTTGTTAAGACAGTCTCGCTGTGTTGCCCAGGCTAGAGTGCCGTGGCATCAGCCTAGCTCACAGCAACCTCAAACTCCTGGACTTAAGCAATTCTTCTGCCTCAGCCTCCCGAGTAGCTGGGACTACAGGCATGTGCCACCATGCCTGGCTAATTTTTCCTATATATATTTTTAGTTGTCCAGATAATTTCTTTCTATTTTTAGTAGAGACGGGGTCTCACTCTTGCTCCGGCTGGTCTCGAACTCCTGACCTTGAGCGATCCGCCTGCCTCGGCTTCCCAGAGTGCTAGGATTACAGGCGTGAGCCACGGTGCCCAGCCCTGTATTTGCTTTTGAGGTCTTAGTCATAAATTCTTTGCCTAAGCCAATGTCCAGAAAAGTTTTTCCTAGGTTTTCTTCTAGGATTTTTATGGTTTTAGGTCTTACATTTAAGGTTTTAATCCATCTTGAGTTAATCTTTGTATACGGTAAGAAATAGGGATCGTTTCATTCTTCTGCATATGGCTATCCAATTTTCCCAGCACCATTTATTAAATAGGGTGTCCTTTCCCCAGTGTATGCTTTTGTCTTCTTTGTTGAAGATCAATTGGTTGTAGGTATATGGCTTTATCTCTTGGTTCTCTATTCTGTTTCATTGATCTGTGTTTCTGCTTTTATACAGTATTATGCTGTGTGGGTTACCATAGCCTTGTAATATAATTTGAAGTCAGGTATTGTGATGCCTCCAGTTTTGTGTTTTTTTGCTTAGGATTGCTTTTGGCTATTCAAGCTCATTTTTGGTTCCATATGAGTTTTGGGACTATTTTTTCTAATTCTCTAAAAAATAATGTTGGTACTTTGAGACAGCTCTTCAATAGCTCCATATTCCCTAATATCTTCTCCTGAAAGAACGATCATTTTCATTCCACTTCGGAAATCCTCTCACAAGATGTTACCTAGATCTTAGGATCACACAAAGACATTGTATCTCTGCAATTACAAACCTGCATTGTTCTCTTCCCTGCCTTGGCCTCCCATTCTTTCTTTCTCTTTCTTGCTTAGTGTACCTACTTGTTGAACTAACTGAAGCCTTAGCGCTGTTTCACCAGGTTCTCTCCTCTAAGTAAATGACATGTCTTCTTGTCTCCCAATAACTGTGTCAATATTTAGAATTTTCCTCAGATTTCTATCCTAGCCCTTGCCCTCATTTGCACCAAATAAAGTACCTTGTATTTCAGTAGATTAAAAGGGCCAACAAATATGAACTCCTTCAACTTCCCAGAGACTGCCAGACTACTTTATCTGTTTATTTTTATATCTCCTTCTTGGCTGCCTTGATATTAGAAAGAAGAAAGCTAGTTTTTCCTCAAGTTATTTATCTGGGTTTTTATTTTATTCCCTCCATATTCTCAACTCCATCAAATATATCCTATCTCCCTTATGTCATTTATTTTTCCTTCTACTCAACTTCATCATCTGTAAAATTGGACATGTACATGTTTAGTAAATTATGTGGAATCCTATATGTAAAGCACTTGACTCAGTGCATAATATATAATAAATGCTATGAAATGTTATCTTTTATCATTATTAACAGAGTAATAGTATTAATATAAATATAATTTTTATATACAGGATGAGGTCTCTTACATGTAAACACACAAAAAAATCATTATGATATATCCTACTACATCTTCCCTTCAATCCTACTATTCTTATTGACATCTTGTATTGAGTTCTTACCACGGCGATCATCATTCTAAATCTTTATGTAGTTGTAAGAATTAAATAACAAAATCCTTATAATGGGCGTAACACTTTTTGTGGCAAATAGCAAGTACTTGATTAATGTTAGTAAAAGTAGCTGTGATGATTAGATAAGATAATAACAACAACTCTATGGACTAGATACCATTATTGCCCTGTGATAAGATAAGCAATTGGCCTAAGGTCATAAAATTAGTAAAAGGTGGAGATGGATGCTTAAGATTAGACTAACTTATTGATACACTTTCCTTAACAATCCCTACCCTTGGAAGCTTTCCACTAACTCCCTAATTTTTTTTAAAGATAGCCTCTTTCCATGTACCAATGCATGTAAAGTTTACAATGCTGTCAGTGACAACCATCTCTCTCGAAATTCCTCCCTAGTATCCCATCTCCCTAGCATACCACATCTCAATAACAATTAAGAGCTGATCTTCCTGAGCTCTGACTTTGTGTCACCCCTTGAACAACAACTATACATGCCCTCACTGGTATTATCCTTATAACACCTCTATAAGGCAGGCATTATTATCTTCATTTCACAAATGAGCAACATTGGTCACATGAGGTTCAGAAAGTTAAATTATCTAGATTACACAGTGACATCACTTATACAATTGATAAAGTATAGATCCAGAATAAGAGCCCAGAAGCTTGGCTCATATTTGTACTCACAATAATGATGCTCTAATGCTCTTAGTGCCCATGTTATTTGCACACAGTTGATGCCAAATATTTGCTTGTGGAATACATGTTTTTTGCTACAGAATTATTATAACAAATGACTAAATGCAATGTTAAGGAAAATCTTTGAAATACTGAAAGCTAACTTTTTTCTCTCCAGTTCTGGTGTTTAAAATACCAAAAAAAAAAAAAAGTTCCCAATTGTCATGTTCAATTTGAAGTTAACGGATTTGCCTTTATGGTCTTAACATATACCTATTCCTATTAAAAAAGAAGAGGAAGAAGAACATAAGCAAATAGACTCTATCATGAGAATTGCCCAGGCACTGTGTAGTTACAGAAATCCAGATATTTCTTATGTGACTACAATGAGGTAGAGACATTTTAGTAATCTAATATATGGCAGTAGTCCCCCTAAGAAGATAACTCTTTTAAAAATACATTTCTAAGTGTTCAGGGTGAAGGAAAAGTTAGTGGGACTGGAGGGAGGGGCTATCAGGCCTTGGAGGAAGGTGATGTTGTTTTTCAAAATGGGGGAGTTGGTGGCAGATGGAAGACGAGATTTGTTGTGTGGTTCCTGATAGGAAAAGGAAGGAAGAATGCAGAGAAGAAAGGCACTGGGAAAATATAGAACATAGAATGACATAGACATAGCACACCCTGAGGGAACACAAGAATCTAGGATCAGTGATTCCTCTGGGTCCAGGTAAAGTTGTTTGCATTGCTGTGGTGCAAACTCAGCCTCCATCATACCTAGACAACTTTTAGTAAAGTCTTCTGTGCTCATGGAGGCTTGGTGCTTACGGAGCTATGGTGTGAAACCAAATGACACCATGCTTCATGACTGGCCCAAAGAGGATTACACAGTGACAGAGAAAGAAGAGTAGAAGCCCAGGAGGCAGAGGACTTTATAAACCAGGGTAATTTTCAGAAACCCTGAGGGAGGGCTTTGGACTTTAACAGAGTGTGAAAATGACATACCTAGTTTTGATTCAGGAGATCTTGGTCTTAGACCCAAGGATCTGTAATTTTTTAAAGATCTCAAGGGATTAGGATTTGTAACCAGAGATAAGAACCACAATATGGCTTCAGAGCTATGAGTACAAAAGGAAGCTTCTCCAGGAACACTTCCTGAGGACACACTCTGATTGCAACAGAGCAAATAAGTGTCTTTGGAGTCTTTAGGCAAGGTTGAGATCTGAAGGCATCAACAGGAAAAATTAGAGTTTGCACAGAATACTGTTGAGAAAGGCACAGAGACATGAAAAATCCAAACAGAATCAGAAATAAGTGCATATATAGTGAACGTCTAGAAAAAACTATACAATGCTAATTACCTTGTCATGCATACTAAGAGTGAAGTCATTCCATCTTGTTTTATCCATTAGTTGTAGTGAAAATTACCAATTATTGTGATTAATTCCTGTTTTAGCACAACACCACAGGTTTACCTTATAAGAGAAGGTATGTGGTAGACAAAGCTAAATAAACAAGGAATTACTGTGGTCAGAAAATTCAGAAGCAATAATTTATTTAAGTGACTTTTATTATAAAGTTATGTAGAATGTGTTTGATCTATGTCTACATGTCTTTAAAGTAAAATAAAACACAAATTCAATTGGAAAATCATGAAATAGAAAAGAAAACCTAAAATCTCTCTTAAAAGGCCAATGAAGTTATTGATGAACTATATAATAGCTATTTTATTTCAGGTATATTTTGCATTCTCTTCTAAGCTAGAGTACAGAACTATACTTTTGTTTATATATATATATATAAAATCTCTCATTCCTCTTTCTAATTTTCATCCATTGCAATACTCTCTCCTTACTTAGTATTATTTTATGAAGAGAGGAAACCTCAAAAATGTGTGCTCACTAAATAAATTACTTTGCTGACAATAATTTATAACAGGTTCACAGTGTCTACTGAGTACATATATATTATACATATATACATAGTTTGTGTGTGTGCATAGTGTATATATATACATATATATGTGTATGTATTTTTTTTCCCTCATTCTCCCAGTCAGAAATCCTCCCCTGCCTCACCTAAACCTGTCAAGTCTATTCTTTCTTGACAACTTCAAGACTTTCCTTTGATCATGCCAATCTTTAGTAACTATTTCTTCCTCTGAACTTCTGTAATATACCTTATTTATGCTTACAATCTTACATCTATTCTTACTTCCCAAAGAGGCTATAAGTTAGTAGTGAGCAATATGCTTTATACATTTGAATATCTCCAAGTCTAATAGGTGCTGAAAAATGTGTACTGGTATATTATTAGAATTATTTAGAACTGTTCTTAGAAAAGGAAAGTTAAGTATTTGTTTATTCAAAGTTTATTTTTCCTTCCATGCCACAGCACACATTTAAAATCTTCATTCTATTAATAGATGATTTCTGTTTAATTTGAAGTAATCTTTCAATAAAAAAGATAAAAATCAAAGAATCTAAAACTTTTGAAGATGATTAAGGATGTTTAGTTCAATGTGTTCATTTAGAAAGAAACAATGACAGCAAACTGAGACTCAGAAAAGTCACATCTCTTTGTTGAATTCATGATTTAGCAAGTTTCAGGGCCAACATAAGAAATAAATGGAGCCTTGGTTTCCTAATTTTAGCTCAGCTACTACAGCTAGTATCTTAACTCTCCTATGTTTCATTGTATTCTCCTGATGATACAAACTGTGCTGGCTTTGTTTATCACTCTGTTCCCAGCACTGAGTCACACAAAATCTGCCACAGAGAAGGCATTTGACAATTCTTTGTTGAATGAATACTATACCATATGAAATAGAATTTTACTCCCACAGAGGGTACTATTCAAAAGCATTGTTTTACAGATCTCAGTCTCACATTGCAAACATTGCCACTCATGGAGAGAAAAAAGAAAAGGCACAGTTAATCTTCGAACTCAAAGTTTTCAAACTATATCATACTGCCCTTCCTCAGCGAACTGCCATTAAGATCACAAGTCACTTGCTCTCTTTTTCCTAATATACACATGGACATATGTCATTATGTCTTTGCCTGAACCTTTGCTTCGAGGAAATTTATGAGAGCACAAGTTTAAAGTGGTAAAATATCATATAGAATGTAAATATTGTTATTTGGCATTGTTATTATTGGGAATGGGCAATCACAGATATCAACTTAAAATATATAGGCTATTTCTAAGAATGTAAAGGTCATAAAAGAGAGTTCAAAGTCTAAAGAAGGATGAAGATAAAAATTCAGATGAATGTCTTTTGTTCTTTTGGGTAGATGTCCACTAATGGGATTCCTGGATCAAATGGTACTTCTACTTGTATCTCTTTGAGGTATCTCCACATTACTTTCCACAGAGGCTGTACTAGTTTGCAGTCCCACCAGCAGTGGATTAATAAAATGTGGTATATGTATACCATGGAGTTCTACTCAGCCACAAAAAACAATGGTGATCTAGCACCTCTTGTATTATCCTGGATAGAGCTGGAACCCATTCTACTAAGTGAAGTATCCCAAGAATGGAAAAACAAGCACCACATGTACTCACCATCAAACTGGTATTAACTGATCACATTTAAGTGCATATATAGTAATAACATTCATCATATGTCAGGCAGATGGGAGGGGGGTGGAGGGAATGGGTATATTCACACCTAATGGACGTGGTGTGCACCATCTGGGGGATAGAAACACTTGAAGCTCTGACTCAGGTGGAGCAAAGGCAATGTATGTAATCTAAACATTTGTACTCCTGTAATATGCTGAAATAAAAAAAATTAAAAAAATAAACATATTACATAAAAAAATTCAGATGAATATTCTGAAGAGAGATAACATCAAATTGATTTCACCTCCAAGTGCCCTTCAGTAGTTAGCCAACACTTGTTTTTTATACCCTACTGACAGTTCATTGCTGAACTCATCATTTGAATGGGGTGAACTAAATAATGACATAAAGTGATCCTCTGCTCTCTGGGAGTTTATAAGACCTTTAGAAAAGATAGATTTATAGTTAGAATCATTGCATAATTCTGGTCAACATACACAAAAACTGTTAACGCAGGTCTATGGTGCCTTATATACAATTCTACAATTCCGTCCATGCAATTCTGAAATTCAAAAACCTGTGAAAAAGGAAAGTTTTTCTGTAACCCATTTGGAAGTACACTTGGCATGACCATGGCTCTTTTGATGGCAAACAGTGCCCTTGAGTGATTTGAGCCTATTTATCAAGTTCACTTATCCCACTTCATGATTGACATGACTTAGGGTATAGATCTAACCACAGAATATTAATGTTTTTCATCATGAGGCAGTGCCCTTGATCTCACTGGTGATGTTACAAAAAAAATTATATTCCACGCAATTTTTCTAAAATTGAAAAATAAAAACCTCTGAATCCTGAATACGGCCTCAAGATTTCACAAAATAAATAGTAGACATATAACATAAAGAGGCAGGCAATCACACTAAATTTTTGAGACATGAATTTTTAAAAGCAAAATTATAATACCTAGGAGAGGAGATTAAGAAAGAGATCAAGCAGTTAGCAAGGAATCTTGAAGGGCAGGAAAATCTTGGAACCTGGATGGAAAAGCGGAGAGCAGGACACAGTAGAATTCACAACAGGAACACAATGTGGAGGTAAAAGGAAACCTAGTCCTGCATGCAGTGTGAGAGGGCCAGGCGAGCTAGAATGTGGGGTCAGGAAGCACAAGAGAGGGTGGGAGGGGAAGAAGTGAGGTGGGGGCATGTTGCTTTGGGAGGATGAGGGATTAAATTTCCACAGAACCACCATAAAAATCTAAGCAGAGGGGCTTGGACTTTTATTAATAAAAAAAATACAGAATGAATGTAGAATTTTTACTGATTTGAAGGGAGATTGATCTGGCAGTGATATGCAGAATAAATTTAAGGAAAGAACTATTACTGTAGGAGAGGTCTGCTGGGAGGCTTTTTTTTTTTTTTTTTTGCAGCAACCAGGTGTGAAGTGATGAGAGACTAGAATAAGATAGTGGAAGTGGGATTAGAAAATGGAATCTGTTACTTAGCTCATTCTGAAAATCAGAAAATATTCCTAAAAGTCTTTTTTTTACAGGTTGCCTTTATATAGCTCTTAGGGATGGATACCTGAAAATGTCTGAAATTAAACAAACCCTTTCATTTACTTCATTCACAGCCATCCAGATGTCTTGATTCCATATCTGGCTCAGTGTTACCTCATGAAGCATGAATTTCTCTATTCTAAGCCTGGTGACAAACTCAAGTGATCATGAATAAAAACACTGCAGTGCCCTATAGTAGCCTGTAGATGTTTTCACTTTGCTTTCAGTTTGAGAGATTGAAAGTAGGCTACTTTTCAAATACCTCAGTATTTCATGTTCAGTCACACCAGTATGTTTCAGGAGCTAAAACACATTAAATTTTTCCCTCTATCAAGAGAGAACAGTGCTAAGTTTTTAAAAATATGAAGTATAAAGGTCGTATATCTTTTCTGATATCCTTGGCAACAATCATTTCCTTCAATTGTCAGAGTGAAGAAATAAACTCTTCCCTAAAAGTTGGAGACAGAAGTCATTTTAATTTTAAAGAGCTTCTTACCTTGTAAAAATCTAATGGCTTTTTTACATTCTATAAGGATCTTTCCACCTTATCCTATAAAGCTAGTCAATAATTGATATTTCCAATTATTTGACTTGACTCATGGTGTAGACCAAATTGCAGAAGCAAAGGTTGCCAGATTTTCTTGGGGCTGTTATAAATCTAAATTAGATAGTATAATGCATTGTGAATATAGTCAGAGAAAGTATTAGTAACATAATGGCCTTAACTGCTCAATATTAAAGTTAGCAGTAATTTACCATTCGAACTTTTACTTTATCTTATGTGCCTCAGAATTTGCCAGATTTAAAGAAAATGTGAAAAAAACACATTAAGCAACCTCATATATTTTTCAGATTCAAACCATTTTATTAGCTCACTCTATTTGTACGAATTATTTTCCTTCTGCTAACTTTTTTTTTTCCTTTTCTTAATGAAATGTGTATGCAATACAGAGTTGACAGTAGCAGATTCTGGCCTCAGGGAGAAAGCTAGATTCACAGGGTTCATGAACTGACTGGAAATCAGAACACTGGATGCCAATCTCAATTCTCTGGCTGACTCAGTGGGAGCATCTGCTTGCCATTTAACCTTTGGCTAAGGAATCCCACTTGGCCCCCGGTCTGTGTTTTCAGGGGCCTTTAATTCAGTTTAGCCAATGGATTTACCTCCTTAAAAGTGACAGATAAAATGTATGTATAATTTTTAGATGAAGGTTAACCTTTACTAATTTAGATACAATTTTTTTTTCTCTGTTGGTAATTACAAAGGCAAAAACATAAACACAGTTGCACATTAGAATAGCCTTCAATCTTTGTGAAGAACATTACAACCTTTCAGTTAATAAGTTGGCTCAGGAATTGACAGTTTTTACCTGAGTAACAGCCAAGAAATTAAATGCACATTGATGTAATAATTATATCCATTTTTTTAAATTCTTTAATATATTTAGTGAGAGGACCTTCTAATTAATGTCATCTTTTGTATCATTTTTCCCTTAATTATTTTAATATGCAAACTAATTTTTAAGACTCACTTGTCTAATTTTTAACCAAGTTCCTTTTTTTAATCTGTATTTTTCAAATCTCCAACTGATTATAAACTTCTTTAGGGCAAAGGCCTGATATTTTTATCTCTCACCAGAGCTCCTAATAGAGTGTTTTGCATATAGCAGGTCGTCAATTAACATTGCAAAGTGACAGAGCCTAATTGGAAGTGGCCTTTCAGGGCTTGGGATCCAGAAGGCTCACAGAATGTCTGGGAGTTTCAGAGTCAGGATGAATGAGTACAGCAACCTAAATGCAGTAGGAACAAAACTGAGCAACTGAGGGAAAACTGCCAGTTACCGTTCTGATTATGCATCTGTGGGATGTAGGCAGGATTACATTAGGTGCTCTGTGAATATATCTTAAGAGGGTGCATTTGACTAGTAGTGAATGGATAATGATTGGCTTCATAAAGATAGGGCTAAACTCATTTAAAAGTAACTGTTCTGTTATGTCCTCCGAATAAGAAACAGTAAACAGGTATCAAATATGGTTTTTTGACTAGGCTCTTTCACTAGGAACTCTAATACTATTTGGAAAATAGATTATTTGTGTGCCCTACTAGTAAATAACACTGATAAGCAAGTACTCTTCCTATGTAGCACTCACAACATTGCAAAGCCTTGTCTTAAATGTTATTAGTAGGGTAATTACCGTGACGTCAACCCATTTCAATAAGCATGTGATTGCCACATCAAACATTATTAAGACCTTCTAAATGCAAGACTGATGTTTTTGGAGGATGGGCAGCGGGTGATAAAATTATGCTTAATTGGATTTACTTAAGGCATCAGTTTTTTTTCCAGGGTTTGCCATGCTTCCAGAATTTCCATGAGTCATTCTAGCCCTTTCCCTAAACTTTTCTGTTTAGAAATCATGTTCATGGTTCCAATAAAAATTTAAAAATTGCTCATTGTCAATAATTTTTAACTGTGTCATTTATAATTCTTCTTTCTAACACAGGTAAATTGTATTTTTAGAATAAACTGATAATATGTCATCCTAATCTCCCACTAATTTCTCTGGTGAAAATGTAATAAATAAGTCTAACAGACAAGCACCAAAAATATCACTGCTCGTTCTGAACATAATGAAATGCAGGCATCTACCTAAGTGAAATGAAAGTGGGGAATATGTTTCAGAAATGAGAATGCTTACAAAATGTTTAATGGATATTGGAAAAGATTTGTTTCATGTGTGAACAAGGTCTGCACACATGAAAACTTATTAAGCTAATGCCTCTGAATCTAATTTATTTTTGAATTAAAACTAAGTTTTAATCAAACACTAACCTTTAAAGTTGTATGACCTCTATTACCCTGTGAGCAACAGAGTCATGGCTGAGAATAAGTGAAGAAATTAGGTGAATACATTCTTAGAAAATTGTTTAAATATCCTCGAGAATCTTAAAGTATCAAATATTTTTGGGAATGAGAACCCCAAATTTGGTGAACCTACTTTTTTCTTTCTACCTAGAATATACTCTCTCTTCCTCCAAGATGAACTTGGAGGTTTTCAATGAGTGGCCATTGCTTTTTAGAGAGCAACTGAAGCAGCATTAGGAGAATGCTGAGTCTTATCAGCACTTCTGCAGTCATAAAATTACAATTTATTTTTTTAAATCTTACATAAATGGCAGATCATCATTTATATGGTCTAAAAACACTAGCAGTAAAAGTTCAACACAATTTAATAGCCTATATTTCAAATTAAGCTTTCTTCCTCTAAACCTACCATCCTAACCATTATTCCCCAAACGCTGTTTGTTTATTCTCCCTTCTTTAATGCCTTTAATCAAACTTCGCACCCATATACCTTTTGCCTTTCTCTCTACTTACTTAAACCATATTCTGTCAACTCTGAGGGGGTTTGATATTTTCTCTACTGGCTGGCTAACGTGTTAGCCTGCCACAATTTCATGGATCCTGGCAGGAAAAAACAAGACTCCTGCATCAGAGACAAGATTTTATTACTGAAGTCTCAGAAGGAAGTGTGAGTTTCATGTTTTCATATGTTCTCCTTCCCCCTCAGTCTTCAGAGGAGCACTATGTGGCCAGCCCCAGTGGATGCTGTGCACACAGTCAGTTTGTGACACAGCTGGTTTATGAAGACACAGCTAAGGACCCTGAGCTCAGGAAACTTCCCATCTTATAAAGGTCCTGTTAGAAAACCTGCCCAATCTTTCCCCCTGATGTAGACATTATCTTCACTATCCTGGTCAGGAAACAAATCTGCCCTCTTCCCTGAAGGCAGACACTCTTTCTAGCGTACGAGGCTGTTGGCTACACAAACATCCTTGAAAAAAAGAGTTCAGGACAAAAGCTGTCAAAAGATGTGTAGAAATGCCAGGGAGAAATGTCTCTCAAAACTCATCCTTCAAACTACAATGTGCAGACCACTTCTTTCATGATGAGAAGTCACAGTAACCTTTTACTCCCAGCATTGTATTTTCTGTGCCATTAGCACATCATTCACTGTTGTGTGACATAATTTATGTTATTAACCTTATCGCTTAACATTTGTTTTCCATTTAAAGGAATTAAATTTTTCATTTTGTCTCCTTAAGCAGTTTAAAGTAATTGAAGGTAAAAATTATTTAATAAATTCCTTTAGAGCCTTATAAAATTCAATGGGCCTATATTTTGACTAGCCACTGAAATATTTGATGAATGAATAAAGGGTCAAAATTATTTTTAAATATTTTATTCTGAACAATGTATAAACAAATAGTAGTGGAGATTAACCTGAAAGAGTTTTATTGTAAAAAGCTTAGGAAAAAAATGAGTTAGAATGTGGCACCAATAATCACCATGGTATTGCCTATCCTTTACATATGAAATAATATCTTTTTAGTCAACTTTACTTTTCAAATATCAAGGAATATTTTTAATATTAATTCTTATAAATAATTAAAGAAAAATGTGAGTATAAATCTAGTCTTAAGTTTTAGAATTGATAATGATCTTCTGATAAAATCTGGAATGAAATCAGTTTGACTTCTGGGAGCTTAATAACAAGAACCTCCAAGGTAAAATCTTCAAATCTATATTTTATGAATTTAGAAAAATCAAACTATGCATGCACACAGTTTAAAAAGCCAAATAATTATACATAAAACAACCTTAGGCATTTCCAGTACCCACAGGCAACCTTTTCTAATGTATCCCTTAACTATTCATCTTTGGTTTTGCCTTCATATTTCTAAATGTTTAACTGCTATTTATAGATTATTTTTTTCAGTTTCACATTGCCTTACTGATTTCTTCCTGTGGAAAAGAAGCTCTTAACTCTCTTGCACTAACCCTCTCCCATTCTCCATATATTTATGTCACACTTTTGTTTAGATCAAGTGTTATTGTTATTGTGACTATGCAAGTATTCTTTACAGTTGAACCTTGTAGTATATTTTGATTACATTTCATTGCATACAACTGATTTTGCCTTCTGTTAATAACTCCCACATTTTGTATGCACCTATCATTACCATATAAGCTTTCTATGAGAAGTGTCAAATTCTTCTTCTTCTTCTTTTTTTTTTTTTGAGACAGAGTCTCACTCTGTTGCCCAGGCTACAGTGCCGTGGCATCAGCCTAGCTCACAGCAACCTCAGACTCCTGGGCTCAAGCAATCCTCCTGCCTCAGCCTCCCAAGTAGCTGGGACTACAGGCATGCGCCACCATGCCCGGCTAATTTTTTCTATATATATTTTTAGTTGTCTAGATAATTTCTTTCTATTTTTAGTAGAGACGGGGCCTCGCTCTTGCTCAGGCTGGTCTCGAACTCCTGAGCTCAAAGGATCCTCCCGCCTGGGCCTCCCAGTGTGCTAGGATTACAGGCATGAGCCACCGTGCCTGGCCAAATTCTTCTTTAAAACATCAAGTAACCCACCAGTTGCATCTCTTTCCTGAAGACATGTATCCTTCATGGTGAATCCCTTTTCCAGCTTCTGTCTGCCCTGGTTGATTTTGAAGCCCAATGCACAGCTATTGCCATGGTTCCCTGCTACATTATTGTCCTAAGATTCCCTTCAATATTCTCTGTTATAACCCTCCTATTTTTTGGATTATATGTCTTCCATTTTCTTGGTTTACCTCCCAGTTTGGGAGGAATATATCTAAAAGTAGTATCTTGAGAGGGGACACATGGGAGAAAAAAATTTGAAATCTTACAGGTCTAAAAATGCCTTTCTTCTTTGATATTTGAAAAAAATAGCCTACGCATAAAATTCTGCTTTGGAAATAATTTTTCTTCAGAATTTCAAAACCTTTACTCAATTGTCTTCTAGCAAGATTTCTATTGAAAAGATATGAGTCATTTTGATTCTTAAGTTTTTATATGTGAACATTTTGGAAAAAAAATAAAAACACTTTGGAAATGTCTAAGATCTTAATTTCGTTCCTAATGTTTTAAAATTCTGTGTTGATATCTGTTTTGATGTGCATTTTATTTATTCTATTGTGCTAGGTGCCCAGAGGTACCTTTCTAATTGAAAACACATGTCCAACTGTGATGGAAAATTTTCTTAATTTTTTTAAAAGTAATTTCTTCCCATCAATTTTACCTGTTTAGAATTCTTGGAATTCAAATGTTAGAGCAGCTGGATTAATTTTCTTATTTTCTCTTCCTTATATAGTATACATTTGATTGTTAAATTTTCTTTCACTCTCTAAAATTTCTTCAAATTTATCTTTTAGCCCTTTTATTGATTTTTGTTATTTTTAATATTTTAAGAACTGTTTGATATTCTCTGAAAGTCCCTTGTTTTACTCTTCTTGTTACATGAATGCAATATGTACTTTTTTTCTGAGTATCAATTATAAATATTAATAATTATGTTTTGCTTTTTATCTTAGCTCTCAGCGTTCTCTCCCTTCCTGAATGCTTTTTCCCATTTCTTTGCCTTGGGTCCTCTCTTTCAGAAGATTTTCCTAAATATCTAGTCAGCTGGTTCATTTGCATTTAAGAATCAGTTACAAAAGAGCATATTGGTAGCTTTGTTGATCAATAATAAGTTTCATTTTGAGGTTATTACCTGGGCTGTTCCACCAAGGTCCCCAGTTTTCAGAATCTGTAGACTTTTTTCTAGAGTTTGTCAGTTTCCCTAGAGAGGAATCCTCCAATCTCCTGTTTAGAGGGCATTAAACCAGATGACCAGAACCAAATGTGAGAAGGGGCTGAGATTAGTATGCAAACTTTCACTTAATAACCCTGATTGAACTAGAGTGGGCTGCCTTTTCTTTTAAATGACTTGAGATTTCTTAGTTCAAAGTCTCTCTGGTTCAGCTTCTCAAAAAATTTTGTTTCTAGTATTTGTAGGGTGTGACAAGAGAGTCGGTGGGTATGGGGGTAGTGAGTGTAACCATTGAGCTATGTGAAAGGTAGAAGGAGATTTGGTGTAACTCTTTATGTAGACTTTTGACTGATTCTTTTCTTTTCAGGCTCACCTATACCTTCGCTGTACGAGCTATCTGGTGACTCCAATTACTGAGATTTTCAAGGGTTCTAGAGCATAAGTACATCTAGTCCTATTCTACACACTGACAGGTTTGATTTATGTTTTCTTTGGTGTCCTAAGCAGTGACCATTCCTTGATCTGACTCTGTTTCTTCAGAATTCTTTTTCTGTCATCTCTTCTCTCATATTCTCTATCCTTATTGATATATGTCTTTTTATTGTTGTTGCTTTATTCCTTTACTGTTGTTTTAGCACAGCTTCAGGGAGAAGATATGAAAATGGACATGTTTAAAATAGTGCTTTAAGTAGAATTAAGCCTCCTTTAACCATATTACTATTAGTTTTGAGACTCTCAGAAGATATTTCTCCCAAGAATGATAATTGTAATTGATTAGGTTTTGATCAGAAATATTTGTATACATGACCAGATCAGATTTTGGAAAAAAAATTAAATCACTATGTGGATATGAAATCTACCAGGCCACAAATATGCTTTTGTTGTTGTTTTTTCTTGTTTGTTTGTTTTTAGGAATTATATGTCAGAGAACTCCTAGAATGCTTTTAAAATTCTTTTTTTAAAATTTCAGAATATTACGGGGGTACAAACATTTTGGTCACATAAATTGTTTTTGTACAGTTTGAGTCAAAGTTTTATGAATGTCCATCAAAGAAACAATCAATAGAGCAAATAGACTACCTACAGAATGGGAGAAAATATTTGCATGCTATAAAATTCTTAAAAAATAAAATCATAGGTCCTATAAGTTGAGGAACATAATTATATAATTTCTCAAACTATATTCTTGATTGAAATAGCAAAAAATGCATTTGGTAGTTCCTTCAGAAAATCCATATAGCTCAATTTTTTTTGCACTAAAAGAAATTTTAGAAAATTATCTGGGAAAAAGTTGCTAACACAGATTAATAAATCTTTCTAAAGTGACCAAAATGTTAATATAGTTTTAGAAATATTTCAAAATACTCATGTAAAGAAGGTTATCTCATTTTATATCTGTTACCATTGCAGCAAGTTCCTTTTTGTAACTAAATTTCATCATCAAAATAATGAATGGTTAGTACTAACTTTCATTTTAAGTAACTTTTCACTCTGAAGTCTAGAAAGTTACATAATAACATGGGATTTAATGAGAAATATCCATTTTCACTATTATAAAACTATCCAGAATTACTGATAGCATTACATTCATACATACATTCCTACTAATTATACATTAATACATCATAGAGCAGTTTCTAGAGACAACCTATCACAAAACACTCAAGGATAAATTCTAACATTACTATTATTTTTGGTAAATCCAAGTTATAGTCTACCTCACTTTGGTGTTGCAGAAGTTTACTGAAATTTTTTTGTGTGTATATTTTGTTTTTATGCACATCCTGTTTCCAAGTTCTACCAAGGTTTATGAATATTCCACATGTAAAATCAGTTTAGAAAAAGAAATAGAAATCTACAATGCAGAGTACACTTCTAAAGCCAAGGCTCCAATAAAAAAATCAGTCCTATTGTTTTAGCATTTCCTAAAATAAGGCAAATAAAGTTGTTCACTTGCTTATGGTTTATAAAAATGAATATCTATTCAATCAATCAGTCCAACATCAAATCAAAATTCAAGCACAAATGAATTTTAAGTATTATAATTCAATTTTAGACACCAATGTTATAAAATTTCAACACAGTATTAATATGCTAGTCATGTCTTTATTAACAATAATAGTGCATGTGTTAAATTATAAAGATTCATGAAGAGAAAACATGCTTGAACCTAAAAACTCTGGTCTTCAATCAAAGATATATTTGGAGCACATGAATTCTTCAAATAGGTCTAGTTGTCCCTATTATGAAGAATTCTTATCAGTCTAAACATGTTTGAAAATTTACTATCTAAAGGAATTTATTCAAATCTTCAAGAATAAGCACCCTACTTAAAAAGTATGTCTAGAGTCCCATATTAGAAAGATCTGCTCTGGAGCTGAAGGTACAACATTCTCTGGAAAATTTATATTAGAGAGATGTCACATTTATTTATAAAGTCCAGAATTTAACATGTTATTTTCTCAAATAATATTTTTAGACAGCTTTCTAATAAATTCTAGTCACCAAAAAAATACTGAAAATAGTACTTCAATATGATATACATCACAGTGACATTTCACGGAAATAACATAGAACAAGATATTTGTCAAATCCAAGCTGTGTGAGAAAAACCCCAGAGGAAGTCAAAGGAGAGGAGGGTGGCAGAGCTATGCCTTCAGGGATGGCCGCATGGAAGGTGAGTTAAGCTTTAGAAGACTAACAGGGTTTGGGAAAACTGGAGGGAGCAGCGTTATTCCCAGCAAAGTGTGCAGTATGAACTAAGATAATTAGACACAATCCAGCCTGGAAAGCAAAAAATATGAACAGATAGAAAGAAGTAAGAATAGTGCAGAATAGTACTGGAAAGGTTTTGTAGTAAAAGGAAAAGGGAAGAATATTTTTCTAAGTCTCAAAAAAATGTGATTTGCACACTTTGTATTACATTTTTTAGCCCAGTAATACATTTTTGGAAAAATTATTGAACCTATGGTGGTAGCAATGTAGCTCACAATCCCATATTCAAAACCTTTGGGGAATGTGTTTCAGAAATTTTCAGATTTTAGAAAATAATACAGTACGTATATTATATAACACACCCAACAGGAACTATGGCTATATTGTGTAACCAAATACATTTTCTGACCAAAATATGTGACTATTCCTACAAAATAGGGTAAATAAATAGTATAAATTTATTTTCTATTTTTCTGTTCAAGTCATTTCAGGTTAGATTTTGCCACCAAACTAGTTCACATTAAGTTTTGTTTTCAAAAGTCACACAAAAAAAGAGACAACAACAAAACAAAACATACCCATTCATTTTCAGAACTCTTTAGATTTTAGAATTGTGTTTAAGGTATAGAACAGGTGTATTTTAAAACTTTGTGACCTAGACTACAATAACAAAAAGAGCAGAGATGTGTACAATACAAAGTTACATTACAGAAGTATTCATTTAAATTAAATTTTGTTTAATTTAAAATTATATATGAACAAGAACACTAGAAATATTTAGTCAAGAAAAGAGAGGCTGGGTGCTTTATTATTGTTAGGAAGTATACAGGTATGGTCACCCTGTGCACCCATAATTATGTGAAAAGAGTGGCGTATGGGATGAAGGTGCCTAAATTATGCCAGGAGATGCCTCAAGGGCTAGAAGGTACAGGAGAGAATGAATCATGGGCTTTTCTCCCATCCTTTCCAGGAGAAAGGCAAGTACCTAAATGTGGAAGGCAAATTACAAACGCAGTTTTGTGACCCACTTCTCTGTCATCTCAATAACTAAATGAGATCCAGCATAGAGTCAGATAAAGAGACCATATGTAATTTCAAGACCCATCCTACCTATGCAACACCTGTCCTACACTGAAAGAAAGGAAATAGGGAAAGAAAGGAAGTTAGGGAGAAAAACAGAAACTCCTCACTTCTAAATTACTTTAAAGAGAGAAAAAGATGTAATACCTTATATTCCAAATTAGAGACTTAAAAAATAAAATGCAAGTTCTTGTAAAAACCTAACGGAGTGATAGATAAACCTGTGAAAAAGACCAGATTGATTGTAAGTCCTTGCTTTGTTTTGGTGGGCAAAAAAGTAAGAAGACCAAGATTTTAATATATTTGCCAAGAAAAAGAAGTAAGAAAATGAGACTAAGAACGAAAATAAATCAACAAACACTTTTCAGGTGGCATAGTACTGCTCAGGGTTGGTGCTGATTACTTTCAATAGGGTTGGATCCAAAACAGACTACACGCAGAGATTTCTGGTCATTCACAAACTAATTCAGATTTCTCTGCTCACATGATGTATATTAAAAAGTAAGGATAGCTGTCTTCACACACAGGTAAAATTAACAAACACAAGTTAAAAGTATATATAGCATGACGTTTTTCATAAAAATATAGAAATGCATGTATATATTTATATATAAAGATAAAAAGTAAATATATTAAAACACTAGCAGTTATTGGTGGGATTACCAGAAATATTTATTGTCTTCTTGTTAATGTTGTTCCTAAATGTTCTATGATGAATATGTATTGTTATATCATACAAATTATGAAATTTTTATTAAAGATTTCTTTTTTCAAGAATGTCTTAAAGGAGATATTATCTTATACATTTTTCATTCTGAACTAAACAGAACTCTATTTATGGTTTTTGAGAAAACTATAGTTGTAGGATAAAAGAAACCCATACTAGGCTTAATGCAAATGTTCTGGGAAATTTACTTACAGTACACATCCACTCTGATTGACTTTATCGCTGGGGACCCCAAGCCATTCTCTGCTTTACAGTAATACCGGCCTCCTTGGTGTCGCTGAATATTTGTAATCCTCAAAGTCTCATTGAAGACACTTGAGTCTTGGAATCTGTCAGAGGCACTTCCTGCTGTTTTGGTCCACCTGATCTGAGCAAGCATCAACAAAGATTGTTACTTTAGGTTGGTTTTCCCACAGAAAAATCAAATAGCAATTACTCATTTGAAGAGTTTGCTTTCAGAGAGAGCTGCTACATTGCCTCTCCCGTCAAATTATTGAGAATTATTAAAAAATTTATAGACACAATTAACTTATAAAATTTTAAATGTAATTTCATCATCACATAGTGTATATAATTTGAATTCAGTTGCATAGAATTCATCAATAGACTAATCAGTGTGGAGGGCAATAAAAATTATAATATAAAGGGAGTTAAATATCAGTGGCACATTGAAAGATGGATTAGGTTCTCCTTTTGCTGCACATTTAATTCCTTTTCATATTTTCTAAACCTTGTGAGATATTTTTTCCTTATTTAGTCCATGTAGGCTCTCATTTTATTTTTGGACATACTTCATTATTTATTTTAAATTTCCTATTTGATTTGGATAGTTTAGACATATTACCATAATGGCTTATTGAGATTATGTATAATTTTAACACCTGGTTGCTAAAAGAGGGTTCTTTTTTTCTTTAATGGCTTTGCTTTAATAAGCCCACAAATGATTTATCTATTTTGATAATTAGAATTTATTTTACATCAATAATTATTTTCAAAAAAAGTGTAAACTTTTTCAAGGAGAACATTTCTACTAAACTGCCAAAACACTCTGCATATCTAAAACATTTCATTATAAACAATATCATTCTTTTAAACACAGCTGTGTACAACAGACTTCATTTTGCTAGCAATAATGACTGACATTCAACTCAAATTTTGTTTATTTTAGTTTATAAAACCTGAACAAAAGCTACATGCTGGTGCTGTAGAGTGATACAAAATAGAAAGTAAAAAGGATTTGATTTTATTTCTCTCCTTGCCCCTGCTGTATAATATATTTTTGTTTGACTTTATTTTAAAGTTCAGAAACGGCCAATAGACATTCTCTGGTCAGACACATATGACGAGACATGAAAAATGAAACTAAAGACTGATGCTTCAAAATTTAAGTTCCTATAATACTGCCTTTGTCTCTGCCTATTTTTATAGAATGTTAATTAAAATTTATAATCTAATGGCATTAAAAGTGTCCTTAAAAAGTTCTCCATATCATTAAGATATCAGTATATAAATACAATCATGTTTGCACTTAATTTGGAATTAAATAAAAATGGTATGTAAAGATTAATAAAAATTCAGGAAATAACAAAACAAAACATCAAATATTTATAAAATACCTTCTAAGTACATGAAATACACAAAGAAGTAAATGGCTGATACCTAGATTCAAGCAGTTTATAAATTTATTACTAACATGCCCATAAAAAGAAAAAAATAATTTTATAAATTATGTGAAAAAAGGAAGGATACTCACTTACCCTTTGATTTAGCAAATTTCTGCTTAAAATTTACCTTACTAACATATTTGTACAAGAATGCAGAAAAATGAGCCTACTGCATTTGTAATAGTATAACATTGAAAACAATATAAATATCAAATGATGGGAAAGTTGTTATAAATTGATTGGCTCTAAAATTGAACTGAATGAAGTCATTAAAAGAATTAAAATACAAAATGTATTATTAAGTGAAAAAAGACAAAAAGCAAGAAGCAGAAGTGAATAGTCTCATTTGTGTAAGAAAGAGTATATGTGTGTATATGTGTGTGGACATATTACAGATATGTTTGCTAAAATTTCACAAGGAAACACATGAAATTTAACTCTATAAATGGGACTGGGAGTAAGAAGAGGATATTAATTTTTAATTTTTATTTTAAAGTCTTATTATGCTTAATTCATTTTGCCATGAGCAAATATTGTGTTTATTATAAATAAAGTTAAAAAATGAAATACAATTCTCTAATAAAACATAGGAAATAGGGAATTTAAATAATAGAAGTAGAGAGGAATGCAAATATTCACTTAGAAAAAAATTTTTCCCTTTTTTCTCCTACTTTTTAAAAATAAATATTGAAAGGAAATATTCCTGAGTGGTGGAAAGACATAAATCTCATTGGGAAAGGTTTCCAGGCTATATACTTAATTGATAAGAAAAGAAACCTCCATAAATGCCTATGAAGAAAACTGTAGAGACTTCTAGGCAAAAGAAACAAACTTATAAAGCGTCAGGGCCTGCTTATTCCCAATGTTAACTCTTTCCTTATTCCTGGACTCCAAATTATTAATTACCACATGGCTGCCCAGAAAAAGGCATTTCTCAGCCATCGGTTCAGCTACAAGCTGGCCAGTGTGTTTCACGCAGAAATGTCCTTATCAGGGAAGTAACACTCTACATTTTGCATATTTTTGCATATTTCTGCTGGCTTCCATCTTGAACCATGAGCTGATTTGGAATGAAAGTCAAGCACAACGAAGCAGTAAAACAGAAGAAATCTGAATACCTAATAACACAGAGTTATGGTGTTACCTGACCTGAAAAATTTATAGCCGTAGTCTTCTACATTAGGAGTAATAAATTCTATCTTGTTCTATTCTTTTTCTGGGTTTTCTGTGACTAACAGCCAAACCTAATTCTAACTGATATGCCTGGAGTGGTATGGGAGGTCAGCTTGTCTTCGGGATTCTCATCTCCAACAATGAAGGCTCAAAAACAGTGGCATGGCATCCTCCTTTACTGAAAAAAGATGGGGGTGGGGACATCTCCCAATATTTGATACTCATTCAAGATCTTATTCACCTTAGTGTGAAAGAAAAATATTCACTGATATGCAAACATTCAGTAACGTCATGTTCAAATAACGCGACTTGACAAAAATACTTGAAACAGTACTCTAGGTGCCCAACAAACGAACTGTGTCTAAGGTCTTCAATTTGGAGAAGATGTGGAAAGGCACATGGCGACGAGCAGTTAATATACGTGCATTTAATGGATAAGTAGAATGTGCCTGGATAATATACAATTTAAGTACTAAATAAAGTTTCTTAAAACCAAAAGGACACAGAATAAGGGGATTTGTAATAACTGAGAAAAACCTAGAAGCTTGGGGTGGAAAGCACTAAAATTGGAGGTAAAATTTTTAAGATCTTGTGGGGATGGAGCGAAAGGAGAGGAGAGAAATAAGTCCTTCTAGAATATTAAATTTGGGGAGAGTTAGAAGGATAAAGAGTATATATCTGTGAGAGAAATGTAGGTATCTTGTTTATAAATAATAATAAAAGCATAAATGTCAATTAAAAGAATAGGAAAATGCACAGTTACATGCATGAAAGGAAAAGTGAGATAAAGAGGAAAGAGTGAAAAGAATAGAAACTTGATAAAATGAGCAAAAACACGGCAAAGGGGAAAGAGAAATGTATAATTTTAAATAGATACATTTATTTTAATTATATTCTTAATTGATAAATGAAAATTGTATATATTTATAGGGTACAATGTGATGTTTTGATTTATGTTTACATTGTGGAATGATTAAATCAATCTAATTAACAAATCTATCACCTCACATACTTATTAATTTTTGTGGCAAAAATATTTAAAATATACTCTTTTAGCAATTGTAAAATACACAATACATTATTATTAATTATAATCACCATGCTGTGCAATAGATCACTATAGAGTAAGATGGAACAGTTATATCAGCTATAGACTAGATGTGAACAGATTTAATTCACCCATTAAAAGAGCCAATTAGATTGAGTTTAAAAGTTAAAACAAGCCTATATGCAGTTTTCCATACACATATATATACATACATGCACACACATACACACACACTTTAAAAAAAAACAAAAAACAAGGTAACAATAAATGATTGGAAACCAAGACTGGAAAGGAAGGCATGGATGAAGTCATAATAGGAATATATAAACTTAAATCAATCATGAATGACAATATTTATAAGAAATTGAATTAAATTAATAAGAAACTTTCAGCTAAAAACACTAACAGGAAAAGAAAGTCATTACCATACGTAGTGTTAAAAGTCGAAAGCAAAAATATATTGTTGTTAATTGGTATTCAGTAAAGTAGAGAGCCACTAAAGCAAATATAATTAGGAAGGGAAGAATCTAAGAAATATGCAATTGCAGTGAGAAACTCCAATACTCCTCTCTGATAATTAGGGAATTCTATTAATAGATAATAACAAATTTTTTTCCATTAAGAAGTAAGATAGGGAGAAACTGAAAAAATATAAACAATAGGTATGGTTAAAAAGTATATACAAACTTTATCCATAGAACTATGGATTTTGTTCTTATGTCCATTAAGTATTAGGTCATTAAAATATGAATTGTCTGATTTTGAATCAAAAGTGTAGTTTATTACATCTCAAACAAGAAGTAGTACAATTAATCAAACTATGCACCTGGACTATTGACACAGTTTTACCATCTTAAACAGTAGTGTGTTTATGCCAGCAGCAAAGAAGCCTGAAGAGCCAATGGCCATGAAATCACAAAAGGTGTTTTCCACAGCTTGTTGAGAATTGAGTATTTTTCCTTGCAAAAAGTAGGCCAAAAGCTAGAAGAAGTGGTAGTTGGTGCAAGGTCTGGTGAATATGGTGGGTGACAGAGTTTCCAAGTCCAACTTCTATAGTTTGAGCAGCATTGTGTGTGTGACATGTGGTCGAGCATTGTCTTGCAAGAGTGGCCTTTCTCTGTTGACTAACTCAACTGCTTAATCACAAGAATCCTCATCATTTTATCTAGTTGGTTGCAGTAGATATCCACTGTAATAGATTGACCAGGTTTCATGAAGCTGTAGTGGAAAATACCAGCGCTGGACCACCAAACAGATACCATTAGCTTTTTTGATGAATATCCAGCTTTTGGACTGTGTTGCAGCACTTCATCTTTATCCAACCACTGTGTCTAATGCTTGTGATTGTCAAAAGGAATCCATTTTTCATCACACATAACAGTACAATGTATTAATATAAATGGTTAGCCTTTATGTTGTGATAGCAAAGAAAGGCAAACTTCTAGAAAATTTCTCTTCTGATGCTCATTTAATTCATGTGGTACCCATCTATACAGCTTCTTTACCTTGCTGATTTATTTCAAATGGTCCAATATTGTTGGAATAGTAATGTCAAACCTTGCTGCTAATTCACGCATAGGTTGAGTTGGATTCACTTGCACTACAGCTTTCAGCTCATCATTATCCACCTTGGTCTCAGGTCGTCCATGTGGCTCCTTTTCGAGTTTAAAATCACCAGAATGGAACTTCTCGAACCAAGGATGTACTGTGTGTTCATTAGCCACATACTTCCCAAATACTTCATCAATATTTTGAGCTGTCTGCACTGCATTGGTTCCAGGATAGAACTCATATTCAAGAATAATTTGAGTTTTTGATTTATCCATGGTTCCACAAAAATTGCTCTAAAAAAATATGAAGGGTAATCACAAACTAAATCATGTGTTGAAAAGACTGAGGATGTACTTTCACAATAAAAAAAAAAAAACAGTGTCAAAGTGAAATGTCAGAGATATCAACTGTCAAATTTAGTACTTAAAGAAGTCAGACATTTCATATTTAATAACCTAAATATTTACAAATATTGATCATGCAGTTGGCAGCAAAGAAGACTTTAATTAATTAAAAAGTAGAGATAGTTCTGGCCATGTTAGCTAGACTTAGTTCAATACAATTATAAATAAATTATCAAAAGATGAGTAATACATGGAAATCCAGTCATTGTTCAAGGAGAAAATTAAAAGGAAAATTTGTAACTAACCAGAAGCCAATGAATAGAAAACCATTTCATCTAAAAATCTGTGAATAAAGTGAAAAGAGTATACAGAGGAAAATATAACCCTCAAGTACCCTCTATAAATCAATGAATGAATGAATAAATAAATAAATCTCATCTGAATTTATTTTAATGTAATGTAGGCTGTTGGGCTCTACCCTAAACTCCTCCTTGAGTTAGTTTAAGAAAGAAGAAGGGCCAGGCACGGTGGCTCACACCTGTAATCCTAGCCCTCTGGGAGGCCGAGGCGGGTGGGTCGCTTGAAGTCAGGAGTTCAAGACCAGCCTGAGCGAGACCCCGTCTCTACTAAAAATAGGAATAAATCATCTGGACAACTAAAAATATATATAGAAAAAATTAGCCGGGCATGTGGCGCATGCCTGTAGTCCCAGCTACTCGGGAGGCTGAGGCAGAAGGATCGCTTAAGCCCAGGGTTTGAGGTTGCTGTGAGCTAGGCTGACACCACGGCACTCACTCTAGCCGGGGCAACAAAGTGAGACTCAGTCTCAAAAAAAACAAAGAAGAAGAAGCAAAAAGTATCTTTTACAGAAGGTCCTAGGAAGCCACCTCATGATACTCTGCTTGCGTGACATAGTTATATCGTCATGCTTAGCTATTAGTACAAGAAAGACTGGGAAACTCTTTACTCTCACCAGCACCTCCCTCATAACCCTTTGCTAAAATGTGATAGTTTCTTACCTCTGGAAAAAGAATAGAATGGATATTTGGGACTACTACTATTAATAGTTCCACAATGGGAATACAATATATCCCATTTCAGATATGCTATGTTATTAAATATGCTTTGTGTTTAAATCCTCTTACAAAAATATAACAAGACAGTCATCTCTATAAAAATAACACTAAAAGAAAAAGACAGATAGTAGAATTCAGCAAATACATTTTTTGGGGGGAAGGGGAACTCTCTTCCTAGTCTGTAGAAACAACATGGAGATCCTCTTCGGCTGCAGAACATAACACTTAGCTTAGGGTTATCTAATTGCCAATAGACAGTTTTCTATTTTGTTTTTTGATATAATGATACTTCTGAAACATCATTGCTTTTATATAGCCTTAAACACTCTCAATGTTAACTGAGATAATCTTTGTAAAATATTAAAAATCGTATATTGCATAGATGCTACAAACTCAGTAAGAACTCAGACCGTGACAGTGCGGAGAATTCTACATTCTATCCTTTAATTAACATCCAGTGAATGAGGATTTGTAAATTGAAGCTGCTTTCTATCAGTTGCCAAGGAGTAAAGCCAAGCATACTAAGATCACTCTGAGCTTTGTCCCAGCATTATTTGTACTCTGAAAGAAGACCCTTCATCTGTAAAAGAAGGCCTGAGAAAAAATAAGATAAACATCATCTGATCTTCTGTAATCACCAGGATGATCTGCCACCAGAGTCTTTGGGAGCTAAACCTAAAAAGTCAGTTGCAGAATATCAGCCTGAAAGTGTATTAAGGAATATCTATATGGGAGGTCATTATGAACAGACAGCGCTCATTAGAGTTTTGAAAATAAGGGTTATGCTCTTTTCCTGCACTAATAACAGGGAAAATTACAGAGGAAATAGGTTCTATTTGAATCACTTAATACCATAAATAGAATTCTGAATGGCACAGGACTCTAGATCATACAAGTTCAGTTTTTAATAAATTGTATCAGTCTACAATAAATTATAGCAACATGTCATGCATGCTTCTAAATCTGATTTTATAAAAAGAACCACAATTGTCTAACAGAGCAACAAAATTTTAACCTGAAAATTTCTATACTGTATGCATAAAACACTATATTTTACTACTATGCCCAGAATATTAGGCATCACAATTACTAATATTACTATTAACACTACTATCACTACTATTAATAATGTTACAATATACAGTTTAAAAACATTTCTGAAAGTTAGAGCCACATTTTGATACATGCAAATAAGATTTGATACATACATCATTGCTCATGGCAGCAATGATTAAAAAACAGAAGTCTGAAGAACAAGGAGGTCACAAGGTAGCTCCTCTTACCAGCCAGAAAATAGGATGGTAAAGGAGAAGGAATCATCATGTAAGATGAATTAGAAACAGAAGGAAAATGATGGGTTGAGGACATGGTATTTCTGTACACTAGATAGGCCTTAAGGCAGACAACACTAGGTTTTCTGATCTTTTTTTTTGACTCGGGTTTTTCTTTGTATTTAACCTTTGAGGAATTTATTCACTTATGTGAATAAACAATGGGATAAATCAAATAAATTTGGTT
The DNA here is from genome assembly GCF_020740605.2 of Lemur catta. Lineage (NCBI taxonomy): Eukaryota > Metazoa > Chordata > Mammalia > Primates > Lemuridae > Lemur > Lemur catta. Next base: position 47,106,358 of record NC_059128.1, on the reverse strand, counting down.
GTTTATAACAGTGTCAGACTTCCTGTATGTATATGGTACACTACAGCAAGGCCTTCTAGAATTATTTCAAACCAGAGATGAGAAAAGAGGGTCCATCTTGGTGCCAATGTTTATACATATGAAATGCTGGGGGTTAATGGAGATCGCATCAGGAAGAGGTTTGATTTTGCAGTACAACTGAGACATTTCTCTTGAGCCCCAAACAGCCATTAACAGGATTTCACTTTCTTAAAAGATTACGAAATGCTTTGACAGTCCATCCTCTGACTTTAATCCCAATATACACCTAAAAGTAGAAATTTTTTTCTCCCTATTTTACAGCTCCAGTTCTTTCATGACCATGAGACTGTGCTACATTGTACACTGGGTTCCTTTCTGACCTGAAAGTTCTCCTTTTTTCCTTCACTTAGTATCTAGTTAAAGTCCTGTGATCCTCTAGGAATCACTTTATTAGAAAGCCTTTTCTCTCCCATAAAGCTCTATTATTTCCTGTTGCCATAGCACCTGAAATTCTGTCTATGAGAGTACTTATCACATGCTATAGAAATTAGCTGTTTATATGTCATAGCAAATAATTGGTGTTCTGCCTGATTTGTATAGATTCCTTTACCCTTTTTATATGTCACTAGGACTCCTTGTTTCTCATAAAAGAAGGTCCTGGGGATACAGAGTCACTTCGTTCCCAGAGGTAAATCCTTGGAAATCTTGGGAGTTTACTCCCTACCCCAGTGACTCTCAGTATGATTAGTGAGTGAATGCCAATGAATGATTAGCATGGGATATAAAAACCCTGCTCTTCTGCCTCCAGTTGGGACAGATTCTGCAGCACAATTTACACTCCAGACTTCCGTTGCAGTATCAGGCTGAAGCTAACTTCCTGAAATCACATCCTTGCCCAGTTTCCTCCCTTTCCTCTCCTGCTCTCTTGTTCCATTGTCAGTTTCTCCTAAGGGCACCTCCTTAATAATCACCTCAAATTCTATTTCTAAAGAACCAGATCTAAGACTTAATTTTTTTTGCCTTTAATAAACTGTAAGCTCATTACAGCAAGGACTGTTCTTGATCTTGGTATCTCTAGCCCAAAGAATCGAGTCTGGGCCATGGTAGTCATTAACAAAATCATTGTTGCTTGAATGGATTCCTGGCCTTATAATTCTGTTAACAATACTGATATGAATTAGATAAAATCCCACTCTAGGAGGTACCCACAATATAATGAGATTCAGCTAATTGAGATGTTGTTTAATACATACTTCTTTAAATGGAAGTTGAATCTACTCATCTGCTTTCATTTTAGAACATACACAGCAGGATTTTTACTTAAATTCTATAATTTTGATGAATTTATATGAATCCATCTAAATGTTTTTGCACATTTCTCTTCATAAGCATAGAATTATATTTTGAACATGGGTGGTTGAAGTTAGAGGAAACTATCAAATGATAGCTTCCTGGTGTCACATTTTAAGTTACTGAATTAGCAATTAGGAGGATTAAACAGGACTAAGATAAAGTTGGATAAATGGAAAAAAGTGAATGTATAAAGATAAATTCCTTCAAGAGAACTAGTGATACTGAAGAAAAAATAATATAAAAATAAAAACAAAAGGGCAAGAGATATGAGCTATGCATTAGTTCATCATAAAACCACTCAAGTTTTAGAATAGACATACACTGGTAAATGAATCAGCACTGCAATACAACTGGCATGAAAATATCAATGTGCCAAATATATTTAAATATGATTGAAATTTAAATATTTTCATTTTTATCATTACCAAAATTCATAAGGAATGCATTTCATGTAAGCTCTGGAAAAACAGGAAAAATTGTAAAACTATTCTCCAAGTTTCCCATAAGGCAAATGGAAGGAAATTTGTTAAGCTATTTCTTGACTGGCCATTCCTTTTTGATCTCCTTTTGTGGTTCCTACTCATCTTCCTGACCTCTGAATGGCTGAGTACTTAAAAGTTTGGTCCTTCTCTATCTATGCGTCACTTCCCATGGAGTCATCCCATGGAGTATTTTAAATACCATTCCATAATGATGACTCCTAAATTAGCATTTGTTGTTCAGGCCTCTCCTCTGAATCCCAGACTTGTAGCCACCGACTGCCTGCTCTCCTCCAACATAGTATGTCCAGTCTTTCTCCTCTCAATTACTGGCACTACTATCCTTCCAATCATTCAGAGCAAAACCTTTGCAGTCCACTTTGATGAAAACAGAATGTCAATAAAGACCAATATCATATTATTAATCTTAGTCCCAGAAAAGAAACATACTATACTTGTGATAGACTTTAAAATATGTTTTCTAACTTGAGAAGTAGTAACACTATCATTTACTTGACTTTCATGTTCGTCAAGGATTCCCAAGACCACACCTAGGTTTGATGGTCCACAGAGGATTTGTGGGACTCATTACACAGGTGCTCCCTGTCTTATGATGGTCTAACTTATGGCTTTTCGCTTTGATTTGTTGACTTTATGTTGGTGTGAAAGCGATACACATTGAGTAGAAAATGCACTTCAAATTTTAAAGTTTGATATTTTTAATAAATTACATGAGCTATTCAATACTCTGTTATAAAACAGGCTTTGTGTTAGATAATTTTGCCCAACTATAGGGTAATATAAGTGTTCTGAGCATGTTTGCTCAGTTAATAATGTTCAGTAGGTTAGGTGTATTGAATGTATTTTTTCAACTTTCAGTGGGTTTATAGGGATGTAACCCCATTATAAGTCAAGAAACATCTATATGGTCATATTCATGACTATAATAAATATATTACACTGAAAGAAGTAATCACAAAATTAGCAAAAGGAAAAGGCATATGGGGAGAAGTTTGGATGGAAAAGGGCATAAGCTCCCAAGAATCCTCTCCCCATAGATTCACACAGGATGTGTTTAACTTTTAATTATGACAACTCTTATGGAATGTTGTCTTCCAGAGAATATCATTAGGGAATAAGTGCCTGAAGTTTTTACTGGGGACTGGTCACTGAGCCACACTTTGCCTAGCATATATCAAAATTCCAATCTCCTAAATGTAAAGCAAATGTTCAGTATAAACTGTACTGTTTATCAAAACAATTTAGGCGCAGTGAACCACTCATCAATTAGAGAATGCCAGGATCCCTCCTGAAATCCACATATCCAGATGCCAGCCAGCCAAAGGCCAATCTTGCAAGCAGGTTTTTCTAAGGACAGTATTTTCAGGCCTGCTAGGTTAACTTTTTTTTGCGCACATATATACCATGTAAACAGAAGTGTTATGTGAGCATTCTGGTGAAGTTCCTTAAAAAGAGAAGGAAATGGGACTATTTACCTTTTTCCCTCTCCTTCCTTGCTGCCTGAAATTCAAATGTGATAGCTGACAATTCAGGATACAATTTAGACTGTGGGCCAACCAACTTCCAGGTAGAAATCTTGTGCTAAGGTTGGGTCCCTGGTGAAACCATGAAGCCACCACAGTATCTCAATATTCTCTTAACTAGACTTTTTTTCTATGAGAGAACTAATGCCTATCTTGTTTAAGCTACTATTATTTCTGAATTCAGTAATCAGCAGCCAAATAATCATGACAAAAATTTAAATTAAGCAAAAAATAAAAAATATGGGCCGGGAGCAGTGGCTCACGCTTGTAATCCTAGCACTCTGGGAGGCCCAGGCGGGTGGATCCTTTGAGCTCAGGAGTTCGAGACCAGCCTGAGCAAGAGCGAGACCCTGTCTCTACTAAAAATAGAAGGAAATTAGTTGGACAACTAAAAAATATATGGAAAAAATGAGCTGGGCATGGTGGCGCATGCCTGTAGTCCCAGCTACTCGGGAGGCTGAGGCAGAAAGATTGCTTGAGCCCAGGAGTTTGAGGTTGCTGTGAGCTAGGCTGATGCCACGGCACTCTAGCCAGGGTAACAAAGCGAGACTCTGTCTCAAAAAAAAAAAGAGAAAGAAAAGAAAAGAAAAGGAAAGAAAGAAAGAAAGAAAGAAAGAAAAGAAAGAAAAGAAAGAAAGAAATACATTTTTAACATTCGAAGATCCTGTAAATGAAAGATCTCTGTTTTTCAAATGCAAAATGATGAAAGTAACGCCCTTGGAGAAACAGCTAAAACTACCCAAAGAAATAAAGCATATTGCATGCATTAGAAATGTTATTCTATATTAAAAGAATTTTTAAAATTTGAGTAGCAGTTCATGAGAGAAAAAATAAACTCTTGGTTTGAAAAAAATAAATCATCAAATTGGGCATTTAATAGCTTAAAATGGAACATCACAACTTAATTATCAATATGTCATTTTTATGTAGGGAAAGGTGCTGAAATGACATATAGTATATTTCAAGCACATTTTTATTGTAAGGTGAGTGAATAAATACAGGAGGGTATTCAAGTTTCACTGTAATGTTTCTCCCAGAACGTTAAAAGCTCCCCCCAATTTAAATTTAGCACTTTTACACTCACTAATCAATATTGATTTACCACAAGTTTTAGAAATTAAGGATTTTTTTAAGTGTTACTACTGAACAACATTTCCATCTTCTCCTTATGAGTTTCTTATGGGATTTTTTTCACCATCATTCTCAATCTTGTTGAATGTGAAGTGGTAATTTCGTTAATGATTTTTATAATAGAATATAATCTAAAATAACAGTATTGCAGACACCACAGAGTATTAGATATGTTACAAAAAATAAATTGCTCTATTCCACTCACTCCAAGACACCACTCTACTTAAGTCATATTGGTATGATAACCAAATGAACTCCTGCCATTTAAGGGATTACAAAAAGACACCAGCACAATTATAGAAAAATGGGAATGCCTTCAAAGGCTATAGGCTTGACAGAGATGTCTATAATTATAACATTCAAGTATTAGCCTAACAGGTAAATTTAGCCAGACTTTACTAAATAAATAACACAGTTCAATTCTATTTCATATTTTCTAACAATTCATCTAAAATTCCTCCAAGAAAATTACATTAAATTTGCCTAGGAAATATTATAGATTGAATCATCTGCCCCTCTGCATTTTTCTGCGCACCTGGAACTGGAAAGAGAAAACAACATATCCAATACCTGTAGGTACATTTTCAATCTTATGGAAAAAATTTTACCTCATATTTTGTGACCAAAATATTTGAACATTTAGAAAAAAAAAAAAGAACAACATATTTTATGGGCACCTTGCAACTCTTAGAGGCATAAATGACCTTCACACATAACTGTCCGTTTACAACTTCAACTCCATTTAACATCCAGGTGATTAAAATCTATTAACAGGAAGATATGAAAAACTAAACTGAGGCATAAGAAATAATACACATGAAAGAGGACCATTTTAAATGTTTGTATCAGTGGTCTAATTTTAGGACCTGTGAATCAGGGAATATTAACAGACTGCTATTCCTACACACATTTGCAATAGTTCAGCCCACTAGATTAATGTCAGGGTTAAATATTATAAGAATTTATATTTAACATGTTTCAATTTTGAATAAAGTTTAGAAAGAGAAGAAATGGGGACTAATCTTTTGCTGGATTCTCTACTAGGCACTTTTGCCTAATTGTCTTCATAAAAATCTTAGCAGTAAATATTATTAATCCTCAATTTGCAGATGACTAAATTGAGATTCAGAAAGATTAACTAACTTTTCTAGGACTACACAATTAGTAAACTGTGGTTCCAAGATTCTAACTACCATATGTATGACTGTACTTCTACTAAAAGTTGCAAATATTTATTAGGATTTACTCTGGAAAATGCTTTACTAATATACCTCATTTAATATTGACAAAAATCATATCAATTAAGAACTAGATCTTCATTTTATAGATGAAGAAATTGACTCTTCAGACAGGAAAATGATTTTTGCAAGATCTCATAAATAGAATATAGGTGAGCTAGAATGGGAGTCCCACTATATCTGAATCCAGAGCCTGTTCTCAGTCTCACTATGATGCTAAGAGAAACTGACTCCAGTAGGTTTAATGAAAGTAGGACAGAAAACCTTTCTGCAAGAACAAGTGAAAATGGAGGGCTGCTTTAAATCTTGGTAAACAGAGCACACATTATTCAACTTCACTAACCCATTGTAAAGTTTCCTGTACATAATTATATTTCTATCCAACAGTTCTTTCCTAATTGGAATGGAAATGAAGAATAAAACACAGTTATCCTGTATAGCATTACCTGGGATTCTTGGGACTGAATGTTCCCAGGACAAGAGGAGGAGGAGGAGGAACAGGAAGAAGAGAAAGAGGAAGAAGAAAAGGAAGAGGAGAAGAAGGCGAGGAAGAGGAGGAAGAAGGAGAAGGGGAAGAAGAAGGATAAGGAGGAAAGAAACTTGAACCTGTATGCTGAGAAACAAAGAGAGAATAAGGACAATTTAAAAGTTAAAAGAGAAAGGTCTATTGGCAAAGACTTCTTCAGAGTGTTTTCCTCAAACAACAGGGAATTGATAGGATATAATCCTCAACACATTGGCAATTTCAAGGTATGTCTTCAATAGCAAGTTAGAGATTTTGACTTTTGTTTAAATATAATAAGAAGCAAATGGGTTATGGGTGTAGATGGATAGAAAATTTCCACATATGATTGTCCCATATAACCACAGGATACTGTTCATTTGTCACTCATCATCTCTTTCAACTTTTGGCTAGGACACCTTCTTGCAATTCAGAATCCAGAAAGCTAAAAATTACATTTACCAGACTCCTTTTCACTAAGGTTGCAGACAGAATTTGGGTTCTATCAATAAGACTTCAGAACCAAATTAAGTGAGAAGAGATATATTTTGTGAGGAATCAGTTTTTGCAAGTACAAATTACTGTATACATGGTTAAGAAACAGAGTCAAGAGTTCTAGGGTGGGCTGCTTAATACATTGATCATAATTAAGATGCATTTTTCTTGAACTACTGGCTGGTAGAGTTACACTGTGATATTCATAGAGGAAGCAGTACTCTCGGTTAGTGAGGGCTGTAGTATTATTCTATGTGTTATTCTATTAGGCACAGCCTTAGAATCTTTTCCTTCAGCCTTTACAATACATTTGGTATTGTAAAGGAATTAATTACTGTAATTAATCTATTTATGTTTAAACAAGCTAGAATGAATTCTATCATCTGCAACTAAACCCTGACTGATACACCTCATCTTCTCTCATTCTCACCTGCCCTCAGTCAGGTTCACCTTTAAAGCCAGGCCAAACAGAGTAACTGTGTAATGTCAGTACCACTAGGCCACCTTTCCAACCACCATTCTCCAAATGTAGGCACCCACCTTAGAATTACCTGCAGTACCTGTAGATGGGGACTATGACTTTATTCCATAATTATAAATGAACACCATAAAATGTAACTGACCAGTCAAATTGACATATTGACATAAACTCTTAACTGCCTAAGTATTATCATGAAATCCAAGAGTTTCAATGATGTCCTTCAATTCTGTGATTTTGAAAAGAAGAGGAATGAGTGACATTAGGGCACCGGTCACTGAAGACAGAAGTGGCATCTTCAACAGCGTGTGAACCATCAGAGGTCATGTTCTGCTAAATAAAGACATTATTTGAAGTTGCATGAAACATGTGGAACCTACTTTGAAAAATTCATAAAGATTTTCCTGTGTCTTCAACTGAAGGTAAGCTCTATTACAAGAGTTTCACATTCAGTATTTAAATTGTCAGTGTGTTTAGATTTCAATAAATAACTTTATAAAGCTTAAAAATAAGTTTGCTGTTTGATAGTAAATTATGTTACAAGTTCATGTATCCATGTAAAGTTAACAACAATATCAACAAAAACCCATGAATACTTAGTTTCATCCTGACATTAAATAAAGGAAGATTTAGTTCACAATATTTAGAATCAAAGACTTTATAAAGGTGAGAGAACTGCATATGAAATACTAACCTATATGTCAGGTAAAATACAAATAAAAGACTTGTTATAAGATTGATATATCACAATCTATGTCAAAAATACAATGTGTATAATAAAGATTTGTTCATCTCTTCTTACACACTTAGTTTTCAACACAGCTAGTATAGGGAAATATATACAATTTGCATCAGGGCGTTTTCATTAATTTAAAAAAAAGTCAGACTATGCCTTAGACCTCAGTTGCTACTTTGTTAAGTGTATCTAATTACTTCGAATACTGTACTATTCAACATGAGTAAGGTGGGGCATCAAAGCAAGATGGCAGGGGGAAGAAAAAGTCAGGAATTGCTGGTCCTAAAATTCAAGCACAAAGATGTTGCCATAGAAAATGCTACGCAAAGGTCAGGAAAAATACATTTTGTTAAAGTTTATAAAAAGGAATCATACTATGAGGTTAACTTTGAATATTGACCTAACACTATATTAGACTGTTACAATTCAGACCTAAATTTAGACATTTCTGAGAACATTTCACTCCCACCCTAAGGGTGAGGGGGCATCCAAACCTTTTTGTTCTTTTTTTCTTATAAAATTATTATGGGTACATAATAGTTATATATCTTCATAGGGTACATGTGATCTTTTGATACAGGCATACAATGTGAATTAATCAAATCAAGGTAACTGCAGTATCCATCACCTCAGTCACTTATGATTTCTTTGTTTTTGGAACATCCCAATTCTACTCTTTCAGTTATTTTAAAGTATACCCTAACTTATTGTTAATTATAGTCACTTTGTTGTGCTATCAAATATTGTTCCTTCTATCTAACTATCTAACTATATTTTTGTACCGTTAACCATCCTCTCTTTATCCGTTTGCCACCCCCAACTATACTTCCCAGCCTCTGACAAACGTTCTTCTGTTCTCAGTCTCCATAATATCAATTGTTTTAAATATTTAATTTCCATATGAGTAAGAACATCCAAGGCTTGTCTTTCTGTGTTTGGCTTATTTTGCCTAACATAATGTTCTCTAGTTCCATCCATGTTGTTGCAAATGCCAGAATTTCATGCTTTTTTATGGCTATATAGCATTCTATTGTATATATGTACCACAATTTTTTTTTTACATTCATCCATTGATGGACACTTAGGTTGTTTCCAAATATTGGCTATTATTATAGTGCTTCACTAAATATGGGAATTCAGATATCTTTTCAATATAATGAATTCCCCTCCATTGGATATATAACTGGCAGTGCTATTGCTGGGTCACATGGTAGTTTTATTTTTAGTTTTCTGAGGAACATCCATATAGTCAAACCTTTTAAAATCATGAATTAGAGCCTCTGCCAATGGATTTCACTATTAGCCATAATTTGAACTCAAGTCCTTTAGAAAATTGGTGACACATATGACACTAATTCAGCTTGTTTGTTGCCCCCTGAGCTATTAAGGTAACCCTTACAATGTTTTAATCTACCTGGCAAGTTCAAATTAAAACCAGTACATACAGCACTATAAGATATCTTATTTAAATATTTTTTTTCTTTTGACTAACTTCACTTTTTACATTTAGACAACAAAAACCAAAATCACACAGTCATAGAGAAAAAATAATCAGATACAATAACTGAATATTATCCCATAAATATTAATATATATGCATATAAGCATTTATATGATATATATTTATTATAACATAAATGCACTTATGCACATATATTGAAACTATTATATAATCATAAGTCTGCTAGTATATAAGTCCTCTAGTATACAAGATACCATGAAGTAAATTATAGACAACATTTATCAATTATCAGCTAAGGTTTGGACAAATGTCAAATGTTAGTTTGTCATCAGTGATTTTCATATGCTGTATTCCTTAAGTAAAGGAAATGAGAAAGATGTAAGATCTCATTTTCCACATGCATATCTACAAATGCTACTTCTATAACTGATATCCAAGAAGTCCTAAGATATCAGATATGTTCAAATAGTCAATACTTTCTGGCAACAGTACATGTTGAGGATACAAAACCAAAGGAGATAAAGGTATGCTGAACTCATCAGGGAATAGGAAATGACGTATATTCCAATTTGCTTCCATGACATATCACAAGAAGGATTATACCTCTTCCTACAATTTTATACATTCACTATTTTAGGTAGGAGTCTCACTGCAAATATCACTGCAAAATGAATACAATTCACATCAGAATTCTAATAAACAGTAAATACTGGAGGCCACTGAATGGCACTGTATCATAGATATGTATTTTTTTATTTTTCCCTAACATTCTCTGATGGAAGTATTTACTTGATTTTGTCACATCAGTCAATTACTGTATACTTACATAGTGTGTATAATTGTCTTTAATTAAGAAATGTGTTCATATGTGTAATCATTTGAACATGTAACTATTATGTCTAATTGTATAATTGTAGGGCATATTGAAATGTTCAATACCTTCAGTACCATGGATTTTAAAAGAGTACATGATATTTATTAAGTACCTAAAAGAAAAAACTTCAAGCATATCTTACAGTACTGCCTTTCAAATTTCTTACTTTCCAAAGTTAACTTAAGACTTTAAAGAGAAATAAAGAGAAGATAGTAACAGAAATCTTACGCATCCATATTGGGCCACAGAACAATTTTTGCTATGACATACTGTGGCGTGTCAAAATGCCTATTAGTAATCGCTCACATTCTTTGATTCAATCAGTCAGTGTATTTGTTTATGATACATTTATTACGTATAAGTTTTGACTAGGAGAAAATTTTTTTAAATCCTGGAATAAGGGTAGAAAAAAAATTTTCTGTGTCTTCTGAAAGAGGAGGTTTGTCGCTTTTGTTTGTTCTTTTTTTTTTTTTTTAAGAAACTCATCATAGAAAGAATAATGTGAATAACGAATAGAATTCGGACAGTGTAGGAAGAAGAGATGTTATAAACCTTTCTGGTCCTCACAATCTTTGCTAATTGAATAGATTAATAATAGCAGCTATCTTAGTCTGGATCCTTTAAAAAGAGAAGAGCCTGGGTAAGGATTAGAGTACTGACATTTTCTTTGAAAGGCACAAGCTCAGGAAATAAAGATGAGGGAAAAAGAGGGGAGGGATAATCTTGGCAAGGAAAGATGTAAGGAAATGTAGAAGATATGTTGTTTGTGATATGCCTTTCTTCTGAAGGAAAGCTTATCTGGAAGGTTTGCAAAGAAGAACATATTAATACTTCCACTGCAGTTCTCTGAGGGGAGAAATTTTTAAAAAGTATCATCCCAAAAATAAGCACCACATGTACTTACCAGCAAATTGGTTTCCCTGATCATCACCTAAGTGCACATTTGGGAATAACACCAATTGGGTATCGGACAGAGGTGGAGGCTGGGGGGAGGGGATGGGTGTATACCTACATGATGAGTGAGATGCGCACTGTCTGGGGAATGGACACACTTGAATTTCTGACTGGGGGGGTGGGGGTGGGGGGAGGGGATGGGTGCATACCTATGTGATGGGTGCGATGTGCACTGTCTAGGGAATGGACACGCTTGAAGCTCAGAGTCAAGGGGATGGGGAGACATGGGCAATATATATAACCTGAACTTTTGTACCCCCATAATAAGCTGAAATTAAAAAAAAATAAATTGCTGAAGAAAACAAACAAAAAAATGTATCATCCTTATCCCCCTATTCCTTAAATAAGAAAAAGTTTCTTGTTTTCCTATTTGTCTACATTCATGCCCAGAGGAACTAACTTTCCCATATGTCTGAGCTTCATCAGCTGACCCCAGTAGCTGCTCAGGAAGCCAGATCTGAAGGCCTAAAATTGGACTTTAAGAACTTTATCAATGCCAATAATGTTTGAGTTCAAGGGTCAAGAAGAAAGCAAGAAGAGAGTCAATGGTGTGGTTAGGAAAATGGGTTACAAAAGAAGAATCCACTGGAGGGAGGCAACAGTGTTATTATAAGACACCTGTTTCAAAGATCAAAGCTGAAGGATGCAATTAACCTTAGTAGGAAATGTTTAGGAGTAGGTAGTGTTTGAGGAAAGTCATGAGAGGATAATAGTGATGAAGAAGACAGAGAGTCACACATGATTTCTGGGATTAAAATGCAAAGTAGGCAAGGTGGTTTCTTCCAAACTTTTGTTTAAAAATTAAAAAAAAAAACTGATGTCTTCCCAAATGCCTCCCTAGTTTCTGGGCAAGGATTGATGATGCAATGATTGCTGTCATCCTCTAGCATCTCATAAGTAATTGTTAAATGTATGGTAGCCACTTCAGTGCATTCAGGGAGGAAATAAAAGGATATTGTGTCGTTCTACATTAATAAAATGTTAAAGTATCCAACATTCAAAATGTTTGAAAATGTTCAAAATAAGTTAGCATGCAATATCAGCTTTTAAATTTTTTTTAAAAAGTTAATTTTCAAGAAACTTTTTCCTGAGCTAGGCCATAAAATATTAATATAAAGGAGAGCCTCCATGAAAATGCACTCTAACTTTGCTTGCAAAATAAGCCAAACTGTTAGGGAATCTTATAAGGTACCAATTTAATACTTCCCTCTGACCCAGTTCTTAGAAATTTGTTATCAAGTTATCTATTAATATAACTTACTAGAGCAAATACCCTGAATATGCAGTACTTACAATGTTCAGGTTCCTATAAAAATAGCTATTGCCTCCCCTAGAGTAAAGCAAGTCTTCCCTTTCCCATAACCTAAATCTAATTTAGATAGGACTTATTATTAATTCAGAATGCCAGAGAATTTGGTGCATTAAAAAGGAAAGCTTTGGAAATAAAAAAGTCATTCATTTCTTGGGCATGATCCAAGAAGGTAAGGTCCTAAAATATAAAACACCTTAGTTCCCTGACAAAAAATTAAAATCAGATTAAGCAAATTGAAGAACTCTAACTTCGGACTTAATCAGCTGATTTGTAACACTTACTAGCTACATTTCACACTCAGCTTTCCCAGAGCTTCCCTTAATGCAAGCTTTTCTTGATACCTCCTAATTCACCTGAGACAATGTAGTATAAATGACTCTGAATGAGGAGTAGGGCTTGAAACATGATTTTACAGGTAAAAATGATGATATAGCTCTCCTCAGTTACTAAAATTTGCAGTGAAATGGAAAGAAGAATCAAGATATTCTTTTGGGAATGGTCACTGATTGTCACTTTGTAACAAAAACATACTAGAAATCAAAGATTTGTTGTATAATACAAATGTCTCTGTTGATAATAGGTGCCAAACTTTACTGTCAAAAATTAGCAAATTAAAATTCTGTCTCTACACATAAGGCACCCACCATTTACCCAGTTCCTCAGACCAAAATTTGTAAATCATCTTTGCTCTTCTCTCACCCTCACATCCAACACCTCAACAAAAATCTTCACTCCGAAATATCTGATCTACTTTCTTCCACTCCCTCTAAACATTAACCCCCTTGCCCATGTCACCAATCATTTCTCCCTGGACACAATGTCAAGCTTCCACTCTTGAACTCTCTAATCTATTTCCCAAATTGCAGCCAATGTGATCTTGTTAAACACAAGTCACATTATATCATCTTTTGGCTCCCCGTTGCCCATAGAATGGAACCCAATCCCTTTTCATCAGGCCCCATATCCTTCTTCGTGTCCTATCACTCACTCTTCAGGCACTGCACTCTAGCCAACTGACCTTCCTCAAACACACCAATAGTCCTCCTGTTACAAGGCCTGTATGCCTTGCTCTTCCATCTCAACTTCATTCAAGCCCCTGCTTAAATGTCATTTCATCAGACTAGGCTTCCCTGACTGCCCTACTTAAAATAGCAGTTTCTGCTATTCTCAATCACCATATTCACTTTTATTTTCTTCAGGACACTTACATACCAGACATCAGAATACATATTTATTTGTTTATTTCCTGTTTTTCCCTAAAAGCTATAACCTTTATGAAGGCTAAGACTTGGTAGATCTTGTTCATTGCAAATAGTGTCTCATACATAGTAGATGCTTAACACTCAACTCCTTACTACAGCATACAGATGTCTTTCTTTAAAACTCTAAATCATTAACAAGCAGAAATTATCTCATTAATGCCCTGTGCAATTCTGAGGGAAATCTGCACTCTAAGATACTCAACTTCTTATGTGCTTACACAAATTACTCATTTAGTAGTAATAAAAACATCCACATTATTAATTAAAATCTTTGTAGTGTAAGTTACCCTACAGACCTCTCCAAATAAATCTGGGAACACCATGTTCCCAGAAGGGCATTTTATTCAGAGAAGAGGTTTTATGAAAAGACTTTAAAGCAGTTTTTGGAAGAAAATAATGTTAAAGCTTAGTAACCAAAAGGAGATGTATCCACTAACGTCACCACATCTAATGATGTAAAAACAAAATAAAACTTAACCAAAAATAAAACTGTTTTTAAAATGACTAACCCAGAGGACCACAAACAATACACAATGATTTATTAATATAAGAATATTTTTAAATTAATGAAAAGTAAGGATGTGCTAAGAGGTAAACCATTTAAAATAGGAAGAAATATCTAAAGTTTTCGTTGTAAATAAATTGTGATCTCTATAATTATAGGTTACTTCTTTGCCAAAAATTCTATTATCAGCCTTTATGTAGCTGGGTCTGGCTGTTCTAGGATAACTACAAACAAATTATCTGGCACGAGTTTGAGTGCCGTTACCTATCGCCGTTACTCAAACTATAGTGAGGGCCTAATATGGATCCCATGCTAGCTTGGGGGAAACGAAGCATACTCTGTGACCCTGAAGACCATAACCTTTATGGAAGCCCACATTTATACGAAAATGACTCTGGTAAGTGCTCAATTAAATTATGAACAAATGCTGTCATACAGCATTAGTTTCATGGACTATTTATCACTGAGTTGAGGAAAAGTATCATTATTTTAATCATAAATATTTCACTATAGTCTTCTACTTTAACCTGTCTAATTTAAATTACTGTACATTATATAAAATAATTTATAGACTTTCTAACAGATGAGAAAATTAGCCTTCTCAAAAAGATGTGTTTGCATAGGAAAAGGCAAGTAATATGCTTTGATCAATTTGACGTGAAACATAAAAAGCTTCTTTCATATAAAACAGACACTAGGCATACAATTTTAATTGAAGAGAATTTTTGTTACTTTTTAATATTTCAAGGGAACTCATATCAAAAGGAGCCGTAAGTCAGCTATTTCATTATTTTATTATTACTTTTGGTTATTTTATTATTTTACTTTTGCAATAAAAGGATCATGAACCTTTCTTAGGAAAAAAATGTCTTCAATGATTAACACAAATGAGATCATTCTAAATTAAATTACCTGCCTAAAAGGTCACCATTTTAATAAATATTTGATTGAATAAATTTTGTTTCCTCTGCATACACAACTGCTAGTGCATTCTCACTTTTTGAAACAACAGACTTTATATTAAAAATTTTATATCATCTTTTTTTAGATATACTTTTTTTTCCCTGAGCATAGCAGCAACGTTCATCTCTAAACATCACAGTTTTTGAAACATTTTGGGTGCATTCAGTGTTCTAACCTTGTCACTCAAATATGTGCTAAAACACAAAGTGATTTCACCAAAAATAGTGGGAGGATAGGCACTATTCTTGGTAAGAAACATTTTTTTTTTTTAAGGACAGTATTGTGCTGGTAATATTCACTTTCTTAAATTGGGTTATAAGAATATGTCACTTTCATGAATATTCAATAAAATAACAACCATAATAATAAAGAGTAGCTAGATAATTAAAAGTGTTCAAGAAGCATTGTGTTTGTCAGTGTCCAGGAAAGGACCATCAAATGCACCTACCTCTGTGGCTACCACATGTGCGAGAAGGTACAAATTAAAAACGAAAATGAGCATGGTATCATAGTGGAGAGAAGAAGAAATATTGGAAAAGAAGTCACAGAAATCATGGATAGAAAGGAATGAATGATTATTATGGAGATAGTACATGTTTTAGAATATTGTAAACACAACTGAGGCTTTAGATAAAAATACATTACCCAGAATGGAAATCATAAAGCAGTAGCAGTGTGTGGAACTGCTGTTACTCTCTCCTGATCTCCCGGTTACTGAGCGCTTAGCCAACCGTTGTGAAAACAGATACCTCTAAGGAGGGTGGTATCAGTTGATTATTTATGTTTTATTGCCAATTAGTTTAATCAGATGCTTTATTCTTAACATTCAGCTGAATCAGCTGAATTTAGGAAATGTTATATATACAAACAAGAGTATGAAGACGTATGTGTGTGTGTGTGTGTGTGTGTGTGTGTGTGTGTGTGTGTGTATGTGTGTGATTTTAGAAAATGGGTTATTTGGAGAAAAGTTGCCCTAGATATGTTTGTTGACATTGTTGATGGCTTTCAAATTCTACTCAACTAACACTTAGGAATGGTTGCCCCATCCAGGAGATGGGCCTTCAGAGTCACTTGATGTTGCTAAGTATTTAAAATGCTACTTTAATTTTCTGTGTGTTATTTAAAATGATCTTTTTATTTATTTATTTTTTTTTATTTTTATTATTTATTTATTTATTTATTTATTTTATTTCAGCTCATCATGGGGGTACATAAGTTTAGGTCATATACATTGTCCATGTCCTGCCCATCCCCCTGAGTCAGAGTCCCAAGTGCGTCCGTTCTCATTCTCCAGACAGTGCGCCTGGCACTCATCATGTAGTCATACCTCCATCCCCTCCCCCCGCCTACCTCCCCGGGTCTGCACCTTCAAGCATGACCATTCCCCAGAGGGTGCTCAACGCACTCGTCATGTAGGCATACACCCATCCCCTCCCCCCACCCCCCATCCCAGTCTGATATCCAATTGGTATCCTTCCCCGATGTACATTTAGGTGATGATCAGGGAAACCAGTTTTCTGGTGAGTACAAGTGATGCTTGTTTTTCCATTCTTTGGATACTTCACTTAGTATAATGTGTTCCAGCTCTCTCCAGGAGAACCAAAGAGATGTCGTATCATCATTATTTCTTATAGCTGAGTAGTACTCCATGGTATACATATACCACAGTTTACTAATCCATTCGTGGATTGATGGGCACTTGGGTTGTTTCCACATCTTTGCGATTGTGAATTGTGCTGCTATAAACATTCGGGTACAGGTGTCTTTGTTAAAGAATGACTTTTGTTCTTCTGGGTATATGCCCAATAATGGGATTGCTGGATCAAATGGTAGGTCTACTTGAATCTATTTAAGGTATCTCCATATTGCTTTCCATAGGGGTTGCACTAGTTTGCATTCCCACCAGCAGTGTATAAGTGTTCCTGTCTCTCCGCATCCACGCCAACATGTGTTGTTTTGGGATTTTTTGATAAAGGCCATTCTCACCGGAGTTAAGTGGTATCTCATTGTGGTTTTGATTTGCATTTCCCTGATGATTAGGGATGTTGAGCATTTTTTGATACTTTTTTTGGCCATTCTTATGTCTTCTTTTGAAAAATTTCTATTCATGTCCTTTGCCCATTTTTTGATAGGATTGTTTGATTTTTTTCTTGCTGATTTTCCTGAATTCTAAATAGATTCTTGTTATCAGTCTTTTATCTGATGTGTAGTATGCGAAAATTTTTTCCCATTCTGTAGGCTGTCTGTTTATTTTCGTGACTGTTTCTTTGGCTGTGCAGAAGCTTTTTAATTTAATCAGGTCCCATTCGTTTATTTTTGTTGTTGCTGCGATTGCCTTAGGGGTTTTCTTCATAAATTCTTTGCCTAGACCAATGTCTGTAAGAGTCTTTCCTACATTTTCTTCTAGAATTCTAATCGTTTCCCATTTAAGGTTTAAATCTGTTATCCACCGTGATTTGATTTTTGTGAGAGGTGAAATCTGTGGGTCCTGTTTCAGTCTTCTACATGTGGCTATCCAGTTTTCCCAGCACCATTTATTGAATAGGGACTCTTGTCCCCAGAGTATGTTTTTGTCTATTTTGTCAAAGATTAGATGGTTATATGAGGATGATTTTATATTTCGGTTTTCTGTTCTGTTCCACTGGTCTGTGTCCCTGCCCTTGTGCCAATACCAAGCAGTTTTAAGAACCACAGCTTTGTAGTATAGTTTGAAGTCTGGCAAATCAATACCTCCCATTTTGTTTTTATTGCTTAAGATTGCTTTTGCTATACGGGGTCTCCTCTGTTTCCATACAAAGTGTATAATTATTTTTTCTAAATCTGTGAAAAATGATGTTGGTAATTTAATAGGAATTGCATTGAATCTATAGATTACTTTGGGTAGTATAGACATTTTAACGATGTTAATTCTTCCAATCCATGAGCATGGTATGGATTTCCACTTATTTACGTGTTCTGCAATTTCCTTCCTTAGCGTTTCATAGTTCTCTTTATAGAGGTCCTTTACCTCTTTAGTTAAATATATTCCTAGATATTTTATTTTCTTTGTTGCTATTTTGAAAGGTATTGAGTCCTTAATTTGATTCTCCGATTGAATGGTATTGGCATATATGAATGCCTCTGATTTGTGTGTATTGACTTTGTAACCTGAGACATTACTGAATTCGTTAATTAATTCCAGGAGTCTCTTGGTTGAGTACTTGGGGTTTTCCAGATACAACATCATGTCATCAGCGAAGAGTGAGAGTTTGATCTCTTCTGTCCCTATTTGGACACCTTTGATTCTGCTCTCTTGTCTGATAGCTCTCGTAAGGACTTCCAATACTATGTTGAAAAGTAATGGGGACAGTGGGCAGCCTTGTCTGGTTCCAGTTCTGAGTGGGAATACTTTCAATTTTTCCCCATTCAGTATGATGTTGGCTGTGGGTTTGTCATATATGACTGACCCCAAATCCAGCAGAAGGCGAGAAATTGTTAAGATCAAATCAGCATTAAATGAAAAAGACAACAAAAATACTATAAGGGAAATTAATAAAACAAAAAGTTGGTTCTTTGAAAAGATAAATAAAATAGACACACCACTGGCTAGACTAACCAAGAGCAGAAAAGAAAAATCTTTAATAACTTCCATCAGGAACATAAAAGGAGAAATCACAACCGAAGCCACAGAGATCCATGACATTATCTATGAATATTACAAAAATCTTTATGCACACAAATTGGAAAATGAGGAGGAAATGGACAAATTTTTAGAAACACACAGCCTTCCCAAGCTCAATCAGGAAGAAATAGAATTCCTGAATAGACCAATATCAAGAACTGAAATTGAAACAGCAATAAAAAACCTTCCCAAAAAGAAAAGCCCTGGTCCAGATGGGTTCACACCTGAATTTTACCATACATACAAAGATGAACTGGTGCCCATCCTACATAAACTATTCTTCAATATTGAGAAGGATGGAATTCTCCCCAACACATTCTACCAAGCCAATATAACATTGATACCAAAACCAGGAAAGGATGCAACAAAAAAAGAAAACTACAGACCAATTTCTCTCATGAATGTAGATGCAAAAATTCTCCATAAAATCCTAGCAAATCGTATCCAAGTGCTGATTAAAAAAATAATTCATCACGACCAAGTAGGCTTCATCCCAGAGATGCAGGGGTGGTTCAACATACGAAAATCTATAAATGTAATTAACCACGTAAATAGAAGCAAAAATAAAGACCATATGATCCTCTCAATAGATGCAGAAAAAGCATTTGACAAAATTCAACACCCTTTTATGATAAAAACACTTAACAACATAGGCAGAAATGGGACCTACCTAAAAAATGATCTTTTTATTTAAATTAATTTAGGAGCTGTAAATTTTTTTTTGTTACGTAGATGAATTGCATAGTGCAGAATTCTCGGCTTTTAATATACTCATCACATGAATAGCATATGTTGCACCCAGTAAGTAACTTTTCATCCCGAGTCCCCCTCCTATTCCCTTCCTTTCTGAGTCTCCAGTGTTCATTAAGTCACTCTGTCACTCAATATGATCATGCATACCCATTGCTTAGCTCCCACTTAGAAGTGAGAACATGTGGTATTTTTTTTTTTTTTTTGGTCCTGTGTTACCTTATTTAGAATAATGGCCTCCAGTTCCATCCAAGTTGGTACAAATGATATGATTTCATTATTTTTGCTCTCTGAGTAGTATTCCCTGATATATATATATATATATATATATATATATATGTGTGTGTATATATATATATACACACACATATATATATATATATATATATATATCACATTTTCTTTATCCCCTCATCATGTGGTGGGCACCTATGTTGGTTTCGTATCTTTGCAATTGTGAATTGTGTTGCGATAAGCACACAGGAGCAGGTATCTTTTCATATAAAATAACTTCTTTTCTTCTGGGGAGATCCCCAGTAGTGGGATTCCTGGAGATCCTAAAATGCTACTTTAATACTTCCTTAAAACAGGAATAACTCAACTCTTAGGAGCCTTACTATGGCCTGGGGGAGGAGCAATGCCTTAAGTAATCATAACAAAAGCTAACTCTGTACTTTAATGTTGGACTCACAACAGGCACAATAATGAAACCATTGCTCACTTTCAGGCTCCCCTTCTCCCCTTCAGATAAACACCCAGATATGCTCATATTGCCTCAGGCTAGCTTCACAGGGACACCCTATCCAGCTCCAGAAAAATTCTTATCTTTTCCATTAAAATGTCAATTCCTTCACAGGGTGAAAGAAAGAAAAAAATTTTTTTCAGTGATAAAAATTTGTCAAAGATAGAGAAGTCTTAGTTGCTTGCATTAGCAAAGGTGCTTCCTTTGATTAAAGACCAGTTTTTGAATGGAAAGGTTAAGTCTCCAGTGAATTATTTGTGGCCCAAAATATTTGTATGCACTCCTGTGTGGAAGGAGTAAAAGGGTTTCCCAGAACTCTTGCATCTTCCAACTCTTTTCCTCTGACCGATCGTTCTGCTTTCTAGAATGTTTCACTGTATCATAAAACCCTAGCCTGTATTCTATGACTTTTCCACTGAGATAAAAATAATGTTTAAAATTCAAAGTGATGTTTACCTACCAAAAATATTTTTTAGTAGGGGAACAAACAAAACAGCTGAATTGAAATCCCTTTTTTTATCATGAAATTGTTTTGTGATCCTGGGAAGTTATTTCATTTCTTAGAACTTAACTAACATTCCATATCAGCAAAATACAGACAATGATAGCCAACATAGGGGGCCACTGTGAAGAAAAAATAAGATAGTGTGTAGAAAATGAGGAGAATGTTTTTATTCACTTTAATATCTTTGCTGCTTCCCTAGCACTTTGTAAAACCTATAAGAGTTTTCTTCTATCTGATTACGATTGCTACTATTTTGTTTAGAATAAACGCTCATATAGATACCACCACGCACACTTGCAGTTCTGTTTTTCAGTAATTATACAGTTATTAAGTGGCTTGGTGAAATATTGCCTTGCATAGGGATATTAACCTCTTGGAGTCAAACACTGCAGCCAATCCACGTGGTGACTGGAGACCATGTCCCAATGGTGACAGGACATATGTGTGATTGTTTTGCCTCTGCCTACAGCTACACCATTATTCTTTCTGGAACTCAGTTTATGGCTCTGTAAAAAATTAGATGACCACTGCAGTTCTTTCTACCTTAATAACTCTGAAATTTATGGTCTATAAAGAATCTATTCCTACTCTGATGACTTTCCCTTGATGGCATTAACACGCTTGATAATTGCTTCTTTATCAGAATCTCCCAGGAGATTCTGCTTCTGAGGGCACAAACTTACCTGTTTCTTTAATTACTTCATCCCCAGCAGCTAGCACAGTGCCTGACACAGAGTAGGCTGCAGAATTATAAGGAATTCGCTTAATGAGTGAAAAATGCCCACCTTATTGTAGAAAGGATAATACGAGTCTATTAATTTTAATGTATTTAAATTAAATTCTACCTGCCCTAAAGCAATGTATTTTCAGTATAAGTTATATGCCCTCTGAATTAAATGAGTAAGTCCTATGTATCCAATTTTATACTCTTGCAAATTTTACTTATTTATCTATCTTTTCTACTAGACCTTCTTAGCTCTTTGAAGGCCAATCTCTGGCTTCCAGTGTCTAATATATTTTGTGGTCACATATATTAGAAATTTTAGAATTATCCATTGAAAGAATCTAATTTACATTCTTAAAAATGTAATTGTCTTAATTCTTTAAATTTAATTTTCCCTCTATCCTTTTGATTTGATTCTTGTATCTATGTCTACACAGAGTTTCAAAGCTTCTATAAAAGAGTTAGGACTTCACAGAAAGCATGTTGTCATCTAGGTTGTAGCACACAGACCAGCTAGAATTTTTCAGTTATGTGACGTCTTGATTAAAGGTTTAAAAGATGCCATCCTGTGAAAAGGCTATTAAAAATGTGGGCTCTGTGTCTGCATAATTTTATGTACACATACCAAAACACTGTTTTCTTTCCTTGGCCTCTTATAAATGATATTGTGTAATGATAAAAATAGAACAAAAATATTCTCTGCCTAAAGGTGAAGACAGTGAACAAAAGAAAAAAAATAACTGCAAGATATGAATTGCTATTTTGTACCTAACATGTACATAGAGTTTTGCTATTGGCAGTCTCAGATTTATAGATGTATTTAACAGACAATTTCATTTTGCATATTTCAACAAATAGTAAAATTAATATAAATTTGCTATTTTGTACCTAACATTTACTTAGAGTTTTGCTACTGGCAGTCTCAGATTTATAGATGTAGTTAACATGTAATTTCATTTTGCATATTTAAACAAATAGTAAAATTAATATAATTTTATTTGCTCTCCACATGTTCCTCCCCAAGTTTGCATTTCAAAGTGAAATTAGGTTGGCAGGTAAACTGCTACCGTACTAGAGCCAAGCCTCCTCTTGCCCTTATAAAAAGATATTTGTGTTTCTCATTCTAACTTCTTAAATTAGTACTGGGGTAAACAGTGGTGAAGTTAATGGTATAGAACTCTTGTAATCATTTCTTGTGGCATTTCTTCAACTTCATAAATAACACAACAGACAATAAGGCCATTTTTTTTTTACAAGGAAAAGGGATTTTTGAAGCATTTTTCCTCTATGATTTTATTTTTAAAATCTAGTTATGAGGGAACCACAAGTAGTATAAAGTTGTAGAAAACCTTCTGCTTTTCCCCCTTTAATTTTTAAATCAATTAAATGTATAATTTAGCATCAGCCAGTTTTAAGGGATTTGTTTCTAAATTTCAAACACTACTTAAGGCCCAGCGAACATATTGTCTGCTTACCTGAGGAAGTAACTTTCAAACCTGTTAGTGTATTTTATTGTATTTACCTTCATGAATCTAAATAACATATTTATTTTTTTCTTTTTTTCTAAATTTTCATGAGACTTTGCAAAAATAACATATTTGTTTCCTCTATTTGTCTGTTTGGGTCATTACATATCTATTGGCTTTCCATTGCGGAAGATGGGGATTCAGCTCTCCTACATCGTGCAGTCTCCCTGCCTCCCCCACAAAGACACACAGATGCACAGACACACGACACACTTCATATCCCTCTATATTCCAAAAAATAGTATATCATAGTTTTAGTTTAATCAAGACTCAGTTTTTATAGTACCATGACTGTGTGAATACTATTCATTGCTGAACCATATAGGATACTATGCAATTTTCCTTTTCTTCCACTGCTTTTGGTCTTCCTTGAAGTAAGAAATAGTGTTCATGTTTGTTTGATCCTTTTTAATATAGTAACTATTAATTTAGTCTCATCTCTCTGTTAGATTGCTTATCTACGTCAGGTTACACAAATACATTTAGCATTCTTTCATTTCCTCTTATTGAAGAAATCCCTGCCCAGAGATCCTACATTTCCAATCTGGACAGGTTGCTTTCTGAATCTGCTCAGCAGCTGTAATCTCAGACCGTCCCTTCACCATCAACCCAGGGATTCCTTTCAACTGTTTCTCTTCTCTCCTTATGTTCAGGGAATTTTCTTGTCATAATTCTTTGATAATTACTTCCCATTTTTTACTCTTCATGTTTTTCTGGGACTCATATTATTCAAATGATGGACCTCCTGGAATAATTTTCTTTTCTTTCTTTTTTTCTTTTTGGTCTCCTAATTTCCATTTCATTATCTGTTTGCTCTCCTTTCTGAAAGATTTCTTTAATTTCTAAACCTCCTATTGAGATTTCTCTCACAACTATCTGATCTTTAATTGCCAAGATTTCATTTCTGTTTGATAATTATTTTTAATACCAAATTATTCTTGTTTCATCAATGCAATATTATGTTTTTTTACTCTAAGATTACTAATGAACAGTTTTGCAGAGATTTTCACTCCCTGTTTAGTATCTGTTTACTTCAGTATGGTTTTTTGTTTATTTTTGCCTCAATCTTTCACCTAAGATGCCTTCTACAAACATGTGATCTACAGCTGTCTATTCACATTTAGAGTAGAACACTAAAACGCTGATTGGACATTCCGTGCTGGTGGGTGGGATTTGTTAACCATGGTCTTCATCATATGATGACCTACTGGGCCATTTGATTAGGGATCTCGGATATCAGTATCTTTAGGATTCCTGCTCTCACTCATTCCTAGAAGAGCATCTTCCATTCGTATGCCTGAAGGATGTGCACCATATTTTTAGCATCTTGGTGTGAGGTGGAAGGAGGTTATGGCAGAGTAGTGGGCATCTCAACCTCATCATGTAAATGTCCACTTTCTTGTCCTGTTTTAATTTAGTGTCCTCTTACCTGGGCAGAGAGCATCTCATTTACCCTTTTCAGAATATAAAACGTTCATCTCTCAGGGTATGAAAGGAATGACCAGTCAATTATGCAGAGTCCAGTAGAGAGTTGATCAGGGTCTAATTGCATCTAAAACAGGCTTTCAACTAATTCTCCTGTTTTTTTAGCCTTGCCACTCCCTCCACTTCCAGAGATAACTGGTGCTTCAAGTTTATAAGCTTTTGATGGTTGAAAGGAGAGAGTGCTATAAATTATACTTCTTCTATGTTTTAACAATGCTGGCCTCAGATACAGTTTTATTTCCCCCTTTCTGCTGACCAGATGTTGTTTATCTTCCAACAGTTTGTTTGCTGAAGTCTCCTTGCCCATTCTGGTTGTCATTTTTACAACTTTATAACATAATGGTCTTAATGAATTGCTCAATCCATTATTTTTAACTGAGTTTTAAAAGATTATATAACTCTATTGCTCTGTGTGCAATATTTCAGATGATTACACAGGTTTAGGCTTCACCTACTACAAAGAACTTAATAATAAAAACTAATATCTCTTTTTTTGGGGGGTAGTCACTCTAAATAACAACAATAAATGAACCATTCTAATTATAGAACATTATCTAGGATTGCAGGGTGCATACTATAAAAAGGAATCTGAAAAACTATAGTCCTTCTAAGAAGTACAGTTGACCCATGAACAACATGGTTTGAACTGCATGGGTCCACTTATATGTGGATTTTCTTCCACCTCTGCCACTCCTGAGACAGCAAGACCAACCCCACCCCTTCCTCTTTTCCCTCAGCCTACTCAGCATGAAGATAATGAGGATGAAGACCTTTTATGATGATCCACTTCCACTTAATGAATAGTAAATATATATTCTATTCCTTATAATTTTCTTAATAACATTTTCTTTTCTCTAGCTTACTTTATTGTAAGAATACAGTACACAATACATATAACATACAAAATATATGTTAACTGACTATTTTTGTTATTGGTAAGGCTCCCAGTCAACAGCAAGCTATTAGTAGTTAAGTTCTGATGGAGTCCAGAGTTATATGTGGATGTTTGATACACAGGGGCTTAGCACCCTTACCTCCTGCATTATTCAAGGGTCAGCTGTATAATTAATTCATGATATGAAGATAGAAGGATAGAAAAGTTCCTGCCTAACTCTAAACAACTAGGAAAGAAGAAAAAATTTTAAATGTCTTGACACAGAAAATTATCCAAAACATATTTTAAATGAAAAAAGCAAGTCGTAAAACTGTAGATGTAGAGTGGTAGCACTTTTGTAAATATACAGGGTTTAAAATATTTTCTTATTTCTATTATTAATATAAGACATTTCCACAAAACATTAAAATAACTCGTTACTTGGTTAAAAGTTCTCACAAATACTGTAACATCCTATCTTATTTGCAACCACTTGCTTAAGGAAATTATAAGAGTAAGCACTTACATAGCTTTCCATGCAAGCATTTTTTCTAAAGAGCTTTATAAACATTAACTCACTTAATACTCATAACAATACTATGAAGTAGTTGTCATTATTACCTCTATTTTGTAGATGAAGAAATTGAGGTAAAGAAAGATCAAGTTTCTTGCTGAAGGTCACACAGAGCTAATGATTAGTGGATTTAAACTTTAAGGAGGGGTACTTGGCCAGTTCTCCCCTAAGTTCATCTACTACACTGTGCTGCTTCATGTTCTTCACTCTGCGGGACACTCCAAACATGAACTTGATGCTCATGCTGATCAGCAATTTGACTTTATATTTACATTCTGTTCCTTTTACTTTACAAGTATGCCTTGAGCACCAATTATATGCAATGCATGGCTTAACAGTCTCTGTTTACAGTAACTGATGAGCTCAGTTTTTCAGTTTGCTCCCATTAACAGCTCTTCTAAAACTTATCAATTCTCCTCAAGTTCCTGATCCAATTATTACCAACATCATCATCATTGGTAGAAAAATAGAAGCATTCAAAGGCTGCTCTGAGAGATATAAAGACACTAAATTGGTACTAATTGATCAACACTTATGTGCACATATGGAAGTAACATTCATTGGATGTTGGGCAGATGGTAGAGGAGTGGAGGGGATGGGTAAATTCACACCTAATGGGTGCAGTGCACACTGTATAGGGGATGGACACACTTGTAGCTCTGACTCAGGCAGTGCAAAGGCAATATATGTAACCAAAGTATTTGTACCTCTGTAATATTATGAAATTAAAAAAATAAATTTTAAAAAAGACACCTACTTCAATGCCCTCCAGAACACTACAATTTCACAACTCCCTTTTTGCAACTCAAAATGCTCGTGTATTAGAATGAACACCATCTACATACCTACAGTGAATTGTTAGAAGGAATTGCTGACAGTTTCAGCTAGATGAAGCCTAAGAGTCAGTCAAAAAAGGGTAGAATGTGCCAGTGACTTAATATCTTTTGTCCTGAAAAAGAATAGCACTTTCCTTAGGGAAGAAGATTGGTAGTAGGGTCAGCAACCTTCAAGAGCAGAATGATTCCTCCCTTTATTTTATTTATGTATTTTTTTTAAATTTAGAGATGTGGCAGGGTTTCCAAGAGAAATAAGAAAAAAGGTAACAGGAAAGAACAACAAAAAAAAAAACCTATGAATTCTCGGGGCAAGTGATAAAACATATACATGCACACACACACACACACACACACACACACACACACACACACACACACACAAATACTCTGATATATCAATGAAAAGCAAGAGGATCCCTGCGAGCATAATACCTAGTAGAGGATGTGGCTGCAGTCCTGGGTTTGGGGAGCAGGAAGATTCCCCGTAATCGATCTGATGCCCATGGGCAATACTAGCAGAGCTTACAACTGCATTGTGGGGTCCTCAGTTATCTAATGCATTGTGCAGATTTTCTGTTGTTGATGTGCTTTCTGTTAATTAAAATTACTTTCTATAATATAATATTGTGGCTATACTTCAGGCTATATCTTAACCAGTTTGGTGGTTCCAGGATCATCTTAAGCACAAAATTAAAAACTTGCAGGATAAGAGACTCGGAGTCTGTATACTTACACCTGTGGGACATGGTAGGTATTGAAGCCAGCTGTGGGAGCTGCTCCAAGAGTGGGGGACACAATTAAATATGTGTGCATATCCCATAGTGCCTGGTATAATGTCAGATATTTAGAATCAGTATTATACATATTTTAATAGATGAAAGTATAAAGAAAGACAAGAGAATAAATATAACATTACGCAAAGAGTAGAAGAGGACAAAAGATGAGTTTATCTTTAAAAAGAAGAAACTAGATGAAATAATAGCAAAAGGAAAACAAAATGTAAAAAGCATACCTCTTTCCACATTTTACATAAATCTCACAGAAGAGACAGAGAAAATGTCATGTTAGAAAGTTTAGGAAAATAGATTCATGAAAGAAGATAATTTTCTCTATGAATTTATAGAAAATCATAGCTAAACAATAGCCACGAGGAAATGATTCAGACAGGATAGAATTCAGAGCCAGAAAGGAAATTATAGTTTTAAAAAGATATATGACAAATCCCTAATGTCTTATTGAAGTTATACAGTTTTACAGTAATAAAATGAGTCTTAAAATTGACAAATGGTTGGCATGATGGAAACTATAGTACCTGAGTTTTGTTTATTTTTGTTTGGTTTGCTTTGCTTTAAAAAAAAAAATACAATTCCTGAGCATCAGAATTATTGTAAATCTTATTAGTAGCTAGAAAACAAAACAGTTTTTTTAAGAGCAACACAGTATTAGGTTTATCAAAGTAATTTTTAAAATCTTGTTTTTATTTCTGTAATAGCTAGATAGATCTGATAAAATTATTTCAATTAACAGAGATATAAAGAACTTAGGAAAAATTATTTGGTATTGATACCACTGCCTGAAAAAACAAAAGTTAAATTTATATTTCAATTAATCTTTTTGGTCCCTTTGGAGTTTATTGTCAAGACAAGACAGGGAGAAATCATAGGCTACCTTATATTTTTTAGAGAAATAGATTTAGAAAATTCCTATAAATGGTAGGACACAAATAAGCTCAAGCGATGAGGAGTAAGACATTCACTTATTGAAAAAAAATTCTTTTTACAAATGTGTTCTTTGTATTTCCCTTTGTGTACCAGATTCTGTTCATAAAGAGTTGATAAATAGAGACGGTGATGAAAGACAAAGCATCTGTAACCTGGCTGGTCTATGGCAGGCAAACAGACCTTCACACTAGAAAAAGCTATAAGAAAACACCTACAGTCTAGCATGGTTGTATCCAGAAGGCCCAAGAAATGTCTTAGAAAGTCTCTGGAAGATGTGGCACAGATGTGGACTATGAAGAGAAATTCTGAGGGGTGGAGAGGGGTCTGATTTGCTGAGGTATCTGTAGCGTAGCTTTGCATTGGACTAGACCCTGAGTCAAGGTATTCCTACTCCTAGACTATAGCAATGCCTGCATGAAGCCCTTCACGGGGACGCTTTACCACTGAATCCAGAACCACATTATGGACTTTTAGGGAGCAGAATACTCAAAATCTGCAACAGACCACATGGGGCAGTTTATGGTGGATTCAGAAAGCAAGGTTGTCATTGGCAAATTCTGGATGGCACTGTATTTTTAAAGCTTTATAACTTATTTTTTTTGCTTGTTTGTGTACCTATTTATCTACCATTTAATAAATTAATATGCCCTTTGCTATGGACTGAAGGTATGTGTACCCCCAAAATTTATATGTTGAAACCTAATCTCTGATGCGATGGTATTAAAAAGTAGGGTCTTTGAGAGGTTAATTATTTCATGAGGATGCAGCCCCCGACGAATGGGATTATAGCCCTTAGAAGGGGCTAAAGAGACCAAAGTTCTGTCCTTCAGTCTTGTGAAGACACAGCAGGCCCTCATCAGCCACCAAATCTGCCAGCTTCTGATCTTGGACTTCCAGCCTCCAGAAGAATGAGAAATAAATTTCTGTTTTTTATAAGAAAACCAGTTTATAGTATTTTGTTATAGCAGCCTGAACAGACTAAGATATTCTTCCACATATATATGTATATCTTATAAAAAAAGATATTAGATAGAAATTTTATAGCATAGTCACAGATTCCTCGACCTTCTTCCCATTGAAAGATGGGGTCTATGTCTTAACCTTTGAATCAGGACAGACTTGCATCTCAGCTGATATCATCACAATCTAGACCACTATTATCATCTCACCTGAAATATATCAATCACCTCTTACTGGGTTGATTTGCTTTGAGGCTTTCTTCCCTTGTGGTACATTTTTCTTACAACAAGATAGAAAAATAATATTTAGGAGGGGTAAAGATGGCTGACTAGAGACACCCGTTGTCAGATTATCTTAGTAAGTACGGAAAGTTTTAGATGGAAAAAAAAAAAAAGAAAAGAAAAGAAAAGAAAGCATAGCTCAGGCATAGTTCAGAGGAAAAAGTGCCAGAACCTACCGGAGATTCCACGGGAAGAAGCTGTGGAGCAGAACAAGAAGGAGAAAGATTTTGGCAGAGATCAACTCCCGAGAAACCTGGAGTCCCATAGAAAGGGTAGGTGGGGGTTTTGTTTTTCCTTCCCTCATTCCTCTTCTAATCAGCAGGTTCCCAAGATGCTGGGGAGCTGTTCTACCCTCATGAGCCACTAGTGAACTGGGAACTTTTTAAAAACAAAGCACCAGGCTAGCAGTCCTCTCAGGGTTGCTCCCTATTACTACATACCCAAGCGGAAACAGCGGGTGCCATACTGCTTCTCCACCCATTGTGTACCTTTTGTCCTCCCCAGGGAGCTTCAGCCCTTCGGTTTTTGTGTCACCACAAACATTTCCCATCTCCTGCCCCAACTATGGTGGCCACAGGGGCTGGTGGGTCCTGGGGGAACTGTGGATCCCAGAGCTTGGACATTCTAGGAAGGCTGCCTCCCAGGGAGAGGTACAAAGAGGACCAGAGTGCCAGCTCTCCTCCATTCAGAAAAATAATGTGTAAATATAAATCAAAATACATTAATTTATACCCTTGCTTAAAATTCTCTAATAGCTTCCCACAACTCCTATCTAATACTGATATCTACCTATACTAATATCTACCTTGTGCATTGTTATATCCTCAAAAATTAGAATAGTCACATTATATGTGCCTTTTATAATATTTATTACATAAATAAAAGGAATACTGGGCTTTGTCTACTATAACTCACTAGCCCTGAAGTACATATAACATATCTTGGGCATTGTTATACTGGAGATGAATAAACCATCACACAAGTTATATATTGTTCTTTTCCATCAATAAAAGTATCGCTACCATTGTTTCACAAAAAAAGTGCACCAAGATGTTCAAGTTTCCTATAAACCATTCATACTCACACTTGGCTAGATACCAAACTGTTTGGAAGTAAAATGATATCACTCTAGACAAAAGAATATTTCTTTAATATCTTTAGGCTAAAAACCACAATCAACATAAAGAAAAGATTATTTCTGCTTATTAATTAAGTGCCCTTGATCAAGTACTTTAACCTTTCTTTGGGTTAGTTCCACCTAAAAAATAAGGAAACTGATAGTATCTGTCTCATAGAAGAAGGTACGTTTCCATGGGAGTTTATTGTTGTTATTATTGTTATTACTGTTATTTTAATTTGTGGTGGTAGGGAGAAAAGGGGCTAATGGAAATAAGGGAAGTGGCTATAGTTCCCCAAAGACACCTCTTGGACTGTCATTACCTTTCCCTTACCCCAGCTATTCTTCCTTCTGCCTCTATTACCATAACCCACACAACATCACTTTCAATCCAGGTCTGTAAGATGGTAAGATAGTGTCATTTTTTTCTTTATCAGGCTGTTTTATGGCTAAAAAGAAAGAGGCTAGAAAGCATACACTGACAAAAAGGAGGGATAAAGCTTAGAGAATCTAGAATTACTAAATTCAAGACTCTCATGAAGTATAGAAACATTGTTAAAATAAGATATTATTATAATAAAGAAGACATAAATTCTCAAACCTATTCAGGCAGACCACTTTCAGAACAGAATAAGGTTATGATATATTTAATTGTGGGAATCATCACTTCTTTTCACATAAAATGTAATGATGATAGATACACACAGGTCCCATCTCAAAAAATAACAAGATAAATATTTAATCACAATTTTAGGTATCTCTGTTAATGTGAGCTTACTGTTTATTTTTTTCATAATCTCATGAGGTAGTGATAGCACTAAATGTTTAAAACTATTTATGGAAGAAATATGGAGAATTGAAAAATTTAATCTGTTAACACACTGTGCTTTTCCTGCAAATTGAGATGTAGCACTATTATTTCAGTTGGGTGGTAAAACACAGTGTTAACAGGAGCACAGTTTGGGAGTGACAACCTGAATTCAAAGCTTGACACATATCAAAATGCTAAACAGATCTGCATATTAGAATATAGAAAAAAAATTAGTAAAGGGGTGAGGTAAAGGACAAGGTGAGAGTGATTTCTCAATAAAGGAAGAAAATAACATTTATGTGTGACTTGTTACTTATTTTAATTTTGCAAGGAAACAGAAAACTACTTTTCTAACAAGAATATCTTAGGAAAAGTAGAAATTCCTAAAATAGAAAAAATCCAACATATGGTCAATATCTCAGTCTATCTCAATTCTTATTTGGCAGCTTTTCTTTACTTTGTGAAATAGAGAAAATAATTTGGTGTTTAAGCTTAGCCACCTGCCAGTAATATTCATGAAAATTAAATTAAATTAATTTCTCCTATTTACAAAACAATTAATGGACGAAAAACTCATGCTGGCATGGGAGGGCCCTGCTGTCCAAAGAGTATGGTATCTGAGTGCTTCAAGGTGGTTTGATTTTTTTGTCTTGTTCCACATTTAGCTTTCCTTTTCCTGCTGGAAAATGGGTTGAAATTGATGGGTGATACAGCAAATGGCTGATGTTTCTATTCTTTACTCATTAATTTAGTAAGCAAGATGTGTTAGGCACTTGTGATGGGTCATCCATCACCAAGATATGGAGAAGGAAGGAAGAATAGGTCTGAGATTCTGTCTTTAAGAAACATTCTTGTGAGAAAGACAAACAGGTGAAGAGGCAATTATTATTGTAAAGGCAGAATTGGGACAATTGCTAATACAGATTGGAAGGAATTAGCAAAGGGGGTAGTAGAGGACAGGTGCCAAGTGAAGTCTCAATAAAAGAAGAAAACTGACATTTTTTCTGTGACTATTTTCCCTAACCATCTTAACCGTCTAAACGTTTTAAATGCACAGTATAGTAGTGTTTCATATTGTTATACAACAGATCTCCAGAACTTTTTCACCTTGCAAAACTGATACTCTATACCCATTAAACAACAACTCTGTTTCCTCCTCCCCACAGCCTCCTGGTAACCACCATTCTACCTTCTATGAATTTGTCTGCTTTGGATACCTCATATAAGTGGAATCACAGAATATTTGTTTTGTGACTGCCTTCCTTTGCTTAGCATAATTTCATCAAAGTCTATCCATGTTGTAGCATATAGCAGGATTCCCTTCCTTTTTAAGGTGGAATAATATTCCATTGCATGCATATACAACATTTTGTTTATCCAGTCATCTGTTGATAGATGCAAGGGCTGCTTCCACCTCATGGCTATTTGTCAATAATACTGCTATGAACATGGATGTGTAAATATCTCTTCAAGACCCTACTTTTAAATACAAATATATGCCCATAAGTGGGACTGCTAGATCATATGATAGTTCTATTTTTAATTTTTTAAGAAACTGCCATCCTGTTTTCCATAGCAACTGCACCATTTTATATTCCCACCAAGAGTCCTAATTTCCCCACATCCATGCTAGTTCTTGGTATTTTCTGTTGTTTTAAATAGTAGCCATCCTAATGGATATGAAGTGTTATCTCATTGTGGTTTTGATTTGCATTTCTGTAATGATAAGTGATGTGGAACATCTTTTTATATGTTTTGGGGCCATTTGTATATCTTTGGAGGAATGTCTATTTGACTTTAAATAAATTTACGAAAACTAATATTTATTTCTTAGTTACTATTTTCTCAGCACTGCACTGGCTGGTTCTCAAAGAGATTATCTAATTCAATCATCTTAACACAATAAAAAAGGTAAGATTGAATTTGTGAGGTCGGGTAGTTAGACAGACTGAGGGATTGACAGAGACTGAGCAACTTGCTGTAGGACTTCAGCTGGTAAGTGGTGGGGAAAAGGTCTAACTCAACATTGTGACCCCCCAATTATTGAAACTATTTATGTTTCCAAAGTATTAAAATATCCCAAAATTCTAAAAGGTTGAAATACCTAAGATATTAAAGAAGTTATAAATTGACAAAGAAGAGGAGGACATTCCAAATCCTGAGCTAAAGATAGTAGCATGAAGGCGAACAGCATGTCAGAGGAAGAGCCTGGATTTGAGTAGAATGCAGACGACCTTCCCGGGAGTGCGGGGACATGAAGAGATTGGCCGACAAGCTGATCATGCATCTTACAGGTAATGGGATCCAACAGGTGCTTTCAAAAGGGACACTGCTGTATTCATTGTATGTATATGTGTGTCTAGGTCCAGGTTTTTAACACTTAGCGTTGTCTATCACGTTTATGCTGTATCTACAGAAACTTTTCAAAATATATTTGCAGCTATATTTTTTACAGGAAATTTTCGCAGGCCCTTCCTATCCTCTTCCTCTTCTTTTTAATCATCACTTTCTTTTGGCTTCCCTGATTTCCACAGGATGAGATTTCACTGAATTTGGATGTCTCATCTTTGCCTTTATACTTAAAAATGGCAATTTGGCTTAATAGCTGCATCCATTTGCTGCCGTTGTTGTTCATCATCTGTTAGTCATACCACCTCTTATTCTTATATTTGTTGGTTCCACCCAATGTATTTCTAACACAAAATAAGCTTCCAGGACCGTGTTCTTGTGTCTAAGCACTATATCCATATTAGTTGTGTTTGTCTGGTAAATGGGACTGTAGAATAGTGTTATTAGAAACAAATTTTGCACATATTTGATGCCAACTGAAATTATCTCAACTTTTGAGATTTTTACATACAATTAAGGCCACCCCTTTCCTGCCTCTTCCCACCTATAATCCCACTGTCTACACTTAGTGAGAAGCTTGATGCTCACCTCCCGAGTCCTACAAATTCCTCAAGGGTTGGGTTATTTCAGTGTTTTTTTTTTTTTTTAATTCAAATGTCTGTGATTTTTCTGAAACCCTGATCTCATTTATATCTCACTCCTATGGCTATTTTCTTCTTCATGCCCCACAATAACCTAAAATATAATCCCTTTAATTTAATGTGACCAAGAGATAATTAACATGGAGCATGTCTTAGGACTGTAGGGAACTACTGAATTTCAGGGAAGTTGGGAGTATGGCCTATGATTACATCATGTAATTACCAAATAAACAACTATAAAACAAAATATTAAATCCTCATGCCCCTAAAACTCATTCAGCCACTTTCCCTCCACTCCAATCAGGGTTTTATCAGTAGCTGACACTTGGCAATAGTATCCTTCCCCTCCCATGATACTTCCTCCTGTCTCACTCCCTGTCTCTCCTCCTTCCTATGGTCCTCCTTATTTCTAAATCTCAGTGCATTTCTCTGGTAGAACAGTTTGTCAATTTGCTTCCTTTTTTCCAATCACACTGTACACTCAAGTACATACTCTATACAATTAAAGAAGGTATCGCACTAAACAAAAAGTCATTTCTTTGGAAGGAAATTCTGATACTTCATTAGAGGAAAAGTGATCCTATGAAGCTGTGATTTTAAGTAGATTTCTTTCTCTATTATAGTTTAATTGGGTTGGCTTTTTAATTTGGGAGGAAATGGACAAAATTTTATTAAATGCAACAAATCATAAAAATTGTTATTTAGTTACAAATACAGCCAAGGAAACAAAAAGTTTAAAAAACAAGGAAAATGAGAAAGAAAGGGAGTGGGGACAAACAGAAAAATGCAGGAGAAAGAATGAGGAGAGGAAAGTATATATATAGGGACAGGGAGGTCAGGAGAGACCAGGATTGAAAATGAATTTAGTTGTAACACTACTCAGTGATGGCTTTCAGTGTGTGTAGTTCTCTGTTAGAAATACTCCAAATAGCTTCCCAGCTTAGAATAAAAACCAATGTCCTTTCAAAAGACAACATGGAACTGTGTTTCTGCCTCCTGTCCTCTCAGGGCTTATTTCCTACACACTCATAGTTCACATTGGTCCATTCTCACTGATGCTTTCCTTGGTAATACTTGGTGTGATCTCACCCTAGGGACCTTTTTCTTGCTCTTTCCTCTTCCAGATAGGTTTTGCCTCAGATATTTATATGGTTCACTCCCTTATCTCCTGTAGGTCTTTGCTCTAATATCAGCTTCTTAAGGAAGCTTTCCCTAAATATTTCATTGGAACTTGTAATCACTCCTGACCACCTTGTCCAGATCTCCCTATCTATAACTCTTATATTTTACTTATATATGTTTATCATCTGCACTCCCTCGTTAGAATGTCCATGAGGACAGAAATTTATCTCATTTTCTTTCCTGGTAGTTTATCCAGTGCCTAGAATTGTGCCTGGCATAGAGAGTTGTTTAATAAAATTGTAGTAATGATTGAACCCAAAAGTTATTATTAGTTATCTAAACTGATTCCATAATTGGGTTAGCTAATGAATCACTTTTTATAGTTCAAGAGCTCTACCCATAAAAGGCCACTTGGCCTGGAAAGATGGGAAAGACAAGGAGATTCCAGGCTCTAGAAGAAGAACTTGGAGTATTAGATCAGTGCTTCCACAGAGTGGTAGAACTGTGGTCTTCAAACAGTTTTCATTCACATACCTCCTAGTAGACTTTTGAGAAAACAGGCACCCCTCACATGTTTTTGGTTGACGGCTAAAATTTTTCTCATAAGTTTAACTAGTTGAAAAGATGCATTTTAACTATTGAAATTTGAAAGGGCAATCATTCAGTTTTCAAATCACTCTTTTACATAGATCCATGGAACATCATGTATTGAAAAATATGAAAACATAATCTTCTTTAATAGTCAGAAATTTTATGTATTTTTATTTTTCTCCTTGAGTAATGTTTCATTCCACTTTTCTCCATAGAATTTTATCTTAATGTAACCTTTTATATACTTGAAAATCATTTACTGATTCCTTTTTCATATTACCTAAGGGATATGAGTCTATTTTTTGAATTGAGATTCGTCTTTGAATTATCACCAAAATTATATTAGTACATAATTGATTTAAATAGCATAAATATATTACATAATTTGAAAAGTATTTATTGGAAACCTGTCTCTTAATCAGATAGATATGGCCATGTTTTCCAATTAGTTCATGTACTTGATCATCACTTTTAATTAAAACATGATACAGAGTTCAGTATCCTGCTTGTTTATATTTTTCATTTTTCTAATTAAAAACTGAGAAACTTGCTCACATAAATAAGAATATAGAATGATTCCTGGAAATTCTTCCTAGCTATGGGAAGAATATCATATAATGCCATACTACATCATCAAAAATTATTTCTAGTAAGCTGCCAGCTTTATCAGGTCAATCTTCAATTCTGGTAAAAACAAGAAGAATTCAAACCCACCTTAGTTGCAGAAGAATTTGGTACTCAAATCTAAAAGTCATTCACTGTTTTCCACAACAAGACCACAAGCCAATTTCCATTTGTTTGATGCCCTGGAGTTTTTTTTTTTAGTTCTAGAGTAATGCACCAATAATACGATTAAGGTTGCTAAATACGTGAGTGAGTTTTTTTTCTCTTGTATAAAGGGATAAAAGTTATTATAATGGGTGAGGTAAGAGAAATTAAATTGCATCAACTCTTTCTTGAGCAGATTAAGTTTAGGAAAGTATACACATGAAGGTTGAATATATTAAGGTTGATTCCCTTAAAACTATCCTTTTACTCATATATCCTTGTTTGAAGGTTACTGGGAAAAAAATCAAAGCAAACAATCCCATGAATGAGGGGACTAAATATTTGCAAGAAAGACATGTTTGAGAAATGCTGTTTTTGCTTTTCTCCTTAAGAAATTCACAGCGTTCATTGTCAGCATGTAATGAATATAGGGATGTTCTTTGGTGAGGAAACCTGTTTGGTTTGTTTAACGCAGTTTTTCTAAACATATTTGAACACAGGACATGTTTCCCTTATGACACTATTTGACAACCCACAGAACTAATATTCCACTTGTACATGTTTAACACTATACTGGATGTTGCTACTAAAAAGCATGGCTATATATAAAATAGGAACTTTGAGAAGAAAAGTAGCTTTAGAAAATAAGCGCTTGATGAGACAGATGGTTGATGTCACAAGAAAGTGAATTTTGATAACTGTGGCATCTGAGAAAGTAGAAAGGGACACAGGGACTGAGCAGAATGTTGCATATTCAGAAAAAGGGCTAGTTCAAGAAATATGGGGGAAGGGAGAGGAATGAATGTTACCAACAAGTTATTATATAAGAGACTCTGACAAGACGATCTAACATCTAGGATATTTCATACATATTCAACAGATAAGCTGCTGCTGAGAATATTCTTTCATTTCGAAGCTGAGGGTGGATGGGGAGCCTAGACAGAAAATAACTCTGCATCTCCAGAGATCAAGGGAGTTAAGAAAATTCATTCAGCCTTGAATGGTGTTAGATAGAAAAATGATGATTTAGGGGGTAAAAAAGGATAACATGGCCCAAAATATAACAGTAGAAAAATTGATCTACCCAGAGAGAAAGATTACAAAGCCTAGATGAGAGCAGTGATTTATTTAATGCCAGATGAATTAATATGTGAAAAGAGGCAAATTTAAGTTTTGTTTTGTTTGTTTGTATACTGAGATTCCCTAGCACTATAATCAAATTGTGTGTGCTCAATATAGTCCTTATATTTTGGGGGAAAAAAGATTGACATAAGAAAAGTGAAAGAATACAGTCAAGCTTTAAGCAGGAAGTAGAATCTTTTCTAAGGCCCCAAATAGGGGACACAGAAGTCACAAGACACAGAGCTGGTAACAGGATGTGTCTAGCAGTCATCGCTCTCAAAAGGCTTTCTATAATGTAACTTTTCTCAGTACCCAGAGTGTAATTTTAAAAAGTTCAGAAACATTATAGAAAACATTACAAAAGAAAGTAAAAGAGAAAAACTGAACAGCGTAGAAAATACCCACAGTGAATAAATACAATTTTTATTTTCATGGCCTATGTAATATATAGATAAGCATCCTTCTTGGGGTTCTGTGAACATACATTTGATGGGACTGGAATAAACCTAAACAAATCACAAATGGGGCTGAAACTGGATTCCACTTAGTCAACTTAGCAAGCAAACCTAAGTTTTCAAGGCTGCTTTATACAAAGTCCGATAGTCAGTCTATAGAGTTACTAAAGAATGCAACTACCAGCAATGATTTCAATGAAATCCAAGAGACAGATTATATTTAGCTTTAATATCAGTTACTATGACAACAAATGGGCTATTTAAAGTTGTTAGCATTCTAGCCCACTGAGTTAATAATACAGAGAAGAATGGCATAAAAGTTGAGAAAAAGCAAATTACCTCAATGTCATATTGCATAGCAGTGACAACAAAAGCCGTGTAGGCTTAAGAGGGTTCAGAGGGTTTGGAAAAAACATAGTTAAAAGGACAAATCAATCAGCAAGTTATAAATAGCCTTATTTATAACTAGCAGCACATTTTTCTGAGGCCTCCTCAACATCATGTTCTTCAAGCTTTTTAAAATTCCAAGCTCAGGATTTAAAACAAAACAAAACAAAACAGAAAGTCAAAATGGAACGGACAAATTGATATTTAGGCCAAATCTTTCACAACTACGTGTTCTCCATCTTTCTATCTACCCCTTTTTTATCTCAAGCACAAGGTCAAGAGTGAAATTGCAAAGGAGATCTGGGATATCCAGAAGATTTTAACAAAGAAAAAGGTGATGTAATATGTAAATAAGGATCAAGTTTTACGAACTGCTGTTTGAAAGATTCATCTGCTAAAAACAGCAAAGAATGGTATATCATGAGATGTTAAAACAGATGGCCTAAGTCACAGTGCTACATTACACAAGTATGAAGACTAGAACGAAAATAGCCCAAGAAATAGTTTTATTAACAAGATGCCAAGTACAGCAGCAAAAATACCTTTAGGAAGATATCTCACTTCAAAAAAGGTTTTTCCTCTTTACACTTGATGCTATTTTCTGAATTACTCTTGGTCTGTTGCGTGTGTTTAAGCATCTTGGTGCCTGCCATGCTTAAATGAAAGAAACTAACCTCTCTCCCTAAATGAGGCCTCTTTGTCTTATGAGAGCCCCTGTGTAATGGAGATAAATGAGAGTAAACTAAAGCAGCAACCCAGGAAGCAGTGTACGTACTATATTGCATATTCTTGCAGAGAATTTTTTTTTTCCACAAAAAACAAAGTGGGAACTTACTGGTCTTTGAATTAGTTAAGAAGAAAGAAACACTAAGTCTGGTGACACTAAACATTGCTGGAGAGAGTTTAAAATTATTAAAGGTGATGCCAGGAAATCACTTCCAGAATGTAGGCACACACAGGAGGGGCTGTAAGCAGATAGTTGTGATTACCCACAGACATTTCAACTACAAAAGCAGCACACAACAAGCAGATCAGAGCACGGATACTCAAAGACCTGGGAAAGACTTTCAAATCAGAAAGAACAGGCTGAGGCCCACAAATGGATTCCCCTGTATGGCTCCATCAATAAATACCGCTCCGTAAATAATGCATGTGTATTCATTCACTTGGGAATTACACCGAGGGACTCCCGTCGGAAACTGGCCTAGTACAGTGTTAAAAGCATGGAATCTCAAGTCAGACACCTGGGCTAAAATTTCAACTCCTCCACTCTGGACAAGTTAATGTGACTTAATCTTGGCTTCATTTATATTTTTCTCACAAGACTAGTCTAAATATCAAATGTGTTTAAAGCTCTTAGATCAGTGACAGACATAAAATTTGTAGCATGTACTGTTTGATCTTATTATTAAATGTTATATGCATTATAAAATATACACAAAATAGAAAAATGATGAAAATAAGTACAAATGGAAATTCTAATATTTTATTCCCTTGTCCCATGAATTTGCTTGTAGAACACCACCTAGAGGCCATCAATCTGAAGGACAGAAGTTCAACAGGGAAAGTTTTGAGCTAAGTGGAGCCAAAAGACGAAGATAACAGTCCTTGTTCAAACACAGACCAAGAAAGAAAAGGCCAAAAAGTCCTAATATTTGCCCTGACAGGCCCCAGTATCTTGGATTTCACTCTCATGGAGATGAAGAGAACAGATTTTTGAAACCTAATGCTATTAAATGTTGAATCATATGTCTATCTCTCTTTATTAAAATTTGGCTTTCCTTATAGCTTTCCAGTGAGGAAAGAATGTCCTAGTTAAATAGGCTACTTCTGTGGCAGGTAAATTTCTCATAATAAATAAATTAATGATCATTCTGCTTATAAACTTAAAATTATTGTGGGTTTTGTCAGCATGAGTCAGCCTCCCAATGTCACCAAGAAGTTTGCATTTTAGGGCCTACCAGGCTATGGGGCAGATCCTGGACAAAGGCAAATTTACCAGGATAATTTTCCTGCCAGCCTGGCTGCATTGTTCTGGTGACATTCAGCTTTCTCGGATACTGCTGCTTTAAGTTTTCTAAGTTCAATCACAGACAACTGGCACTGCATGGTTGGGTCAATAAATAGGAAATTTATCTTTCATGTTTTTTTTGTGTCATACAATCTCAAGAACCTAGATTTATTTTAGGTATGTGGTATCTTTAAATTACAAGATTTTTGTTTTGTTTTGTTTTTGTTTGTTTGTTTTCCCCTACGGCTTTATGATCTCATCACCTAAGAAAAGTATCCAGGCCATAGCTAAATAGTAGTATAGAGCAAAATATGTTTCAATCTCCTCTTAGAAAACGTGTGATTTAAATTTCCTGGCTCAGATATTATCATTTGAATTAGAAATACCTCTGATACACTAGTAGCTTTTTTAGTGTTTCGGTGAAGTCCTCATTAAAAAACTCCTATATGGTAGGATAACTGATCATGTGCTTTATTTTATGACCATCACTGTACTTGTCATATATGCAAAGGAGCTAGAACACTCCAACAGATTCACCAGTATTAGACTCCACTAGGTCAACTCTCAGACTGCATTTTATTGTGGTGATCACATGTGAACAGCAAAAATACCACATTTGCCTTGCAGTTATCTCATGGGATTTGCCTTGACAAATATTCATGTAAAAGTCAACATTATAAGCCATTCTTTATATTATGATGGAAAATTAATTCATTTACTTTATTCTAATTTTCACCATCTGTCATGTGAACCATTGTCATGCTGTCTCTTTTTCTTCTTCACAAAGAAAAATAACAATTCAACCCTGAGTTCAAAAACTCTGACAGACACCAACCTGTGACCAAGCCAGCCTACATCTGTGGAGTAGCATAAGCTCTTAAAGTCATTACACTTTGGAACAGATTTAGCTAAAGTTTTGATATTCAAAACACTTTTTATTTCATAGAATTTACCCCTATTACCATTTCTTGAACCCATGAAGAAAATTAAGGCTATTTAAGTCAAGGTATCCTTGAGGGATAATTTAATAACTGCAGTTGTTTTCAAAGAGCAGAGAGGTACTATTTCTGAAATGTCTTCTGTATTTGTACTTCTGGGATTCATCTATACTGTGCTCACTAAAAACTCACATATAACTGAAAATTTCTTCACCAGCTTTTCTGCCCTCAAATCTTTTGCAAATGAACATGTCATTATAGACATCATCATTAAAAGATAGTAAACATAAAAACAGTCAAACTATTAAAATTCATAATTTTTTCCTTCAAGTAAGCTAAAAATATTGGTTTGATTATAGTTTTTTAACCAATTTTTAAGTATGTTTTTGGAACACTGTAAAATTTGCCTTCTGTTGCATTGCTCAAAGAGGGTTCTTTTGTAAAAACTTTCAGCTTCCAGTACACTCTCAGCCTTGTCTACAGCACCAGGCTGAATTAAGTTTTCTATTAATGCATTTCAAGTTATACCTTCTGTGGGAGCTCCAAAGAACTTAAAAATAATTTTCCTGATTAGTGCTTTTCATTGTTTTGCCTTGCCCTTAGTTAATACCTTCCAATATAACTTTAAAAAAGTGATTATTTTTTCCTTTAACATTTTATGATTGCTTTTTGATGTTGCTGCAAGAGGGTACCTTTGTTCAATGATGTGCTTGTACTTCACCCAGCTGCGACTGTCACCTCCATGGGGAGACCCTGGGCAGAGAAATCCCCACCCACCAGCCTCAGGGAAGAGGGCTTGCCCAGCTCCCAACTTGAACATCCTACAACTATCTGGTGAACAGCCCAACACCCAGCACAAACAGCATCCACCACAGGCTTGAACAGAGGCAATTGCAGGTGAACAAATCAAATCACAACAGCTGCATTACATACAGGCTTCTAGTGCACACATCCCTCCCTTGCCACATCAACATTCCAGAGTAGGAGACAAAAGCACCATCTAGGAACCTCCTCCACTTCTTCTAATTTAAGCAGGAGAGTTTCCAGCAAAGAACAGGTGCCCTGTAAACCTATTAGCCCTGAGTTGAGATAAGAGGTTTCAGATGAGAAGAAACCAGTAAAAGAACCCTAGCAACATAAAGAATCAAAACAGATAAACAGCCCTAAGAAATCACAATACAGCCATAGTAGGGAACCCAAACTACAAGGAAGTTGTTGAAATGACAGAAATGGAATTAAGAATATGGATGGAAAATGAGATGAATGGAATTGAAGAGAAAGTTGAAAACCAACACAAAGAAGTCAAAAAAATATTTCAGGAAATTAATGAAAAAGTCACTAAAGAGCTAGACAACATAAGGAAGAATATAACAGAACTCAAACTATCGCTTTTTGCTGATGATATGATCTTTTATCTAGACAACCATAAAGAGTCCACGAAGAGACTCCTGGAAGTGATAAATAACTTCAGCAAAGTCTCAGGATATAAAATCAATGTACACAAATCAATAGCATTTCTATATACCAATGATAGTCAAGCTGAGAGTAACATCAAAGACTCAATACCATTCATAATTGCTACAAAGAAAATAAAATATATAGGAATATACTTAACCAAGGTGAAAGATCTCTACAAGGAGAACTACAAAACACTGAGGAAAGAAATTGTGGACGACACAAATAAATGGAAAAACATACCCTACTCATGGATTGGTAGAATCAACATTGTTAAAATGTTCCTCATAGTACCCAGAGCGATTTACAGATTCAATGAAATCTCCATCAAAATACCAACAACATATTTCACAGATCTAGAAAAAATAATTCTATCCTTTTTTTGGAAGCAGAAAAGAGCCCAAATCACCAAAGCAATCGTAAGCAAAAAAAAAAAAAAGCTGGAGGCATCATGTTACCAGACTTCAAACTGTACTATAAGGCTACAGTAACAAAAACAACATGGTATTGGTACAAAAATAGAGACATAGACCAATGAAACAGAATAGAGAATCCAGATATAAAACCATCTACCTACAGCTAACTAATCTTTGATAAAGCAGACAACAATGCACACAGGGGAAAACAGCACCTATTCAATAAAGGGTGCTGGGAAAATTGGTTAGCCACATGCAGAAGGAAACAGGACTCCTACCTCTCACTACTCACAAAAATTAAATCTAGATGGATAAAAGACTTAAATATAAGGCATGAAACCATAAAAATTCTAGAAGAAAACAGAGGAAAAACTTTCCTAGACATCAGACTAGGCAAAGAATTTATGAAAAATGTCCCAATGGCAATTATAGCAGCAACAAAAATAAATGGGTCTTGATTAAATTAAAAAGTTTCTGCACAGCTAAGGAAATAAGCAACAGAGCAAACAGACAACCTACAGAATAGGAAAATATATTCACCGTCTACATATCTGATAAAGGGCTAATATCCATAATCTACAAAGAACTCAAACAAATCAGCAAGAAAAAAACAAACAATCCCATTAAAAAGTGGGCAAAAGACATGAACAGATGTTTTTCAAAAGAAGAAAGAAAAATGGTCAACAAACGTATGAAAAAATGCTCAACGTCTCTAATCATCAGGGAAATGCAATTTAAAATCACAATGAGGTATCATTTTACTCCTGTTAGAATGGGTTTTATTAAAAGTCCAAAAACAGTAGATGCTGGAGTGGATGCAAAGAGAATGGAATGCTTACATGTTGCTGGTGGGACTGCAAATTAGTATAAC
Source organism: Lemur catta (assembly GCF_020740605.2). Taxonomy (NCBI): domain Eukaryota; kingdom Metazoa; phylum Chordata; class Mammalia; order Primates; family Lemuridae; genus Lemur; species Lemur catta. Next base: position 47,061,377 of record NC_059128.1, on the reverse strand, counting down.
CTCTATGGAAAATGGTACAGAGATTCCTCAAAGAACTAAAAGTAGACCTACCATTTGATCAAGCAGTCTCCTTACTTGGTATTTACCCAAAGGAAATGAAGTCATTTTATCCAAAAGACACCTGCATTGGAATGTTTATTGCAGAACAATTCACAATCGCAAAGATATGGAATCAACTGAAGTACCCATCAATTTATGGGTGGATTAACAAAATGTGGTATATGTATACCACGGAGTACTACTCATCCATAAAAAAGGATGAATTCATACCTTTTGCAGCAATTTCAGAGGAAGTGGAAACCATTATTCTAAGCAAAGTATATGAAGAATGGAAAAAACAAACACCACTTGCACTCTCTTATAAATTACAACAAACTGATGGGCACACAAGTGCACAGACGGAAGTAAAAGTCATAGGAAATCACACAGGGGGAGTGGAAAAGAGGAGAGGGGCAAACACCCACCTAACTGGAACAATGAACACGATTTGTGTAATGGAAACATTTATAGCCCTTACTTAAGCCACATATCAAAAACATTTGTACCCCCTTAATATTTGAAAATAAAAAAAAGATGTGCTTGTAAATGTTTAACAACATCCCTCTAACAAAAACAAGGCAGAACAAAAAGCCTTGATTTGTTGCATTTGCCAATTTCTGAGATGTAAATATTCCCAACAGGGTTGTTTTCAAATTATAAATATAATAGCATTGAATGCAAAGTTAGGAAGAGATGCAAAGTACACCATTATATAGCATTTCTACCACATAGATGCAATACACATAAATAATTTCAAGAGCATGGATAACAGGATGTAGTAAAATAATTAAAAAGTGATTAGTTTTTACTGTTTCTTATATTTGGTTTTGATGTAATTTATTTAATTGTAACATCATGTCATTTAATTTGCAATAATCACTGTGTTTAACAGACATCTTTCACAGGTTGCTAAGAGATGACTTTAGCACACCACTGTCTATAAGTTAATAAAGATTTAAGCTTATATGTATCTCATAATAGCAAAATTCATACTTTAAATATCCCTATAAATATTCTACAGTTTTATATTGGTCACTGTATTTTCTACTAATGGTAGTTGTAGTGTGCTATTTTCTTCTTTGCTTTTTAAGATCATGAAGAAGAGCCTGAATGTAATGCCTTAAAGTTGACATTACTATGGAAGCCAGTGTTTTGTTTTGGGGAATTAAATTATTTTTAAATGCACTGATTTACAACAGGATATAATTCTTTTATTTAAAACTTAGGCGATCTCTGAAAACTCCTAGAAAAATCCCAACTCCACTGTGAGGACTAGTGACATTAGTATAGTGTTTTCTCACTTTAGAGGTCTTCCATGTTAATATCAATTAACCTAATTGAACCAAGTTTCCAATAACACAGAAGTTGAAATCTTCTAATCAAGCCCTCTCTGGGCCTTTAAAAAGTAAGTCACAAATCACAATGCCTACTGCCTAGGTATGCAGAAATCATAATCCCTACCCTCCACAAATCTTTACTACTACTATTACAAATAATTCTATTAATAGCAAACATTGGTCTAGTTTTTATATATTAATATATGACCTCATTCAATCCTCACAGCCACATGGGAAGGTACCTCTGTTATTCCCAATTTACAGGTGAGCAAACAGATGTGTTTTAAATAGAGTAACTAACCCAAATAATTGTTGGTATAAAACTGAAACCCAAACCTAGGTTTGCCTAATTCTCAAGCCCTTTTACCCCACTCCATTTATTACATGCATTATCTATATTTCACTTGTCCTGCATCTACCCAGTGTTCAAACCAGAAACTCCAGACATTTAATTTTGTCTAGTCCTTCATCTCTCACACATCAATCGCTAAATCCTATAGGTTGCACTTCCAGAATAGGTCTCAAATCTGTTCATCTCCACGGCCACTACCCTGGTAAGGCCACCATCATCTCCAACCTAGGTAACTACGAGAATCTCTACTTGGTCTTTTTTCCTTCTTTCTTGCCTCTTATCCCTTGCTTCATCAGGCTCAATCATTCTTTAGCATGTAGGTAGAATACTCTTTCTAAAATTAAAGTCTAATTCTGTCAATATCTTAACAAAAATATTTCAGAGAGGACTCAAGTTAACTCCGAAGTCCTTAAGTGGATTTCCCCTGGCTCATCAGGATCTGTTCTCTATAATCTCTTAAGTCACTGGAATTGCAATTTCTCCTCATACTGACCAACTTCTGTTTGGGTGAAGGTGTTAAGCTCTCACCTCCTGGCTTCTGAACAAGTGATTTTCTCTGTCTAAGGTATGAATCTTCTGCTCCTTCCCTTCTCCAACACATCAATTATATTCAGATTAATTATTTATCTCTCAACTTCACTTTTCTTGATAGGCTTCTTGGACTCCCAAAGTCTGGGAGAGGTACCTTGCCTTCATGCTATCCAGAGCTTCCCCATTCAAAACATTTACCATATTATATCGCAATTGTTCTTGTCTGTGAAGTCAGAAACCATGACTGTCTTATTTCTGTCTATATATCCAACTCTGAATACCATGGCTTAAATAGTAATGGTAATCAATAAACATTTGTTGAATGAATTGATGAGTTTGTTCTGAGGATTAAAATGGAACTGATGATATGAAGTCCTGGTAACACTGTCCTGTTTAAGAAACTGAGCATGCAAGCATAAACACAAAAGTGGGGTGGGGGAATGACAGACTACAGGATATTTTGACCCCTCCACTTTAATCTCTGAGTATGGTGCGTTTTGGTAAATACAAAGCTTTTAATTATAATTACACCAATCTAGAAATATTTTAAGTAAGAAATAGTCATTAAAATTAAGATCACAAAGGCAATTTAATTCCTTGGGAAGGAAATGGAATGATTTTAAATTCCATTAACATTCACTTTGTTGAATATTTTCACCTGTATCCATTATTGCTAAACATTAATTATGTAGAAAGGATTTGATTCATCCATTTGAATTTGCTCATATCAAATTTTAATTGTTATTCTTGTTTTTTCTTTTGTGGTCATTGTGCCTATTGAGTCCCAATTTCTCAGGTCATACATGGCAAATAGAAATTTTGTCAGGATAATTCTATTTTTCCATTATTTTCTGTAGATAATGTTTTTAATGTTTGCTTATCTGAACATCAGTTTTTCATAGATTATTTCTAAACACACACATGTACTTCTGAAAATCCCATAGAAAATATAATCTCTGACTTTCTTTCTTTTATGAATTTTAAACCATTCAATTTTATCCACTGTTGACTTTATTTTATATTATTTTGAAGAGTATTATTTATTATGAATGACACAAATGATTCATAATTTGATTTATTTTTGGAATAAAATTTAAAGCACTTAAAATAATTTAAAGCCCATTGGTATGTCAAAGGTATACTTTCTAGGTGCTCAGCATTCGGGTCAAATTGTTATGGTTTGATTAACAAATATTTATTGGAAGTGCTGAACATTCTTATTACCATGGGTTTTAAACATTACTTCGTTTGCATGCTAAGTTCTTAACACAGTATTACAAAGTCTATACCAATTAATGCAGCCTCAAAAATGTTTTATTTCCTTTTTATATATTCACAGCATTATCATGAAAGGAATTTTGAAAAATTTATTTCAAAAAGAATGATACTAAAATAACGAATTACTATAATCTATCAAATACTTAAAGAACAGAAACAGCAGGACTGTGGCAATAGGCAGGAGTAGAATTTAGAGAGATTTCATACTGAAACCCTGTAATCAATGAGAAAGCAAGATGACAAGTGCTGCCAAACATTCCATTTCTAAAAGCATGAACTGTTTTACTGTCATGAGTCTAAACAAAACTCTGATCTCTTTGATGCCAAAATTTTATAATTATTTATTCTTTAGAAACAAGGATACTTTTTGGCTTGCACAGTTATGTCTAGCCTGTGATAATCTGATGATACTATGATAACTCTACTTCAAACTATATCCAAAATATTCTCAGCATAAACAATAGCAGTAGATAAGCTAATGGCAGTGTTAGTGGAAATCAACGTTTAGGAACACAAGCTGCCATATGCAATAGCAATGATAGGAAAATACAATTTAAATTGGCAAGTTTTAATTTTTCTTAAAAATATTCTTAATACATTTGTGATTATAAAGATTTCACAGAATATTTTGAAGTTAAATCTCACCACTGTGACCCAAAATGTACTTGTTAATACCTGAATAATACTGAGGAAGAAAAAAGTCCTTATAGGTCAGGAAAACACCCAGGGGTAGGACTTCTTACAATTAAGTACAATAGTTGGGGTTAGCTAAAGGATATCAGGTAGGAAAATATACTCTCATGCTCTCATCCTTAAGATCACTGCTTCAACTGTATGTAGCAGAATTTCATGTATTTTGGTCAAACATTTTCTTTGGCAAGGCTATGTCATATATTTATTCTTACAGAAGAGAAGCTATGGGCCACTTGAAATTATCCATTATCATCACTGACTATATTCCATTCATATCTCTCCACTTGTAAAGACCATAAAGAAAGTCAGTTACCTTTTCAGGCATCAGTTTTCTCACCCCAAAGTTGGAAAGACTGGATCAGATAGTTTTCACAGAATGAAAGTATAATTTGTATTTGTAAATTAGAAGACTTTATGTCTTCACTGAGACAACTTAGGGGACCATAACTTATTTAAAAAAAGCAGTAGTAATAACTCATTCTAGTCAATAAGTAGCATTTTTCATGAAAATTCTTGAAACATTGTAAATAATCAATTTTTGAAAGAAGTCAAATGATTTCCAGTCTCATGATATAAATATGCTTTATTGATATCTGCTTCATTAAAATACAAGTTAGGCCAGGCGCAGTGGCTCACGCCTGTAATCCTAGCCCTCTGGGATGCCAAGGCGGGTGGATCGCTCGAGGTCAGGAGTTCGAGACTAGCCTGAGCGAGACCCCATCTCTACTAAAAATAGAAATAAATTATCTGGAAAACTAAAAAAAATATATAGAAAAAATTAGCTGGGCATGGTGGCGCATGCCTGTAGTCCCAGCTACTCGGGAGGCTGAGGCAGGAGGGTCGCTTAAGCCCAGGAGTTTGAGGTTGCTGTGAGCTAGGCTGATGCCACGGCACTCACTCTAGCCCGGGCAACAAAGTGAGACTCTGTCTCAAAAAAAAAAATAAATAAATAAATAAATAAAAAATAAAAATATATATATATATGTACATATATATATATAAGTTAAATATGTGAGGAACTCTAGAATTAGGAATGCTTTTGCCAATTGCTCAGAGAATAAGAGAATACTGCTTTTTCAGATTTCAACATAAAATTTCCAAGTTTGTGACCTATCTGTGAGTACACAGACAAGAAAATTCAGTAGGAATAAGCAAGCGATGCTGCATTATCTGTGTAGGCACTTTTGAGGGGCTGTTTTCACCTATGAGCTTAGATTCTATCAACATACAACAAAAAGACTGATGAAATAAAGTCTGGAAAAATACCAAGATTTTTTCCCCTTGCAACCCATTACATCAGCCAGCATTTCCCTGTAGTTGTGATTATTACATTATGACTTGATTACTAACTATTACTGCCACAGTTGGAAAAGTGAAAGCACAGCATGGAGCCATTTCCATTAAAGGAATATGAAATTCCATAACAAGCTCTGAGGCTGCATGGCTGCTGTGGGGTTGAACTCAGAAGTGTATAAGTATCTACTTAAGATACTGTTTGAAGGAACACCCTAACTTACATCATTATTTCATTTAGTTTGAACTGTGCCATGGATTTTTCCATTAAGCAATATTAGACACTTAAACACTGTATTGAGGTTATTTGTGCTCCACAAAAGGCAATGAAATTTTTTTCTACTTACTTTCCAGAGTACCAGAATTTTCCATTGCATGTATATACAATCCTGATTTTGCCTAATAATATAGAACAGACTAAGTGGTTCCATAAACTAGAGAATTCCAGTCATGTTGAAGTCACATAACTGAGAGGGGAAGCATTAATATTCATGATGGTCATATGGGCATGTGCCATTTAGGAAATCAGGGAGAAAAGAGTTTTGGGTTGCTATGATTTAACAGGCCCAGAAAGTATAAAATAGAAAGTCAAATATATTCAGAGTATATAGATTAATGTTCGGGCAAAAGGAATGATGATACCATTTTACATCTATTCTTGGATTATGTGTGGCTCAAATGACAATGTGGCCTGGGATGAGAAGTGAGATATGATGAAGTTCCTTCACAGTGTTTTTAGGAGAAAATCTAGTGATGGAAAAAAACACTAAACTACATAAATGTTTCACACGGGAATGATCATCCCTGCAAGAAAACTACGAATACATTTTAAATTATGCTTGGGACACATTGCATGTAAGTGTGCACATGTTTTTGATTTTTTTTTGTGTGTGTGTGTGTGTGTGTGTGAGTGAATATGCACCTCAAATAATAGAAAGACGTAGGGCAGATATATTTCTTAATTTGACTTTCAAAACCATGGAGGTTTGTTTACTCAAATGATTTCCTCTACCACAATCTTGTGGAGAAAATCTATACTTTGCAGGATTGAAGCTTCCCTAGAAGCTTTCTAGGGAAATTTAAAAGGAAGTTACTCCTCCTCTTAATGTCTTATTTGGCTATTTTCTTTCCTGTGTGAAATTACTAACTTTAGTTATGGAGGCATATGCTCTGACAGTAGCCAGTGCAAGATTTTAGGGTCATATTATCAGAGAGAGGAACTTATAAAAGGTTCCAATCCTCAGTATCTGCACCTAAACTTCTTCCCTCAAATGCTTGGCTCTACCTCCCTATGCATAAGTGCTGCTCCAATACTAGCAACATCTTCGCATCTGAATTCCTTCCCTTTGTTTTTAATCTTTTAAACACAATTAATTGAAAATCACTAATGTAATTCTGCCCTGCTTCCCCACTACCAATTTTGAAAAGAAAATACCTACAACAGCGCAGTGTGAGCAAGTTTGTAGCATATCTAACAGTGTGAGAGTGTGTGTGTGAATGTGTGTGTGCGTGTGTTTGCTTAAAAAGTGAAAGTACTGATGTAGGTAAAAAGCCTAAAACATGGTTCCAGACTCTTTTACAGATGGTCACTCTGTAGCAGATGATGAGAAATGATTGCAAGTAGAACCTCAGGAAATACAGAAACTGTGATTTGAAAAGATCCTGGGAGCACTGCCCTGGCAAGAGCCAGGGTTCCCAACCCATTCCTCTGGCTGGCTCCACACCTTCTGATCGCCAATAAATCACTTAAACCAAATAGACCATTATTTTTTCCCTTCAGTTACAGCAATATCAATAACATTAGAAAACAACTTTAAAAACTTTTAAAAATTATAGTAACTTTAAATTATTAAAAACATTTTGTTTACAAATGATTCTCCAAAAGTCAAATATTAGTTCCTTATCTTTCCCTGGATTTCTAATTTTTTTTTTCTCAATTGTGAGTGACTAACTCCTGCAAAAGCTTTTTTAATCTAGGACCTGAACCTTCATAAGTCACAGAAAGGTGAAAATCACTGTTAACTCACATTTGCTACTTTGTGCATCCCAGTTTTTATACTCTAGATATTCATGAGTAACAATGTTTTGCTTTTCCCTCATAACTCATTATTGTATTAAAATACACTCAACCTAAAACATTCAAAAAGCCAAACAAAAATATGTAGCATTTTTTTCTTAAGTGAAAATAAGAAACAGCACACATTAAGTATTAAAATGAAATGTAAGGAAGGCAGGGAAGAGAAAGGAAAAGGAAACAACCAATTAAAAGATCAATTGTTAGTATTCATTGAGCCCTCACCATAAGCCAGGCACTCTGCTAGGTGCTTTACATGGACTGTCTCATGTAGTCATCACACAACACACACTACGAGGGAGGCATCATGATTATCTTTACTGCATAGATGAAGAAATGAGGAGAAAGCTAAAGGTCTTACTGAGGGTCCCACTATGGTTGAATGGCCAACCTATCTCTGGTACTCTCCAGAAGAAAGGAGAGAGAACAAGATAGAGATAGAGATTGAGATCGAGGTTTAGAGGGAAAGAAGAATAAAAAAAAAAAAGAGGAGAGGGAGAAGTCAAAGGAGGATGGGAAGAAAAGATTCTCACCCACCCTCCTCCCTTCCTGGTTGGACCTGTTCACCCTCTCACCCAGTCTCAAAGTCATATCCAGGGTTAAAGACAATCCCCGTGCCAGCTGTTACTCCACTCCTTTCTGTAGTACCTCAATTTGGGACTTTAATGAAGAAAAACAAAGTATAAAAATAATTTTACTATGAGAATAACCTAAATTTTTTTTCCAAGGGAACGATTTGTAAAAATTGGCACATTAAATATTACCAGTAAAAATAGCATGCAAATCCTTCCATATCTAATTTCATCACACCAGTGTGTTATCACTGTGTTAACCTATTAACACCTTTCTAGTAAAAAAAGTCTACAAAACTATATATATAGTTTTGTATATAGTTTTATCCATATATATACTATATATATAGTGTGTGTATGTGTGTGTATATATATTTATATATTTATATACACACACACACATATACACACATACATATATAGGTAGGTGCCACTGTTAGCTAATCAGTTAATAAAATGTCCTTACATTAGCTTAGCTCAAGGTAATTGGTTACTATAAAAAATATAATCCCCCAGGTGCAGGGAGATGCTTAGGCCTACTTTCCAAAAAGGCAATGATTTCTACTCTAAGGACCCTTAAGCAATCTTTGAAGGTGCCCCAGGGACTATGATGGCTAGAGGTTGGGTCTCTTAAACCTCTTTTTCAGTCCCTAATAAGTAGAGCAAGTCTGTTCTTATGACTTATATACTGGATTTTGAATGAGATTTTGGCTGAAGAAAAAGAGTTCAGATCAAAAAATCTTGCAAATCACTGAGTTAAGGGACTTTCTATTTTCTCAAGGATAACTTTGAATATAAAACCAATTTATAATTGTTACCCAGAGCTTAAAGCTGTCTTCAAAATTCATGTCAAATTATATTCTAGTGTTATTAATGAAACCAGGATGACAACGAAATTTTTTAGTAAAACCGTATAATAATATTTGAATAGCAAGGTTTTAGTGGTTCAGTCCAGCTCTTTCACTCAAGTATAATGAAGTAAGGAAAAGTCAGAGCAGATTAACAATGTTTGAAAAGCTTAATGGTGCTTTAATAAAAGATAAAATAATCATAAGAGCTTTTTTGATGTATAAGATTTACATAACAGGAAGAAAGTAAAATGAATCTGATCTGGGTTGCCCCTCATAAAAATCATATCAATGGCCCAGAACATTTTGTCTCTTTCTGTATGTAAATATTAAATGCCTGGTCTTGTAACATAGTCTTATCATCTACACTTTCAAGGCAAAAACTTTCCTTCATTAAAAAAGAATATATTGCACAGGGCATTTTCTAACATTCAGAGAGGTATTTTTCCTGTCTATAAGTCCTTTTTATATTAAAAAAAATTCTGAAATAATCTCAAAAGGAACAATATAGTTAAGTTTAGCCATATGCTTCCTATACGTGAGGAACTATGCTAGATTCTGGCAAAAATAAAAATAATAATAAAGAAGAATTCATCTCTGATCATGAGGAATTCTTAGTTTAGTGGTAAGAGGCATTTTTTGTTAACATAAATATAAGACATATGAGGGATTTTTATGTTAGCATAAAGATAAGTACCAGTAACCCAGAGAAAAGATAATTAGGTCAAATTGGGGTTTCATGAAAAGTATTCTAGAGGCCACATTTAAGTTTAGGGCATTGATTTTTTTTAACAGCTTCACTGAGATACTACTGAGATTTAATTAATACCATACAACCCACCCATTTACAGTTTATACTTCAATACATAATATATTCATATGATTTTGCAACCATCACCAAAATCAGATTTTAGAACATTTTGGTCCCCTCTAAAAGAAACTTTATAGCTATTAGTGTCATTCATCATCTTCCCCCATTGCCTTCTGTCCCTACTCTACCAGCCCTAAACAACTATCTACCTTATGTCTCTATGGATTTCCCTGTTCTGGACATTCCATATAAATGGAAGTACACACTATGGTCTTTTGTGACCAACTTCTTTATATAGCATAATGTTTTCAAGGTTCATTCTTGTAGCATGTATTATTTTTATTTATATATTTACATATTTTTATTTTATATTTTATTCATATATATTTTTATATCCAATAATATATGGCCATAAATAAAAATAGACACATTTTATTTATCCATTCATCAACTGATGGATATTTGGGTTGTTTCTACCTTTTGGCTATTATAAGTAATGTTGTGTGAACATTTATGTGTATAAGTTTTTATGTGAAGCCATGTTTCTATTTCTTGAGTATACACCTAGGAGTGAAATTTCTTGGTCATAATGTAACTCTATGTTTAACTTTTTGAGGAATTGTCAAATGGTTTTTCAGAGTCACTGCACCATTTTATATTCCCACTGACAATGTATTCTTGTTACTGTTCTTCATTTTGTTTATAGCCATCTTAGTGGGTATAAAGAGGTATGTGATTGTAGTTTTAATTTGTATATTCCTAATAAATAAAGATATTGAGCATCTATTTCATGTGCTTATTGGCCATTTTATATATTTTTTGAGTAAATGTCTATTTCAATCCTTTGTCCATTTTTAAATTGTATTACTTGTTTTTGGTATCATATTAAGAAAGCTTCTCAGCTTCATTGTTTTTTTTAGAAATACATACTACCACTTGAGTCTGAAGTATGAGTTCTGACATAATCTATGAGGTAAAAGGGACCCTCTTTTTCACCTTGCTTTGACTAGCACTGCACTAGTAGATACTCCATAAATATGCATTTGGTGAACAATTAGGAATCATTAAATTAATCAACAAATATTATATATGTTTTTTTTCATTGCTTAATTCCCATGTCTTTGATTGGGCAATATACACCAGAGAGGGACTTCAGAAAATAAATCTATTCAATTGCAGATGGCAAGTATTAGAGGGTTAATATTAATTAGTAGATATTGAATTACTCAATTGGGGAAAAGTATATAGGTCACTTGGACCTAATCTGCCAGAACTATCAAATGTTTCCCCAACTGAAAGGAGAGGAGCAAGAAACACAGCGGGAGTTGGACTAAGATGAATTAAAAGTTCAGGAAGGCTAAATTGTCCATGCACCACTCTTGAATGTCTTGGTAACAGGACTAAGCCTTGAGCATAATGACAATCCTCCCCTCCCTAGTTTCCTGAAAATGTTAATAAATATGAACCTCACCCTAAGTAATTTATTTGTTTATAATCATGCTGCTCTGTGATAAAGTGAGTAGATGTTGCCCAGGAGTAGCCCAGAGATGAAGAGAAGAGGAATTAAAGGACAGGAAGGAGGATACCAGGCAGCAGCCAGCAGAGGGGAAAAGGAGAAAGAGTTAAGGAGGGAAAGCCCAAGTAGCTATAGAGGAGAGTAAAGGATTAAAAAAAAAAGAAAACAGAAAAGAAAAACCTCTGAGGTTTAAAACCTACATAGGTACAAGAATGAACATGGAAAATAAGCAAGCAAAAACACAAATAATATTTAATACATAAAATAATAGCAATAATAACGGAAAGGTTACTCTTGGGATTGCTTGAGGCCAGGAGTTCAAGACCAACCTGAGCAAGAGCAACACCTAGTCTCTACAAAAAAAATATATAAAAATTAGATGGTTGTGGTGGCACGTACCTGTAGTCCCAGCTACTCAGAGAATATTTTAATGACACCCGATCAGAGCCTGTGAGGCTGGCCATGGCTCTAGGAAACACTGTCCCTTAGAGGGCCTCTGTGTGCTCAGTGAGACCAGCTTCCACCACAACCTGACCATAAGCCAAGCCACAGACTGAGTTTGGCCAGGCACCCAGGATCCCCAGGCAGATCTCAAACTGAGTCCAAAATTACGATCCAGGCATCTAAAGACCTGCACTAAGTACTGGGATTACTGTAGGAGGTCAGATTAGAATAAGATTTTTCTAGTCCTCACCAATTCCTTGGAAATATTAACCAGTTTTCAATTTGCTATGGAATATTTATATGCATACGAGGACACAATTCAAGAGAAACAAGAGATACATACAGTAAAGAGTAATTATCCTTCCTCCCTTGCTCCACCAGCTCTCCTGCCTAAGATAGTACACATTATTATTAGCTTTTTCGGTATTCTATCAGGGATATTCCATGAATTTTTCAAGCAAATCTTAGCACTGTTTTTTCCACTAGCCTTATCATTTCCCCCTGTAATTTAACAATACATCTTGGGGAAAGTTTGACATCAGAATATATCAAAAGGCTTTATTCTTTTTAATAACTGCATAGTATTCCACTTTTTAACTGATTTATATATCTAATTCCCTAAAGTTTTACAATTAAGCTGTTTCCATATCTTTGCTAGTATAAAATGTCGCAATGAAACCCTGGAAATATATACTAGAAACTCTTGCAAGTATGTCTTCAGGACAAATACATTGAAATGAAATTGTTTTCAAAATCTAGGTACATTATTGTTAATCCACATTTCCAAACTGAGGACAAATTTAACAATTTGTACTTACACCAGCAATGTATAAAATTATGCATTCCCTCACATACTTATTGATGAGTACATTATCAATTACTTTTTATTTTTGCCAATTTCAAATTTTCATCAAGCTTATTAAAAATAAGTATCAGATTAAGTTAGTTTTTATCTAAGAGACATTGTATGTGCATGTGTGTATGTTTCTGCCTATTTACATTCTTTAACTATATTTCTCTTGAGTTGTACTTTTTCTTATAACATATTGTACCATTCTTTTATTGAAAACATTACCTCTTTTTCCTGGATAAAAATTATAAATATTTTACATATCCTTACCAGTTGGCATTTGCCTTTAGTTTAATATAGAATTGTCCCTAAACTTATTTTGTATTATTATAGCTGTTATTTAACACATTCAAACATGCTAGTTTTTTTTTGTTTTTTTTTTTTAATATATCTTCAGGGTTTCATGTCATTCTTAAAAAGGCTTCCCTCTGCTGAGATGTGAAAACAAAATGACTTACATATTTTCCTCTAGTACTTTCATTTTTTTAATGTTTTTTGTGTTTAACTCTTAGATCCCTCTGGAATATACATATGCACACACTTTTTATTTTATTAAAAAAATTCAGACATGTTTTTTGTTGCCCCCTAGATATGGTTTTATCAGACAACTGGTCCAGGTGTTTAAGTACCCATGATAATAATAATTTAAAAAAAACCTCTAGAGAAAAATTATTCTAAATCCAAAGTCCAATTCTTTTTTTTAATAAGATATTTCAGACATTCATCTCTCTAGTCACCAAAACAAAAATGCAAATTAATTCTTGTGTATTATATATTAAATATTGCTTAATCTATTTTATGGTGGATATTCCAGGATATACTATCTTCAAAGTTAAACTTTGATAGGTATTTTACTGGTATTAGAAATAAAATATTTAAATTTATATCCTTTAAAATATCTTCCAGACTAAAACTCCAACTGCCATACTCTATGGTGCAGACTTCTGGAAGCCCAATCATTTGTTCATCTATGTGGTGGAGCCAACCCAGTATTACTTGTTAATGTTTATCATATTATCCTGAAAAATTACACCCTACACAAAAATAAAGAGAATGGTTTAATAAGCCCATATATGCTCATCACATTGCTTCAACAATAATAGTTTGTCATTTATACTTCCTTTATCCTCCTTCTCAACATTTTTTAAAATATTTTTGTTCTCTTAAAGTATCATATGTAAATTCCAGCCCCCATATAATATCCTTTGTAAATATTTCAGTACATATCTCAGATAAGCACATTAAAAATATAACCATAATATCATTTTCATACCTTATAAAATTAACCAAAAATCCTTATCATAAAATAACCAGGTTGTGTTCAATGTTCTATTTTCTCAAAATGTAGTTTAAGTACTTTCATTTAATCAGAATTTGGAAACAGTCTATCATAAGGATGACATGACCCTTCAGTACATTAATCTATAACACTCCCCTTACCCCCATTCCATGTCATATACTAGGTGATTTGTCCTGTAGATTTTCCTATATTATGTATTTTGGCAATTGTATTCTGGTGCCATTTTATATGTTTTTCAAACCAGATATTCACCAGAAATTGCTAGTTAGTTCTAGAGGCTTCATTTTATTTATGCTCATTTTTTAAAATTTATTGGAATCAAAGCATGAATTATTTATGGATGACACTGTAGTGCTTAGTGTTTACCAGGAGTCATTTAATATCTGGTTGTACCATTCTTAGTTAGGTTAGGACTTACCAGAGGGTCTAACTATTATCATACTGATCCAAATATTTTAAATTTCCTCACCATATTTCACCTAATTTAGCAGTCACTGATGGTCACTACCTAGATTCATTGTTTTTCAGGTATTCTACAATGATTATTTTTAAATTTTATAAATGTTTCAGCATATATTAGCTGAAATTCATCCTCACAAGAAGACACATAATTCAACATACATTTGCTTATCTTGAAATGTGGTTTGTATAGAAGAGCTAGAAAAATGCTAGAATCTTTCTTTATATTATTAATTTTCAGAAAAACAAGTGTATGTCTAAGTGAATTCTAAATGTGGCCATTCATTTTTGGTTAATTGTTTTATTTCTTTTTCGTTTGTTTTTTGTTTTTGTGGACTGGTGTCATTACTCATTGATATTTTCAACATTAATACAGTCACTTAAAGTTCAAGTGACTTTCTGTGGACTTACACTAAATAAATACTTGACTGAAGAACTAGAAATTCTCAGTTAAATGTTCATGGACATGCCTGGGACCTGACACCCTGCTGGCCAGTCCCACGCACCACATGGACATGCTAGCTGTAGGCCGTGCCCTGCCACATGCTGCTACTGCCCAATGGACCTGAGTGGAGTGGAGTGACACCCACAGCCTTGATGTCTCTGGCCACTATCTAGATAACCTCGTACAGCCAACAGTGCCATCACTGCTGGGCAAATCAATCTTCCACACCACTGGCCTCTGTGGAGAGGGACTTTTACAGTCCCATATCCAGCTAGATGGGGGACCAACAGCCTAGAGGACCAACTCACCACTCCACATAAGTATCTCCCAGCAACAGCTTGGAATGAGGCAACGCTAGGGGAACAAGATGACACAAGAGAAGAGCTCCATTATAGGCTTGTAGGGCTTCTGTAACTCTCCTGCTGGGTCAGTCTTCCAGAGAACACAAGTGTGTGATCCAGGGGCCTCTCCTTCTTTTCACTAAGTAGGAGAGTTCCCAGAAAAGGAGAATAGGTGCATTGCAAACTTAGCTGTCCTGAGCTGAAAGAAGAGGTTTCAGGTGAGAAGGAACCATCATAAGAACTATGGAAACATGAAAAAACAAGCTAGTTTGACATCCTCAGAAATCAAAATAGGATTCCAGCAAAAAGAAATTCTTGCACTGTCAGATATGGAATTCAGAATATGGATGGCAAATAAGATGAATGGTATTGAGAAAGTTGAAAACCAACACAAAAAATGCTAAAAAAAAATCAGAAGAATAAAAAATTCTCTAAAGACATAGATTTAACAGAACATAAAAAAATGAAAGATTTATTTAGAGAATTTTGAAATACAGCAGAAAGCTTTAGCAGCAGGCTAAGACCAAGCAGAAGAAAGAAGTTCAGAGCTTGAAGACAAGGCTTTTGAATAACCCAGTCACTCAAATTGCAGAAAAAAGAATAAAGAAGAACAGCTCTCAAATCTATGCAAAGTCATGGAAATTAAACAAACTGCTGCTGGAAAATCAATAATGCTATTAAGATGAAAATTAAAGATTCTTCAAACTGAGCAAAAAAAGGGACACAAGCTACCAAAATGTATAGGATCCGGAAAAACCAGTGCTAAGGGGGAAGTTCATAGCCTTAAATGATTACGTCAAAAGAAGAGAAAGATCACAGATTATCAGCCAATTGTCACATATCATTGAACTAGGAAAAGTAGAGCAAAGCAAACCTAAAGACAGCAGAACAGAGGTAACAAGGCTCAGAGAAGAGCTAAGCAAAATGGAAACCAAAGAACAATAGAAAGGGTCAACAAAATGAAAAGTTCATTTTTTGAAAAGATTTACAAAATCAATTGACCGCTAGCCATATTAACCATGAATACAAAAGACTCAAATAAGTTCAATCAGAAACAAAAAAGGAGACATTACAATGGATACCAAAGAAATACAAACCATCATCTGTGAATACTATGAAAACCTCTACACACACAAACTAGAAAACCTAAAGGAAATGGATAAATTCCTGGAAATGTACAACCTCCCAAGCCTGAATCAAGAAAAGATAGAAATCCTGAATACACTAATAATGAGCAATAATGTTTGTGCAGCAATACAAATTCTCCCAGCAAATAGAACCCTGGACCAAACAGATTCACAGTCAAACTCTATCAGACATACAAAGAACTGGTACCTGTCTTACTAAAATTTTTCCATAGCATCAAGAAGGAGGGAATCCTCCCTAACTCATTCTACAAAGCCAGTATCACCCTGATACTAAAGTCAAGAAAGGTCACAACAACAAAAAAAGAAATATGAAGAGCAATATCCCTCATGAACATACATGCAATTATCCTCAACAAAATACTAGCAAACTCAATTCAACAGCATATCAAAAAGATAATTCAACATGACCAAATGGTTTTCACCCAAGGGATGCAAGGATGGTTAAACATACTCAAATTAATAAATGTGATTCACCACATAAAGAGAAGTAAAAACAAAATCCATAGGATCATTTCAATAGATGCAAAAAAAGCATTCGATAAAATGTAGCACTTTTTCGTGATAAAAACTCTCAACAAACTAGGCATAGAATGAATTTACCTCAAAATTATAAGAGCCATATATGACAAACCCACAGATAACATCACACAGAATAGGAAGAAGTTGAAAACAATCCCCCTAAGAACTGGAACAATACAACCACTTCTATGTAACATAGTAATGAAAGTCCTAGCCAGAGCAATCAAACAAGAGAAAGGAATAAAGGGCATCTAAATCAGCAAAGAGGAGGTAAAACTATCCCTATTTGCTGATGACATAATCTCATATCTAGAAAACACTAAAGACTCCATCAAAAGACTTTTTAATTGACAAATGAATTCAGCAAAGTCTCAGGTTACAAAAATCAATGTACACAAATCAGTAATATTTCTATATACTAATAATAGTCAAGCTGACAGCCAAATCAGACTCAATACCATTCACAATAGCTACAAAGAAAATAAAATATTTAGGATTATACTTAACCAAGGAGTTGAAAAATCTCTACAAAGAAAACTATGAAACTCCGTGAGGAAAGAAATCACAGATGACACAAACAAATAAAAACATATCATACTCATGGATCAGTAGAATTAACATTGTTAAAATTTCCATACAGCCCAAAGTGATTTATTGATTCAGTGCTATTCCCATAAAGATAACAATGTCATATTTCACAGATATAGAAAAAATAATTGTGACCTTCATATGAAATCAAAAAAGAACCTGAATAGCCAAAACTATCTTAAGCAAGAATAACAAATCAGGAGGTATCACATTACCAGGCTTTAAATTATACTCGAAGTTATATTAACAAAAATAGTATGGCACCAGTGTAAAAGTAGAGACATATACCAATGGAACAGAATAGGGAACCCAGAAATAAAACCATATAGGTATTACCAACTGATCTTTGACTAGGGCTTTGACTCCATTTATCACGGAGTACTATTCAGCCATAAAAATGAATTAAATAATGTCTTTTGCAGTAACTTGGATGGAATGAAACTGGAGACCACTATTATAATTGAAGTATCTCAGGAATCAAAAAACAACCAACCCATATTCTCACTGATAAAGTGGGAGCTAAATGATGGGTACACATGGGTATATAGGACTTTGGAACCCAAGAAGGAGGAGGGTAGAAGGTGGTCAGGGATAAAAAACTTACCTATTGGGTCCAATGAACCACTATTCTGGTGACAGGCACACTAAAAACCCTAACTTTAGCATTATACAATTCGCCCATGTAATAAAAACACTTGTACCTCCTTAATACATTGAAATTAAAAAAATGTTCATGGACAGATATTTACAGAAATTAAAAGATATTCTGTCCCATACAAATTGCCATCTTTTTTTGAATTTAAAACACATGTGAATATTAAGAATTGAAAGGCAATGAAAATGTCTATTATTCAAATGTACACTTGAAAAATCCCTTTAGTGCTGAAATTGTCACATATCAGAAGTCTTTGTTCCATTGTTTTGCTTATTGCTATTAATCTTGGGCAAATACTGAAAGATCCTTTTAAATGTACAGGTTGTATTAACAGTTATAGAAAGGAAGGGGGAATAAGGTTTAAAGAGAGACAGAAAGTAAAAGAGAGAAATATATATTGAGGGAAGGGGCAATAAGTTGGTAAATAAGGGCAAAAATCCACAAAAAGTAAATGAAATTTAAATCTGTCCTCGATTTTCAGGAAAAGTAAAATAAAATGGTATTTAGAAAGGGATAGCATCAATACTGGTATGCTATTCTAATAACATACTTTGCACAACTGTATTTTTTGTGGTTTAATGCAATAAAAGTCAAAAATAACTTAGGATATACTTTAAAATGACTAAAAGAGTGGAATTGGAATGTTCCTAACACAGAGAAATGATAAATGGTTGAGGTGATAGATACCTCAATTACTCTGATTTGATTGTTACATATTCTATGCCTGTATCACTGTATTGAAACATCATGTGTACCCTACAAATATATATACCACTTATGTACCCATAATAACTAAAAAATTTTTTAAATAAGTAAATAATTTTTTTCATTTTAACATTTTGTTGATAGGGTAGATTTTTTGTGTGTTTGGTTTACATGTCACTTAAAGCCTAACATTATACATATACATTCTCCATGTATCTGAAATGAAGTTATGAATAAACATGATACCATTTTGTTATGTTCAATGTAAGTTACAAAAGCAACTATGTAAACTGCAAATAAGATTCTACACAGAGAAACAATTACACATTGTACCATAAATTTAAATCTTTTTGATACTAGGTGCTTGTCATTATCATATTCTAAAACACCATTATAAGGTTAATATGCTTTTGTTTTTGTTTTGTCTTTTAAGAAATGAAAATAATCATGTAGTGCTATTTCTAAAAATTAATAATTTAAATTAATTATTGGCTTATTTTTACAATAATTTTAATAAAGAAAGAGCAAGAGATCAGAACTATCCTTCAGATAGTTGCATGGGCTGTGCCTTTGATAGGTGACAATAATAAACCGAACAAGTCAAGCAAGATCATTTTTAGTCTACAAGGATGAAAAGTGTGCAAGTCCTAAAAAGGAGATAAAAAGGGTATGAAAATTTGAAGACACAGATTGGTAGAGTGGAAGTGTGAGCTCAGCAGTCTGGTGGCCACCTATTAATCTAATCTCTGTCCCCAACAATCTGGGTGGCCTTGGCCTCATCACAACTTTTCCAGCCCTCAGTCTGCATATTTGTGAAATGCAGATGAGAGGATAAGATATAATCAAAGTTTCATCAGGGCCTTATCTTTCTAATAAAATAAAATAAGATACAGCCATCCTAAAGAACTTAGAAGTAGAGGAAATAAGATTGTCCTCAGAGAGGGCATTTATAATTAATTAAATACAACAGTTCAGAATAGATATATGCAAAGTCAGCTTAATGAAGTCAAGTTGTTAACACATTTCTGGAACTTGACTATCATATGAGTGAATATATTAATATTAATATGTCTAAAGAAAGAATGTGTCAATCAAAACAGGAATTGGTCAGCCTGGGGAATATGAAAACAAACTTCTGGGAAGACAAATTGGCCAATAGTACCTATTTAGGAACTGTTCAAGAGAGGAGGAATCTTTGCTATTGGACTCAAGCCTAGGGTATCCTACCCCATAGTAGAGGAGATGGCCTTCAGGTACTTTAAGTGAAAGTCCTATTCATCAATCTGATTTCTATTTGGCTTCGTGGTTGTCTTATCTACTGGGAGAGTGATGCTCTTAGATAAGAGCAATGTCTACTCCATTTGCCATTCCAAGTTTAAAAATGGGAATTTTGGTTATAACTCAGCTTTATTTGTAGCTTACCTACACAAATTAACGAGTGGAACAATCTGTTGTAATCTACAGTTGCATTTCTCATTATACATACTCAACCTGATATCTGGATTGCTTATATGTATATCAGCCTTTAGGAGTTTGGAAAATGCAAACCCATCACTAATGCGCTTTCATTATACTAAAAAACCTGATTTATAAACTTATAAAATGAGTATTCGAACCCAGGGTGGCCTTATTTTATGAAGGTAAATGCCCCTGTGTGGCTAACTGCCTAAGAAGCAAGCCTGCATTTCCCAGATGGCACCTCTCTAACTGGCCGCTTATATTTAGGCAGCCACCTTAAGTAGTCACAAGTCAAGTATGTGACTTATCGTGATTGCCAAAGGACAATCAGGGGAAATCAAAATCTCAAGTAGACAAATGGTTGTGAGGGAAGTTGCAGACTTAGTTTATATGTATTTCTAGTAGCAGATTAAATTTAGTTTTTAGTTTAATCCATGAACATATCAAATCACTAGAGTGCTGGGCTAGAATACGTAGCAGTACTCACACTGATAAACACGATGTTACAGGGTACCATCACAATATTGAACATTTTGTTAACTAACATATTGGCTAAATCAGTATGTTGATCTCCAGAAAGGGGATCCAAAGATATGTGAGTAAAAGCTTATATTTCATAGAATACACAAATTATGGATCACCTATCCTACTTCATGGATCCAAATTCTCTCTGCCTGTGAAAGAACTAATTGTACCTTTGGGCTGCCTGTTTTGTGCCATATGAACAACAGATGCTATGTTCCCTCAAAGGCAAAATTAACTATGGCTAGTTGTCCATATGAAGTTGAACATGTCTTAGCATACACTTTTTCTAACTTTGTTCTACTTTCTATGATACTGATTTTTCGCCCTATATTACAAAACCTAGGCTTCTATCAACTCTATATTATTCAGAAAAAAGATCATAACTTGGTAGGTTGGTGTAATAAATTCCAAGCAATGAATTTCTAGGTTTTTGTCTAACACTTTGTGAATACGTTTCAGCCACTTGAAATCCCAATGTTTCACTGTTACATCTGTACTTAAAAATGTGTGCTGCTGTCAACAACAAAGTGGAGGGATTAGAGTTAGAATTTTCTTTGACTGAGGGTTTCAACAGCTTCATATTATGGAGTTCCCAAGTGTCATTAAGTCCTAGCTGAGTAATAAAATAAGTAGACACATGAAGTCTTCTAAGTCACCAAAGTAGTGTTTAATACGTTCCTATAGGCATTGAGGTATATGACATCTAACATATAGACCCAAGTGAATCTAAAGGTTTCCTTAAATGCTTAATTCTTAGAGGTTAACGGCATATGCACAGGCAAATACACTTTAGTATTTTTTAAAAACAGAATTAATTAAAATACTGATCAACCTTAAATGATAGTGCCTATCATATTTACTCATTCAATAAATAAGATCCTCTGTGTGTGAAGCTTTTATGTTTAAGAATATATACACACACATAATTTAATTCTTTCTTTTTTTATTTTTTGGATACATAATTGTATATATTTATGGGGCGCATGTGATATTTTGATACAAGTATACAATGTGTAATTATCAAATCTGGGTAAATGGAATATCCACTACCCCAAATATTTATCTTTTCTTTGTGTTGGGAACATTTCAAATCTACTCTTCCAGTTATTTTGAAGTATACAATAAAATATCATTAACTACAGTCACCCTATTGTGCTACTGAACACTAGATCTTATTTCTTCCATCTAATCATATTTTTGTACCTAATAACCAACTCCTCGTTACCCCTCCTTCCCCACTATATTTCTCAGCCTCTGGTAACCATCATTCTATTCTCTACCTCCATGAGATCAATTTTTTAACCCTCACATGAGTGAGAACATATGACAGTTGTCTTTCTGTGTCTGGCTTATTTCATTTAACGTAATGTCCTACAGTTCTATCTGTGTTTTGCTCATTACAGAATTTCATAATTTTTATGGCAGAATAATATTCCATTGTGTATTAATACCAAATTTTCGTCATTCATCCATTGATGGGCACTTAGGTTGATGCCATATCTTGGCTATTTTGAATAGCAATAGGTTCCACATATTTTATCCTGCAGAGCAGGACATTTCTGGAATAGAGAAAGGATGGTATTGGAAATATATCAGAACAACAGTCATAAAGCAGGACCATATCAGACACATCATGATGTATATGTACCCTAATATCATAGAAAATGGTAACACAAAATGCAGTTGTTGCTCTCTAGGCATTTACAGTTCATTGAGAGACAGGAATTTAAAAAAGAATATGATTATTCTATTTTCTTTTTCTGTCATCATTATTATTATTCAAGGTTTTATCTTAAATATTTCCTTGTATGTTTTTATTTGATCCTTAAAGAATCTTATTATATAATTACTATTAGTGTCCTCATTTTATACCTGAAAAAAATGAGTGAAAGAGAGTTTACGTTAATTACCTAAATTCACAGGGCTAGAAAGTAAAGAAGGTAGAATTTAAAGCTATACAGTTTGACTCAAAAGCTTAACGTATCACTTACCTCGCCAAAGTGGCATCTTATGATATATTATAGTAGGGAAATGATCAGGTATTCTAGAAGTACATAAAAGGAGGACCTAAGCAAGCCTCTTAGACCAACCAAAGCTCTGAGGAAGAGGTGACGAATAAGCTGTTTACCCAGTTAGCCAAGAGAAAGGTGTGGGAACAAGTAGAAGAGACAAGAAATATAGTCAGTAGGCAAAGCACTGTCATTTCCTTCAAGACTAGTGACACATAGCAGTCATTATATACATTATGTTCCTTTTTTGTTTTTTTTTTTTCGAAACAGAGTCTCACTCTGTTGCCTGGGATAAAGTGCCATGGTGTTAGCCTAGCTCACAGCAACCTCCAATTCCTGGGCTCAAGCAATCCTCCTGCCTCAGCCTTCCGAGTACCTGGGACTACAGGCGCCACCACCATGCCCAGCTAATTTTTCTATTTTTAGTAGAGATGGGGTCTTGCTCTCACTCAGGCTGGTCACGAACCATATTCCCTTTTTTATTACTATTTTTATTATGGTATAATTGATACAAATTATTTATATTTACAGTGTGCAACATGTTTTGATATATATATGCATTGTGAAACAGTTAAATCAAGCTAATTAATATTTCCATCACTTTACATACTTATCATGTAAGATCTACTCTCTTAGCAATTTTCACATATATAATACATTATTATTAACTATAGTCACCATGCTGTACACTAGACCCTTTAAAGGTAGCCCCAGCATGGGTTCATTAAAGATATGCACTATCCAATTTAAAAGAAGAAAGAATATATGTTACGGGTTGAATTGTGTGTCCCCAAAGATATGTTAAAGTTTTAATTCTAAGCACTTCAGAATGTGATGTTATTTGGAAATAGGGTGTTGGGATGTAATTAGTTAAGATAAGGATACTGGAGTAGGGTGAGTCCTTAATCCAACACGACTGATGTTCTTACAAGAGGAGGAAAACACCAGGTGAAGGCAGATACACACACACATACACATATGATGGCAGAGGCAGAGACTAGAGTGATGCCCCTGAAAGACAAGGAACATCAAGGATTGACAGCTACCACCAGAAGCTAAGAAGAGGCAAGGAAGGATTCTATCCAGAATCTCAGAGGAAGGAGGGCCCTGTTGACACCTTGATTTCAGAATTCTAGCCTCCAAAATGTGAGAGAATAAATTTCTGTTGTTTTAAGCACATTGCTTATGGTACTTTCTTATGGCAGCCCTAGGAAACAAACACATTATACAATCATGCAATTCAGGCATTTGCATAATTTTAGAGTTACAGAACCAGTTAGACTAACGTGGGATGTTAGCTGATGTCCAATTTAAATATCTCATGAACTAGGCTTACATTCATTCTATATAGTAATACATATAATACTTTTGTGCAGTTTCAGAAAACTCTTTCCAAATATCTGTAAGTTTTATTGGCTACAGTCCATCTTCTTGAAGGTTCTGTGAAAAGTTATTCAAAATTGTCAGTTGGTCTGATTATACATGGTGTCAACACAAAAGATCAATTAAATTTCCTACCATATTGCAGACCTGGATGCCTAAAAGTTAATATTGAAAATCAGAGAATTTCTATGACACTCAACAGAGAAGACACTAATTAACTAAGGATTTTGTTCTGCTCAAGCTTATCCGACATCATTTAAAGACTTCTGCCAAAGGCAAGTAAGTAAACAAGAAGGGGCCAGGTTGTACTGGATAATGTTTTCTCATGTACCACAAGAAGCAGAAAAAGGAAGAAATCAATGTTTGCTGATGGAAAAAGATAAAACTGTCAGGAAAATAAATGTTATTTTTAGTTTTTTGTTGAGACCTTGGCACTAAAAGAAAGTCAAAGTAAAAGATTAACAATTCCTTAAAAAATAATTGATTGGATCATTCTTAATAAGGGTTTCCTTATTTTTCAGTTCTGGAAATACATTTTATAAGCACCTTCCTTATATGGCATAAGCTAACCTCTTCAGATCATAGAATGATTTTTATTTCTTATTGATTTTGTTTGAAGCATCTCTCAGCATTTCAGAAAAAGGCTGAGATGAGTCTAATTTAGAATAAATGTTTCCTGTTTACAACCAGCATTGGTATAGATTATTAATTATCACTGACAGTATATTCTTTAGCATAGAAGTAGATAGGTAGTACTTTCTATAATGTGAGTAAACTTATTAATTTTAAATTTCAAACTTCCATATTTTAAAGTCATTCCAAGAAGTACTTCATTAGATTAGAGATTTGAAAACTGAAGCAAATCTAATTGTCTTAATTGGCATCATTAATGTGCTAACCGTAAGTGAAAAGGATGAATTTGATTCAATAGGGCCACAAGTAGATCACTACTATATTTAGTTCAAGCTACCTCTTTAAAATTGTAGTGATAAATATAACTATAAATGATCATTTACAACATGTTGAATATGCTCAAATGAGTAGTACTTTCTGGACTTATATATAACATATACTTAAAGCATATGCATGACATAGACTCATAAAAATGGGTCAATTAATTTGATTATCATTCCATCATAAAAAATTTACTTCACACTATGCTAAGGTTAGTTAATCTGAGGAAAAAAACTATATTATGGGATATCTACCATTTAGTGATTGTCCCAGTTAAATAGCACATTTCTTAATTATATCAATAGGAGTAGGTTTTTTAAGAATAAAAATACATGGGAACAGTGACACAGGGAATCAGGAAAACCCAGTACAAGAAAATGTTATTGCTCTGGTCATTGCTGAGAGTGACTGGAGCACCATTCTACTAGGGACCTCTGAGGAGCCAAGTGGAATGTACACCAGAACTGCCTGACCAAGGGACAAAAAAAGGGGAGCATGTGTTGACTGAATCCTACTCCTTTTTGACCAAAGAGGAATGCAAATTAGCATTACAACTATGGAAAACAGTATGGAGATTTCTCAGAAAAACCTAAAACAGAACTATCTTTTGATCTAGCAATCCCACTACTGGGTATCTTCCCAAAGGAAAAGAAATCATCACATCAAAAAGATACCTGCACTCATATGTTTATTGCAGCACTGCTCACAATAGCAAAGACATGGAATCAACCTAAGTGTCCATCAAAGGATAAATGGATAAAGAAAATGTTTTTATATATACACAATGGAATACTACTCAACAACAAAAAGGAATGAAATCATGTATTTTGCAGCAACATGGAAGGCACTGGAGGCCATTATCTTAAGTGAAACAACTCAAACATAGAAAAAGATATATCACGTATCACATGTTCTCACTTATGTGTGGGAGCTAGGTAATATGTAAACAGGGACGTAGAGAGTAGAATGATAGACAACGGAGTCTTAGAAGGGTGAGGGAATGGAGCGGGATAGATGATGAGAAATTACTTAATGAGTACAAAGTATGTTATTCTGGTGATGGATACTCTGTGTTCACCACTAAGCAATCTATGCATGTAACAAAGTTGTACTTGTACCCCATAAATTTATATAAATTTAAAAAAAAAAGCAATTAGTATTCTAGTGCAGAAAGTAACTAGACCATATTGCTTAAGCAGCAAGGAATTTTACACTAAAACCTGGACTTGCTGCGGAGCTCTATCCTGCTCTGAGCCCTACTTGAAACTGACAACCTTCAAAGTTAACTGATATAGTGACTAGAAGCCATATTCTAAATGTAGTATATGCAGCCCCTAATATCCAAAAGTCTACCTTATGCTGGGACTCCCATCCTTAGTAGTAGGGTTTGCAAGGAATAAGAACTTTTACACCGTGTGGCATGCACATATCTTATGATGGCATCCAGAGTATTGCTACTTCCTTGCACAGGTAAAAATGCCAAGATATAATCAATATAGTGGACTAGTACAGATGCTCCTCAATTTATGATGGGGTTACCTCCTAATAAACCCATTGTAAGTTGAAAATGCACTTAATACGTCAAACCAACTAAACATCATAGCTTAGCCTAGCCTACCTTAAACACACTCAGAACACTTATATTAGCCTACATTTGGGCAAAAACATCTGGCAGCACAGTACACTATAGAGTATTGGCTGTTTACCCTCATTATAGTGGGGCTGACAGAGAGCTGCGGCTCACTGCCACTAAGGAGCATCTTGAGAGAGTATTGTACTGCATATCACTAGCCTGGGAAAAGGTCAAAATTGAATATAAGGTTGCTACTGAATGCTTGTTGCTTTTGCACCAGTCTAAAGTAGAAAAATCGTAAGTCAGGGACTGTCTGTATAGTGTTCCGTAGATTAAAAGACAATCAAGTTCCCTGCACAATATAACGTTACAGCGAGTGAGAGAGGTAACCCTGACCTAGGGCAGAGCTGTACATGTGAATTACTGTCCATCCCACAAAAAAACAAACCTTTTAATTCTGTTTCTTGATATGCATTGAAAAGCATGCATTTGTCAAATGACTGCATACCAGCTAGTACCAGAGGTGTGTTGACTTGTCCTTGTGAAGATACCACATCTGGTCCAGCAGCTGTGTTGGTTTGACTGTTTGCCATAGTCTATCATATGGCATAATGCACCTGACACTTTAGGTATTTTACATGTGAAATGAATAGGTACATGATAGAGACTACCACCTCCTTCTTTGATAAGTCTTTGAGGGTACCATATAATCTCTGAAATTTCTCCTGGGATGCAGTATTATTAATGATTTAGTATACTGGTTTGAAGGGACAGTTTTATAAGATTCCACCAGATCTTTCCTACCAAAATAATTCTGACTTATTCCACAGGTCATATAACCTATGTGAGGATCCTGCCAGCTGCTAAGTATGTTCTTCCCAATTATGCACCTGGGAGTCTAGGGGAGATAATCACAGACTAACCCACTTATCTGGGCCAGGACTCCATTTAGCTCTTGCCTTTCATAAGCCCCCACTCTAACTAGGTTAGTGTTACAAGTCCGCTGATGTCATTGCTAGCTCAGACTCCATACCATTGAGAGTTCTCAAAAGCCTTGATATTTCTCTTTTCCCAGTGCAAATTGCTATGTAAAATAGCTATTAATCCCTTTGAAGATGGACTCAGATAGTATATTTTGTGTAACTTTTAGTGATATTGCTAGATCTTCCTTAAGGAAATCTGGCTTAACCTGTTGGTTCCATGAAATAGTTTAAATATGGAAACTGAGTAATTGTGACCTTCCATTGTAATGAAAAATGTCAACCTCCTTAAGGTGTCCTTTTTGTCTGCTTGTATAAGTCAAGTACCATGCTAGTCAGCTACCCCTATATTTCACCCCTAAAGACACCATAGTCTATTACCCATCACCACAAAGCTCCATTCATAAAAGCATTCTGGTTGCTACTCTGACCTTGCTACTCTTTATACTATTTATATTATTATTTATATTGAGGCTGTTGGTGAAGTGTTACTATCTAACTTCTGCCATTTCTGAATACTATCATACCTTTGATTTTAGCATGTCCTATTGCAACCTTGGTTTACAGAGGACAGTCACCCCAAGCTTCTCAAAGATGCCAGTGCCCATCTGACCAGTGCATTTCTTACAGTGAGTGTCCTTTGGGAAACTCTCTAAAAATAAATCTCATATGATAAGTCCATGCTAATATTTCCAGGTCCCTAAGCATTCTGAGCCCTTCTTCAATTGTCTGTGAAGGTAGTTGCTACATCTCTACCCTACTTACTATAACTTTTCATGGTGTCTAAATTTCAAAGAACCATCATAACAGCATATTAGGACTGGGTCTTGATACTCTTACTAATAATGAAACGTAAGTAACGGAAGAGTGTTTTCACTTTAAATTCTCCCTGGCCCAATATTATCAAAATCTAGAACCATATTAGAGCTACTTCAAAATCCAGTAGCCAAAACTGGGTAAATGGCTGAGACCAAATTCAATGGGACAGGCAGGAATACTCCACCTATTTTATTTGGTTGAATCCAACTGTACAGTGATGACAGTAATAGCATAGAATTATTAAGTTTATAGAAGAAATTATTATTTTAAATCAACAACTCCATCACAAATAATATTATGATTTATTAACCACTCATGTTGTGCTAGACACTCTGTTAAATGCTTTACATGTATTGTCTTATGAAGTACATTGACTAATATTTTTTGAGAGAGTATGTGGAATGTATAATAAATGGTTCTTCCAAGCACAAAAATTTTCTATAGAATTAAACAAAAGATGAATTTTGAGAGAACAAGAAGTAGGTTCAGATCTCCTGAGGAGCAATGATGACTGTATTCATGAGAATTTTAATTTTTAAAAAATCTTTTGTTAATTTTGATTCACTGGAAGTAAAAAGTATTAGTATTTTGGAAGCATACTAAAGTGTTAGCTCAAAAAAGGCTTTTTCTATATAAAAATCAATGGAAACAAAACAATTTGAAGGTATGACATCAACCATCAGGAAGACTGAATAAGCTATGCTAAGTACATTTACCCATGTAACCGTGAACTCAAAGATTTATGTGACCTGGGAATAGGACTAGGCATGTATATTGGGGCAGAGGGAGTCAGGAGATTGTGAAAGCAGCCAATGATATGGAATTTTTGATTAATAAATTTTTGGATGCTTGTCCTAAACCTTTCCCACATATCCAAATATTAGTTGTTTTAGTTGGATATTCTTTCACATGATGCAGCAGACAGATCCTATATATATATATATTTTTTTGTCACAGATGAAAAGAGCAAATTATATTGAATTCTATACCACAAAAAGAAATACATGTAATATTTGATTGTTTCTGATTAGATAGCAGAACCCAATTTTATCCATATTAATTGGACACAAATCAAAAAATCTAGTATATCTATTTTTAATGTGCATGTATCAGCATTTTTGTAAGATATTTAATAGACTTAATCAGAAAAAGTATAAAAATAAGAATAAAAATATATAAAATATCTACAAAGAACAATACACAGGTAGAACTAATTGTTTCAAACTGAAGAACTGGTTACCAAAGTTTACTAAGATTTTTAATATTGTAAGATTAGCACCTTAGAATCTGCACAGATTAACAAGGATAAAAATACCAATAACTGTGCAACAACCTTGATAGTTAAAAATGCATTTATATAACAATCAAATGACTAAACATGATTCTATTATAAAATTGGGAAAATGGCCTTGCCTTATTTTTTTATCCAAAAAGCAAGCACTTACTAGAGTAAAGATGTGATAAACTAGTAGACAATTTTAATGATTCTTAGGCGAGTGTTTTGGATATAAGTATTATTTTTAAAGAGTGGTTTTCAAAAATATTTTAGTGATGAAAAATATTCAAATGAAATCTTATCCAGAAAGCTAGCATATAAAACACAGATAAGTAGAGCTGCTTTGTTTGACGCATATTTTTGTTTTGTTTTTGAAAGAAGGAAAGGTTAGTATCTTCCCACCTTCCAAATATGCATACCCATGTTTATTTCTAAAGCAAATTCAAAGACCCCCACATTATACTGGTTACAGTTAAATTGTCTTTCTGTCTGAGAAGTCTGAAATATTCTAAGTTCAAATATTCAAAATATTCCTACTGAGAACTTCCTTTTAAAAGCCTGTCATGCTTTCTACTACATGATCTCACTGCAATTACAATGTACTGTAATTAAAATCCCAAGATTTATTTGGGTGGGGAACACGAAAAGCTCATTTTCTAATTCACAGGGGAAAAATATTTGAGATTAACTGAGGAAATACTGAAAAACAACTATAAAGAAATTATTTGTTCTTTTATATATCAAACTATATTATAAAATTATAGAAGTTAACATATAATGGCATTGGTACAGAAAAGAATAACAGAAAAGTACAGAAAACTATAATTTTCTTACTGATAAAAACAGCATTTAAAAAGGGCAGGATGGAATGCTGACTATCCTGTTTGGATAAGGGCAAGATGGAAAGAGAGAAGAAAGAGAAAAAAAGAACATTACACTAACACTTCATTCTATGGAGCAAACAAATTCCTGATGATTAAATTGTCAGATGTATACATAACTACAAGCTCTTAGGAAAACAACACCAACATTATAAGATATCTTATATGGATATGAAGCAGACCTTGCTAAAGTAGGTACAAAATTCAGAAGCCAAAAATGATTCATCTTTTAAAAACAAAAACCTCTGAAAAAATAGCATAAACAATGTTAAAAGACAAATAACACCTGGGGAGGTATTAGTAAAATTTGCAACATATTTATAAGCAATTGAATTTATTAATGGATAAACTTTACAACTCTCTTTGCTACAGGAATAGGCATCAGATTAAGAAATTTACTGACAAGTGAATGAGAAACTTCTCTCTTCCATTGTATTTTCAACTATTGTTACGCTCAGATTAGACAAGCAAGAAAGTTATTTCAGCTTCACAGATCTACAAGAAGACAAGCAGCAAACCAGTAAGAAAGTAGAAGATAAGAACAACCAATAAACAGAGAAGATGTACAAATAATTGATAAATGTGTGGGAAAATGCTCAAACTGACTAGTGATTTATAATACAAATTTAAACTGCAGTAGAATGTAGTTTACTTTCTTGCACTCCAATTAGCAAAAAATCAAAAAAAAAGATTCACTCAAGAAGGTAAAAGGTCACTTTCAACTTTGAATAAATCCATTTTTCAGAAGGAAATTATTCTACAACAATGCTAGCATATATTTCACAAAGATGTACATACACACATACACACAAGTGTTCATTAGATTATTATTTGTAATAGTGAAAATTTGAGAACCACCCATAGAGAACCATCAAGCTAGACCCATACTTGGTGCTTTGGACACATGGCCAAGTGAAAAATTATAGTAATAGAATAATACTTTTCATTATCTAATGTATTAAAATTGAAACTAGACTATGGACATATATAATTATATTTATGTAAATGAGTTGAACAAGGACTGCAAGGTGACACACCAAACTATTTAATATTTACCTCTGGGAAGGTGGGATTGGAGGGGGGGAAGGAACATTCATGCTAAATATCGTATTGTTTAAATCATTTACAAGAGGACTCTATTCATAATTTATCTGAGTTATTTGTGTGATAATCTTGAGAGAGAGGAAAGCAGAAAGAGAAAGGGAGGAAGGAAGGAAGAAAAGAAGAAAGGAGGGGATTTAGGGAAGAAGAAAGGGAGAGAGAGTGAAAGTGAGTCTATAGCTGAATCCTGAAATCATAGACAATTAGAGCTTGTACTAGATTGTTAGATTTACTGACAAAAACCTAACTTCCTTTCTTTCTTATTTCATCATGTATCTTTATAATAAACCCTCATTAAATGAGGTAGTCTGTACATAACTCTATTTCTTGCAAGCTAAAAAGGCTAATTAACAGAAATGTATAGGCTCTGCAGAGCATTAAAATAAAAAAAATACTGAAACTGATTTAAATGCATCTAATTTAAAACAGAATATAGGAATGTTAAAATCATTTTTAAAATCTACTTATTTTCATATGTACACATTCAACTCTAGACCTTAGAGTTGATGCTCCCAAATTACTTAAAAATGAAGCCAACATACGTTTCTATTACATGACAACATAATGTTTACTATGTACCAAGAATGTATATATGTAAGCTTTCCAGAAGATTCTATGATATAACTATGATGGTTATTGTCATCCTTATTACATAGATAAGAAAACTGAGGCACAGAGAGCAGAGTTTAAGGAACTTTCCCAAGGTCACACTGTTAGTTGTGGTGGAGCCGGGGTTATATCCAGGTAATCGGGTCCCAGTGTCATGCCCTTAGCCGCGGAATTGCACTGACCTCGCCTTCACTTGTATTTTCCTTGGATACATCAATACTCTCAAGTCACTACTTATTTAAAATAACATGTTTTGAAAGAAAAATTTAAAGAGTCTAGGGAAAAAAATGCTGCTTTAGAATACTTCCAGAAATGGATAACCTTTACAACACTCATTGATTGCTACAGGAATAGCAGAAATAGGCATCAGATTAAGAAATTTACTGGTAAGTTAATGAGCAACTTCTCTCTTCCACTGCATTTCCATCTATCGTCATGCTCAGATTAGATAAGGAAAAGAGTCATTTCAGCTTCACAATATCAGCCAAGAAAAATCATCCTCAGGACCCACTGCCAACAGAATGCCCTTTAGTCTTTGGCCAGGATGCCAAGCCCCAGCTGTTCTGTCAGCCTTCTTTATACAGTTTGTTGACAAGAAGGAGGCCCAGTTAATTTTCCAAATTGGCAATATACACTGAAATGGATTCACCTGCAAACATTTGAATTATTTCTAGGAATGAATGAAAAAAATGTTGATACTGGGACAATTCATTTTTCTTAGGATCAGAAAACAATGAAATGGTTCCAAAAATGGAACAGCTTAGGGGGAAAAATGTTAAGTAATGATTTATTCCTTTGTTTCAGAACTGGTTCTGGACTGGCTAGGGATCAAAGATTGTACTCCTGATTATGAACGATAAAAGGGAATATGTATGGAGAAAATAAGAAATTTCTAATATTGAAAGGATGTAAGAATAGAGAGAGAAGGAGCAGAGAAACACCTGGGGTGAGTTAGTAACAGAGACAAGAAGTTGCATTTTTTAAGTATAATTTGGAGTTCAGAAGGTGTAGATTTGGTACATTCAGTGTGGGAATGATGGGAGTCTCAATGAGTCTTCTCTTGCCACAAACTGCCTCTCATAAAGCTCCTTGAAGCTTCTTTTAGATTTGTTTAGATACTCTGGTTTTGATCCCAAATTGGAATCTGGAAGTTTTTTTTATTTCATGTCTACAAATACAAAACTTACAATCAATTATAACAACACTAAATTTTCTTTGAGCTAATATTCTCTGGAGTTAATTCCATAATTTTTAAAATTTTGGTAAAATTATTTCACTGGACTCCATTGTTTTCCGTATAAATTTTAAAATAAAAATGCTTTACATACCTGTTTCCTTGTATCAGATTTTAACAATTATCACTTCTGTCCTTATATGTTGTCTTTTGAAATCATTTTATTCCCTACAAAGTCTAATTATTGTGGGTCAAATGTTGTGGAGCCAAATCTTAAATCAATTTTATTAATATTCTTTAATCTATTTTTCAGTTAATAACAAATGTTATAATTTGCAATTTTAGCCATTGTTTTATTTTTATTCAATAATTTCAATAATTCTTTTTTCTAGATTATTTTTGCTTGTTTTCATTTTACCAAAAGCGTAAGTTTTATAGAACATATTTACCATTTCAATTTTATGTATCTATCTATCTAATGCTTCATTCCATGAAGTTTCTTAGGCTTATTTTTATTTGTTCTTCAGGGTCAAAATGGTATGATCAAAAGATCCTTGAGTATTGGGAGTTAAGGATGGCAGAAGCAAAAGTCAAGGGTAAAATGGTGAGTTCATAAAACCTTCACCCTACTCTTCACTTTCGCCTCTGTAGCGAAATTAGCTGGATTTTTTTTTCTGCAAAACAAATAGTTAAAATATGTAACTTTGTCTACTGAATGAGACTTGTTTTCTTGCCATAGTGTTTGTGTTGATTATCAATGTGAATTTTCAATTATTCAGGTTATGAACAATAGGAATTATCAATTATTGAGTAAAACATCTCAATACTCTGTATCCAAATTAGATTTTTGCATCATATATACATAACATAAATATATTACCTTATATCTAACTCTTTTGTTTCTATAAGTTTTTTCTTTACATATTGTTGTAATCTTAGTGACTTTTGAAAGTCTTAATTGTTGTTTCTCCCGTTAAATTAGCTTAAGAAAACTGATGATTCTGAAAGCCTGAGTGCATATAGCACCTGCAAACGTTTGTTTTTCAAAGTTTTCTAGGAATATAATGACTAGGAGTAAGGAGGATACATGTGACTGGTGCATTACATCCTCAGAACAAATGCCTCTTAAGTTGCAATTATGTCATCATGAAATCATGTTCCACATTTTAAAATAAATTCATTGCCATATGAATTGTTATCTTACTGAGATATTTTTGTAGTTGCCTTTTTAACAGCTGCCTTAGAGGTGTTTTCTAAATTTCGCACAATACCATAACAATTTTATTTCATTTTATTGCATGTGGATGCCTCAAGCTTGAACATTCAGAAATCACCACTCTTGTCCTGCATTACACATACACTTTGCACTTAAGTTACACACACACACACTCACACGTATTAATAGTTTTAGCTAAATCTCCTAAATACACACTTTTTCACTTTTGAGAAAGGCCAAATAATTTTCCACGGTGTCACAGTTCGGGACTCACCTGTGGACGTGGATGTCCTGTGACTAGACAAGTCAATTCTAGGGTTTCTCCTTCCCGGATGGTGTAGACCCTTTCGGAGTAGCGCTCCTCCTCAATGTTACAGGCCAAGCCTGAGTGCACAATACGGACCGTGGGGGGAGCTGTTGAATCAGGGACAAAAGAGACAAGATACATAAAAAGATAAGTAAATTGTCTTGCCATGAACCATCCTGATTGTAAGAACAATTCTTATTAGACTTCACCTTAGTCATATCCATCAATCTCAATACTTTCCAAGCAATTAGATTTTGCTGGACAGAAAACCTCAAACTTATCTTAGAGTCACCAACACAATTGCCAGGGAACAGAAGGTGAGAGATACCTCAGAAAATCAACATCAGTACAAGATCACAAGATACAGTTTGATTGTTAAAATGTGAGAAGGCCCCTTCCTTTCTGAAATCCAAACTTCAGTAAGGAAAAGGTAGTGCAAAAGAATAAAGACAATTGGAAGGGAAAGAGGAATCTAAATTGAAGACAGTGGCATTTATCTACTAATTATATAAGTCCTGTGGTACAAGCAAGAAGCTAAAGACTAAGTTAGTTTGTTTCTCAGGAACTGAAGACCAACTTAATTGACAATATTTATAGATGCTTGCGGTGATATAAGCAAAAGATAATGATTGAATTAAGTCATTGAGGAAGGCAATAAATTATTGATGCCTTAGTCTAAAATTCTGATTCAAAAGAAACTTAGTTCTCATGAAGCTGCTAAAATGCCTAAATATAATTTTCTCCACTTCAGTGCCACAACGGCCAATAAAATTTGACTAGCACTCCACTTTCATGTCATTGGAAACAACTATGTACAAAAACTCTGTGGGCCATAGAAGTACTGAACTAATAAGATATGGCACCTGCTATCTGGTAAATTACTGACAGCTACTAGCCCCAGATTGGAGAGCATCCCTATTTGTTAACTCAGCATTTTTATTTGTAATACATTTATTTGGGTTTGGAAGATAAATGGTTATTTTACTTAAAGGCAAGTGGAAAGACTGTATCTATATAAAAAGACACTGATCTCAAGCATTTCTGGAAGAAATCTTCAACCTACACAGCAATATTACTAGAAGAGGCTGTGACCGCTTAAAAATTAATGCTGGCATATTAGAAATTTTTTACTTAGCATTAAAAAGACTGTGAATCCTATAGAATTTGAAAGGGAATTTTGTGATTTTATGGGAGAAAAAAAGACTATAAAGCCAAATTATGGGAATATCCCTTCTGGGGAAACCTGATTTGAAAGCAAAACAGAATAGTTAATTTCTAATATCTAATTCTTTGTTTTATATTAATATAACATAAATGCACAGGCCACTCATAGAGCTTAATCATTGAAAAGGGCATATTTTATTATCCTTCTCTATTTCAGGTAGAAACCGGAAGATGGAAAAGCCCACTTATGGATAATAAAACAATTGGTTATTTCTATCTCTTTCTGAGATAGCATAATCTTGTTTTTCAACCTTAAAATTCAGCACCCTGCTCTCCAATATGCATCATCAAATGGCATGTAAAAACTTCCAATAGTAAGATATGAATGAAGAGTTTTTCTGGAAAAGTAATTCAGTGCACAT
This sequence comes from Lemur catta, assembly GCF_020740605.2. Lineage (NCBI taxonomy): Eukaryota > Metazoa > Chordata > Mammalia > Primates > Lemuridae > Lemur > Lemur catta. Next base: position 47,024,728 of record NC_059128.1, on the reverse strand, counting down.
TATAACCACCCCCAATAACTTTTTAAAAATACAGATTTCAGAGGTGTACACAAAGACCTGATAAGTCTGCAGAGACCCCAGGAATTTGCATTTTTACCAAATACTCCAGGTAACTTCAATGACACTACTACTTAGACTAGATTATTGGAAACACTGTTCTGGTTCTTATAAATATTTAACATTTGTTGACTAAAGTAAAATACTCCAAGGGATAAAATGCCTTTTTTCCTTTGACTTTTTTAAGTAACTAAACTTCATGCCAAATATTATTTCACTGGTTTGAAAAATTAAATGATATTTAAACAAATCAAATGTCTAGTTTGGTCTATAAAACCAATTTATCAAAAATTTTCTACATGTCTTTGGACTCTGTCTAGACATCATAATAATTTGTTTGGTTTTATGACATCAGAAATCCTTATCTTTAGTGTTTCTCTGGGTGCTCTGATATGTTTCACACAATGTTTCTTACAAATCATTTCCGACAGTGATCAAATTTAGACTTCAATTTAGATAAGTAATACTAGCAAGGTATTCATTTTTAGACATCTGTCTTATACAGCTGTATCCATACTATAGAGGTTAACAAACTGATGGCAATCAATAAATGCTTGCAAAACAAATATAGAAAAAATTTAAATAGAAAACATAGACCCACTATCTTGAAATATATTGCTATGCCAAATTTAGCTTCATAAATGATAGCCCACATGTTTATTAATATATCTAATTATATAGTGACATGACATCTTTTCCAGACTAATTTACACTTGTTATTTTTGCTTTAATTCAAATCAATGCATAGTATTGTTATTTTTAAGATATATCTTTCAAAAACATCATTATGCAAATAAGTAGCTTTATTTAAACCATTTAAATTATATAGTAAGCACATTGTGACATTTACAAGGGTTAATTTTCTGCTATTTTCTTCTATGTTTTAACACATTCTTGGAAAAGGTAACTGCATATATACTGCAGTGATCATAAACCTACCACCTATCCTGTAGGAGTGTTGAATATTCCACTAAATTTTAAGTGTTGAGGATGTATTCTTCTTAAGTATTCACTAAAATATGTGCTCAGTACTTCAGCTGCTCCATGACAAGGTGAACGTTTTGGAAGCTTCCATTACTTCTTTCGTCTGTAGAAAAGCTCATTTGAAAGGGCCTTAGAGGTCATCCAGGTCAATGTTCTTATTTCCATATTAGGGAAGGAAAGCTTAAGGACATCAAATGACCTGGTCACAGTCCTGTGGCTAGTTATAGCTTAAGGGAGACCAAAACCATTGGTGCCTTGTACTTTTCACTACTTCTATTAAAACTATGCCTATCATAGTTAAATCTGGGTTCTGAATAACTCCAAAACTAGACCTAGAGTAGACTAGGGGTATAAAAAAGGATGGAGAAATTGTTCATGAAGTAGTTAGAACACCATAACTAGATGAAGAATGCGAATAGTATAATTCATCCTGCCTCCAGTCCCTGCCAAATCCATGACATCTTACAACTACCAAAATAGCATTTTGAAATTTCTATTTTTACTATTTCCCTGCTTAAGAACCTACATTATCCCCTAATAATTTTTCACAGCATCCTGATGCCTTTGCATGGGTGGCATTTAGATTCTCTGTAAAGGGTCCTCAGGCTGACCATCCAACCCAAAACCTCATTTCTCTGTAATATCAGCCTGTCACTGGTGGGAAGGTAAAAAACTCTGAGATTTTAAATGTCTTTGCTCAGTATGCTCCCCACCTAGAATTTCCGTAATGATATTTGAACCAATGTTCCTGATACCTTCTTGAATTACTCAGCAATGATTCTACTCTTATTTCCAGGAGATATGTATTGCTTGGTGATTTTCCTGTTTCTTAACATCCTAACTTGATATTAAGCACTTCAGTGTTGGGATGAGCATCATATTTAGCATCAGCCTCATATCATACAATTCAGAGCACAGATAGGTATTTATTTAATAATTGCTTTATAATTTCCATTTTAACAAATATCACTATAATGACACTAAACTCCTATTTTAGCCAAATATCAACAATTATGACACTGCATTTACTTACTTTAAATATAATTGAAATTTGAAGTACTGTATCTGAAGCAACATAGCTTTGAATCTCTGCCTTGTTGGAAAAAGCCTCAATTCATCATCCTTAAATTGGACTAAGGGTTATGATCCCATTTGCCCTGTAGAGTCAGCTATTAATTACAATAAAATGTTAAAATATTGCATGAGACTCATATTCATACAAATTTTCCTGAAGTAAACCAAATGGCATTGCATTAAATCTTTCCTAACACTAATCATATCAACTACCTTAATCTGAATAAGTTTTGGCTTTGGGTTCAAGAGGTCAGCCTAAAAGGGCAAAAGAAGACATTCTTTTTTCTTGTTAGAATACATTTTGAAAGTTAAACCAAATTTTCTCTGGAGAAAGAACACAAATAAATTATTCTCCAATGGCAACAACCAGGAGCATTTTTATCTTTTCATCTCAAATACAGACTCTCGTCATTTTTATTGAGCAACTGCTATAATAAGCACGAGGCTATGTGCTGGGGATATGAAGATTAATGTCATGAGCCTCTAGGGGCTTACAGCCTATTTGGTTTGCCCAATTTATTAAAAATTGTAATTATAGTTGAGTAAGATAGGTACCTCAACAGAGGAAAATGAAAAGTACTATACGAAAGCAAAGTAGGAGATGGCTAAATCTGGGGGATTCTAACAGGTTTCACAAAGTCAGTACATTTAACCTAAGTTTGGAAAGATGCTTGTGGGAACAAAGGGGGAAAGATATTCCAGAGAGAGAAAATAGCATGTGCAAAGCCATGTCTGTGATAAAGTGTCTGCTATGCTCCTGAAATAACTGCATTAAAATGTGTCCCACGTAATTTATAATTTACTCCAAATCTTGACACTGGTACTACTCTCTCAGCTTGCCATTATTTCTCCAGATATAGGAGAGACCTTCTATAGACCTGGGAATAAACATGGGGGAAGAGATGTATTTTAGAGATCTTATTAGATAGGACTTGATGAAGAACTGAATGTGGGAGTGAGGGAGAAGGAGTTGAGATGACACTGAAGTTTATACCTTGGCTACCTAAGTGGAAGATGATGATTTTTTTTTTAATAGGATATACTTGCTTGATCGCCAAGAAGGTCACATTACTTACAGTTGGGGGAGGCTCAAGATGAGGGACTCTGAGACCAAATCATGGAATGAGGGCTTGTTAGTCTGAGGACTTAGATGAGAAATGTTTTTGAGGAAGAAGCTTTTTTCCAGTAATAGAGACAGTTCCTGAAAGACATGCTGGTATTAGACAGTAATTGTTTTGGTATTAGGAGCTTTCTCTACTGTAAGAGCCCCAAGTAAGAGCCTGTGCTTTCGTAAATCCCTTAAATCTCTCATGCAACTATTCTCTGGAAACTCAAGTTACCACTATCATGTTGCTGTGCTTCTACACTAGACCAAGGTAACTTATGTTCTTGGTTCAGGTAACAGATCTCTTGGGAGCGCGGAGAGAAGCATGCTCTCTGGTCCCTCTCCCAGAAGCTCCAGTGAAGAGATAGGTAAACCAGCCTGAACCAGCACCCCTTACACACCCTGGATTCTGTGGAAACAGAGGAGGAGAAAGAGAGAGAGAGAGAGAGGGAGAGAGAGGGAGAGAGAGGGAGAGAGAGGGAGAGAGAGAGAAAGGTACAGATAGAGACACAGTCTACGGCCATACCACCCTGAATGGGCCAGATCTCGTCTGATCTCGGAAGCTAAGCAGGGTTGGGCCCGGTTAGTACTTGGATGGGAGACACAGACTGAAAGAGATACAGAGCTTCATGCCTTACTGCTCTCACATGGCCAAAGGGACTAGAGCTGGCATGTATTATATCATTCTTTTGGCTGTCATTTAGTTTTGCTTGTAAAGCAAACAAAGCAATAATCAAAATTTCCTTCCTTCTTTCTATCAATTTAAGTGATTGTATTGCTTTCATAAAACTTTTCAGTTTTCTATAACATTTCTTTAACATTTAGCTAATCACCATTGCCAGTGATTAGTCTCTTAGGCTTGTTCACAATTTTCAATATAACACATGTGTACAGTACTTCTAGGATACAGGGGCTTCCATTCTTCTTACTTCCTTTCCTTTCTACCTGAGTTTCTGGTTTAAGATTCTATGTGAGATCTCTTCTACCTTCCTTTTTCACAGTGATTTTCCAATCTGGCTTTTAAATTAAGTATTGTGTATACAGTTCTAATCCATACTCATTCCTGTTGTTGACAACTCTCTCTCTCTAACATCTTCCTCATTAGCCTAGTTATGTTACATGTTCTATTATCACTAAATCAGATAGGGAAGAGGTGAATATGAAGATTTGGGGGGAGAAGGTAAAGAATTCATTTTTGGATGCTGATGGTGAGCTAACCAATGATTGACAAGTTACTGCTGGACATAACGTTTTAGAGCTTCTAAGTGGTTGTTGATGGTTGACAACAATAGAATAGATGAGATTCCTAAGGGAGAGCATGTAGAGTGAAGTGAGAAATTAAGAAGGTAATGACAAAACCATGATGAATGTGAACCCTTAACTAGAGAAGCCAAGGAAAGAGACTTAGTATGATTACAAAGTCAAAAAGGTAGTAGGAGAATAAAAAAATGAAGTGCTCTAGAAGTTACATGAAGAGATGCTTGAGGATGGTAGATTGCCCAAAATATCACTGACCACAGAGTTGTCAATTAGGAGGAGCATAGACAAAAGGTCATTGCCCTTGAGAGTTAAGAGGACATTGGTGGATTTTGAGATATGGCTGTAGAGAAGTGAAGTCAAAAGATGAATGAGGTGAGGTTTGATTAAGGAGAAAAATCTTAGTAGGTCAAATCAAGCTTAAAGCAAAAAGCAAAATGCCTATTGAGGCTTATCCATATGTAAAAAGGCATGGTTTAAGTGAAAAATGGAATAGTTTAACAATGTTGTACATTTCAGGATTGCAAAGAATAATTACAATTACTTACATTATAAGAAACAAACCATAACTTTTTGCCAACACTTTTCGAGTATTCTTCATTATTTAAAAATGCATTTCCCTAAAAGCCCAATTTCTTTTCTTTCCTCTTTTTTCCTTTTTATTATTCTTTTGCAACTTCAACGTTGCCAACTTCAGTACCACATATGAAGAAATCTCTCAAAACACTCTAATCTATTCTATAAAATAATAGTCAATCATGGTTAATTCCCACAACATATAAATATGCATAATCTCTCCCATATCGAAAACCAAAAACATTTATCCCCCAATCAAAAAGCCTCTTCTTGCCTTTCCTTTACAGTCTAGTCATTAGAAATATAAATACACATTCATCCGTACTTCAGCACCTGCTTGGCAATCTTCAGTTCACTGTAGTCTAGCTTCTACCCTATCATTTGTATGTGTAAAAGAATAGGGCAAGAAAATAGAAGGCTACTTTGGTAAACTGCTATTTTTGGGTTATTACTTTGATCTCTTACTTCTCCTTCAACCCTAGTTTACCTGCCTTTGCTTTTATGCAAAGATCTTTTGAAATTACACACTTTCTCTACACTTCAAAGCAATAAAGACTATTATTATATCCTTCTACCATACTCACTGCACCCATGAATATAAACACATAGCCAAACAAGCACATAAACAAAATGTTCAACTTGTAGGTCTATTCCAATAACTTCCTCAAAAATAGTTAAAATCTGTCTGTCATTGTCATTTAAGTAATCCCAAATAGAACAATATTTTGATATTTGAACAACATGTAGATTATTTTAAATCAGCCTTCAGCTCATTTGTTTTGCTTGATTCCATTGGTTATTTTGAATTAACTACAATTTCAGTATCAATGTGAACTTATATCCCCACTACCTCTACCCATGCCTATATTTGGTTAACACTGTATTCCTGTCTACTAGAGGGAAATATTTTTTAATCTTTAATTTGATGCATTGTAAAATGAAAGTAGCAAGGTCCTATTGATTATACTGGATTTAATCAAAAGAAAATCATATCTTCCTCATATGACTTTAGTGAAGGACTTTGATTATGAACAGTTTTAAATATTTTGTATTATTTCCACAGCACATGTTGAGCAGCACTGTTGTAAATTAATTGAGCCATTCTAAGAGACTTTCCAAAGCCCAAAAGTAAGAAAATTAAACCTAGAAATCTCTGGTTTTAGAAGGCAACTGTTAGTGTTTACTAAATAACGAGAGTTGAGGTAATATTTTTAGGTTTGTGCTAGCCAGGAGTTTAAAGCATTAAATTAATTTTTAATTTAAGCTGAAGTTATCAGTTTATATGCAATATACTATATAAGAAGATTGATGAAAGTTTCTCATCAAGAGAAAAAAATGAAATGCAAAAACAAGTTAATTTTACATTTTCACATTAAATTGACATTAATTTTACTGGTAAACAAAAGAGCAACGATGTAATTTAAATTTTAATGTTAAAACAATGATAAAAAGAAATATCTTTGTATAAAAACTACTTTATTCAAATCAAGGTATTAACTTCACAAAATATGGAATACAGAACTGCTAAATATTATTCTGAATTATCTTCCACAAAATGACACAGATGCCCTACTTTTAAATAAAGCACTATAAATTTAAAAAATATTATTGCATAAAGGTTTCCATATTTGCAACTTCAGATTTTATCATTAATACATTTCTTTCTTTTCATCTAAGAGAGTTACCCATTAACATTTAAAACTAAAACTTCAAAGACTTTTGCATGTTTTATAGATTGAAAAAATAAAAATTTCACTGAATCTAAGGCTCTCAACATTATATTCAAATACAGCATTCGACAGCCTCTGACATGTGGGCCATCAAGTTTACGGAGTCATGCAGGGCCACTGGCCATCTGGGTCCCTCGTCTTTACATGGCTGTTCCCACCCTAAGCCCTTCACTACATTCTTCCCAGTATTTCCCAGGAAAAATATTTGGCCTGCATCTGGGGAATATTTGAAAGCCCATCATTAATCTCATATTTTAATTCAAAGGACTTAGTGTGAACTAAGCAGAGTACCCCAGCTTGAAGGTAAATATTGTGGGGAACTGAGTTTTCTCCTTCCTGGGTAGGAATGTGATATTCTATACACAAGTTTCCTGTTTTTGTATTGAGTCCTATGTCACATCCTGAATTGTCTCCAAATAAAGGTTGAATTAGGTCTCTACCAAATCAGTAAATTTTAGACAAAAAAAATCTACTCCAGAAATTTCAGCAGCTGGCAGGTCATAAACTATAAAACAAACAAACAAACAAACAAACAGGTGAGGTAAACACAAAGGAATTTTTCTCTTGTGTTCATGATACCATTCTCTATGGGTTTTGAAATTTGTGCAGGAATATAGTAAAGGAGATAGAGAAACTATTATAACACTACAGAAGGAGGCATCATTTAATCCTTAAAATTTTCTATCAGGTCTTCCCCTCTAAATCAAACTTGTGAAATGGTTTTCTCTCAGTAGTGTCAGCAGTCATGTGTTATGTGGTTGATGAATGTGCCAGGGTTCTTTGAACCAAATCTTCCTTGCCTCTTAATGAGTTATCACAGCACCTCAAGAGATCAGGACTCCTGAAGGCGTAGGTATTAACATTTCTTTTTACTACTCTGGACTGAAATGTATACCTAAATATCCTTATCCTTCTCTAAAATTAAGAACTTTTCAGTTTTATTGGAAATAATCACAAAGCTTATCATTAATCCCATCACTGTGCTTCAACCTTAATCATAAATTGGGTATTTAGAGATAGCCATTATTTTTTTTCCAGCCTAGCTCATCAAAAAAAAAAAAAAAAAGAAAGAAATTTACTACAACATATGTCAAAAATAGAAACTTCAATTTGCTTTTCCAAGAGTGGCAATGGGAGGCAGAGAATTTTGAGGACCTGGCCTGCCAAATTCCCCATCATTTTTCTCCGTTGAGAAATCACTGCCACCACCTATGACTAGCCCCAAGAAGAACAAGTTCCTAAGCATGTCACAAAAATGCCTTTTGAACCCCAGAAGAGACAGATCAGTGCAATAATGATACATACCCAAAGTCTAGCTATTTGCCCCTTCTGAACAAGGAAGAACAGCTAACATAACGCAGGAACGATTCAGACTCCACTGGTGCATCACCCTCACAGACTGAGAACTTAGTAAATACCAAGCACCTGGGCAATGTGTGCTATTTTGATGATCTCTAGCCCTCTCTAAAAGTCCAAAAACCATACGTTTTTATTTCCATTTGAAAAAGTGAATAACCCCAGTGAAGGTTAGTGAATTGCCAAAGCTTAGTTTTGACTCCAATGCTACCTTATGCTAGAAATTTTGTGATTTTTGTTTTATATATATATATATATATATATATATATTTTACACACACACACACACACACACACATATATTTCATTTTACCATGCTGCATGCACATTTTCAAAAGTCAAGACATTCCTTAAGGTATTTGGGATTTGGGACGAGGGAATAAAATGGGAAAAAAGAATTATCAATCATTTATTTTCTGATAAGCAAAAATACTCAGTAAATTAATTGATGTCACAAAAGTTCAAAGTAAAAATATTTGTTTAAATCATACAATATGAAACATAAGCAATTACTACCGAATATTATCATTCAACTCCTAATTTTTTAAAATATTAGGCTTTGATAATCTCAAAGATGTATATACAGGAGCTGAATTGTCCAAAATTTCTGCTCAAACAATTCAATTACCATTTATTTGAAGATGGAGTTTTGAAATTGGCCCTGTAAGTACATATGTCAGTGGTTCATGTCTGTGGCAATTTCCCAGGAACCCTCGTATACCTGCCATCTCCCAGATTACAGGGAGCCTCAGCCTTCAGTGGCTGGGCCACACACTCTCCTCTCCATAAGCACCTGTGCTCTTTCAGCTTGCCACAGAGCAAGACCCTGCTATCAATTTTAAACATTTCCACATGCTCCTAAGTAAGCTCATAAATACCCCTTCTTAGAATATTCATGATTGCTATTAATAATGTTAGAGTTTGTTAATAAAACAAGCAGTATGGGAAACTTGCAGTACCAAAACTTGTGCCATCTTAAGACTAGTAGCAAGTCAAATGGGTGACTTACACCATTTAAGTGTACAAGACTTTTAAATTTAATTTTATACGTTTAACTTATTTTATCTATTACAAACTTCTAAATAATATTTCCCTGTAGTTTTTAAACAAACAAGAAAATAAATAAAAAATAACTAAGTAAATAATTATTTGTAGCCATAGTCCCTTATTGTTAAATGTAAAATTGTTTTAGCTTAAATTTTCACAGCACCATTTGCCTAACTTTAATTTTAAATGTTATCTTGAAAATTATTCTAATTTTACCCTAGAGAAATTAAGAGATCATGTTTATGTTAGATAGTAAACCAAATTACCTATTCAGACTTTAACTGATCTAAGTTGTAAAACAGCTGGGTCAATGCCTTTCCAAATCTACTTTCAAAAACACGTAGCCTAAAAACATGTTCAATGTTGTTTTATCTAAATAATTTTTAAATAAATTTAAATACTTAAGTTATTTATTTTTGCCTAAGATATTACTAAATGTAATAAGTAAATTAATGGGTTATTCCTATGTTGGAGTATATAGGAGGCAATATTTATTCCCATACTTGTTCAATGCAGTTATGACAGTTTTTTGGGGCAAGCAGTTTGCCAATGTATATCCAAATGTGAAATATACATAATTTTTAGAACAATTACTATAAGAAGAAAAATTACCATATGATACATATGTAAATATGTCTACTGCAATCTTTATAATGGAAAAAACTGGAAATCACAGCATATATGGAAAACTATATTTGTAGCTCCAATGTGATGACTGGAAAATGTTAGGATCATTTGATTTTTAAAAATATAATTTTGAGAAGAGTATGGATTGTATAGAGATTGGGTAAGCAGTGTAGTTATGAGCAAGGGCTGTAAATACAGGTGTGTCAGGTTCAAATCCCTTCTCTGACACTAACTGTGTGACATTGGGCAAATGATTTGACTACCAATACAAAAACAGTACAAACTATTGACATGAAAAGAAATCTATATTGGATTAATATGGTAATTAATAATTGCTAAGAATAATTTGCATGGTTATGACCCTGCTCATGTACTACTGTACACCATATGCCTAGAGACATGGCTAGAAGGATGCTGACTAGAATTTTAACATGGTAATGTCTTTGGGAAGTTAATTTCCTGATATCTTTGGTTTTTGATTAATATGACTGTGTATTTTCCTTTTCTTTACAGTAAGCACGTATTTTTTTTTTCCAAAACTAATAAAATGATCTCGTAGTTTATTTTTGGGTTTTGGAGTCAAACTCTCTCTCTCTCTGACTGTACTACTTTCTCGACTTCCATGTCACAGTAACCCTAATTCTTTTAATCCAGATGGATAAACGAAACACTTATCTATCTGGACCCACTATATTTTTCTCTCTAAACTTCAAGCCATTTTTTTATTGACTTAGAATCTTTTGACTTTTCTTAAATTTTGTTTCTGGCCTTTACAAATCCTACCCTCTTCTTAGCCCTGCCAAGTTTGCCTGAGGCATAAATAACTCCGTTTATAACTCTGAAGAAGTTTGACTTTTTTACTTACTGCATTACTCTGAGTGACTATCTTTACAGGATCTCAGTAAGCATCATGTGGTATTGATATCTGGTGCCATCAATGGAGTATGACAAGTATTTCTTGTTATTTTCCAAGATGCCGATGTAACTTCTTTTTCCTGCTCCCAGGTTCTTTAATGAAAGTCTTAACTTTCTATATTCTCCCAACCTCATTTTAACTCTTTTCAATTCATTTGTGTAACAAATAAGAAAATATATAAAAATCCAATGAAAGACCAAGCTCATTATGGTTCAAGTCACCAGCTCTGTCCTCTTCACTGGGCCCCCTACAATAAATCATCCCTCATGCATCATCTTATCCACCCCTACTTTTATTGGCCCACACTCCCAAGGATCTGTCTCCCAAATGTTAACATTACACTTTTACATTATCAACATAATTTAAAGGAGTAAATAAAGTAGTCAGAATTTTAAGTAAAAAAAAAAAAATGAAAGAAATTCATACTTTCAACAGTAATTTTCTGCCACCACTAATTTTCTTTCACATCTATTTAATAGTACTTTAAAATAATGAACAAGTACATGTATATATTTGTCCAAATGAATACATACATGCATTCATATATAAATATGTATATGTATCTTCTTCTAATTAAAAAGTCTCTAATAATAAGAGAGATAAATCTTCCCAATGTTTCTGATTTAATGTATTAGGTTTAAAGTTGGATTTCCTGTATTGGAAATGCCAGCATATAATCTTGGATAATCTCATTTTCCTCATCTATAACATGAAAATCATATGGCTTTCTATCTCATACTGGTATAGCAATCATATTAGATAATTCGTATCTAGGGCTTACCACACTTCCCACCTCATTCAAATCACCAATCATTCAAAATTTTAGTTTTTGTTGACAGTCTGAAATCTCCATGTGTAGAAGAAACATTGAAGAAATATTATTGCTGATTAATAAAATTACTATATTTTCTTCTCAATAATCTATATAAAGCAAAAAAATAGAAATAAGGAATATTTGTAAAAAATAACACCAACTTTATGTAAATTGCCCATGTAATTAAATGATCAAACTTATTAACAAATCTAAAGTTCTCCTTTTGAGGCCAGTTAATCAAATAAATGAATGAAAATTATTGTTGAAAATTTCAACTGAATATAGACTTTTCAAAAGTATACATGAAAAATTAACTTTTTTATGTAAATACTATTTCATTCACTTAATATCCCAAACTACTTTTAAATGAATGAAAATTTACAAAAAAAAATCAGCAAAGAAGCAATTCTGATAGGCTTTTGTCTAATCAATCACTATAATCAACATTCTTAAAAAGAGAACTTTAATACTCAATTATGTATTTAATTCCCTATTATAACCTCAAAGGAGCCAAATATTTGTAGAAAACTCAAAGAAATATCCAAACTATTATAAAATGGCATTTTCCATAATGAAGTTTCAATATTTAAAGGAATAGTCAAGAAATGGCATAAACCATAAATGTTATTATACAGATGAAGCCTCCATTTAATTAAGGGTTGAGATTGAGAGACCTGAGGGTCCAATTTTGGAGCTATTTTGACATATATCAAATGTTCCTTAATTTACAATGAAAGGCCTTTTTGACAAGTTCTCACGTCGACGAATTCCTATTAGCTGCCAGTACCTTAAAGCGGTATTTTGTCACTGACCTACATTAGTATATCATATTATGACAGCAAATTAATGGCTACACATCATAGTAATTCAGATTATAGTTTCTAGCCAAATATTTAGAAGAGTACCTCAAAGGCAGTGAAATACAAATATATCTGTTTCTATTTTACTCATTTGATGAGAGACAAAAGAAAAATTAAATAAAATGATAAATAGCTTTGCAGGTTCTCAAAATATTTTTTACTTGGGATTCAGTACAGCAATTACATAATTCAATTCTGGAAAGAAACTTCCTTTTTAAATAAATAGGACAAGAAATAATTAATTTTGAGAAATCTAGGGACAAAGTCTTCAGCATGATATATGTGTGTATATGTTCATGAAAATATCAAATCGAAAACATTTAGCTCATGTTGTCATAGTATTTGTCTCTAGTTTTTTTCTATAAGTCTTGAGATCGAGACTGTTAGAAGTGTGCTGTGAAGCTAAGGGATTTTGTACTCTTTTGGAAGAGTTCACCTAAAACTCCTATTACATCTTCTTAACAAAAGCCTCCTGTAATACTTGTCAACACTGAATAATAAGTCTTCACCTAGAAAAATCACATTCTCCCATTAATGATATAGGAGGAGAAGGTTTTTGGCTCATTCCAATTTGATTATGTAGGGAGAAGAGTTAAAAACCACAGGCTGCCCCTATGCTACTCTGGCTTCTTCTCATCTATTCTTATTCTAGAGGACACATATATTAAATGGCCTAGCTACCATCTATATGGCTCACAAAGTTATATTCCCAACATAGACCTTGCCCTGCCTTCCAGGCCCTATACACAGCTGTCTGCTTGACAGTTTCTCTTGAATGTTTTTTAATATATTCCAAATTGAATTCATTGAACTCTCTCCTCTCAAAAAAAAAAAAAAAAAAAAAAAGATGTCTTTTTTCAGCCTCCCCTACATCATTGAATGGCAATAACATCAGAAATGTTTCTTATACCAGACACATAAAAATTCACCCTTGACATTATTACCAAGCACATATTGGTGATTATACACTCTTCATCATTCCACTCCCTCCATCTTCACCTCTCTCATGCCATCAAAAGCCACTATCATCTCTCACTCAGACTACTGCAAGAGCATCCCAACTGATGGCCCCTTTCCCATCTAGTCTCCAGAGAGCACACTAGGGCTCTTTTCAAAATGACCATATTAACCCCCTGCTTAAGAATCTTCCATGGCTCCTTAATACTTTTAAAATAAAACTGCCATTAACATGACATTGGAAACCCTGCACACTCTTCCCTGGCTTCCCCATGATGTTCAAACTCCCTTCTCTCTCCTTTCCGTCCCTCTAGCCTGCTCTGTTTGATCCTGACCCAAGGTCTTTGCATATGTGTTCTCTATAGTTCTTAAGTCCTTTCCATTCATTTTAACCTAGTTATTGCTTACTCATAATTCAGGTCCAGTGTCTCCTCCTCAGAAACACTTTCCCTGACCCCCCTGAAAAAATCAAATCTCCATTTATGGGCATCCAGAGCAACATGAGCCTCTTCTTTGTACTACTTTCTGTAGATACAATTTTACATACACATCTGTGATTGTTCAAGCCAGTCTCCTCCAATTTAAAGTCAAGTCCTTATAAGCAGGCACTGTGCCTAATTTTACGCAGCATTGTATCTCAAAGACTTAGCACTGTGTCAAGGGCATCATTTCATTCATTAAATGTTTACTGAATGGATTAATTAATGCAGTAGGAAAAATAGCCTATATAAATATATAATAGAAAGGAAAGAGGGAGAGAAGGAAGAAAACAGTTCATAGAAAGAGAGGCTAACAATAATACTTGAGTATGTGCATATACTAGAATTCTAATTTTAAAGATTACTTGCAGTTCTATTTCCAAAAGTTCTGTCTTTTCCTAACTGATTGTCACTCCATCAAATGGGAAAAATTTAGGTCCATATCTCTTATGATAAGTTACATCATATTTTCCTTTACAATGAGGAATAAACATTAATTTCCTTTTATGTGGTCTATTACGTTATAACTTCCACATGTAAAATGTCTGAAGGCATGCTGCTTAAAATGCATATTGAGATCTATGTTATAAATATTTTTCCTAAGTGTGATATTAGAATATCCTTACCGGTTGGTGGATCTTCAGCCACCTCCTAGTATTCTAGACTAGAACAATAGATTATCTGTTTTATGCAGGCAAGTCACAAATACTGACATTTGTAAATAATATCCTTGAGTTGGACTAAATTCAAACAAACCATCTCTTTCCAACCAGGTTCTGTGGGTATATATTTCTGACTTGGAGGCAAGTACTGAAATATCTATTATAATCAGCAAAATTGTATTTATCTTTCAAATAATGAAATTGTTTCTACTGATTTCTAGATCTTTACTCACTTTGATATGTTAAACATATGTTCCTTTTTCTATTACATCAATAGCTTATAAACTAAAAGATTAAAAGTATACTCCATATTCAGCTAATATGTGCTGCTAAACACCAACCTACAGAAAGAGTCAATGCTATTTCTTCAGGCTTATTTCTATATTTTCCGTAGACCAGCTAAAATTTAAAGGTTTATTTTCCATAATAGAACTACTTCCTGATAGATATCACACCTACTAATTTTTCTGGGGAAAAAGTGCGAAATTATGCTCTACCACTTTGAATTATTTTGGTTTATGGAAGCAGTAGAAGAAAAATACTTCAGATGATATCTTTGTATTATTACAAAAAAAAAGGATATGCCATTTGTTGTGGATTGAATGTGTGCTTCCCAAAAAGAAATGTTGGAGTTTTAACCTCCAGTATTTCAGAATATGACCATATTTAGAGTTGGGGTCTTGACAGGGGTAATCAATTTGAAATGAAACCATTAGAGTTGGCCCTAATCCATAAGCAGATGTCCTTGAATAAAAGGGAAATTTGGACACAGACAAGCAAAGAGACCACCCTGTGAGCATCAAGGCAGAAACTGGGTGATGCACCCAGCCAAGAAAGGAATGCCTAAAGCTCGGAGACAAGTATAGAACAGATTCTTCCTCATAGCCCTCAGAAGAAATCAGCTCTGTGGACACCTTGATCTTGGAATTATAGTCTTCAGAACTGTGAGACAAAAAATTTCTGTTGTTAAAGCCATCCAGTTTGTGGTACTTTGTTAAGGCAGCCCTAGCAAACTAATAAATTATTAAACAATTAGTGAAGAAGATGAGATATTTACAGTTTGGCATTTCCCCCTGATAATAGGAGGATATGGTCACCAAACTGATATGCGAGTAGGAATGGTAGCAACAGATCCACCTCCCTGGCCCTTCCATTTTCCTCTCTCTCTTCCACTTTCTCTTTCTTCCATATTTTTTCTCTCCTGCCTTGCCTGCCTCCCCTTCCTTCCTTCCTTCCTTTGGATAGCATGATGAATAATGGTGGTCTCGACCTCCTAGAAGAACACTAATGAAAAGAAACTTGAGTTTTCCAAGTGAATAAGTTCATTATTTTCAACTTAAATATAGTAAGAGAAAATGAGGAATGGTTACAAAATCTGAACTTTTATCAAAACCATAAATCCTCTTCTATTTTTTTCCCGGAAGGGAAGAACCTGGGAGAAGAGACATAAGATGGCTTTGAATATCTATATTTGTACTACAGTTAGGAGAAGCTATCTATCTCTGCCATTTAGCCATGTAACACTGTAACCCAGATTAAACTGAACCAAAACTTATAAAAGATAATGGTTATGGGGACACAAGCAAGGGCTTCATTGACACAGGAGTTTCAAGGACAGGGTACGGAATACTATGGTAAGGATGTGACCTTCCTTAAAACATATATGTGGCCAGAAGGCTATATTTGAAGGTGAATGAAAGCAGACAGAGTAGATTAGCTGAGTGATCAGCTGGCTGCTCTGCCTTAGCTTTAGAACAGAAACACACAAAGGCACATGAAAGTGACACTGCAATCAATTCTGGGTAATCTTATACATTTGCTCTTGAGGTTCCCTGTTGTATGGCAGGCATAGCAAGGTCACTGCAGCAAGAGAAGAGATTGCTGGTATTTTTCCTTATCTTTTAATTAATAGCTTTTTGATATAGTTGCTATTCAATAGAGCATTATTAACCTCACATATAATAATTCCCACAGATTTTATTTATCAAACAAAATGTCTTGACTAAAAGATACATTCCATTTCTGGCTGGCATACACTGATTGCCCTAAAGGCTAGTAATTGAAACCCAGCCTCCACCTGCTAAGCTTGTCAGCACTGAAGGCCAGTTGTCTCCCATCAGAGAATAAGATTACCTTCTCTTGTTCTGTGGTTTCTTCTGTGCTACAAACAAATCTGGTAAGAACTATTAAAGATAATTAACAGTCATGTACTACCCTGTGTTACTCACCTTACGATGTAGGTGGAGCCAGAGGGAAAAAAAAGAGAAATTACAACACTGTTTCTAACAAATTGTTTAGCTATACAAGTTAAAGATGCTTACAAACAAAGAAGAATGCAATGACCTTAATAAGATTGTAGTCATATTGCATGACTAATCTAAACTTCCACAATCTTTTTGTTCAGAAAATTGCGATGCCTTTACTTCCATCTTCCCTCCCATGAATAATTATTGTTCATAAATATTCAGAAAGAGAATAGCAATTATTTAAGAATTCATTTTTAACAATTTATCTTAAGTAGGTCCCTTCCAGTCCTGGAAGTTATGATCTTAAAACTGTATGCAACATTACACTTAGAAATAAGTAGCTAGGTTATTTGTCACCAATATGCTAAAAATGCCTTTAAAAAAAAAAAAATCCACTTCAAATATAGTGTTAATAGTAAATTTAGTAAAGAGAGAGACAGAGACAGAGAGAGAGAGAGAGAGAGAGAGAGAGACTTCAAGATACTCCATAGAAAAGCATTTTTGGTAACAGGGTTCTATTTGCATTGATTCTCTGTCATTGGAGAAACAGACCCTGACAGACATGGGCTATATGTCACAGAGCACATATTTTTGAAATTTACTCAGCAGGAATTACCACAAACACCAGAAAAAACAGTTGTAAAGGGAGGAAGCTAAGGGGGTCTATGTGTAAATGTTTCCTCTTCCTTTTTAGGTATTCTATTGACAAGTTTTGAAGTGTCAAAATTAGGTTATCCTCCGACAGCAATCCTAGAAAATAGTTCTGCGTTGTAATTCATTTTGTGCTTTATTATTATTTTAATATTAGCACTCTCTAGCAAGAAAATGACAAAGACTGAAAAATAAAGGTGACTAGTAAAATTTAATGAAGTCAAAGAACCTGACAAGGAGATACAGATCCTGAAGGAAGAGAGCTCAGTCTGATTTTATCCTTCAGGGACAGGGCTGGAATAGAGGCAGGATTTTTAATATGACAGGACACAGAAAACATGACCTGCAAGTAAAGAAAGTAAATTCCGTGGTATACCCACATCTCAGATTGTATTTATCAGGTATGTGTACTCAGATTTTCAGTTTGGGTTGAAATAGCATAATAATTCTAGGTTCTATGAAGAGTGGACTGTTATTATTTCTTAAAGTGTATTTACTTAAAGTCTGAATATTTTTCCAGAAGCATAAGCCCATGATGCAAATATGGGAAATATTTTATTAGCATTGACTTGCATGGGCTAAGGTATAACTCCTTCCCCGCTCCCCCACCACAACCACCACCAGCACTACCACACACTCTCACAAACACATACATCCACTTCCCTCTGGCAGATGCTTAGTATTAAGAGAAAGCTTGCAGTTGCCACAAATAATAAAGGGGAAAGGAGCCCCAAGGCTGTGTCACAGAAGTAGAGGGACAAATTCTGAGGTGGTAGAAGTCCCTTCCCCTTTTAAAGACTAACTTCACCCATTGCCCTGGGATGAACATTGTTATGTGTTAGAAAACCCTAGCCCTGGAGGAAAAGAGTCATGTCTACATAGGCTTATAGTTCCAAATGACACTTGGAGTGACTACTTATAAGGTTTACAAACAAAAGGTTCAACTACAGTTATTTCTTAAATGACTGTTGGCTTGACTTGATTAATAGATGTGATAAAATAACTGGTTCATTTTTTACATAAGAGGGGAAAAAACAAGACAGGAAATAAAGCTGTCTATAACTATAAAACAGTTATTAAACATTTTCAACTGGAATGACATCCTCAATTAGAATCAGTTTGCAGTGCAAGTATAAAAGTGAAAACTGGCAAAAGCACAAGAGGAAAAATAACTTAAAATAAACTAGAAGGAAATGTGATAAGAATGAAAGCATAGAATAGCCTGGAAGAAATAAGTATTAGAAAAACCAAATCTGAGTAATTCTGTTCAATTTGGTGAATATTTGAGTAGATACTCTACATGAAATGTTGTATTTAAGTCTGTGAGTGATACCAAAGTGTGTAAGACATTCTTTCTTCCAAAAGCACAAAGTATAATTAGGAGAGTCAGATACATTAGTGTTTCCCATGGGAGAGCTGTACCAGAATCACTGGGAATGCATGTCAAAAATGCATATTCCATCAATCAACTGAAAGTATCAAAGTTACCTTCCATTTAGAGAAAGTCATAACATTTTCTTTCATCAGTGCAAATTCATCCAGATCCTGGTATTCTCTGTGTACCTTTCGAGTCACAAAACCATTGAGCTAAATCATTGTTGTATCAAAATTCTCCTAAGGGTATTTTTTCATAATATTTATCCTTCTTAATTTGCTTAAAAAAATATGATGAAAACATCAAGGTAACAAATCCATCTATGTTTTATTCATGACTATGAACCTTTGTATCTATTGTTCAGATTCTAATGTAAGTTGTTTTATCTTTCATAAATTGTTTAAAAACTTAAACATGCAAGAGTTTTTCTTCATTTCTATTGGTGATTATCTTACGTTTGTAAGAGGAAAGGATGATAAATACTGTAAATATTTTGGTTCAGTATTGTACATATACACATACACACACAGAGGAAGAGGGAAAAGAGAAAGAGAGAGGGAGAGAGAAATGAGGCAGCCTTAGGATTACTTTAAAAAGGTGTGGGCCCCCTACATAACATACCAAAGTGGGAGAAGATAAAGCAAGGGAAAATAGGCACATGTATCTAAACAAAAAATGCAAGAAGGGTGCTATAACAAAAGTAAATAAAAGGACATGCAGCATAACTTCAGGAGTAAAAGTTGGCAAGTTAGGAGAAAGAATAAGAAAGAACTTAGAATAACTAGAATGTGATAAGAAGAAAAGCAGAAAATAGCATGGAAGATATAGGTATGAGAGGTACATATTCTGATTTTGGGAGGGGTTTGATATTCAAGACCTGACTGGATCTCTCAACTTTTTCTTAACTATAAAACTGAAATTGAAAGTTCAGCAACACTTAAATCATGAATCAAGTGTAACAGGGATGATTGCATCCATCCACTTATCCCAAGGGTGCCATCCCAATCATGAGGGGAATCATAGCTTCATACCAAGAGGAGAAGCTGTGCAGCTAGAGACATGCAGTGTCAACACTTTTTGACCATTGATCATTGGGAAATAAACAACTACATTAAAACCTGCAGACCTAATGAATCAGGAATCAGAATCTCTTGGATCAGGAAGCCCAAACAGCTTCATTAATGACATTCACAATAAAATCTGAGGATCTCAGATCGTATCCTTTCTAATACGAATATACTTTGAAAAGCACTATAATAGATCTTCACCTGGCATGACATAGGGAAATGAAGGATTGAGAGAACACAATTAAGGTGGCAAGAGGAATCTGAAGATTGGATCTGAGCTGAGCTTTGCAAGATGATTAGAAGTTTATTGGACACTGATAGGAGAGAAGGATATATGCCAGGTACTGGGAATAAGCTACAACAAGTCTCAGAAATCTGGTAATGGAGTATAGTGCGGAAGTGAAGCGACTTAACAGGTGTGTCAAACTAGTAAGGGCTTTGAATTCTAGATTAGGCCGTATACTCTGGAAATAACAAAGAGCCATAGATGATTTTAGATAAAATTATAGAAAGGCCACTTTGGGTAGAATGAACTGAAAGGAAGATGCACCGGCCACTAGGGAGAACTCTACTGGGAAAAGGGGGTCACATTAAGACAGGTATGGTAGAAGGTACTGAGGAAGATACCTAGAAACGCTTGGAATTTCAGGCAAAGGGATTTATTTAGCTGTATTTTGAGCATGATGATGCCAATATTAGACATTAATTTAAGATGAGAGCAGTGTAAATTTGAGAAAAACATCTATACAGAATTAATGGAAAAACTCTAAGATTTGAACTTCCAATTATCTACAACAGTGGATGGCAGCAAAATATCACATTTTCTAATAAATCATATATCTGCAAGTTATCCCAGACATGTTCGCTCCACCCACACCCTTCCACATCCATAAATATACTGCTAATAAAATTTGAAATTTATATTGTTATGCTTCCTATGTGCCAGGAACTATTCTATGTACTTTACTTATATCAATTTAATTCATACAACAACTCTAGGAGATCAGGACTACTCTCCCAATTTTTAAGAGATGAAAAATGAGACTCAGAAATGTTAAATAACTTGCCCAGGGTCACAAATCCAACAAGAATCTGAGCATTTTTAACCATTGTACTATAGTACCCCTTAAATAACTTTAAACTTATTCCTATCTAGTACATCTTTTCTCTCACTCTCCTCTCATACCTAAATTACTCAACAGTTTCCAAATGAATGTTTCTTCTTTCAGTTTTATTCCTTCTCAAGTCACTCTCCTTTATACTGTCACACCAGCCATTATAAAATGGAAGTCATAGCAACACTCTGCCCTTAGGCCAGTAAGGTAATGTACACACAGTTGTACCATTTTTATAAACTCTTAATCACAGAGAGAGAAAAATTCGAGCAACTTGCTTTCAGCTTGTCTTGTCTTTAGAAATAGAGACATTAAGTGCTATTGATCCCAGGAACTGAATAATCCATTATTCCTTCTTTTCTACAGAGAAGTCATTAATTTCATTTCATTAAAGATACTTTTATCAGTCAAAGTCCTATCAGGAATCACATGACCCACTCAAAAAGCATGATTGAAGAGATATTAATGAAGGAACTGGTTACCAGGGACACGGTGGAGTTCACAGAATGAGCAAGGACTGTGAAAGACTCTGGGACTAGGGAGGGCTGGAAGCTACTCTCCCACCTGGGCCTGAACAGGCAAGAAGTGTGGATCTGGCCAACCTTTACCTGGAGAGGACCACCAAACAAGAGCCACTACTTGAACAGAGGAACACAGCCATTGATAAACTGCAGCTCCCTAAGAGAAGAAGTTAGAGGAATAACCCCCCAACCTCTTCACCCATGAATCAGTTTCTTCCCCCTTTGCCCCATCAATCAGAGCCCAGCTGAGTCAGCTCACGCAGGTCAGCCTGCCAAGGAACAGAGCAAGGTAGACAAGGGTAGAGGCCGAATATAAAAGCATAAATGGGGAATATCCAGCACATTTGTCTGCTTTTGTATATAGCAGTCTAGTTTTTGACATTAAATTATATAAATTAAGGCCCATCTGAACATAAGAAACAAGCATATTGTCTGACACTTGGCAACAAGAAGGCTGGAGAGGATTCCATTTCCCACTGCCTTTTCGCTAGAATAGTCTTGCTGATTACCTACTACAAAATCAAGGGTTTTGGCAGGTGGAGACATGTATAAACGCTTATTGCCAACAGATAAACCCTAATGCAAACAAACCAAATTAGTGCATTCATCTTCCAGTAATATTCTTCTTCCTTCCTCATGGCTCTTAGAATTGCTTCCCATCATGACTTATTTACAATGTATAGTGTAAATTACTACACAAAACATAAATATATACACATATATGCATATGCAGTACAAACATTTAAATGTATGTGTGAATATTTGAATGATTTTAAATATATCTGGCTCTTTGTTATGTATTTTGAATAAAATTACTCATGGAAAGTTCACATAACCCTGGATAGTGTGTCTCATCATCATTAACAAAGAAAAATCCTAAATCTTGGAGAGGGTAAGTGAATACGAAAAGTTCACATAGTAAGGAAAAGGTGGAAACAAGTGTAAATTATAGGAATTTAATACTAAGTTACACTGTTAATCACAGTTTTCCCACGTACTGTTATACATTTTGTCTGTGGAAAACAAACAGACAAAAATACTGTTTACCCTATGATAACCTTAACAATCGCATTCTCTTTCTGAAGCTCTTTCATGATCAAGGGATTGAGGTGATTATTTAACTATCACTTGACATCTATATAATTTCATGGTCTCAGCCCTCCACAGTAGGCAGAAGGCAATAAACCAAATCTCTGTCTGGAAGACAATGTGGATTTAGACACAAATTCCTGAAGAAATATAAAGGGATAGATTGTTCTCCACACACTGTCACCCACTGTGAAATCCTATATTTCCACCAACCCGGGGAAACTTTAATGATCAGCTGAGGCAAGTACGAAAAAGGAAGTGTTTGGAGAAGAAAACCATATATTAAAGAGTCTATTGTTATCTTTTCAGGGCATACAACCAAATTTACCCTAATATCACATTCCATTTTAGAGACCCTAAATAATACAAGCCTATTTTTACAATGTGCACATTTTCTGCACTATCGGAAGAGATTCCGTTCACACTGTACTGTACTTTCTCACAGCCTGTACTCCTGGAACAAATTGGCAAGTGTGAATTCATAGGTCTGTTTGAAAGAATTGTGTCCTTGATGTGTATGTATCCAGCTGGCTAGGATTTTTATTTATTTATTTGCTTTGTTTTTACTTTTCCAGGTATTGAATGTGAGAAGTAACAACCTTCAGGGAAAAAGTTTTTCACAAAATATTAATATTTTGCTGAAGTAAGTTCACATTATAAATATGAGACCAAAAAAAAAAAAAAAAAACCAAGCAAACAAAGAGTGATTTTGATATATAAATTGTGAATTCTTTTCAGGATGTGGGCCCAGTTAGCCAACTAGAATTGTGGCAAATGTAAATATTTGCAAGGGTGCTCCATTCCCAAATAAAAAGATAAGAAATAAAAAGATGTGAGACATTTGGTCACTCTCACATTATGGATAAACTAAACAGAGCAGGTGTTACAAAGTTATTAATTAGTTCTTGGTTTGGATCTGAATTGCTTACCTAATGAGCAACACATATGTGATAGCCCATTAAGCTAATCCATATTTTAAAATAGTGTGCTTGTTATGAATGAGAGAAAAAAAAATTCAAATGTCTAAGGGGACACATCAGGTGTCATTTGTAGCAGACCAGGTGTTAGAAACAACAGGGAGAAAGAGGTGAGTTCCGCTGAGAACCAGAAGGGATTGGCCCAATGAAGGATGGGGATGGAGGAAAGAGGGGTGACTCTATTCTAGCTGATGGCCGCCAGGTGAGAATATGGTCTCATTGTGAATACAGTTCCTGTTTTTTAAGAAAGGTGGAAAATATATTAGTGAAACCTCCCCATTTTTAAGTGTAGACAACTTATGCAAAAATGTTAGAAACACTGTGTATACAGACATTCTGCACTCCAAGCCACATGCCTCTGCAGGTGGACAACAGCCCACAGGCCCCCACCTGTGTCCTCAATTATAGATAAAGGACATCATTCTTATTTATGCAACTGTTCTCTACCATTAGTTACTCTGACATGATTTTGTTTGCTTTGCTTACTTTAAAGGCAACTTTCTAGGATTCAGGTTATTATCTAGCAACAAACTTTTACAATCTGTTTCACTCTGAATTGACAAATTATTTAACTGAATCAAACTCATTTTTCACATGTGTTTAAAGCCTAAGCAAAGCAAGATTTTGTTGTTGTTGTTGTCATCATTGGATTCAAGTAGACTCAGTCATCGTTATTTCTTGTACTCTTTATTCTGTTTAAAAACTACCTAAAGCCAAACAGCATAGCTTAGTTTGTTAGACCAATACTTGTAAGCTATAGGTGCTTATTTTCTCAAACATGTCTCATTAAAAACAAAAAAGAAAGGAAGGAAAGGAGGGAGAAGAAGAAAGGGGAAAAACAAAAGAAAAGAAAAGGAAAATCAATGTATCCATACCTATGTGTATATTTCACAAACAGCAATTTTAAATATGTTCCATTTCACTTAGTTTTATGAGTGGGTTACAGGTTACCTAATAAAAATTTAATTTATATCAGGTGTCTTATATGTTGATTTATTTTTATATGCCTAGATCTAAAACGGATATACATTTTAGGAATTATTATTCCTCTATATATTTATGAGCATTAGTCTGTAGCATAATTAGTCTATACACAAATGCCATAGTTTGGGGCATGTGCTTGTGCTTTGAATAACTGGAATATACAAAGAAATTCAGAAAAAGAAAGAGATTTCAAGTACTATTTATAGGACATGTCTCAAAATTCAGTACAACATTACAGGGAATAATTTACAAACACCTAAAAAATTTTAAATTGGAAAAGCAGAACTCTGATAGTGAAATGAAATTGTGTCTGTGAAAAAAGAGGCTTAAATATACAGAGTGTATCTTTTCATCTATGTCAACTATAATCAGGATAACGTGTATTACTAAGTCGATTTCAATTATGACATCAGGTAGTAAACTACAGTAAATATTAAGCTATATCATAATGGTTCACTCATCTTTAGTCACTAATGATAAACGTCAGACTGAGTTGACTATTTTTATCATTATTTAGAACTCCAGTTCTTCTTAGGATAAAATAGGTTTACTAATCCCAGAAAGTTTTTTATGATGAAAGTTCTGTGAACTGCAGTACCAGTCCATGAAGAATTTCATTAAAGATCAATGAAAAAATTATGTTAATATTAAAGATGAACATGTATAACTAACTGCATGAACATATATAAATCTAAAAAAAATTAAAAGCAACACTACTTTCAACATCAGGGAAAACATTTTTATGAAAAAATACTTTTCTTATAAAATAGTAGGTTACATAATTATTCATTCAAATAGTGAAATTAGGAAGAAAAATGTAATTTTCTGTATTTAGCCTTGAACAGTTTGGTGTGAAGCATGAAAGAAAAATCAAGAGAAAAATTACTATACATGTCATTATGCCAAGTAATAGGAATGTGCTAAGATATAATTTTTACTGTAGAAACTAGTATTTTAACCCATATGTATTTAGGTTAGTTAATAAACACAGACATCTGACAAAAGTTCTTTTTCACAACAATGCTTCTCTTGACACAAATGCCTTCACAAACTATCCCATTTTTCATAGCATATTTCATGTAGATATATTTCCTCTTTTTTTTTCTCAAATCACTTGAGATTTTTCTGGGTTATTTTAACACTTGTCTGGTAAGCTACTTAACATTGCTTGGTTTTTGTTAACAAATTAGCCTGTTGGGACTAGAACAGGGAGAGGCTTATTAGATTACTTGGTAATAGGATTAATAAAGACCAGTTGCCTTATTTTGTACTCACTTATTAGTTTAACTAGATCAGTGACACCTTTGCTATTAGTGATTAAATATGATTATTAGTGAACTTTCATTCTAAATCTCAAACATTTAAAAAGCAGTCCTTTGTTCTTTATAATAATTGACCACAGATATGTGTTTCTAAAAGGAGTAAAATATATCAACTGTCATTTAGTACATACAGATATTTTGGCACAAAGAAGTCAACCATTTAACCCAGGAGATAGGAATAATGGAAGAATAGGAAATGAAATCCAGTTATTCTCATGTCTAGTCATAATAAAATCCTTCAAAATGATTTGGGCATGTTTACACACATAAAACAATAATATTAACTTTGGCCACCAGAACCACTTTGTTCATTCCATAAATCCTGGAGGCAAGCATAAACTTCTCCTTTAATTCTCTGTATAATCCTGTACAAGGTGTACATATTCATTAAGTCTCAATTTTCTCAGCTGAAAAGCTGAAGTATAATCATTTTTGAAGTCTCCCTTCAGCTCTCCAATTCTGTTAATCAGCAATTGGTTTGCATTCAGAAACTGGCCAAGTGACCAAACTGGCCTTACTCCAGTCCACTTTGGCAACAGCATGTCAGCACAACATTAGCAAAATTTAGACACGCTATTGAATCCAAACAACATTAAAACAATGGCAACAAAAATAATTTACAAAGTCAATTTGAGTTAATAAACAAAACTCTAACCCTATCAGGAAACAGAATGCCTGTCTGCCTCTGCTACTGAAACGGAAGTTATATCACCAGGTCCTCTCCAAAGAAAATGATGTCAAGTCCTTAAAAAGAATTCAGTGGGGAAGTAAGCCAACACAATATTAGTGTAAAATATCTTTCAAACAACATTGGTAGTTTTAAGTTTAAAAATTAAAATTAAATGAATAACCAATTTTAATTTGTAAGATTTCACAAACTATCAAAATAGTAAGCAATTAATATTTGTCAATTATTTTGAGTTCAGTTACAGTCTAATATATAGTTACAGTAGGTGACTAAATATAAGATTTATGTTTTATCCTAAATTACCATAAATATCAAAAATGTTTATTTTGGCTATGAAGTCTTGATCACTATAATCCAAATGATCTAACCATTTTTATTTGTTTTGAAAATATTAATTTTTATATTAGTAACATAATACAGAAATAAGTTTTAAAATTATGAATGTACTTGTAGTTCTATTATTAATAATAGACCAAACAACAAAAATAAGTCTTCCCTCATTTCTTCCAGTCTCCACCCTCAACGTTCATACTCACACATGCACAAATTTAATAAGTCACTACTTAACAAAATGAGATTATTTCCTAGATAAAATAAACTTAAGTATATTTTAATAATATGTGTTAATATAAAATTCTATTTGGATTTGACAAACAAGAAATAAAAATATGATTCCACATTTTAAAATATATATTATATTAGTAATAATAGTAGTTTTTATTTAAAATGAATTTTCAGTTTCAGGTGACAAACAATAATATTTCTGGATCCCTTTATATTTTAAGTTATGGTTAAGATATTCCCTCTGGCAAAATGTTGGTGGTTAGAATTTAGGGGAATCACAGCTCTCAACTTAGATGATAATAACAAACTAAAAATAAGTCTATAATGGGAATTGTGACTCATCACACTCAAAAAGGTGATATCTAGAACTGTTTAAAATCTTCAAATGACATATAAAAGCAAAAAAAAAAAAAAAAAGTCCTGGCTTTGTGTGTGTGTATCTATATAGCACAGATTCACTAGAGAAAAAGCAAAATTTTTTAAAAATAAAAATAAAAATTATCTAGATTTTAGATATATCAGACCTGTTTTCAAACCTTAGGTCACATGATTTCAACTCACCTTTGTAATGAAACACAAATTATACACACGTTCATGTAAAAATCCATTGGAAATTTACATTATAAGTGGATCAAGTCTATGTTGTATGGTGTCATCTTCAAATTGCAATGTTCTGGAGTAAGGTAGCATGGCTTTGGGTTCATATTTTATTTACTAGTATGATCACAGGGAAGTCACTGAACCTCCCCAAGTGTCAGTTTCCTGGGTTGTAATAAGGAATAATGATACCTTATAGGACTGTTTAGAGGATTAGTGATAATCCCTTTAGATCACAGTAAATAAATAGTGGCTATATCTAATTTTTTATTTAAATACATTACTCTTAATATCTTTCGTTATTTTTGGTTAAGACAAATGAAAATTAGGGTATAGGAGTTGTTAATCTTTTCCTGACAATTCTGCAAGCAAAGTAAACATCTTACTGGTATTTCTCTGGTCACATTTTGAATATCAAGGATGCAAGGTTGATTAATAATTCAAGTAGAATAAAATATAAGGAACTGTGACTGCTCACAAAGCTAATCTGATTGGTGAAAAGATTGCTGAGGTAGAGGTCAAGACCAGATCTGTCTTTAAATTGAATGAGCAATATCTATTGAATTAGCACTTAAAATCCTTGCATCTTGGCTTTCCCAGCCTAAAACATTAGGGAGCTGGATTGCATAATTGCTAAAGTAGATCTGCTCTAGCTTTAAAGGCGGAGGGAGGAGGAGAGGATGGGAGATAACCGATAACCTACTTAACGGTACAATGAACACTATCTGGGTGATGGGCACACTTACAACCATGACTCAAGCATTATAAAAGCGATCCATGTAACCAAAGACATTTGTACCCCACTAATACTTTGAATTAAAAAAATGGTTTCTTAAAAGATAGTCATAAAAGTATAATTATTTATTGCAGACTCATCATGAACCAAACAGCATGCACTTTATGTATATTGCCTCATTTAATTTCATTAATTTAAAGCTATAAATGAACTTTTACTAAGTGGTATCCCCTTATTCTTTATGATGATGATGTTTAGTAGTGAAAAAGCAAACAAAATCCCTTCCTTCGTAATTCTTACATTGTAGTAGCAGAGACAGAAGACTTAAGTAAAGTATATGCAACATTATTTGGTGATCAGTACTACAGAAGGAAAAAAAAAAGCATAAGGTAGAAAAAGATTTCAGGTGCTTCAGGGATTGCAATTTTAAATAAATCAGTCAGGAAAGACTTCCCTGAAAAGAAGATATTTGAGCGAAGTCTTGATGTAGATGAGGGAGCGAACTATATAAGGGAAGAGCCTTCCAGGTGGTGGAAACAACAATGCAAAGATCCTCAGGTGGAGAGTGTTCATAGCACAGGGCAGACTGAGGGGAGAGTCATGGTAAATAAGGTCAACAGTCAGAGGAAATGAGATAGTGTGGGGCTTTTGACATCTGTATTTACTCTAAATAAGGTAGGAAGTCATCAGACTCATCAGATGATTTTAAACAGTGACATAATATAATTGAACATAAGTATACATGCAAGCATTTATGTATTTGTGTCAGATTACACATATATGTACACCATATATACATATATATTATATATAATATTTACACACATACATAGAGGGCCACTCTGGCGGTGGTGTTGAAAATAGACTAAGGGGAGACAAAACTCCAAGCAGGAAGATCAGTGAGAATGCTCAGGCAAGAGATGAGACTGGATGTAGGGACTGCAGTGTAGGGTGTAAGACACAGAGGAGTAGGACAGCTAATTGTGTGGAGTCTGGTGAAAAGTGAAAATGATGGTGGGTCCCTTGTTCAACTTTCAATACCATTTTAAGAATTTTAGTACAGTATGGTGGAGCCCTAAACCAAGCACAGAGCCTTTGTGAGTGTAGAGCCCTGGAGAAAATTCAACAATGACTTAAAGTTTTGGTTCTTTGTTTTGTTTTGTGTTTTGGGGGTTTTGTTTTGTTTTGTTTTAACCTGAGCAATGGAGTGAGGGAGCTGCCACTAAGATAAGAATAAGAGTAGGAGTGGAAAGTTTGAAGCTGAGGAAAGGGTCAGGAATTGTACACCTATCTCAACATTCAGGATATGCCTTTTAGGCTTCATGTAGAGATGCCAAGTAAAAACCGAGATTTATGGTAAGAATTTACCATTACATTTAACAGCACAGAAGCCATCACTGACCTCAACAGAGCAGTTGTGGACAGAATGGTGGGGGACAGGGCACAGGGAGGACGTGAGCAGTATAAGGAAGAATGGATGAGAGCAGTCAGCCTCCGGAAGCACACAGCCACCTCAGAGTTTAGCTGAGAAAGGAAACAGAAAAGGCAGAGTAACAGCAGGGAGAATACGGTAAAAAGAAGATATCATTGAGAGGAAGAAATAATTGCCATCCTCATAATAATCCTTTGAAGTGTGCATTATTTTTCCTATTTTACAAAATTTAAGTAATTTGCCCTAGATAACAAAACTAGTAAGTTGCCATAGTACATAACCAAACATTATTTTGTTTAAATTAAAGTGCCACTTTGAGTCACTGCCTTAGATCAATTATTTAGGCTCTTAACATCTTAGGGTTTGAGGAAAGAGCTTTTATATTAATAATGCAGTGCCTTAAATGGTAAGTGCTTAAGCTCTCAGGTGAAATGTCACCTCCTCAAAGGAGAGTAGGCCCCCTCAAGATCACCACATCACATGGTATGCTTCTTTAATAGTACTCCAAAAATGTGTAGTTATTTCATTTCTCTCTGATATTTTCTTTACTTATTTAGTTTCCCAAGTGTAACTTAGTTCAGGGATCTTTTTTGATTTGCTCACTATATGTTCCACATTACTCAGCACAGGGGAACATTCTAGTATATTCTCAGTACGTACTCAAAAAATATCTGAATGAATGGCTACTGTTCTTTCATTTCTCCTTTTCACATTCATACCAATGTAAAGAAAATAAATATATATCTCTATCTAGCTTCTTAGATATTGTTCCCTTTTACCAGTAGCAAAGCTACAAATATTCATTAGCTTTCTTGTAAAATCAGATTGCACTTACATTTCAAACATGATAATTTTGAATGTGGTATTACATTAAATTATGGTGATACTATTTTTATATAAATTATATTTTTATTCAGTTTTTTATAAAAATAGCTAATAAAATAAAGTAATAAATTCAAGCAAGGTAAAATGTGTGAAATATCAATAGAGAGTATGTTAAGCTAAAAATTCTAGATGCTCAAATTAGATTGCTTCTCTACAACTTCAGCAGTGGTAACACTTTAAAGTATGTTAAAGATATAGCCACCAAAAGTATTAAACATAGATATTTCTCTTGAAGCATGTACTTGAAGAAGCCTATTATTAATACTTCCAACTATTCATCTGTTCTTCAGCATTCTCTGCCTGCACTTTCTACCTACATTATTTACAACCTAGAGAGCCCTCGATTATGGCAAGGCAGCTAAAACGTGGTTTGGGTGGCGCTGACAGATCCAATGCCTAAGCCTCATATCAGGAGAAAAGCAGGCACCGGCTTGCCTTACTGGCAGTTTTTCTTTCTGAGCAATGTTGACACAGATCTTTTCATAAATTAGAGCTTCCATCTATCTGACCAATTCGGCAAGAATAACAAGACTTTCATGTCAATTTAATTAAAAGAGAAAAAGATTTTAAAAAAATATAAAGGAAAGAATTGGAAAGAGAAAATTTAAAATTTTTCAAGATATAAATAGTAGCAATTGATAACACAATTATGTTTGTTGGGAGTAGAACTTTGATAAAGGATGAGAAAGAGATGACAAAAAGAAAAGGGGGAAACAAGTTGTTCTGGTGATGGCCATTGTCAAGATGCCATTAACAATTTTTACCCTTAGTTTCATACGATATTAAATATTCTAAATTTAGGATTGCACAGTATTCAGTATCACATGATTAGATTTTGCATATTATCATTTGATGATATTATAGGAGACATCAAGCAAAAATCTACATGTGACTGCATTTCCCGTTTTATTTAAAATAAGCTAGTCTATAAATACTCATTACTTTTAAAATATCTTATGTTCCATGATAGGATCTTTAAAATTACACACACACTGGAAAACTACACAGTAGTTTCTATTACGGAGCCTGATTTTTCCTTTGAGAGTTGGTTAAATAATTGTATGGTATAACAGAGCAATATTGTTCTGAATGTATCTTAAAATAATCTATGTTTACTTTATTCTTTCAAATAAACTAGGTGAGACAAACCAGGTTTTCAATAGCTGTTATACCCTAATTACGTATTTGTTCTTTTTAATTAGCATGCCATCAAGCATCAAGAATTAGAGTGAATAAGATTTCACTGTGTTTGATATGGTCTGCTTTGAACAATCTGTGCAAGTTTACGGAAATCATTTTAGTTTCTAGATAGGATACATTAAATAAATACTGTCTGAAGAACTCTATTATAGCATCAGAGTGAAGGGACATGATGCTAAAGAGACAAAAGGTCTATCTGAATAAACTACATATCTTACTAGTAACATGGACTATTAAATCTTCATACACATATATGAAACATATATATGTTTGTTCCTAATATTCAATCTTAAATCATAAAAGAATCACATACTCAATGATTTATGTAAATTTATAGTTCAATTAAATAAAAATAAAATTTGTTAAGTATTTCATAGCTTATTAAGCTTTCAAGCAGAGGTGTAATTGTAAGAGGTGAATTTGACATATTTATTAGATTTGGGTTTTAAAAGGCAACAGTAAAACTCTTGATTACATAATAAATGGCTTGTGAAAATCTATAGGTTCTGATACTGGTGTCAGCTAGTATTCAGAAGTCCTTTTTCATTGCTCAAAGCAGACAACCAAATGTGTCCTCTTTGCATGACCAACTTGGTTTTGCTCTATAATAATGTGGTAAGCCCCAGTTGACTGTTGTCTGAGATCCATAAATATTAGTCTCTGTTTTTAAAAAGGCACATTATCAACCTAGTTGTATGTTTGGCATTATAGACACAGGAAATGTTCACATAACACCCAAACAATCATTTCTAGTAAAATAATTGTTCAAGTAGGTTGGTGAACAGAGGTAGCCATCTTAGTCAATCTATCAAGTCAAGAATCCTATAGAGATATAGTTGTAGGTTCATACATACCACAAAATCCTACCCACAACACAACAATTTCTTTGGAAACAAAAGGTATCTATAGATTCAAATAAGAATATTTCACATAAGCATTATGATTCAAAAGACATGTTTTTGAGTTATAAGATACCATGATTCACTTCCTCAATTCTGAAACATTTACAAATATGTAATACCCAACAGTATTTTCACTCCTGAAGCTTGGTGTTAAACGACATTACGAGTATGCATTGTTGTTCATATAACATACAGTCCTTTGTAACTGTACATTACATTTTAATTTAATTAACAGTACAATTAGCCATTACCTTCATTAGGAGCTACTCATTTTGAGAATTTCTGTGGCCCAATTAAGCCTTTAGGAAAAAATATAAACTATTTTATTCTGGTTGAAATTAAGCAATGATAATAAATTTGTATATTTTACAGGTACATTCCATTTAAAATGGACTATAATATCATCATTTATAAATATATACTCTTCAATGTACCAGGTATGTGTGTCATATTTAAAAGTATAAAAGAATAAGGGAACCAGCATTAGCAGTTAGAAAATGAAACACTATTTTTTGGATAGGTTTATTTAATTTTAGTATTTTTTTCAATTACAAATAATATTAAAAGAGATTTTATTTTTCTCAAGAGGGAACATTAGTAATAATAATTTGAAAATAGCATTCTGTAAATTACACTGCTATAGTTTGAACATGGTGTAGTTGACCCCTCGAAATCTCATGTTGAAATTTAATCCCCAATGTGGCTATGTTAAGAGGTGGGGTCTAGTGGAAGGTAGTTCATGAGGGTGAATCCCTCATGAATGACTCTGTGCAGTCCTCTTGGCATTGAGTGAGTTCTTGCTCTATTACATCCTAGGAGAGCTGGTCATTAAAAAGAGCCTGGCATATTTCTCCTCTCTTTCTTGCCTCCCCTATCACCATGTGATTTCTGCACACACTTGCTCTCCCTCCCCTTCCACCACAAGTGGGAGTAGCCTGAAGCCCTTGCCAAAAGCAGGTGCTGGTGTCGTGCTTCTCGTACAGCCTGCAGAACTGTGAGCCAATTAAACCTCTTTTCTTTATAAATTACCCAGCCTCAGGTATTCCTTTACAGCAACACAAACAGACTAAGACATATACCTTGAAACTTTTATAATTGAGAAAGCATGATTTCTGAGGCTAACTTAAATTTACATAAGCATGTGCCCATATAAATATATAATCATGAGTTTTTATACACATAGGTGTTTTCCCTACTAATGTCAGTACTATTCTGAATGTTCAACAAATACCATGACTTATGTAGTCTCAAAAAATAACAGAATTTATCCTCTAAAAATGGATATATGGGTAAAAAATTGGTTTTCATCTTAGAATTATATTAGAAAAATAAAGGAAAGATATCATTGCAGCGACGCTGGCTGGCCACTCAGGGATGGCTTCCAGAGATAATTTTGATACTCATAGTTTGGAGGTCCTTAGTTTCATAGGCAATCATTTAATTTTGTCAGCACAACCAGAGATCACAGCTAGGTATACTCAATTGAAATGATTCTGGCTAACTAAACTCTCATGGCATCAATTCATAAACCAATTTATAAACAGATTTGCTACTTTTTAATTTATAATGACAAATATGAATCCCAAGCAAACCAAATACTTACATGCCTTTGATCCGTGTGGTCATTCCCAATGAGTAAACGGAATGGGAACTAAAAAAATCCCAAACATTGGTTTTAATCATAATTTCAGGATCCCAGATAATTAGATAGATGACATCAATAACTAGTACCATCCAGCTATGCCGCTCTGGGGAATCCATCTCAATCACAGGGATATACCCTCCAGGGGAGTCGCTAATATTATGTGGCACTCTCACCTCTTAGTGCAAGAACCAAACCAACAATTCATTTCAAAATTGTCTCATAGAAAAGTCTTACTGACCTCCCAGTAAGGGTTTGTGAGCATGGCCTTTTACAATACGGAGTAATAAGAGGATCAGCAATTGGTTTGCCACCATTCCCCAGTGCAGTAGCATGGCAGATGTCAATTACAGCCTTCTTTTCTGATAATTCTGGACTGAGTCTTACACTCTTTCTCAGCCCAGGAAATCATTATGAATTGATTATAAATGTTATTTTAAATGAAATTTGTTTGCAATCCCAGAGTTAGAATTAAGGACATGTTATATATTCAGACATTCAAGATTCAATGTCACGAAATTCAAACCACTTCTGATAGCTTTTTTTCTGTGATTTCCGACCCAACATTTAAAGAATATGATTCATGTGGGTTGCTTCTACTGATGATTGATCTCACCTTCTATTTTTAATTATTTATAACTTCATTCTCAATGAATGCCTTATCTTGCATTAATATTTCTCAAATTTGGCGGGGGACAGTTTTTGTTCCTTTCTATGTACTAATAAAATGTACTTCTGCAGCTTCATCTGCTATCCCATAAAGTTACATTCTACTCCCCCAAGTTTATCTTATTCTAAATATCTAATGTCTTATTCTAATGTCTTTTAAGGAACATTGGAGTTAGTGATATGCAAAGGAACAGTTGAATTCCACATAACAGTCTTGACTGAGAAATTATTTAATATACTTTTTAGAAAATACAAGTGAAATTAATTGTATCTTCTATAACAAAATCCAAGGATTTGGGGCTTTTTGATGCAGTGGTACATGGCCAAAAAAACCTATTTTATAGATGTAATAGAGTGAAGTGACTAAGCCTGAACTATTCTTTTCAACACTAATTATAATAAAATGTAAAATGAATCATATTAAAGATGTTTAAAATCTCTGCTCCTTTGAGATAATTTCTTCATTTGGAGTAAATTCTAAGTCAGCATATTTTTTAATCCAAAGATAAAACAACTACACTCAGTTCTTCAAGAAAATATGAAAACAGAGTTACCTCAAAGCAAATAACGTTAGCTTTGATAATACATATTTCACTATCTAAGGGTATACCCAACAAATCAATCTTAAGAGTTTTAAAATGATCTCTGTAAGCATTGATGTTTCTTAGGGGAAAAATTTTCCTTGTTTCTCTTTCCCTAGAAGAAATTGGACTATATCTGCATTATTCTTTGGACAACTATTTACAAAAGTCAGAGGGCTGAAGTAGAGAGAATAGCAATAAAGTCCTGTGGGAGAGGATGTGACTAGAACCTGGACCTGCTTTGTTAGAGATTCATAAGCTGGGCCTGTGAGTTCCCATAATGGGATTTTATGTATTAATATTTAAACTTGCTAAGTTATTGAAAATCTATCCTCAGCACAGAAACAATGTTTAATATATATTATCTTATTCAGTTTCCATATGAAATGGACAATAATCATTCCCATTCTACAGATGAGAAAACATAGGTCCATAGCTAGTGAGTGGTGAAGCTGAGATTCAAACCTTGGTATTTCTTTTTGTTTCTTATTTCAGCATATTACATGGGTACAAATGTTTAGGTCACACATATTACCTTTGCCCTGCCCAAGTCAGAGCTTCAAGTGTGTCTATCCCTCAGATGATGCACACAGCATCCATTAGGTGTGAATATACCCATCCTCTCCTTCCTCCTCCCTGCTCCCACCTGCAGGACACTCGATGAATGTTACTACTACATGTGCACATAAGTGTTTATCAGTTAATACCAATTTGATGGTGAGTATATGTGGTGCTTGCCTTTCCATTCTTGTGATACTTCACTTAGAAGAATGGGCTCCAGCTCTATCCAGGATAATACAAGAGGTGCTAGATCACCATTGTTTTTTGTGGTTGAGTAGTATTCCATGGTATACATGTATCACATTTTATTAATATGCTCATATATTGATGGGCACTTGGGTTGTTTCAACATCTTTGCAATTGTGAATTGTGCTGCTATTAACATTCTAGTGTAGATGTCTTTTTTATAGAATGTCTTGTATTTGCTACTGCCTCCCATTAAAAAACCTAGAACTAGAGAATTTGTTAATTTCTGACTCTTATTTTCTTATATCTATAGAAGAGGCTGATAGTGAGTTTCCTGTGAAGGGAGTAGAGAATGCAGTTATATACTTTACTAGGAAGTATTCCAGCATGGGATAGAAAATGTATAGTCTTGTGAAGATATTGACCTAGGGAGAGGGACAAACATTCTTTAGGTGGGCCTGCAGTTTGGAGAATGGACACTTGATTGAGAGTATTCTCCTTAGAGGAGATAAACTGTCCTACACTTAGGCAGAAAGTGGCTTTATGAGTGGGCTAAAGAGCAGCCTGAAAGGGACTTCATGAAAACACTTCTGGAGTGGGGTTGCCTGAGAGGAGCCACTCACAATAGCACTAGCAAGTTCTTCTCCATGTTGTGCTTCTCTTCTATTAACCATGGAGAGTTTCCTTAAAGACTTAAAGGATAGGTTCTGCTGTGAAAAGAACTAGATGCTCAAGACACATTTGATAGCTGAATGAAATAGCTGAGGTCACTTTGAGAAGAACTAATTTCTGATAATCCTTCTGGTAAAGTCCCAAGCCATTACAAGGAAAGGTGGTCTTAATTTTTTAGGAACAAATTATTGAATTCTGGGCATTACGCTACATCAGGAAGGCACGGTGATCTAAATTATAAGTAGTGTCGAGATGTGGCAAATCTGTGATAAACTGAATATTCCCACAGCTCAACCTCAAAGGAGGGCATGAGCTAGCGTGAAAAGGCCAACATGTCTGTATTCTTTCTATAACATCACTTTCACTTATTCTCATGTAGATACCGTCATTTTAGATACTGCGATTTTCTTTCTTTCTTTCTCTTTCTCTTTCTTTTCTTCTTTTTTGTCATTTTTACTCCAATGGTTTTTTCATGATGGCTTCTTTTTCACTTTATGTTGATTTGATATAACATAATTGCCACAGAGTAAAATTATTTTCTCTAATAAAGAAGGCAGAACCCAAGGAACAAAGATGCCATTTTCATTATCTAAATATAATGATATAAAGATACAATAGGAAATTTGTTTATCTCCTGAAAAAAAAGGTTTGCATTTATATTATTCAAATTTTACATTGATCTGTTAGTTGATTTGTCAAGGCTTTCCATAATGTTTTATGTATTTGTGGGGCTTTTTTCTTGTATGTGCAAACATTGTGCAATTACGAGATCCACGTAAAATACATTTAAAAGAGACCATTTAAGGTAGTATGCAATAATTCAGAATAAAATAGCCATATATATCTGAAAACACAACAGAGTTATTCACTGTTCAACAATGAAATTTACCACTTTATGGTTCATTTATTTATACTGACTCTGAGAGAAATCAGAAGAGTGTATACCTCTGCACATCTAGAAATAACTGAACTGTCATTGCCGCCCCTCTGAGTGCAAACAGCTGATCATTGTTTACCACACAATCATGCTCAACTATAATTGTTTCCCTCATTTTCTTGACAATTTCCTTCTGCCTCTTTATCCTTGGCATTTATCAAAAACATTTCTTCTGAGGGATAAAAGATTTCTTTATTTTATAAAAATGAAAGTATCTTTAGTTTTGGCATGTGCATAAGCCAAGTGTTTTTCACAATGCCATACTGTCAGGACAAATGTTTTGCAGCTCATCCTATTGTTAAAGACTGGCCAGGGTGGGGCCTATGGACACTCTTTTGTATAAAGAACCTCCCCTCCATAATACAAGAACAAACAGTTTTGATGCAATGTTTTGCCAGACAAAACTGGAGCCAATTATGAAACTAGTTTATTCTTCCCTTAAATACTGGTTTGCTGTCCCAGAAAGATGATTAAAAAATGTGAACACTCCCCCCCATATTATATAATATCTTCAATCCCTAGTCAATATTAGAAAACTGTTTACAAGGTATATGATGGCTAATAACAATAAACTGTACAAAGAATCTGGTATTTAGGTAGATTCTAAAAAAAAAAAAATACAAAAAATCTCTGTGGTTATTTACCATTTTTATTTTTGGCTAAACTGACCCCTTGGCCCCTTGAAAGCAAGTAATTTCTATAATACTTCCTAATATTTTCTCTACCATATAAGATTATACCCTTTAAAGAGAAATTCGATTCATATTTATTAACCTGTATAAAAATGTCTTAATTCAGTTTTCTCCTTTTTTATGGAACTTGGAACTTCAAATCTGGTGGGATACTCTTAGAATTAGGTGAATGAATAGAGCGCTCTTTCATGTCTAAGAGGGTCTGTCTGAGCTAGACAGTAGATAAGAAACGGTGCACTTTCTCCACTGATGATCTTGAGTTAAATATAAAGAATACTTTTCCAAGAGCTAGCAAAATAGTATAATTTGACACTTTTATTACATTACCATAGAATTGCAACTTACTATGTGACTATAGAACAAGTTTGTGTGTATGTGTGTGATATACAAAATATCTATGAATTGGTGATCATTTTTTCACTACAACTTAGAGAAAACTTACATGAGAGACAGAGAAATGAAAGTAGAAATGTGTTGGTATATTTGTTCTTAAAATTTAACCTAATGTTTTGTGAATGAACATGAAAAATAAATGCCTACATTTCTTTTTCCCACATTTTTCTCCCTAGGAAATATACAACCTCTTCTAGGAGAGTTCAAAACCAATGAGAAAAAGAAAGCAAACCCCATTTAATATTTATTTTTAGCTAGGACTTGGCAAAACCAGATGCCAGAAGTAGTTCTACAGTTCTGAATACTAAATATTCAACAGATGGCTCTCCTTAGATTTCATCCAATCTGGATATGCCCCAACAGGAAACAAAGATGGTCTTCAGACTGTCCCTTTTATATTAAAATATACTTCCCACATGTACTATGAATAGGAAGGTAAGAATTACAAACTGTTCTATAAAACAATGAGAGTGAAGGGACTATAGCAATATTCTTTATGCAAATAAATATCACCCCAAACAATAGTTTCACTTGCAAATGGACAGTTTTCACATCCATTTGCAAGTGAAGTATCCAGAGAATAAAAGGTAGAAAAAAAAACTCAAAAGATATTTTTTAATTTCTACTTCTAGCAATTTCTGGGTGACAACTCTCAACTATATAGTACCTCTACAATTTAAAAATTTAAATAATTAGGCCTCCCACCTCCACTTCCACCTCTCAAATGAAGCTACTTGGTTAGACAA
Organism: Lemur catta; assembly: GCF_020740605.2. Taxonomy (NCBI): domain Eukaryota; kingdom Metazoa; phylum Chordata; class Mammalia; order Primates; family Lemuridae; genus Lemur; species Lemur catta. The sequence continues at coordinate 46,984,797 of NC_059128.1, read as the reverse complement.
TAAAGCCTCAGAAATCTGGCAATTTCCACAGCATTAGGATTCTTCCACTGTAAGACTGAAGATGAATTACAATGAGGCTCAAAGAATGGTCATAAATTAGCTAACCCAAATACTAGACATTTCATATTGTATAGAAGTGTAGCATATGTTGGCTGTTTTCTTTTCATTATAAACACAAATATATTTGTGGATGGTATCTAAGTAAGTCGAGTAAAGCTGTATTTGAAAATACTTAATATATAAAGTATTAATATTTCCCTCAACTGAAGTAAACATTGTTTTTAATTTCAAAATATCAAAGGGTTAAAATGTTTTTGTTACATGGCTTTAGTCAGGGCTATACATGTGCCCATCACACAAATAGTGTTCATTGTACCCATGAGGTAGTTTTTTGTAAACATTCTTTTTAATTGTAATTTACTTATGACACATTTTTATCAATTCATTCAAGAACTATTAATTAAACATTTATTATACCTGGCACTGTTCTAAGTGTTGGGGATATGATGATGGACAAAATTAATATGCCTTTTGCCCTCACAAAGCTTATAATCCATGAAGACTACAATTCATGGCAGATAAAGATAGAAAAATAGGAAATTATAAAGCAGTAAGAGTTTAGATGGTGAAGCACACATTTTAGGAGCAGTTCAATATGTCTTAGGATTCAAGAAAGAGTGAGAAAAAGAAATGGTGGCTAATTTGAAAATGAAAAGATGAGGTTTATGAAAGTAGAACTGAAATGGGAAGTACACCACCAACAGAGAGAACCACTGTCCTTAAGGAACTGAACCCCTGCATGGCTGGTTCTATAGTGTGCAGAGAAAGGAATGAGGAATGGTGAGGCATAAGTAAGGGACCATTGAAATAAAAGCTCTACAGCCACATTAAAAAGTCTGGACTTTGTTTTATGAGCAATGGATTTTAAGCAGGTAAGTGACATGGTTAGATTTCATTTTTTAAAGTCCTTCTGAGAGCAATCACAGGTAATGGGTTAAGCAGGTCATAGTGGAGACAGGGACAACATTGAGGAGACTGTGGCAAGAACTACAGTTAGAGATGATGATGGTACATACTGGAGAAAAAGAAAGCATGGCAATGAGAATGGATAAAAGTAATAAATATAATGGATGTTGTGATGGGGTAGAATTTTTAAATTGCCATTTTATTAGCTTGTAAATAGGAATAGGCATAAGGGAATGGGAAGAATTGGTTATGAGTCAAATGGACAACATGACTCCAAGGTATCTGTCTTAGACTTTCAGGTGGTTGGTGTTGACATTCATTGCACTAGAGAAGACAAGAGAAAATATGGGTATTTGGAAGACCGTGAGTTTAGATTTCAACATCTTAAGTTTAAGATACCTGTAGCACTTCAACATGAAATAGGATAGAAATCTGGAATAGTGTTAAAGATTTGGAAGCCATCAGCACACAGTGGAAGTTAATCATGGGAGTTTGAAATTACATTGAAAATATAGGAAGCAGAGGAGGAAGGTGTTAAGGACATCATTATGAATTATGCCAACACCTAAAGAATGGACAGAGTCCACAAAAATGACTGAGACAGAATGTTCTGACATATAGGTATATAATGGGAAAAGTGCAATGCTATAAAACCCAAGATATGAGGAAATATTCAACAACATCAAATGCTATGAAAAGGTCAAAGAAAATCAGAATTGAGAAAGGTCCCTAGGAAGAGAGCAAGAGTGAAATTTTTAGGTGGAGAAGGAAGATTGAACTCAAAGGTGAAGAAAGAAAGTTAGGAGTATAAATATCTTCAAAAGAAGCCTGGCCGTGAAGGTAGAGAAAAGTTTAGCTTCAGTATCTGGAGGAATACTTGTGATTGAAAGTAGTATGTGTGTGTGTGTTTGTGTGTGTGTGTGTGTGCATGTAAAAGGGAAAATCCTTAACATGTTTAAATCCTAATTTGTGAAATCAGGAGAATGAGGAATTAATGAGAGGAAGTTTCCTATGAAGGCACAAAGGGTTAAAAATTTTAGCATATTAGAAAGATCTCAATTCAGAAACGAATAAAACATCTCCTCAACTGTAACAGAGAGAGAGAGAGATGGAGACACAGAAACAGAATGTAAAAGATGAGTGCAGAAGCAAAAATCCTTGCAGATGTCGTAGAAAGAATTTAAGAAAATTCTAATTTGATGACTTCTATTTATTTGAAAGTCATCTTCTGAATTTATTGGTAGAAGAAGGAGCTAGTATGCAAGTAAAAAAAAGTTGAAGAAGTTTGAAATAGCTTCCAAGAAGAAATGAAGAGAGAATTGCTGACACATATAAAAGGATTCCTATGTATTGAGGATCTAGGTGAAATTGAAAGGATGGAGAAAATAAACTTATAGTGAAATCAATCATTTTGTTTATTTGACCTTTGGCAGTGTACAGAATTCATGGTGTAGGAGTGAAGAAAGTAAACACTTGAATTGATATAGGGTTCAGGTACTGACAAGCAGCCTGTGACAGAGGGACAGAAGGGAAATAGATTTGAAACTGTACCCAAGAGTCTACTTGAACTGATGAACCAATAAATCTAAACGTGGCCGGGAGACAAGTGGCAACAGGAGAGGGCTGTCAGAGTGCAGTAAAGTACCTGGGCACCAGACTTACCTCAACATCAGTTCAAAAGCCTCCTTTTCACTTATTAAATGTTTGACCTGGAATCAGTCAAATTTAAAGAGGTTAAATGGGTTTATCCTCCTTAAATTTTATGATCTGAAAAATGAGGCTAATAATTTCTATCTAATATGGTGCTTGTTATTAAATGAGATAATATACATAATTAATGGGAACAGGGCCCCTGAAATTTTGCAACACAGGGGCTGAGTAACAGCTATGTTCTTGTCACACAATAAATACTCAACAAATAATAACCATCATTATTGCTACTGACAAAGTCAAAATTTTGTAGTTTAGAGAAAATGTTTAATAGAAAACAAATAACAAATATCTTCAAATGCAAATTAATAAAGTTGAATTAAGCTTTCCTGCTTACAAAAATATGTTATTGTTCAAAGTAAGTATGCTATCTCCTCAAAATAATAAACTTTCCTTGCTTTGGCACAAAGGTTTTGTTTTTGTTTTTCATTTTTAAGAAGAATGTTAGCATTTTAATTGTGGTTGTTTTTAATTTTCTTTGAAAACATTTATTTTTTAAAATAGCATGAATTGCAGAATAAAATATACTGACTTTAGTCAGTGGGGGTGGTAAGGGTATAAGAGTGATGAAAACTCTAAAACTGTAATATCTTACCTCTGAGAGAAAGGAAGAAGCACTAAAGCCCCATTCTCACTGTTAGCAATGCCAAAAGGGATGAATCGAGGGAAGAATTTCAGCTTGAACATGTTCTTATAGACTAAACTATAATCCTAACAATTGCAAAACCAGTGTGTATTTTGGGAAGAAAGCATTTGGCACTTTTCATTGCACTGTGGAAATGTAGCTGCAGAAAGCAAAGCTTGTTAGTTGGGACCAGAGTGCCTGGGTTGGAGGCCAAAATGTCAAATGTTGGAGAACAGCTCTCTTTTGCAAAAAGTTGCATAAAAGAGGAATATTAGTTTTTTTGGTTTTTTTGTTTGCTTGTTTTTTGCAGAACATAACCAAGGTTGTCTCAACAACCATCTTCTAACAGTTGCAAAAGTCTGGACCTTTTCCAGACCTGGAAGATATTAAAGTAAAGAAGTCTTCTTTCACTTTCAAGGAATCACAAAAAAATAGCTACATGTGCCCAGTTTTCTCAGTTTTGATCATATCAATAATAGCCAGGAGAGATTCTAGGTTTTGTGGGGCCTAAAGCCTATAAAATGTAAAAGTCCTCTTTAAGAAAATATACAAATATGCAAGGTCCATATATGGTACCTGGTCTTTAAAGAGACTCAAGCAAGTGAGAGGATCTGTAACTTAAACCTCATTAATTTTAAAGTAAACCCCCTGTCATCCTATCTGCTAGTTGTGAAGAACTGATGATCCGTATGAGAGTTTTGGCAAAATAAATTTATCTATAGAAACTTACGAGTTAAAACTCAGGAAAAAGGACAAGTTTGGCCCTTTGACTATCCACCTAGAATTAATTTTAACAAAATAACACTTTAATGGTCCAGTTCTTAGGTAGGTTTTACGCAACCCTGTGCAAGTAATGCACGTGACATAATTTGAGGAGACCTTAGAATGTCACCACCTCCAGATAATTCCCACTTTTAGGAGTGACAGTGTATGTAATCTTACTATTAAAGGCTCAGTCCTAATCAGACATCATCTGTCTGCTGGTGTCCTGGAATCTCTGGGTCACAATATCCAATGCGGTGGATTCTTAGCAAATTAGGAATATAAATCTGTCTGTGGTTATGATCTAAATACCTGTTCACAGGAAATACAAGGGATAGAGTAACATGCTAAGTGTCACATAGATGCAATCAGCAAAATCTATCATGAGGAAACTTTAAAGAACAATAACCAGGTGCTTCAACAAATGAACAAAGGAGAAAGAAGAGGAGGACAAGGAAACACTTTTTTAGATCATAAGAGACAAGTGAAATAACCACACACAATATGTGGATTTTACATCCTCATTCTAGCAAACCAACTGCCAAAAAAAAAAAAAAAAAAAATGAAACCATTAAGGACACTTGATCACTAATTTTGATGATATTAGGAAATTATTGATTTTTAGTTGACTAATGGTATTGTGGTTATGTTTTCAAAGAAGATCTTATCTTTTAAAAATAGATTCTGAAGTGTTTAGAGAGAAAAAGCTATCAATAGTCCCTTGTGTTTTTCCCTTAGCTGCAAATGAACTGTTGACCTTTCGAGGTCCATTCTCTCCCCTCCTCACCCTTGGACCCCCAGAGGGCTGACATTTAGGGGCACGCGTCAGTCTGGCCCTACTTTGCCCTCTGCCTTCCATTTGGCCTCAGCCAGTGAGAAGCACTGGCAGGAAATGAGTGGGCCGGAGAAGAGATAAGCTGGGTATTTATTCCCCTGGCTACCTCTCTGCCAGGCCAGATTTGGTTGTAGCTTTTGCTAGTGGCTCCAAAGCCAGGTCTCCTGCTGGGTGGCTCCCCCCTACAGCTAAGGCACCCACAGAGCTGCAAAAACCACTTCTTTCACTTGCCCAGTCAGAGCCAGTCATGGTGGCAGCTTCCCCAGGGTACACCCATCCTTGTTGCATTCTCTTTCACCTTCTTAGACTTTGAGTCTCTTCATTGAAGGTTTCCAAATTACCCTGTTTGAGTGTTCCTTCTGTTTCTTGCTAGAACTCCTATCAAAACACCCCCCTATTATTTAGAAGCGACTCATGTAAAATACGTCATGTTGACCTAGTGACGAATGGTGACCTATGTGAAATACGTTGACCTTTTAACTAGAATTTATTAAAGTTTAACGATTGTATAGCACATGTCCTATTCTTGCTGTTTTGATAAACAAAAAGAATTTAATAAGAAATTATAATCAACAGATACAGCTAGAATACATAGTTCATTTTGATGTATTTACCAAAGATATCCTTGTGTAAAGTACTTAAGTATCCCTGTTCCAATACGGTTCTCTATTTCTGGTCATCTCATATCCAGAGGAAAATATTGGAAGAGAATTACTTGACTTCCTACTTCTAAAAACTCTAGTCATCAGTTATAAATATTTTACCTCACTATAAATTCAGCATGTTTCTAGCTGAGACTCATCCTTACCTACCAGTAAGGCAAAATTTAGGAACCTAGATCAGTATCACAGATGACTCAGCCTTAGGTTAGCCTTCTTGCTATTTCTCTTTGGCCTTACAGCTCAGTCCTAGAAGAACTGTTTTATTTATGTGACCAATTGCCAATTAACCTCAATATTTGCTATCCTTTTCTCCTCAGTTTTTACTTTACTTTTTTAACCTGCCATGAAGCTACTGGCATTTTATATAACAGATTGCATATCCCAGCCTTCTTTGCAGCTAAGTGGAGTCATACAACTACACTTTGTCTTTAAAGGGAGGGAGGACTCTTCTCGTGATATCCTCCTACCTACTTACTAGAAAATAGGCAATAAGGGTGAGAGTTCCCATAGCCACCTTGAAGCAAAAATAGCTTTGAGAATAGAAGAAAGAATTTTTGGTTCCTGCCAACAAGGGAAACCATATCTACCCTCAATGGACTCAACATGAGAGAAACTGCAAGCTTGTTGAGACTACCATTATTTTGCCATTGTTGTTAATCACAACTTAACCTATTAAAAATAACACCCTAGACACATCTTGCAATAACTGGATTCCTGTCCTAATACTCTATGTTTAGCTTGCTGCTTTGATATTGTGTCAGATATATCAGTTTCTTAAAGACAGGACCTGTCTTGTCTTAAGCTTCATTTCAGGAAATGGGAGTTGGACTTTAAAACCCCAAAGCCAGCATATAGCTGACTGCGTGTCCATTTATACCTCTGTATATTTGCTTGGAGTCAGATCCCCTTTCTGCTCTGACAACGTCCTGGAAATCTTTGTTAACTTTACTCCTCCCTCAAGACAGAGAGGGAGTAGTTTTTAAATAATCACCTCTAATCACTCCCTCTCTGCACCATGATTTGCAATCCTGTTGCATGTAAGTTCACACACAGGCATCAGCGCACTTCCAGAACCAAAGGAAAAGTAAGATTTCTACATGCTGGTCCTCATTTTCTGATAGTAGTAGTATTAAAGTAAAAGCATTGTTAAGGATTATAACTATCCTGTCAGGCTGGACCATAGGCAGGGCTTTGGAAATAGCAGGCAGAAAGATTAGGATTCTAAGTAAAAGCCAAACATAGCAGCAATATTCAAATTATACTGTTACATATTTAGACATACATGTCATATATTAAATTTTAAATATACAAAATGCAGCATGTTATCAAAATGAATTTGTCATTTTGTAAGGGACATTGGGTGTGTTTGTGTGTGTGTGGGTGTGTTTGTGTATAAAACAATATAAATACTTACAGCTTTCATTCAGAAAACTTTGAATTTCTGAAGTCTGAAATCCCACTGGGAGAATATGTCTTCGCAGCAGACACATAATCCTACCATTTTAATTAATTTCTATTTCAGTAGCTTTTAAGTACCTCAGTGGTTTTGGTAGCTGGATCCAGGGAGTGCAAGGAGATTTCAACAGAAGATAAGGGAATTCTGAGAGTAGTGGGAAAAGGATAGAAAGAGGAATGACAGTGGTTTCCAGTGCAGGTGAATTTCTATTATATGATCAAGTACTCTTGAATTTTATGATCAGCACCAAACTGGCAGGTACCAAAGAATATTTATCATTATAACTGTAATTTTATTCTTTTCCCCTTACCAAACTGTAAACTCAAGGGCAAGCATTCAATATCTTTAAGATTATGACTTTACCTGGTTAAGGCTCAATAAACATTTGTTAAATGAGACTTTGGGTCTGAAAATCATCTACCCGGACTCTTAGACAGCCTTTAATGAGTTTCTTGTATATCCATTACCTTGATCTGATTTACTAAAAATATCTGCATTAATTATCCCATTCAATCATAGGTCTCATGTTAATACCTAAGTAAATAAGGTAAGCATCTTTTTAATTATTATGAATTGTCAATAGTCTTAGAACAGAAATGGTTTCATAGGTAATTTCAGGGAAACCAGAAAAAAGCACCCAAAATACTTGAAGTTATAAATCATAAGAATAATTAGTACAGCCTAATCATGTCTTTAGTAACACTAAAAATCTCATAGATGTTATATGCTCTTTAAAAACAAAGAAACAATACATATACATATATACTAATAATTCAATGAGACATAATCATAGGACAATTTAAGAAAGGAATTTATTTCCTATCTTCTCTGAGTTTTGGTTCCCTGTTGTGTAGGGATAAGAAGTTATAAAGAATAATTGAGATAACATTTACAAAACGCCCAGCACAATCCCTGACATACAATAGTTTCAAAAAATAACTGTTATGTGTTCTTACATTTATTGTGACTTATCTTACCTAATATTTTACCTAATGTCACAAAGTTATTGTGAGGAAAAAAATAACATAATATTTGTAAAAGCTCTTTGTAAATTATAAATTACTAAAAAGATATTAATGAGCATCTTTAGTAAAGTGACTACTATACTATTTCCAACATTTTAATATTTCCCATTTTGTCACTTAACTTTTTAGTGGTGAATATTTCAAGAGCCTTTTTTGTTAAATGCTTTATATTACAATGCTTAATCCTTTAGTAAATAGTCTGAAAACCATGTATTATTCACTGAACTGTGTTCCATCAAAATTTCATATGTTGATGTCCTAACACTCAGTACCTTATAATATAATCATATCTGAAGAAAGGTCATTAAGGAAGTGATTAAGTTAAAATGAGGCTGCAGGGGAAGATCCTAATCCAATCTGGCTGTTTTCTTTATAAGAAGAAATAGAAAGCCTGAACAGACCAATAACAAATAAAGATATTTATGTAGTAATTAAGCAATTCCCAACAAAGAAAAGTCCAGGACAAGAGAAGGCTTCAGGACTAATCCTTCTTAAACTATGTCAGAAAATGTGGAAATAGAGAAAGGACTTCCAAACTGGATTCTTATTTCACACTGTACATAAAAAATCAACTCAAGATGGATTAAAGACCTAAATATGAGACCTGAAACCATAAAACTAATAGAAGAAAACATAGCAGAAAAGTCCTCTGACGTTGGCCTTGGCAATGTTTTTTTGAATATCACATCAAAATTTCAGGCAATAAAAGCAAAACCAAAACGAAACACCCCAAAATAACATCATTTAAAAATGTGCAAAGAACCTGACTAGACATTATTAATAGATGTAATAAAAATGGGCAACAGGTATATGAAAAGTTGCTTGACATCACTAATCATCAGGGAAGTAAAAATTAAAACAAGGAGATACCACCTCACATGTGTTAAGATGTTTATTATCTAAAAGACAACAGTCAAGTGTTCACAAGAGTATGAAGGAAAGAAGACCCTTGTACACTGTTGGTGGAAATGTAAATTTGTGCAGCCATTTTGGAAAATAGTGTGACAAATATTCAAAAAATTAAAAATAGAGCTACCGTATGACCCAGCAATTCTTCTTTTACATATATACCCAAAAGAAATGAAATTAGCACTTTGTAGAAATACCTCCCATGTTCACCACAGCATTATTCACAATAGCAAACATATGGAAACAACCTAAACGTCCATGGATGGACAAAGGGGTAAAGAAATTATGATATATCTATATATGTGTATATATTTAGCATATCAAAAGAATTTAGGATAATATGGATAAACCTGGAAAACATTATGCTAAGTGAAATAAATCAGACACAGAAAGAAAAAAGTTGAAGATACAGAAACAGAGTAGGTTGGTGATTTCCAGGGGAAGTGGGGGAAATGAGATGTAGGTCAAAGTATGCAAAGTTGTCCTTATGTTGAACAAATAAGCCTGAAAATCTAACGTACGGCACAAAAATTACAGCCAAGAATTGTGTAATGGAAATTTGCTAAGAGGGTAGATTTTAGATGCTCTTACTGTCAGAATCCTGGGTTTCGGCACCAAAGATGTCAGGTGGGAATCTGCCCTTGGTTCTTGGTGTGCTCTTGGCTGAAGAATGCCCAGACACATCAAAGTGTCAAGTCCAGACTATTATCCTGGTCCTCTTACTCCTTTCTTGGAAAAATCACCAACAAGGCCAATATGACGGAATAACCTCAGGCAGGGAGCAGTTTCACAAGAGCAGGGCTCTAATGTAGAATAAAATGGATCTGTCTCCAAGAGTGCAGAGAAACAGACCAACTTACTCACTGGCTGACCCATTCACTCTGACTTCTCAGATTGTTTCCTTTTATTAGCCCAGTCTGGAGGAGGGCTCTTGCTTGGCAGGTGTAGGATGTTATCAAATGATCAACAGGTGTCCTCAAAATTCCCTCTGCCTGTAGGAGCTCCCTCTGAGAAAGTTCACCTGGGACGGGGGTGGGTTGAACCACAATGTAGATTCAAGCTAATGGCATATTAATTACCCTTAGGTTACTCTAGGTCACTTTGTAAATCTTATTAGGCCTGGGCTGGGGAATTCCTAGATTGATAAAACATGCCCTCCTTCTCCTGGTGTAGCAGTTGTTCAGGATAGGATTAAGGGTGGGGGAACAGGAAAATGGAGTGCCCACCCTTATCCTTCTCACCAGGTAGAACAACTGCTCAAAACAGCACTGAAACAGGGAACCCTTGTCCTGAGAAGAGCCAGAGATCCTAACTATCTACTTAATACTGCCACAAAAAAGTGATTTTGTAAATGTTTATGTTAATTTACTTGCCTGTAGTAATCACTTCATTACATATACACATAATACGATGTCATGTCACACACATCAATATATACAATGAAAACGGAAAATGTTTATTAGAACAGGCAAAAAGACACCAGGGACTTGAATGCACAGAGGTACAACCTTATGAAGAGACATCAAGAGGGTGGCCATATGCAAGCCAAGGTGAAAGGCCTCAGAAGAAACCAACCCTGCCAGCACCTTGTCTTGGTCTTCTAACCTCTGAAATTATGAGAAAGTAAATTTCTGTTGTATAAGCCACCCAGTCGATGGTATTTTATTATCAGCAAACTAATACACCATGCCTAAATGCAGAGGAAACTGTAAGGCTATTTAAGACTCTTAGTGTTTTCTCTGATTTCAGGTATAAAAAGGTATGTTGCCTTTATTCCAAAATAACTAATTCTGTGCCATCCTATGCATTCATATGTAAAGCATGCCTGTTATCCAATGCCTTACAATGGGCTTAAAAATATGGGGTTCCTCACCCTTAAAATAAGAGATTGGACCAGTTGAGTTCTTAGACTGCTTTCATAGAACTCATTCTTGAATCCTTTGTTTTTGAAGTAAGAAATCAGTTGTTTGGTTGACCATCAATCTGAACACCTAGACATTGTATGAGAAAGTTTTCACTAGAACACAGGAAAATTAGAAAAATACAAGGATATCATAATTTGAAGCACTCCTCTCTTCTGCAATACTACCCTTCTTTTACTTCTTATTTTTATGTTTTTGTGATAAAATGCATCCTCTCTTAAAAAGGAAATGATAGTGGGGTTTTGTTTTATCATCATACTTTGCAAAATAAAAGTTTGCAACCTCAGATCAGATAGCATGCATATATTTGCATATATACCATTCTTTCATTAAATTTAGCAGTCCTGAAACTTGAACTAAAAGTCTGACTTGGCCTTCTATCCTAAGGGAACTTAAATTTAATGCATTCTCAAATACCTTTGCATCACTAATTGAATCTTATTTAGGGACTATTAACATCTCCATGGATTTTGAAGTATCTTTTGTTTATTTTCCCTTTGCTTCAATGAAGGCATTTTTCCACATATAATATAATGAAGTTATGAATAATCAGACTTTAAAATAATAAAAATTAAACAATTTGAAGGTATCAAGTAAGTATATATGAAGTAACACATTAATCCACTCCCTTTTCAGTTAATCTAATTATTGCCTACATAATGTTCATTACCTTTACAATGCATAAATCTATATTAAGTACAAGATAATTGAAAATGTGAGATATTAGGTAAGCTTAATATTATTCAGCTATATGTTGCACTGGTTGCATTTACTTTTGTTTCTTGTTCTGCCTTACATAGATTTCCACTACATTGTATTTTTTCCCTTAAAAGATCACTCTGAATATATAAGGTTATTAAATTATTAGGTAAAATTAAAAGTTGTCAGCTGCTGTTTTCCCAATAATTTTGAAGAAATATTTCACTGAATTTAATAAAACATTTTTTTCATATTTTGCTATGTCCTTATCAGTCTGACATTTTGTTTGCTATTACTACAGTGAAGATGGAAACTTTCTCATTGGTTTGGACAATAGATATTATTTTATTCTACTGATGCTGAATTACTTCAAAATAAATGCATCAAAGGCTACAATATTAACGGACTGCATGCTGTCAGTAAAATCTCATTCTATAGGAGCATTTAGAACTAGAAATGCTGGACAGTTTTTATTTTGAATTGAAAAATGTACTCCTGATGCAAAAACAATTAGTAAAGCTTTTGAAAATACTTAATGACTTGGTCAAAGTAGTACAATTTCATATGCTTGCAAAAGCAACCCTTTTTTCCCCTTAGGAAAAGCTCTCTGGGAGCTAAAGATATTTGAGTCTCTGTTTATCATATGGGTAATATAACAATCTATACGAGAAGGTCTTCCTTCAGTTGTAGATACCTTATTTTCATGTCTTTTATATACACTTCCTGACTTCCTCGTTTATTAAAAATGTTTGAATATCTGATTATATCAAATCTGTATGTTCACCAAATACTGATTACAGATCCTAGTTTCAAAGAGTTCCTGTTCACAAATTATAATTAAAAAGTTACACAGCATGGTAAATAAATTGGTAAACATTTAAATTATTTTATAAACAAGGGCTAGAAGAAGAAAGAGACAAAGAAGAAGAGGGAGGAGAAGGAGGAACAGGAGAACAGGAGGAGAAGAAAACATAGAAGTATGGAAGGGAAGAGGGGGAAGGAAAAAGATGGGGGGAGGGAGAGATTCAAAGCCAAAAGAGATGAGCTGCACAATATTCCTAAATAGCATCTAATTCACTTTAGAATGTATGTATTTTAATATTCAATGCATGTCTAATAGGCATGTTTTATTTGCTTTACACCTTTATAAAATTTAGACCACACACTTAAAAATGTTCAATTATTTCTAAACAGTAACTGCCTCAATAAAAATGAGCTTATTGAAAATTCTGTGTTAAAGGAAAAAAATGAAAGAGCACCTACACCAAATCACATGATTATAGATGAACTTCAAATGGAATCTAGAAATTCCCATGTGTGACTCTTTCATCTTTATTTCAGATAATCATTGTAGTGATTTTCTCTGAGTTTTATTGATTCTACTTCAACAATATATGTGAGTCCATCTCTAAAGGGCAAACATATATGTAAATATTAAATACTGAATATGCTAACATGCTGATGCTGAATTATATTAGATGGTAGAGTACAGTTGTCCAGTTGAGTGACAAGCAAATGAGGTCCTTCCTTTAAAGCAAATGCAGATAGTTAAAAGTGATTGATGCTAATCTGCATTGCACAAATCTCCACTGAGGAATTGGCCCCTCCAGAAAAATATCCTCCTGGTATTCTAAGTTGAATCTTAGAGTCCATTTTCTCATATAAACAATGTGAGAAGAGTTGCTTACTAGAGTCAAAATGGAATTATTAGTAGCTTACAGGTAAAATAGGATTTCATGGTCTCATTTAAAATTTAATCACCCAATGTAACACTGCTTTCATGATATAGTGTATATGAATTCTAAGAAACAACTTAAGTCAATCTGAAGAAAACCCATCTGTACACAATAAAGTTCCTTTGGGGAAATTTGTAGTTTGTTTTCTACATTATTCAATAGGATCAGAACTAAACAGGTGCTCAAGCATATTATCATAGGAATCAAATAAAACTCAATTCCTTCATCACCATCTACCTCTCAATTGGAGATTATTTCTGAAAAACTTAGGATGGAGTTAGTTTTTCTTTCCCTTTTGGATTAGAAGAAAGACATGCCTTTCTGAGCACAACTGGAAAATGTGCATCTTGGTGTCCCACCCCTGTCTTTCCCTTCTGTTTAGGCTTACACATGGAAGCTGCAGCTAGCAGCATGCACAGCTGCTAAGGCGGAGATAACTCTGCCCATAATAAATGACTGAAGCTCTTCACCCATGGAACACAAAGAGTTGATTGTGCTGGCATGGGCAGAATCACACAGCTATGTTGCTGGCAGCTCGACCCCTTGCCATTCCTAAGCTACTCAGTGCCCATGGCCAGTACTGGTGGATGGAAACCTGGGAAAGGCCTAGAAAGCTCATAGACATTGCACAATGTTTTTCAAATACTGAAAGAAAATAATTTCCTCTTCCTATTCTGTTTTTTTTTTCTTTTACTCACATTAACCAGTATAAGGCAGTGAGGTGTTCTAGATAGTGAATGTTAACTTTCTTCATTTCTATGTAAACATATGGCCAGGATATTTAGAAAGAAAATCCAGAAGGAAGGACATGAATACATAGTTTTAACCTTCTCTTTTTTGTATAACACATTGCTTCATTGGACCATTGTAAAAAACTTTCCTCCTCCCTCTGTTTACAAATATTTATAGCTATAGTATGCTACCACATTCTAATTTGATGCCAAGCCAAGGCATATTCATTCTTTTAATCTTCCCTCATAAATCAATACTTCTAACTCTTTCATCATTTTTGTGGCTTTTCTTGGAAGCTCTTTTAATTTATCTAAATCATTTTTAGAGCTGAGGTGCCAAGAACTCAATCACAAAGGCAGTCTCCATAACCAGCATAAAGGGAAAAAGAAAGGGGGGGAGTGCGACTGAAATCCAACCACTTTTATCAGTCACAGTTCCAGCAATTGCAAATTCTCATGATAGGGTCTATTTTTCCTGAAACACAAGGGACATTCAAGGGTTCTTTCATGTAGCTCAAACCTTCCCGGATTGAGCGCTTTGTAGTGTCGGAGAGGGGTCAAGAAGACTATTGGAACAGTGCTGGATTAGAGAGTCCCAAATGCCAATCCCCTCTTACATAACACTACCTGTTCTACCAAAAGAGTTGGAAGAATTTTAAAATGTGAATGCCCCAAGGACATCTGGCTCTGATTTATTAGTCTGCAAAAAAAAAAAAAATTTTCAAGAAAAAGCATTGTGTTCTAGAGTTTCCCTAGGGAGATGGTGATGCTTTCTAGTTCTTCTGGGATTAGCCAGGGTGAACCAGTTTTTCCATGTTCTCTATTAGAAAGAGCCAGAATAAAAGCCAAATAGGGATTCCTTCCTAATTCTTTTCTTCACCCTTCACCTGGTTACTTTTACCAGGAAGTTATGTTGTGGTAAGTGCTTTACTTACCAGTAATAAAATGAATAACATAACCAATTCTTCTGTTACAAATAATATGTACTATGTTTTTAAAGTATACATTATTAATACTTAAATTTTACCTTCTGACTCATTTATCATTAATCAGTACAGATTAAGTTCAGTTTTTTATTATTATTTACCTTTTCCCAAATAAATATATTATTTCATTGAAGCATTTAAAAATATTATATGTATTTCAATCCATATAAAAATACTCATATCGAAGCAGATTTAAACTCCTTAAAGATAATGTGTGAAAGAATGTTTTACTAAAAGTTAGATAAAATGCAATCATTTTCAGTTTGACTTTGGCCTACTAGGTTTTCATATAACGGGAAAAAAAACAATCAAATTTGTATGAGAAAATAAGAAGTAATGAACAGAGACCTTAAGCTACATTGTTAGAACTGTTACAAATAAAGGTATTCCATTGTTTAACCATCTGTCATCAAATAAAAGACTGACAATTGTAAATAAAATCGCAGTTGGAATTTACTAGCCAATTACTGTTAACATTCCCAGAGGAATACAAATATAAATGAACTATCTTAATTGTTCTTTACTTTGTAGTAAACAGTTAAAACACAATGGGATAAATTCATCCATTAACTCTTATGACAAATTTCACAGGAAGTTGATTCTGTGTCTTTGTAATAGCATCGTTCTATCTTCTATCAGAGTATGATAATGCCCTGGAGTTTTCACAACCTTTTAAATCTTTCCGATAGATTGCTATCTCTAAAAATGTCTGTCTTTGGCTTGTACCATAAAAGAATAAGACATCAATTAAGAGTTCATGTAACCAAAAATGCTCAAAAAGGACTAAAGTTTAGTAAAATCTTAACTAACATCCAGGAAATATCTTTAAAGCTATAATTTGTTTCAATTTTCATATAGAATCAATTTGATAATATAATCACCGAATATACTCTTTCTCAGGTAACCAAATGCCAATTTTCTAGTTGTAACACCTTTCCAAAATAAAACTACTGAATGATAGGCCACTAACTACCAGAGACTACTATGGGAGAGCCATTCTAAAAACCGTGCTACTCTTTTTCTTCCACAGTTTGCTGAAATAAAACCAAATCTAATCTAAACAAGAGCAACAGTTACAAACATGTTCTTCTTGACCTCCTAACTTCCTTCTGAAATTCAGTTTTCTCTGCTTTACTTAATTTCCTTACTTGGCTAATATCCCTTTTGGCATTTCTCCAAACTTGACTTCAGGTGACTCTAAATGAGACTGTCAATTACTAAGGCAATATTTTTATTATCTATCTGGGAAGGTAAAAACATATCTTTACAAAGGTAAACTGTTCTTGAGGTATAAAATTTATTTTTCCCCTAAAATACCAAAGTAAAATAACTTATTTTAGCCACACTCTTTCAGAAAAGGAAAATATACTACATTAATCTGGAACTGAAATAAATAAATGGTGCTATAGCCCTAGTAAACACTAACTTTAACAAGATATATTCACAAATTAAATATTTCTGCCATCTAGGTTGGCTGGTGATACAAAAGGAGGATAGAATTGAATAATCATACTGTGTAATGTAATTGGATCTTTTTTGGAGGTCCATAGTTGAAAAACAAGACAGAATTAAATAAATTAGACCTGTTCTTTCAATGTTAGACTTGTGGAGGGGAAAAAAAAAAAAAACAAAAATCGTGAAATACTGCTAGTCAATGAAAATTTTATGTCACCTGCTATTAGGAGATAAGATATACCAGGGCTGTCTAGAAAGTATCCATCCATTGTTTACATAAGGAGAACAGTTTGTGCGACAGTGACATCCATGTAACCTTGCAGCCAAGGAGAGTGGACTGGAATGCGCATGCCTGAGCAATGATGACCTCACTGTACTAGTCAGTATGGCACTAGACACCACTGAATGAGCATATGTACTACTGTGTGGCCACCGCATTCAAAATGACTGAGTGAGTACAGCAGTGAATCTGCAGCAAATTTTGCATTAAATTTGAACATTCCTCCACGAAAACTATTTGGATAATTCAGAAGGCTTTCAGGATAATGCAATGAGTGCAGTGCAAATAAAACCATGGCACAATGCTTCAAAGATAGTGGGAGAATCTGTTGAAAGTGATCCACCTTCTGGAAGGCCTGCAACAGGACACCTGAGAATGTTGACGTGTATGAGTTAGGTGAAGAGACACTGGGAGAACTGTGTGAGGTCCATGGTGCCTACTCTGAAGGGGGCTGAGGCATCATTGTCCTACGTATTAACACAGTGTTTCTTGTACTTTGTATATTCTTCACTATTTTTCATATTACATGGCTGGATACTTTCCAGACAGAGCTCATATAAGTCCAGTTATATTATCTCATTTTCATAAATAGTACCTGTAATGATACCTATTCTAAAGAATGCAATCACGTTATATTTATTTAGTTTTTACATTGTCCTTAATATAAAACTTTGAGATCAGAATTTAAAAGTTTTACTAGAAAGTACATAGACCATTCATATAATTATATATGCTTGAAAAAGGTCATTTTCTTGCCTTCAGACTTAAAAAAAATTAAAGCTAAATTTGTAACTCAAAAAATTGGCAATTGATTCCCATTTTTATGTCATATATGCACTCCTACATAAATCATGAATTTTAAATAAGATTTCTTATTTCTCTTTTAGATTATAAGCATAGCAATTACCTAATGTAGAACAATTATTATACTATAAAAATTATAACAATATAAAAATCCATGAATAATAACATTATTCAGAGGTAAACACTACTATACAATTTGATGTTTTATGTCCAGATATATAATACAAAGATAGGTGGTAGGCAGGTAAGTTGATAGTTTGATAGATAGTTAAATATATAGAGAGACAGATAACGTGCTGGATATATTGCTTTGCATTATAGCTTTTTTCCCCACATAATAATATATCCTGAAATATTTCCAATGACAGTACTGAGTACCCTGATGAGTTCATTTTAAACTAGTATATATTCACTTATTATGATATCAATTAATTCTTCTAATTTTGAATATTTTTTGGAAACTTAGAAACAAAAATAATGTAGTGATGAAGATCTTTGTACATACAATTTTGTCCACTTCTCTGAAAATTTTCTTAATTAGATTCTAGAATTGGAAGTACGTGGTCAAAGTGTAAGAATGTTTTTTTAAGATTGATAACATTTTGTAATTGCTTTGTAAAAATGTGGTAATCATCTGTCACTCCTCACAGGAATGTATAAGAGTTCAGGGTTTTCATAACCCTTCCAACAACAACAACAACAACAACAACAAAATGTTTTCACAAAATGGTGCTAAGGATACATATTGCATTTCACTTGATTACAAATAAGATATGGTATTTTTTTTCCATAAATATCATGGTCATCTATATTTATTTTAGGAATTTTAATGATTTTTTTGCCTATCTTTTAATCGTTTAGATAGGCTAAATATTTCATAATCATTTGTTAAGAACTCATTTTATATTAAGAACATGTCCCTTTTATATATTTGTAGCACATATTTTTATAAGTCTGGTATTTAGTTTTTAACTGATTTACAATATCTTTTATGTATACCAGCTTTTAGACAGTCAGGTAATCACTTCAATACAACTTTTCCTTTGTGATGTTTTCTATTAGTCAATGCCTAAAATGTTATGCTTTATTCTGTTTCATGGCCACCTTTTAAAAAAATAACTCTTTAATAATTATTTTTTTAGATTTTTTATTTTTAATTATTATGGGTACATAATAGTTGTATATATTTATAGGGTACATGTGATGTTTTGATACAGGCATACAAGTTTTAATAATTCTGACATTTATTTTGAAATATCAAGTAAGCCAAGAGGCCTATTCTTTTTGTTTTTCATTTCTTTCTCAAATGGTAACCTTATTGTCTCAACATCATTTAATGAATAATGAAGTCATTCATTCAATAGTGCATTCCATAGTTATCCATTGTTACTATAAGCTTAGTACTGTTGTAAGTGGTAAGATCCAGTGGTGATGCAAAGCCTTTACTCTCATGGAATTCACATGCCAGGAGAAGAGAAAATAACAAATAATTATATAATACTATCACGTGTATTTTGAAGGAAAAAATGCTCTGAATAAAAACAAAGCAACGGAAGAGGATAGAGAGGACTGAGAATTTGTGGACAAAGACGAGAAATTTAAGATAAGTGACAAAAAGCCTTTCGTATGAAAAGAGAGTTCATTAGAGACCTGCCTGTATATGAATTAATATTCTGTAGGCTTGTTTACTGATTGTATGTGTGTTTGTGTTTGAACATTCGGGAACACATATATATGCAAGTTACACTATTCTATTTTTAAAAAATCTCCACTTATTAGTTTAAAGAATGTGCTATTTACCTAAATGGTTTTGTTTATAATGTGTGTAATTCAAACTGATTAAACTTCTTCCAAGCACAGCTGCTATTCATTTCTGCTTTTTTTTCCTTTTGCTCTGACAATACCCCGTTATAAACCACTCCTTATGTAAATGAAGAAATAATGAAAATCATATACTTGCTTGAAGTTTCCAACGATTTTCAAACCTCAAATGATACATCCTTTTCTGTATTTCTATTCTGCTTAGTTGATATTGCCCTAACCACTTACTAAAATGTGTATCCTATTTTTCCAGTTAATACCATACTGAATGTACATTTTATATCTCTAAACATATCACAAATTCAAGAGTTGGGGATTTATTCTATATCTAGTTGATAGCACAAACAAAATTTTAAAATACCCCTTGACTTCAAAGAGTCCTTAGAAAACACCTAAGTAAAGTAGGGGGTAAAAAAAGGAGTCATATAAAATAATAATAATTTTATAATTTAAAATAATTTTGGAGAGTAGGAGATACTTTTATTTTTCTCCCATACAAAATTGTAGGCCAAGATTCACTGGTAGAACATAGGATTGTTTTTTAAGAAGTTTTGTTATACTTCCCTCTATGCACCAGCTCATCGGTTAGTTCCAATTTAATAATAAGTGCATGTGGTGTTTCTTTTTCCATTCTTTGGATACATCACTTAGGATAACGGTCTCCTGTTCCATCCATATTGTTATAAAAGGCATTAAGCCATCCTTCTTCATGGCTGAGTAGTATTCCCTGGTATACATATACCACATGATGGAAATCAAACATGGTGGAGGGAGGAGGAGGGGATGAGTGAAAACCTATCTAACAGGTACAATGAACACTATCTGGTTGACAGGCACACTTATAACCCTGACTTGAGCATTACAAAAGTGTAATCAAAAACATTTTTAACACCATAATACTTTGAAAATAAAAAAAAAAGTTTTGTTTAAGATATTTTATTATTAAGTGACAATTATGATACTTTAAAAATTATTATGCTGAAATAAAAAAATAAAAATAAATTATCCATAAACCATTTTTAAATGCTGATCTTTCTAATGCAATGAAAAAAAGAAATTCTTAATTTTAGTGTAAGATTATAACACCTAAAGGCACTACATAAAGTCTCAAATACCCAAGTTACTTATTTGGAAGCACCCATTTCTTTTAGTTATCTAAATTAATGTACTCTTTCCAGCCATAAATTGTGTTTACGACAGGATTTAATATATTTTCTCATAAAATATTAACATTATAGTAATTAATCATTTTAACCCCAGGCACGTTTTTATACTATGAATAGAATCAAGGCAAGCACAAAAGCAGTTAAATAGCTTGAGGATGATAAGGCAAAAAGTAGTTTCCTACATGGTAATATTTCTGCAATTCTCTTATCCCAAAAATGTACTAATCAAATGGTCTCATATGACTTTTAAATTTTCCATAGCCTTAATTATTTTCCAAGTGTGAGAATAACAGATTCTTATTGTCACTGAAATAATGCCAGAAAATAATAAACACGAAGATAATTTCTAGGTTTATAAATTGAGACGTTTTATCATACAGCATTATTTGAATCAGTGTTTCTTCCTTTTTGATGAAAACACCTATTAGCATTATTTTTCATTTTATATCTGATAACAGTTTAAGTAGCCTGTGTTTTATAAATTAAACATTTATAATATGCATTGTTCAATATCCTTTTGAAACATAGTATAGAAAAATAAAATGTATATAGTTTTGTTTTATAAAATATTCTGAAATTTTATAAAGCATCTAATACTTAGAAAAGGAACTGTGCAGAAAATGTTGGCTATTATTAATATATTAACATCAGTAGCATCACTGAACACCTTAGAAACATTGTCCTTTTGTTTAAACATATTAGTTGAAATACATTTAAGAAATGTATGAAAACAATAAGAAAATATTTCTATCATGAGCAGGCAAAAGAAGTCTTACAAGAAAACCACAATGACTAAAATGGAAAAAGAACAGATATATGTGAGTACATTATAAAAGATTTATATGGCAGAAGAGAACAAAGCAAAATCAAAAATCAAATGAGAAAATATTTACAACACAAATGATAAGCAAATGTTAATATCCTTAATATATAAAGAGCTCCAATAAATCCTAAGAAGAAAACAAACAAACTTGATAGAAAAAGGGCAAAGGAAAAGAATTAGCAATTCAAGGAAGAGAAAATTTAAATTGCTAAGCAACATATGAAAAAATGTTCTCTCATCTGCAGTCAGAGAAATGCGAATTAAATCAACAATGAAATGTACATAAAATTGGCAAATTTAAAAAGATTTACTATGTCCAGTGCTGGTGGAGAGGCTGTGAAACAGTTACTCTTGTGAACTGCTGGTTGGAGTATGACACACTTTTTTGAAAATAAATTTATCAATATATATTAAAATTAGGGATTACTATTGACTCAGTCATCCTAAATTGTGCAGTCTAGCCTATAGAAATTACTATATTACTTATAAAGAACATATGTGAAAGGATGTGCATTGTAGCTTTGTTTGTAGTCACAAAAAAATTGGAGGTAAAATAATTAAATTTGAATATTCAATGAGAGGCAAATGTTTATGTAAATTTTATTAAACTAATTTTATAGAATGTTGAGTCATTGAAAAGAATGAGTCAGAGTTACATCTTTAGGCCTAGAGGAATACTCGAGGTATGTTTTTAAATGAGAAAACAATTTGCTTTGCAGAACAATCCAATGTACAAGTATTATCCTATTTTTAAAAATCATACAACAAACCTTATACGTGCATATATTAAACTTTGTACTTGCATAAGCTTTTGTGTGTGTTTTATGTTTGTAAGCATGCAAAAGCAGTATGGGATATGGAACGATATGAACATTTGATTATCTGAAAGGTGGAATAAAAACAAAAAAGGGTAGGGGAAATTATTGATTTTTTTCTTTAAATGTATCAATGTTAATTCATTTAATTACTTTTGGAAAAAAATTGTGACAATTTCAAAAATTAAGACAATAAGCTATAAAATATATAAATTCTAGTATATCAGTACAAAAATATCTATTATCCTAGGCATAATCCAAGAGAAATGAAAGCAGATATCCACAACAAAACTTATTAACAAACATTCATAGCATCATTATTTGTAAAAGCTGAAAGGTGGAAACAACTAAATATCTATTATTAATTTATAAATGGATAAATAACATTGGCATATCCATGCAATGAAATATTATTTGGTAAGAAAAAGAAATGAAGTACTGATACATAATACAGCACAGATGAACCTTGAAAGTATAATGCTCGGTGAAAAAAACCAGTCACAGACCACATAATGTATGATTACATTTATATGAATTGCCCAGAGAAGGAAAAACTATACAGACAAAAAGTAGATTATGGTTAGCTAGGGTTGTGAGGCTGGCAAGAGTAGGACTGTAAGTGACTGCTAATGGGTAGGGGGCTTCTTTTTTCGGGGGAGGTGTAATGTACTAAAATTTGAGTTTGGGGATGGCTGCACAACCTTGTAATTATACTAAAAAACATTCCTTGTGTACCTTAAATGAGTGAATTGTATGGTATATGAATGATATCTCAATAAGGCTGAAGAAAAACTACAACAAAGTTTTTGGAATATGTAAACTGTCTCCTAACAAATTCATTTTTAAATATTATGCTCATTAAACTGAACACCTCATAATTTGGCATCAAATGAGAATAAGGTATTCCATATAAGTAAAATTCCTTGTTGGTTGGAAATTTCTACTTAAAAAGGACTTTTGCTTGTGTTTAAATATTTCAGGTGGAAAAATGTCTAAATCTTGCTATAAACTTATTTGAATTTTTAAGCAGTGCCTAATAATGATACGTCATATTTTTCTTGAAAGTTGGAGTCAATAATATGAACCTCATTTTAATATTATGACATAATGTACTTTAAATATGATACTAAAGCAAATAATGGTTATACCAGAAGTTCTCCTTTATTTCCCACTAATTATCTTTGATGATAAAGATCATTAAATATACATCTAAATGAGAGTAAAAGTATAAACCTCATTTAAGAGAAGTCCTGAGTTCCCATGAATAATGTACTTGACATTAATTGCTTACATACTGTGAGATCAATTTTGATTGTTCAGAAGCCTTTTTTCCTCAATTTGTGGTTCTTCACTCCATTTTATATAGTTAAGAATGGCAGCCCATACAGCACATGTGATATTAATATCCAGATTTTCAATTTGGGCAGGACTCTGATATTCTCTGATATTTAAATTATTAAGATTTTCATATCTATTTTTATTCCATGGGGGATTTAAATTACTGCATGAATATCTATTTTCAGTCTACAGTTTGCTAAATGTGGTTGTCATCAATGAACGCAGCCACTAACATTTTCAAAGTAAACATCAAAATACCTTCAAATTCTGTGACAGATCAACTTAAGGGTGTTATACAAGAGCAAGAAAAACACAGACTGGATTTGCTTCTGTGGTTTTCTGCATATTTCTTCCTCAAACTGATGAAAGCTATTATTTAGAATTAGAAATAGGTGTTCCTTTCTCTTCCAAATTGTATTTATTATGGCATCCCTTCCAAATTTTTTACCCAAACTAACATATTATTAGATGTTCAGATGGATTAAATATGAAACCAATGACTTGTCTAAGTGTGCCCTCTTCCAGACAGGGGCACCTTTGGCTCACATTGGACTCCCATAACTAATCATTTATCAACATTTCAAAGATTTTTTTTCAGTGTGTTATAGTGGTAAGAGCTTGAATTTTGAAGTCAAATAGAGTTTATGTTAAATTCTGGCTCAACTGTTTTCTAAGCATTTACTTTATCACTAACTTAACCTTTCCAAACTTATTTCTTTACTTACAAAATGGGTGGGAAAGTAACTCCTTTGTAGTTCAGTGAACGGTTTAATTAGTTATCATTAATAAAAAGCCTTATATATACCACCTCTTACAAAAAAATCACTCAATAATAGTTAATTCTTTTCTTAACTTCTTTGCTTACAACTTTCATCTTAATAAAAGCTCTTATCATTTTGCTTGATCTTTTTACCAAATACTGCTTCCAGCTCTATCTTCCTAAAATCCACTTCATGTCTTCACTCCTCAAAAATCTTCAATGCCAAGTTATGGAAATAATATGCCATATAAAATGCTTTAGCATGACCTTTAAAATCCTTCTTAATCTAGCATCATCTTCCTTCTATTCCAAACTGATGTACTCGTGGTATTTTAAATAACGTGTTATCCCTAAATCTGCCACTTTTCTAATGTCAGTCTTTTTTTACAAATATTATGTGTGTATATATATATATATATATAGGTATGTACATATATATATATATATAGGTATATATATATATAAACTTTTAACTTGTTTTTCTTGGATTTTTAACTATCTATATTTTACAATTTCTTTTTCCATTAAACCATTTAATGACATTTTACTTGTCCTAATCCTCAAAACTATCCAGATCATAGTTTCATTTCCCTGTAATACTTTCCCTAATTATTCTAATTAGAAGCCACATCTCCCTTTTTTTAACCTCTAACACAATAGTTTTTACCTTATAAAAGGGAATTAATTTTGTATTTGTTATCATTTATGTGTGTCCTATGTGTATAACATTAGTAAAGGTATGTTTTTTTCCACAGCCAACCCCCCTACCCAAGTATCTTGGCATAATTACTAGTCTATGACCATTTGGAAAACTTGATTTGCTCTTCTTTAGTCAGTTTCCTTTCAACTTAATCACCCAACTTTATATATATATATTATTTATATATATTTATTAAATATTTGTCAAATACCTTCAAAACAATAAAAAGACATTTTGCAATATTTTCCTTTCAATAGAAAACACAGTGTATTCCAATGCCTGAGTCCCAAAATATGTCTATCAATCTTTATTTTATACCAATTGTTTTTCAATTAGTTTTAGATATTTGATCATTTATTTTTGAAAACCTATGTGAACAGTTCTAAGAGTTATTGCAACAGATGCATCTCATGCTGGAGTTCACCTTCTGTAAATGGACCATTTTACACATATTCCTTCCACACTTTACACAGTGTAAATATCATTATCATCTATATGTACATATCCCGAGTACATAAAGGCCAATATGTCTAACAAGGAGAAACAAGAAAAAATTACACTGTGTAATCCAACTATTATTGGCCAACCTCAGAAGTTGTGGGAAAAAAATTATACAACACAAATTTCTACAAGCACACCTTTAGTTTTAGAACAATTTTCATTCAATGCTAATTTTAAGCCGTATCTTCTTTGCCTTGAATTATTTTTCATCTCAGTATGAAATTTTAAGATTTGAGAACTACGAGCTTATTTTCCTTCAGCCCCTTTATTTCTGAGTTATTACTATTGCACTACCTTTTCCTATCTTCATTGCATATATCAAAGCTGCCATATAGCCCCATGCCATTCCAGCAAAACCATAATTACTTCCATAGCAAGGGTTTATTGAGCAGTCACTTTGTACAAGGGAACTAAGGCACTGTAAAAAAATGCAGAAAAAATAAAAATGCATAGCTTTGAGCCGTTTTCAAATTCCATTGCAGGGATGTCATAAAATTTCCTGAAGATTAATTATAATTAATTGAAAAAATCAACATGCTTTAGTATAGAGGAATAATAAGTGCTAGTAGAATGTAAAATAAAGAAGAAATTGGCTATATTATAGAAAAGGTTAATTTCTTTAGAGTTGAATTTGGCAAGTTTTAGAGTAGTGAGCAGTGTACATAATGAAATGAATTAACATGACAAAAATTTTCTGTGGAGAGGAGAGATGGCTACTCTGAGGGAGATGGCCTAATATGAAAATGGAAATTAAGGGTTTAACCTATTGATTTAGTTGAAGCAGAGGATTCACAAGACTAAAGATGATAAAGTTGAACAAAAAGATACTGGATTACTTGGTGGTGCATAGGAAATGCCTGTCTAATAAGGCCCATGTACTATATCTCACCACTGTATGCAATTTGTGATTAATTTTAAAAAAAGTCATAAAATTATATATGAAAAGTAAGTGATATATATTACATCATTTTTCTGAACAGAGATTCGTAAGAATTTCTAATACACAGGGCATTCTAATTGGGAACATACAATAAGCTGATTGTGATCATACCTGAGATAAGAAAAATTATAATTTATAGGTGGTCTGGAACTTCAGGCAGCCTCGCATAAAGCCTCTATGGTGTTCCACAGACAGATACAGATAGATAGATAGATGGAACACAATGGTATCCCATATGGGTTAGTAACTCATTAATACCATCAACTACTCTCTCATATACTTGAATATAAGAAATATATCCTGAGGCTTACAAAGTATTGTAAAATAGAACTAGATAATCACATAGGCATAACATTAAAAAGTCCTGGAGGTAGTGAGTCAGGTATCATTGATAGAGGCAAAAGGACTGAGGCAAGAGAATGGCCGGTCAGGAACAGAGCCGGTGAGCCACGAAAGGGGCTCCGGATCCAGAGGACTCCAGTGCTCTGAGTAAAGCTAGGTGATATGGAGGCCGAGAACGTTTCTTATACTTTCTTAGTCTAGTACAACCTCATGATGACATTAAGCCTTGTAATAACCTGAAAATCTAGAAAAAAACTAATGTGCAGATTCTATTTTATTTTTTCTCAAAATTAATTTTCTAAGATCATTTCTTAAAGAACTGTTACATTGTCTTACTCTTTCTTTTCTTGTCTATTCCTTCCATTTTCTCCTTGATATTATATTGACTACATTAGGGACTATTCAGGTTTACTATTATTTGCATTCCCTCCTTTCCAACCTAGTGTATTTCATACTTCTATGTTCTGCAGTATAGCTTGAGAAGGCAACTTTACCACATATTGCCATCAAAATCACTGCTCCTGATTGCTTGGGTGGGTGCCACAGTACTTCCATATAGCTCCCAGTGGCTCCATACCACCTGGTATACCCACTTAGAGACTCTCCAGTAGAGAACAAAATATTGCAAAAACAAATTGAAAGTCACTATACAGATGAGGGTGTTAAGCCCAGTGGGATGACCCAGATGAACAGAACCCTGCAGAGCTAATCAGGAAACCATGCAACCCAAGAATACAAAGATAGATGAGCCTATAACAATGAAGGAACCGTACAATGAATACTTCTGATGCCTTCAGCTATTTCAAATTTGCCTTGCCAGGATTTCCTAAAAGGTAGCAAACATTGTTCCTGATGTGATCAGACATGATTTCAAGTCCCAGCTGTGTTAATAGCTGCTTATATAGTCCTAGGCAAGGCAACTGAATACTCTGTAGAGCCAGTAGAAAATAATACTGACCTGCCTAACATATATGATGTATATCTAATAATAATACCAATTAGAAGTATAAAATTATACTATTTATTTCTAAGAATTTTTACAAATATTTTTAATAAATTGCATGCTAAATCCAGATAGTATAACTATATATGTAAATATCTACTGTGTCACTGATAGTTTCTGGATCAAACAAAATTATTGTAAATGTTCATGTTTAGCAATATTAGGAATTGACCTTCTCTTAGTCACAGCAAAATGTTTACAGTAAAAGTTGAAAAAGAATATAGAAATAAGTGATAAATATAATTTATCAAGAGCTATGTTAGGTAGACACATTGTGCATATAAAATTATCTATCAAGCTAAAAATTCAAACACAATCAGAAATATTTTCAAGAATGGCACATAGGCCATTATTTTAAAGCTGGAGTCACAATATTGTTATTTAAGAGATGGACACAGATAATTGGATACTGATAATTAAAAAGCTATTTTTTTTCTTTCAAAGTCTTAGAGAGTTCAAAAGAAAGGCTAGTGAGCATCAATGACTCCTCTTTCCACCTTCCTTCCTCCCTACCCATTAGTTGTCACTGTTTCTCTCTGAATCAGGACCAAAGAAGTTATACATTTGCTCTCCATGGAGGAAGGAAGGAATGAGTAGCTTTTGCATAACCACAGTCAACAAATTATCCCTAAAATGTTCTAAGGAAAGTCAGTGATGATAGCAACTGAGGCAGCTGCTTACCCATCTTTATAATGTTGATAAATTCCAGGACTATAATTATTAACATACATGACAGAGGAAAACGATAATAAATGCAGATCATCATTCAGAATTGTATAATAAAATAAGGGCATCCATATCATATCCATTAGAGTAATTTTTTAAATTAAAAAATATAAATTTCACTTATGATCTTTTCAACAATTCTTATTTCCTGATTAGAACTGATTATGGTGGATTCTATCAAAGAAAAAATGCAGCCATTGACGGATAACATGCAGTTAATAAAGACATGATAGTTAGCAATAGTTTCACAATAAAATGGCTACCACTCCTCAAAGATGTGAATGTGGTAATCATCTCAGAAAAAATATCAACAAAAGTGACAATTACAAGGCAAAAGAGTTCTCAAGAAATGGCAATATAAAATGTGAGTCTTGCTGAAAAGTACTGATTAGCTACAGAAGCAGAGTGAAAACATGTAAAGAGAAAAAAGAAAAATGGAGAGACAAGTGCCAGCACTATCAATACTTGTTGAAGCTAGCCTCTGGCAATTTGTCAAATAACAATAATTACAAAAAGAATCCACATGTACAACTACAGTGTCTATCATTCAGGGATTATATACGAGCCACAGCATGACTCAGTGTAGCAGAGGGCTTATGGGAGTGAATTCACAAGGCTGACTGCCTGGCTTCAAATCCTGCTCCACATTTACTGGCTGTGTGATCTTAGAAAGTGCCTTATTTACCTCATCTACAAAATGAGGGTACCGATATCTACTTCACTGGGTTTTCATGAGGATAATATTTAAAACAGTACACATGGCATATGGTAAGCACTTAAGAAGTGGAAACTCTTAATATATAATGAATTTAAAATAACAAAGCAAGTATGGCTACACTAGACATCCCCAAGAGTGTTAATCTTCAAGGTTATCTTCAGAGGGCATGACTCTGGTTTCTGCTACTATTAGAATACCTTTTTAGTAGCTGGTTACTGTGCAACCTCAGGAAACATAGTGTTTTCCAAAGGATTATTTCAAAATTTCATAAGCCAAATTGATTCTACAACCATCTTCCTTTCTTCAATTCATGATAGGTTACTTGAGACCAAGACAGAATGAAGTAGGTTACTTTGGTACCACTGTTATTCCTCCACCCCACCATACTACCTTTTAGAGAGAAAAGTCAGTCTAAAATCCTAGGTGGAAGCTAAGGTGGTTTTGTCCCATCATGTATTTGCATTTTTGCAATCAATACACCAGAACAGTGTGGTGTTTTTCTTTGTCTCTTGTCACAGTCTACCAGGAACTTCTTATGCCTATCCAAGCCCTCCCTCTTATTACTTCCTCTTATATTCTTTTGACATAGCAATTTCAGCTATTAATAAATAAAATAAAAAGGAGAAAAATGAGAAGTTGCAGAAATCAATCTAAATTATTCTGTTTAGTAAATCAAACAAGGTATTCAATTGTTTTAAAAACTTTTTCCACAGATACACTTCTTTGTTCAAATGTCACTGTTGGTCTTAGAAAACAATACCCGAAAATGAAGCAGCCTCAAAAGCAAAAATTTTTCTCTGACCTTCTCCTGCCCTCCTATCTCTCAGTCCCATTCTCCCCCAACGCTAGCCATAGAACCTAGACTCCCTCTTCTCCAAAGTGGGTCATAGAAACCAGAGCCTCTTTTCCCCAAAGCTAGCCAAAAAAACCTAAAAATTATTACTCTAATTTTTTCTGTGCCTTTCTGTGTAAAAATTAGCTATAATGAGATTATCTGACCTGCCTTATTTGACTGTAGGTCATAAAATCTTCATTCCAGAGAAGGCCCTTCCCCATACCCAGAAAGAAGAAATGCAAGCTCAGAGAGGCCAAGAAGAATCTAGACAGACAGCCCTAACTAGGTTTTCCCACTCAGTCTGTTAGCATTAGATCATACTCTTTTTGTCTAGTATTTCTATATGGCTGTCCATATGTTGTTGCACCTAAACATAAATATTCCTTTTTTTTTTTTTTTTTGAGACAGAGTCTCGCTCTGTTGTTGCCTGGGCTAGAGTGCTGTGGCGTCAGCCTAGCTCACAGCAACCTCAAACTCCTGGGTTCAAGCGATCCTACTGCCTCAGCCTCCCAAGTAGCGGGGACTACAGGCATGTGCCACCATGCCTGGCTAATTTTTTCTCTATATATTTTTAGTTGTCCAGATAATTTCTTTCTATTTTTAGTAGAGACAGTGTCTCACTCTTGCTCAGGCTGGTCTCCAACCCCTGACCTCAAGCGATCTTCCCGCCTGGGCCTCCCAGAGTGCTACGATTACAGGCCTCAGCTACCATGCCCGGCCGCACCTAAACATAAAAATGGACAATTTCTACTGTCTTTTTGGGTCTTCCTTCTGAAGGCTCCCATGTATACACATTAAATCAATTTGCATAACTTTTCTCCAATTAATCTGCCTTTTTATAAGTTGACATTTCAGTGAAACTTCATGTAGGCATAATCCTGATTAACATATTAATATTTGCACTTTAAATATCCTCCTCTCAGGGTAAACACATCCTGTACTCTTGACTGGCATGCAGCAGGCCCTCCATAGAATCGATATGACAACTTTGAAAGTCATAGATCTATCTCACTGTCTCTCTGGACTGAGTATTTGCTTACATGTAAGCAGGCCCCTTGTCTATTTCCAAATCTATCTGTATTTAAGGGCTGGGTCAGACAAGCACAGGCTTCAATATAAAGGAAAATGATAGTATGTAGATGGAAAATCTCTTTTGGTCAGCAGATTATGCTTTTGCATATTCACTAAATCTATTTTCATTGTTTCCTCTGGTCTCAGTGTCCACACACTGCACTATTTCCATATTGTCCTTTCTCCGTCATCCTGAAAACTCATCTCTGGATGCTTTGTGGAATCTGCTTTTGCTTTTATTGTTGTTATTTGTTTTTTGTTTCTTTTCTTCTTTTACATATTACCAGAATGCTAGCTGAAATTATACTGGATACGGAAACTTAAATGGTGAGAAATAATGGTACAAATTATTCTGTAGTTTGAGTTCCTTCCTAAGAATCTAGTATGAAATTAAATAGTGTCCACCACTATCCATGTTAAGGATAGTATATTAAAGTAAACTGAATCCTTAGATAATTCCTTAGTGGCACTAAATCAACTGTTCCAAACTCTGTTTTCCCAAATCCTCCTAAAAGTGTCTAGGTGTGCAATTTGATTCCTCTCTTCAAAGTTGTATCAGTAATAGAAAATTGGAGATTACACTAACCAGCAGACAAATAATTATTCCAAAGTGAGGGGAGGGGTCCCAATAGACTAATAGTGTATTAGAGAAATCCAGGATACATGAGAATGAGGACTGTGGAGGGTGGAGATGGTAGACACAACTTTCAAACACTTCAGTCTATTCTAACCTTAAAAAAACAAATTGCATTGGTCCCTCTAGATGTCTCCTATTTCTTTCCTTTCTCTGGCAAGTATCTGAAATGATTGGTCTATAAATACTGACTTCACTTTTCACACCCATTTAATATTTTAACCCCTTGAAACCTGATGTCTGACCAAACCAATCTCCTGATTCTACTCTCTCAAAGGTCACTGGCAGCCTCCTATTGGCAAATGCAATCACCTTTTCTCCAAACTCATTTTTTTCATGTTTCTACTATAACTGACAAATATTCTCCCCCTCCTTGAATTGTGCCTTCCCTTTTAATCTGTGGTATAAAAATCCTAATTCTCCATTGACTTTTTGACAAGTCTTTTGCTTTTGTTCTAAGATACGTGTTCCTTAAGGCCAGATCTAGACCCTTTACCCACCATGCTCCGCATGCTTTCACTCATTCAGCACATTTTACTTCTGTTCATGTTTCCAACTCTATGCTGCTGATTTCCAAATCTATTGAAGGGTCAGAACTTATCAATTGTCAGGAACTACCCTGTTTTTTTTTTTTTATTATTATTCCTTCACTTCTCCTCCTCTAGCCAAGCGAACCATGTACCAATGATCCACTCGTGCAATAAAGACAGTCTCCTTCTCTTGACAGAGACCACTGAAGAGGCTGCTTAATCCTGATCCAGATTCTCACCCTTACAGACAAAGTTTGTATGGGTTACAAATTCTAGTAGCCTGAAATCCCTTATTTTCATCCACACTGACTGACCTGATTCATAAAGTCCACTTCCATTTTTCAAGCCTTGTTGATTTTCTTGGATTCCTGACTAAGGCCTTGTCTTTGTTTTGACACTCAGAAGAGCCCTATTCCCAGACCCCTGGCCGCTAGACCCAGGCTCAATATAATCTAGTATCTTCCTGCCATTGAACACAACACAGGGGCAGTATTAAGTGTCTCACAAAAGATTGGAAATAAAAGGAAGAATTTCTATCACCCTTGTTCACACCTTTCAATAAGACATTCTTCTCTGAAAGATATTCATCATTGATACAATGGCATACTCAGTTCTACAGTGTTATTTTCCCTTTCATGTACCAGTGTTTCCTCCTGCTTTTGTGCATTCTCACAACCTGTTTTTATCTCCACCTAAATGTTCACGCTCCTACCTACCTCCTTCCTCTTCTGGTAGATATTTTTAGGGTCATCTGTCCAAACTGATCACCCTTTTGACCAGAGAAGATGTGTGATCTTACTTGACCAAATCAGATTCTCTTTTTCTTATAATATAGAAATCAGGATTCTGAGATGGCAGGCAGCATTTGCTTGGCACTTGAACTGAAGATGCAAAAACTTCGGAGTTTGGAGTGTGACTTGTAATCTGTTGGGTTCAGAAACACACAAAGTTGATGATCTCATCCAAAAAAGGAAGAGGGATGAAGGTGCACATACAGAAGCCCAGATAGAGGAGAAAGTGGTCCAGAGAAAAAGAGAAAGACAAAGCAAGGCCACTTTGGTTCTTAACAGCTTTTGAAGACTAGGTTTAACTCCCGATCATACTTTGGTCTTCTCCACCTAGGCCCTGGACACAGTGTTTTTTGCCTCAGTTACCTGAGTGAATTTCTGTTAATTACAACCATGGGTCCCAACTGAAACACTATCATTCAAATCAAAGGTCACATTTTACCTTCTGTATGATGTCCTCCCAGATTATCTCTTATTGATTTCTGAATCTTGGAAATTCTATCGCAACAGAGGTTTCAAGTCATAATATCCTGTACAATTATATAGAGAGTTATGTATTATCTGTGTCTATTAGTTGCAGTTCACCACAAAAACTGTAAACTCCTGTGATGGGCACCAAGTCTTTACTTTTTCTTTATTTCCAAATATACCCAGAGTGGTACTAGCAAATTGTTGGTGCTTCATGAGAGCTTTGATTAACACAGTGTACATTCTGAATCTATGGAATGTAAAAAATAAATGTTATAAAAATTTTATATAGAGAAAATACAGGTGTAAATACATAAACATGTATACCCCTAAAATAGATGAGGTACAAAAATCCCCAAACTAACCTATAATGACTTTAAAAAGTATGTAATTAAGTATATTGTTGAAGAGCCTCAGGCTGACTTTAATAATTTTTGTGATTTTAAATGGTATATAGAAATACTTATTTGAACCTGTAGAGAGTCTTTTTCAAAACTGCTTTCTAGGAATGTCTGTAGACAATGGATAAATGAGAAATAAAAACCTATGTGAACAATTACAGAGGACTTGTCAATTTTCCTTTTGGAGGAAAAAAAAAAAAAAAAAACAACCCTCAGAAAGCAAAGCAGCCTTACTCACCCCCTGCAGTTCTAGAAGTGAGAAGGCAAAGCTCTGCCCTATTTTGCAGTCCTTAGGCCTCAGGGAAAAAAAAAAAAGGATGAGGGGATTTCCCAAGAGCTGTGAATAAAAACTGTTGTCACAGTCAAGTACTTCAAAATGCCTAGGGGGAGAGGATTCCAACATAATTCCCTCAAATACTACAAACAACATTTTAAGCATTCACTGAGTCAAATGACTGCAAAAGCATAATAAAAAAAGAGGCCATTTAACTGTTTAGTAGTAAATGTCCTGACTCTCAGGGAGAAAACATTGTAGGCTGTCTCCTTCAGTGTGCTGGTGCACACAGAGAGGATGCCCTCAGAAGTAGAGGACTGGCCTCTCTGACGCTCCTTGGACCTTCTCTGTTGCCCCACCATTTTTTTTTTTTTTTAAATTCTGTGAACTTCAAAATTTAAGTAGTTGATCACTCTCATTTTTAAAACTGTACCTAAGGGCAAATACAAATTTAAAATGTGATGCCTAATTCTTCCTATAGAAAATAAGAAAAGAGACTTCCCCCTTCTTTTTTTAGAGCATTCTTTAGAATGCTTATAAGTTCTTTTTCTACCTCTTTAAAGTCTTTCTGGTTTGAAAGGTTTGTTTTTCATTATAATATATTTCCCTAACACCTGCTCTTGTCTTCCACCAATTTCTCCAGGATTTCTTCCTATCTCTCTATCTGTTCCTTCTTGATCTCCTTGGTTGAATTCTCTTTCTTGCCATAGAATGGACCAGATTTTTAAAGATCTGGTCCCATTCTACCTTTCCAACACTTATCCTGTCCCTTTCCAGCCCTACCAATCCCCGCCTAGCCAGCCCTTGCACATTTTACAGTGTAACACACTGAACTAGAGACACTTTACATAGATACGTTTGATTCCATGCCTCTAAGGTTCTGTTCTGTCTGACAGGAATCATCTCTTCCATTCTCATAGCAAACACATAGTAACCTTCCTATAGTATGACATCCTGTGAAACTTTTCTAGACCAGACTGTGATAACAGCTAGTCATTTCCTTCAATGCAAACGCTGCTCTGATTTCATTCTGCCCAAGCAATCTTCTGATTGTAACTACAGATTTGTCCAGGAGGTCGGGGGCGGGGGGGTGTTGTGGGGGGGGTGGAGAATGCGGGAGTCTGCTCTTGAATTTCTCATGTGACAGTCATTTCTCATTGTAAAAAAGGCTGGCGTTGTTTTACCATAGTTTTTATGAATCAGTTTTCTGTGAGGAGATGAGTGTGAAACTGTGTCTAAGAAGAGGTATGATCCATTCAGAGTATTTCTGTGGTTTGAGGCTATGAACATCAGACCCAATATAATGGCAGCATTGGAACTCTGGATGCCAGCTTGTTTGGCCTTCTCTGGTTATATACCAACTCCACCTCACTTTGAATATCTGTTTAAATTGCACTTGTTCTTGTCACAGGTATGCATATAAATATAACACACTAATCAAGGCAACTCATTTCTCTGATCTTGGTATGTCAATTATAAAATGTCAGGTTTGATCTTGATTATCTCTAAAAGTCATTCCCAAAGTAAAGTATATGAATTTGAAAATGTTTTCCTCATTTGCAATGTCAACATCAGCAAATACTAGAAACACCCAGGTACATATATGATTAGTGTCATACATTTCATTTTTTCTTTGGTGAGCTGCTGTGACTATAAACCCCCCTCAACACAGATAACTCAAAAATCTGATCTAAGCAGCTGAGGAGCATTAATTGAAGGTTATTTTTTCATTTTTCATTTAATTTATTCCAATCCAATTTTCTGAATCTATTTTCTTATATCTAGAGCAGCGGTCCCCAACCCTTTTGCCACAAGGGACTGGTTTCACGAAAGACAATTTTTCCATGGACGGAGGTGTGGGGTGGGGTCGCGGAGTTCAGGCTGTGATGCCAGCGATGGGGAGAGGAGCAGCTGTAAATATAGATGAAGTTTTGCCTACCCCGCCCCCCATCACTGCTCACCTCCTGCGGTGCACCCCCCACCCCTGCAATGTCATGGAAGGAGGGGCGGGTCAGCGGGCCAGCGGCAGAGCTCTGTGGCCCAGTCCCTAAAAGGTGGTGGCCTGCGGCCAGGGGTTGAAACTGCAGATCTAGAGAGTTTCCTGTAGGGCAAATTGCTAAATTTAAAAGTTAAGTGCTATGTAAGTATTGGTATGTATCATTTAAAAAATTAAAGCTTTTGTAAATTTTTTCATTTATTATTAAATTGTCCTCCTTTTGTTAGTTATTCTTACAGGAGTTACCAAAAAGCTAGAGGGCTAAATGAGACTGCTTTTGGCATATGTGGGCCAAAGCTGTGCACACACCAGTACTTCTGTCTGCAAGCGAATGAACTGAAACTAAGCTTGCCTTTATTTATCTTATCAGACTTTCAGAATTTCAGATTTTTAACACTGAGACCTCCTGAGGAGAGCATCAAATGTGAGGTGTGTGTAAATAACTGAGTGTGGAGAAGAAAAAGAGTAAGATGATCAAATAGAAACCTCCAGGGGTCCATCGTCCCTCTGCATGAACACCAAAATCAACAACTATCCTCACAAAGAAGCATCTTCAGGACCAAAAACCAGGTGAGTCATCACAGCACATGATTTTATCATTATATCAAGGAAAGAGGCACTGAAAAGGGCAGAAAAGACCGTCTTGCACTGCTTGTGCCAGCCCTCACCTGCCCCGCCAGCGCTACACCAGTGTGCCTGGTGGAGCAAGAACTTGCGTCCCCGGGGGGAGGGAGGGTAAATCGATTGTAGGACTTTGCATTGGAAGTCAGGGTACCCTGTCACAGGACAACAGCGCGGGGAAGAACTCTGCCGGCACCCAGGAAGAGAGCATTTAGACCAGCCCAGACACAGGGAAATCCTCTGCGCCAAAACCCAAGTTCCAGCTAGCCTCACCACTGGCCAACAAAAAGCAGCCTGTGTCCTGGAATAAATTCCTAAGGAGTCAGGACACAAAGGCGGCAGTCCTTGGACAATTCCTGTGGCTGTGCTGGCTGAAAGCCAGGGAACCCGGGTGCACATGACTCCCTGAGACACCAGTGGCAGTGGCTGTGCCAGTGCCTGTGTCAGCCCCCTCCAAATCCAGGCAGTGCAACTAAGGGAGAGTCTTCTTCCACTTGGAGAGAGGAAAAGGAAGAGTTCAGAGGACTTTATTTTACAACTTTGATACCAATAAAATAAAGTACCAAGCAGACTCCTGAAGCTGGGAATCCAGCACTGAGTTCCTGGACAGCATTTCTGGACTCACCCTGGGCCAGAAGAAAACATCCTGAAGGCAAGGACCCACACTGCCGACTAAAGAGCCCTTGGGCTTTGAATAAACATCAGAGGTAGCCAGACAACAATCACCACCAAATTTGAGTGAGACTGTGCTGGCTTCAGGTGTGACCTATCATTGGTAGCCATGAGGGAAGCCACATGTCACTCCTCCTCCAATTCCAGCAGCCCAGCACAGAGTGAGGGAAGAGAGTCATAGACTTTGCCTTGTGATCCAGGGAATTCTTTTGTATCTCACCTAAGTCCACCAAGGCAGTACCACCAGGAGTCTCTAAGAGTCACAGCATTATGGGCTTTGGGGAAACCCCAGTGCTGATACGGCTACAGTGACCAAAGACTTAGATCACAGCACTCAATTCCCTTTGAATATCTGGAAAGCCTTCTTAAGAAGGACAGGTTCAAACAAACGCAGACTGTGAAGATTAAAATACATATCTAACTCTTTAATGCCCGAGGCACACCCACAACACCAAAAACATCCAGGAAAACATGACCTCACCAAATGAACTAAGGAAGATACCAGTGACCAATAAAACCTGCATCGGGTCAGTAAAATCAGTTGATTTATCCAAATCAATTGAATAATATATATTTTCCTTTTGAAATATTGCATGAAGTTGTTCTGTTGACAGCTAATTCATGCTGCTGATAAGTTATGGTTCTCCTTGGAAGAGGCAGTTTGTACTTTGAAATGTTATCAGGGTCTAAGCATCCTACAACTTCAACAGTGCAGTCTTTCACAATTTCCACATCACTGAATGGCTTCCCTTTTTTCCCCGAGTATATAAGGTACTTTAAAAGGTGCTTCAGTGGCATTATTTCCAGGTTTTATTGCTGCTTGAAGGAATTGTCTTTGCTTTTCCTTTTCATCTTTTAATTTCTGCAATACAACCTTTTGTGCCTTTCCCTCCAATTTAAAATATTTTGGTCCTTATGAGTGTTATAATGCTGATGAGCATGGAATTTCCTTAATGTTGATATTGCAGTATCACAAACCAAGCAAATCATCTTATCTTTAGCAGAAGTAAGATAATATTGAAATTCCCAATCCTCATTAAAAAATCTTGTTTTCTTCCGTCAGTGTTCTCTTGGTCTTCTTTGACATGATGGGATGTTAAGCAGACAGAATTAAAAAATATTGCCAAGCTGTGCAAGTATTCACAAACTCCACTTCAAACAGAAACACAGCACATGGTTGTCAAAAGCTGGTAACAGACTGGCATACTCAACCCTCATAAACTCTCACCAACCAGCCTCATAAGCTAATGGTGTCAGTCAGGTGGGGGAAGTTAGAACTAAATCATGAGCTTTGCAGCCATCAATTTAGCCCTTATGGCTTACTAATGTTCTAATTGTGTTGGTCAATCTGGGAGGATTATTTTGTTGAAACTTATTTTATTCTTTGGTATTTTAAGTATGTTCATTCTAAAAATAAAATAAAAATATAAAAGACAAAAAATGCATTATTAATAATAAAAATAAAATGATTTGTTCTGTAAAATTTGGATTCAGTCAAAACATGCATTTAAAGGACTAGAAGGCCACATGTGGCTTTCCCACCCCGGTCCATGTTCTACAACAACATTTTGCTATATAGCCCTTTGATTAATTGCTGAGCTCCAAAATTTCCATGATATAGATCCATAGGTTAAATATAGTATATCCAGTTTACTTATGACTCAGAAACTACTGGAGTATAGAAATCAATATTATTTTGAGAGGTGCAATTTCACCTACATTAATTCTCTCAAGGGTCTTGTGAGAAGCAGCATTGAACTGGGTCCCAGTCCAACTCTACTAACTTTTGCCTGTGAGAGCTTAGGTAAGTGTTTTAACCTGCTTTAGTCTCATTTTGCTACTTCATACTATGTCAAAAAATGCATTTTTAGAAAGGTTGTTATAGGGATAATAGAACCTATTGTATATACATTTTCTGGCACATAACAAGGAATTTATAAATGCTAGCTATTATTAAACTATCATTATTTCCATTTACAGAGGAAAATCGAGGATCAGAGAATATAATTGATTTCCCTAAGGGCACACAGCTCTTGAGTAGTAGAGGTGTGTATTGGACTCAGGTTCTATGGTGCTGTATTTCATGCAACTTATAGGGCACCTCCCTGCTTCAAAAATTCCCTTGCACAGCACAGACTTCATCTTTTCAGTTGTTTTCCTTGGTTATTTGATTTCACATCACTTTTCTTTGAGTTTGCATATTTGTGTAGTACATAGTTTATGAGATACAATTCAGTATTTCTAGCTTTGTATGCTGTTGTTTCTGCAAAAACACTTCAAATTCCCTGAAGGCAGAATAACTGGTATCTATACACAACTACATCTAACTGTACTTCTGTACTCTGTACTCAATAAGTAACTTGATTTCATTACAGAACAAAACTTATTCTTTCAACAAATAGTTTGGGTCTACAAGTATTCATTTGATGAGCCCTCCACCTCTCTAGGAATTCAAGAAAACCAGGTTTTTGGCAGAAATTTTGCTATTGAAAGATAACTTCCAATGTCATGGACAACAAATAAGGGAATATACAGAAGAGAGAAGTGTCAAAGCTAAGACAAAAGAAAGAAGGAAGCATTCATCTTGAAGAATCATATAAAGAAGGATCACAACAAAGGAAGAAGGAGGAGGAAGAACGGGTATCATATAGAGTTTCACTGTACCCAACCATGTGGGGATGAGAAGATAAAGGAGGCCAGATGCAGTGTCTCACACCTGTAATCCTAGCACTTTGGGAGGGTGAGACCAGAGGATAGCTTGAGGCCAGGAGTCGGAGACCAGCCTGAGCAAGAGCGAGACTCACCTCTACAAAAAATACAAAAATTAGCAGGGTGTGCTGGCATGTGCCTATAGTGCCAGCTACTCAGGAGGCTAAGACAGAAGGATTGAATGAGCCTGGGAGTTGGAGGCTGCAGTGAGCTATGATGACACTATTGCACTCTAGCCTGGGAAACAGGGGGAGACACTGTCTCAAAAAAAAAAAAAAAAAAAAAAGGAAAAGATAAAGGACCAATAAGGATTACAAAATGGGAAAAACAGGTAAAGAAAGTGAGGATGGGAAATATCTATTTGCATAGTTGGAAAAGGGAAAATGAGGAATACTAGTCCAATATCTGCTTCTGTGTTCTCAAAATAAACAGCCACTACTGCTTCATTATCTTAGAAGCAGATTTATTTCCATCTGTTCTGAGACCTCAGAAAAGCCTTAATATGACTGAACCCGATTCTGAAACACTTTGCATACTATGGGTGTGGCATGGTTGGCCAACTCTGAGAAAATGTCTTTCTCTCCCATGGAGCACGCACAACACATTAATAGGTGCCAAAGTACACTGAACCAAGTGTGTAAGCATAAAGTGAAGTGCCCAGCAAATACTGAATGCTCAATAATTTTTTTTTTACTTTCATAAAGAGTTCACAAAAAGTTCAGGAAACAAATTTTGTCTGTTGTACAAGAAAAACAATGCTATATAACAATATATGATAATTATCTAATTTGAGATATAAAAATAGCAAGCTTTAGGATTTCAGAGGAAAGGAAAATCACCAGGGGTCAGCTGATGTGGTCAGAGAAGGCATCCACAGGAGGTGGGTCTGGTCATCATCCAAGTCTCTTAGTGTGGTACCGAGAATACGTAATTAAGCAGCGACACCTAAAAGGCTGACCTATGGCACAAGAATAGCACTTACCTCTAATTTACTTCCTTTTTTGTCTGACAGTGTTCTTCCAGTTGAATGTGTAATATTCTGGTAAAAACAACCTTGTTGACAGAGCAAACATATACAGAAAAAAAAATTGAAAGGGCAGAGCTCTTAAAAGTACATGTTTATTATGAAAAATATATGGCAACACTCATATTTCTGTACCGTTTTTTTCCCTGTTTCTTTCACAATTTAATGTTAAAATCTTTATTCTTCAACATATACATTTATGATCCCAAGCTACCAGAGGTAACATTTAATCTGACATCTCCCCCAAACTCATACAACATCAAATGTTTAATTCTCTTCTTTTTATGACTACATTTTTCTTTATTATTTTCTGCAACTTATTTTTCTCCACTTGCTACTTATGCAGAATAAATTTTTAACTTCACTCTTTATACCCTCATATTTGTGCATTTGTGTCTACCTCTGACTCAAAATCTACCAGTTATATTTGTTTTGCCTAAAATATACTTTGTAGGGTTTATACCAGTGGCACCAACAAACAAAACATTGGAAGAAAAACACATAAGCTTTAAAACCCTTAATGGGAAAGCATATATTTTCCCTCTATGTCCCCAGTACTGTTCTAGGTGCCTTCTTGGCTTAATTAATAGTAGAATCTCAATAAAAACACATTAAATAAATAAACTACTGAAAAAATAACAAAACAATTGTTCATTATTTTTGTTCATCTATTCAGTTCATCATAAATTCTTACATCCATTTATTCCAACAGGCAGTACTGGGATAAAAAGATAGAATTATACTCCAGCCTTGAAAGCAGTAAAAGTCTATTAGGGAAGACAGGAACATGTATAATTAAAACAGACATTGAACGCTTAGAATGCCTTACGATTCAGAGCTATTGTATGGGACTAAAGGGGAAAAAGAGAGCAAACATGCTTCATTCTGCTTGTCAGAGAAAGGTAATGTAGGCTAATAATCAGCATGACCAACCTTAGAAATTAGGTACTCACCAAAATGCTTAAATTTTTACCAACAAATACCTCTATAGTTGGGCCATGTGTGCACATCAACGTTAAATGATTAAATGGTATCAAACTGTGAGTTTAGGTCATGATCATGTTTGGTCCCAGGTTATCTGGCAGCAAGACTGGCCAGGCCATAACCCACAGTTGTCTTTGTGTCCCTGTCTATGCATTCAATTAGATCAATTCACTCAGAAATTTGAGATCCGTCTTGTGGACACAACTTCTGGCACAATTACCTGAGAGCTTTCCTACTAGAAACCTTATGACAACCAATGTCAGGTCTGCCTGGCCCAATGGTTGCATATCTTTTACTGGTTAAATGAAGTGATAAATTATGATGTGTGTTGAGAGGTGAGATTGCTTCATTGTAAAGTAGAATTAATGCAATTGTTCTCCAAGGGGTGACAGCTGAGGGAAGCAAATAAGCAATATTCAAACGCCTCATAGAAAGTACAGCTCTGGCTTTAGGACATGAGGTCTAAAAATATGAAAATCAGTGGCCATCAAATTCCTTTTTGTGATCTAAAGTTAACACAAGAATGTGACTTGTTAGTGTCTATCTAATACTGGCTAGGAAATACTGAAGACTTTTTCACAGTTTGTTTCTCATTCGACAAATCATATAAATTTTATTTCCATGCCTATGTTTGTAGCTCTGCCATATATAGCATTAGCACATCTTTAAAAGGCATTAAAGTTGGAATTCCAGACCTCAAGGAGCTTCTGGTGTATTTAGGAAGACAGAAAAATGTTAAATGTGCAAACTAAGTGGTGGTGTTGCTACTGTTTCCACATATCTGATTTCGGAAATTCAAAAATAAATGACTGTTTTATATTAGGAGAGAAACCCCAGAGACGAAATGAAAAAAAAAAAAAAAAAAAGAAAGAGAAGAGAAGAAGAAAAAGGTGGAGGAGAAAAGAAAATACATGTTATTCTAACAGACCTTCCTTATTTGCTACAAGCAGAGATGTAAACTTGTCCTCAAGTGCCACATTTACATCTCCCCACAGAGTACACTATAAATGATACAGAAATTCCATTTCTAGCCTACAAAGCATGTTTATTCTGTAATGTTTTTGAAACAATATGGAAAAGCCACTGGCAGTGGAGA
Source organism: Lemur catta (assembly GCF_020740605.2). Lineage (NCBI taxonomy): Eukaryota > Metazoa > Chordata > Mammalia > Primates > Lemuridae > Lemur > Lemur catta. Next base: position 46,941,478 of record NC_059128.1, on the reverse strand, counting down.
ATGTGAAAAAAGAAAAGAGAGAGACAGAGAGAAGAAAAAGGATGAACTGTTTCCCTTTAAATTTTTTTTGCATTTATATAGCATATTATATTTTGTAGTTTACAAAAATATTATATTTTGTAGTTTACAAAATATAATATGCACATAAGTTTCATTTTTCTCTTAAAAACTGCATGAAATAGGGAAATTACAAATGAGGAGATTGAAATATAAAGAACTTTAAAAAGTTATCTATTAAGAATTATAATTATTTTTTCAAAATTCTTTCCTGTTCCATTAACAAAGTTTCTAATCCTGTGCATAACCATTCTCTCCCCACTTATGCTATGAATTTTCCACCTTTTCAGGTATTTGGTACCATCATATAACACTCCTTACTATATAAGTTCTCCCTCTGGACTTGCTTTGTTTCCCTCAACACAAAATCATTCTCAAGTTCCCACGTTAAAAACAGAAGTCTCTATCTCCATCATCTCTCTAGCTACCATACCATGCTGCCTCCTCCCTTCATAGCTCTAGTACCACCCTCCAAATCCAACACCATTTGCTGGCAACTTAATTTCATCCTTCCCAGTTCTATAAAAGTATTTTTGCTAAGTCCCAGATTCCCTACCTGTTAATTCAATTGAGCATTTTCTTTTCTTAAGCAAATGAATATCTCTGTCACTTCCAACACTCTCTTCCTCCTCCCTAGAAATCTTTTTTATCCACCATTCTGGAGTCTGAACACCACTCTCTTCAGTTTCTCTCTTGTCCATTTCTGATCAGTCTTTTTGTAAATTCCCTTTTCTCCACTGTCTAGATGAATGTTATATGATCACATCCATGGTCAATATTGCTGTCTTGGCCGGGCGCGGTGGCTCACGCCTGTAATCCTAGCCCTCTGGGAGGCCGAGGCGGGGAGATCGCTCGAGGTCAGGGGTTCAAGACCAGCCCAAGCGAGACCCCGTCTCTACTAAAAATAGAAATAAATTATCTGGACAACTAAAAATATATATAGAAAAAATTAGCCAGGCATGGTGGTGCATGCCTGTAGTCCCAGCTAGTCGGGAGGCTGAGGCAGTAGGATCGCTTAAGCCCAGGAGTCTGAGGTTGCTGTGAGCTAGGCAGACGCCACGGCACTCACTCTAGCCTGGGCAACAAAGTGAGACTGTCTCAAAAAATAAATAAATAAATAAATAAATAAATAAATAAATAAATAAATAACAATAAAATTGCAGTCTTTTTTGATTTTTCCCCCTCTCCTTTTCCTCTCTGAAATTAACTGATCACCTGTGACTGTCCATTCAACTGACTAATCACATGCGAATGTCAATCTGCCCTTTCCATTTCCACCGCCATTGCCTTAGTTCATTTCTTCACCTTTTACTATGCAGATGACCATAGAGTTTGCTAACAGTTCTTCCTGCTGTTTCTCACCATTTCCACCAGCACCAACAACAAACGCTCGTTCATTCTACACAAATAAAATTATTACTTTGCAGCTTTATTTGGCAATCAAGATGCAACGGTTTAAAATAGCAAGCCCATTATTTAAGGTTTATACTTGCCTTCTTTTGGGGCTTCATCCACTGTAATCTACAACCTGATTCTGAGCTCCAGCACACACAAATGTCTTGCTCTTATGTGAGGTCATGCTGTTCCTTCAGTGCTATGGAGGCACCATTCCCTCTACCTAGAAAAGCCCTCATTGCCACTTGTCTTCGAAAGTGTGTGCTTCTCTTTATACAAGAGCCTTCCCAAGACTTCTTACATTAAGTTTGAATTTGAGTTCTTTAGATTTCTATAATGATGGAGTTCAGGACATGCTACCCCCAAATATGGCACTGTGGCATTTAAGAAAAAGTCAGAAGTAGGAAGGTCTCCTGTCCTTCTCCCCTAAAACAGGCCATAAAAGAATTCTCCAATCTTCCTTTAAAGCCCACCCTGTACTGAGAGGAAAGAAATTGTCCTTTTCTCTGAAGACACAGGGACACAGTAAACAAGCAGGCCTTGCTGAGGTCCCCCCAGTTTATTACCATTATATCATACCCCTCTTGTCTCATCATATGTCTGCACAAATGTCCACTCTTTTTCAAACTTAGCATAAAAATGCATGTTTCCCTGTTTCTTTTGGTCTTCATTTCCATAAGAAGTAAAATTTACGTTAAATAATTAGTTTGCTTTTCTCTTGCTAAGCTGTCTTTTGATATAGGGGTCTCAACCTTGAATAGCAATGTGTGAGAAAAGAAATCCTTCCTACTATGTCTACATTTTATGGGATTGTTGCTTTATTTGCCTTCCCCATAAATATCGATGAGAGTGATTATGACATATATCTTTTAAGTATTTTAAGCAAATTTCTCATCTTACCCCTGAAATGGATCTTAGATTATCTGCTTATGTCATAAAGCCTTTACCCCAAGACAGTAATAATGAAAAACGGCAGCTCAGTTTCTGTGCACATAGAATATAATTTCTAAGTTTTGGAATCAAAATAATGAATGATGTTTATAGCAATAGTTAATTAATCAGTGCCTTCTAGGTAATATCTCAAAAGCATTTTCTTTTATATATTTCTTGTCTAATGTCTACATGTATTATGCTTATGTAAAAATGATTAATAACAAGTGTGCCTCAATGCAGCTTTATCAAGACTACAAAGTAATTAATTAAAATGCCTTTTAAATCAAGGAACTATAATGTGCCCTTCATCTTACAGTTCTTAATTGAATTCCCAAATAAAATTTAAGCCATACCCTCATTTTGTGCTTTTTCACTTGGTGCTCTCCTGATGGATATAAACTCTGATGTATTACTGCTGGAGTGTAATATTCTGTCATATCTATAAATTCCACAAAGTCTTAAGCCATGAATAAGATGGTAACATGCTTCTTTCAAAAATGTCTGAGAATTAATCATTTATTTCCCTTTTCTGACATATCTTTTATGTTTTGCATGTTTCTGAAAGATAAGGGAGTACTAATGTTAAGCAATGTTACTGTCCTCACTGGTAGAAGAAAATAAAACTATCAATCCCCAAACAAAGCTGCATACTTGACTTTGAAGGTTCAAGTTTGTCCAATTTCAGAGTCTTTTCCAAATACCTTTCTTGACTTATGAAATGCAAAATTACCTTGACAGTTACAGATTCTATTTTTAGAATATGTGCCTTTTGTCATATAATTTTGCATAATCTTCCAAATGCTTGGAGCATGAAGACAATAAGAGGGAGATTTAAAGTGCTTGAATTGCTAGAGTAAAAGTGACACATGAAGCAATCATATAAATTCAATCAAAAATTTACCTCTACAAAGAATATTTCTAAAGCATCATCTATGTTCATGTATTAGTCTACATTATTAACAGCAACTCTATAGTCAATGTTTTTATAAAAAGGAAACAACTGAGAACTTTAAGGACTAATTTGGGTTTAAGCTTTTCAATAGTTCTCAATACAACCAAAATTTTCCTATAAAGTATAAATTTCCAAGCCTAGGTAATGGTCCATGGAGACTGAAATTCATTCATCTCTTTATGAGGAAAGTCTATGAAAGTGGTTTAATACAAGACAAGGCCAAGAGCAAGAAAGGCATTGACCTAATTGTAAGAATGAACATATGAAAAAAGGTTATATTCTCACACTGCTGGTAGGAGTGCAAATTAGTATTTCATTTTGAAAAGAAATATGGAACTAATTTTCAACAAACCTAATAAATTTTACTCAGTTAAGTCAGATATCTGTCCCAAGGAAATAACATAAACTAATATATATAATTAAATAGTTTGTTGCAGCATCCTATAAAATAGCAAATATATAAAAACAATATGAATTTCTGAAATTATGATGTGTTTATTAAATATCATACAAAATGACTGACAATATGGTAACTTAATTAAGGTGTAAATTTAGGGTGGTTTATTACATGGACACTAAAATAGCAGTAATTATAAAACAAAGAAAATTAAAACTCTGAGGAACAGAATTTATCAGAGAAGTGTTGATATATCCTAGTCTTCTTATCAATTTTCTCTTCTTCCTGGTATCAATCAAAATAATAGAAATAGCCATAATATATTTCAAGTAATAGTTGGCTTATTTCTTCTTCATTTCTCTATATTTTGTACTTAATGGATGCTGAAGGAACTAGGTGCGGTTAAATAAGTGAGCCTTTCATCCTATGTTGAAAATAATATTTATTTTCCTATAATGTGTTCAATAATTTCCCCCTAAATATTAAAGTACTACATCCTGAATAAAGAGAATTATAAAGTTTCAGAAAGGTACAAAGAACATAAAAATCACACAAAACCTCTCTCTCTAGTGACACTCACTATGTGACATTGGATATTTTTCCTTCATTATAAATTATAAATGAAGTGCAAATACAGGAATATATAATACATACAGTATACACTTTTATTCATTTTTCTCATTTAATGTAGTGTGAAAATTTTCTCAAATCATTTAAAATTATTGTATTATTTGTAATATGTCATCCATGCTCTTAGAACATTATGTAGGTTGTTTCCAATGTCTCACAACATTGCAATAAATAGGTCTACATGTTAATTTTGATCCGAGTTTCTGTTCCATTAGTCATGATTTCTCTATTGTGCATTACAGGCTGAAACTTAAAAACTATTTAAAGGTCCCTGGTATATTTGTTTTTGTTTTGTTTTGTTTTACTTTGCTTTTCAAAATGCAGCAGTTTATGTTCCTAATGGTTGAATATGTATGTCCATTTCATTGCACCTTAACCAATATTTAGTACAATTATTTAAAAATTGTTTACTACTTTTGGAGCTTAAAATGGACTATTTTGTTTTATTTTTAATCATTTGATTAATAATGCAGTTAATCATTTATTGTTTTTATTAGGTTATCTTACTTTTTATTATGTGATTGCTTATTTAAACATAATGCCTTTTTTTAAACTGGAATTTTTGTGAATTCTTCATAGATTACCATGATAGCTTCAAATATCACTACGAATAGTAGTTTATATCCCTGAAAATATGGTTCTTAGTTGGGTCTTTTGGCTTTTATTAGATTTTCCCGTATTGTATAGTCTTATAAAAGAATATAGGAATGAATTGTGGAATCATATTTAACCTAAGATATATATTCCAAGTAAGGTTAGATTTTCTATATGCTAATTAAATTTTTTCTGATTTACCATTAATCAATTATATAATAATTGATTATTATAGTGAAGATGAGAGTTATTGTTTATTCATTCATTCATGCTTTCAGTACTATTTTTTGAACAACTACTGACTGAAAATGCCTCTTTCCAGGCTCTTGTAACATATTAGTAAAGAAAACAAATGGAGATTCTTGTCTGCAGGAATTTTTGCTTACCTTCTAATAGGAAGAGAGAGACAACAAGCAACATGTATAGTAGGCAGAATAATGGCTCCCCAGAGATGTCCCTAACCCCAGAACTTATGAATATGTTTCCTTACATGGCACAAAGGACTTTATAAATATAATTAAGGTTGTGAATCCTAAAATAGGGAGATTATGTTGATATATCTGGGGGAACCAATCTAATCTATGATTCTTTAAAAGCAGAGAACTGTATCTGGCCGGGAGTGTTATGGAGGTGAAGCAGAGGGGGAAATCAGAGAAATTCTACTCCTGAGAAGGATTTGATGAGCCGTTGCTGGCTCCGAGATGTAGAGATCCATCTGGAAGAATTGGAGAAAGGACTCTAGAAGCTGAGGGGCCACCAGCTGACAGCCAGCAAGGACAATGAAACCTCCACAAGGAACTGGATTCTGCCAACACTCCAAATGAGTTTGGAAATCTGTTCTTCTACAAGCCACACTACATCTGTGTAATCTATTCTGACATCAATAAAAGCCTAACACAGAATGCCAAAAAATAAATAAACAAATAAGTAAATTAGAGAATATTAGAAGGTATTAAATGCTCTGGAAAAAAAAAGGTAAAATTAGTGCAAAGTCAGAAGGGTCAGGAAGGCCTGTGTGAGGAGACCAGGCAGATGGAAGATTAAATAGCATGGCTAGCTTGTGCCTCATCAAGAAGGTGACATTTGAAAAAAGATATGAAGGAGTTAAGGATGTGAACATATGACAAGAAGGACGGATGACAGAAGTCTTTCCAGGCAGAGGAACCTGCTACAGGAAAGACCCTACAGCAGACCTGACATCTCTGAGGAACCCCATGCGCCTGGATGGAGTGGGTTAGGGAGGGAGGGGGCAGCTGGAGAGGAAGTCAGACAGGTATGGGGACTTGGGTCATATACCACCTAGGCCCTCAGAAAATTTAATGTTTATTATGAATGAAATAAAAAGCCACTAAAAGGTTTTGAGTATAAAAATAATGTGGTCTGATTTAAAACTTCCAAGGACCAATCTGGCTGCTATACTGAGAATAGCCTTTTATGGGAGAAAAGATAGAAACCAAGACATTTGTTCTGAGGTGACTTCACTAATCCACATAAGAGATAATGAGGGTTTAAACTAAGGTGGTAAAAATGGAGGTGATGAAGGGTCTCTACTCTTGAAATAATTCTTTAAAATTTACATATAAAATTCAAGAGTCTCATTTTCCAGGAAGCCACCATGACATCCCTAGACAGCTTCACTTAATTATCCTAACACATCGAACTATTATTAAAGCACTCATCACACTGGTCTGGAATTATCTGTTTATCTTTCCTTTCCTTCTAGACTGCAAATTAAACTCTAAGAAAAGCAATTGTATATTTTCAGGTGAGCCTAATAAAAAGCTACATGCTGCCATCCTTATTTCTAATCTGTACTGTAGTAGGAACAGTTCAGTCTCTTAAGAAGAATTATCTTTTGTGACACAAGAGAGGTCCTCCAGGCCACTTCCCTCAGAAGCTGTATCATTTCGAATAACCTAGATGATATGTAGAGGTGAAAATCAAGTTCATACTACTTTGATTTTTTAAGTATAAAGAAAATCACAGGAATATATTAATAGTATAGTCATCAGTAGAAAGACAGTCCATATGGAATATTTCTTCTTGGATTTTAATTCACTTTTTTGCCCCTTTTTGATTTGGACTATTCTAAAGAAAGAGCCTAGAACAATTCAACAGAAAAAAGAAAGAAAGAGAGCAGTGACACCATGTTTACTAAGGAATAAGGTGCAAAAGCTTACAAAGCCTGTGACAACTGATTCCTGCTCGGCAATAAGCACCATAGACATTATAGACTACGTGAGCTTCATCTTGTTTAACAAACTTTTTCCTTTTCCCTATTTGGCCCACATTCTAACAGTAACAAAAGCCAACTAACATTTGTTGTCTTCAGACAGGAAGCTTGTCAGGATCTGCGCAAGGACCATTTTGCATTCTAATCACTGGTTAGAAGACATACCTATAAATTAATCTCCTGCACTAATAGTTTTAACTATTTAGTAGCAAGAGAAGCATAATTAACCTGGAGTGAGCCCTTGTTTTTTATAGCATACTGAAGAGGATGATGAAAATTGTGGGGGAGAGGGGAGAAAAATGAAGTTATCACTCCTTTCTAGTCTTCAAAAATTTCACAAATAAGAATGTTAAGGGGTCGTTCAAAGAAACTGAGAGGCCATTTATATCCTCCCCTTTCATTTTTGTTTTACTAATTTGATACCAGCATTTACTAGTTTTCTTTTTGTTTTTACATATTTGTGATTTACTTCTTCACTCTTTTAAGTTTATACTTGTAACAAACATACATGATTTCAAACAGCAAACAACATACCAATTATAACCATTTAAACAAAAGAGATATTTGATGCATACTTATATTTTTGAACAGGTAAATGAATAGTATGCATGGGTGATGAGAGAAAGCATTTAATTTTAGGGAGCAACAACTTTCAAAAGCTTATTATTCTAAAAATAGTCCGGTCGAGGTGGCTCACGCCTGTAATCCTAGCACTCTGGGAGGTCGAGGCAGGTGGATCACTCGAGGTCAGGAGTTCGAGACCAGCCTGAGCAAGAGCGAGACCCCATCTCTACTAAAAATAGAAAGAAATTATCTGGCTAACTAAAATATATATAGAAAAAATTAGCCGGGCATGGTGGCGCATGCCTGTAGTCCCAGCTACTCGGGAGGCTGAGGCAGGAGGATCACTTCAGCCGAGGAGTTTGAGGTTGCTGTGAGCTAGGCTGACACCACTACACTCACTCTAGCCCGGGCAACACAGCAAGACTCTGTCTCAAAAAAAAAAAAAAAAAAAAGCTTATTATTCTAAAAGTAATTGCAAAGTGTCCTCATTCTTAATTTTTCCATCTATGTAAATCAATCTATTGTTTTTACCTTAAGTTCTCTCTAAAGTAAACCAGATAATATTTTATGCTGAAAAAAAACTGGTCTAATATTAAATATAGTTTTTATTCATTAAAACAAGTATACAATGCCTATTATTCATCAAGCACTCTACTAGTCATTAGAAATAAAAGATGTTTAAGACAAAGGCTTTGCCTTTGAGGATCTCAAAGACTTTTCTAATTCAACTTTAGTCTGCTGAGTAGGGTTTCAACTCTGGGTAAAATCCGTATGTTCTGGGGCTTGAACGTTCACTATAATTTATTTGGAAAACCACTGGCTAACATACTGTCGGGCTCCTTCAGTCAATCTGTGTCCTATAAATAGAAGTATATCATAGTTTATGAGGGAGGAAAGCAAATATCCTCTGAGAGTGGTAGTAATCAGAAAAGGAAGATTTGTAGACTGCAAAAAGAAAGATAATATGAATTAATCCTCATATAATTATAAAAGGAATACTGCAAAAGTAATTTTTTTTCCCCAGGAGGGGGCAGTTAGTAGTTAGACAACAGTTAAAATATCTCCCAAGCATTGAGGCAATACTAGGGAATATAAAGCTATTGGGGAAAAGAAAAATAAGGCTTTATAAAAGTGGCTTGTGCGATTGGGCCAGAGCATTTTAGAATGTCCTGGAACCCTAGACACAATTATCATGAAAAATTCTAAGGACCTTTACTTCCACATCCAGGTAGGAAGATTGTGGCCAAACCTTGCATGCCCTAAAATGATTAAGTACAAGTTTACCCAAACTCTTGCTCTAAGTCACTTAAATTTTATTACATCTCTGGGACCATAACAGTTGGTCTTAGCAAACAAAAACCAGTAACTATAAACTAAAAATCTCATATAGGACCAGAAGACAGGAATATAAAGTGTGTGGAAATGAAAAATGTTAACTGACAGTAAGCTCATGAAGCAACAGATAAAGAAAATGTCAGCAATAACCTATGTGTAAAGCAGAAAGATCATAGTCATCTCCTCTATTGGTCTGTCAAATTTACAAATTCTGCTTATCAATGCATCTTCTAGAATAGATTATCAGACACAGGTTCTTATCTTGGGACCAGAGCCCTGGCCATACTAAGACATTTCATAAAGCCCCCAAAGCCTACAAGGTATCCTATGAGCGCTAGGTGCTAGGTGCCTTTCCATGTATTAACTACTCTTCACAATGATACAGAGAAGTAGGTAATCTTACTAGGAGTATGACCAACTTACAGATTTGGAAACTGAAACTCACAGCTAAGTTAAGAAGCTTGCCTAAAGTTTCACAGTTAGTAACCCAATGCAATCTAGCACCCATTGCGTTTGGTAATATTTTCTGGAAAGAAGGAAAGTGCAGTCATCACAGCACTCACAGCTATCTTTGGTTTGTCTGATATGAAATGTCTGTCAATCATGAGAAAGGGGAAGGATGAATTATGTGAGTCAAAGAAAAGCAGGAGGCAGGAAGCCCTACAGACAGACAATTATTTAGAAGAAAAATAAAATAGAAATGGAAATATTTTGAATTGCAAAAATACTTTTGTAGATTATAGTTAATGTATAAATTAGGTGGTAAAATCAATTATTTTGACAGTAGATTTGCAGAGGGAGAGACAGGCTGGAATGAAAGAAGTGCTCCAGGCTGTCACTGACATCAGACTTGTGCATTTTCCTTGAAAAGAGGCCCTGAGGTTTTCAAATGCTACTGGTGTCCACACAGGAATCACATGTTGCCCATGCAATTTCAAGGTGAGGTTCTGGGAAAAGTCCCTTTGAGCTAAATAGTTTTGTATTCATCTTTAATCAGAAGTCAACAATTTTAATCCATGTTCTCATTGAAAGCTGAATACATTACAAATAAAAGAATCTGATTTATCTCAGAGATTTATTAATGTGCTTTTGAAAACCACCAACATCTCATCAAGATTTCATTTGATTTTCTTCAGAACCATTTTTGCTTTAGTCCAGAAAATTGTATAATGTCAAAATCTTTTTATTCCACGTGAATTATACCATTCCATCAGGCTCATTAAGCATTTGAGCCACAGTTCAGTGTCTCAAACTGATATTAAACCTGAGCTATCAATACTAAACATCTATCAAGTGACAAAAGTTTTTACCAGGCTGCAAAATATTCGACTGGAAGTAAACATCAGACATCAGGGAAACCACATTCTTAAACTACAGGTAAGTAGGTTGGAACCTGTGCTTGGTTAGTTTCTGAGGTTTAGAGCATATCCTTTACTAAAATTAAGCTCAGAAATTATTATTAAGTTCTTACCATGTTTCATGTATTGCATTAGGTGTTTGAGTTTCAAAACACTGAAAAGACTTCATCTCTGTTTATAAGGGGAAGGGTAGTGAAAAAGACAAACATTAACATGCAAAAGGAGAAAGAAACGGAACTAGAGGCATTGCCCATGTCTTCAATGTTTGTATGAGAGAAAGACTGCAAAATTATTTCTGCAAAATAATTTGAGAGAGTCAAACACAGATTAATATGCTGATGAAAATGTCTGGAATAGATACTCACAAGGTAAATACCTATATAACACAAATATTGGCCAACCCTCTTGATGATTCACTCATTATAAGCAATAGTCAATTAAAAAAATGAGAAAGCAAAGAAACTTACCAGCTTATTGGGATTCGACTAAACACAAAGTGACATGTTTTATATGCAAAGAGATATGTTACAAAGTGACATTAAGAAAACAGGGAATAGAGTGGGTCAGTGAATCAACTATGGCAACAAGGTTAGAGATGTATTAGAACTCAAGGAGCAGAAATCAACCTTCAGGTCTGTCATCAATGTCATTAACACTACATGCCTATACCTCAGAATTTTTTAAGTTCCAAGGAAAGAAGAGGAATAGATGCAGGCTTTCTAGGATCTGAGAGTTTATCCAGAATAAGATTGCATTTATACAATGATAAGTAGCTTTCCTTCCCCTCACCAGGTTCATAATTTACTGTACAAATTGAGTATCACATGATGAGGGGACACTAGCTTCTCCAGGCATGGGGACTTAACAGATGAGGTACGGTTTAGAATTCATTTATGTTTGTTTCTTTCATAGCTGAAGTTTTTTTAGACCTTAACTTGAAGTATAAGATCATCAAAGCAATGCCTCTGTGTGTGGCCAGTACGCAATTCATTCTACCTGTGAGAGTATGAGAGTTGAAATATTTTTTAATACCAGTGAACTGGAATTGGGCATCAGTCTCTGGACTTGCCATGATTCCAATCTCACCAAAGCCACAAATTCTTCAGCCAGTGCCCTTCAGTGTTTGCAGCCACCTCTCGACCCAGCCAATAGCATTTCTTAGGGGCCAAAAGAATTAAAGAGATAAAATGTCATTTGGGAAGTAAGAGAAGATGAAATGCTAGGAGAACAAAGAAATGTAGAAAACCTTTGCTCTAAAATTGAGTTATAATCCTAGGGTACTATCCTGTTACTTATTCTGAATCAAACGTCTTCAACTGCATAATTTCTATGGACACTGTAGCTAAGACCACAGACTAGACACAAACAGCACCTTGTTATAACACAAGATCCATCTTCAACAAGTTGTATGGCCTTGGCATAATAACTAAACCTTTCTAAGACTATCTTATCATAGTATGAGAATAATAAATGACCACTTCATCAGCAAGTTACAACAACTGAATTATATAATTCATAAAACATGGCTAACATATTCCAAAGTTTTCAGTAAATGTTAGCTACTAATGGAAAGAAAATCCTTTGCAAAATTACAAATCAGTGTCTAGGTAAGTTTCTAAATATGTATGTGTACATACATACATACACACTCCACAGAAGAATATGGAAATATATAAGATTAACCACTTGCTGATTCATTAATTCAAGTGAAAACTAAAAACTAATATTGAATTGCCAGAGCTCTACAAAAAATGATAATGTACAGTGTACTTGTGGATATAAAACCTGAAGAGGTTGGGGTTTTTAAAATTACATTCTTTGATTCATATGTCATCATGTACAATACTACTATGTCTAACATTTGACCATTATTAAGATTTATGAAGTTCTGTCTTGATTTAAATTAATACCATGTAACCCATAACCTAACAAAAATTTAGATGCAACAAAACAGGTATTTTAAAAGAGATAAAAGCAAGTCAAAGGAATGGTCATTAAAATTAATGTAATTCTTTTTTTTTCTAATATTGTAAAGATTCAGATTTACTTCTATTGCAAATAAAAGATAAGGGAAGGATTCTTTCCTGTTCAAAAAATCTTTACATAAAATGTAAATGGTTGTATATATTTACATAAAAACTCGAGTATTTTATATCAAGTGACTTGTTCAGTTCACCCATTTGCCTTAAAACCAACAAACTAATGTTACTATCCTGACATGATGAAACCTATTTTGAAAAATCTCAATTGGATAAAAACCCAAATGGATCCAGAGTAATTTCCATACCAATAGCCCTTTTAGACTATATATAATTTTGGCTGTTAACATAAAAATAAGAAACCTGGATTAATCAATAAAGTTGTTTTCTGAGTGACAAACTCAAGGAGATCTATCTTTGTGTCATACTCAGATAATAAACACCATCATACTTTCTATAAATTAACCAATTTTAGTCATTCTATCATGTTTAAAGGGGGTTTTATGTACATATTATATACAATTTGGATATCTACACATATACACTAGTCCTCCCCTTATGTGCAGTTTTGCTATCTGCAGTTTCGCTTTCCATGGTTTCAGATACCTGACGTACAGTACAATAAGATATTTTGAGAGAGAGGGAGAGAGAGGGAGCAAGAGAGACATCACATTCACATTTCTTTTATTATAGTATGTTGTTCAATTGTTCTTTCTTTTTAGTTATTGTTAATCTCTTACTGTACCTAATTTATACATTAAACTCGATCATAGGTATGCCTATATAGGAAAAAACATAATATACAGGGTTAGGTACTACCGACAGTTTCAGATATCTACTCTGGGTCTTGGAACTTATGCTCCATAGATAAAGTGGGACTACTGTACATATATTCATTCTCATCATAGTAGAATAGATTAAAATATTTTATGTTTCAGGGTTTATTTTAGATTTTTATTCTAATCCGGGAAGACTCTTATCTCATTGAAGAAGTGCTAATCCTGCTAACTCCATAAGAGTTACGGCAAAAGGTTCAAGAGAGCTCTCTGGAGTCTCTTTTATAAGTGTGCTAATCCCATGAGGGCTCTGTCCTCATGACCTAATCACTTCTCAAAGGCCCAACCAATCACTTCTCAAAGGCCCAACCTCTTAATACCATCACTTTCAGGTTTAGGATTTCAATATATGAATTTTGGGAGATACACAAATATTCAGATCATAGCATTCCATATCTTGCCCCCCAAAAATTAATGTCCTTCTTGCATGCAAAATACATTAATTCTATCTCAATAGCCCTAAAAGTCAGTCTTAACTTCTTCCAGCATCAATTTAAAAATCTAAAGTCCAGAGTCTCACCTAAATGTCATTTAAGTCAGATACGGGTCAAACTCAAGGTATGATTCATTCTGAGGCAAATTGCTTTCCTGCTGTGAACCTGTGAAATCAAACAAGTTATGTGCTTTATAATATAATGGTGGGACAAGCATATCATAGACATTCTCCTTCTAAAAACGAAAAATAGGAAAGATGAAAGAGGTTATGGGTCCTGAACAAGTCCAAAACCTTAAGGTTCAAGAATAATCTTCTTTGACTTGATATCCAGCCACCTGGACATACTTAAGCAAGGAAGGCCCCAAGGTTCCAAATAATCCTACCTCCATGGCTTTGTTGGGCACAGCCCACCCTAAAGCTCTCATGGGTTGTAGCTGGGTACATGTGGTTCTCCCAAGACCACACATGCAGGTGGTCACATAGGTGACCTTACCCTCACAACTTCACCAGGTATTGCTCCAGTGGGGACTCTCTGATTTGGTTATGCCTTGGGGTGGCCCTCTGTCTGAAGCTCTAGGTGAGTATATCCTTTGAAATCTAGGTTAGGTTAGCTACACTCCCACAATATATGCACTATGTGCACTAGGAGAGATGACACCATGCAAGGTTCACCACCTGTGCCCTCCAGAGGGACAGCCCCTGCATTCTGTGCCCCACCTGGGCCTACTGGAGGCAAGACCTGGGGTAGTTAAAAAGCACTGTGCCAGAATGCAGTGCGGAAAGCCTTGAAATCACTCCCTGTACTGACCCCAGCCCTTGTACTCTGAATTTGTAATGAGAGAGGCATAATCTCTGAAAGGCCCTTGAGGTCATTCTTCCATTGTTTTGATCAACAGTACCTGGCCTCTGTGAGATGGCAGATCCACACTAATCTCATCAGTTGGTTGCCTTGTTCTTTACTGAACATGCTTTCTCATTTCTTTCAATATGGGTAAGCTGAGAATTTTCAAAATTTTTAAGTTCTTTTCCCTTCTGATTAAAAACTTCATTTTAAATTGTTTCTCTTTTCTCACATTTTACCAGAAGCATTCAAGGGAAGCCAAACCACACCTTCAACATTTTGCTTAGAAATTTCTTCAGCCAAATATCCTATTTTATCACTTGCAAATTTTCTACCATCCACAAAACACTGGGACAGAACCGCAATTCAGCCAAGTTCTTTGTCACTTTGTAACAAGGATCTTCTTTCTTCTAGTTTCCAATAAAATGTTCCCCATTTCCATCTGACACCTCATCAGTATGGCCTTTATTATCCTTATTTGTATAAACTTTCTGTTCAAGATTATTCGGATGTTCTCTGAGATGATGGAGGCCTCTCTTCAGCTCTCTTCTTTCTGAGCCTTCACCAGAATCACCCCTAATGGTCCTTTCACACCAATGTAGGTTTTTCCTATCAAAACTCTTCCAGCCTCTACCCATTACCCAGTTCTGAAGCTGTTTCCACGTTTTTAGTTGTTTTCCACCATATCACCCCACTCCTGGTACCAATTTTTTTTTTTTTCAGCAATTTGTACTGCTACAACCAAATAGCATAGACTGAGTGGCTTACAAACAATATACATTTATTTATTAAAGTTCTGGAGACTGAGAAGTCCAAGATCAAGGTGCTGAAGGTTCAGTGTCTGCTGAGGGGCCACTTTCTGGTTCATAGATGATGCCTTCTTACTGTGTCCTCACGTAGTAGAAGAAGAAAACAAGCTCCCGTGGGCCTTTTTTATAAGAACACTAATTCCAAAAGCCCGCATGAATTAATCATCTCCCAATGGCCCATTATTCTATAAAATTGCAGATAGGATTTCAACACATGAATTTTGGGGGGACACAAACATCTAGACCATAGCAAATTATTTTAATGAGAATAACATATCCAGACATCACTTATTAACATCGTACTGCAATTGACTTTCTTACTCTACTTTCCAAACATTACATTTAGCAGATATGAGAGGAATAGAACCTAGGTCTGAGGGAACAGGAATAACATTAGGTCAGAAATGCTGCCAAAAAGATCAGCTCACTGGGAAGGGTCTATTTGTTCAACAAACATTATTGAATACTAATATATTCTAAGCACTCTATGAATTCTGGTGATAAAACATGAAATAATATTCAGTTCCTGCCCTATAGAGAGACTGTAGATTCGAAAAGCATTAATGAGAGATTAGATGGAGATTAAATTAAAAGGACATTCAGGCACATGACTAAATCACTTCAGTTTATTTTAAGAAGTAAAACATTGAACAAGTCATTTCCTTTACACGTGTATATCAGTTATTCCATTCATGAATGTAATATGCTGGGTATAATCTGCCAGTGAGTGAATTTGATTTCATGCTGATATATGTTATGAAAAAATACTGGCAAATGGATTGGCAGAGGGACATCAGTAAGGAAGGAGGATTACAGGCTGGAGTGATATCAAATGCAGAGGCACAGGAACATAATCACACTGCCCCTGTGTTATCAGTATTATTCCCCTGAGTGAAGAATTTAGCAAAAGGGGTCTTTCTTTTGATTCAAACAGATTTAGTTATTGAAATATCAAGTGGTATCTATTGTAGGCTGATTGACCCTAAGAAGTCACAGGCCATGACCCCCCAAAAAGTAAGATTGTCAAAATCCTTAAATACATTTTAAGAGATCATGAGAAAAATGTATAAAATGTTTCTCTCTACAGTAGCTTTCTTCTAAAGAACACACCCAAGCATATAATAATAAATTGGATTCAATGGAGGTGGTACTCTTGTATTCGTGCATCCATCAGTTATGGCCTTTCCTCACATATTCCTTACTCAGGTCTGCTGCCTATTTACATATGCTAGGTTTAATTATAGCATTAGCTAAATTTGCTTAATTAGATAATTTATGTTGAAATCATGTAAAGAAAATATACCATATCTCTGAATGTATACAACATATTATTATTGTATTTAGCAAAATAAACTAAATATTCATATTAAAATTGATTCTTGTAGAATTAGTGTGATAATTCAATTGGGGATAAGAAATATTTTTTCCAAGAGGACCACTTCCCTTGGGGGCTGTTGGTAGCTAGGCATGCTTACCAGAGGCGGAAATCTCGTTAGGGGGATACCTGGTATGTACAGATGTAAAGAAGGATAATCAGAAAATTATAAAATGATAATAAGATATAAACCTTCTAGTGTGAATAAAAGGTAGTGATAAAAAATGATCCAAGTAATTAAAAGATATTGGACTTTAATTATAATGAAAAGATTATAAGGTAAGTTATACAAGTGTGGGGTTTGGATGGAAGGAAGATGAATAAAACAGGTACCAGATATGTGATTAGATAATCCAAAATTTGCCCATATATATATACATACACACATACCTACAACATATATGGTGCTGTAACATTTATAACCAATTTTTAAAAAATTACTTTCTGAATAATGATAGTAATTTGAAAGTCACTCAAACAATTTAAGTGTGACAGCTCACTAGACAACAATTCAAATGAATTTTTTCAGAAATAATGCTGCCATAGTAATATGCCCATGTAACAAGATAAAAATGAACAGTAATTCAAACCTGGAAGGAAAGAAACAGACTGGGTCTAAGATAGTTCTTGGTGCTCTATTTTCAATAGGCCAGTATCTATTGCCATTCCAAGAGCTTCTATATTTGGGAAAAATTTATATACCAAATTAATATAAAATGTATTTATTTTTTTAATTTCAAAATATTCTGGGGGTACAAATGTTTTTGGTTACATGGATCATTTTGTAATGCTTGAGTCAGGGCTATAAGTGTGCCCATCACCCCGGTAGTGTCCACTGTTCCTGTTAGGTAGGTTTTCACCCATCCCCTCCTCCTCATCCCCTATGCTTGATTCCCACTGAGTTTCACCTCCCTCTGTGCACATGTGTGCTCATCGGTTAGTTCCAATTTAATAACAAATACATGTGGTGCTTGTTTTTCCATTCTTTAGATACTTCACTTAGGATAATGGTCTCCAGTTCCATCCAGATTGTTGCAAAAGGCATTAATTCATCCTTTTTTATGGCTGAGTTAGTATTCCATGGTGTATATATATACATACATATATATATATATATACACCACATTTTGTTAATCCACTCATGAACTGATGGGCATGTGGGTTGATTCCACATCTTTGCAATTGTGAATTGTGCTGCTATAAACATTCAAGTGCAAGTGTCTTTTTGATAAAATGAATTCTTTAACCTAAAGATAGTAAAAGTGAAGAGGGGAGAGGGGAGGAGAAGAGAGGTGAGGAAAGAAGTCATCTAAATATTAATATATGTTAGAATTTTTTTCTTGGTGCCATAAAACAGACAGTAAAATTCAGAGCTGATGAAAAAAGACACATTTGGCCAGATGGGCTCAATTGCATGCAAGACTGAGAACACTGTAGGACTAGTTTTCTCACTATAAGCCTTTCTCCATGAAGCCATAGGTATTACAGGCCTTGACAGGTGAAAAAGGCCCTTACTTTTATTATCAGGTGCTAATTTGTATAAGGACTGTCATTTTCCTTAAATGTAAACATAATGTCTATAAGAGAGGGAAAGAGAGGGAGAGGAAGACAGAGAGAAAGAGAAAAAGTTAGTTTAAAAAAAAAGGCATCATAACACAAACTCTATTTCTGCTACCAAGAAGAGGAAATACGAATGGTGCATCCTTTCAAAGGACCACTTTGATTCTTGCTGTTTTACATTCATTTATATGCCCCCAAAAAAGTCTATTTCAAGAATAAAAGCTAACTGAGAAATGTAGTAGAGCAAATAGATTGCAGAGCTGAAAATAAAATAGGAAGAGCTGCTGTTCTTCCCAGAGGGCAGAATGCACATACGGTATCAAAAAGTTACATTTTACCTGGTCACTCAATAATTCCTAATCCAATCTGAGCACCTATTTTGTGTAACAGTTTGATGTAGATCTGGAGAATTTCATTCTGGGGTCGCCACTAATATTCATCTGTAATATTTACATTTTCTAATTCTGCTATTCATAGGGAGTGAGGGATTAAAAGCACATTTGTTGAGGCATTTTAAATTAGGCGAGTCAAAGAGCCAGTTAAAAACCAACAAGACCAAATCAAACTGCAAAGTGTAGGGACAAATCCTGACTTCTCTGGATGGCTTAATGGCTTAAACAAGTAACTTTGAACACTACGAATCATGTTTTCAGAAAAAGATGGAGAGTAGCACATATTTCATTAACTTCTATCTTTTAATATGTAGCCAAGCTGGAAAGTAAAAAAAAAACAAAAAACAAAAGAACAACTATGCTGCAAATGCTTGGAGTCTCTTTTGTTCAGGACAAAAAGAAATACAATCATTAGGTATTGATATTTAGGGAAAGTATTTCTTTTATATAATTGTACGTAAGTACAGTTTTTAGTTCCCCCAATATATCATTGAACTATCTGTGAACAACAAATATACATTAATTGATATTTGTGAGAAAACATAATAAATCTCATGAAGGCTAAAGCTGTTTACTGTTAACAGGCAAATATTAATAGAATTAGATAATACTTGCTCTGCAAAAACCAGATTATAATTCCCCAATGTCCTTAATTTCTTAAATAGTTAAGAGTGTGCATTTTGTTTTACTGTTTTGTTTTATTTTCTTCAGTGTTAGATCATCTGCTAATTATGTTGACCTTTATATTAATTTTCCAAGTTAAAAAAATCAGATTCTTGACAATTTTGGTGGTATGGTAATTGCAATAAAGTATTTTATAAATTTTACAGTATCCTTTAATGTTTTGGTGTCACTAAACACAATATTCATCTCTTTGTAAAATGCAGAAGTTGCCTTCCATGTGTTATGGCATAGACATTTACCCTCTCCTGTTTGCTAAATTGCCAGGCCAGCATTTTCTGATTTTTACCTCTAAATTCATAAATTTTTTGATCTCTTCCTTGGTAAAGCATTCTCTGTACTTTGTAATAGTAATAAATTAAATATTTGAGATTATTCATGAGTAAAATCTCTGTAGACTAAAAAGGAAATATGAGTTCTAATGTTGACCTCTTTGTTACTTTTATTCTTAGTAAAGTCTGAGTTTTTCTTTAGGTTTTTATTAGCAAGGCAAATGTGGCAGACCTCTCTTTTCTTCCAGTGACCCCCCACTTCCCTCCTCAAGGTTACAGGTTAACAAAAGTAAAATGAGTTAACCAAACATGTCTCCTAGGAAATGAGAGAACTGTCAGGATATTCCTGAAATTGATTTTAAGGATTACTGAAAAGTAAAGTTCAAGTTGAAAAGTTGCTTAAATCAAAGGCATATTTACATTAAGTAGAGCTTTGTTTCCGTCATTCAAATATTAGATCTGAAGTTTTCCAACATTTTACATTATAATTTCCATGCTGTATATTTTGCCATCCCTCTGTCTCTACTCCTTTCTTATTCATAAGTATCCACTGAGCTGGTGATAACAGCAAAAAAAGTTTTTAAAAACCACATCTGGCTAAATTTTTGCATGAAAAATAAGTTATGTTCCTTTTTTGAAAAGCTATCAACATGAAAGCCACATAAATTATATATATATGTATGTATATATATATACATAGAGAGAGAGAGAGAGAGAGAGAGAGAGAGAGAGAGAAAGACAGAGAAAGAGAGAGAGAAAGAGAGAAAGATAGGTCTTCAGATAGATTTTACCTATACTTAATCCCAGGTGACTACTGTGTCTTCTCTTCCCCACCCATAGTTAAATAGTCAGTTGTTCTTTCTTTTATGTATGTGGAAGATATTTTTATGCTTAGGCAAATTCTTTCACAGTGTTTAGGCATATAGATCCTTGTTTTCTAGATTTTTTTTGTTATAATGACTCTCACATATATAACACATATTTATCTATAATTATATATTAAATAAATTTTATCCTCGTGGATAGTATCATGAGCTAAGTTTACAATTAATCATTCTTCTTATTGATCAGAAAAATAAGGAAAAAAGTCAAAAGCATTTGCAAAATGCTTTAAACCCTAAGTAATTAACTTCTGTGAGTCAACTTTCAACCTCCTCCATACTGAGTTAACTATACCCAATACTTATCAGTAACAGCTTGGAAACTAACATTTGTTAATGGTGGTATCCATATCCCAGATACTATGCTAAGCATTGTAGATGTATTCATTGTTCATCATATTCAATCATCAGAGCAAGTCATTTAACAAGTGAGGAAAGTGAAGCTCAGAATTGTTAAGTAACTTGTCCAAGGTCACACAGCTACTAATTTTCAGAGCCTTGATTTGAACTCAGCTTCTCCTCCATCCCTCCTAGGGGTGTGTGTGTTTGTGTTTGTGTTTTTGTGTGTGTGTATTATTCAACTTCAATATGGTGATCAGACAGAAACAAAGTTAAGATGTGTTCTTCATGTATTATGATGCTTTATTTTTTTACGTAGCTTTTTAAGAATCATGCAATAGAACTCAGTGTATTATCTCCTACTAAATTTTTCCACTGATAAGATTGTTAAAGTCAAATGATATGTCAGCGTTCTGAGAACTAATGTACAATTTATTTCAATTAATCCTCATTAAATTTTTAAGAGATAATATATATGAGGTCTAGAGTGACTATTCATTTTTCCAAAATTCACTCAACAAGTGAATGACAAAAGTGGACATTTGAACCAAAGTTTCTGAATTCAGTGCTCTAATAGCCCACATCTTCCCATGTGTGCCAGAACTCTATCACTTAAACTCATTTGTATATTAGAAGTACATCACTTTTAGGCACATACAGTTATGATGGTTGTGATTCTGATCATTGCTTATGTAAATGATAAAATTATGGATGTTACATGGACTCTACAATATTGTATACAGTTAACACAGAGTGGGGCTAGAGATTCTTACACAATAACAATGCACATCTGTGTGATATGAGTAACTGGTCTCCATGTCTCTGTTTTCCACAAGGAAAATTCCATTATTTCGTAGACTAAGATAAATACCCTCATCCTCCACCTGCCCTCCCATTGCCCAGCTATCAATTAATGCAAAGCAAACAACCAATAATCTCATGGTTTTTATTTGTGTAACTCTAAAGGAAACTGATGATGAAAAGGCATCTTGTGTTGGTGTGTTGTAGGAGAAGGGAATGTAGAGTGTGGAGACAAACGTGGGGCGCAATAAAAAGGAGGATGGTTGGGGAATCCAGCAAAGTAGCCCACCTGTGATGGGAATTGGAGCAGCTCCCAAGGTAGACCTTCAAACAGAATTTCTCATTTAAAGTTACCAGGCAATTTAAATTTAGCTTATCTGATAAGTCTCTATAATCCCTGGTGTATTTCTGTAAATTTGTGAAATCCTTGTCCTTGAAAAATATGGTTCAATGTTAATGCCTTATTGGTAGAGGCTGCACTAAGATAGAGATTCACATTACAAACGTCAGATTTGGGGGTATCAATTTTTAGCACTACCTGTCAAAACGTGTCAAACAATAGTGCATATCCATCCAGACAATAACATGAAATCAGATAAATTAACTCTCATTTAATTTCAGTAGGAAATAAATGTAGAAAAACTTACCTAAAAGCACAAAATAATAGTATCCATCACCATCAAATCCTAAGAAGACTTTCTAATGGAAGAGAACTAATGAATATGACGACAACTAAATGTCTAGGAGTAAGGAAAAGCACATACACATGCTCACACACAGAAAAGCGCTGAGGCTAGAATCTTCCAGGAACAGGAAGTAAAATTATTTTCCATTCAGGAATGTTGAAAGGTGTGAGGCTATTTTTTACTGAAGTATAATTCAAAGGCCATTTTCTCCAGAGAGCTTAAGAAAGTCATGTTCATTTTAGTCCAATTTTGAAATACTATCACTGAGCCATTTTATATATTTGTGTGCATGAATATATATGTGTGTGTGTATATTTGACATGTTAAACTTACGAAAGAGTTGCAAAAGAGTATAGAGAGTTCCCTTACGCCCTCCACCCAGCTCCCCCTCATATTAACATCTTACATAGCCACAGGACATTTATCAGAATCAAGAAAGTGACTATTACATAATTCCAAATTAACAAAAAGGTTTTTTTTTTTTTTCAGATTTCACCAGTTGTTTTTTCACTAATGTTCTTTTTCTGTTACAGGATCTATTCCAAGATCCATGTACATAGAATTTAGTTTTCATGTCTTCTTTGTCTCCTCTAATCTGTAATGGTCCCTTTTCTTTCATAGCCTTGATGTTTTCAAAGAACACTAGTCCTTCATTTTGTAGAATATATACAATAAAATATTCACAATTTTGACAGATCAGAACATGGACATCTTTGGAAGGACACTATTCTGCCTACTGCATAAATTATTTGGGGGGAGATATTCTGTTTCTATCAATTTTGTCCACTAAATTTTTGCTCACTAATTTGAATTCCAGCAGAGGATGTGGCTTATGGCAATTATTACAGTAGTGATCTAATGGTGATGTTTTTTACTTCTTTCATTTCTTCCATATTTTACTAATTGAAATTTTTACTTAAGAAATAATTGTTACTTTTCCTCCATTTATTTATTTATGTATTTACTAATTATATATGTAGACAATTGTGGATATTCATTTTATTCCTTGGGCTATAACCTAAAACTATCATTATTTATCTTCTTGATCAATTTATTTCAAATTTGGTCACCAGGATCTCTTTCACATTGGTCCCTATACCTTTTCAATAAGCCCCCACTTTTTTTTAAGCCTTTAATTTTCTTTTGAGCACTTTCTTACTTTTTACACCACAAGAAAACCTACGTATAACTGTCCTTTTATCAGAATTATAGTGACACTTTAAACTGTGAAATATGCTAAATATGAAAGTCCTTACTAAATAATCAGATAACATAGTTCAAAAAATAGAACCTAAAATTATTACCTAGAAAGTAAGTAAATTAATATTTCAGAAGAAAACATAATTCTTTGAAAAAGCATCTGAAGATAGATAAATAGGTAGGTAGGTAGATAGATAGATATCTCACACACACACTGTGAACAACCTAGTTATCCAACAATAGGGGATTGACTATAGTATTTGATACGTGCAGACTTTAAAATATGAGGTAGATTTATATGTGCAGAAGAGGAAGGACATTCATAGTATACTGCTTGCTGAAGCAAGCTTTGGAATTCTCTACATGTTGTGAGTTACTTTTCTAATCATAGGAAAAATATCTCAAAGGTAATACACCAAAGTAGGCAAGGGCTGATGAATTTCAGGTGATCTTTACTTCTATGTGATAATTTAAATAAAAATGTTATTATTACTAGATTGTTGCTTGATTGACAGTATTTAAATAAATCTGCTCAGTCTAAAGAGACCTAACATCCCATGAACTGCCATCATGCCACCATTGTCTCTCTCTATATCATACAATGGTATACAAAGACATTACTTTTTTAGATATTTTTAAAAATAAATGGCTTTAATGTGTTGTTTGAAGGCAAAAAGAAATCACTCTCCCCTCCCAAAAGCCTGAAATTAGTGAAAACACAGGGAAAAATTTAACGAAAATAGTAAGATTTTTATACATGAAATAGCAAGAGAGAACTGAGGGGTGTTAGGTAAAAGGAAGGGAAGCATGACTATGATTTTCATATGCTAGGGTTTGCAGATACTATGTTTTCAACACTATTCTAAATACTCCTAGTACTCACCAATTTGATCAAGGAAATAAGGAAAAAGAAGTTTTGGGACCAGGTTTTCCATGTAATTTTGTTATTATTTACACAACTATAAATACAAACACACAATTTCCTTGTTCTCTGCAGCTCTACTCTCTTTCTGCAACATTCTCAGTAGAAGTAAGAATTAATTGCAACAAATTGTCACCAGGCTAAGTGGTAGGAGCCAAGAGACAGGGTTAGAAAAGCAGAACCATTTTTTGTTTCCTAGGACTTAATGTGATGCCAGATACTTTCTCAAATTGTGAATTTGTTTCAATTGCCTAACAATTCTTTCTCTCTTAGAAAGTGCCAATGAGCAGTGAGTTAGGGGAAGCTTCACACGGTTCTGCTAAACATTTGATTCAGTGCAGACTTGTGGGAGATGTTCTTCTCATTATTAAGAGATCTATTGTTTGAACATGCCAAGATTAAAATTTATCATGCAGTTAGTCTAGCTCTATGGATTAGCTGCAACCTAATTAAGAAATAAACTGGTGCTAAACTCCTAAGAAAAATAAATTATTCCTTGATTTCACTAGAACAAATTTATTGATCTTGTAAGATTTTTCTTTCCTTTTTTTGAATAGCTATCTTAATTTGATAATCAGTTCACAAAGAAACTTTCCTAGAGATGCATTACGTTAAAAATAGATCACTATATTCTCTGTGCTATTCAAACCTGAAATAGAATTAGAAAACAGAAAAAAATTAAAGAACACTTTATTTCACTTTTTTGTATGTATTATTTATGATGAAGGATAATGAATCCAAAGAATGCCATATCAGTATAATTCAGACAGTCTCATATTTGAAAAGATTAATGTGCAGTTGCAAAGTTTAGTTGTTTTATTGAAATTGTTGCTGTGGATTGTTTTCAAGATTTCAATTAGGCATTTCCTCCTTAAATTAGAGTAGTGCAAAAATTTTTTTTCTGGAGACAGAGACTTGCTTTGTCGCCCTGGCTAGAGTGCCATGGCATCAGCCTAGCTCACAGCAACCTCAAACTCCTGGGCTAAAGCGATCCTCCTGCCTCAGCTTCCCGAGTAGCTGGGACTTCAGGCATTTGCCACCATGTCCAGGTAATTTTTTCTATTTTTAGTTGTCCAGCTAATTTTTTTTTTCTATTTTTAGTAGAGACAGGGTCTCGCTCTTGCCTACACTGGTCTTGAACTCCTGACCTCAGGTAATCGTCCTGCCTCAGACTCCCAGAGTGCTAGGATTACAGGCGTGAACCACCGTGCCTGGCCTAGTACAAAAGTTTTTACGATTAAGTTTTCATTCGATCTCACCACAAAATAAGCAAATCCTGATTAGTCTACATAATAACTAATTTTCAGAATCAAGTATATATTTGATTCCCAATATTTGAAATAAGTTACTGTTTTAAAATGAAAAATGCCACCTTAAAAAGAATATAATTTTCAAGCATCTGAGTTCAAAACTCTGATACATATGTTTTGTATTCTGTGGTCTAATCAATCACCATGTCAAACCCAAATAATAAACCCTGGTGGGACATCCTTCTCTAAGTGGAGTTTTTCCCTAGTATTGTTCTCCCCTACTCCTCTCTCTCTCTCTCTCTCTCTCTCTCTATATATATATATATAATATATATGTTCACACAACAGTAAATTTTTGACCTTAATAACCACATTTTTGTAAAATGCTAAATGGAAAAACAATTTACACAAAATAACAAAAGCTTTGTGGAATATATTTCAAATCATAAACTGACAATTGGATCACCCATAATCTATTGTACAAAAAATTAGAATCAAATAACCATAAAATATAAGGATATATATAATACCTATGCATACATATTTATATGATGCTATGATGCATATATATGTAGAGATAGTTTTGTTATTTAGTTCTAGTTCTTTTTTTTTTTTTTTTTTTTTTTTTGAGACAGAGTCTTGCTCTGTTGCCCGGGCTAGAGTGAGTGCCGTGGCATCAGCCTAGCTCACAGCAACCTCAAACTCCTGGGCTTAAGCAATCCTCCTGCTTCAGCCTCCCGAGTAGCTGGGACTACAGGCATGCGCCACCATGCCCGGCTAATTTTTTCTATATATATATTTTAGTTGGCCAGATAATTTCTTTCTATTTTTAGTAGAGACGGGGTCTTGCTCTTGCTCAGGCTGGTCTCGAACTCCTGACCTCGAGCAATCCACCCATCTTGGCCTCCCAGAGTGCTAGGATTACAGGCGTGAGCCACCGCGCCCGGCCCAGTTCTAGTTCTTTTTCATTAAAGAAATTATAATGATTCTTGGCAAATATAACTCAGATAATGATTTTGTATTATCTGGATTTCTCCTCCATTTTATTTATGTTCCACAGACTTTCTGTCTTTTCCATGGCATTCTTCTCTCATACCATTTTATTCTGGGAAAATCTTATTCTTGTTATGAAGCATTAATCACCATCACCTCTGCACTGTGAATTATGAAACGTTCAGCATTCTCTTTAAGTACAATATTTATACATTAATTTTTGCAGACTTGCCTCTCCATTCAAATGTTTAATGCCAGCTTCACCTGTTAATCATGATTTGGTATATTTATTCATTCTGGTATATTTGGTCTTACATATTTGGTATATTTATTGTAAGATATTTTATTGAGTTCCTCAACGTTCCAGGCACCATTCTTGGTAATGAGCCTAAATCAGTGAATGAGAGAAATAAGATTTATATCCTAGTGGGAATCATGGAGCAATAAGAAGTAATTTGGTGTTGTGATGAGTCCTAGAAATAAAATAAAATAATATGATAGAATGACTTGCCAGGAGGAAGCAAGGGTTTGGGAGACCACAACATTAGATAATCTGAGGCCTGAAAACTGCTTGAAAGGAGGCTTGAACTATAGTAATGAGAAAGAATATTCTAGAGGGAAAAGCAAGTTCCAGTCTCCGAGGTGGTAAAAAGAGAGGAAATGAATCTAAATGTAATGAAGACATGGGAGAGTGGAGTTGAGGTCAGACAGGCAGACAGAGTACAGACCCTGTAGTGTCTTGTTGACTTCATTGAAAAGTTTAGATTTGATTGTAAAAATATTGAAAGTAGTCTGAAGCAGGGCAATGGCATGATCTGAGCCATATTTGTAAAAGACTATTGTACAGCGAAAAGCAGTTAGGAGATTGTTGTAATAGTAGGCGATGATTCAGAGATGTAGAATGATTTAGAACGTATTTGGAAGTAAAGCCATTAAAATATGCAGATGAATCAATTAACAATTACAAACTAACATAAGAATCAAAGCTGATTCCTCTTTTTTTTTTCTAGCAACTAGCGCATGGTAGTGCCAAAACAGAGAGTATCAAGCTTTGTCTGTTTTCTTAGCCAGGTAGCTTTCTATGATCATCTGGCATTTGATCTCTGCTGTGATCTCATGCCAAGAAAGTGCATATTCAATTAATTTGAGTGGGGGTTAGAATTTTTCAATAGCTATATAAAAGAAAATTCCTTCTCCATGGAAAAGAAAGAGGGGTATCATACTATTTTACTGAATCGCGAATACAAATTCTGCTTCAACCTACCCATAACACAGCAACTCAAATCATTTCTGTTTAAACAGGTGATATCTTAGATCAAGGAAGCACTTAGAATGATACTCTTAGTTGTAGTTTAAAGTCTTCCTTATTCAAATGATAGCAGCACATAAAATGATCAAGTGTAAGATTATCTAAATTCAAATCCTTGTCCTACCATTCTAGTGGTTTGACCTGGGGAAAGTTGATTAATTCTGTTTCACTTTAATCAACTATAAAATGGTATCTATCTCATAAGATTATTTTGAAGATTGAATGAGTGCACACATTCATGTGAAGGGCTTAGAATTGTATGTGCATTAAGAACTCATCAAACATTTACATCTATTACAGTGTTTATGTCATTCTCTGTTTTTATTTGGGATTGTCTATATATGTATGCAGTATTGGTTAACCCTGACTAGGTAATAAAGTGTGATTAGATAGGATCTTTTCTCTTTATATTTTCCATATATATGAATGGATATGGATATATGAATACATATTCATATATAAGAATCCCTAGAGATAATGAATAATTATTAAAAAATTCAGAGGTTATAAGTATCACCATAGGCAATGGCAACTCACTCAGCTTTGAATATTGACTCACAATGTGAGTTTTAATTATCAGGTTTGGAAACAGGAAAAAATACCATACACAACTTTTGAAATTTAATGAAAAAAATTTAATGAAAAGAAATGAAAAGCATTTATATGTAACTTCTCTATCAAAGGTCCTGAGTGAACATAGAGGTATGATATCCATATCACATGAATGTCATGAGAATTAATATGTCATAAGGTATATAAAATATTAATCTCAATACCTAGACACATAAAAAAACTCTTTAAATATCACTTTTTATAATGCAAAAAGCATAACACTAGAGGGAAGACCAAGTCCTGATTTTATAACCAAAAGAAGAAAATGAAGAAATTTAATAAAATCTTTCTTGGAGTGCTATTTTTTCTCTGCACAAATGGGAATTTCTAGAGTAAAAGTATTGTATTATTCCAAAAATAAGTTATACTTAACACATTTTTGAAACTTTATGGTGAAAAATAGACTAAAAATGTCTAAAATAAACAGAGAATTAGTGAGTGGAAAACTAGGATCTGTGTACATTCTCTTTCTCAAAATGGCAATTCATGATATACTTCAGTAAAGTAAAGGCTCTGTAAAGCCCTGCAATAAAGAAATTTTTTACTATAAATTTGCCTAATACAGCTTTCCACAACATATTTTACTGTACATACTCTATTTCAAAGACCCCTAGTAATAACCTGAGGCATTAGTACTTCAAGGAACAAAGTTCGGGAGATACATTGTTTATATCAATTTGAATATTCAATGAAGATTAACATAAATGACCAACACTAGAAAGATAATGTTAATTAGATCTAAATACTCTAAGTGACTAGCCCAACCTATAAGTATTTGGACATATGTCTATCTTTGTTTTTTAAAGATTTTGTTAGATAATTAGGCTTCATCTGGAAATTTTTAGCTCATGGCTCTGTGGTAAAAAAAATTACTAAAAATATATGACATAAGATAAAAGTCTAATGTTTAATCAGATATTACTGAATTAATGTTCATGTCTGATGATTGAAGAAATCCCACACTTATATATTATGTCATAACTTTGCTCAAATTTTGTCCAGCAATTGAAATTTCTCATATTATATTCTCATATGTATTGCTAAATTAGATTTATATGTCTTTGGGATAAAAATCTGTATATTCAAGTTATTTTATATGTACTTTTTGGCTCCTATTGTATCTCCATCACATTTAGAAGGGATTTCTCCATGATCTTTTTAGCTGAGAACAGATACTAAAAGAATGATAGCATCTCAGTCCACCAATATATTTCTATTTTCACTTATATGAGCAAAGGTCCCGTATACCACCTGATATTTTCTATGTCTTTCTAAAAAAAGGAATGCTCATCTCAAATATAAAACTTGAAGAAGAAGAAAATTCTAAATGTGAATTCTCTGAAAATTGCTCTTGCAATCCTAATATCACTAATATATGCAATGCAGTTTAGATAAATCATACTCTAAATAATCGTTTTTTGAAGGATGACATTGTGGAAATTCTAGTTTAAACAATCTTTATTTTATAGTATTGGATGACCTAGGCAAATGCAGATAATAGTTGTAAAAGTTAATAATTATTTATTATATTAGAGGTAGTTGCAGATCAGGACCAAGATATTAATATACTTTCATTCATATTTCTTGAGTGTCCACCATGTGCTAGAAACTGTGCCAAATACTGAGGTATACAGATGAAGATGATATTCCTCATATCCTCATATGCTCAGGGAGCTGCCCTCATGGTCCACAGGCACTGCACCAGTAAATTTGGATATAACTCCCTTTTAAAAGAGATGCTAACAGAGCATAGGAAGTTTTAGAAAAGGTGTTTGAGGGGAAACATTAATTTGGGTAATCATAAAGTGGTCACAATCACAATAAATAGTTTTCCATCAAAAGCATTTTGATAACATTAGTCATAGAACCTTTAGAACGATCAGAGTTGCCCTTTTAGGAAACAGAGGCCCCACTTCCTTCTGCTGGCTTTTGGCTAGGATTGTCTTCTGAAAACACTAAGTACAGACTAAGAAAGCAAGTGGCACTCCATCTGATTAAATTTTTTGAAGAAACTACTCTCTGACTCCCAAAACCAAATGCATAGAAAAATAGAGAAAACAAAAGAACTAAAATAATTTAAGATCATTTTCAAAAATAGTTATACCCTATAAAATAATCAAGATCACTATTGCCAGTTTTGAAGTAAGTAGTCTAATATCTTAATGGAGATATTCCTAAAGCTTTATAAAACTTAATTCAGGACTGAGGAGACATTTGGAAAGCTATTCACTAAGGGAAATTAGAAATTCTGGATTCAGGACATCAGGGAATTGAAGTGTTGTGGGGCTGAAGCTGCCATTTACGTTGTTATTCCATGAAAATGGAATAAAGCTGTAGACTTGAATTATAAGCACACTGAGAAAAATGAAATCATCTCTTTGTAATGCAAAGCAGACAAAGCATTCTCTGCTATTTAAGTATCTCATCTAGTTGTGCAGGAAACTAATGCATGTGCTAATTCAGGAATGTGTTGAAGCTTCACAGAGCATAGTCTGAGATATGGTCAGTGAAACAATTACTGGTCATTGCTAAATTTTTGCATGTGTTTAAAATCTAATCATAGTGGACACATCTGAAATTAGCATATATATCCATAACTATCATTCTCAAATTAATTTTAAACTAAGAGAACATAAAATAAACATATCTCTTGAAAGACAAAAGAATATAAGACTTTTTTATATCTGAAAACAAATCATGATATTAAAAGTCATTGTGATGGGGAATAAAATAAGATTTTTGGCTATGAAGAAGCTCAGGAAATTTCATCCCAAATTATGAATCCTTGGTATAAAGAGTATTTTGAATTAAAGGCCCTTAAAGATTAACAGGCATTGGAAAGGGCTTTATCTGCATGAAACCAGAGGTACTCATCAAAAAGAACAATTATCTTTCCTTCCCCTTCCTATTATCTCAATGTATTGCAGGAAAGAAGATCACAAATATAACCAGACCATACCCAAGGCATTTTAAAGACAATACCTGTCTCTCAAGTTAACTTCCAAAGAAAATCATTTACAAGTCAATCTGTTCCCCTCATCCATTCATTCTCCCAAGTAATTTATCCATCCTCCCTAGTGACCATTGACTGCCACTCAACAGAATTACCTATATTTCTTATCTTCCCCTTACCTCTAAAATAAGAGTATATAAACTTGTGGACCCCATTGGGTAATTGGGTAATCACTCTGTCATTCTCCCCATGCACACAGTAAATAAATCTGTTTCTCTTATTAATCTGCCTTATTGTGAGCTGATCTTTCAGTGAATCTTCTGGAGTGAAGGGGGAGTTTCCCCTCACTCCTACAGCTATAACACTACATGTTAAAATCCTCTATTTTAGGAAATAACCATTTAAGAACAGCCTATTAATTATTGAACAAGTGCCCTTTATTATCATAGACATATGACTTTTTCTGTGATACCTTCAATTTTGACCAAAGTTCAACTGTCACAATAAAACTCAGATATAGATTGCTTTGAAAATGTTGCATAATACTGTCCCAAAACTTGCTAGATACAAATGTTTTATGCTATTGGGACTATTAATGTTACCCTTTGGTTTATTTCAAAAACAGCAATATAAATGCTATATCTCATAGAACTGGGATGATGTGTAGCTTTGTGAAGCTTTGTCTTTTGAGTTTATGGCTTATCAAGTGATATTCAATTGGAAATTTAACACAGTTTATGCTTTGATCAAATGGTTCTTACTAATTCTTAACTAT
This sequence comes from Lemur catta, assembly GCF_020740605.2. NCBI lineage: Eukaryota > Metazoa > Chordata > Mammalia > Primates > Lemuridae > Lemur > Lemur catta. The sequence continues at coordinate 46,909,128 of NC_059128.1, read as the reverse complement.
TTCTGTGAGGTCAAAGAAGGTAGAAAAGTCATCCAGACTTTTATATTTATTGCCTAAAAAAAAGTATTTCACAGGTAGTGATAGGATACCCTAAGTATGGCTGAGATATTCAGTACATCACAAAGTCATGAAGAATGTAAATATAGTTTGTGTTGAATGTGCTAATACCATTTCAACATTCTAGTTCCTTTCCAGTTCTATCTAGCTCTAGTTAGAAACCACATTTGAGTGTGGGGCATATAAATTTTAATTTGGTTAATTTGGATGCCAATATTTCAAGATGGGGGAGTTAGCAATGCTTTAAGGTAAAGCCAGTACTTCAATATATAATTGTACTTCATGTAGCAATACAGTCAAGTATTATATACTTAAATCTTATGAGAGTATATCACTCATGAGAAAGAGTGGCTGCACCCTCCTAAAAATATCCAATTGCCTTAATTTTTAGCTAAGCCAACATTTTCATTGTGTTTTGCCAGACATTTGTTGAATGCATTTCTGCAGTGCAAATATTTGTGGCTGCTCTATACTTTTTCCCAAATTGCCCATCATTTTCTGAATGGAGAAATGTGTACCTTTTCCCCTGGATCCACACATCAATAGAGTTTGGGGTCTGAAGTGAGGACCAGAGCAACACGTCTGAGCATAAACTAGAAATGGGCATTCTTGAGTGTCACTCACAAAATCTTTTACCCACACTTTAACCACCTGGCTTATTGTTGTCTATGACCTATAGTGTTGCCTTCATGATAATGTTTACCTTGTTTTCTAAAACTTTCTAGTGTCATCATAAATGGCCATTTGCACTCATGATAACAACTCACAAATATGAAAGGCTTATTGAAAAATACTAGCCCTGCCAAACCTCTCTTTTATTGAGGAGCACACGCTTTATGTTCTTGCCAGCACAGTGATGGATGATTTCATTTCCTCATGATCAGGTTACTGAAAAAGTACCCCCTGGACTTTATCCTTTTGGGCTCACCTCTCTCAAATTCATTCCCTATGAATTTGGCCCATAAAACAGTTTCTGTATCATTCAATTTTTTTTCTAGAAAATCTACCGTGTTCCCAATTGACCTTCAGCTTTGTCCTAAGGCTCTTTTCCTTCTTTTCTTCTCTCTCTCTAGAGCTGGTCACTTCTAGCCAAAGGGCCCATCCTCATCACCAAATACCTCTTCAAGCTCAACTCATGCATTCTGTATACCCAGTGCTTCAATAGTTAAGTCCATTGCTTATAGTTTTCTACAACCTGGGATATCTCAGAAAAAACTCATCCATAAATACATCTCGGTTACTACCAGTATTTTCACTTCTCTACTTGAGAAGTTGCCCTTCTCAGAGATAAATGGAAGCCAATAAGGGATTCAGGTTTTTCAAACTGGCTGAAGTTTTTAGTCCTGGATGAACACTTCAGGCAAGCTAGTGGAAAAGGAGTTAGAAATAAGTTTAGTGTTATTTGTGTTTTCATCCTTATGTATAAAATGAATTTCATGTTATGTATAGCCCATTTATAGTAGTATACATAAGCAGGACAGATGGCATTTTCCTTTCAAAATCTATAAAGAGAGGACCCCAACTCTAGTTCATAGGTAGAACAGAAAGGAGAAAGGCAGGAAAATGAACTTTACCTGGTGCAGTGTCCCATACTCTGGGTCAAACCAACATATATCTCTATAATAGTCCAGGCTTCAAGGGAAACCATAGAAAGTATCCAGTTCATTTCTTGAGGAAGCATTAGCTCAGGATCTGAGTTCTTGCTCTATCCTCATTGCATGTGCACCTGGCTGGAAGAATGGAACCTACTCTGGCCCTTGTGTGTTCATAATAGTTGGGTACACATATATCTATCACGGCACCTTCTCACTGTGCAGTGTAATTGTTGGTTGATTTGTCTGTCTCTAACACCATATAGCAATCTACTTAAAGAGTGGACATATTATTTAATCTTTAGCCTAGAATTGTACATGTTTTTTTTCTTTTTTCCAACTCCTCTAATCTCATCTCTACGAGACATGTCTCATATTAACTCCCCTACACCCCAAAGCAGATAAATGAGGATATGACTGTATGGAATAATGGCTAACTATATGGATTACCAGCATTGGAGTACTAAAGCAAAATACTCCCCCTTTTTTGTGCCTGAGATATCGCAACTGGAGGATAAGAATAAGACTTCCTATTACAAAGGGTTGAGAGGTTTAAATGTAATAATGTACCTAATCTTAGCCTAGTCCAGGGCATATGGTAAATCTCAGTAAATATTAGCTATTATTTGTATCTATGTCATATCTTTGATATGCTTCCAATTATTCCATATAATCTATATTTTGCCACTGTAGAAAGAGTCCAAGTTGCTAGAAGAAAATGCCTGTGCTTTCATTTCTTGAGTGGCTATAGTATTTTCTAATGCCTTATACTCAAATCCACCTACAGCTTGTAAATGGAGTGGGTCTACAGATTTCAAATGAAGGAAGAATGGAATGGAGGCAACAAATAACAGAAAGTTAGTGTGTGAAACAAACCAGCCTTCAAATGTGATCAGGGAACTGGGACCATCTCCTAATTTAAGAATATGATCAGAATTTCTTCTGCAGCTGATCATTTAAATTAAACAAACAAGCACAGCTGGAAAAACACATGCAAATTTTGGTATTTCAGCCCAGCAATATGCAAGCATATCCACAGTAGGGATAATTTGCTGAAGAAGCCTCATTAATGAGCTCAAGCACTGGGTTATTCTGAGCAGTCATGCTATACCCTAATAAAGGCAACATCTTTCTGAATACTACAAAAGGTCATGTCTTGTGTGCAGTATCTTTCCCCATAAAGTACAATACCAGTCTTTTTAGCAGAGAATTTTCTCCCATTATAGATATAGCTTTTCTAATACAAATGGAGCCATGTATTTCTCAACATCTCATTCTGAAGTACGTGTACACTTAATCATCACAGTCCATTCTACATTAGGGTATGATTCAGAAACACCAATGGATGGCCTGAGTGCAACTTATCCATTTCTGAATTGTACTCTGTCATTAGCTGAGCTGTTTTAGCTTCCTACTACATTTGCAAACTTAAAATCTAAAAATAAAATAATCTGAAGGGAAAACAATTTTAGCTCATCTCCAATACAAGAGTAAGGTACAAGTTTGTGATTTTGTAATGGGAGGCTAGCCAACAGCACCCTGAGAGTAACTGCCCCTTCCAGAAAGGAGTGGTACATATGTCTATCAAGCTTTCGATTCACCCCACAACCCTGAAAGCAATGTCACTGGATGTAACTTCATAGAAGAACACTGTGTTCTGACCTTGAAGCCTAGCACATTGCCTTTTTCAAGGAATTTTAAGTATTCCTGATAAGGCTTGAAATAGCTCCCATTTCTCATATATGTAAACCAGTATAGCTACTTCCCTCCCTAGCTCCATGATGCCATTTTCAAGAGACAGGAGCCAGAAATATGCTGCAGCTCTATTCCTGCAGCTGCGACTCCCAAGCTGGAAAGAGGAAATGTCAGCAATGCAAAAAGCAAAAGAAGAACCAGACCAATTGGTACTGCTAGTGCTTGATTCATTAGCATGGGCCAGGGTTTATTTTTCAGTGTAGAAAGAAGCTGGCACAAATGCTTGCCAATGTGCTCCAAGCTCTATCAGGGAAAGGAATTGATCATTTGGATAAGAAAAAAAAAGTCTCTCGCTGCCTCACTGTGTCTCTTATGTGTGGTGCTACTGTACTGCCTTAGGAACAAGCATAGTGTGTCTATTTTTAGGGCAAATGTGCCTACTCTATCTTCGCCAACTAAATCTTTCTACATGACTAATTTGCAAGTTGAATTATCTTGGTAAATAGGCTGACTCACTAGCAAATAATCTGCAGAATTTAACTGTGCATTAGGCTTCTGCAGTGAATTAGGTCCTTTTGTCTTGCTCAGGATGCTGAAATGAACTGCAGTAATGCTCTGGTTAATTAAAAAAAAAAAAAGAATAACAATTATTCCAAAGGCAAGAAGAGTCTTTCTTTAGAATAGTTTGTTATGATGGAAATATATATAGCAGGTTATATTGAGAAACATGGCAATAACTTCAGTTAAATAAGGAAATGAACCATGATTTAGATATGTGCATAGTTCATATATGTATATATAAAATAGGCTGTGTGAGTGTATATACATACTAATGAATAATTTATACTTAACATTCATTTATCACAAAATGTGTGCAGCAATCAGTGCCTAACGCCTAACAGTCACTCAAGAAACATTTGTGGAATGGATGAATTGAAATGCTAGGTTGACATACCTCATTGTCAAGTGGTCCTTCCCCTTTCTTGCCACCTACTCATGGCTGTGGTGATTCAGTAGCAGAAATATACTTTATAGATATAGAAAAACATTCCTTGTTTTGTTGTTGTTTTCATATGGTTTAAAAAGAATACCAAATTAATTTGTATCTATGGGGATAATGACTGACTTTAAATATATATATATATATATATCTTGTCCAAATATTATTGCTTAAGCATAGCAGGGATTACAGTGGTATATACTTGGGCACCTAAGAGTGGGGCAGGACAGTTGTGTACCAGGACAGTTGTATGTGTGTGTGTGTGTGTGTGTGTGTGTGAATGTATTTATGCACATGAGGGGAAAGGGGTTGGAAATATTTTATCAGTAACAATTTCCAGAATTGTTAGTGCATGATCATAATAAAAAGCAGACTGACTTTCAGGCAATTTTATTTTATTTTGGTTTGTAATACTTTACAGTGTACCTTTTATTGCCTGCACCTGAAGTGCACTGCTCCTACCACCTCTCTTGCTTGTGCCAGGATTCTCAGCAGAAACCCGCGAGAACGCAGGCAGTATGTTGCAGACTGTGTTACTGCTCCACCCATGCCCCTAGGATTCCTTCACAATCAAGTGCACTGGCTCCAAGGTGCGCCCACTCCCAAAAGCATGCGCCTGAGGATCTCTGGAGGCAAGATGCTCGAGTCTGCTTTGCCAGGAAGAGATGCACACTTGGGGCAGACCTTAACAAGGACATATAAATATCTGACTCCATGTCTGACATCCAATCTTCACTATCACCAGAGTCCCCCTGAGGGACTGAGTCCATAGGACTTTGTTTCTTAGGAGAATGCTTCTTAGGAGATCTGCTGCTTAGGAGAATGAGGGCAACCTGAGCCACAGGTATTTGTTAAACCTGGTACTGGTAAAACTGAGAATCACTGGACAATTTTATACATCCTTTCTTCTTGGAAAGAGTGCAATGATAAACTCTTCTAGTTGATATCTCTGGTAGACACCAGAAATGAATAAAAGAAAAGCTAAAATAAACACCATGATCTTAGTCAGCATGATTCTACCCTTTCTTTAGACTTCCAGGGATTCCCTGGAAAGATAAGTGTCAAAATATCAAAAACAATGAGATCTTCCTCTTACTCTAGGGGTGCCCTTTGACCCCATAGTTATACTTATATGAGAGAAAGATGTGATTGATTTCCCTGGAATCCAAGGTATCATTATATAGAATTTATAGAAAACTTCTTTCTCTGCCCTTTAACCCTTCTAAAGGTAGAATTAAATTCAGGGGCACAGCTAATAATTGAATATATGGCAAGCACTGATTCCCTTTGGGGACTGCACATAGCCTAACAAGCATTCCCGACCTTCAGGTGCATTTCAGTAGAGCAGGAGTGACAGACCTGTGCACAATAACCAAGGAAACACGTGCCTGCCGCAAAGAGAATGATAAACACAGGTTTATGGAAGCCGAAAGGTGAGACTGACGAACTCTTATCTGAGTGGCCAGGCAAAGAAGCACCTCCAAGAAAGCTCTTTATGAGATCCTTTAAAATGAGAGATCTGGTCAAACAGAGCCAAGTGGAAGCCTTCCACATTGAGAACAGCATGACAGAGAACAGGCTGTGATACGCAGAGCCTAGGGCAGTGGGTTGGGGAAGGCAAATGTGGGAGCAGAGATACAATGGGCTGTCCATGCAGGCAGCACTGAGCCATGTGACAGTCACAGGGGCAAGCAGAGTGGGGAGCTTTCAGGAATGCAGTGAAGACCCACTGGCTGGATTTCCTTCCGATTGAAATTCCACTGACTAACTGCGGTTGTTAAAAATGCAAATTTGCATAGAAGTGCACTTTTAGCATAGCTGTCATTTTTATCTTAGAGTGAATGATTTCTGAAATATTTTGATTAACTGATGGCATTGACAGAGGGAAGGTGAGTAAGATGGTGTGTTACTACTTCCTTAGGTCAGAAGAAGGAAGCGAGGGGAACCTTTGCCCACTTAAAATTGTGACAGTTTCATCCAAGCTTTTGCAACAGCCCCAAACCGTAAGTGAACAACAAAACAAAGCACATGAAAACACTCTTCCTCACAATGAAAGAGCACTAGTAAACATCTGCAATTTACATTAACATTTTTTTCAGAATTAAAAGTTTTTGATCTAACAGAATACTGAATTTATCAGTTATAAATTTCTGACATTTTAAACAACTGAAATTTGATAAGAAATTTTAACTAGAAACAATACTATAATAGTTTAGTAGCTAATCCAGACATGAGGAAAATAAAATTGTGTTGTCTCAACCTCATAAAATCATTTGATAATGTAAATTTTTTTAAAAAGCCATATAAATCACTAAAGCAAGGGGGGTTTTAGAACTATTAAAAGACATTAGGAAAATTAAGGGATAATCTAATTTTTACTAGATATAAATAAATATTTCATCAACAAACATATATCAAGCATCTAAAAGTACTACGGTTACATTGTTGAACCATGCAGACTCTCTTTCCTCACAGAATTTACAATTTTATGAAAATCAGGTCAATGATGGGTCCAAGCAACATATGAAACTATCAGAGTAGCAAAATATATAATTGGCAGATAAACTATAGAAGTGTGCATATGCTATTACACCAATAGGTAGAATATTATTAACAGAAATATAAACCGATACCTGAAGTTTAAATGAAACTCATTATTTAGACCCAACATCATGAGTATAAAGCTGAGAATGATTAAAAACATCTGCCACATGAAATCATATTGTCAAATGCACACATTCTGTGCAACAGAACAAATATTTTCCTATTTGATTTCAGAAAATAGATAACCCTGTCAAATACATTGATTTAAGTTTCTACTTAGGGGGAAAAAAAAACCCTCACTTCAGTCTAATGCAGAAAAGATAAACAGGCCTGCGGTGTAGAAATTGTTGAGAATCAAACAAACACCACTCATGTGATTTATCACAGGTTGGCATCAATTTGTAATAGTATAATTGATGCAAAGGTAATGCATAGCATATTTTGAGTTTTCATTTTGTGATGAACAGTCTGTTAAGGGATTTATAAACATTATTTATTCTCTTATTCATTGAACTTATATTTATTGTCTATTTAGTGCCAGACACTGTCCCAGATGCTGCAGACATAATAGTGAATAAACAGCAAAAATGTCTGTCCTTACGGAGCTTATTTTCTCGTGGTAGAAAGATAGCAAAAAATACTTAAAAGAGGAAGAATGTAACATAATTCCAGTGAAAAATGCACTAAAAGTAAACATCAAGCAGGGTAAGAAGATAATGAGTCAACCTTTTAGATAAACTACCAAGAAAGGATTCTCTGATGACCTGAAGAAAGACCTAAATGAAAACATCAGCACAGGGAGCAGGAAGGGGACAGCTAGGAGTGAAGGGTGCTCTAGTCAGATGAGAGACTTACTCAGAGAAGGCTGGTGCACACGGATGATGTGAACAGGGAGGGTGGCTAGAGATGTGGTCAGTAGTGAAGCCAGGAGTAGAGTGTTAACAAATTTATCCTCACAATGATTCTACCTTGTAGGTATTATTACATCCCTTATTTTCTATATGGGCAAACAAAAGTGGGGCATAGCAAATGGCATGTAGGGGGTTTGAAGCCAGAACCTCTGCCCTAACCCCTACATTCACGACCGTCCTGCAGACACGTCTATATATACAGTAGTCCCCTATTATCTGCAGTTTTGCTTTCTGCAGCTTCAGTTACTCATGGTCAACTTCAGCCTGAAAATATTAAATGGGAAATTCCAGAAATAAGCAATTCCTAACTTTTAAAATATGTGCCATGAAATCTTGTGCTGTTCCACTCCATCCCCACCCAGGATGTGAATCATCCCTTTGTCTAGAGTATCCACACTATCTACGCTACCCATCCATTAGTCACTCAGTAGCTCTCTTGGTTATCAAATCAACTGTCATGATATCATGGTGCTTGTGTTCAGGAAACTTTGATTTTACTTAATGGCCCCAAAGTACAAAAACAGTGATGCTCGCAATTTGGATACGCCAAAGAGAAGCCATATAGCATGCTTCCTTTAAGTGAAAAGAAAATTCCCTACTAAATAAGAAAAAAAAAATCCTATGTTGAGATTGCCAAGATATACAGTAAGATCAAATCTTCTGTCCATGAAATTGGGAAAAAGGAAGAAGAAATTTGTGCTCTCAAACTGCGAAAGTTATGGCCACAATGCATAATAAGTGCTTACTTAAGACGAAAAGGGCATTAAATTCATGAATGGAAGACATGATCAGAAATATATTTCAATTGACAGCAATTGGGTTCGGGACTATCCACCGTTTCAGGCAACCACTGGACATCTGGCAATGTATACCTTATGGATAAAGGGGAGCTACTATATATCACTGGGAGAGCTCTAACTTCAAAACAAATAAGAAAATGATAATTGTGCTAAGCTGCTCATAAAATTAAAAGAATTAGATTTCTATATATGGCTTTCTCTCTCTACATACATATATATTTACTACATAAATATTCTTTGTTCTGAATTTCATAATTGCATGATTAAGTTCACAAATTATGTATGTTATAGTTTACTTTTATAATAAAATAATATCAAACATCGTACTAATTGTACAAATTCATCTTCAAATGTCTATTTAAACACTACAGTGCTGGAAGTTGAGATCACTGTTGGCAATTTCATAGAAACTATCAATTACGTACAACAATGTTTCAATGAAGAATAAATCCAAATCAAAATTGAGATGCAAATAAGCCACACCCACAAGGGAAGACACCTCTTACCTCCAAATGACTAGGGATTCCCCTAAAGAGGCGGGTCTCAGGTGAATGCTGGAACTCAGGTAGTCACATGGTAAGGGAGAGGGACCAAGGCCTTCTGCTTAGAAACTCCTGGGCTACTCTTCAATTCTAGGCTTGTCCCTGGAAGTCTTGCTTTTCCTTACTACAGTAGATCCTGGGGAGATCCCTGTTGCTCCAATTCTACTACGTAATCACTAGATTATAACTTCACAGAGGGCATTTCTTTCTTTCTTTCTTTGTTTCTTTGTTTTTCTCTTCCGTCAGACAGGCCCTCCATGAATGGAGAAACACTAAAGAAATACATGCTTAAATAAGAGATCATCCTGCTTCTAGACGGTGGTTTTCCTGTCTGTAGGATCCTGGCTGAAGAGTAAAACTTCTCTTTAGCTTATGTTCATGAAGTATTCAGTGTAAGAGTTCTGGGGTTTTCAAATGGGTCATTGAACATTACTCTTGTTTATTTTCCAGAACTTTTTGAGAAAATGAAGGGCTAACTTGGGTGTGGCAAGTATTTAGATACAATGGTCACTTAGTCTCATAGTCTTAACTTTAACAGTAATGCAATCACGTGCTACATGAGAGGTCATTAAAACTGGGTTTACTGGCTAAACCTCAGTCTTCTCAAGTTTAAAGTAGGAGTGGTACATTGAAATCACTATATACCATAACTTAATTGAATAGTGTAGCAATACCTGGTTTATCTGCTTCAAACGGTTGTATATTCAAATGAATTATAAAATGTACAATGATACATTAGAGAAGATTGATAGTTCAGAGAATAAAAATACCCTGCATCATAGTATCTGCTCTGAGATAAGGAACTTCTTGAGTAGGTGTGGAGAGAGAAAGTGAGAAAGATGGTTGGTGAAAAGGTAAGTGCTAAATTTAGGGTACAAATGGACAAAATTGAGGTGAGAAAGCATCAATCCTGGTTGTCTCTTCAATTCTACTGTTATGCATTCTCCCTTACTGAAGATAAGTGAAGTTCAGTGGCAGAACGCTGGTATCCACAGTGAAGATCAGTATTGACTATAAGGAAGAAGAAGAAAGAAAGAAAGAAGGGAGGGAATAAAACACACTTGAAACAGCACCAAGGTCATGAAATAAGTCTGCCTTTGGCCACCGTCATCACTTGGCTGTAGCTAGTTTTTCTGTTTATACATTGTTCAGAGAATAAGCATCTATGAGTTCTGAAAGTAAATGTTTTTTTTTTTCTCATATATCTCCCCAAATTCAAAAGAATAAATACAACTATTAAAGTTACAAATCACAGCTGGTATAGTCTAATTATATTTAAATTGTAACAAGAGAGTCTTTTCTTTTCAATTAGTGAGCTCATTATCACCAACTTCCCTTTTTTAAAATCATTATTAGGTGACAAGGAAAGACTTTATGGAAAAACATTATTGAAAAAACTAAATGTAACTAATTTCTTAGTTTGCATTCTTAGCCATTCTTATCCTGAGATCACAAAACATAATAAGAAAAAATATTTTTAAAAATGCAGTGAGAGATGGCAAGAAGAAATAGAGATAATAAGAAACTGAAGAGGACTTTGAAGGCTGAGAGGAAAGGGAGGGAAAAGACAGCAAAATCGCTGCAGGCCAGCTTCATTGGATGCCATGTGGTCCCTTTGTAAATGGTCCAGGACAACGATAAGCACAAATAGAAAAAGCAAAGCAATGAATCAGAAATGGAATTCAATTTCTTGATACCACAATAGTAGAGGTATCATGGCTGAAAAATAGAAAGAAACACAATGGAACAAAATATAATTTATTTCCACAACTCTTGTAGGGACATATTAATAGAAAGTAGTCTGGGTCAAACACTGTTTATGTGACAAGTGCATAGCTTCCTAATCTTAGTCTGCAAAATTACTTAGCTATTGTGTTCAAGAAACTCTCACAAACCCATCCCCCTCAGAGCTCAACAATTTGTGCCAGAAGAAAGGAATCATTTGTGACTTTTAAAAAATTCTGTTAGTAATAATATATAAAAATAACTATTCATAATTTTTTACTTATTTCCATAAGAGAAAAAAAAGAAACTATCACAGAGTCGGCCCTGCATGGAATTTTTAAGAGAAATGGTTTATCACAGAGAAATTTTACATAAAAATGTATATGAGCACTTAATTTGGTATAGCAAAAATACTTTGGAAATTATATGTGAGAAGATTATATAAGAAATCTGTGTGGGAGATTACACAGTCAGTGGCTATTAGCAAAAATGATTATATGTTTGTCATCCAGAATTTATACTGGTTTTATTATAGTCATAAGACTTAAAACACAAAGAAAGCTGAGAGCTTAAACAGACACATTATTGGTTCCCCCTCCCTTTGGAGTGTGGCTTATTGTGAAAGAAGTGGAAATACCAGACAAATTTTGGCTGGTTTTTTTTGGCTCTTAGTGTAATGAGGTGAGTCTTGGTAGGACCCTAGATAGCTTTTGGTTTTCAGCTTTTTAGTTTTTTGGTATACTATTTTGTATAGTTTTCTCATAAGTGGGGACTGATGAGAATTGGCCATGGTGGTTGTGTTATTTCAAAGGAGCATAACTTTATTTAAAAATAAAATAGACCAAGTTAAACACATTTAAGAGGTCACAACATTAAAACTATAGCTAGAGAGGGCTATAGCTAGACATCCATGTCTGATTCTGTAATTAGCAACCACACAGCCAAAAGATAATAAGAAAGATGGAAAAAATTTTACAGTTTCAGCTTTTCTCAACATACATATCCACGCAGAGCAAAAGCTAAGCTACCTAGGCTGACATTGACCAACTTCTTTAATTCTTTGTGAAAATATTCTGAGATCATGGTCAGAATGTGCTTTCTCTTATGTCAAAAAAAATAGTGGTTTAAAAACAATTGCTACATAAAAATTACTTAGTCTAAATAAGTTTCATAAATTCAAATTGTTTCATATTTTTGCATTTCTCATTGACAGAAAGACAACCCATATCTTCTTTTTCTCAAGTTCACTTATCAAATATTTTAAATTGACAGATAAAATTGTATGTATTTATCATGTACAACATGATGTTTTCAAGGATATATACATTGTGAAACAGTTAAATATAGCTAACATATGCATTACTTCACATAGCATTTTTCTTAATTTGTATCTTTTTTTGAAGTTCTTCTGAGAATAAAAAGCTTTTCATTTTGTTTTTTTTTAAAGTTTACTCCTATCTTACTCAAATATGAGCTTCTGACCATTTGATAGCAAATATTAGACCCCCGATGTGTTTAAGAAGCTGTCACTTTTCTCTCTTTACCTTGTCTGAGTGAAATCCTTTGAAACACTCACACTAACTCCCCCCAAGACAAAGCAGTCAGAGAAAAAGCATATCTCACAAATCAGACTTAAATAAGCACCATCTATTTCCAGCCTAAAGTAAATTACAGAGAAAAGCCACTGTGTCAGAACTTGGGAAATAACTTCCCAACAACAGTATGTTCACACTGACATCATTTAGCATTACTAAAGATATTGAAAAGAAGCTCCAAGACAAATGCAAGGATAAAATTTTAAAAAATCAATATCAAATAATGACATCTGTTTTTTCATTGCTTGATTATTTTGGGTTATTCTTATTTCATCTATAAGCATTTATTAAGACATCTTTGAGAATACACTACAATTCAGGGAAGTTACATACAGCCTTTATAATAATGGAGAAACGTTGTATTAATGAATATGAACAAGGACTGCTTATTTTCAATCTGAAGGGAAGTGCAATTGTTGCACAAACTGTGAATAGTATAATTTTTTCAAGTGATTGCTACTGGAATTCATAATAAAGGTTAATGGAATAGAAAACTGAAGGACTTGCTTTTCAAATAACCTTATGGATTCAAATTCAAAATTCTTACTTAGCTGGAGCACTATTAAATTAACATTTGTATAAGGCAGGTGCTTTCAACTTCTTTTAGTTTCTAACTCATCTGAGGGAGATGAGAGAGACACACATGTGCCAGTAACCCTGGCTCTCCACAAAGGGATATTAAAATGGCAGCCACTCCCTAGACAAGGCACCCCTTACTGTCTCCACTACAACAACCCTCCAAGGCCCCCTTCATAATCCCTAAAATAAGGCTTACTACCTGTAGATTCTAAAGACTTCCTAAAACATCACACATTATAACCCTAAAAAATAGCTTAAGATCATCATCTCCTGTTCATGGAAGAACTCTAATTTGGAACATATCCATCAAGAATTCTTTAAGAATACCCAGAGAAGGCCACTGGGATAAGGGAAAACTTTAGTGGTTCTGTGGGAGGAAAAAAAGAGTTCCTAAATAGATCTGAATTGGGGCCGAATTTTTGTTTGTTTTTGATTTTTTTTTCCTGATCACTCTGCTCATTTTCATCATATATATATCTGGCACATTAAAATGGAGTCTGAGAAATTGTCCACCTAGATTTCCATGTCTTTGGAAGCCATGCAGATAGCTAGGTATGGTTCTGAGAAAAGGCCTGATGAAACTTCCTTCTAGTCTGAACCTAAACTAAAAAAATTTTTGAGGCTAACATATACATTACAGTCTACCACAGTCTTCCAGAATGAGAAAGTGCATGCATTTAATGGGCCAAAAACCTATAGAGTAATAAGATGGTTTTAGTCACAATATTTCTTTGTGCTCCTTTGTTAACTACACAGGAATAACAGTGGATACATTAGGCAGATAGCTGTCCAATGTAATGAGATTTTGGTCCTGGCCAATGGATTTTATTTATCATCCTCTATGTAAATGAAAACTCCATAACACATATTACAGTAATTTTTTTGCAAGTTTCACACTGACACAAAACTAAGCAAATGGAAATACATATAGATAATAGAAGAGAAGACCTTGGAAAGACTCAGCAATGTTCAGAGAAGAACAATGAGAATAGTCAGGGAGTATCTATTATAGTGTATTAATTTGAAAGAAGTTGGAGATAGATAATTTCTTTGGGTGCATATTTGAAGAATGCCATTATGGAGAAGTATTAGATTTGTTCAATATGGCACACATTTAGAGGCCAAGGGCAAAAACTTCAAGAAAACATTTTTAGTTGTTAAAAAGAAAACTTTCGAATAGAATTGTTTAAAGATGGCAAAAGCAGTATTGAATAGTAATAAGTATACAATGACATGTGCATTGTGAATAGGCAGGGAAAAAGTTTCTCAGTGCTCCCCCAACTCACACACACTGATGCATGATGCACACATTCAAAACATGCTCACAAGCTTCCCCAGATTTTGATGAAGGGAGCCAGTCAATAGATTAGACAGCTTGTACATTACAGATTAGAATTTCTACCATTTACTTGAACAAAGAAAGAACATAAATGAATGTGCATGAAGGTAACAATAAATAAAATCACCTATTTTATAACAAAAATAAATCCTCTGAAAACTTCGATAATTTATTACAATAATTTATTATTTTTTACTTACAATATGGATTTTAACTTATTTCCTAAGTGGTGGAATATGCACCAGTACGTTCTGACATATTTATACTTTCCAGACTAGGTGGTCACTTTATTGAATCTCATAAAAGAAACTCAGATATCAGAAGTGTAGTTCTATTAGATAACCTTTAGGATTCCTTTCAAAGCCGAGGTTTTTATCATACTGCAATAGAAATGACCAGTAGTCCACTAAAGATTTGTGCTCTCCTTTTAAAAAATAAAATTGCTGCTAAAACCACCAATCCAACCAAGGGTATATTTCCCAGCCCCATTGCATCTAATAGGGCCAGATAACTAATTCCCTAATGGAATATAAACACAAGTGATATGTATCAGTTCTACGATGAAATGACTAACAAACTGGTGTATCTCCACCATGCTCTTATTTCTTGTCCTCTGGCTAGAAGTCAAAAATTTCATTGTTCTGTGGTAATGTAGAGACATAAGATTTAAGGCATCTGACACCATGAATCACATTGTGGAAGGCCACCAACTTTACATTCACCCAACAGTAACTGCTACATTAGTGAGAAATATAATTCTATTATGTTATGTCACTAACACTTTGGGGTTAATTATAACAGTTAGCCTACCTTAAGTAATAAAAATTATAATAATTTCCTCTTCTCTAATAAAGTTTAAATCATTTCTCATGGTCTGGCTCTGTAATAATACTGTAATTTATCACATGCTCTATTACTCTGTACATTTATGGCAGTGGAAGAAATGTCAAAAGAGTAACTTTAACTAAAGACTACCTTTTTTCTTCAAGTATGATCAATTGTTGACAGAGCCTGGCCTTAGCTTTCAATTTTTCCAGCTTTGTAATATTTCTTAAATTCCTTCTCTTTGCCTTCTCATTTTTAAATATCAACATTTTCCTTACAAAGGGATGCTGTAGAGTTTCAAAGCCCATTGAGGTCTGCTCTCTTTAACACATTTTAGGCCCAAATTGCAGAATTCTAAAGAGTTACAAATTTGTGTCATTCTGAGGCACTAAATCTGGGAGTGATATGTTACTTAGCAAAACGTAACTGAAACAAGTTTTATAATCATCTCCCTCAGTTTGTTTTACTAATTTCTCACTCTGCTCAGTGCTCTCTTCCCTCCCGATTGGACCTCCATCTAACCCTGACCCCCATTTATGGGCTAAATTGAAAAGTACAAGGTTTGCAATCCCACACAATTTCAAGTCAAAACAGTAAAGAATATTAGTTAACTAAATTTTACAAGGGTCACTGATAACTCATTTTAATTACAGAATTATAATGTATCTGAAATACTTTGCCAAACTGAACATTTGGCTAATCTGTAGCCAGTTTTTATGAAAGGAGGTTAGAGAGGTGGAAGCAGTTGGAAATGTCTGATAAGATCTAACTTTGGGTGAGCATTGACAGTCACCTGGTGTAGTGAGCTCAATGAACTGGCATTAGGTGATGAAACAGTAAGGGCTATTTCTGCTCCAATGAGTCTTTTAATCTCACGGAAAATCAACCCACATAGATGAACACTTAAAAATATGAGGTAACAGATGCTAAATGTCATGCTGAAATTATAGCATACAGTACTTTGAAATCTTTAATTTGTCATATTATAAGCTATGCACTCCCTCTGCTACTAGAATTGTGAAAACGGGCCCCAATAGGGAGGTTTAGCTTAATAAATGTAGCCTCTTTCTTCCTCAGATTGCTGATCCATGTGATTGATTGATGTTTCTATTTCACCCAGGGAGGTGGGAGAGTGTCGTAGGCAGCAGACTCTAATTTTTGATGTCTGACGAAGCACATGACATTCATGTGACAGACTTTCCCCTTCCCTCCAAACTGCATCAACATTTATTTATGATGAAGGGGAAGTTGGGTGAAAAAAGGCAGCATTATTTACCATAAATCATGAAATTTTACATTCTTCTTTATAGGAAGAGGAATAGCTGGTCCGTGGTGTATTTAAAACCTCAATATTTCCTTAATATTTTAAATATACAAAATGTGGGGCCAAAACAATCCACAAACTAATTGTAAAATACTACTTAATGTCCTCAGGGATCAATAAAAATAATTATTCATTCTCCCATTGTTTTGTTTTTTAAACTCTGTACATAGTTTTCACTCAGTTAAGAATAACCTTTTACACATGTATCTGATTCTCTGAGCTTATAATTATTTTCAGGCTCAGTAGCGGTGGTGTCTAGATAAAAAGTTTCCAATCAAGAGGATAGCTAGTGGCAACTATTACAATGCCTGGAATTAGAGACCTGAAAGTGTGTGTTGAGTGACTGCCTGAAGTAATGAACGATAAAAAACATCTCAGGATCTCCTCAGATCTGGAATTCAGTCTTCTGAGCAAGATAATTACACATCCTTACAAGCAAAGATAATTTCAAGAAAAGATAATATGTGAAGAACCAATAAACAGTAACTTCTGGAAACAGGGAATGTTGGGAAGATAGTATTGACAAATGAACACTAATAATGACAGTAGAGAAGTGGACATATTAGTTTATTAAGCATGAAATGTCTGATTTCCTTAAGTATTAAATTAGTTGATATCTCTGACATTTCACTTTGACAGTTCTTGATTGCGAAGGTACATCCTCAGTCATTCAAACACACAGTTTGGCTTGTGATTATCTTTCAAAAATTTTTTTTTCGTGAAACCATGGATATGTCAAAATTTTGTGTTACTTTCGAATATGAGTTCTGTCGTGGAACGAATGCAGCGCAGAAAAATCAAAATATCAGTGAGTGTTTGGGAAGGATATGGCTAATGAACGCACAGCGCATCGATGGTTTGAGATGTTCCGTTCTGGTGATTTTAACTTGAAAATGAGCCACAAGGGCGACCTGAGACCAAGGTGGATAATGATGAGCTGAAAGCTGTAGTGGAAGTGAATCCATCTCAACCTATGTGTGAATTGAGCAGACCTTGCACCAAATGACTACCACTTCTTCCAGGCTTTGGACCACTTCTTGCGAGGTAAAATATCCAATTCTCAACAAGCTGTGGAAAACACCTTTCACGATTTCATCACTACTCACTCTTCAGGCTTCTTTGCTGCTGGCATAAACAAGCTACCATTAAGATGGCAAAACTGTGTTGATAGTTTAGATGCATACTTTGATTAATTGTTCTGCTTCTTGTTTGAAATATAATAAACCAAACTTTTGATTTGAAATAGGATATTTCATATTCAATGACCTAAGAATAATATGATTGGAAAGGCATACACATCTATCATTTCATTCAGCTTTGTTAAATAGTCTAGAAAGAGGAGAAAAACAATACCATGTAACACTTTTTTAAAATATGACCATTGGATTATATAAAGCATGGACATGTAAAGACAAGGATGATGAAGCAAGTTATAACATTTCTGTTACACAAAACAATGATCCAAAATGAATATGAAGGTGTTTATGAATATGTATTCTTTAGATTTTAGGAATCTATGAAAGTAGGAATATGTTCAAAGGGGTACATTAAATACATCATCCTCAGAAGGCATTAATAAATGTTAGACGATATAAAATGACTTACCGAAGAATCTTGACTATGAGCCCCAGAAACATAGTAGTGTTTGTTTGGTTTTTAACATTTATGGATGAAAGTGAATAGCAGGTTAAATATTAAGATACAAGTGAGAATGGGCTGTGGAAAAAAATGTGACATTGTTTAAATGAGTTTGTATCAAATGTTGTAAATGAAAGGAAGTTGAGCAGGGAAAGAGACGTTCTCTAGTTCTAGTGCCATTTACACAGCTTGCTGGTCATCTGAATGTCTTCTTTGGGAAAATGTCTATTCGGGTCCTTTGTCCACTTTTACTCAGGTTACTTGGGTTTTGTTGTTTGTTTTACAACTGGGTTGTACATGTTTCTTATATATTTTGTATATTAAACCCTTATCAGATACATGGTTTGTAAATATTATCTCCTTTTCTTTAGGTTGCATTTTCATTTTCTTTATTGTATCCTTTGCTGAGCAGAAGCTTTTTAGTTTGATGTAGTTCCACTTGTTTATTTTTGCTTTTGTTGCCTGTGCTTCTGGTATCATATGCAAAAAATCACTGCCATGACCAGTGTCAAGAAATTTTCTCCCTATGTTTCCTTCTAGAAGTTCTACTGTTTCAGGTCTTATGTTTAAGTCTTCAATCCATGTAAGTTGATTTTTGCGTATGGTAAGAAAAGAGAGTAGAATGGTGGTTACCAGGGGCTTGGGGGAGAGGGAAATGGGAAGATATTGGTCAAGGGAGGGTTATAAAGTTTCAGTCATACAAGACGAATCAGTTCTGGAGATTTAATGTATAGCATTGTATCTACAATTAACAATCCTCTACTGTCTACTTGAAATTTGATAAGAATTAGATCCTAGGTGTTCTCAGCACACACACACACACACACACACACACACACACAAGTTAACTATGTGAATATGTTAATAAGCTTTAATGTGCTGATTATTTCACAATGTATACATATATCAAATCATCAAGGTGCACCATAAATATATACAATAAACAAACAAGAGAAAAGTCTTCTACGTGAAGGAAGGGATATATGAATTAATCTTTGCACTCCTGTTGTCCTCTGGGATTGAAAGAATCTACTATTTTTTGGCACGGTTGATATGCAGAGCTTCCAGTTCAATTTCCAGTAATGGCCAGAAATTTATCTAGTATGGTTGTGTGGGATGAAGGTATATTTTCTTCTGCCTTTCAATGATTCCTTAACTAGAAGGAGAAGTATTTATGTCCTAGTGAAATTGAGGTAGTCTATAATTCTTCGACTAGAAAAATCTCTAAATCCCTATGGCTCGGCCTATTTCTACTGTTTTGCAGAATACTTTATGCTGGAAATATACCTCCAGAAGGCAATGCAATGCCATCAATCCCCCCTACATTATTCTCCTTGATGTCTTGGAATTGTTGACTTACTGATGATGGGTAAAAGGAAAATGACTCTGACTCTGACTTTCTCAAGAAGAATTACCTCAGAAGGCTGGCATAGGTCCTGGAGGTTGGGGGTATTAGACAGGGGCCTGATTTTCTCCATCATACAGGTCCTGCATCCCCAAGAATAAGTGAGGCTAAGCTATATTATTTTAAAGGGTGAACAATTCCTCCTATATTACGGTAAGTGTTTAACTATTAGTTTCCTTTTTTTTCCAGAATTGCGACATAGATGAATCAACTTCCTTCCTTCTTTCCTTTCCTTCTTCCCTTTCTTTATTGCCTGTTTTCTTTCTTTTCTGATTTCTTTTTTATGAAAGAGAGACAATGTGTGCACATGTGTGTGTGTTTTGATCAGTAGCAGAAAGGGTAAAAGGATATATCAAACTCTTAAAGTGAAAATATATATATTTAAAGAAAAATTTCAAATACTTTAAATGAATTTTATGTCTCAAACACTATTACTATCAAAGCGTTTATGAGGATTAATACCAAAAGGAACTGATTTAAGTGTTATGGCAACTACTTCTTCCACTTCTATAAAAATGCTAACAAGCAGAATTATTTTTAGAGTAGTGGGAAGAAGTAGGAAAAGGAGAAGAGTATGTTCATAATTTGAAAACCCAGTAATTTATTTTTGTATATCAAGAGTAGATTTTTCAATTTTTAATTTGAACCTGTTATTTTTTAAGTTCAAAATTACAAGGTAAATATTTCACTTGATCTGATTCTAATCTTTTATGAAAAAAGTGATATCATTTTCTTTGTTCTCACTCACTGTCAGTATTAAAATTGACTCCTAAGAGATTTAATACTATTATAGATATGTCTAATACGGAGTACATTCTCAGGACATCTCATTCCTGTTTTAGGTATTACAACTTTTGATTCTTTAAATTATCATAAATCATAAGTAATAAATATTTATCCTACTCTGCCTGAAAATAGGGATATATGGAGAAAGAAAAAGGTCATTGGGAACTTAGAAATGGTCTTTAAATAGTTTGAGAATTAAATAGAAACAAAAGAAATGTTAAAACTGAAAGGAAGCATATAAAAAACAAGTACTATGTTACAATGTTTACAATTTGGTGTACTCTCGCCTTTCTATTTTTAGAACATAATACATTAGATTTATTCATTTAGATGACAAAGGAAAGAGAAAAAAAATACTATAAAAGAGGAAAGAGTTATAAAAATTCATAATGAAAGATGAAAAAGAAAGTTGTAAAAAATGATGGAAGATAGTCAATAAAATGTTATACAGCAATATTTTGGCAATCCAGGTCTTAGCATGTAGCTCACCCAGAGGTGTTCCCTCTTTAGAAGATGGGCTATTACATAATGGCATGCCAACGTGCACTGAAAAGACAGCCCACGTAGTCCCTGGTTCTAGGTGGGGACTGTCAAATAGACTACAACAAAGGATAATATGAGTATTCCTGATCCATTGCTCACCTTGGAATGACTTCAAAACTGCAGAGGTCCACAAGTTCCACCAGCAGAAATGCAGGCACTCCCAAGAAAATTATTTTCATTCTAGTTATTTTACTGAGAGCACATACTCATTATATGCATTAGTTGTCTAAACATTAATGATAACCCTTTTAATAATAAAGGTAGACAATACTATTCATTTCACACAGTTTTACATTCTACAAGGAGCTGCCTCTAATTCGATTTTTAAAAAAGTAAAATCTTCATCTGAGGAAGATCTGAGGAAATAAACTTTGCCCATGCAAATATAAAACTGCTTATAGTTACAACTCTGTTTTAAGAACTCTCCCTACACAATGGCAATGTTACACTTATTACCAGCTAAGAGGATAGCAATGGGGAGGTTAAACATGGAGTCCAATCAGCATAATCCCAAAGTTTCCTAATTATTTCAATGAAAGAGTCAAAATTAATTACTTTTTCAGTTCCATGCAGTTCAAGTTAAAAAATAGATATACTATGCGATGGAAGCACAAAACCAGCAGCATCCAGGCAGCAGTACCAGAAAAAAACATTTGGTCAAACTTCTTACTCAAAATAGAAATACGAAAGAGAATTGTAAAGCTCTTAGAACAGAGGGGATTCAAACCTAGAAATAACAACGGAGAACATGTCTTAGTTTTATAAACAGAATATCACTGAAAAAAATGGAAGCAATTTAAATTTTCTGTGGTACATTTATTTCTCAGAAAAATGGCTTCCCACTGTGAGCATTCTCTTCTTCATAGTCTCTGCACTCAGCAGCTCAAATATATTCCAGCCCCAAGAATGCCTGTAATGATTGTGGACTACAGACTGAACCACAATAAGGTGTCAAAAATGAAATACAGAAAAAGATCAAAGGTAAATATTTAATGAAAAGATTTGGGGAATATATGATCCCCATTTTCTTATTTTCATGTGAAGTGAACGATACTACTAAAGTTCAAAGCTATTCACTTTTGCTGGAAACCCAATTTCAAAATATTTCAAAGAAGAGCACTTTGAAAGGACTGAAACAACAACAATAACAAAAGAAACTCAAAAGCGAGTAAAGTGCTTTCAGTATAGTCCCGGAATTAAAATCTGCAGGATACCTACATGTTTGATGGAGGACAAGAAATTGTCCTAGTTAGACATATCTTATAAGCAATGAAGAAAATTCACCAGCTAACATTTCAGTGAGTGATTTTCTTTGCCATTAAAATAAGCTTAATAAACTCTTAATTGCTTTGCTGCCTTTGAATCCAGCTTGCAAGAGATGTTCCCAATAAAATCAAATTGTGCTAGGTGATGCCCCCAAAGATTTGTAACTAGGAATGAAGGAAAGAGACAAGAAGGCTAACTGCTTCATACAGATGATTTTCCAAACTTCCCAGATGTTAAGAATTGCCTGAGGTACTTTTTTAAAATATGAAATTCTGCTAGAATAGAAGTTATGGTTAAAAATACAAATTCTTGTTAAAATTACAACTTCCACCTGAGAGCCGCTGACTCAGAATCTCCCAAGAAGAGACAGGAAGCTGTATGCTCAGTGTTTCAAATGATCATTATCAATGTGGAAGTTTTGGAAACACATGCTATATCAACAATTGGCATTTTAAAAATGGAAATAATTGACTAAAATCAGCTACATTTTTGCCTAGAAGATTTCAATACTAAACAATTATTTGGACTTTTTCCCATCCATCTGTCACGTGAAAACAACCGAACATATTAGCAACATATAAGCATCAGATGCTGAAAGCACACAGAGGAAAGTTTTAAAATTGAACTTCATGAGCAAAATTGAAGCATTTATATATAGTTATGTTTTGCCACAAAAAAATCTGGAGGAGTTGATGATTTTAGAAAAGAAATCTCCAGTGTGTGTGTGTGTGTGTTGAAGAAATAAATTAAAATCTAAGAAATGGAAAAGAACAGTAATATTCAGTAGTCCTTAAAAGCTAACTATATAACTGAGGAAAATAAACATTATGTCATAGAAAATAGTTTTCAGCAAGTTTGAATCTTAAATTCAATTTTTATTAAGAACAATATTTCTCTGTCCCATTCCATCGAAAAAAAAAACTCCTTTTAACATTACTTGTCTACAAATTCCTGAAAGGAATCAATCATAGGACTGCTTGCCCCAAGCATACAGTGCAATGGTGGATGTTTTGTGGACTATATGTCTTGGACCTTTTTTTCAGGATGTTCACAATTTAGGTGGAGAATGAGAGGTCTCAGACATCCAAAATATAAAATAACAGGCAATAATATACAAGATTACAAATAACTATATGTTATCCAATATATAAATATTCTGTATCATCCAAAGGGGGCACCTGATGAAAAATAAAGTGAACAGAGTTTCACATGTGTAAGCCTTGATTGATCAGCTAAGTCTCCACATAAGAAGCAATGATTGGCCAGGCGCGGTGGCTCACGCCTGTAATCCTAGCACTCTGGGAGGCCGAGGCGGGTGGATCGCTTGAGGTCAGGAGTTCGAGACCAGCCTGAGCAAGAGCGAGACCCCGTCTCTACTAAAAATAGAAAGAAATTATCTGGCCACTAAAATATATATAGAAAAAAAATTAGCCGGGCATGGTGGCACATGCCTGTAGTCCCAGCTACTCGGGAGGCTGAGGCAGAAGGATCGCTTAAGCCCAGAAGTTTAAGGTTGCTGTGAACTAGGCTGACGCCACAGCACTCACTCTAGCCAGGGCAACAAAGCGAGACTCTGTCTCAAAAAAAAAAAAAAAAGAAGCAATGACTGAGGTGAACTTTGAAAAGTGGGGATATTCAGATACACAAAGAGAGGGGTAGGGAGTAGGCTGGATGTAAGAGTTCTTAATTTCCAAGAAAATTTCTGGGGACAGGAACATGTATTTAGTATTGTTAAAATAATAGCTATCATGTTTTTAAATCACCAGTTACATATCATGGATTGTACTAAGCACTTTTTACCTCATTTAAACCTCATATTATTGTTTATTTCTTTCCTATAATAGTATGGAAACTCTAACATTCTTTGGATTATTCCTTATGTAATAATATTCATTTAGTTTGTAATGGATATAACTTAAAATACAGTATTGCACTTGATAGGGATTTAATTTAATGGTCAAATGCTCACTGAGACGACTGCTTAGGGTGGATCACCAATGGACATAATCTAAGAATGTTAAAACAATATTATAACTCACAAGTTCTGTCTTGAAAAATTACTGAAAGATAAGCTGGGTTATTTAGTATGAAAACTCTTTTCTAATGTACTATACAGGCACACACACACACACACACACACACACAGTAGACACTAACTAGAACTGACTGGACCTCAGATGGACCAAAGGCGGACATGAGATCCAGGAGGAAACAACACATGGGGCAGGAAAAATCAATCCAATTCTTTTTCTTTAAAGTATTTGAATTAAGTACATAAACTAAGGGATCTTTGAATTAAGAATCATTACGTGACGCTTGCTACATAACTCAGGCTTGGATATACATACTCATTAGGGAGTATGTAAGGGAGAGAGATAAGCAGATGAGATATATATCTATATCTATATCTATGTAGATATAGATCGAGAAAGAGAGAAAGAATACCAGTTTTGTCCTCAAGAAACAGAGAGAAGAATCTGGTTTTCTAAATTTCCTCTCTGTGACAAGGCTGTGCCTCATTCACAAAACAGGACAATCATGGGATAACTTAATATTACCTTTCGATTTATGTTATAATGGGTGGATTTCTGTTCTTTGAATTACAGGGATACCTTTCAAAAGAATTGTTACTTCAAAGTGAAGCTTACAAAATCCTTCTCTGAACCATGTGTGGGGGGGGGAGTGTCTATACAGCCAACTATACATGATATACTAGATATAATATGTTAATATATTACTATCATATTAATAACATATAATAATGTAAAATTATATATGCATTCCTTCATTCTGAAGGTAACTTCGATTTCACTTTCTGATGCTTGCACTATTGTGCACAACATAAGTAACAGAGGGAACTGGGAACTAAAGGAGGAGAGGCAGTTGAATCACTTCTAGAAGGAGCAAGGCCAAGTGTTTGGGATGCACCACCAAATCAGAGGCAGTGGACTGAAGTAATTGTAACTAAAGGGGACAGTGACAGCGCCACTAAGGAAGTAACTCTGTTCTTTAAAATAGAATCAGAATGATAAATTATACTTTCTCAACCAAAAGTCACAAAGATTTATGATAAATGCCTGCTGAACAGTAAAAGGAGAAGCCAAAATAAGGCTGGCAGTTAGAGGGGGAAAAATAGAGCTTCTCAGTATGTGAGAAAGGTTTCCCTTAACCCTCATCAAAGACTAAGCATTATTATTTATCAATGGCTAACTATGGGTAGATGAGATCAAATAATAGCGTATAAAGTATATGTGTTGCAGAAATGAAAAATTAACACTCACAATGAGAGTTTCAAGCAAAAAGAAATCTGGAAGTGAAGAAACATGAATCTTGCAGCATGACATCCACGTCCAATAAAGTTTCCAGATAAGGGCTCTGGGGAAGGAGACTGTCACCTTTTAACCTTATCCCTCCATTAATATGCCCAACAATTGCTTGCGTGAGGACATCACTTAAAGGTTTTGATAGCTTGGCATAATTTTCAACACTCAGAAGTAGCTGAAGAGGCAGCAGAATGTACTGGGTATATGGATGGTCTCTGAGAGCCACGCTGCTGAGTGTGAGTTCTCACTCTCCCATTGACCTTGGGAAAGTCACTTAGCCCTCTGTGTTTCAGGTTCCTCATGTGTTAAATGAGGAATAAATGAAGTTGTTCTGATGATTTAATAAGTGTGTGTGTGTGCGCACACGTGTGTGTTTAAAACAGAGCCTAGCATATATTCAATACTAATACGTTATTTAGTAGTATTTATTTTAACTTGTTACAAAACAACCCATGATAGAACATAGTAACTTATGGAGTGGGACATGAATATGATGCTGTTTTGCACTTCTACAAAGTACAGGAGAGAGAAAGAGCTGAAGAAAGAAGGCAATCAAAGAGTGTTGCAGACGTCTAATAATGCAAGTATTTCTAAGTAGGTAACAGTGACAGAGGTAATCTTAGCTTGGCCTCAAACAAAGCTCATGAGATCTGGTTCAATTTTCTAAGGTCCTTCCTATCCATAATATTTAGAAGCTGTCTCAAAGAATGAAAAGAGTGGTGAATAGATTTGTTCTTTATGGGAATTACAAACTGAATATAATGACGGCAGCTTCAAAGTAGACGGACACTCATATTAGTTTTGCTACCCTTCATCTTGTATCTAAGTTAAAAAGTCTGACACCAATTATTTGTCCCTATATGCTAGAGAACTCTTAATTAGAGCTGAGTAGACTAAGTAGTTTTTCTTTCAGAAGCCTATTCAAAGAAAGACTTACGTGGACAGAAACTCTGATTGTGATGAGGACTGGGAGCTGAGGTCAAAAATAATCCAATTCTAAATGACACTTAATAAATCAGCTGAAACAAAGGGAGACTGGAGTCCTTACCTATACCCAGCAAAGCTTCTCCTGACCTAATAAATTAAATTTCTTAGTTTTTTCTTTAACTAGAGCATTAAAATAGCAGTAAAATCAAGCTTAAGCCAATGGGGAAATTTTAAAAAATATATTTTAGTTAAACTTGACACCTCTTTTGGATATAAATGCCAGGTGCATTGCTTTTCAAATTATTTCAGCTCATTGCAAAGTGTGTGAGCATATAGAGAATCTTGAGAATTTACTATGCAAGTAATAATCACTTAAAATTGCCTTTGAAATGTCAAATCTGCTTCATACTGAGGGCTGGAAATTTGAAAAAAAATATCTTTTCAGGTTTTACATCAATGGGAAGGCTCTAGAAATAAATATGATTCTATTCTATTTGATCGCTATATATATGACATATTCTAGAGAAATATGAAAATCATGTATAATGACCTATATGACAGCATAATATAAATATTCAAAAACACCTATCTCAACATGCTTATGTGACATTATTTTGGAATAGAATCTGAAAGAAATTAGCATCTTTGTACTATGTTAGAAGGGCAAACCTGAAAGCTATTATCTACAAAGATACAGAAAGTGGGTCTTCCCTCCCACTCCACCTGTCTTTCCTCTGTATGAAAGAAAGTTAAAAAGTCCAAGGAGTTAAAACAGTGACACTAAAGGCAGGTTCCCTGTAAGCTTCAGCTCCATCATAGTGGCAGCTAGCAGATTTTATGAGGCTTCCCAGGGGACTGGCTCCTCCAGTTTAAAGGGACTTCCACTAAAGTATTACCCACCATTTCTGTCAAGATTAAGAATGAAATATTCTCCCCAAAGTAGCTATTTCCAGTGGACAAAATGGCATCAATTAATGAAGGCATAGAAGTGAGGTTGATTTTATACTCAGCTAAGAAGACCGTATTTTCCCCTCAAGTTTATATTAATAGTAGAAATTTTCAGACAGTGAATTCACATGTTATGATTTGCCAGCAATAGTGGATTTAATTTACAAATGTCATCTCAAGGTTGGTGGCAAGAGGGGAAAACGAGGGAAGATTATTGACCTTGTCTACTTGGGGTGCTGTTAGAGAGGAGGTTCTAAATCACGCTCACCACTGTTTTAGTATCTCAAAAGATTATGAGTGGATAGTGAGAAACAAGTATGTCATTTTGTTCTTATTTTGCCAAAATGCTAGATGGCTCTCAGAATTAGAGGGGAAGGAGAGATATTCTTGAGCGTTCTTCTATTTCCTGTGATTAATGGTATAAATGGAGTTTTGTGGTTTTTTTCCCACTAACAGACTCTGCATGTTGTCACATTACCATTTTTACAAAGTCTATGATAAATCATTTAGTAGTGAGAAAGTTGTAAAATTGTCTTGACATTTAAAAAATAGCACTTTATTTCTACTCTAGATTAAACTAGTTGGCCATGTTTTAAAATCAACTAAAGCAAAATGAAGAAAATTTATTATATGAACAAGTCTAAGAAATATAATTCAGCAAAATGCTTAATTATTTTTAAAAAATTATATTATGATAGCCTTTTTGTTCCATTTTAAGAATTAATCTCCTCTGGAAAAAATGCTTTCTCCTTTTAATTTAGAAACACCTAACCTTGGTTTCATTGATTTATTCAATTCAAATAAAATAACTAATATTAGATTTTGTTACTTGGTTAGTGTTCAAATAATTCCAAATTTTAAAATTGCCTCAATCTTTTTAGTGTCATATTTACTCATTGGAATTAATTTAGTAATAAACTCTATGAAAGCAAAAAACATGAAAGGCTTGGCAAGTACAATAATTCTTGTGTTCCATAAGAGTTTCCAATTTTGTATTATAATAATAATTTACTAAATTGGAAGATGATAGCTGAAAAATCATTTGTATCTCTTTCCAAATAACTTTAAGTCTGTTACAAAACCAGGCGTCTACAAATAGAATGTTTATTGTGTTATCATACTTTCAGTGAATACTGAATAAAATGTTTGTTATTCAAGGTAATATAGTAAGCCATAGTAGAGAACAGGAAATAAATAGAAAACAACAATGTGATTCTTTTTTCCTTTTACTTGCAAAAGTAACATATCAAAACTAATGATAATCTACAAAAAGGGAGAAAAAATATATATTACCCCAGCATATTTATTTTATTATTACTTTTTCTATTTTGAACTATGCCTATATATATATTTTAGCTGTAAAATAACTAGCCATATTCATAGTATAAACACTTATGTGTTGTTTAACAACAAAGATGTGTTCAGAGGAAGACATCATTAGGCAATTTTGTTATTGTGCCAACGTCACAGGGTACTTAGACAAACACCTAGACTATAGGGTATATATAGCCTACTGCTTCTAGGCACAAGCTTGTACAGCATGTTACTATACTGAATATTATAGGTAACTGTAACATTATGGTATTTGTGCATCTAAACATATCTAAATATAGAAAAGGTACAGTAAAAATACAGTATTATAATTTTATTGGAACACTGTCTTACATGAAGTCTTTCATTGACCAAAATATCAATATGTGGTCCATGGCTGTATATAATTTTATAATTTTGCAGTTTTTTACTTGACATTTATCTCACGTTCTTCCATTTTCTAATGTCATTAGTAAGGACTACATTCTATTCTATTAAACCATTAGTATATATATTTTTAACTAAAATATTTAAGATTTTTTAAAAAGTAGAATGATGATTTAGAGTAGTACCAATGCAATTGCAGTTCCATGATAATTTATAACTAGAAATCCCAATATGGTATAATTCACAACATTTTTATGGCTGTCAGGTGTTCAGATTTTTAACCTTTTTTCCTGATGCATACATACACTATGCCTGCTTAATCTTAGAATTACTAAAACCACAGAGTTTAAGTTATTTCTCGTGTCTGCCAAGGAATAAAAGGCAGAGCTAAATTTTAGAACACAGAGTGCTTCATTCTTATTATTGTATATGTTATTTCTGTCATATAATTAAAAGCAGTTACTTTGTAAAAGTTACTGTGTTACACTGGATGTCAAAATAATTTGCAAGACAAAACTCTTTTCAATACATATGCCATTTATTCTACAAAGGTAAGGGAATGGGTCATTAGTTCTGTTGCCATGGCAAGGTAAGCTAGGTTCAGCTAATGCCAGTGGTGGTTAGGATGGAATGTTTGGAATGGATTTAGTACTTTAGCCATCATGGTCTAAAAATAATGGCATCAAAGAAAGACTAAAGTAAGATTTGGGGAACTTGATTCTCATGTAGTATAGAGGGAGTGAAGATGTTTAGGGCAAGAAACTGGGGAGAGAGTGCCTTCTCTCACCAACTGGGTAACTTGAAAGCCTGAACCTCCATTTACTCAGCTGTTGAATGGAGATAATTATAACAATACTCACATCATTGAATTGTTGTGAGATTTAATGAGTTTATGCATGAAGTGTGTTTATGGGAGTCTCTGGCATATTTTCTTTTAAAACCTCAAAGATATTAGGCCGGATGCGGTGGCTCATGCCTGTAATCCTAGCACTCTGGGAGGCCGAGGCGGGTGGATCGCTCAAGATCAGGAGTTCGAGACCAGCCTGGGCAAGAGCGAGACCCCGTCTCTACCAAAAATAGAAAGAAATTATCTGGCCAACTAAAAATATATATAGAAAAAATTAGCCAGGTATGGTGGTGCATGCCTGTAGTCCCAGCTACTCGGGAGGCTGAGGCAGTAGGATTGCTTAAGCCGAGGAGTTTGAGGTTGCTGTGAGCAAGGCTGACGCCACGGCACTCACTCTAGCCCGGGCAACAGAGCCGAGACTCTGTCTCAAAAAAAATAAATAAATAAAACCTCAAAGATATTAATTATTGTTGATAGTATTCTTCAGCCAATTAAAGAGCCAATTCTAGGGTTGTATAACTGAGGGTCAGAAGCCAGGAGGTTGGTTTTGGAAAATGTGAGAAGCATATGCATGCCCCAAGGGAGGAAAGACCTGTAGGATTCAGTCTACTCATAAGAGAGGGCACCTGGAAGCAAGGTGTGCCACGCATTTAGTCAAATGAATGGAGGAATATGATAAAGCAGTTACAAATAGAGACAGTCACTGATCACAGCAAGGAACAAGTTTCAGGGGCACAGGCCCAATTGGCTCTGTCAACTGGCAGCCCTGCTCTAGGCTCCCAGTTCCACTCATTTTGAGTTGTTAAAACACCAGAGGTCTCTCTCCAAGTCTCAGAGTAGGGCAGGTTCTACTAATAAGCCAAGGATGTAACAACTCTCACTTGTTCCATAAACAAAAATAATAACAACAATAATAAAGTTGGATTTATCATAGCCTTACCAATGCCTAAAGAGAATATACATGTACTCTAGAAGAATTTTTGAACGGGTAAGGCCTTTCATATTTTAAAATGAAACTCTTTGAAATCAAAGGCAGATGTCAAAAAGAAAAGCTCAAATAGATTTTCATACATTAATATTAACCTCTTTTAAATGTGAAAAAACATCCTGAAGAAAATTGAAATGCAAAGGACAACTGGGGGAATTGCAAAATAAAGGGTCAAAATGTTAATATCATTATATGTAAAAAGTCTTACAAAGCAAATTTCTAAAATGAGTGTTCCAGTAGAAAAACAGACAAGCCTCAAGGACAAAATTAATTTTGTTTTTAAATTTGAATGACCAAAAAGCATAAACAAAAGTGTTCAGTCTGAGTATTAGAAAAAGATCCATGAAAATAAACAACTTGTCAATTGCCAAAAGTATAAAAATATGCACATTTATACAACATCTAGTGCAGGGCATGGGGAAAGTGGCAATTATACTTCCTAGGAGTATAAAATGTTAAAAATATTCTAGTGAACAATTTGACAAAATGTAACAAAGCTCTTAAAAAGTCTACAAAATTTAATCTCAAATGTCCTAAACAATAAAATGATGCTAGGTTTCACACAAAGATAACCAACTTAGAATTTTTCATACAGTAGATATTTAGAGACAAAATAAATGCTTATTGATAAGAGATTGGGTAGCATATAAAGTCCTTAAATTTGATCTCATAAATATTTACTGTAAAATGATGCTAGGTTTCACACAAAGATAACCAACTTAGAATTTTTCATACAGTAGATATTTAGAGACAAAATAAATGCTTATTGATAAGAGATTGGGTAGCATATAAAGTCCTTAAATTTGATCTCATAAATATTTACTGACATATAAGATATTCCTGAGTGAACAAAAGAAATGAGAAAATATACTACAGTAGAATTTATTTTTTTATGAATAAACTCTATGTAAGTATGTGCCTAGAGGGGCTTTTAAGGACATAGAGTTTATCATTTAGCATAAAATTATATATATTTAAGTTAGTCTTCTATTCCCTAATTTATGTTTTGTAAATTTTCAATAACAAATGTAGACATATGTATTTAGGTCTTTAATGGAGAAAATATAATGGAAACCATAAAAACATGACATATGGAAACAGTCAAATCTGGTATTGAGAGCCAGTTTTACCATCAACAATCTTCTCAATCACCTTAACACTTAAAGTCTTAATCTAATAATAGCATCCACATTATAAAGTCATATATATTAAATGATATAATGAGTGAAAAACTTGAGGCAATGATTGGCACATGGTGAGTATTCAATAAATATATGTCTTTTCAGTTTTTGGACATCATAAAAGCGTTAAGAGTCTGGCTGTTAGGAAATGTGTCTTTGAATTTAATATTATGAAGTATGAAATGTCCGATTTCCTTAAGTACTAACTTTGACAGTTGATATCTCTGACATTTCACTTTGACACTTCTTATTTTCTTTTTATTGTAAAGGTACATCCTCAGTCTTTCAAATGCATGGTTTGGCTTGTGATTATCTCTCAAAGTAGTTTTTAGAGCAATTTTTGTGAAATCATGAATAAGTCAAAAAATTCATGTTATTTTCGAATATGAGCCATGGAACCAATGAAGCACAGACAGATCAAAATATCAATGAAGTGTCTGGGAAGGATGTGGCTACAAGACATGAATGGTTTGAGAAGTTCCATTCTGGTGATTTTAATCTTGAAAATGAGCCACGTGGGCAACCTGAGACCAAGGTGGATAATGATGAGCTGAAAGCTGTAATAGAAGCGAATCCATCTCTATCTTTATGTGAATTAGCAGCAAGGTTTGATGTTATTGTTCCAACAATATTGGACCATTTGAAACAAATGGGCAAGGTAAAGAAGCTGGATAGATGGGTACCACATGAATTTCATGAGAGTCAGAAGAAAAATCATCTCGAGGCTTGCCTTTCTTTGCTGTCACAACATAAAGGCAAATCATTTCTATACCATATTGTTACCTGTTAAAAAAACGGATTCTTTTTGACAATCACAAACATTCAGCACAATGGTTGAAGAAAGATGAAGTGCCGAAACAGTCCAAAGCTGAATATTCATCAAAAACAGCTACTGGTGTCTGTTTGGTGGTCCAGCACTGGTATTATCCACTACAGCTTCATGAAATCTGACCAGTTGACTACAGCGGATGTCTACTGCAAACCAACTGGATAAAATGATGAGGATGCTTGTGATTAAGCAGCTGAAATTGATCCCTAGAGACAGGCCAATCCTCTTGCAAGACAATGCTCCACCACATGTCACACAAACAGAGCTGCTCAAACTACAGAAGCTGGACGTGGAAACTCTCTGTCATCCACCATATTCACTAGACATTGCACCAACTGACTGCCACTTCTTCCAGGCTTTGGATCACTTCTTGAAAGGAAAAATATTGAATTCTCAACAAGCTGTGGAAAACACCTTTGGTGATTCCATCACTACTTGATCTCTAGGCTTCTTCACTGCTGGCATAAAGACACTACCATTAAGATGGCAAAACTGTGTCCACAGCTTAGGGGCATGCTCTGATTAACTGTACTGCTTCTTGTCAGAGATATAATAAACTAAACTTCTGATTTGAAATAGGATTTCATATTTAATGACCTAACATCTTTGGAACCTCAAGTAATATAAAGTACAAAATAATTTTTTGTGGAATGGAAGGAAAACTGAATGCACAGTACAAAAAGTATGCCCCTGCTACATTTAATGTCTTCACCAGAGTCCCTACCCTGATCCTTTGGATTCTGCCAGTCCTTACCCAATTTTTCATTTATGACTCTTAATCTGATTTTTGCTTTATGGAGCTTTTATCTTTACTTGAATTAAGTAATTAATGGTTCTAAACTTTGTTTTCTACCTTGGGCTTTAGTCATCCTTGTATGCCAGATTATATGTCCATTTGACCAAATTCCTTCCGGCATAACGATTTTATTTCTCTGTGCTAATCCACTATCAGAAATATGAGAAAGATATCCATTCATTCATAAGTATCGAGAGAGAAATGCTAACAGCATCCATGTGTCAGAAGGATCTTGCCTAGCTCCAATCAAGAAGAAAATCCATGATATCCCTGAGAGATTCTCATTTACAAGCAGTGCCAACAACCCTGTCAGATCATCAAGCAGAACCTTTCTTTCATAGAGGAAAAAAATTTGTCCCCGAAGGTTAAGGCATCTGTCCATGGTTAAACAGCTAATTAGTAAGAAAACCCAGTTCACGCCTTCTTATTCCCAGGCCATGTCCTTTTCACCATACCTTGCTTCTTTCAAGGTATTAAAAATAGACTCAATGCTTCTGAAACACATTGCTTTTGTTTTTAAAATAGACAAGACTTCTGGTATTCTAGTTCACAATGCCTAAGGCAAAAACTCAACCTTACATATTTTTTCCAAAGAAAATAAAACTTAGTTTAACTTTAAAAAATCACAGTTGACTAATAGAAATTTTGCCTTCCACATGATAGATTAAGCAAACTTCAGTGCAGAGCTTTCTTGTGGAAAGCTTATCTTTCAAAATACAGACATATTGCACATATTCTAGATGAACACATTGATGACTAAAGTAAAAACAGTTATGCAATATCAAATGTTATATTCCATGATACTTTTATTGAAAATCCAATGTATGTGCAAATATTATTTTACATACATTTTAATATATAAGAGCAATACCCTCCAGAAATAATGATCTCAAGTGAATATTCTCTGATGGGGGATAATACATTGAGAAAAATCTCTTGTGAGTTAGACATTCAGTGGAGAATATTTCACTTGTGGATGACAGATCATGCTAAATAGATGAGTAAAAGACATGGCTTTGAAGCATTGAAAATCTTTTGACATCTTGAAGCCTTTGAAATGGTGGTGAATTTCTAAAGATCCTCACTTTTGGCTTTTTATAAGGACGACAGATTTGGCAGTTCCCTGTCCATTTCTCCATCAAAAGGAAAAATCCACAATGCTTACGTTAAAGGAATTATCTCTGAGAATAACTGCAGCAGATTCTTTATAGTAACAATCCTATAAACATGATAATTTTTTTTCAATTAAACTATTTCGCAAAGTGATCTGCATATACATTACCAAACCTTGATATAAACTCAGAAATAGTTTGAAATAGATAATGTCTTCCCTTTTGAAATATAGAGTGAAATGATGATAATTTAAATAATAATCTGCAATGTTAAATATAATTATTTAATTTTCAAATAAGGCTGAAATGATTTCAAAAGCAAAATTTTACAGTAAGGAATATATTGACAACTTTTAACACCGTAGTCCAGACACACAAGGCTGCAAACTGTGCAATCTGATGAAAGATCTCCTTCCTCCTCTTGGCATCTAACCTAATTATAAGTATATTTCCTAGAAGTAATTATTGCCCTACATCTATGACATGAAGATTTAATCATGTAAACATTACCTTTGGCAAAATGTCCCTCTAAATAACCACTGGTAAACATTCAAGATGTGATGAGTAAGGAAAAATGTTCACATAGTAGAATAAACAAGTTATTCCAGATAGTTATTATTTACAACATGTCCTACATTCCTTCCCTTAGTTATGGCATCACCCTTCCAGCTAAGCACACAAAAACCTCAGTCCTCCTTCTACCACCAGTTCACAGCTTCCAGTTCCTACAATATCTCCCCAATCAATCCTGTCTGTTCCAGCACTAGTGCCTTTAGGTTCATATCTTATCTTCCCAGGGTTATGCAATAACATCCTTTCTGTTCTCTCTCCCTTCAGGGTCATCCCTTTCAAATTTCATTTGCTAAACTTGTCATAAACATTGTGAATTAGGTGGTTCCTTTACAGAAAAAAGACTCAGTGTTTTCATTATTAAGAAATTATTTCATACTAATAAGTTTCTTCCTTAATATTTTTTGAAAAACTTCTAATGGACAGCTCTTTAAAGGCAAACTTTTACACATGTAAAATTAATTCATAAACACATTCATAAAATAAAACATTTTCAGAGAGAAGCACTGAACACATCAGGGTTTATAGTTAAGCTAAAAACTGCATGAATGCAATTAAATTAGTTTCTAGTGGTATTTAACTTAAAATATTGGATGACTATTTTAATATGTCAAAGAAGTTGTTTGTAACACAGGTCTGTTAAGCCCAAGCAGCAATAGTAATATAAAAGTAATACTTATAATTTATCTATAATAAAATTATTTTTACCAATAGCAGTAATATTTAATTTCCAATTTCTTTTATCACTTTGTAAAAAGGCATTTAAGAACTATTTCAAGCAGCAAGTACCAATAATCCAATATTTTTTCTATCAAAATATAGTTTGGATGCTTTATTAGAAGTTCATATTATTTTCATATTATTAATAAAAGAAAAATACTATTTTCTCATATCTTTGCTTATCTTTTTTAAAAAAAAGTGATAAAGATGCAGTTCATCTTCTAGCTACTGTACACAGATGAGAAAGGAATAGATAAACTTAGTGCACCGAAACTGGTCCCCAAAATATCTATTGTGGCTTCTGAAACCTAGTATTGAAGACAAACTAGGAAAGAGAAGATTTTTTTTTTTGCCCAAATAATAATAAGAATGAGATATTGTAAATTCTCCTGTAGTAATTAGGACAACATGTTGTTGTAGAAATTTTCAAACTATACGATGATTATATGATTCATTTTTACACAGATAGGGAGAAGCACCCTAGAGAATTGTTCTGATAGTAATAATTACCTTGCTATTATAATGGCAATCTTCATATTGTATGAGAGTAGAAATGAAGAAAGAAGGTAGAAAAAAAGTCTGAGAAATTAGAAGTCTTTATATGAGAACATTCTAACACTTGAGGATTACTAATGTCCCTAAAAGGTACATAAGTAATGACAATGCCATTGCAAATATGAGTTAAGTCCAATGCCTTAACTAAGTTAGTGTGATGCTAAGAAAAGATACTAGCCTTATTCCTCCTACCCTTTTACTCCCTTTGCCACATGTAAAATGATAAGCGTAGGAGGAGATCTAACTTGGCAAAGAATCAGTACTATTTCCAGAGTGAAGAAAATAGTTTCAACTTAGAAACTTTTAAATAAACATCTGAATAGACTATCACAGTTTTGTTTCACATTTACATGATACACCAGTTTACAGGAAATGAAAGTTGCGAATGATTTGGTCTGCCTGTAATGGGAAACAAGGTTTATAGATGCAAGGTATTTTGTCCAATATATTAGTAGCCAACAGGAATGAATTCTAACAGACACTAATATCCTGAACTGCCTGTATAGTGTTTCTGTGTGTCTTGATGTATAGTATAAAATGGCTCTGCTTCAAAAATATCCAATATTTGCCTACAGAAAAAAGTCATCAAATTATCCCAGAGTCATATAATCACTTATCGGTGACCAAATGGCTCAAGTCCTTTTTATTATCATATAAATTAAAGCACATAAGAGAAATGATGTTTTGTTTAGTTTCTCCATCCCAGGAAGAAAGCCTTCAAAGATACAAACATTTATGACCCAGAAATGATTTATATTTAACATGGAAATTTTGCAGTGAAAAATATCACATCAGGTTTATTTCTCTGTTGAGCAAGAATTAAAATACTACAAAAATACAGAGCTTTCACTAAGAGTACCATAGGTTATTTCTGAAAAATAAAAAAATATCCAAAGTGCACTGTATATGAGGTACTATATAAATAGTCAGCAAAAAAGAAACAGTTAAAAACTTATAATGATTTTGTTACAACAAATTTCATAATGTTAAATGTACATAGGGACTGTAACATAGAGGATTTAAAGGATTGGAAGAAAAGAAAAAAAGAAAAAGAAAGGAAAGGAAGGAAGAGAAAGAGAGACAGAAAGGAAAGAGGAAGGAAGGAAGGAAGGAAGGAAGGAAGGAAGGAAGGAAGGAAGGAAGGAAGGAAGGAAGGAAGGAAAGAAGGAAAGAAGGAAAGAAGGAAGGAAAAGACTGATTCTGTTATTTCCATTTCAACAATCTCATCCCTTTCCTTTCTGAAGACATTTATTTTTCCATTTTAAGTTTGTAATACTATGATGAAAACATTTCGAAATATTTAACTGACACTGTATGGCATACTTTCAAGTTTTAAACAATATAAAATAGTTTTAAAAGTTTTTAATTTATATTTTTTCAGATCATGGCACGTGTAACTACGAGAGCATCATTTTGAGTGCCTTTATTGACCCCATCTTTCCCTCTCCACAACTGTAGAACACCTCACAAGTCTTTTTTGTTAAACTTGCTAACTTTAATTATTGTTCTGCATTACATTTACTTTCAATGATCATATCTCTCAGATGTTCCATATTGTTCTCCCTCCTCCATTTCCACCAATGTTCCTCCCTTTGTCAAGCTCTCAATCAGAAACACTGATGAGCAAGAGCCTGCTTCAGACACAATCACCCAAATCATGATCAACTGCAGCTGCCCTTTTCATTTCTTTTCACTGGTCCTGCCCCATCATTCCCATGTCCAAAGCTGGCCTCCAACTTTGAGAGGCTTCAATTGTAAGAAGCATCCTAACTGTTTATCTGAGACTCCACATTTCAAACACTTGCGATAGAGAACTGCCTTAAATCCTGTCTCACAGAGCATCAAGGTCCACCATGTATGTACAGAGAAATACAGATGGTGACAGACAAAGCTGAAAGCATGTGAGTACATCACGGAAGTCAAAATAACAGTGGCTTTCCATCTGTTAACATATTCATATTTACCTCATTTTCCCACAAGTACTCCTCTTCACTTTCCACTCACACTGGCAAATCTCAGCAGGCAGTGAGTGGTTGGCATCTATTTTCATCTTGTAGTACTTCTTGAGTCTCCATTTTCTAAACAGCATGATATTATAAAAACAAGTGCCAAGGACATATTCTAGCCCCCAAGAAATGTTTGAGTATTCTCACTCCTCAGCAATTTTTAGTTTAACTGCCCCATATTTGTGAAAAGTGTACCTGCTACTTGTCTGTTGGCATAAAAACCCGTGAGAAATAAATCTCCTCTGATCAGTAACTGTACTATCCTCATTTTCATAGTTCTAAAAATAAATTTTGTACAATTATTTTAATAAATTCAAGGGTAAATGAATAGGAAAAACCTCAAACTTAAGAGTAGGTATATGGCTACATAGATATTACTCTATAGTTCACAGATTTATGACTACAATTTTTTTGAGCTACCTATTGTCTTTTGCAAAGTTTTGGCTTTATCCTACCAAATCATATCATAATTATTATATAAAAATTATGAGCCAGGAATTAAAAATAAATATCTATACATTTCCAAAGGATTTACTTTCACAGACACAATTATATGTGAAACAATGTATATTGGTTTTCAGTTTTCATACAAGTATAAAGGGATATTTTACAAGACTGCAAAATAAAGTGCAACATTCAAGTCCATTCAATAGGGCAGCATTTGATGACCAAATGAATTAATCAAAAGGAATGAGTCATGAATTAGTGCTTTAAGAGCAGGGGACAGATTCAGCAAAAAGTGCAGGGATGTTTGTTAATTTTATGGAAAATTCAGTAACTAAAAGTTTTCTTCAAATTACCCATGAGTTCAATACTATCTATTAATTTTGCTCTCCTGCCTGTTATAAAACTCATGGAGATTTCTGCAATACAGAACAGTTGTTCAAATTTGACATGGGAATGCCAAGTTAACACTGACGTGTTTTTTTCTGCATTATTACTCTTATGTGTAAAGGTGTTTCAGAAAGTTTACGCATTCATCATCAATTCACATCAAAAACACAAAAATCTCTTCCCTTAGCTATGGACAATAACTGCTCAGTTTGAATGACTGCTTATTTCATCTCAGTAACCTCTTCCTAAACCAAAACTTGAGAAAACAAATAGTCTCACAGACCTTGTTCAAAATAAGCGGCACAAGTATTTTATGCAGTGCTGCATTATTCAAATGTTCCTCATGTGTGTTCAGGTGTATCAATATTACTGTGGGTGATCCTAATGAAGATTCAATAGACCACATTCAATGAGATAGAAGGCTAGTCCATCTGCATCCGACTTTAAGGAGATATAGCATTTTTCCATAACACGGAATATGGGCAACACATTATCAAAATTTACACCTTGGGTAGGTTACCAAATATTTTGAGACCTAATTTCCTCATCTATAAAATAAAAATTATAAAACATAATTGATAGAGTTGTATGAATTGAATGAAACACACAGTAAGTGAAAAAGTATGGCACAAGAGAAGGCTTATAAAAAATGAAAACTTTTTTTCATTACTATCTTAATTAAATATTCA
Organism: Lemur catta; assembly: GCF_020740605.2. Lineage (NCBI taxonomy): Eukaryota > Metazoa > Chordata > Mammalia > Primates > Lemuridae > Lemur > Lemur catta. The sequence goes on along the minus strand of NC_059128.1, from coordinate 46,868,939 downwards.
CGGTTAATATTCACATATTCCTAACACTTTGGGTTCATTATTATGTCACCTAAATGATCTCTTCCCAGAATGGAAGAAGAGAAAAGAAAATCAAATAATTATTTGAGCCTGAGATCTCTGAATGACATTTTAAAGTTTATCAGTTATTTATTTTTAAATTTGAAAGCAGTACCATAAATAGAAAATACATAACTCTTTACTTGCTATTTCATAAATATTAATTAATTGACAATTAGCTTTTCTTTCTAGCTTTTCCAAAAATTCTTCTTTCATTTAGTTTTGGCAATCATCTCAAAAACATTCATTAGAAAAAGTCTGTATTTGTGCTGCTTTTGGAAAATGAATTAGATTCTAACTTGTAATTTATTTTCATATATCATACAAGAATCTTTTGCCCATGGAACATTGCTACAGTAGGAAAATAAAATTATTGGTGGGTTAGGAATGATTGTCTGAATGCTGGCTGTCTTTATAACCTTGTAGGAAGTATTTAAATACTACCCAGCCCTGGGGGCTCTCTGGGTTGTCTCAGTGTTTCAAGCCATTTGTTTTTTACCCTGGTTAGATCACTGTGCATTCTAAGTACCAATGCATATTTTGGTGAATCCAGTAGGTCACCAGCACTCTTGTCAGTCAGATGTATGAGTTGACATGTGAGATTCCAAACCAGCCTGATCTACTTAGGTCAGAGAAGGAATAGAATCCCTTAAATTTCAAAACTACAGTAAGTAAAATCTCTTCATAAGCCAATTTTTGCAAAGCAAGAGACATAAGCTGACAAGTTACTTCTCCCAAAGAAGTAAATGATCTGTACATTTTGTTCACAGACTGAAGGAAATCATTATGCTCTTACCATCCCACCTTCTATAGTTCTACTCCTTTCTGTGTATTGTGTGACTGGTTTAGAGATTACTTAATGCATCATGAAAACAAATGCTACTTCCTTTATAAAAAGGATGAACATAGACTTTTAAGGGAAATATATTAATGAATTAAAACTACATAAAAAAGAACAATAAGGGAAAAATGAATATAGGCAAGAAATCAATGAGGGAAGACCACATAAATACAAGTAAGTCATGGTAAAGGCCCTAGTCTATTAAGATGGCAAAACTGTCTTGATAGTGTAGAATATACTTTGATTAATAGTACTGCTTCTTGTTTTGAGATATGATAACATTTCATATTTAATGACCTAATCTAATAATTAATCCACTCTATACAATAGAGGTTGACTAGAAAAAATAAGGAAAAAATGTGCCATGGGAAGCATGCATATCATAATCAGCTGAAATAGATGGTAGTATTTCCTCTCAGCTAACTGGAAGTGTCCCTTATATAAAGGATAAGGCAAAGTTATGATCTGATACTTGACCAAATAACATAAATAGAAAATGTAGTTCTTCTTGTGCACCACCCTGAGTACTCTCTCAGTTTTGTATATCAGTTCTGGTATTTATTCTAATGCATGTTTTGCAGAAGAAGAGATGTGGACAATTCAAGTTCCTTGTTAGGCTACAATGATTTTAAGGACTGACAAGATTTAACAACATTATAAATGGATGAAAAGAAACTAATGTTTCTCTGACTCACACACACACACACACACACACACACACACACACACACACACATTAGGACTACAACCTTAAAGAGAACTAGCCCTTAGAAAACTTAAAGACATTTTAAATGTTTTTATCTCTAAATGGAATTCATTAAGTTATGGTTATATGTTGAATTCATGATAATTTTTTCTTGGCACACATGAAAGGATTCACTCACTTATATACTAAATTGAATAAGCCTTTTGGTTTCTATTTTATCTCTGATCATCTTACCCAAAGAATTGACAGCTAACTAAATTAACTGACAAGAATAACAAGACATTCCTTAAATGCTGTTGTCTTTGGCTGCCATTTTACTTTCTGCTCTCCATTTGTTTGGTAGAGGTCATATGGTCTATGAAATGCCTAAACCAGGCAATGACACTGATAAACCAAACACTATACTGCATATACAATATTTGAATAATAAAATTTTAAATTTTCCAAGGTTTTTAAAATGCTACTTGTCCACTAAAAATACTGTAAGCATTCAGAACCATTACCATCACCATCTTATGAAGGGAAAATTGATGCAGCAAATGGAATCCTGCCAGTGTCACACAAGTGCTCAATGAAAGAGCTGGGAAGCACTTGGTTCTCTCTACATCTTATGAAGTTTTACTTTGTCTTCAGGTCTCCATGAGACAGGTTTTTCAGCTAATCATCAGCATTCTTTGCATTTTGGTGGATTATTTTTTGAAACTTTTGTTACTTTCAAGATCAGAAATTACTCAGCAGTCTTCATACTCTATGTACTTTTTGTGGGAAGATGACTATATGTACCACTTTTAGTTTGAGAAACAAAAAGGAGACAATGATGACTGCTTTGATGAGAAATAGTATGTCAACAGTATGAAAAGATCTATTCACCAAACAAATGCCTACAACAGTGAGACTGGGAAGCCTTTTTGCTTATAAACTATGTAGAAATTCCAACTCATGGGGTTAGCTAATATGAAATGGTTTTGAATTCTAGTTTTTTTATGCTTGTTACTATTATTTTTAAAAAATCACTTCCCTACTTGCAGAAAGTTGAACTCTACTGACTATCGTTAGAGGAATCATTTTCAGTAATTTGAAAACATTTTATTTAAAGCAAATACTATTGGAGAAACTAAAGAAATGAAGGATCTGAGAAAAAGAACCTTATTTTAAATACATTTCAAGAAAATAAGCCACTGTTCAGTAACTGATAACTGACAGCATCTATAATAACTCTTTAAGGACTAAATGACGATTTATTTTGAAACCAAATCAGATGGTGTGGTCTGTCTCTTCTACACACATTACATTAACTCAATAATTACCAAATCTCATGCTCACAATGTTACATATATTTGTGGGAATAAAAAAGAAATGCTTAAAAGCTGTAATAGAAGCTATAATACAAATGTTAAATTGAGAGAGGAACCAAGATGGCTTATTAGAGACATCGCTTGACCGACCGTACCTGTGAAAAGGTAGGATATCGAATTGAGGAGAGGGGAGAAGAGTCACAGCTCAGGTGTGGATCACAGAAAAAGATGGCAGAAATGGCTGGGACCTCATGGAGAAAAATTGTAAAACTGAGAAGGAAGAAGATAAAGAGAAGATATCAGCAAGGATAAAATCTAGACAGGACTGGAGCCCAGTGCAAGGGTAAAGGGGGGAAGTCCCCTCCCCCATACATGCCTTTAGTCAACAGTGGGCCACTAAGTTTATCGAAGACTTTTCCACCCTCCATGAGCCAAGGTGCAGCAGCAAGTAAGGAATAAACGGGTGAACTAGTGAGCTCCAGGAGTTTGGGCAGCCTGTGAGGAGCTCCCACCAGGACAGTGCCACAAGAAGCCAGGGTGCCGGTTTTCTTCCAACCAGAAAATTCCTCTACTACATCTCCCCTAATTACTACAATTGAGAAAGCAATTTCAGCTTGGGCTAACCAGGAGCTATGATTCCCTCCCCCACCCATTACTACAGCAAGAGAAGTTTGAGCCAAGAAGATCACAAATGGTAGCTTCTTTCTGGTGGGTGCGCACCCCAGGCTGAGGTCTCCAAAGAGTTTGGAACCCACACCTCTTTCCTTGAGGACTTGTGGTGGAATAGGGATGCACAATTTGAGAACTCCCTACCCGTCAGCGTTTCCTGGTATCAAATGCCAGTGGCTCAGGTAAGCAAGCCGGTTCCAGTGCTCCCTGGACAAGCGAGGGGTGCAGGGCTCTGCAGGGGAGAAGCCTGGCAGCTGGACTTGGGTGGAAAGGAAGCCTGTGCAGACATATCCAATGGAAGAGTGTGGTGCGGTGCTGAGGAACAAGGATTTGGGAGTGAGCCCATCCCCTCTGCTAGAGAACTGCCATATTGGATAAGGGTGTGGCATTCAAAGAGGAACAGCCATGCCTCAGACCTTCGGGATGGTCAGGTGCTGCCCCCCCCACTCATTACAACAGGGAGAGTAGTTTTGTGCCAAGAAGTTCACAAGCGGTTACTTCTCTACCACATGAGCATGCTCTTGGCTGAGGTCCCTACAGATAGAGGGCCCCACACCTCTTCCTTTGAGGACTTGTAGTGGAACATTGGTGCACAACCTGTGAACTCCCTGCTCGCTGGTGTATCATGGAGACGTATGCTAGTGGGTCAGATATATAGACCCTGGATTGGTATGACAGCTAGACTCGGGTGGTGAGTGAGCACACGTGGACTGAACTGATGGGAGTGTGCTGTGGGGGTCTAGTGAGCAGCAATTTGGGAGAGCACCCACCCCTTGCCACAGAAAAATTGAGCTACTTGATAAGTGTAGAAAGATCCCAGCCTGGGGCCTTAGCACCCAAGCGTTTAGGCCCCTTTCCTGTCAATAGCCTTCAGGTTTGGAGAGCTTATCCTGATTCTCTTACCAGTATCTCCCCCTAGTGGATGGAAAAGCAACTTCTGAGCCATGTTGAGGCTATGGAAAGCCTTTCAGGCTCCCACAACCCAGCCATGAACCGCCTTGCTCCTCCCCCCACTTCAGTGGTGGTAGAGATAAAGCAACCCCCACCCCCGAGAGCTACAGATACCTTCCGAAAGCTTGGGGCACTCAAGTAATCCACCTGGGGGACCAGAGCCTAACATGCGTCCAAAAGAATATCTCAGCAGCTGGATCTTTCACACAAACATCAACCAATGACAAGAAGAACAACTTCATAGCTCAGCTCATCATACCATCTTCCAACTCAAGCAAACAGGATGTGGCTGATTTGTACTCACAAGTACCACTGGCCATCTCTAAAATTAAGCTGGGGGACCCAACATAATTCACACTGCTGGGAAGAGGTGAAGATAGCAGGACAGAGGCAAAACTCAGGTGGATCATCAAACCTGCTTGAACAACCCATAGGCAACTTGGGACCAGCACTCTATTCTTCTCCCTGGCACAGTCAGGGATTGATCTTCAGGGACACGAGACTGGCCCAGAAGCCTGGTCTAGTACCCCCAGGACTCGACTGAGAAGCCAGATGAGAAGTAATCAGTAAAAGAATTCCAGCAGTATGAAAAATCAGAGCAAAAGGACACCCCCAAAAAGAAACAACAACTCTTTACAATGGATACCAACCAAAATATTGAAATGACAGATAAAGAATTCCAAATATAGATTATAAGGAAGCTCAACAAAATAGAAGAGAAAATGGAAAACTAACACAAAGAAACCATAAAAACAATATAGGAAGTGAATTAATAATGCACTGAGGAAATCAAATTATAAAAAATTTCAAATAGAACTTCTGAAAATTAAAAATTTATTCAAGGAAATAGAAAACATAGTGGAAAGTATACAGGGCAGAAGAAAGAATCTCAGAACTTGAAGACAACCTCTTCAAATTAAACAAGTCAGTAAAAGATAAAGAACAGAAAAATAAGAGGAATGAACAAAGCCTACAAGAAATATGAGATTATGTAAAGAGGCTAAATATAAGAATTATAGGTATCTCTGAGGGTGAAGAAGAAAACACAAAAGGGTGGGAAAACCTATTTGAAGGAATAATTGAGGAAAACGTCATGGTCCTGCTAAAATTATTAATACATATCCACGTACAAGTAGCTCAACAAAAACCTGGGAGATTCATTGCAAAGAGGCAATCACCACAAAACTTAGTCATCAGATGGGACAAAATCAACACAAAGGAGGAACTCCTGCGAGCAAAAGCATCAGGGAACATACAAAGGAAAACCCATCAGGCTAACTGCAGACTTCTCAACCGAGACCTTATAAGCCAGAGCAGTTGGGGCCCCGTCCTCAGGCTCCTGAAACAGAATAATGGCCAGCCTAGACTTTCATATGCTTCAAAACTAAGTTTCTTATATGAGGGAGAAATGAAGACTTTTTCAGACAAGCCAACATTGAGAGAATTTGTCAAGACCAGACCTGCCCTGCAGAAAGTACCCAGAACTGCATTATACATTGATCAGCATAAGGGACATCCACCAGAGTAAAATCACCCAAAAGCTAATGCTCAAAGCCCATATAAAATAAGGCTCAAGAGGTAAAACAAAGCAGTAAGGTTCTACCCAGGAATATGAACAAAATGCATCCCACTTATCAATTCTTTCAATAAATGTGAATGGCTTGAATTCCCCACTCAGGAGACATAGGCAGACGGAATGGATAAAAAAATACAATCCAAGTATCTGCTGCCTCTAGGAAACACATCTAACCCAGAAGGACTCATTCAGACTAAAGGTGAAGGGATGGAAAAAAATTATTCCGTGCAAATGAAAGTCAAAAGAAAGATGGTGTAGCCATTCTCATATCAGTACAGAATTCAAATCAACAGTAGTAAAGACAAAGACAAAGATGGTCACTACATAATGATAAACAGAGCAAATTAATAAGAAGACATAAAATTGTAAATGTTTATGCACCTAACACAGGAGTACCAAGATTCATAAAGCAAACCCTATTAGATCTAATCAAAGTAATAAATAGTAACATTGTAATAGCCAGAACTTCAACACCCCATTAACACAACTGGATAGATCCACTAAACAGAAAATAAACAAACACTGGACTTAAATAGGACTCTATAGCAAATAGGCCTAACATTTATAGAACATTCCACCCACAACCTACTGAATATACATTCTTCTCATCAGCACATGGAATTTTCTCTAAGACTGATCTCATCTTAGGCCACAAAACACGTCTCAACAAATTCAAGTAAATACAAATTATATTATGTATCTTCTCAGACCATTGTGGAATAAAAATAGAAATTCACTCTAACAGAAATACTTAATTCTACACAAAGTCATGGAAATTAAACAACCTACTGCTGAATGATTATTGGGTCACGGAAAAAATTAAGGTGGAAATCAAAAGATTACTTGAATTAAATGACAAAAGGAACCCAAATTATCAAAATTTGTGGCATTCAGAAAAAAGCAGTCCTAAGGGGAAAATTCATAGCGTTAAATGCCTACATCAAAAAGACATAAAGATCACAAATCAGCAATCTAATGAATCATCTCAAGGAACTAGAAAAGAAAGATCAAACAAAATCCAAACCCAGGTCAGAGTAGAACTAAATGAAATGGAAAATAAATTATACAGAAGGTTAATGAAACAAAAGTTGCCTCTTTGAAAAAATAAACAAAATTGATAGACCTCTCACTAGATTAACCAGAAATAGAAAAGGAGATAGTACAACTAATACAACAGAAATACTAAATATCATCTATGAATATTATAAAAATCTCTATTCACATAAACTCAAAAACATTGATGCCCACTGTCATCACTTCTATTCAACATAGTGCTGGAAGTCCTAGTAGAGTAATCAAGCAAGAGATTGAAATTAAGAGTATCCAAATGGGTAAAGAGGAGATAAAACTATCACTCTTTGGTGATGATATGATCTTGTATCTACAAACTCCCAAAGATTCCACCAAGAGACTCCTGGAATTGATAAATCCAGCAAAGTTTCAGGTTATAAAATCAATGTACACAAATCAGTAGCATTCCTGTACATGAACAACAGTCAAACTAAGATTCAAATCAAAGACTCAATACCTTTAACAACAGCTATAAAGAAAATAAAATGCCTAGGTATATATTCAACCAAGGAGGTGAAAGATCTCTACAAAGAGAACTACAAATCACTGAGGAAGGAAACTGCAGATGATAGAAACAAATGCAAAAACTTATCATGTTCATGAATGGGCACAATCAATGTTGTTAAAATTCCCATACTACCCAAAGTGATTTACAGATGAAACATAATTCCCATCAAAGTACCAATGTCATTTTTTGCAGATCTAGAAAGAGTAATTCTACACTTTATTTGGAAACAGAAAAGAGCCCGAATAGCCAAAGTAACATTAAGCAAAAGGAACAAACTGGAAGCATCACTTAACCAGACCTTAAGGTATACGATAGGGCTATAGTAACCAAAGCAGCATGGTATTGGCACAAAAACAGAGACATAGACCAATGGAACAGAACAGAGAACCCAGATATAAAACCAGCCACATATTGCCATCTGATCTTTGGAAAGCAGACAATAATAAACACTGGGGAACAGAATCACTGTTCAATAAGTAGTGCTGGGAAAATTGTGTAACCACATGTAGAAGACTGAAACAGGATCTATTTAATAAATGGTGCAGGGAAAATTAGATAGCCACATGTAGAAGATTGAAACACTATCCAAACCTTTCACCACTCACAAAAATTTATTCAAGATGGATAACAAACTTAAAACTAAGACATGAAATCACAAGAATTCTAGAAGAAAATGTTGGAAAAACTCTTCTGGATATTGGCCTAGGCAAGGAATTTATGAAGAACACCCCAAAGGCAATCACAGCAACAACAAAAATAAATAAATGGGACCTGATCAAATTAAAAAGCTTTTGCATAGCCAATGAAACAATCAACAAAGCAAACAGACAGGCTACACACTGGCAGCAAATATTTGTACACTATACATCCGATAAAGGGCTAATAACCAGAACCTACAAAGAACTCAGGCAAATCAGAAAGAAAAAATCAAAAATCCCATTAAAAAGTGGGCAAAAGACATGAACATAAGCTTCTCAAAAGAAGAAAGACTAATGCCCAATAAACATATGAAAAGATGCTTAATGTCACTAATCATCAGGGAAATGTAAATCATCACCGCAATGAGCTATCACTTAACTCCAGTGAGAATGGCTTTTATCAAAAAGTCCCAAAGAAATAGATGCTGGTGTGGATGCAGAGAGATAGGAACACTCTTACACTTCTGGTAGGACTGTAAACTAGTACAACCTCTATGGAAAATAGTATGGAGATTCTTCAAAGAACTAAAAGTAGAACTACCATTTGATCCAGCAATCCCACTACTGGGTATTGACCCAATGGAAGAAAATCATTTTATGAAAAAGACACTTGCGCTCCAATGTTTACTGCAGCACAATTCACAATCACAAAAATGTGGAAACCACCCAAGTGCCCATCAATTTATGAGTGGATTAATAAAATGTAGTAGATGTATAGCATGGAGTACTACTCTGTCATAAAAAAAATGGTGAACTAGTATCTTTTGTAACAACTTGGATGAAACAGAGCCCATTCTACTTAGTGAAGTATCACAAGAATGAAAAAACAAACACCACATGTCCTCAACATTAAATTGCAACTAACCAATCAGCATACATGTGCACAGATAGAAGTTAACCTCAGTGGAAATCAAGCAGGTTGGGAGAGGGAAGAAGGGGACAGGTGAAATCACACCTAACAGGTACAATGTACACTATCTGGGTGATGGGCAAACTTATAACTTTGACTAAGCAGGACAAAAGCAATTCATGTAACCAAAACATTTGTACCCCTGTAATATTCTGAAATAAAAAAAAAGACGTGTTAAATTGTAGAATTTTAAGAGGACAGGAATATAGTATAAGAATTTATAAAAGAAGAGAATGAAAAATATAAAAACATAAGTGGTGATGAAGAAAATTAGATGAGATGTAATAAGCAAAATATCATCTTGTTATGAGAATTCTCAAGAATCCCCTCTAAGGGTCCGATGATTTACTGGTATTCCAATAGAATGATTTCACCTTATGGGAATGAGATTGCTGGGCTGAATGTAGATGTCTCTTCCAGTGATGAGCTTCATATAGGCAATAAGAGAAAAGAACATTTCACAAAACCTGTGACGAGATTGCTATCAAAAGTCCTCTTTGTTTAGGAACTATTCATGGTCTGTTTTTTATTTGTCTGTTAAAGAACTGGAAGAATTGGCTGTTGATTTTCTGACAGTAGGTAGATGGATAGATAGAAGGCTAGATATTATAGATAAAATAAATCTAATCACTTTCTAAATATAAACTGATTTTCAGGAAATAATTATAACAGAATGTTAAGTAGAAATTTTTCTATTATACTAGAATTATAACTAAGGCCCATAGCTAAAAATGAAATTCATTAAATTAGCCTATATTCTAAAGCAATGTGCAGGAACCTCAAGTTGTTATCAAATGCTTTTTACAGAGTATATACAGTAGGGCCCAGCTGGCCCTATTATCATCAAACACCAATACATCAACCCCTCCTGAGAGTTTCTTTCAAAGTCTTATGAGGAGTTCAGATTTTACAGTGAAATCTCAAATTAAAAATCTTTGAGATTCTTTTTCCTCTCTGAGATGAAGGGAAGAGGGGAACTTTCCCCTATTTACATCCAAGTAAAATGAGGCACCAATATATCAATCATTAAGTTTAAGGGTGCCTATAGGAAAGAGAGACTAGTTAGTACTTCCTTTCCTAGAATCTCTGCTTAAGCAAAAGACTTCCTGATCAGCTTAAATAACCAGACTTCATAATGACAAACATGGAGATCAAAATGGGAGCTTAAGAAGTATAGGGTTTTTTTTGTTTTTGCTTTTTTCAGCTGTATTGGTGACCTGATATATAGCCATGGCTAAGAAATATTTGTCTCTTTTCTCCCCAGGAATATCACCAATATGATAAATATCTGTCATCAGTAAATACTAACTTTAGACAATTGTTATTTTATGTGTATGCTATGGTTGCCAGTCTGATGTAAAGAAAAAGATGTTAAAGCTATTATTAACTTTCAAGGTATGCAACAGTTACCTTTTTTAAAAAAATTCTCTAACATAAAAGTGAACACATTTGACCACAGAATGGGGATAGTATTTCATACATTCATGGTAATAGCCACTTCTCATTCAATAAATAAACTTTTCTTCTATTTATGAGAATGATATTGTCTAGAATCTGAATAAGATCAGAAAGTATGTTTGTCTACAGAGTCTCGAGCAATCTCTGACCATTCAAAAAAATTTATCCTCTTTGAACCATGAATCACAAATATAAATTCCTCTTTTCCTCCAATGCTTCTTCATGCCGAGAACTCCCAAATGAATCTAATTGTGTACTTGCTTCCAACTTTCATTTAGTCTTTAATTTAATGTTAATATATTAACAATGTTTATTTTGATGCAGAATGAACTCACGGTGCCAATCAAATGTGCTATGGTTCTAGTCTCAACAGCTAACAAAAAGACATGAACAGAAGGTGAAGATTATTTTTTCACTCAATCATCTATTTAACAAATATTTATTAAGTTTCTATCTTATTTCAGTACAATTCTCAAGCTTGGTTCCACAGACAATGCAAACATGAATGAGACAGATTACGCTTTTGATAAGCTTACAATATCAGTGCTCATGAGATATTATGTGCATATATATATATAAATGTGTACTTATATGTGAGTATATATATCTGCATATATTTATCTATATGTATCTATTTCTCTCTCTCTCTCTCTCCCCCTATATATATACATCCAAAATTATGATTTCAGAGAGAAAATGGGGAAAAATGACAAAAGAGACTTCGAGACAATGTTTTGTACTTTAGCAGAAGAAAAGATCATTTATGGCTGGTTCCGTTTCCATTCATGTCAATAGAGGTTATCGTATAAGTTAATTTTCATCATCATAGGTAAGTTAAAATATGATCAATTTCAGACCACATTATTTGCACTTATTTTTACTTTGACAGGCCAGACAGATATGTTTAAGGACTGCATTGAATGCAGTTCTTTCTATTAGTAACATTATCCAAAACATATGAGGAATTTATAAAAAAAAGTCTTGAACTCTACCCAAAACTATAATGAATTATATAAACAACAATAAAATTATTATTTCCATTCCAATATCTGCAGTCTTTTAGCTCATAATTAAGATGTGTCAACCATATCTTAAAAGTATCAAGCAAAAAACCTGAATAATACTTATTTTACATGAATCTAGAGATATTATTTTTAATTTTCTAATTTTCTCCAATACTGTAGACATTTACTTTTTAATTGTTTCTTAAAACAAATTTTTAAAACACTATCACTCTTCTAATAATATCTTATCACCAGAGTCAAGATAATAGAGTGCATAAGTATTGTATATCTGGCTTCTTATCATTTGTTAATTCCACATTTTAAACTATCTATGAAATAAATATATAATATAAATTTCTCAATATTTTCAGGTCCTCTAATAAGAAGCCAAATATAGAGTACTTAAGATTTATTCAATTATTTCTCCATCTCTCAAAGATTTTAATATACATGTAAAATATTTTTAAATTAAAATATTTCTGGGACTCTGACATAAAATCACCTAAAATAGATTTTGAATATTTACTTGTTTAATATTATCTCACAGAAAGTAACTCTCAAATATTTTAAAAATTCCACTACGGCCAGGCGTGGTGGCTCACGCCTATAATCCTAGCACTCTGGGAGGCTGAGCCTGGTGGATTGTTTGAGCTCAGGAGTTCAAGACCAGCCTGAGCAAGAGTGAGACCCCATCTCTACTAAAAGTAGAAGGAAATTAGCTGGACAACTAAAAATATATAGAAAAAATTAGCCGGGCATGGTGGCACATGCCTGTAGTCCCAGCTACTTGGGAGGCCAAGGCAGTAGGATTGCTTGAGCCCAGGAGTTGGAGGTTGCTGTGAGCTAGGCTGACATCACAGCACTCTAGCTCAGGCAACAGAGTGAGACTCTGTCTAAAAAAAAAAAAAAAAAAAAAATTCCACTACAGAATATTTTCCTATAAGATGATACTTAAATATTTGGTTTATTTTTGTCATTACCAATGCATATAATATATCCAATGGAACTTCTGATTTAACAATTTTAAATATAATACACAAGACTCTAAAAAGAAGTTATGCAGTCTATTCAGGTAGACATTCAAGAGATAACATAGATGGCTGTGTGACATATGCAACTGAATTTTATAGAAAAATAGGAAATGTTATATAAACTTAGTCTTCCTGAAACTCATTCCATAATGACCGTAGTTTGATCTCTGTCCTATGATTTTAAAATTGTAGCTGATGGCTACATTCCCTCAAAGCCACAACAAGCCTTTAGAAAGACATTTGGCAATACTGCTGTGGAAAATTAGGTACTATGCTGCTTGGACTTTATTTATAAATCCCCTACAGGTAATTGCCCTGTAAATCAAATCAACCAAGTTTGGCATCAGACAACTTTATTTTCAAATAATATATCCCCTATTTACCACCTTCAGTGTTTTCAGTGATTTTATTTACTCCTCATAGCCTCAATTCTCTATCTCCAAAATAAGATAGAACTACTTTCACAGAATGTTATTTGGGGTGCTTAAATGTTATTTTATATCTAATGTAGTTGAATAACTATTCAAGTATTTCTCACAGTACATGTGTTGAGGATGGTGATCATTCAATAGGACAGAAATTTTTTATCATTACTTCAGACACATACTTCCAGATTGCTTTTCAAAGAGGGTAGACAAATTTGCATTCTCAGCGGCAATGTATGTAAATGTCCATTTCATTGTTATTTAAAAATCATTGGGTTTTAATGAAATATCATTCACCCATAAAAAGAATGAAATCCTGTCATTTGCAACAACTTGTATGGAACTGGAGAGCATTATGTTACATGAAATAATCCAGGTACAGAAAGACAAATTTCACACATTCTCATTCATATGTGGAAACAAAAATTTTACAATTTGAAGTCATGGAGATAGAGATTAGAATGCTGGTTACCAGAAGATGGGAAGGGAAATGGAAGGAGTGGATAGAATGGGGATGGTTAATCGGTACAAAAATACAGTTAGAATGAATAAGATCTAATATTCTGTAGCACAGTAGGGTCACTATGGTAAAAAATAATTTACTGTATATTTTAAAATAACTAAGAGTAAAACTAGAATGTTCCTAATATAAAGAAATGATAAATGTTTGATGTGATGGATATCCCAATTACCCTCATTGGTCATTACACATTAGATACATGCATCAAAATATCACATGTACCCCATAAATATATACAACTTTTATGTACCCATAATAATTAAAAATTTAAAAAAGTTAAAATACCTCATTTTTTAAACCTTTGTTAATTGGGGGTTTGAAAAATTATTTCACTCTATTTTAATTTTAATTTCTTTGAAAATTAGTGAGATTGAATAGTTTTTCAAAGGTATATTTCATATTTGGATTTTTAATAAATTGTCTCTTCACATACTTGGTACATTTAATAATTGTAATATATTTTCTCATTTTATATATTAAATATATTAATAATTTGTCATATTTTTTATAACTGGGCCAAAATTTTTTGAACCAAATGAATGAACAAATACTATGAGTAATTTTTAACATCACAACTAGTTAGAAAAACGAAAGATAATATCCTTAAAACCTATTCATTTTTTACAAACTTCTAACTTTTAATTTTGAAAAAATGAACATAGAGAATTTATCTAAGGAATTTTAAAAGAAAGATATCTTATTTGCATTAGAATTAGAGATTAAGTACACAGAACTATTCACCATAATTAATTAATGTGTGTATATATACATAAAATATATGTATTTATATGTTAAATATTTACAAATTTAATACATATAAAATCTCAGTAACATGAAGTGTAGAAGTTTACATGAGTTATTGTTTCTACAGGTCATTTGGGTTTCATAAATTTAGAAACCATTAAAAAATGTTCACTGAGAATGAGATTTGACTAATCTTGAGATTTTCAACATCGAGTCTTTTAAAACACAGATTCAGTTAAAAAACAAGTCATTCATTACCACTATTGGCTTAGTGAGGGATCTTGGACAATTCATTTAATCAGCCTGTACTTCAATTTAATAAAAGATTTAAAAATTGACATTGTATTCTATGAACATAACATGCTCCAGTTAAAGCAACATGATATGAAAATTTAAATTTAATAATAAATTTTAGTGTATAATTTCTAGTGTCACTAGAGTTCTTTTTCCTCTTATAATTACTTTCTCAGAACCTTCCCTGTAAATTGTGATGATCTATAATCTAAGAAGTACCTGTTACCAGATTAGTAATTTTTGTTGTATGCAAATTTGGGCAGCTATACATTTTGCAAGGTTAGAAGCTACTGAAATTTAAAATAAATCACAAACAGTGACTATTCTTAACTGTTAGTGTAAGTCAATAGAAAAATACAATGCAATTCACGGTAATTTATTTTGCATATTACTTTTCGGGTAAATATTCCTTTAAGTAAGGATCAGGTATAAATTCTGTTTTGTGTGCTCTTTCTGAAAGTTGAGTAATTATCTAACAAGCTCCACATGGGAGGCAGAAAGCAAACAACAGAAGGAGCAGAGACGAAAACAGGGCCACTGAATAGAAAACTTGGTATGTTAATTATAAATCTCTGACTTTTCTATGAACATCTGGATACCAGCGTCTTCTACGTGTACTTTTCTTTGTTGTATATAATTCTTTTCATTTCCATGGATTATTCTGAGGCAGGTATCCCCTCTTATCAATTCTAATTATGTGTGTTGCAACCTGTTCACTGAGCTAATATTCCTACAGTAAAATGCTGAGCAAACGGTAAAATAATTCTTTTTAGCATGAAGCTGTTACTAGAACAATATAGGCCTTGAAGACCTTTATGTCTGAAGTCAGGTTGTGCTATTATGAAGAAATCCTCATCCTCAGAATTTATTGTTAGCAAGTATATGTGCTCGCAGTGCCTTTCCACCATGGTAGATACAAGAAAAATGGTGTTTCAAGGCAACATAAAACTTTCTTTCAGGAAAGGATATATTTAAGACACACTCTTAAGTCAGAAAAAAAAATAATAATGGAATTTCTTGAATTGTTATTAAATGCCCTGGAACAAGTATTTCCACAGCAAGAGGAGTATGAAATAAAGGGGCACAATGCTTAGCAAAATAAAAATATTAGGAAACAAACATTTCCATTCTTGCAGTGAAAGAAGGAAAAATATATAGTTATAATGGGAAAGATTTCAGCATAGCAGTTTTTGGCATATAAATACCCTGTGTATCATTCCCTATTTTGGTCTGAAGATTTTTTTTAAAAAAGCAGTTTCATTATTTATTGCCATTACGTCACCATTTATAGTTTATTAAACCACGGTTTATGAAACATGTAGCTAAGATAGAGTCATCCAAGAGTTTAATATTTAACTGTTTTGGTACTTTTTCTTTTCTGTAAGATTTCTTTTCATTGTATCACGTACTAGTACATTCATACCACTCCAAGATAGCTAATTGTAGTCCATATTTGAACCAAAGGTGTGTGTTCATTATTTAGGCATATTTCTTCCTAATTATCTCAGTTGGAGTTGGTCCACAATATAATGGAACAAAGTTGCATAAAATGTACCTGGCTGTCTTCCTACTGAGTGGTCATATTGCTGGATTGAGATATTTTAGAGCCATAGCAAATCCTAGAGTATTGGGGATATCAAGGTGAGCATTATCCTTTGTAGGCAGATCTTGCATATCTATTTCTTTTATTGGAAAATATTTAAAATTTATTTGATATTTCTTGTCTAAACACAGTTTTGTCTTCTCCTATTTATGCAGAATTACAGTTGTGGCTACCAGTAGCCACAATATTCATAAACACAATTCTTCCCTATTCTTCTAGCTCAAGAAAGTGTTTTACAGATGTAAGCAGACAATTAATCTATTTTAATGTGCATTGCTAGAGTCTTAACAGTGGTTGTACTACAGCTCCCTACACTATCAGCTTATATAACTATAGCTTCTAGCTAATAGTAATTAGCTATTCCAAACATATGAGGAATAAATGGCACAACAAGAGCACAACCTACCCTTATCTTTTGATGAGTTTTTATACTTACTAAACCAGGACATCCAGGCTCTCTGCCTCCAGAGAAGAGACAGTTCATAGGCACTGCAATTCCATGCTTGAGATTTTACAAACAGATTTTCATTTTCAATCAGATTTAATTTATTCCACTACAACGGTGCATTCTCTCATTTTGTGTCCTGGCATTTATCTTTGTCCAGATAACCACAGGAATATATGCCCATATTTAACTTGAAGATGAAAGAAACTGTGAAATTTAGTAGTAGATGTTGGAAAATACACTGACACTAAAAGTGTTTAAAGTGATTTTTTAAAAAAAATCTGCAAGTCTACTTCCACTGGAAAATTATTTGCAGACTTCCACAAAACAGTATGATAAAATATACAGGAAAACATGCATAATCCCCACACATAAATCTGTGTCTCATTCTCTTTTAGTTTAGGGCAAAAACTATGTTGCATACATGTCCTCATATCCTCATGGTTACTGAACTCCTTGGTTATTCTAAGTCTTTTGAAAGGTAAATTAATCCTGTGACTAAAGGACCATTTAGAGGCCTACACCAGTAACAGGAATCCCTCCTCAATTTAGATTATCTTGGGTATTATAACTTTAACCAGGACTCTTCTCTATTTGTTGAGATGAAGAAAATTAAGACTACAAGAGAATATCCAAAATGATAGCTAAAAATATACAGTAATTTAGATAGTTGAGCTAGAAACTGAAACAAAACTTCATTAAAAATAAAAATTTGACACTTAGCACCAAGGTCATGTTATCCAAATACTACTTGCCTCTTAAAAGGAACCCGAGCTTCCTGGAGAAGTAGCAGACTTCTGGACTATGGGAGAATACATAAACATTGAGCCTGGGACATGTGCCGGCAAACACAGATGTTGTCAGAATCCAGCAGAAAGGGCTCCAATTCGTCTAAGATGCAGTAATTTTAGTATTGAAAGGAATCATGATTACAATTGATCAAAACACATGAAGCATTTAAAAATCCATATACTCACAGTGATACCAACAAAGATTAATAAAACCAACTCATTACAACTCAAGTTAGAACCAGCTTATTATATTCAGAGTTCGTTAAAAAAAAAAAAAAGAAAAAATACAAAGCATTCATCATGGATAATGAGGGAGATTTCTTTTTTATTAAATATTCCAACTAATAATAAAAAAAGTAATAGAATTAGAAAATCGCTGTTTTGCAACCCTAATGAAACAATAAATGCAAGTAATGATCATCAGTGAATTTTGTTAGATGCAATATTGTTGGGGAATTTATAAAGCAGAAATAAAGGTAACAATCCCTGAAACTACTAATGAATTTTACCATCAGTGAAAGTGGAATAGCCAGATATTATGTGCTTCATGATATGATATGAAATCAAAAACATCTGAACTTGAATATAATCAAACCTCTGAATATAAGTACCAGTTTACAGGTAATAGATAATAGCAGAATAAGTTACATGACATCATAAGAAATGACTCAGTCAAATCCAAAATGTAGAACATTCTATTGGACAAATAAATCAGTTTCTTAATAACTCAATGGCATTTCAAAGAAAGAGGGTGGAACAAGGTCCATTATGGAATAAAAAAGACATCACCAATAAATGTAGTAAGTAGACATTGTTTGGCTCTCCTTAGAACAAACCAAGTCTACTAAGATATTTTAGAGCAAATCAGAGAAGCCTGAATAGGAACTAGATATTAGGCACTATTAAGTATTTTGTTAGTATAATCATGATGTTAAATTGAGTACTATTTATTATGAGTTGAATTGTGTCCCCCCAAAATGATATGTCTGAGTCCTAACCCCTAATACCTCAGAATTTGGAGGGAGAGTCTTTATAAAGGAAAAGTTAAATGAGGTCAATTAACCTAAAGTTAAAATGAGTTCATTAGGATGGACTCTAGTCCAGAATGACTGATGTCACAAAGGGGATGGTTTGGACACAGAGATTGACACACAGAAGGAATATGATGTGAAGAGACAATGGAAAAAGATAGCTATCTACAAGCCAAAGAACAGTTTCTCAGCACCTTCAGAAAGACGGCCTTGCTGGAACCTTGATTTCAGACTTCTAGCCTCCGCGACCATGAGACAATAAATTTCTGGTGCTTAAGCCATCTAGTTTTTTTGATGGCAGCCTTAGCAAACTAATGCACAAATATCCTTATTAGCTGGAAATACATTATGAAATATTTACACATGAAATGACATGTGTGAGATGTCCATTAAAATTATGTAGCAAAAAAGTGAAAAAGAAGAAATGAAATAAGATTAGAAGCTTCATAATTATTGAAGCTGAGTTATGGGTATATAGGGTTAATTATACTATGTTACTTTTTTTGGTGTGATTTAAAGGGTCCATTAAAAAGGTTTAAAAAATAGAAAATAAATGCATAAAATCAATGTTTGGGATTAAACATGAACACACTGCTGAAATTAAGGCTGTCTTCCAGAACTACATTCTGCCTCATGCATATAGAACCAAAGCGCAAACCAAAGAACTTAGCCAAAGAAATGCCACTCATTGTCTTTATCATGATGATGTATATCTCAATCCATGCCTTTTATAAAGTTGATAAGCTAACTCTAATAACTAACTTTCTTAGAAAGCTTTTTATAAATACTATGCAAAGAATAGAAATATTTTATAAATCCAGTAAAAAAATACTAAGTATCAAAGACATCTTTTTATACATACTATAATATTACAAATATTCCTGGTGCTTCAGAGAAAGATGGCGCGCGTGCGCACACACACATACACACACACACACATACACACACAAGCCCCTCTTAACCTTTAGAGATTCAAATTCATCCTCCAAATTAGCACTTAGTGATGTGCTGTTTCTCCATTGTAGTACAGGCTATAGTGAGACAAAGTAGACTTTTTCACTCTTTTAAAAATATGTATCTGAAAATAAATAAATAAATAAATAATAAAAATGTCTATGTGAAATATAAAGCTGTTTTTCAAATTTATTGATGATCAACACAGTGGATCCATCTTGGTTTCATGTAAAAAAATTAGTTCTAGGAAAAGCCAAGGTGTCAGAGAGCAAAATGTATATTAAGTATCACAAAGAAAGAGAGAAAAAGGGCACATTTAGGTAGCTTAGAAAGAGCAGTCCTAGACAAGGGATATGATTGGCAAAATTAACTGAGTCACTACTCTGTCACAACACTATCTCAACCTTTTCTTATCCCTTTATTTTGTCCCTCCTGGTTGCCAGTACCAATACATATTCTTTGGAATATGGCTGAGTGATACCGATGTTCAAGACACCACTTATCATCTTAATTTTCACTGCTTCCACGTGACTCTCTTTTAAAATGTGATTAGACTATATTCAGTTCATGAATACTTAGTTCTAGGTTTCCTCTCCAAATAAGGGATCTCACCCTTTATGCAGCGGTCCCCAAATTTTTGGTACCAAGGACAGGTTTCATGAAAGGCAATTTTTCCAATTGGGGAGGCGGGTGGTAAGGGAGGTGGGGTTCAGAGGCGGAACTCGGGGTGATGAGAGCGTTGAGGAGAGGCTGTAAATACAGATGAAGTTTTGCTGGCTTGCCTGCCTGCTGCTCACGTCCTGCTGTGTGCCCAGTGCCTAACAGGCCACAGGTGGTACCCATCTGTGGCTGGAGGGTTGGGAACTGCAGCTTTATAGAGCCTAGCACCAAAAGGAGATGTATAAAATGTGTAACCCTAAGATCTTCTTACTAACTTAGCATAATACCTGGCAACTTTATGATGCTATTTCATACAGCTGAGTGACACAATACTGAATGATTATTCTATAATGAAACTAATATATCTGGTGTTAAAAGGTAAGAGGGGTCATGGACAAAATCACTCTAAAAATTCTAAATGAACTCTTTCAAAACTTTGGTGTTTTAATTGCTCAGTAACTCCTTTTCTTTTTAATAGGTAGCTCCATAATTGTTTCTTGGATGTGAAAATTATTTTTGATCACTGAACTAGGACTAGGAAACTACTGTAGCTCATCAGTTCATAACAGTAGGTAGGTAATTGTACACATACATACATATAAAAAGAGAGAGAGAGAGATCCTATTATATATATGTGTACATATCCAATGTTCATCTTCCCCATCATATTACATCATATTATAATATTGTAAGGTGGAGTGCAAGGATGATGTCTGTCTTGTTCATGCTGTATCTGTAGTCTTAAGAGTCCATGTTGCATGAAGACCTTAATAGACATTTCTCAAAAGAAGATACACAAATAGTACATGAAAAAATATTGAAAATCACATATTATTGAGGAACTGCAGATCAATGCCACAATGAGACACCACCTCACTCCAGTTAAAATGGTAATTAGCAAAAAGACAAAAGAAAAGTGTTGGCAAGGATGTGGAGAGAAAGGGACACTTACCTGCTATTGGTGAGATAGTAAAATAGTACAGCCATTATGGAAAATAATATGGAGGTTCCTCAAAAAACTAAAAATAGAACTATCACATGATCCAACAATCCCACTATGGGTTATATATCCAAAGAAAATGAAATCAATATGTTGAAGTGATATCTGCACTCCCATGTTTAATGTAGCCCTATTCACAATAGCAAAGATATGGAATCAACTTCAGAGTTCACCAACAGATGAATGGATACAGAAAATATTATATGTATACAAAATGGAATACTATTCACCCATAAAAATAATGGAATCCTCTCATTTGCAGTATACAAATGAACCTGGAGAAAATTATATTAAGTGAAATAAGCCAGACAAAAAAAAAGAAAGGTATAGCATGATCTCAATCATATATGTAATCTAAAAAAAAAAGTGAATATCATAGAAGCAGAGAATAGAACAGTGATTACCAGAGACTTGGGAGGGGAAGAGGAAGGGAGTACTGGGAGAGGTTATTAACAGATACAAAGTTAAAATTAAACAGAAGGAATAAATTCTGATGTTCTACCACATGATAGGATGACTATGCTTAATAGTAAAATACTGTGTATTACAAAATAGCTAGAAGAGAGGCTTTTGAGTGTTCTCACCACAAAAAAAAGATAAGTACAAGAGGTAACTACCATGATTTAGATCATTATATAACATAGTTATGTATCGAAATATCAAATTGTACCCCATAAATATGTAAAATTACAATGTGTCAATGAATACATAAATAAAAACATTTTTAAAATAATGCCTGTTGCATCACTAAGCACTCAATAAATATTAGTGAAATGAAGAAATTAATTAATGTGTAACTAATCAAAGTTGTTATAATCCATTCTAGTAAAAAAAAAAGAGCACTAGGAATTTTTTACATTGTTATTTGCCTAATGCATACTAATTCATCCCTTATTTTCAGTTAAATCCCAAATTTCAACTAAACTGCAGTCTCCTATGGCATTAATACAAAATATATGGAGTCATGTTGACTTATCTATGGAATAATTCCTAATCTGTGAAACGGCCATAATGTATTATGCAGATATCTCTTATGTATCTTGCTTACTGATTTTTTACTCTGTTGAACCCAACTTTAGGAAAATAATAATCACTTTACTCATGCAGTCACTGAATGAATACTAAGCAGAAATGATGCACAAAGCACACTCTTCTCAATGATATGGGAGAAAATTATGAATAGGGCAAAGTTCTTGTTCTTGGTGAACAAAAACCTACCTTGTAGGAGAGAAAAGATATGCACATAAATAAGCACTAAAATGCAAAGGGTACTAGCGATGAAAGAGTATAGACAAAGAATTACGGGTGTTCAGTAGATTTTTATTGCCTGAAATGATCAGCATATTCTCTATGGGAGAAGTAGCTTTTGAATATGAAATGTCTGGGAAAATGGAGTCTGGATTTCCCCAAGTTGAAACTTTCAGTTTAGAAAGTCCTTTGTATAAAAATAAGTTGCAAAAATAAGCTCAGTGTAATACCAATTGTAAAGAGTGTACAAAACAGACCAGATCTGAAAAAGGGACAGGACAGGATTTCACACATCCATGTTTGATTCTAAATAAAAAAGACCAGATAAACCTCTCACTTTTAGTTTCTTTCCAGTAGCTATAACATGTTAGCTATAGATTATCAGACACTGAAAAAAGAAAGGTTTTGAATAGTGATTTCAACTTTTCCCTGGTGATGTAAGTAATGCATTATTCCTTCAGTATTCTTCTTTATACCTAAAGGATTCTTCCCAGATAAAACTGCCATGGGTCTTATCTTCACTGTCAGAACTGCCTAAATAATTCATACAAAAATTTTGTTTCTGCTGAGATTACGTCAATAACTGAAAAAATTAAATTTTGGCTTGAGATCTCTCAGTGGATTGCCTGGGTTGCTCTATATTCTACTGCAACACAGAATCCAAGAACTGAAGCAGTGATTGAAGCAGGATTCCAAGTCTATTGTAGTACAACTCATCCTCATACATGAATCTCTCTACACCTCTCTTGACAAGTCTTGCCTCAATCTGAGCATCACTAGATATCTCTGACAACCCTGAAAGAGAGTTCTATTTGTGAATGGCTCTATTTCTTAGGAAGTCTCCCTGATACAGTAGAGCAATCATTTCAATTCTCTATGGAAGACTTCCACTATAAGGATGATTCCTTTTCAACATGGCTACAATTCAAATATTTGAAGAGTTATGTCTCCTATAAATCTTTCCAGACTAAACATTTCCAGTTCCTTAAACCATCTCTTATGCAGTTATTTGCACTACTTTCATTGTACTGGTCATTCATTATGGAGCACATTTCTGTATGCTCATATTCTGCAGATGTCTAGAATGGATGACAAAATTAAAGAGAGTTTGACCAGTGCAGAATAGTCAGGAACTATTATATTATCTATTATGAACAAATCATTATACTAAACCAGTTTGGTATTTAGCTAACCTTAAAACTTACTACTGGTCCTTCCTGTATAACTATTAATACAAATAACAACAGCATGAGAAAATTAGTTACTTAAAATTATCAGGTTTTTTAAAAAGTCATTGTTAGTTTGTATGTGTGCAGTAAAAATTGTGTCTAAGAAAATGATTTCATATTAATTCTTATTCAATTTCATCTTGACTGATTCATTCTATTAATCCAACCTATTGAGAAAATTAGTGCATCCCAATCCTATACCCAGATAATTCATCACTGTTTTCTTTATTTGTGGATTTTATCATTATTCTGTCTGTCAATCTCCCTTTCAACATAATGAACAAGAATTTTTAAAAGGACAAGATTTAAAACTGAACTCAGTGAAATATCACTAGAGATTTTCCTCTGGGGTGATGTACTTTCATTAATAAGATCTGATGTCCAGCCATTACATAGATTTCTATGAAGAAAATTGCATTATTGAGGGCAACACACATGCACATATGCACGCGCACGCATATACACGAGAGAAAATGAGAAAGTAGTTGTCATTTGTACAAGCAGTCTGAAAAAACAGAAATGTCTAGATGAGAGAGAATTTATTCTATATTGAATAACTGAATAGACTATGATACAGAAAAGATAGACTACTAGAAGAAACTTTGCTGGGATGGGGTGTGGTTGGATACAGATATATCTAGTGAAACTCTTGGAATATTTATTCTGGAAATAAGGAGAATGAGTTAAAGAGATCACTTTGGAAATTATAGGCACAGTGGTGATCTAAGAAAGTGATTCAGATCATTTAAGGAAATTGAAGTGAAGGCACAGTTCAGGAAGCCCTTGTATTTCTAGAGTGCTGCCAATGAAACATAGGAGACTGCAGCAAGGACTGTGCCCTGCAGATCCTTGAGGGCATGGCTGCCTCCAACTAGCTTTCAGAGGACATGACCACCTGGCACAGCTACAGGTGTGGGATCTCAGCCCGGGACAGCTGTGGGACCCACTGAGAGGCCTTCTTGTCAAGCTGTGTGGGTGACAGTCTCATCCCAGGGGGCCTGGAAGGCAGAGCATTGAGCCAAAGAGGATTATTCCTGAACCTTAAAATCTCATGGAGTTTGTCTTGTAGTTTGGAGTTAGGGTCCACTATGCCCTCTTTCATATTTCTCCCTTTTGCAAAGAAAGTGTGCCTGTCCCCTTATACCTGTATTTTGGAAGCACATAGCATGTTTGGTTTCACCGGTTCATAGCTAAATAGCAATTTGCCTCAGGATGAATCTTACCTTGAGTCTCACCCGTATCTGATTAAGTGATATTTAGATGATACTTTGGGGATTTTACACTTTAGAGTTGATGATGGAAGGAGTGAAGACATTCAGGGCTTTTGGAATGTAATTATTCTGCATGTGTGAAAAAGACAAATTTCAGGAGGCCAGGTGTGGAATGCAATTGTTTGAATATTTGTGTCTCACCAAAATTCATATGTTGAATCCTAACTCTCAGTTGTGATGATAGTAGGAGCTGGGGCCTTTGGGAGGTGATTAGGCCATGCAGGCACAATCCTCATGAATGGGATTAGTGCCCTATAAAACAGGCCCCAGACAGCTCCCTCACCTCTTCCACCATGTGAGGACAAAGCAAGAAGATGATGGCAGTCTGTAAACTAGAAGAGGGTCCTCATCAGGCACGGTGATCTCAAACTTCCTATCTCTGGAACTGTGAGAAATAAATTTCTGTTGTTATAAGCCACCCAGTCTACAGAACTTTGTTATAGCAGCTTGAACTAAGACAGAAATATACAGGGAGAAATAAAGAAAAGATAGAGTTCTCCTTGTTTAACTTGCTCTAAGTAAGACTACAAAAAGCCTTTTCAGTAGCAATTTTACAAACCTCACCTATTTTGATTTTTAGCCCTTTTAATACTAGCTTGAGAGTTGTTTACAATTTTATTTTTCTTGCCTAACTCCATGTGTTTTTTAAAAATTTGAGACAATCAGCATAGTGTCAAATAGTCCTGTTGCTCCCTTTAGTTATTCCTCCTCCCTGTTTTCTTCCTGTAATGAAAGACTGATATTACCTAGGTGATATCAGGATAAATGGGAAATCTTCCAGTGATTTCCCGTTAGGATTACGATAAAATCTAAACTCCTTTGTGGTTGTTGATAAGTCTTTCTAGGAGCTGGCTCCTGCCTCTCTGATCTCATCACATTTTACCTTCCACCAAATGTGCCTTCTTTCTGTCCTGCTCCTACATATTCAGGCCTGAGGGACTTTGCACTTGTCATTTACTCAGCCTGGAATGTGATTGCTTTGTTCCCGCAGTTTAGACCTCAGCTCAAATATTATTTTCTTGGCACAAAACTCACTCACTATGTTAGTTAAAGCAGCCTTCTCCCAACAGATTGTTACTCGTTAACCCATTGCCTAGTCTTAACTTTTTTATGGCAGGTATCATTATCTACAGTTTTCTTATTTCTGTGGGTTTATGTCATGTCTACCAACCCACCTACACATGTTAACTCCATGAAGGCCAGGACTATATTTCATTCATTAGAGCACCTTCACATCCTGGAATAGTGACTAGCAGGAAAAAGGCCCTCAATAAACAAACATCAGTAAAATGAATAAAATGCATGAATGAAGACAACGTATATGTTAGTCCTAAGGAAACCTCATTATTACTGAAAAGGAAATTGAATTTTGAAAGACTGTGCCATAAAGCCAGAATCAAATATGTTTATAGAAAAAATATAATCATTTATAATGCAGAAAGCATCTATTAGATAAACATTTTAAAAATTTTTATATGGAAACAGTTATTATTTAAGAGGTTGTTTTGTTTGTTGCTACTCATTTTTTGATCATTCCAATTCTAATGGATCTAAACATTACATATTTTCCTGAATATAAATATTGTTTCTATCAACTTATTATTTAAAAGTTTTGTGTATTGCACACATGGAAGAAAAGAAAGGAAAAGTAGAAAATGAACACAGACCACAGAAACACAAACTAACACATTTTCAAGCTAGAAATATCAATGTAATGATGAAACAGTCAGTTCCAATAGTAAGTCTATCTTCATTGTATTGAGTTTCCAGGAGGGCCAAGAAGATAGTGAAAAACAAATGATGACAAAGTCTTCAGGCAAACAAGTTATTGATACACATAGGTCTAATTCTCAAAGAAGTTTTTTTTTTTTTTAATTTTATGATCACCACTTGCAGGCCAACATACCCCAAATTGTTCTAGCCATCTTGAATACATAAATGCAACAACTCTTAAATAATAAAGCTTTGGTTTAGCAAGGATAAGTCTTTGTCAAGAGTCACAGAGCTAGTATATGCTACTGTGTCATGAGACATCATGAGATTACTGAAAACTGCCCAGTGAACACCATGTACATCAATTCACCTAATATTTTATTTTCTTTGTAAGTTCAGCTGACATACTTGGGCATGTAAAAATATTAAAGTGTAAAATGTTTTCTGTTTATATATGACTCAACCTTCAATAATAAATCAAAATTAAATGTGTGATGTAAAAAAAAGGTGACCTTGAAACTATCCATTGTAGATTTTTCTTATGATTTTTTTACATTAGAAAAGTCACAAAAGTATTTTTTTATATATAGCAGTTCACTGGATATAAACATTTAATATGACCTCAATTCCACTATAGTTCAAAATCACTCATAAAGATTCAAAGAGACCCCAAAATTAGCAGACTATAAAATCATAAATCACATTCTCCATTTTACTTACTGAAATGGAATCAACCTTTCAAGTGCCAAAGATCTGAATGACTTATTGAGAGATGCCTTGTTCTGTAGACATCATAAATCCATCGTAGTCCATGCCAAGGTCCATACTTAACAGTATTTCAACTGTGAAATGCTAATTTAAATCCACAGTTCAATGATTTTCTTAAGAGATGACAGCATAATGTTGAAATTATTGATGTCAGTCTCTTACAAAGCAGATTCCCTATAGAGCCACTCAGAATCCATGGTTTTCTCTCACTGTGTGGATGTCAGCCATCTTTGAGTTGAACGAAAGAATAGGAAGAAAATAGGGTCCATGTTATAAATACTTAACACATGTTCCTTTCTAAATCTTGACCACAATTCAGAGCTGAACTCTGAAACTCTGCTATGTTTCTACACAACGCCATAAAAATTTGACTAAATGGCATTCAACAAAAATTTTAACAACATTGTAAATTTCCCAAATTAATTACCATGTAATTTATTTCATGTACATTTGGTAAAAACTGTGCCCTTTTCCTATTGTATATGGTCATTCCATGTTTATAGTGTATGCATTTATTTCAAACAAATTTAAAACATTGGATGACTTTTACAGAAATATATTTCCTAGGTAGTGATGAAGTTAAAGCTCATGATGAGAAAAAACATCAGCTAATTGAAAACAGAAAATTTAACAAATTATATAGAATATTCACTCAAATTCTTCAAATATTTATTGAAGACTTTCTATAGCTTAATACCGAAGTGAGTAAAACAGTAATAGTTTATGTGCTAATGGAGCTTACTGTGAAGTATTCTAAAACAATCACTATAATATATACACGGGATAATTATTTTGTGCTAGAGCTCCTGCTGTAAAAAATGTTGGGTCATTTAACCCTTTCCCATTTACTATTTTTACTGACTTTATTTCCCACACAGAGAAACAGACTGATAATTTGGGAGGTCTCAAAAAATGAATGAAGGAATGAATGAATGGGCAAATAAGCATTTCACCAGTAAAAAAGAGCAGAATCAATCACAATGTAAAAATTTCCTAGCATGTAAATTCTGATACATATGGTATCTAAGATTAAGAACCATATATAAATGACAGCTACAAAATGTTTGAAACTTGAAATTGGTTTCTCTAAATTCAGTCTGTAAACTCACATATATACCAATTCAACAAGCATTTATTACGTACCTTTCCACTTTTTTATAGGAACTCAGATACTATTGAGATATGCTGAGAGGAAGGTGTAATATCTGAAATAAAGTAAATACTCTTGATTTATAGGAATAGCCTAGTATGCTAAACCACCACGAAGAATGCAGTGACACTGCACTGAGAAGTTGAAACTCAGAAGTTGACAACAAAGCAACCAACAGCAGACCTAACAGGGTGTTCCAATTTTTAAAAGGTGACCACTTTAACAACCTTCTGTTCAGTTTTAATTTTGTTTGTTTTGTTTTGTGTTTTTGAGAAAGGTGGAGGAAATACATTCTACAATTACTAGCTACAGGTTAAGAGAAAATGTCACATGGCATATTTCTTTCCTCTGTTAAACAACCTGCCTCATTTTTCAAAGTCAAAAGACAGATAAATAATGCCCCCAATTTCTGAGAAATGTGACACTTACAAGCTACTCTTCATATGTGAGCTTCTAGGTGGCCTTACGAGGCAAGTAAAATTAGCTCAGAAAGCCACTCCAGACTAAAATTAACTTCTGAAATTCTGTCCTCCTTCTGAGTTTTCCAGGATGATTAGCGAAAGAGGAATCTTTGCATACCCCAATCCTTGTTTTATAAACAGTAACACTGTCTTGAAATGTTTCCCACAAGATCACAAACCTATTAATACCAGTTCTGGGTCTGGAACAATATCCTGTGATTCTATTATCAGTATACTTTCATTACATCCCATTTTCCTTGTAGTACATTTTATACAGGCAAGTCTTAATTTATACATGTATAAAGTAAATTCCCCCCTAAAACTGAAAGACCACATAGGAATAATGGTCCTAACTAAGGGATCTTTCTCTCCCTCCCCTTATTTCATACCTCCTCTCCATTGATTAACAAAAGCCCACACATTTATTTCTTTGATATTCTCAGGGATCTCTTCTCAACCAGAACAGTTGATTACACCGGGGTCACACAACAATGTTAAGTTCTTTTTTCTTTTTAACTTCTCTAGTTATTCTTATGCCAGCAAGAGACTAGTGGCCTTTTCTCATCTCCTATGATAATCAAAGCATGGCTATCTCCAAAATATAGATTAACTGTATTTTATCTCTTCATATATACAAAGTTCTACCTTTGTATCTATGCTCACTTTGTATTTTCGTGTAAAGTTTACTGAATAAACAGAAGATTAGTTGAAGAACAGGGAGTAGTAAAAGTGGCTTTGTCAGTTAGAGTTAGAAAGTAACAGTAAATATTAATAGCTTTTGCAGAAAAGGAATTTATTTCAGGATTTAGAATGGCTCCTAGACTTGCACAGAATAGAGAATTAGGTCCGGATGAGGGGCTAGCAGTTGATTATACACAAAAGTGTAGGCCTAGGGATGCCCCAGGCATCATCAAAGTAATTTTCAGCAGTGCTGCTGGCTTCTCAATTTAGTGACCACTACTGTGGATAACCTGTGAATACCCTGCACACATCAAGATGTAAAGTTCACGTCTGATGAGCCAAGCAGGCATCACACATCAACGCCTCTGCAGTCAGAGAGCAGAGAGTGTCTGCTGTATTTGTTTGCATAGAGGTCAGTGGGGCATTGCTTCCTGACTCTTTTGGAAACACACACACAGAAAATAGAATGAATATTCAGTGGCTGGATGCCAAACACCAACAAGTACTTAAAACAAAGATGGGAGGGGAATCTATTCTTGGGATTAAATTCAAGTCTCAGAATATTATGCTCAGCAGTATAACAAGATAAATAAGCCATGACAGGCAAATCTAGAAATACAAATCATCAAGTATCACAATTTTTTTAGGAAAAAAGTGGCCCAATTTTGAAGGACAGTGTATGCAGTGATTAAGAACACAGACTATACGTACAGGTGTCAACACTGTTTCTGTCACTTACTAGCTTTATGACCCTGGACAAAATCACTAAGTTTTCTGCACCTCAGTTTTCTCATCTGAATAAATATCTACATGTTCACTTCAAGTTCTGAACCACCAAATAAATTTTTGAATCATAACCAGTTACTAAGTTGAAGAATGCCTGCATTCCATTGTGAGGAACATAAATCAAAGAGAATGAAACTCTTTATTCCTACAGCCAATGGAAAATAACCACAGCTCAATCCTTAACCCCGATTCAAAGGCACAGTATATTTTCTTATGCATTGAGTCCATTCACTCATAGTTCTCTGGAAATGAGACCACCTTAAGGGCGATGTTTACATCTCCAGTGGATTGGATTCTCATTTGCTCATTCATCAGTCCTTCATCGTACATATGTGAAACCACATCCTTAGCCTACATTAGACTTTACCAAGTAAAACCCTTAACTCATAGGAAATTAAAAACAAATCAATGATTGTTTTTCACAAGGAGTGTTGTTGCTTGCTTCCTCCACATCTCATCTCTACTTCTTTTACCAGCAGCACCCAGACTTTCCTCTGGCGAATTGCTTTTATCTCATTTCCAGCCTTCTGAGCTTTAGGCACAGGAAGACACATGCTTAAATCAGGTACTAAATGACTCCTGAGTAATACTCTTAAGTATAATCTTGGGTGCAGACTTTGATTCAGGAAGGAGTATACAGCCCAGATCAAGCAAATGAGCCATAAGGAGGCATTTACTGGAACTTCCAGTAGAGCAGTTTCTCCTTCTTTTAAGGTAAAGTACAAGAAGAAATGCTTCTCATCCTCTAAACTTCATGGTGTGGCTGCCATGTGGAAAGCTGACCCTGACACTGTGCCTAGACATGGGGTCAGGCACAGCTAAAGCACTGCAGAGAAGCAAAGCCACAGAAAAGATGACACTGGGAACTTTTAAATCAAGTTCAGGAACTGTACATCAAGTCAGCAAATTCTCTTATTTTGCATATACATATGCCAAATTATTTTCTTTTTACTTTCTAAACCGATTTCGGTTAGGCTTTCTACAACATGGGACTGAAAGATTCCTAATTCAAGACCAAACTAGAAAGGATTAGTAAATATATTCTTACCCGTAAGAACAAAAATAGTAGATAATTTTTTTATGAAAAAAATTGCCCTGTGCACTATATATATATATACATACACACACACACACACACACACACACACACACACACATTCATCAGAGAAAAAGTCATTAGAAACAATTGTAAGGAATTGCAGATTGGGACTCAGGATAGTTATGACATTAACAAATAGTTTGCAAATATCAATAAATACTTTTAGATATAACTATCCCCCTTTTAGACTGAAAATATCAGGTAAAAGTTATCTTAGACTGAACTTTTTTTCACAAGTGCAAGAAAAAAAAAATCATGCCTACAAAAAAGTGCTTGCAGCTGACTTTTACAGTTTAACTCTGACTACAATGTGGGAGTCTTTCAATGACTAAAACCAAGAGAAGTCAAGCTTAAAACGCCCCAGAGCTCTGAAGGGAAATTGTGATGTCAAAATATATCTTTCAGCAAAAGTTAATGCAGAGAGATTAGTGTGCCACCATGTGTACACACATCCCAGGAGTACAAAATGGGAGAAGAAAACACAGGATATTTACAGCAAAATAGTTAGAAACTAGGCTGTAACTTTCAAAAATATTAACTTTTTTAACTCTTCATTTTAAAAAAGTAATATGTAAATCACAGAGGTAATCAAAATAATTATGTATGTACAAATTGATATTAAATGTAAAACATGTTAGATGAGTCAGTATAAAATTAGCTTATTCCAGAAAGACAGAGGGAATGAACTCTACCTTAGCGTCTGCCATACAATGAGCTCAGGGAAGTTGGGCATCACATAGACACATTCTGTCTTTCAGTTACCCCACATATTTGTACATAGGGCAATTGAGTGACATGACATCCTGAAGAATAACTTAAACTTCAATACATGAAAATTACAAAAATGCCTAATAACCTAATTATATAAGCTCACCAATCCCTACTTACTAAACTATTATTTTTCAACTAGAAAACTGGAAAATTTTAGTATAAAGAAAATATATTGTGCATATTGTGCGTATTATGTTTCCTTACTTTTAAATATTTTTCTTAATGGTTTTTTAAAAAATCTCAATAGTGTAGTGTAGAAAACTAAAGTGATGAGTGCTCACATGAGGAGAGGAAAATAGATGTAAGTATGTTTATTGTGTGTGGTGGGGGGTATGTAGTAGAAATAAGGAGATATTTTGCAGGTGGTTGTAGCAGTAAAGAATGAGGAGTTATTGGTATGGAAGTGGGCATGCATACATATATTATCAAAACGGGCAAAGAAACCATTCTTCCCTAGCAACTGATGATTCTAGCACTTTAGAATTCTAGAAGCAGAATATTCTACCTGCAAAAACCTACTAAATTTGAGGGAGTGGGGGATGGGCAGCTGGTGGTGAGTTCAAAAGGCTTCCTAGATACTAAGGGAGAAGAGATTTGCTAAATTTTCTTTGGATAAGAAAAAAGAAAACAATAATACAATTTTTAACATAGCTTTACATATAAATAATTTCTGGAGAGAATATATGCTAAAATTATATATATGCATATATTTGTGTTTGTTTATGTATAAGATTTGGTACAAACTGTTATAAGACACTAATTAATTGTTTAGAACAAAACAAAACACTAAGCTTTCTATTATTGATCTACATATCACACACTAAAACAGATAGGAATTTGGACACAATTTGCAACAGTATTCTTGCCAAGATACATTTTGGTTATTTTACACCTGCCTTTATTCTTTTTTCCTATCTAATATTCTGTAACATTAGATATCTCTATAGCGAACCCTTTTTAAAAGAAAGTTGGAGGGCTAACATTTTTAAATCATTTAAAGGAATTTGACAATAAAGCTCCTTAACAGCCATAAGCTATCTATAGCACCAGTCTGCTTTACATAAGGTCTGGTGACACTGGAAGCTGTCAAACACGCATTCAGGAGACACACAGAATCTGCTAAGTGCTAGGTCATTATCTTTTTTACTGTTTTCACCTTTTAACTTTTGCCTCTTTTGGTGGCCAGATGTCCTTTGTTATTGAAAAACAAGCTATTAAACCCACATGTTTTAGCAGTGATATTCTGCTTCATATTTCAGCAAGTACTGGTCAGTATATTTATGGAATATTCATTTTAATTTTATGTAGAATGTTCAAAAACACAGAAGGCTAAATAAGGATTAATATAGTAGTTTAGAGATCCCTATCAATTAAAGTATATTTTATTTTTAGTTCCTAACCTATTTTGTATTACGTACATTCCTATGTTCTAATTTAAGGACTGATTTAATTTTTTGCTTTTCCACAGTTTTTCTTGATAGGATGGAAGGTCCATATGCCTTAAGCCACCTGTTTTGTTCCCACCCCCCATGAAATTCTTTTAAATTGCAACTTCATATATAGCATATGACTTAAAAATACATCTCATTTGGGTAATTACATTGCAACTCTATCTTAGGGGAAAACATTTGGATTTACATATATTGCCTAATTGAAATAACTGATGGTTTTCTTTGATAATAAAGCTACTTAAGAGCCATAAGCTATTTCCTTTGAAAAGTGAAGGGTAAAAGCAAGTACAGAAATGGCAAAGGTTAAGTTCTCCTAAGTTTCATTTGATTCTTTTGTCAGAAGAGAAGTGGAAAGATTCTATCCCTCATTACTCTTCCCCATTACTTTCCAGGTCACATTGTTTCAATCTTTTTGAATCATCCTGGCAGTTGGAAACAAACCATGTGTTTATACCATATGCAGGCATTCTTATCTTTGGGTATCCAGTCAGCTATAGTTTGTGCAATAATGATTTCCAACTGAGTAAGCACTATTGTTCTTCTTTTCTGGAATTAAGAGAGAAACAAGAGTCCAAAGACTTTTTCCCCTTATCTCTGTAATATTTCAGGTAAATCACTGCACTGAGCTGGAAGGCCATTGTACTTCTTGGTAATAAACCCTCTCCTCTTCATGAAGCCCAATACTAAATCACTACAGCCCACTGCTTGAGAACAAGGAGAACTACATTGGAACTCTCTCTCTCTCTCTCAATTCATTTCTTATTTGACAAAAGCCATGTCTACACACTTGGCTTTGTAGATAGACTACTCCAGGTCTCAGATATTAGGAAGTGTAGACATCTAAGACATATTCCTTGTGAGGCACCACATCATTGAAATCACCCTACTTCACTTAACCTCAGTAGCAACTATGAGCTTCCTAAGGATTTGCATTCACTGTGAACTATTCTCTCTTTAATGATGCTTTACTTTTTTTTTTAATCACTCTATGTTTCTGCTTCAATGAATGTACCCTTTCAGAAACCAAGCTAAACATAATACACTCAAGATATCTGCAAAAAAAAAAAAAAATTATTGCCTAAAATCACAAAACACTGAAAATGATGGCCCAAAAGCATAGTTGTTGTTATTATCACACTCCAAGGAACTCATGGGATTAATTTCCTGGAAGAGGCTAATGCCAATGATAAGTAAAGCTGCATATTATGAACCCATGTGAACTTTTTAACATAAAAATCTATAATATGGACATTAAAGTGTAAGTGGTTTGCCAGGCCTGAGAAATTGTGTTAGTCATTTTTTTTCTCTGACAGATCACAAGTAAGTGTAGTCAGAAAACAGATACAGAACACAGAACAGGAGAAAGTTGACATTTTATTAACAATTCCATTAAAATAAAGGAGCTCACAGCCAAGCAAAAAATCAAGAATCAATAAATGCTTTAAATTAAGTTCTTGACATGTTAGAAATGAATGTACACTTCAGAACACTGAAGAAACCAGTGATCATTCCTTAAAATATGATTCCAAACTATTAGAATCACTACATGAAAAACTCAAATAAATTTCCCTCAAGTTAAATTCAAATTAAAACCAACATTGACCCTCTCCAAAGTATACGAATGGTGTCATTCAGAGTAAGAGTAGTAAAATAATTTGTAAAACAATATTAATATAAAATGAATTTCAACTTACATGAAAATTTTATTTCTTTTCTAATGCTTATTAAAGAGCATTGATATTTTGTCATTGATTAAACTTAAGGATAGCAAAACCTGTTACTGGATAATAATAATTACCAAAAATAACTTCCACTCTGCAGGCACACACATACACAGAACTAAAATTAATTTTCCATGTCCTCCTAATCCAATCTTTTCATGAAATGACTTGTTTCCTCCTTCCAGGGCATCTTACTCATTGGTTCAATGATTGTCATTCTTAATATTCAATCATTGAATAAGGAAATAGAAACTGGATTTGGAGGATTATTTTTTAGATGCTCTCACACATTCTTCTTTTAGCCTTCCTCAGTGTACCTTGCAAAGTTCATGCATTATGAGCAGTTTTAACAAGACCATCTACTATACAGAAATATATATATAAAACTAAATATAAATAGAAATGTCTATATTCTGTTGCATATGTTCACTAAAGAAATTGTATTTTCCTTCTGCTCTACATAATTTTACACTTGCAGTTTTGAGTAGTTTTGTTGCTATTTGACCAGGGAGAATGTTTAAAACTGTAAAGTCTGAATAATACAGAAGTGAAAGGGGTAGCCAATAAGTAGTGAGATGGTATTTCTAAATTTCAAATTGTATCAATTAGAAGGAACAGGATCTCCAATAATAGCACAGGTATTTCCTCCAAATGGAATGAAATCGATACAATAATTCTACTGCTAAATTAATTTAAAATTAACTATTACATTCAGAAATTTATCCTATCTTATAGTATTTCCAAAACCCATTATTCTTATAAAGTACTTTCATAACTAGGTGTATTCATTAAGATGCCAGAATTTCAATTTCCCAAAGAGATTGACACTTTCAGGTAATCTCCACAATTTTAGAGGCAATTCAATCTATTTTGATTTAAAATTGATTAGCATCTTTGGAAATAATGTGTAGCGAATTGCTGCGCTAATCAAGGTAAATGGAGCCACGCATTAAACATTCAAAAATGTTATTCAATCACAAAATAACCCACATTTCCAAGCTCCAAATCAACAAATTAAAGCTGCCCTTTGCAAAGCTTAATTTCTTTGGCTCATCAGTATTGTTGTGTGCATTTATATAGTTATCAAACACTCACAACATGTTCCCAAAATAGGAAACAGCCTGTCCTCCCTATCTGGTCATGCCAATTAAGCAAAGGCCAAGGAGAACAAAAAATTAATGAAAATACAATCAACAAGTCCATTCATCTTGCTCATTCTGTCTTCAAATGACAAAGCATTCCATAAGTACACAAAGTTCTTAAGGTAAAACCTACATTAATCAGAACCACCATGATATTAATAGTTGTGGGTATACTGTAGAGGTTTAACACAAAAAGTAGAGGTTTAACACAAAAAGTAGAGGTTGAATATAATTAATTGATACATATGCTACATTATTAACCATTAAAATTATTTTTTAACATTAAGGCAATTTGGAGAACGCCCTTAGATATACTTTTAGCACAATTTATTTGAAGCGGAAAAAATAGAGATGACACAGACTGAAATTTGGAATACATAGAGGTTACATCTATAATCAGTCCACAGAATCTTCAGGTTCTCTGGATATAAATTCACAGAAAACTCTGAAGGACGACAACAGGGAAGGGCCACTCAGGGAAACCGGAGAGGCAAAGGCTCTAATCCCCAGGGGGGCTCATCTCTGGGTGATTCCAGGCCTGTGCGACTGCCTATATGTGGGCTTATAGCTAGACTTTGCATTAGGTTCATTAAGCCTTCAGCACACGATCACGACAGACACATCTCCGTTTTTATTTTGCTATCCATCACATTAGAAGCTGATTTTGCCTTAGTTTGTCAGCACTGAAACAAAATGTCCCTATTTCTTCCTTCAGCAGCTTACAAGTTGAAAGGTGTATCAAATGGGAACGGGAACAGCACGTCACAGTTGAAACATTTATTTTCCTCTGAAAACAATCTGCAGGCAGTGGAACTGACAATACTTTTCAGCAATGCTTGAGGGCAAATCAAGGACAGATAAAGAAGAACTGGGGTATGTGGTATTTCTCTTTCTTCCCCTCTCCAGTTTAAAGGTACTTTTACATGTAAGGCATCTTTTCCACTAGATGATTGTTTTTAAAATAGACTTTGGTATGAAAGTATATTTTTTAAGATATGTGTCCTTATCATTGTAGACTACAGTGTAAGCCAACCCCTCAACTTAGGGTTATTAAAATGATGGGATCAAAGATTTTCAAACCCATGAGACTGACTAGGAGAAAATGTTTGGGGCAGGAAGTAAGTACAGAGGATTTTACTTTAATGGCATAGAAAATGCATTTAAAAATTACTATTAATAACACCCTTCTTCTGCCATTACATAAAGACATATTTGATCATTTTATGCCATAAAATTGGAGTTGTTACATTGACTAATACAGAAAGTAGGGATCACTGAAGAAATGTAAGATCATTTGAGCTAAGAATTTTGAGGCTCCAATATGGCTTCTAAAGCATTAAGCTCCAGTATGCTAATATCTTCTGAGTATCCTGAAAAGGGTTATATTTATGACAGTTTTGTTCAATATGTGACAAACAGCACGTAATCTCCTCCATAAAAAGGAATAAAATACCCATTTAGTAGAGATGAATTATTCTTTTACACTATTCAGTTCCATTTTAATAATATATGTCCTGTCTTCCCTTGTACTAAGTTACATTATAGTGACCTGAATAAGTTATAAACTCTCCAGAATAGGCTTTCTCATGTGCACAATCAAGATAATTTCAGGGACTGTATCTTATGCCTCTTGGTAGCTCCACTACCTCTAATGGGACTTTCCATGAAGCGGGTCCTCAATAACACTTGCTGAGTTAATGATTAAATGAATGGTTTCCTGCCTCAGTTGTGGTCAGGAAAATCCAGCAATCCATCACTAGAATGCACATTATAGTGTTATTTAACCTTGGAGTTACAAGGAGTCTTACAGGAGAGCTCATTAAACTCATATTCAATTTAAGAATACCTTCTACATCTGTAAAGCTTGGTCATCTAAATCCAAGTTTAAAAATCTCAATGACTGAGAGAGTTCACTGTTCCATTTTCATTCAGCTCCATTTGTTAAACTTTCACAAATTGCTACCTTGCAACTTGCATACAGAGCTCTGTCCTTTGGGTAACACAGAACGAGAAAATTGCCTTTTCATCCTGACAACACTTGAAATTTTTTAAGACTGCCATAATTGTCTCCCTTACTCATTCCTGGTTTAACGTTCTCACATCTCTCACCTTTTTATTATTTTCCGGTTTCCAGGACCATTCTCTTGGTCTTTTATGATATCTGGAGACTTGCCACTGGATATGGTCTAGTTTTTCAATCACCTTTTATAAAATGCGGAACTCAGAAATGAACAAAATTAAAATATAGCCTGGATGTTTTTAAGTTTTTCCTCTTCCTCTTTTGTTTGCAACAGTTTAATCATCTTGTAATTAGATGTGGTTGTTCATTATTTACCTCCTTGGAGTCTGAAGACTTTAGATCTGTAGCTTAGTCATCAGTTTTTAAGTTTTATTGATTCCGTCCCATTTTATTGCTCTTCATTTTCTAGAACTCTAAATTATATGTATGTAGGCACATCACAGTTTTTAAAATACTCTTCTTCAGTTCCCAACCTTTTCTCACTCTGGGCTTTAATCTGCATATTTCCCGTCATTATCTTCCAGTTCACTAACCCTCTGTTTTGACTTGCCCAGTCTGTCATCAACTCATCCACTGAATTTTTAATTTTCAGTCAATGCATTTTTTCCGATTCCAGTCCTCTGAGAAAATTCTCTTCTATTTCTTGAAAATATTAATCATAGTTATTTAGGGTTCCTGATAACTCCGGTATCTAAATTGTCTCTTGGGTCTCTTTCTATTTGTTTTTTTATTTTTGGTCATCTGAACCTGTTAGCATGTCAGGTAATTTTATGAATATTAGATATGGTCTATAAAATATTGTGAAGGCTCTGGTTGGTCTTATTTTTTATGTCTGCAAACAGAATTTTGTTTTATTCTAGAAGGCAGGTATGGTACAATTAAGTGTGGATTTTTAGCTTTTTTAGGGCAGGTGTTTTTTCCAGTTTGCCCTTACTACCACTTCATAGTACTTCTGGGATCAAAACTGCAAACCTGTGGAATTTACAAGGGCCACTCCACTTTTATGGGCACTAAACTCTAACATCTCTCTCCCCTAGGACCACCAGATACTGCTGATAATCTTTGCTCAGCTCTTTGGTCTCCTGGGAAACATGATTTCTAGGAGTCTCATCCTGCACATCTGTAGCTTAAGAACTGGTGAATGCCTTCAGAGGAAGTTATACACCATACTCATTTCTGGTTCAGTTCTCTGAGATTTCTTCCTCACATTCAAATCTACTTGTCAGCCCTGAATGCTAAAGTCTCTCTCCTCAACCCAGCAAGTCTCTTGTAAGCCTCTGACTTATATTTTCTTCCCACTTTCTCTTCCTTTTGCTGAAAATGGGCAGATTTTGTAAGGAAAAAGTAGAATGATATCAGGATCACCATTGCAGTCTCTTCTCTTGAGTATGTTGGCCCAAGTCCTGTCTGCTTTAAGTTTTCACCTGTGTCTCCCAAGAGTTTTTAGTCAGTGATTTTAATTGTGCAGAGTGCAGTGAGCCTATTACAGTATGAACATGTTTATATTGAGTATTTATGAATTTCTAAACACTGCATGAAACAACCTACAAAGACAATGGTCGCCACCTTTCACTTTGCTTAACACAGAAGGTAAGGTTATGTATGTGAGATGATTGTGGGAATGCCAAAGAAAGCATTTATTCTTGAGAATCATTTTTTTGCTTGTTTCTAATTGGAAATAATTTCATTTTTTACTTCTGACTTTAAAGCTAATTCATATTTATTGTAAAAAAAAATCATAAAATAAATAAAACCATGAAAAAAACAAACTAGAAACTACCTTAGTTCCCACCAGGAGAGAGGCAATCTTTTGTTGCATATCCATCAAGACTTTCATGGATGGATGCTTGGAAGGAACAAAACAAAGAGGAATGGAAGGATGGATAAAAGGAAGGGTAGGAGGTAGAAAAAGAAGAAAAAGATAGACATCATTATATAGGTTGTGTTAAAAATACTAACTGTGGAAAGGATTATCTGTGAAGCATATGTGCATGAGAAAAGCAGTGGACTGAAAACTGAAGGCAGAACCTTGGGGACAGCTAAAGTATAAAGCAGGGATAAAGTGAGGTTGGGGTAGTCAGAAAAAAGGAAACTGAAGTCTCCATGAGCAAGAGAATAGAGTTTCAAGAGGAGGATGTGAGAAGTCTCAAATGCAGCAAAGATTTCTTACAAATACCTTCTGCATTTGAACCTGATAATATCAGCATTGGTGGCTTAAATGGAACTATTTTGAGTGGAGCCAGACTGCAGACAGGCTAAGCAGAAAGGAGAAAAGATAAATTGAAGACATCGACTATCAATTATTCTCCTAATAACCTGAACATAAGAACAAGGAAAGAGATAAAGCAGTGAGTAAAAGCTAACAAAGGTCTTTAGTTTTAACTCCGGAGAGACTTGAGCATGTTTAAAACCAGAAGGCAGAAACTGAAAGCGCTGGCAAGTGAGCATGAAGCTAACAAAATAACATCCCTTACTTGGATGTGATAATACAGAATATGATTACCCCTGACCTTTTTTGTATCCAGATTTCAGAACAGGCACCTATCAAACTTAAGGCCAAATAAAACCACCACATCTTTTTCACAAGAACTGCTGCCAGGTCAGGCCTTTTCTTCTCAGTGCCTAAGTCTTTGAGAAGTCCTTTTCCTGTACCCAGACACTGCTCTGCTGCATCCCATTTCTGACCCACCATGGCTTCGTTCAATAACTATTTAGTCAGTGCTTAGGCCAGGCAGAGTAAGATGCTTATCATGCAGAATATATCAGTACAAAACAATAGCATTCCGGCCCTCCTACAGCTTGCACCCTAGCTGTTAATTACAGCATGATATATTCTCCCATCTAACAATCATGATACGTATTGGCAAGAACTCAAAATACGGAAATTCTTTGGTCAGTGGAAACTTGTAACCTTCCATCTTTCAAATAAAGAAGGAGGGCATGGTCTGTTCTGTCATTCCCTAAGAATAGGTTTCGACTAGATTTTCAGGTAACAAGACTAGAAAATATCCATAAATATTGCCTAAAATTATACTTTACAGTAACAAAGTTAAGTAAAATAAATGTTTTACAAGTTACATTTAACCTGGTTTTAAAAGAGCTCTACAACAGTAATAATTGATTAGATTAATATTTATTTTCTTTCAAATGTATTAGTTTTTTAGACCAAACTGACCAAATCAAATAATTTTCTTCTAATTATACATAGCCTTAAATTTGCTTTTTTACATCTAATTGTGAAACTCATGAATAAGATTATCAATGCATTTTATTTTGTAAAACAATCCATCTGTTATACAGGGAAAATAATCTGTGCAAACATCCACTCTTGGGTACAAACTATATGTATTCCAATAATAATTTCAGAAAATTTTCTAGGAAAAATGCAGATATCATTACCTCCTATAGTATCAAGAAATATTTTAGAGATTTTTTTATAGACTGCATCTGCAATACAGCTTATTACTACATAGCTTTAGTGAATGCCTTTTGGGATCACCATCCTGAGAAAATGTCTACAAATCAGAGACAGATACCAACTCCATCATTTATTAGAAAATCTAACATGGGCATTTATTATTTGTATTTTTATAGAGAAAATTTTATTAAGTAATAAAAAAGAAAAAAGAAGTTATTTTTCTAAAAGTAAAATGGGAAATCTCCTTTTTTGTTTCTTTTTTTCACAATCTTAGTGATCTGTAACAGAGAACTCTACTCCAGCATTCTAAACTCCTGACATGCATTTATGAATTATTTTCTTCTAGGAAAGATATTGAGAATAGTCACCTATAACTAAACTTGAAGGAGCAGTTTTTTTGATGCGTAAGGGTAAGTTAACATGTTTGACTAAATACTGTTAGACATGTTACAGCCAGAGACCTTTCTGTTTTAGAAATCTTGTCATTCCAAGCAATTGTGCAATTACACAGAAGTTTCAGGGTATTTATGAATTTCACATTATATGATTCCAGGCATTCTTCACCATTCCTGGTCACCATAAAAGTTACATGAATCACATTTTCACTAGTGTACATTTTTTGCTACTTACAACCATGAGGGAACAGCAGTCAAAATGAAAGTTAAAATAAAACAAAAATATTCTCCCAGTGCTCACCTTTATCAAAGTTATAAGTGAATTAAGCTCATGTAATTTGCATTCCTTTAAGTTTCCAGGTTAAAATTAATTTTCCAAAGGAGAATGAAATGTACTTAGGGAATTAACATTATATTCCTGGTAGAAGATGCAACACTTGGGATCTGGTACCTCTCTTTTAGCAAGAGTTCAAATAGGATCACTCTCAAAATGAGGATACAAGATATACAATCACAAAATGTGCATGTGTTATATTGTCCTTCAAAAGCCAATATTAACAAAGACTCACATTAAAAGGGAAAGGAAAGTATTTGAACTATTTTAGGTAGCCATTGGATAAATACAATATTACTAGGTGTGTGACTTCTTAACCTATCTGAGCTTCAGTCCCTTATAAATGTGGATAATAATAACACCACTGCATAGAATTGATAGGAGAATTAAATAAATTAATTCATAGAAAGCCTTTACAACAGTGCTAGAAACACAGCATGTTCTTTGTTGTCATTTTAAAGCATTAAATTCAGCAGTATTCTTTCATCTTAGTGGGGGAGACTCTTCCTTAAA
The DNA here is from genome assembly GCF_020740605.2 of Lemur catta. Classification (NCBI taxonomy): domain Eukaryota; kingdom Metazoa; phylum Chordata; class Mammalia; order Primates; family Lemuridae; genus Lemur; species Lemur catta. The sequence continues at coordinate 46,825,526 of NC_059128.1, read as the reverse complement.
CTTAAGACAGGTTGGCAAAGACTTGTTACATGTTGACCGCAACATTGAATGCATTTACTCTTTGAAATTAATAAAATAACGTTTTCTTATTTGTGACACTTATCTGTATCTACACAGAAACCACCTACATTGAAATTAAGTACCCTAGGTGGTTCAGTATACTGTGTGTTTTATATTCTGAAGTCTGGAAAATCAAGGCAGATAGACCCTGAAAAAGATTTAATGAGAAAAAGACCAACAAACATATTGCTATGATCAAAGCAAATGTTGTAGAAAATTGGCCACCATAAGAGTTATTCAATAGAAAACATCATATGTAGAGTCTCTAGTACATCAGAGGGGCTCCTTACAAAGGTGCCGAGCCTTTCACATAATCTGCAGTTAATGGTGCACAGTGAAAGGAGAGCTGCAGACTTATCTGCATTGAACAGCAGTCCTTGCCCTCTATGTACTTATGACTAATAACCATAAAAGTTTCTCTCTTTGAAGGCAGAGAAAAACTTCTAGCTTTCATCCTACAAATTAATTATCATACTATTACATTGTTATTACTAAATAAATACATTAGATATATTCATTTTAGTTGGCATTATAAATGTTTCTCCTTCCTTGGTTTTTTATAACCTTAACAATTCCTGACTTGGTCTTCTCTTCTTTCTTACTGTCTTCATGATCTTTTCACCTTCCAAGTTTGCCTTAACAGTGGAGCTTCATCTCTAAATCCACTGCATATTACTGTTTATTTTCTATGAGCTCATCTCTAATGAATGGAACTATCATCCTAATAGTTACTCGTAGGTCCACATCTTTAGCCCTGCCCTCACCTCTGTTCCAGTCCAATATTTCCAGGGACCAGTAGAGCAAATCTACTTTAATAAGTTTCCATTACATCATATTCACCTCCTTGCACCACTCTATTAAGATTTATCTGTACTTGCTTCTACCTTCCTATTGTACTGTTTCCCACTATTTATACCTCTGAATATTTTTTCTTTGTATAAGTTAAAACTTTTCATGTTGCAAGCAACAGTAGAACCAATCCAAACCCATTTTATTAAAAGAATTTATTGGCTCAGGCAAATTAAAATCCAGACCTAGTTTTGATTTGATTTGAGGCTGTATCCAGTGCCTCAAGCATGTTATCAATGATCTTATTAAACTGTGATTTCCTATTCTACCTTCCATGGAATCAGCTACATCTTAGGCTCCATAGTGTGGCCTCCAAAACAACATCACACCTTCCCTTGTGGTAGCAACATGGCTGCATCAGCTCTAGCCCTCCAATTCTCATTTTACACTCTCCACCAGAGAAGGCAGCATCTCTTCTGACAGCATCCACATAATCCTGGGATTATTTTTCCCTTGGCCTGACTTAGATAATATGTCCATCATTAAATTATTGAGACCAGAGATGGGTCTACTGATTGAAAGATGTTCTAAAATCTTCCTAGAACATAAAGCTTAGAATGGGGTTAGGATAAATCCCTAGAAGGAAAATCAGCGTACTGGAAAAAGGAGAAATAGGCACTGGGAAAGAAAGCAACAGATGTCTGTGACATGCCCCAGTTAGATTACAAACTCTGAGCACAGATCATGTTGTATATGTTTCAGACTTCTCTCCTATCTTCCTCCCTTTCATTCACACAATATCCAGGACTGTAAAAGACCTATTAGTTGCCTTAGTACATACGCTGGGATTTGCTGATCAATAAGTATAATTCCAATCTGACAGACACATTTTGAATCAAATAGTTTACATGAACTCATCTAGGACCAGGTTAAATACTTGGAGGGTGAGGTAACATAAGAGAATTTGTCTCTTCCACCCCCACAAACATAAGAATACTCAAAACACAACTACATATGAGGCTATAATTTGAAATCGGCATATACTTTCATGCCTATGTTCTATTTTGGAACATTGAGAATTATGACCTCATTACACTATGTCCTGATATTCTCCTATTATCCCCATATATTTTTAATGAATATGTGTCTGTGGTAGACTGGACACTAATGTAGAAGAATAAATAACTTTTTATTGATTATTTTATTAGCTCCAGAGTTCAACAAAGGATACGGCACACAGTAGGTCCTAAATATATCTGTTAAGTAGTATTAATTATTCTATTATTTGATTAGTAAAGATAGAAAGCCAAAAGTACAATGTAGCATTCCCTTAGTCATGGCAAATACAGCTGAAGTGGTCAAATTCATTACTGTGAGATGTTCTCTAAAATTCCCAGGAGGTCCTAGTCTAAGCAGCCTAACCCTTTTTCACCATAGTAATCAAATGGGTCTGTATATGCTTAGGGAGCTTCATGTAACTCAGGAAACTTATGGGAAAAATATTTTATGGGTGAGATAATGAGGCTCAACAGAGGTTCAAGGGCAGTGACCTGGTGTTGATTAGGTAAGAGTGCTTTGAAATGGGAGAAACACCTATTACTCTGATGTATAGTCTAGTCATCATGAACTCATACACAAATTCCAGAGTTGAGGTATGAACAAGCAGGAGGCTGGTGGCTTCAATTAAAGTGCCAGTAACAATGAAAAGAGCTTGCTTTGGATTCAGCAGCTTTGGCACCAACAAACATAGTAGTTTCTCAGGCACAGGTTGTCTCGATGAGAATACTCACTCTCTGAACCAGGTCTGAGACTTTGAGACAGTATGCTGGGGCCCCAATAGAAGAAAAGGTAGAAAATGTCAGACAACATATGACAGATTAGAAGACTACATTGAAATATACAATTTGAAACCTTCCCAGGAATTCTCAGACTATCTGGAGAGAAATGGAAGAGCCTAAATGTCTTACAGATCTGTCTGGAAAGAGTTGAAGGAACACAATATTGCTGCTCCTCTTGCAGCCCTTGAGAAGGCCACTCAGGAAAAGCCTACGGAAACCCAGATTGCACCTCAAAATTAGAAACCGAATTGTGAAAAGTTATGTGCCAGATAACCAACAATGCTAATACGCCAACATGTTTTTTATTTTTGTTTCTTCTGAATATTTGTCATCATTAGGATTGCCAGATGTTGGGTATGTGTCTGTAGTTTAATTTGTATCTAGCAAAGTGAAAAAAAATTAAAAGGCAGCCATTTAAATTCCATTTGTATCACTTATGCAATTTCTTTCATGTATTATTAACAGGATGCTCTAAAACTGAACCTTCATATTTCTGAAGACTTGACAGATACACAGATAAACCAAAATTGAGAGTTGCTTGCTTTTGGTGGTTCTAACAGTAGAAACAGGATTTCGTTTTTAGGGCAGATTCTTTGTTCTGGAAGAAGCCATTTTGCTTTCTTCTCTTGGACATGCAGATGTAAGTCAATTACTTACTAGTTTTTTTAGGTTAACACCTAACTGGAAAATTACATCAAATGCAAACGGTTTAAATGAAAAGAATGAAAGTAACAGCAGTCAGGGGAAGGGACCATTTTTCTGAAAGACCTTGAGAGGAAATTTGCAGCCATTGTGAGGACTTTGCTGTCTTCCCACTATTATAGGACAGGGTCTGGTCAGCTCTTTGTTAGAAATGACACAGAAGAAGTAAGTGGTTCTGAGTTGGGGAGGAGTGGATTTCAGTAATACAGTGACAGGCTGAATAACAGAGGCAGATAATGGATCTTAGGAATGGAGATGTTTGATATCATAACTTTTAGACAAAAAAGAAGAGAAAAAGTGAACATGATATATGTGCAGGGTGAAATTTTTCATCCTTTAACATCCAATACAATAGTTCTAAAGGCATTGTTCTTCAAAATAAAAGTCACTGTATCAGTCAAAATTTTAGCCACAAACCCAAATGGTTTAAAATAACAATTGTTTATTCTCACTCCCATGTCTGCCAGTCGCCTGAGGATTGGACCAGCAAGTCTAGGATGCTCTCAGCTAGTCTTGCCTTCCAAGTTGACTCCACACGTCTCTTTTTTCTCTTTTTGAGGCAGAGTCTCACCCTGTCACTGGGCTAGAGAGCAATGGCATCATCATGGCTCACTGCAATCTTAAACTCCAGGGCTCAAGCAATTCTCCTGCCTCAGCTTTCTGAGTAGCTACAGACATGTACCACCAGGCCTAGCTAATTTTTTTGTATTTTTTGTAGAGACAGGGGTCTCACTTTGCTCAGGCAGGTCTCGAACTCCTGGTCTCAAGCACTTCTTCCACCTTGGCCTCCCAAAGCACTAGGATTATAGGTGTCAGCCACCGCACCCAGCCTCCAAGCCTCCATGCCTCCACTATCTCTTACGCTTCTTGGAATAGCAGATTAACTGGGCACTCATGGCAGTGGCAGGGCACAGGAGGGCAGGCCCAATCTCACACTGAATGCCATTGTGCGTATCCACTGTTAACATCTTATTGATCCAAGAAAAAAATATGGCTGAACCCAATCAAGAAACTGATTCCTCCCTCTAGTTAGAGGAACCACAAAGACCCAAGGTAAAGGGTATGGATGTAGAGCAGGGTGAAAAATCAGGGCCAATAATTTAATCCACGACAAAGACACAGTCAAACAAATGCAAATTACCAAATGAAGTATGTACAAATGCATTATTGAAAGCAAAATTAAATGTATGTTTCCCCTCCAGCTGGTGGCTCTGAATTTATAGAGCACATCTGTGAACCTGGGCATTCTATGTGCAAATGTGATATAAATATTAGCACAAAAAATTAACAAGGAATAACTGTCTTACATTCTGTCTACCCTGAGGTATGGAGGTTCCTGTGAGTCTTACATTGCTATAGCAGATGGGGGTTTCCAAGAATTTTGTCACTCAGAGTAACTGTTCACAAGTACCCCATTGATTAGTTAATCACACTAGTCAACCATCATACCAGTTGGAATAATGGAGAAGAATAAGTACTAGAATATATTCATACCATTGTAAGAGATAACTGAGAGTTCATAATAAAGTGAAAAATTTCCAGCAAGACAATCAGAACTACTGCTAACTTCTTTGTAAGAAGTAAAAAGCTTTTCTTTAAATCACCCAGCAGTATTGACAGCTCAGCATAAATATTCCATATAGCCTTGCCATCAAGGGATTTCATTGGTCTAGTTTCCCAATATATGATCTTGCCCTAAAGATCATATGACTACATGACAAAAGAAGTATATACTTTCTTGCTGTCTGTTCAAAAGATATTAATATATGGCACTAACTCTCAGCATTTAATCAAAGCTTATAGACCACTCCTTGGGAGAATAGCAGATTAAATTGGTTAATCCATGAAGAAAAAAGACTTTTGAAAAGAGGTCAAGTGACTGTGGAAGAATTTAAGAACTGTAGGATCTAGAATTGGAAATTTCTTCAAACGTGCAACTGTTACAAATTATACCAGCTGTTAACACTGAAGAGAAACGCTACTATGCAAATCATGAATTAATCTGAAGAGGAAACCTGGGGGCTGCTATTATCCACTGTTACCTTCTCTCTGTAAAAAACTTAAAAATAAGCAAAAGCTTGTTACAGTACTCAAATGTGTCACATTACTGTTTAAATTCATCAGAGACAGATGGCTAATTTGACTAAACCAACCTTTGTTTACACTGGAACTGATCCATTGATCCTGTGCCAAAGAATTGTGGTTTAAACTTCCCCCTACTTCAGCTACCACATTAATTCCAGGGTTCACTGCATCTCAAAAGAACAAGATTAAGATTTCAACATATTCCTTATGGATTAAAAAAACTGGGTGAGTTCATGCTAATAAATATTTAGAAACCAGACTTCCCAAGGACAACATAATGAATAATAACCATGTACAGCACAGGTGGGCAGTTTTGTATCCTAATGTATTATTTATATGATAAGGAAAAATATTGTTAAATGAAAAGTAATGTTACCAGCACTGATGTTTAAGACAATACAGATTCAGATAAATAGATCCTGTTTTTTCCATTTGCAATTTAAATTACAATTGCCAGACTCTTTTAAGTCCTCATTATTTAAAAGAGGCAGTAGTTAAACAAATGTATGATGTTTTGAATCTCTGCTAGCACATTTTAACCAGATGCAAATGTATGTCCTGGGTATATATGGCTTAGTGATGAAATAAGATTGAGAGCTTTTCCTGCACCAATGTTTTATTAAAGTTTGACTGCCTAATTGACATGCTATTTCAAATTTGTGAGTTAATTTTTTTCTACAATTAGCAGAATCTGATCAGTAAATTATTCCATGAGTGTTAAGTGAGCACCTAAGAAGTTGACTTCATTATTCAACTACCAGGTGATTTTCAGTAAATTATTGCTCTAGAACAGTAAATGGTAGGTCAAAGTGTTTCATTCTTGTAACAAGACTAAGTGTTCTCAGAAAATATCTTTTGTGTCGAGTTTTAGTCCTGTACACCAAGATAACAATACACCACCTCTTGACTGGGAAGTCCTTAATGGCAGGGGTTTTCTCACACTCAAAACATCTCTAACTCTCCCTGACAGACACACTTGACATTTCTATACATTTTACTCTGTCACTTCCATCATAAGTCTTATCACATCATGATGTGATTATGTGTATATGTTTCCCTCTCTCTATCTCTCTTTCTCCCTCTCACTACCTCACCCCATTGGACTCTAAGTTGTTTGAAAAGTAAAAATCCTCCTGTCTACCCTATGTGACTAGCATAGCAATTATGCAGTATTTATCTGGGTGCCAGCACTTAATTTGTCATATACATATCACTACATGATATATTCTTTCTATATATATATACACAGATACGTGTATACATATGTGTATATATGTACATAAAGAGAACTTAATTGGTGTGCACGATCTCTCTTTGTTTCCTCCTCTCTATCTATACAAATATAAATATAATGAGAACTCTAAAGAAAACTCCAGGACTGAGGGAGAGTACCCAAGAAGGAATAAACCGGATTGGTGGGGAGACCCCTGAATCCTAGACATAGGGTCTAGGATTCAGACTTCATTAGAGGAGGTATGGTTGCAGCCCAGTGGATAATGGAGAAGTCTGCTGAGTTTCCAGACTAGAACTGGTCCAAGGTTGCTAGGTAAGCAGGAAACATCCCTCAAGGTGCAGATAGGTCAAGGCGTGTTGGTACACACACAAATGGAACTGGGGCATTAGAACCTGCTCACCAGCAGAGCAGCAGGAGGGCAGCTATATATGGTGCCCCACTGGGAGAGCCACTCATGGCAAGGTGGGGGCACTGGACTGCATGCTCTGGGTAGAAGGTGGAAACAGAGTGCCACTGGATGTTCCCACATAGGCATTCTTGCAATAGAACCAAGAAGCTAAACTGAATCACACCAGAACAAGGAAGAGAACGCTCTTTCACCTGCAATGTTGCTTTAGTGCCCTCTTCCAGCAAAGCTTAATTTCAAGATCATTGTAAAAGGAAAAATGCTTAGAGAGTCTAACTTCATTATAGCAGAGCAATTAATGAAGGGTAGCTTTGGAGTTGAGAGTCAATGAATCCATAATTAAAACATCACTCAACAACCAAGAGCAATTTATCCACAACAAAGACCTCATATTAGGACCTGATCATTCCTATTCTCTTATTTTTGGTCCTACTTGCATCCTTTCTTCCAAGCAATTTATTACAATAAAGTATGGATAGTTTAAAGAGCACAGGTTGTCCTTATTAGTATCTGACAGAATTAGGGAATAGATAGATAAGGTAAATCATATCCAGCTTCATGCCATAGCGTGGAGCAGGTTGGCATAAGCTCACTTCATTTATGGCCTAATATTTATGGTCATATAGTTCATATTCAGAGTGAAAGTTGAAGTGCTAGCAATCATCTATAACGCATTCCAGATGTGGGCCCTTGTTACTGCTCTCACTGGTTCACTCCATGCCCCCCCACACTGACCTCTTTAAGGTTCCTCTAACACACTAGTAAATCCATTCAGGACATTTGCCCTTGGTTTTTCCCTCCACCAGGAACACTCTTCCCTTAGAGAGCCACAGGGATTGTCCACTCATTCTCTTCAGGTTCTGATTCAAATGCCACCTTCACAATAAGACTTTTCCTAATTATCCTATTGAAAATAGCAACCTACCGATGCTTCAGCTTTATTTTCCTGCTTTATTTTTCTCCATAGCATTTATCACCAACACACTACATATTTTATTTCATTATTTTGCTCATTATGTGCCACACAAATTAGAATATAATCTCTATAAAGGGATTTTTCTTTTTTCTTCCCTGCACTATGTTTTAGCTCTAGAACAGTGTCTGATACTTATTAGGTAATCAATAAATATATGTGGAATGACTCATCTTACAATCTAGGATCATATTATTGCTTGCTCTTTAATTCAGATGTCACTCATACAGATACCAAGCAGGTAGTATAAATGACTGAAGCAGGCTGAAGTGAGTCTCTGGGTGAAACAGAGAATGCATGTCCTATCTGAAGTGAGTAGCTATTCATCATCTCTATTGAAAATCATTTTCACATAGGAATAAGGAACAAGTCTTATCATTTTCAGACTTTTCAAAAGAGGTAGGAAATAAGGTCTTTGGGGTATACTCTTCTATTTTGTAAATGCAGGTACTAATTCAATTTAAGAACAAGAAGAATCCAAGCATAAAACCAAAACACTTGGCAAGACAAACACAATACACCTGGATGCAGGATGCAGTCACAGCATCTAGGAGGTCACACAGTTTTCCCTCACTAGTATTTTAGGAAAATTCCTGGTTTGGTTTCTAAGTCCACTCTTCCTGTACTGATGCTCAAACTCTTAAATGTTTTAGTTCTCTGTTTTACCAAATAAGCTTTGTCCTCATAAAGGCATCATCGACTCTTCCCCCTCCCTCTTTATATCCTTTATTCTTTCAATCTTTTTTGCCAGTAGTCCACACACAGTAAATTCTCAGAAGCATCTGCTTTGAAATCAGGTGGAAAAAGGAGAAAAGAGGAAATGAAAGAAATATAGTTGTACCTTTCCCTTGCTGTGAGAGCTTGGATACATTTCTACTTCTAAATTTCTACAATTTATCTTGAATAAACTTCTACATCTACCTTTAATTTTCTCACAGCATTTTCATAGTTCCCCTGGAAACCCATTCCATTTTGCTCTCTTCCTAAGCCTTGCCATCACTTCCCAATACTATCCTTGGGTTGTCCTCCAAGCCTCTGGCTGTTCCTCCCCTCAGTAACCTCAATCCATCTCTGCTTAATAGGGAAAATCACACAAGGCTCCTTTGTCTTTTTAAAAAATTAAAACACTGGTGCTATAACTCCATTTTACTACATAATATTCTGGATTACTGAACTGCTCTCTCAATTCATTATAATCTACTTTCCTCAGCCTAACAAAAGGAAGACAGAGATGGGGCAGCAAGCGAGAGAGAGAAGCAGAGAGACACAGAGATAGAAAACACAGAAAGACACAGAGACAAAAAGAATAAGAAAGAGGAAAAAGAAGAAACAAGTAATTATTTTGCTACAAAGTATCCCGTGTTGGAGGCAAAAGAATGAATTATATAGCCTAAAGCACCACCTGTGTTCCACCGTTCTGTCACTGCGTGGTCATAGTAATAATTAAGACAGGCAAGAGGGTTTTATAGAAAGACAAAATATTTATTTTTTAAAAAGTAGTTGTTTCTTCTTAAGAGTTAATAAGAGGGATTTCCTACTCACAATCTCTTCTGTTAGTATGCCTTTAAGAGACATTTTAAAACTCATGTTTATTTCTGAAAAGATCTGTAGTTAGCAGACTTTTTGTGAGTTTTGTAAAAACCCCTCAGTCTGCTGGCACACAGTCAAAGTCAGAGGTTCAGTAGGACTGGGTTAGGTGATGTTCTTTCATCTTTCCTTTAACCTTGTTGATATTTCATATTCTTACTGGTAAAGTCAGAGTCAAGACTGTTACTATAGCCTGTAGACTATACTCTAATATAGTTTAAAGAGAGACAGCACTTAAAATCATTCCTAGGCTGAAGACATAATAATATCATTTAAGTTTTGTTTAACACTGGTAAATTTGTGTTAATAAGAAAAGCTTTAAGAAAAGTTGCTATCTAACCACAAGTCAACTGGAGTAAAAATAAATCTATTAAATCAGACTACAAAGAATTTCTGAGACAAAATTTCTAAAATCCTGTTATAAAAATGCTACTTTATTCTTCTTATATATCTATTTTTAGTATTATTTTATTTTCAATTGATAAACAATAATTGCTTCTTATATTTTGTAGCATCAACTAATTTCTGGATATTGACAAGTGGTTAATGCAAAGATGTAGCATGCATTGTGTTGAATTAGAAAATAGATCTATTAAAGTATTTTATTTTTCAGGGTATAAACAATAATGATGCACACTATAAAAAGCATGGGAAATAGAAAACAAAAGATGAAGAAAATAATCATTGCAATTATGAAAGTGTGACAAACCACTTCAGGCACAAAGCCCACTATCTCATGGTGGCTATAATTTACCCTTAGTGCCTTAAGATGGTCAAGCAAAGAGTAACACTAACCCTGAAACAAGTAAATAGTGGTTACATTGTTAATACTTAGAGTGTTAAGGACCTAGGCATCATCTAAAGCGGTGAATTGAATATAACTTCTGAGAGGTGACACCATCAATTTCCCAGTTTTTCCCCATGGTTAATAAGTTAATGACCCTTGTCTCTTGCCACTTCAAATGAATTTACTCAGATAATTCAAAAATTTCTTGTGTTCGCTCATGCACTCTGTTAGAGTTTTAGTCATAAATCATCTAATCTAGCCACCAGACTCTATAAATATCTATAAACCATCAAGGGAGATGTGTTTCAAAGATGCTATCTAAGAGATTAAGCACTAAAATATCATTCGGCAAAGTGAATACTGCAGAACATTAATCCAGTGAGATTTCTACAGAGAAAAAAAAAAAAGGAGGAGGATCAGTTTCTTAACCCTCTCTGTGGGGGTCCAGAGTCCAAAGTCCATTAACATTTAAAAGCTTTGAGAAAATGTGTCCTAAACAGACTTGATTAGCTTTGTTTACAACGAACCATTTAGTCAAACTTCTTTACTCCTCCTCAGAAATATCTTGAAGTTTTGAGATTGGTTCATATAAAGTTCTAATACTACATATACTAAAAAGAACTAAAGATAATGCCCATACATTTGAAATATAAAGACTATAGAAAGTATGTCAGGGACTAAATGCTGGGGTTAATATCACCCCGAGAAAATAACAGTTATTCAAAATCTAATTGTGTTCAGGCTTAACCAGTTATAAAACTAAGCATTTAAGCTCCTTTGACTTTTATAAAACCATTAGGAGGTTAAAATGTACTTTTATTAACTTGCTTTCCTGAAGTAAATTGTACAGTTTGCATATTTTAAACATGTAGCCATGGGCTAACAACTATAATAAAAGACATGCTTCCCAGACTGCATGTATTTTTTAATTGCTGGGAAAAATCAATGTGAAGTAATCACTGCTCTTCAAATCCAATTCTGAATGAATGGATGTACTGGATATGTCAATCCTATGTCTGCCAAGCCTAATATACCCCACCAGCAAACATGCTTCCTTGTAGGATAGTGCTACACTGTTTTGTTTCTTTGTGTTTGATTTGTTGTTAAAGCTCCTGGTTGGTTTATTTGTTGTACAGAATGGTGGTCACTGATCAGTCCAGAAGTGTGCACCAAATCACAGGTCAGTGGGCTAAGGACGTCTGTGAAGTGCTGGGCTATGAGGACGCTGTCTTCCTACCAGAGGTGACACTAATTAGCAAAATCAGTCACATCAGTTATTCCAGCCAATCTGTACTGAAGAATACAAAGATGATCTAATGGAACCAAACCTTCAGGAATAAATAAAGATAACATGAGAGTGACATCATAGGGCCAGTACGAAAGAGCTGACTCCCAGACTTTGGATCACCAGAGATGCTGCATGTTCGGACTGGGTTTAGTTTTAAAAGTAAGCCAACCTTTTTCTACATTTCATCTAATTTGCCAACAAAATGAGAGAGGTCAGTAAATAATCATCTATATTATCTGTGAAAACGAAAATTAATTTCACGTTTTCAAGAAAAGAATCATTTTCATTATTCAACTATTCAACACCAAGTTCAATATTTAAATGAAAAATCCTGGCCTTGTATTGATATTGTAAAAATCTGTCAAGTTCTCTGACAAATGAGTTTCATATCCATGAATTAATTCTAAGTCACTGTTGGCTGTGTTTAATATTTGTGCAAATAAAAGAACAAAATAGAAAGGCTAATGCCACTAAAAGCTGATGGCTAAGCTCTCAATGTATTTAAGTGCCCATATTTAATGGTTGAGAAGCAGTTTAAGCTGCACACTATAAATCCATTAACACACACTTTTACTTAAAGAGGAAATCTCCATTTTTTGGCTAGATAGACTCAATATTTGGTTTGAAAATATCTCATGTTTCTGTAGACCAGGAAAGATTAGAGAGAGGGGCAGGGATCATGTGTGTGGTGCAGGATACACTTTATTTTTCAAAAAGGAATATGTTCATGATTTGGTATACATTGTAAATAAGAATAAAAGCTATAGATTAAAGGTCTGTACATACCAAAGCAATGGAAAACTATGCAGGGTGCTACTTATAATGTATTATTTACACAAGTGACTTAAAGCTCTCTTCTCTAAAATACATTTCAACTCTGTGGTGTCAATCAATGACATTTAAGAACTTTGTCATGGTCAAAGGTAAAAAGAAAACCTGCATTAAGTATTTAATAATGATAAGAAGAAGAAAACAGCACCAGCCTCAGGTACAACAGTGTTTTACAAACAGAAATAAAATAAGGGGGTAGTGTAGGAGCTTAAAAACAATGCCTATCAGGTGCACTGGAAACAATTAAAAGTAGTGTGAGTTTGTTGAGATGCTTGTCTGGCATCAATATAGCCCAGTTTATGAATAGGCTGTGTGTCAAGTGTTCATCTCAGTACACAAGGCTGTGCTTGACATTTTGGGAGAATAGTTAGATGTTTAAAACAGAATCCCTGCCTTTTAAATGACTTGTATGATGGTGGAATGGAGAAGAGTGTACTGTGTTTAGGAGAAAAACAAAACTATTACTCTAAATAGTATATTAGCCTGCTGAAATAAATACAAACAGAATTTTATGGTTATTCAAAAGAGGAGCAGTTACAGACAGTGGAGAAAAATATTTTATATAGAAAGTTCCTTTTAACACAAACTTGGAAACATGGTTTATTCAGGGCAATAGAGGTTAATAGGCATAAAAATCTAGAAAATACAAGAAATAGAAACTAATAAGACATAGTCTGAGGGCAGCATGTAACTAGGTATTCTGGAAAGAAAAGAGTCTTGCCAGAAAGCAGTAAAGGATATCAGATGGTTGCAATGAGGAAGGCTTAGAGGATGCAATTACTCATCAATCAATAATGTGGACTGATTTTTCTAATATTTACACACATGTATGGTTGCCCACAGAATCTATTTAAGTAATAATATTATTAAAGTAGGCTACAATATTCATTGGATATTGAAATATGAAAAGAACCATCATATTTCTATAGAAACAAATTCAAGACCCTTATTTAGACCATGAGGAACTTACTCCATATAAATGTAGAACTTTTCCTTTGCCTCAAAGTCAAAAAGGACGATATAAATTCCCCAAAGTAAGCCACATAGGAAAGCCCCTTTGGTTTTGACAAGGGATCTGGCCATCAAAGACAGTGGTGGGAGCTCTAGAAACAGGGGCTGAGTATCTGGGATTTCATATTATTTTAATACCTCAGGAGTATTTCTTGGTCCTCTAGTTCCTGGGTTATTCCCTTTCTTTTCCTCAATGGATGTCCAGAAAGTCAGGAAGTTGAATCTTGTTCACTTTAGAGCCTAGTGCCTAGAACAGTACCTGATTCAGTTTAGGCACCCAGAAAATCAAATGAATTAATGTTAAAGTTCTCACTAACTTTTATTTTAACCAAGGTTATTTATCCTCCATGATTCACAAGGGAACTAAATAGGTTGTTTCCACAAATTCTCCCAATGTATATTTTCCTGCAGCACATTACTTAGGCCCCTTTAAGATTTTTTTTTTTTAAATTACAGAATATTAAGGGGGTGTAAACGCTTTGGTTACATGAATTGCCTTTGCACCACCTAAGTCAGAGCTACAAATGTGCCCATACCCCGGAGAGCAAACCCTGAACCCATTAGGTTTGAATTTACCCACCTTCTCCTCCTCTCTCCCACTTGACCAACATCTGATGAATGTTACTTCCCATATGTGCATGTAAGTGTTGATCAATTAGTATCAATTTAATGGTGAGTACATGTGGTGTTTGTTTTTCCATTCTTGTGATACTTCACTGAGAAGAATGGGCTCGAGCTCCATCCAGTATAATACAAGAGGTGCTAAATCACCATTTTTTATGGCTGAGTAGTACTCCATGGTATACATATACCACATTTTATTAATCCACTCATGTACTGATGGGCACTTGGGTTGCTTCCATATCTTTGCGACTGTGAATTGTGCTGCTATACACATTCAAGTGCAGATGTTTTTTATAGTTAATTTAATTTTACTAAAAGGAAATCTAGAATAAAACAGCTCCATTTTAGTCCTAACAATTTTTTCTTTATTGATGAAACAGTGAATGCAAGATAATAACATAAATTTTTTGTAGTGGCCCTTTGTACACTAGAGATTGAATTAAGACTCAGCTAAACATAAGAGAAACACTGCATTCAGTATGGTCTAGGCATTTCATCACAGAAGAGAAGGGCAATAATAAAAGGTAGTAGATAACAGGGGCAGAATTATAGCCATCAATTGCCACATCCATTGATTACAGACTGTGAAACATTGCAACATGGTCCTTTGGCTTTTCATCCTGCACCTCCACTTTGTGTCACTATTGGTGCCCAACAGAATCAATAACTGAATGAGGAGACACTGGGAGTTTGCTCTATTTAACTTCCTCAGCTTCCCCAGCTGTTTATGTGGTTCCACCCAGGATTTGGTCTGACCAAAATACAAAGTAGGGAGAGAATGACTTGGGAATCAGTGATGTCAAGTAAGGGTGGCACTAAGAGATGAATGGGTTGTAGCTATGAGAAAAATGGTATTTTCACAGCAGATTGACATTCCCAGGTTTATCAAGGTAAAACCAAGAATGTTACTACTTTATGGAATTCTTTCAAAGCTATGTTAAACACAGAGATTCTTGAGTAAGAAGTCTTGGATTTAAAATCTGCCTCTGTGCTAACTCTTGGAAGACCATGAGCAAGTTACTTAAATTCTGTAAGCATCAGTTGAGCATTTTGTAAATAGATATAAATTATATCCCTCACTTTCGAAGTGGGTGTTATTATTAAATATGATTAATCTAAAATACTTAGCACTGAAGAGGTAATGCACTAACCACTGAGTGTTACATATTGTTATTATTGCCCATTAATACAAATATATAATCATTACATGCTTGAAAATGAGAAAAAAACTTTATGTTTTTATATGAAGATTCATGTCTGAGAGTAAAAGTTTAACCTTATGTATTATATCTTATGTATGACAGGCTCTTAATAAAAACATATTTATATATTCACTTAAAATGATGAGAAAACTGGTTAAATAATATGATGGACCAATAATTTTTGTTCTAATTGTTGATTACAAAGCAAATCCCTAATTCCAAGGTCAGAAATTTTTATCTATCATAAAGTAAGTGTGAACAAGGCAAATGCACCAGGTTTTAAAGCAAAACATTCACTTGCTTTATTTATGTTACATGTATGCATGATATCAATAGCTCTAAAGGTCTAAGATCTAAAAGAATGGTTATCCTTTTAGAAAATTCTGCTAATTCCCATTCTGGATATATAGAATAAAAACTCTTAATAGTGTTACAAGTTTTATAAAGCTCTATTACATATGCATAACTGTAGCAGCAATACAAGAATTTATATCTTATTAACCATAATATTTATTTGCTAAATAAATTAATTTAAATTCATATTACATATCCACACACATACACATTCATAGTCCCTAAAATAATATAATAATATAGTGCCAACAATATTTCCTCATTTTCTTGAATAACAATGTCTTCAGTTTGAAAGGAGCAAGGTACTTTTTAAATAAGTTTTGAACAAGATTATTTTACACTTTAAAATGGTGTCAAATGTAATTCTTTGCAGAAGCTGAATGTAAAGGTACTGCTATAATCAGTGGTGATCTTTAAAATCAACTATTACTACAGCCATGCTAACAATGAGATTGATTTTCACATGCAGAATGAAAAATCAGTCTTGTTACATGAGTCCTATTTTCAAATAATACATTTTTTACAATGTCTGAACTTGCTCATATATCCGAGTAATTTAAATATTAAATATGTGCCTGTTACACTGGACAGGAAAAATAAAGTTGTGAATAACTATCAATTTTATCACCATAAAACCTAGATATGTTCTTCCCAAATGAATTAAAAAATATATTTATAACCACATTTTTAACCTTTTCCTAATGCATTTACTTTGGGGATATAGACAAAGGTGAGAGGAAAGGCAACTGAGAAAAATTATTTGTATTAAAGAAAGAAAAGAAAAAAAATGCAGTATACTATGGTGATTATGAATGAAGGCACTGGAACCCAGTTCTCTGGATTAAAATCTCAGCTCAGGCACTTACTAGCCCTGAGCCTTTGCATGCTCCTTTACCTCCCTGGTTTCCTATGTCTCATTCTATATTGCCTTTTTAAAAAACAGATTTTCTTAAAGAGATCTTTTTATTACAACTTCATTTTGAAATAACATATTAAGTTCCCATTTTTGTTTACTATATAGACAAATAAACAGAAAGACATAGAATCAGTGCTTCTATTCTTCCAGACCTAACCACAGCATCTCCACATTGCATGGGTATACAATAGTTTCAGTTTACAACTGGCATTCTCTCAGGTATTCTCTGTAGTCTCATCCTGAGTTAATATAGGCTTCCACTAGTCCTTTTGATATACTAAAAATATGGCTAAGAGCCTTTCAATACCACTTTCTTGGATTTCAATTGAGTTTAAGTTTCTAGATACCAGTGAACAGAATATACAAAAGTAACCAGTTAATAGGTAATACATTTTTGCCTAGAATTAACCAAAACTAACAACCTTGGGATGTGAATTTCAGAACCAACAATCAAACTGCTGAAGCAGATGAATCAAGTTCACACAGTTAACGTACTTTCAACATTTTGACAACTGTCAACCATCCAACAAGGCCTAAAGAACTAATATGAGCTGACAAATGGGAAAACTATGAATACTTTGATCAGGCTCAGTCACCTCTCAAGAGTGAACCAGTCTTGGTTGAAAATTTCAGTTCTGATATTTTCTAATCACAATATCGGCATAGACCTAACTCACAAATCTGGCTCCAGTTAGAATGTCATGCAAACTTTTGAGGTGGAAAAGAACTGATGTAAGTAAATTGGATAATTAGATAGTTTTAATTTGATAATATCAGTAATCAATCATAATTAAAAGCAATGTATCTGTATTAAAAGAAAGTTTTAATTTTTTCACATGAAATAAAATTACCAAATTATGCTTCCTCATTTATATTTTTCATATTTTTCTATCTTAGTTTCTTCCTTTCCCTCTTCAAACATTTCAGTCCACAAAGAACTTATCAATTTCTCCCTTAAATTTTATTGTCCTCTCTCCTTTTATTTACAGAGAAAATTCTCAAAGGTAACTGTGTCTTATCCTGGCTCAATCTCAGCTTCTTTGTAATTTTCCTTTTCTCTTTATGATTCTTTTAACAAAATGTCTAATAAAGACATCCTAAATAAAAGTGTTATTGGATATAATTTATACACCATAAAATTCATGCTTTTGTTTTCTATAATCCAATTTTTAGTATTTTTACAGAGTTGTGTAAACATTGGTAAAATCTAATTTTAGGATGTTAAAAAAATAAAAATAATAATTTTAGGATATTATCACCCCCAAAACAAACCCCACAATCATTAGCTATTACTCTCAATTCCTTCCTTCCCTCAGCTCCAGACAATCACTAACACAATTTATATCTCTACAAATTTGTGTATTCTGTACATTTTATATAAAGTGGCATCACAAAGTATATGATCTTTTGTGATTGGTTTTACATATTCAGCATAACATTTGCAAGATCCATCTATGTTGTAGCAAGTATCAATGATTCATTCCTTTTTTGGCCAAATAATATTCCATAGCATATGTTGTTTACCAGTTTACCAGTTAATAGACATTTGGGTTGTTTCCAATTTTGGTCTATTATGAATAATTGTGCTATGAACATCTGTGTACAAGTATTCATGTGAACATATATTTTAATTTCTCTGGGGTTGGGGTATATTACTAAGAGTGCAACTGATCTATCAAGTATACATGATTAATATTTTGAAAGACTTCCAAAATATTTCTACAATGGCTACAACATTTTACATTTCCACCTATAATTTATGAGGATCTGAATTTCTCCACATCCTCAACAAACACGGATTATTTCCTTTTTTCTAATTTTGTTTTTTGTTTTTGTAGTTGTAAAGTGATATCTCATTGTGGTTTTAATTTGAATTTCCCTAGTGACTAATTATGTTCAACATTGTTTCATGTACTTATTGATCATATACAGATCTTTCTTGGAGAAATATCTATTCAAATCCTTTGTCAATTATTTTTTGAGACAAAGTCTTACTCTGTCACCTGGGATAGAGTGCCATGGAATCATCATAGCTCAATGCAACCTCAAGCTCCTGGGCTCAAGCGTTCTTCCTGCCTCAGCCTCCCAAGTAGCTGGGACTACTGGCATGTGCTACCACGCCTGGCTAATTTTCTGTTTTTTAGTAGAGACAGGGTCTCCCTCTTGCTCAGGCTAGTCTCGAACTTCTGACCTCAAGCAATCCTCCCATCTCAGCCTCCCAGAGTGCTAGGATTATAGGCATGAACCACCATGCCTGGCCTTGCCCATTTTTAAATTGGGTTATTTCTCTTTTTATTGTTCAGTTGTAAGAAACATATATATTTCTATGTATAATAAAATAATATACTAATATACAATAAAAAATATATATCCAGGATACAAGTCTCTTAGCAATGGTATGATTTGCAAATATTTTCTCCCCATTCTGTGGGTTACTTTTCATTATTTCAATGGTGTCCCTTTAAGCACAAAGGTATTTAAATTTAAATGTTAAATGTATCAATGCGATGAGGTGTTTTACCTCGCCACATTTAAAATTCCCTCCTTTGAAAGTCTGACTATGATGTGTTCAGGTAAGCATTTCTTTGAGTTTACCGACTTGGAGTTCACTGACTTTCTTGGACATGCAGATTAAGGTTTTTTGTCAAACGTGGGGAGTTTGTGGCCATCATTTCTTCAAATATTCTTTCTGCCACTTTCTTTTGTCTCCTTATAAGACTTTCATGGTGTATATCATGGATCACAGATCTCTAAAGCTCTGTTCATGTTTCTTTTTCTATTCATCAGATTGGATAATCTCAATTCATCTACATTTATATTCGCCTATTATTTCTTCTGCTATCTCAGAGCTGCTCTTGAGCCCCTCTACTAAATTTTTCATTTTAGTTATTATGCTTTTAGCTTCCAAATTTCTAGGCAGCTAATTTTTTAAAAAGATTGATCTCTTTATTGATATTCTCTATTTGGTAACAAATACATACACTTTTGCTTTCTACGCTTTTCTGTTCTATCAAAACATCTTGACTGCTTGCAGCTGCACTTCAGGCTAAATATTGTGAAGTTCTCATTTCTTCACCCCACACCTAAACATGTACATATTGCTCCTCTGGGTCTCCATTGCACACTCTAACAACATTTTATTTAAATAAAGGGTGTTCTTGGCATCCCACTTTAATAATTTCAACCCTTCCCCCAATCCAATCTTGGTAAAGAGGACTTTGCATTGTCAGACGTTTTCTATAATTTGCAGCCTTGCATCTTCCAAGAATTAAGACACAAAATAAA
The DNA here is from genome assembly GCF_020740605.2 of Lemur catta. Classification (NCBI taxonomy): domain Eukaryota; kingdom Metazoa; phylum Chordata; class Mammalia; order Primates; family Lemuridae; genus Lemur; species Lemur catta. The sequence goes on along the minus strand of NC_059128.1, from coordinate 46,805,554 downwards.
AAGTAATAGAAATAGACTCAAAGCCAACTCTGCCAAGACCTCAATATTATATATTCATATCTATTCCCTGACATGTTGGAAAACAAAACAAACAACCTCAAAAGAACTTGTATGCATATTTTTAAAAATTTCTACTTTTTCATGGAATGCTTGTAAGCTAAAAATCAACTCTCATTTGTCCTTTTCTAATATGTCCCATCTTTATTATTTTTGCAGCAGTAAGAGGAAATTATGTATGTGAAAGAGGAAAAGTGAGACACAGTAGTAGAAATAACATCAACAATAGTAGTTATCAAAGAACCCAAGTTAATTTTCTGTTTTCCAATAAGAAAGTACACTTCATTTCTGAAGATTTATGGTCATCTGAGGTTTATTTTAAATTAAACTAAAAAATGACATTTCAAGACATCAACTTTTCTAGTTTACTTCCCTTCTCCCTTGCCATTCCATATTAGTCTTCTTTGCTTTTATCTCAATTCGGTAACCTTATACATTGTTGTGCTCCCAGGATCAGCCCTTGATTTACTTTTATACTACATAAGCACTCACTGTGCCAGAGATCTTATCTAGGTCCATAACCTTAAATACGTATCTCTCCAGCCTCAACCTCTTCTCTGAACTCCAGACTTTATCTGTCTACTAAATAATTCCAGTCAGATATCAATGGGCATTTCTAAACCAGTAAGTCTAAAAGTGGGTTCAAGATATCCCCTAACCAAAAACAAACACTCCTCATAGTCTAACCCTCCTCAGAAATCCGCAACTACGTCCTTTCCATTGCTCAGGCCAAATATATTGAGGCAATCACTGATGTCTCTCTTTCTCTCATACCACATTACCAATCCTTCAGCAAATCCTATTTGTTATGTCAAAATCTACTGAGGATCTGATCACATCTCATAATTTCTACCTCTTCCACACTGGTCCAAGCCGTCATCATCCTTCCACACTCACCCCTCATGTTGCAATAGCCTCCTAATTGGTCTTCATCTTTCTATCCGCTTAAAAAATAAGTTAACAGGAAAAAGTCAGATCATGTCACTCCAGTCAAATTCTTTACAATGACTTAAAAGCACTACAGAATCTAACTCCTAACCCTGATTTTTTTCACTCTACATTTGACTTCCCTGTGTACCTTGAAACACCAAGTACGTTCTTGCCTCAAGATCGCTGTGCTTACTTTCCTTCCTTGTGGGTTTCTCTTCCCTCATACATCTGCCAGCCGACTCCCTCACCTCACTCAGGTCTTTGCTCAAATACCCTCTCCAGAACGCCTTCTCTTATCACCCTATTTTAAAATGCATCACTAACCTCTTCCATGGCACTCTACGCTACTTCACTGATTTATCTATATACTTATTCTCTGATATACTTCATGTATTTTGGTGGTTTTTATTATCATTACCTAAATCTCTCCAATAGAATGTGAACTTTTTGATAGCAAAGAATTTTTTTCACTGCTCCCTAGCAAAAAGAAAAATGCTTAGCGCAGACCAGATGCCTAGAAAACATTTTTACCTATGGTAATGAGGTGTGGAGATATCTAGAAATCAAACAGTACATTATTTTCAGCCCCTTGGAACCTCTGCTAGGTATTCAACAATTTCTATCATCATTTGATAGAAATAGATAATTCATTAAGTAATATCTGAAAAGTATGATTTCTTTATTTATTTAATGTTTAAATGGCTCCATTTTTCTAATAATTGTGTGGTCATTTTAAAGTTTTCAGAAAATATTGAAAGGTAAAAAAAGAAAGGTCACCCCTATCTCAATGTTACTGATATTTTGAAATATTTATTCCTGATATTTTCCTATGAATTCATACAAATGTGTATACCTATGTGTGTGAATGTGTATGTGCATATATATTTATAAAATTGATACTATAAGATATATTTATGAAATAAGGAAAAAATACTGAATTGTAAACACTTTATTAGGTCATTAACTATTTGTCAAAAACATATTAATAGTGCCATTATAGTCCATTCAAGGCACATCAATCCCATATTATTGGAATTTAAGTTATCCGAAAGACCAGTTCAAGTCTAATTATTTCCCACATAACTGATAACTATTCCATTCTACACTGATCTGTTCTCCTGTCACTCAGAATCATTCATTAAAGATGTTCCAGAATAGAAATTTACCTGGTTATGGCATATATGGATATATGTTGTCTTATGATTTATTGCATCTCTGGAGCATATCATTGTTTTCTGCATATGAGATTGTTTAATCAATATTTATTAATAATGATGATAACATGCAAATACCCTACATTTTCCTAATATTAATACCAAAATCACAGATGAAATAAAAGTCAAGCATTCTGTTTATTTTTCAGGTAGGGAAATGGCAGTTTTATGTACTATACTTTAGGTCTTGTTGCTTTAACCCTTCATCCTTTTCTTTTCTGTTATCATTTAAGAAATCCATTTACTTTCAATGAATGTTCAGTTGCTGAAATCACTCTCCATTATGGAAGAGCATTTGATTCTCTGGCTGCCTACAGCCTGGGTTTTGGCGTGGGAGTTCCATTACAGGTGTTATTGATTTGGGCTGTGTTCCCTTCTCAGCACTGCAGGCTCCACATGCCATCTGACTGTCTGATGATGAGTATATTGCACACCTAGGAGTTTTTACGTATTTTATTTCACAGAAAAGCAAATATATATATGGAAATTCTGCTGCTAGGGAAAAATAACTTTGAAAATTATTTTTTGAAATGTGTGTTTGTTTGTTTTTGACTCTGTATAAGGACAGAAACATACGCTCAAATGAATGACAAAACGTTGAAAAATTATCTTGTCCTCAGAGACCACGCTGGCAGCATAAGCACCAACTTATCTCAGATTGATGAAGATTGCATGTAAAGGTATACTGGATAGCTGAGAGCTTAATAATAATTCTTTGATGAAGTTTCCAAGGAGCAAGATAATTTGATTACCAGTACTTTGGAATAAATTTTTGTCTCCCTAAATGTATTCATAATAAAAAATCTTTTAATGTTGTTTTGTTTTAACGAGTTAATCCAATTTTCTAAGTTTAATGATAAAAAATAGTTTTCTATTTCATCTAAGAGGAAGTGGTTGAGAATGGATCCTTTATATGCTAATTCACTACCAATGCACTTTGTTTGCATTCTAATATAGAGTCTTAGAAGTTTACATTTCAAGTAGCCTCAGCAATCATCTCCTTCAGTTCCTTTCTTTTACTGAGAAAACTCAGTGGAAACTGAGGCCAAAAGTTATTTAGCACAAACAATTTATCATGGCACAATCTGTTTCACCTCCCTTTTCCTCATTCCTATATTTCTTTTTTCTAATTTACCCCAGTGGAGTTATAGAATAAATCTAAATATACACAAACAAATAAGTTCAACTCAGTCACAAATAACATTTTGAATGCTGAGTTCTGTCCTATAAATGCTATGGGAAAGGAGATCATTAGAACAGGACAGTACCTTTGTCAAAGTACAAGCTGGCAACAAGAGATAGGCTTCATACTCATGAAAATCAGCAAGAAAAAAATCAAACAACTCTATCAAAAAGTGGGCAAAAGACATGAATAGAAATTTTTCAAAAGAAGATATAAGAATGGCTAACAAACATATGAAAAAATGCTCAACATCCCTAATCATCAGGGAAATGTAAATCAAAACCACAGTGAGATACCACTTAACTCCAGTGAGAATGGCCTTTATCAAAAAATCCCAAAACAACACATGTTGGGCGTGGATGCGGAGAGACATGACCACTCATACACTGCTGGTGGGACTGCAAACTAGTGCAATCCCTGTGGAAAGCATTATGGAGATACCTTAAACAGATTCAAGTAGACCTACCATTCGATCCAGCAATCCCATTATTGGGCATCTACCCAGAAGAACAAAAGTCATTCTATAACAAAGACACTTGTCCCCGAATATTTATAGCAGCACAATTCACAATTGCAAAGATGTGGAAATAACCCAAATGCCCATCAATCCACGAATGGATTAGTAAACTGTGGTATATGTATACCATGGAGTATTACTCAGCTATAAGAAATAGCGGTGATACGCCATGTCTTTGGTTCTCCTGGAGAGAGTTGGAACCCATTGTATTAAGTGAAGTATCCAAAGAATGGAAAAACAAGCATCACATGTACTCACCAGAAAATTGGTTTCCCTGATCATCACCTAAATGCACATCGGGGAAGGATACCAATAGGATATCAGACTGAGATGGGGGGTGGGGGGAGGGGATGGGTGTATGCCTACATGATGAGTGGATGAGTGCGTTGCGCACCGTCTGGGAAATGGTCATGCTTGAAGGTGCTGACTCGGGAAGGTGGGGGTGGGGGGAGGGGATGGAGGTATAACTACATGGTGAGTGCCAGGCACACTGTCTGGAGAATGGACACGCTTGAGGCTCTGACTCAGGGGGATGGGCGGGACATGGACAATGTATATAACCTGAGCTTTTGTACCCCCATGAAGAGCTGAAATTAAAAAAAAGAAAAAAAAGAAATGGGTTGCTAACACTTCCTCTGGCTTAAATTGGCAAGTTGAAAGCACATATCTCTTTAATAATTTCAACCAAGCTCACACAACTATCTAGTAGTAGCATTAGAATTAGAACCCAGAAACTTCGACTTTTCATTGCTTTACATTCATTAATGCAGCAACATTCTCAATCGCAGGAATCTCATTCTTATGAGAACTGGGAGTGTGTTGTGCAGAGTTCGTGAGCTGTGTGTAAGAAGAGTGATGAAATTGGGCATGAAATGGAGCAAAGAATATATATGTCTGAATCTGTGAAAGACACAGCATTTCACTCTCACCAGCAAGTGCGCCCGGGACACTTGATGCTGCCATACTCAGTGTTGTCTTACAGTTGACTTAAAGTCATAATCACCATATATCCTCAGGAAGAAGTCTCAGAGGCAGGAGTGTAAGGAATCATCCACCATATAACATTTTAAGAAGTTTTTAAAAATTTATTTCTACATGGCAATAGACTTTTTTTTTCCCAGAATAGAAAATAAAGCAACAGTGATCCAATGGAAATAGGAGTCACCGTATCTTGTCCACCTCCCATGATGAAATAATTCAGTTGGCAAAAAGTTTGCTATATTTCTTTTTAAACTGCTCCTTCTACCTCCAATCTCCTTTATCCATCCCATACCCTTTGCTCACATTAATGTTTCCACAAACACAACTCTATTATTTACCCTCCTTTCCCAGCTTCATGTGTAAACCCTGAGAAAACCCTGCTGTCCCCGCTACCTGTCATTGAGAGCAAGCAGTGGTCCTTCAAACAGGCTGCAGCCTAACAAAATTGCTATTTGGGCTTGAAAGTTTCCTTTGCTTTGCATTTTGACATTTCTGAATTTAGGGCTTATCTTGAGCTCAGTTTCTTGCAATTACTCTTACTGAGTGACTTTTTTCCAGATACCTGACTCCCAGTTCTTCTTTCACTCTGGCTGCATTTGGGTGGGTAGGCTCACTCCTGTTTCCCAGGATCAGACCTTAGGTTGTGCCCCATCCCTGGCTTCAAAGTTGATTCTGTTATTGTGAGTGCCACATAGCATAGGTTATGGGATCCTGTTGTACACTAAATCAAACACAAACTCTATACACTGACATTTAAGACTCCATAATCTGATCTAAGCCAACTACCAGAACCTATAATTCATTGCCTTTCCACTTCTCTCCAGACAACTGCACAAGTTATTTCAACTCCTGCTCAATGCTTTCCACTTCTGATCCTTCCCTCACACAATTTCCTGGGTCGAGAAGGCTCTGGTCATAGCTCCATCTCCACCTGTTATAATTCTATACATTTTCCAAGGCTGGATTTCCATAGATCATTTTTCCAGATTACAGCCAGTACCAAACTCTCATTTTCCAAAATTTTATCACCTTGAGCAGAACAACAGAGGAACTAGAAGGTTTAGATTTGAATCCCTGCTTACCCTGCTGAAACATTCTGGGAAAGTTAAGTTTCTTTAGCCTTTGTATCTTAATCTGCGATTGGAGAGAATATTTGCAACTTCACAGAGTTATTGACATGATTGCCTGAGTTTAAAATGAAAAGTGCCTTGCATATAACACATGCTCAATAAATAGTTGCTATTATAATATATCTATATGGTACTTTTACTACAATAAAAAGTAAAATATTTTATGGGTTGTACAGTACTTTTCTAAGCTTTCCTGGGATGTTTTTATGTGGTGGTGTTTGACCATTTGCTAAAATTTCTATATTAAAAAAAAAAAAATTAGGCCAGGCATGGTGGCTCATGCCTGTAATCCCAGCACCTTGGGAGGCTGAGGTGGGAGGATCGCTTGAGCCCAGTTTGAGGCTACAGTGAGCTATGATTGTACTACTGCACTGCAGCCTGGGCAACAGAGCATCACCCTGTCTCTAATAATAATAATAAGAAGAAGAAGAAGAAGAAACTCATATAATAACTGTTGTCTGGGAATTGTTCCCATTTCATCAATAAAGAAAACTAAAACTGAGAGATGAGTGACTGATCCAAAGACACATATACCTACGGAACGCCACACTCTCTGATATCAGCCTCAACAAACTCTGTACAACTACTCCGCTTTTTGGAGAAGGGGTTGCCGTGTTTTCTGAATCTTTCTATTCCCCAGAGAACATAACTTACTGTGTTTTACAAAGTAAGTACATAATACATATTTCATGAATTCATTGCTAAATAGGACTTTTCCCAGAATGCCCATGGTACCTGGATTACTTTAACCAAGGAAGAAAAATGGCATTCTGATGCAGGTAAGATTTATAAATAGAATGGCAGTAAAATTTACAAAATTTTGAAGATGGGAACATTTTAGTATTTAAATGATTATAAATATCCTAATATGATCAGCAACATTTCAGATATTGGTTTGTCATCTTACCCGAGGGAAAATTCACATGAAGTGTGCAATTTGAAATTATAAAATAAATAGGTTTGGTTTTAGAGTCTCTTATTTGAAGCCATAGTTGTATAAAAATTCCAAATCACCTACTTGTGAATCAACTATGAGAAAAGACCCTTCCATGATGGGGCTTTAAGAACCAGAGAATGAGAAATATTTCTAACACCTGGGCAGGCTATGTTGGGACAGGGAGGGAGGGCACAGATACTGTGTTAGAATGTTTGAGTCAACATTCAAAATTTCAAATTAAAGACATTCCTTCACAAATGTTACATTGTGTCACACTAAATCTATTTCTCAATATATATTAATATTAATGAACTAATTAATATTAATGAGTTATTTATTAATTCAACAGACTTTTACTAAGTACCTATATGTGCCAAGTTCTATATCAGGCACTACAGATAGAATGGTGACAAAAGATTTGTTAGGAAGTAGCACACTTAACAAGGACTATGACTTGCTTGTGTGCATGACTGACTTATGAGTGATCTTTAACAAATGTTTGATTTGGTGTCCCTTTATTAGCTTGTACAGGCAAAACTCACCTACCTACATTATCATATAAAAATGTTATTAAATACATACAGATCCATAAGGCAAGTAAATTTACTTTTGGATTATCCACATTTTTAATTAAAATTTTCTCACTTATCTCATATAATTGAAATATCACTCTGAATGCCTACTTACTAATAAATATGACCCATCATAAAGTTTCTTTTTTAAAAAAAGTCTCTACTGGAATAGCTGGCAGTGAAAATGAAGGCAAATGAGGAGTAGCAGAAAGAAGGCATGGCAGATTGTATATGAAACCAAAGATTCCAGCACACCTAGGAAACAAGATTTAAAGTTGGGTGAAGGCGCTGGCTATGAATAAAAATGTAATAGTTTCTAAAAATAATATTCTTCTTCAAAGAACCTCCAATCTTGGTTTAAAAAGATCTGAGGTAGGGTTGGGCAGGGGTAAGAAAACAATGAGTCTACTTTAATGTTTTGGAGAAATCTTAGGTCTAGACCGATTCAATGCCAGTTTTGATTTTAACCCAGCATCTAGAGAAGCTATATTTTCAATAGAAAAGTTGTGTTTACTGAAAATGACTGACTCACCATGCAGTTTTCTGGGGGAGTACATTATTTGTACCTAAACAAAATGAAGAACCGTCAAGATTCCAAAAATAATGAGTAAACATCTCTGGAAATCGCTAACAAATAAATGATGTGAATTGACAGAAGAAAACAGGCCCTTAAGTAGTGAATTTTGCAATTAGCCTCAGTTTTCAGGGAGAACACACATGTGCACATCCTCTTTGTCCATTTTGACAAGTTTTCTGCTTTTCCTTTATTACAATAAATGTTGCCTGCCAGTCAATGAAAATATGCTTGCACTTTCATAAGTGCATATAAATTTAACTCCCTAAGGGCAGATAAAGAATATACATTATATAATGACAATTATAATAAAATCTTGGGGTGGATTTATGATGATAAATAATTATTTTTAACAACAGAACTTCTCACAGAACCCTGATTAGAAAGGCTGCTAAATACCATTCCTGCTTAGAGATATCCTTTTTAAGGGAGTAAAATAGGCAACTATAATCTATAAATTTTACTTCATTTTCTTAAAAATTATATATACATATGTATATAAGTTAGCAAAATTGTTAGTTTTTTTTATGCAGGAGTCTCAGTTAAGCACTTTAAAGTATTAGTGAATAACATTATAGATAAAAAAGCTAAAATAAATTATTATTTTAAAATATTAGAAAAGATATTCAATCCAGACATCCATTATAGACGATTATTTGCAATGTGTTTTTATTATGAAACCTGTGACCAACAAGTATCTGTAACAGAATGAGATGGTAATATTTTAATGGCTAGCTAAAATTAGGTCTTTGTCAACTGAGAGACAAACATTTATCACATGTTATCAGTGATGGCACATACTGAAATTCAAACTCTAGCAACCATTCAACATTTGCTTGCCCAAGCAGCAATACTGCTTGCTCATCTAGAAAATAAATCTCATCCATTTTCTGAGCCCATCCCAACCATGACAGGGATTGCCTTCATGGGCAAAACAATGTTAGGTAAGGGGAAATTAAGAGTCTTGCTTTATGAGATTCAGTGTGCACAGCATTTGTGGGAGGGCTGAGCCTCACACACCCACGTGAGGCAGCTGCTACCATCTTCAGATAGCCTACACAGAAAATGCCTAGGCTTCTGACTCCACTTCCCTAATACTTCCGTTTCTTAATGGGCTAGAGGACCTGATCCAAGAGTATTCCACTTAACTAAGCCTTAACACTATGCCTGTTTTGTTGTTGTTATTGTTTGTTTGTTTTTAAATATATGCCTCACCAAAAAAAGGGACAAAATTATATTTGCTGTACTTCCAGGAATGCCTAGAATTCTGCTATGAATTGTTAGATTGCCTAAAATCTCCTGTTCCTCTGCTTGCTGGCATGTTCCAAACACCTGGATACTTCTTTTGAAACTTTCCTGGCTACTCCCATGCCAGTTCCCCAACAGGGAGCCAGCCCTACGGTTTTCCTGGGCTCACTCCCATCTTTCCACAGAATCCCATTTTTCTTTGTTTCTTTACTAGGCAGTACTGCTGGGGTCCTATAGTATGGATTATGTTCCAGTCTGCCTGAGTTATGACACAAGCAAGGTTAGTAGAGTTAAAAGTTTTAAAATCACATGTGGATTTTATAGACCTCATGCTGCCTATGTAGACTGAAGTCATCAACCAACTGCTGTTCTGGGGGATGTTACTCCTGTACCTCAAGTTAAGAGTGTTCAGGTTGCTCGGCTTCCCTCATTCCTGGCCACTTAAAGCACTCACCAGCAATTATCTTTTTTTCTTTTAAAATAAAATATAAAACTGAATGAATCATTCCAATTTAACAAAATGTAATTATTTGGGACTTTGTGACAAATACATTTAAATACGAATATGACAGTATAGGATATGGATTGATAACCAACTGTTAGCAAAAGTACCTCATCAGGAAAAAAGAACATGCCCTTCATAGTAAAGAAAATCTTCAAAATATGTCTTTAGAGAAGGTAGCATGGATGACTCAGACGACTGAAAATCTATTTAATTGGTCATTTACTCCAATCTACATATCATGTAAATTTCCCTGGACACTATTAAACTTATAGTCTCTGGAGAGAATAAAAATGAAGAAGGTTTAAATAACTGCTGTTAAGAAATCTTTGTAGATTGGTAAAATTATCTTTCCACCAATGGTTACAGTACATAATTAAAGAATCCTGGCATATTTGAAATTGTCACTGGAGTCAAAATAATTTATTTTAATGCAGGATTTTCATGTTATCAATTTGAGATGAAATTCACTTTGCTGGTTATAAAATATATACTTTCAATTTCTGAAGTTAACACTGATGTTCATGAACTAAGCCTCTTTTGGGAGAGTTTTTATTTTCTTTTAGGTAAGTTTCTTCTCTCACATTTAACTAAAACATAAGACTACTGTCATTTTTTATATAAATTTGGCTGACTACTGAAATAAATAATATATCTAACCTTGTGTTTCTTTTGTTTCTAATACCTTTATCTGCTTTTCGAAATAACTGCCTCTGATAATCAAAGATCTTATATAAAAACTAGGGTTGTAATGAGAGTAACATTGGCACTACATCATAAAATAATACATATTTGCAGTGTGTAGGGCCAAAATCTAATAACTATTCTTCTCTTTTTAACCCACAATTTAGTTCATGCTTCCTCCTCACTGCCTCCAGGGGATGGATCTTGAGTACTGTTGGCTAAACAGTGTATGGCATTAATGTAGCCCTGTCAGATTAAAGAGAGGATTTACATTTCCTGGTTGGGGAATAGGTTCTTGGTTTCTCACGGAATATGAACAAAAACCCAAACAGTCCCAGGTCATATTCTCAGTCATTTTTCACCCACAATAAAAATCAGCCAAAGGACAAAACAAATACACCAAACATGGCAGAGCACTTAGAGAGAGAGGTCCAGTCAACAATCGATTTCCGAGCACTGAAAAATTCTGTAGATAAGAAATACCCTTATTGCCTGGGCTAGTTTGGTCAGAATTTCCATTACTTACAGCTCACAGCATTCTAACTGATTCAATTTACTCAAAGAATAATCCAGTTGAGAATTCAAACTTCAGTATATTTCAGATAATGTTCTCCCTCTTGTGGTCTAGTATTTCACTAAAGTACAAATAATAACTTCTAATGTCTTAATTTCAAAAAGGTCACCTTTCAGAAAAGATTCATACTAAGCATGAGAGACTACAAAGGTGCTTTTAACGACGTATAGTTATATTCACAAAGCAAAAAATTTAACGACATATCCAATAAGATGTTTGGACAAAACAAATCTTATCATTGGTGAAGATGGAAAAATGTTTAAACTGAAATCAAGTGTAACTCCATACATTGATCAAATTTAATGAATAAAGGAAAAGGGTTTTTATCAATATATATTATTAGAATATGTCCAATTAAGATGCTGTAAAATATTAACCTTAAAAATGTTGTCTTCTTTCTCAAATATGCCACAGAATTAACAGATAAAATTAAAATTAAAAGAAGAATGCTTTTCTAGAAAACAATATACACTGCGAACTTCATCTGAATCTAAGCCACTAATATATATGATATTCAAATAAGTACAGGTTTTGGAATTAGAGATACATGTTCAATGTAGGCAAGTGCTTTAACCTCTCTAACTCAGTATACTCAAGTGCAAAATGAGGATAATAATGTCCCTTTTCTGTATTTGTTAGAAGATTAAAAGACATAAGACATCACATTATAAGTGATAAATACTTTTTTCTGTATTTACATGTCAAATTTTCAACCAAAGGTATATCTTCTCTTAAAAATATTTAGCATACATCACACACACACAAAGACACACAGGGTACATCCTTATGCACACACATAAACACTTTTCTCATGTTAAATAAAATTAAATGGATCAAGAATAAAGGATCTGGTTTTTGGCCTCCACCACTTATTCTTGTTATTCCCTCCACACTTTTGTCTTCCTGTAGAAAGAAGTTCCAAACAGAATCCTAGGCTAGTAAATCCTACCCCTTGCTCCTCCAAATTGTTGTACTTCTTGTGGCATTTATGATTTATTGCATGGCTAATTTTCTTCTCTACAAAGTACAAGATATGTGTATGTACGGTGACCATGAATAATAATTCTGACTTCTACATGCTACTCATTACTTTATAAAAATCATTCATATATTTATAATGTCCTATATGAACTTTATATAGGCCAGGTGTGCTGTCTCACATCTGTAATCTCAGTACTTAGGGAGGCCAAGGTGGGACAATCACTCCAGGCCAGGAGTTTGAGACCAGTGTGGACAACATAGCAAGACCCCATTTCTATAAAAAATAAAAAAAATTAGCTGGGTATGGTGGCATGCACCTGTAGTTCCAGCTATTGGGAGGCTGAGGCAGGAGGAGCTCTTGGGCCCAGGAGTTCAAGGCCGCAGTGAGCTATAATCATGTCATTGCACTCCAGCCTGGGTGACAGAGCAAGGAAAAAACTTCATATTATAAATCATGGGCCATATTTTATTCAATGGAATAATTCCTAGCTATATATCTTGCTCAAATTAGAAATATTTGGTATCATGTTATTAATTACAATTATCACTTGAATATGATTAAGATTATTAAACTTTCCTTGGATAATTAAGAAAACAATTCTGATCTGATTCAAACATAAGACTCAATTATTAAAGATGTTCATCTGCTGAACTGGTAGTATCCCTAGATCAATACTGAGTTTTTTCCTGAGTTGGCTTACAAAGGACCAAATCTGTCAGGTAGACATTCCATTAAACCCTACAACAGGCAGCATATCTTCTCTTCCAGTCCCCTGGTAGGGAGAGCTCACCACCACCACTGGCTACTCAGAACACGCCGTCCAGTTCCTGGGAAGGCACCTAGCTGGAGTTGGGAATACAGACTACAGAAAAAGAAAAGGTTTTTTGTTTGTTTTTTTTTAATCAGTGGAAAATTAACTGGCTCATATATAAATGGAAATGGAAATTCTGGCCTCAGCAACACCAACCAATAGTGTAAACCAACTGAACCAGCAGACTCATTTAAACTTTCTGTATGAAACAAATTTACCTAACTTTGATTAGCATTTTAATAAAAATCCTTTTTTATTTTCTGATGATTTTTATATTTTCTTTCTGGTTCAGTGCAAAGCAATAATTAAAGGCAGAAATTATGCTAAGAATCAGACAATTTAATTCATTGACCATGGTCTCTTTTAAAGCAGGTCTCTATGAAATAGTACAAATGATCAACCCCTCTGCAACTGATTATTTCTCTAATTTAACACATTTCTGTAACCAAACATATCCATTAAGGAAGTTGCTTCTCTGTCTCATTTTATACCTCTGGAAACATTAATAGATATCAATTCCATCAAATTATCAATGACAATATGAGACTTGACTAAGATAACATCACTGAAGAAATAAGTATTATTCTTTTGGGGAGTGTTTTCCAAGCAATTGAGCATGAACTGTTGGTTAGAAAATCCAGCATATTGTACATAGGCTATTGCTAGCCCTGAAAAAGTAGCTTGTTATTAGCCACATTATAATCCTTGGGATAATACTGGCAGATATGTTATTACATTTCTCATTGCCAGAGCCCTGAGGACTTGCCATCTCACTAGACAACACGTTTTTTCACAAATCCAATGTTCGGCTTACACGCGTCTTCCTTTAACTATTAGAATCTAGCAGAAAACACATCTTTCTTACACTCAGTTTCCTTATCTGTGAAATGGGGGAAAAGTAATAATTACCTAATGTGCTAGAGTATTCTCTGGTTTATCTAATTAGAGGTTATAAAGCTGATAAAGCACCAAGTAGTATTAAATATCTATACAGCATGCATTTACTGGCCAACTTGTGCTCCAGCTGCTTAAACACAGCTGCTCTTAATAAGCGGGAGAAAATCAGCTAAAAGCATGTGAAGAGCTGATTGGAGGAAATGACATGGAAGAAGTGTTTTACAACTTCTGAATTTGTTAACCTTGTTTTAAAAATTAAGAAGTGATTTCATCGTAGAATGTTGCTGTCTTTAAAAATTCTGGAAAGGTGAAACTGTAAAGGGTAAAGTTTTAAAATTAGTAGGAAGAAAATACATTCAATGCCATGAATTGCACCAAAAGTACTTTAGAAGCAAAATGGACATTGTCTGTCATATTTCACTATTCTCTTTTCTCTTTGTTCTGCTGATAATGAAGCTCAGATGATGTTTACAAGCAAAAGCATTAGGTTATCGGTGGCAAGTTCTTATGGAGAAGAATATGAGTTCTGGTTTTTGTCGTTGTTTTTAGCTAGAGTTAGATCAAGGAAGAGAGCAGATTAAACCTAAATAGATATTAGGAGACTCAGAGAGCTTTCCCTGCTGAAGATCAGCACATGTGGCCCTATGCACAACATGAGCCTTAAGGTATGATGCTTTACTGTGTCTTTATATTCTCACTTCCTGGGCACCTTGCTAAGGCCCCCATGCCAGCATCTTGTACACAAGCCAGCTTTGCAAGTGCCCTCCTCTCCTGGGTTCCTGATCTTGGCTCAGCAACAGGACTTTCATCTGCTTTGTGCCTGGCCTCTCAGACTACTTCATCCCCCCAATCCCCAACTCTGAATTTCTTACTCCAGTTTAATGAACTGAATAAAATTTCCAAACTTTTTAATGAAATCATTTGCATTGGTTTTCTTAACCATGAATTGTGTCCCAATTCTAGTTAATCCAGTCATGACAGGTCAACTGTAATATCTGATTTCTTTCCTTAAAATAAAGAATGTTGTTTGCCTTCATCTCTATCACTACTACTGTTACTACTAAGGATAAAAATAATAGCTAATATTTATTCAGTGCTTACTATGGATCAGAAACCTCTAAGCAGTTTACATATACTAGTCATTTAATCTGGGCACCAACTCTCTAAGGTAGTTGCTACCGTTACCTCCCTTTATAGATGAGTAAACTGAGCCACTGAAGAGTAAATAACCCGCCTAAAGTTACATAGCCAGCAAGCAGAGCTGAAATTTGAACCCAGCAAGTGTGGCCCCAGAGTCTGTGCTCATCACCATTCCATTCCCACTGCTCTGTGGCACGGGGCTGCCCACACCCTCCATCCTAGCACTTACTGCAGATGGGACCATGGGTGCTCCATATCACTCGCTGTAGGACAGAGGTGCACCAGTGTCTGCGGGTCTGTGTCTTCTATTATTAGAACATTCATGGCTCTAATTTTAGTATGAGTGGCTTCTGGGTTTACCATTGCAAGTTACTTTTCCGAGTAACTAGAATAAGGTAATTTCTAATCATCATGTCCATTTAAAAAAATGCAATCTATATGTTAACTTTGCAGAGGACACCACTGTAGTATATGAAATGATGGACAGAACATTTTATTAGATAATTGAAGAAGTAGCAAAAATCAAACCTCAGTACCACAGTGAAGAGTAATAATTCCCCTTTAAATACTAGTGATATGATTTTATCATCTTCTTTCATATAAAATAACAAAACAACAAAAAAATCTCGTGCCAATATCTAAATATTTAAAGAAATAAGAGTACCACATTAATTCCATCAAAAGCACAAGCATTATTTCTGTCAAATAACCAAAATCACCTGCTATGTACATCATTCTACATAGACCCAGAGAAAAATTCTACCGTGTCACTTGGAACCACTGATCGACTGGCTGAACATGGTAACTGTTAATACAGGCTTTAAAGTATTTCCAGGCAAATATTACTGCTGTCATGTGCCAACCTCAGAGGTGACCATCCAAAAATAAAACTTTGGATGTTCTTCCATCCATTACCCACTACGGAGGAGAAGTGACGTTTAGAGAAAATGTATATGAGCCATCCTTTCCTCTTGGCACTTTAAATTTTATTAGAGATCAAGATCAGCTATTATAAGGATATGAATTTGAGTGACATTAGTTTTTCCCCTCACGCAATCAACTTTACTAAAAGATATTTGAATATTGTGCCACTAATTTTGAAAGTCATATAAAATGTATATGAAATTTAATACTGATATTACATAAAAATATAATTTAGGACATTTTCTATCAATTTATATGTAGCACATAAAAACTCACGATACATTTTTGAATTCAGTGCTAAAGAAATCTGCGTTTCCTCTGAAGAACTAGTGTGTGTGTATATATATGCCTTTTTACTATTATAAACTATATAATTATATCATGTTTGTTTGTTTTTTCCTGAACACCAACTCCAGCCTTCTGGAATCGGAGAGCCAAATCTCAGTGTCAATCACAGAGACTGTTTATCTGTATGCTTATAACTTGGCATCTTTATATTTGGAACAGATTTTTCTAATTTCATTTCCATTTTACTATTTCATTACAGATCACTATTTTTATAACTAGTATCAAAGTTTTTATGAAATAGGTATGCTGTAAATATAAACAAAGAAATGTAAAAATCAGCTTACCCTAAAAATAATTTATCTTTCTAAGGTACAGATCAATATTTTAAAAACTGCTGCTATAATGTACTTCTAATATGGACTACTGGTATGATCTTAAGAACAAATGAAAAATAAAAGCATTTCTTCTTCTTTATGACTTTTGCTCTTCATTTCCTTGTTTTTGTTTTATCACAAAATCACATTATGCTTCATTGTGCAAATGTCAAATCAATCACCATTAAAACACAGAGCCATATTTCCCTAGTGTGTTAATCCCCAAAGTATTAAATAAATCTGGCAATATTGGAAGAGTACAATTAAAAGGAGCCAGTGAAGAGCAGATAGGAGCAAAGAGCCTTGCATAAATATACTAATGGGATATTGTGAGTGGAGAAAATGTTAGCATTGATACTAATAAAAATAGGATTAATGGCTTACTATGGGCCACTCATTAAAGCCTATCTCAAAAAATGTAAGTTGCATTTGCTAGCTCTAGTATCTCCATCAATGTTTCCTCTTCAATCCTCTCAGCTTTGTACTTTTAAAGAAAGTATGCACGTCACAGAGATGCTGCACCTCACAAATTCCATCTATTGCAGTTGGAGGTTGGGAGGCATTATTAAATACAGTGGGAAAAGGGAGATGATATTTCATAAGGTCAGAAAGAAATCTCATACACTAACTTGAGAATGTTATTTCCTGGTCTTCAGTTGATTTCAATGGCATTTGTATTTTCTCTTTTCCTCATAAATGAAATTCCACAAATGCACTCCTTTTTCCACAAAAGCCCTACTGCAAGATCACTGTCGTATAACCTTGTGCTTGGTTTATCTGGAGTACAGATTGTAAAAATACCAACACAAGCCTGTGGGCTGCTATATATTTTCCTAATAAAAATGTAAGCAAAAAACCCACACAACCTGAAATATTTGTCGTAGTAACCTAGTTATAGCTCTATTTTCACTCCCAGTTATTTGAACTTTATTGCAGAGTGACATATATCAATAGAGGTGCTACAACTAGTCCAACAGCTTCAAGTAATAACAAAGTAGTTCATTGTAAAAACACCACATCAGTGTGTGTGTGTGTGTGTGTGTGTGTGTGTGTGTGTGCGTGTGTCTTTAATAAGGACAAACAGATGATTTTATAGGACACAAAACTGAGAATCAAAACCTTATCAAAGTTCATTCCTCTTTATCCAGTAACCTATTGTGTAACCTTGGATTAGTCAAATAATTAATTACACATTTTCCACATTTTGTCATTTGTAAAAGATGGCATCCTACTTTATAGATAATTGTGCAGGTGTCCCCAATCTTAGAGAACAACCCATGCAATAGGCAATATTCTCTGTTTCTCTACTTTTTCACAGTGTGGAATAGTATATGTTAATAGCACACACTGGTGACTACATAGACCAGTGTCAGAATTCTGGCTCAGAAACTGGCATTGTGATCTTAAACATAAAACATTTTTGAGCTTAAATTTTATCATCTATTAAAAATATGGATAATAATATATACTTTGGAGATTTTAGTGAAAATTATTATAAGAGTAGATGTAAAAATTTCATTGCCATGAGAGGCACATGTTTTTTCAATCCCTTTTCCTTGCCTCAAGATGTATTGTTCTCATTGCACCAAATGTGTTCTCACAAAACTACTTAAATACATTTAAAATAAGAAATATTTTGTGTGTGTTTATCATAGGCCATGTATGAACTTGGAAACCACTCCTGCCTTCAGGAAGCTTACAACCTAACAGAAAAGAAGGGAAAAAGACCAGCATACATAACCAAACATCAGATAGAATTTTGAGGGGTTCTCAAATTTGGAGCAAATGCCTTGGCCTTCTTTGAAAGTTTACTTTCCTGCCTAGCTAGAGTATTCTTGAAGAAAAATGATAAAGTTAATCATGCTATAGTGCATATTTCTTGGAAAAAGGAAGTTAAAAGAGACAAGAGACAGAAGTGGAGAGTATAAATAACCTGCTTAAGCAAAATGACTTTACAATGTCCCAAAAACATAGTGAATTTCTATTTTACTCTGTGGAAATTATCAAAATCAGAGTTTAGCTCCCCAACCAAGTGATGGTGATAACAAGACATAGACAAAATATAGCAGAATTAAGCTTAACTAATTGTAATAATTTATTTTCTTCTTTATAACTGAAGGACAGCACAATCTTCTTAATTCATCCACTATCATAATACTTACAAGAGAAGTACTTAATTTTTTATCTCAAATGTATTCTTTAAGATGCTGCTGTTTTCAACTTAATAAATATTTTTCTAAATTTCCATGGTCTTTATAATTATCACTCTTGGAGCCTATATGGTGTGTCATTCTACTGATATGCCATAATTTATTAAAGCAGTTTATGTGCTATGCATTTAGCTTGTTTCCATTTTGTGCTATAGTGAGTTTCTTCTTCTTGGGTTGAAATGTTTTCTTAAGACAAATTTCTGGGAGTATAATATTAGGTCAAAGTGTATGAATATTTTACTCTAAGTATACCAAGAAAAATAATCATCACCAAGGAGGTAAAGTAGGACCCACCACCTGGGTCCAATTTTTTAAATTAAATATCTTAATATATATTTTTAAGTTTCATGAATAATTTAAGATGAGGAAAAAGAAAGTAGAAAATGTAATTATAATTTGTAATACATTTGATTTGTAAGAATTTAAACATATCAATCTCATTTTAAGTCAATTTTTAGATACAAATATTATAAAAAATAACCTTTTATCAAAATAGGATGGATCAAGTTTTTGTAGTGAAGTATGAAATGATAAAGTCCTCCCAGTTGAATGACTAATGAGGTGAAAATGCCATACATATTTTTGTTTTAAAAATATTTTATTCATTCAGTTATTCTTGATTTTGAGAAAATTCATCTAGAATATGAGAATCTGAAAACTCATGGTTTGATATTTCACTTATGTAATAAATTTCAAAAACATTATCAAAGTGTAGAATGCTGTCTCTTTTCATTCATCTTCTGATTCATTTAATAATTGTGAAACATCTTCCCTTTTAATTTTATTTCTTTTTAAAGTCTTTTTAAAATAATAGCTGGAAATTAATGATGAATAAAAGAGCTAATTCCTAGGACAATGAAATAGAAAAGTGTTTCAAGATATGGAAAAAATAGTACCACTAAAATCCCATAATATATCTTAGATTTATAAAAGGGTCCCATGGACCCATATGATAATTAAAAGATGGGGTATTATTCTAATTTTTAAACAGAAGTAAATGTTCTCAGTGTCCTTTGGAAGACCTCGAAGAAATAATAAAAGTCATGATATATCAATCTTTACAAAGAGTAAGAATTGCTCTCAAAAGACACTGAAATCTGAAATTGTGTCCAGTAGACCCTGATGGTATATAGAGGGCAGATAGTCCTTGCTACATATCCATTTTCTAGTTAGAGTATTTTTTTGTAAAAAGGAGACAAAAATCACTGAAGACTATTGAGTGCCTGCTATTATTAATATTACAAGTTATGCTATGTGAGTATGTGTGTGTGTGTATCTATATAATCTATAATTACCTTTCATGTACAGGATAGGTCCA
Organism: Lemur catta; assembly: GCF_020740605.2. Classification (NCBI taxonomy): domain Eukaryota; kingdom Metazoa; phylum Chordata; class Mammalia; order Primates; family Lemuridae; genus Lemur; species Lemur catta. The sequence goes on along the minus strand of NC_059128.1, from coordinate 46,785,507 downwards.
AGGAGGGAGGAATTATTATTCCCTTATTACAGATGAGGAAGCAGATCCAAAGAAATTGTTTTTCTCTATCAAATTCACATCCCAATTACATGATAGAGTGAGAATTTGAATCCAGCTCTATTATATACTCTCCAAAGTTCACGCTTTCACAAATGAGTGAGTGTTTTAGTCCTTTCCTGTTGCCATAATGAAATATCTTAGTCTGGGTCATTTATAAACAACAGAAATTTATTGCTCACAGTTCTGGAGGCTGGGAAGTCCAAGATCAAGGCATCAGCAGATTCATTGTCTGGTGAGGGTCCACTTCTCATAGATGGTGCCTTCTGTATGTCCTCACATGTTGAAAAGGGTAAACAAGCTCCCTTGGGACTCTCTCATAAGGGCACTAGTTAGTCCCACTCATGAGAGCTCCTTCCTCATGACCTAACCACCTCCTAAAGGCTCTACCTCTTAATAATATTACATTAGGTATTAGGTTTCAACATATGAATTTTGGAGGGACACAAACATTCAGGTCATAGCAGTTAGTCTTTCAAAAATGTAATATTATAATATTAATATAAATAAGATTCCACTCAAGCCACTTCTATAAGCCATATCAATAGAAGATCTGAGATTGTGGAAACAGGAATTTAAAGAGGAAATATTCCACCTGCTAGTAATCTCTGAAAAGAGGGGACTATATGAGGTCTTTCTATATTTGAAAGCACAATTAAAAAAAAAAAAATCATGTCCCTAGGAAGTCATTTTTTTCTTTGTAACAATATATATTTACATTTTCCTGAGGCTTTAAGTCTGAACAAGGCACTGGTTTTCTTACCCCATGGTTTGCAATTATGGGAAATAATGCTTTCACTGTATAACATGCTGCCCTTTGCCTTTTAGCCAGCTTGGTGACAATGGCCTTCTCCACAGGTCACAAACCACAGGGGCACATCAACAGTGCTTGCCTGGCTTAGCAGACTTCTCTAAAAAAAAAACTTGTGTTGTTTCAGAAAAGAAAAATGATTACCAATAAGTTTAAACTGTGATAGCTCAACTATGGGGTAAAGCAAGATTTTAATCATGTGAAATCAGGAAGCACTTATAAGTTATCATAATGCCTTACATTTCTTGAGCAATTTTCTGTAAAAGCTTTTATCCTTTCATTCTGCTTTCAAGCTCATGAAAGCCCTAAACATGCATTTTCATGGACACGTAGGAAAGAAAATTCTCTCTCCAACCTCTCCTACATGACCTTCTTCATTTGGGCCCACTTCTTGACTGCAAGAAAGCAATACTTTTAGAAAATAGGATTGGGGAATAAGAACAAGATGCAGAGGCATCATTTCCATACTACCTCTGCCTGATAACTTCATTCAATCCCCAAGTTTCCAATAACCCAAGCCCTGGTTGAAGATGACTATTTTGATTACTTGAGGATAGGAGAATTAGGAATTGTGAACAACCAAGTTTTTGTGGTAATATGTTCAGATACTTTTTTTAACCAAAGAATCAGAAAATCTATACACTTTAAAATGAACTTAGCTAAGTAACATGGGAAAAACTCCACCATGTGAAGTATCTATGGTGCATGTTCCCACTCTTAATCTTTACTCTGTTGGCAGAGCACACTTTCTGCCCCACTGATTTTGGACATGGTCACATGACTTGCGTTGATCATTGGAATCTGACTAGAAGCAACGGTTTGCCAATTCAGAGTAAAGACTTTAGTAGGTACACAACTCTTCTGCTCTTTTGCTCCTCCCAGTGGCCACTGGTCCCACAATGAAAACACAGGTGAAGCAACCTGCATTTATGTGGGAAAATAAATGCTTCCTATTATAAGTCTCTGAAATTTTGAAGCTGTCGTTAATTAGGGGTTATTATTACATAAACCTGACTAATACACACTCTATTTCAAGAACTATTTCCCATATTTGTTTCCCTCATTCTGCCTATAACTATATTCATTACTGCAGGTAAAGCAAAGGCAGTTAAGCTTGCAAATCCCAAAATAAAATGGAACTTCAGTAAGTTAACTTCTACAAGCTTATTCAATTGTCAAACTGACATAACAACAGTACTATCTCATATTGTGAGGACTAAATAACATTTAAAACCCTTAGTACGGTGTTTGATATATAGTATGCATTCACTAAATGTTAGCCATGGTATGACTGTTTTTTCATCACTTACGTCTTAATTATTGACACAGTGTCATAGCACAAGCTGCCAGTAAAGGTTTAGGTAGGAAACGGGACACAAAAGTAGGGGGAAGAAAGGGATAGGGTCATCCTTCCAATGGCCAGTCCTCCATGGGAGTATCATAAAAACACCCCCACTTCATTCAAGATTTTCCATAAAAAATGCAAAAGCAAAATGGAATCATAATAAATTCATGTTTTAGAAAAGGGATGTTGAGGATGGCTTTTACATGTGACTGAATATGAATTCTTTCACACTGAAATTACTTTAAATAATTGTAGTGAAAAATGTATCTAAATTTTGTTAAACCTTGCTTGTTCAGTAGACGAACATTTTAGAAACTTAACTTTTTTATGACTTCATGTCTTAGTTTCTTGTTTATTTTTAGGAACTATAATACTTTTTATTTTTAATATAGAGTATCAGTACTGATTCTAGAACAAAACCTACAGCTTACATTTCTCAATACCATCATATATCATCTATTCCTTTGCTTCGCTTAAAGAACAGTGTTGCATGACTGTGATTCTACCCAAACAAACCAGTTTTAATCAAAGTACATGGTTTTCTCCGAAGTTCTTCTGTATTCTCAATAAAACTCTATTTCTCAGTACCCTTTGATACTATAGCATTATTCGGAACATCTTCTCTTAATTCAGAATTAGTCACAACTTCAACCTCTTTGTCAGGTTCAACTCAGTCTCTCACTTGCATAAACTTCTAACTATAGCAAGTGAGCAAATGTGCATCTTATCATACTTGCCACAGCACTCTCTTTGTTGGGTAAATAACACCATCTTGTGAAAATTTAAGATATTTATTCTAAAGACAAGCCAATTGTGATTTCTGTCCATAACTCATTAATTCAATAAACCTTTACTAAGAACCCACAGTGCACTGTTTTTGGCACTGGAGAGAGTGACAGACAAGGTCTCCACTTCCACAGAACCTGGGGGAAAACAGATAATGTGCAAGTAAATAAATGAATAAGTGTAGTGTGACGCAGAGAGGTAAGACAGAATGATGTGAGAGAGAATGTCAAGATTAGATTGCATGGTCAGAAAAAACATATTTCATGGGAGATGAGATTTAACCTGAGCCCTGGATGACAAGAAGCAGCTAAGCCAGTGGGAACAGAGAGCTTTGCAACTCCTGGCTTAAATGGGAATATGAGCCTTTGATACACCTTAACAATTCCTTTAAAACTATATAATAGATTCCTAATTTATTTTCAGAGACTTCCAGGTATCAGACTTTGAGGTGTTGAATAATCAAGATTTTATTGGAATTTATTTTTATTTCAAATGCATATTTTAAGTTCTCTCTACCTTGAAAAATTTATAAATTCCTTAGGTACCAGCAACAAAATCATCTGCCTTTAACTTTCAAAAGGATGGAGAAAGTGGTAGATTTTAAATATGTCTGTTTATTAATAACTATCTGCTCTTTATTTAAATCCTTGTATTTGGATCTTGGATTAAAATCATCTAAAACTGCATCTGTCTTCAAGCCAAAATATGGTCCCCAGATAATATGTGATTACTTTCTAAGACAAATTCTTTATTAGCTGCCTGTAGAAGTTGAAATGATTACCTTGTGTAAAAACACCATATTTTCTGAAGAGCTTAGTCATCCCTTCAGACTTTTATTTTTAATTACTTTAAATCCACATAATCCTCAACACATTTTGGTGATGTAAAGGGAAGACAACCTTATCCCTACTGTGCTAATGAGTAAACTGAGGCACCAGGCAATTAAGTTACTTACTCCTGATTACTCTATAGTCTATAGCCCATATTTTCATGGTTACAGGGTCTGGATAAAAAGCAAGCACCTTAGCTGGTTATCTCCCTGATGCCAAAAAGAGTGGATATCTTAGAAACACATAGATGTTTTTAAATAATAAAATTATCCATTTTTAATAAGATCTTTTATGTTTTAATCCAGTGATATCAGGAAAATTATTAATTGAATAAGCATTTATTGTGTACCTTCTATTTTTCAGACACTGTGCTAGGCACTGAGAATACAAATGTGAATCAAATGTGATTTCTTCTGGCAATCAAATCACTGATTTTTTAATGTAGTATGATATATAATGTAAAACATGTTCACACCTGTAAATATCCATCTATTTGTTATGGATTAACCTTCAATATGGGCACATGAGGGTTGTGCATTCAATACTTGCTGACTGATAATACTTTATTATGTAGATATACCTAAGTAGCAGAATCATAAAGAATACAGAGCTTTGCATATAGGTTTTATAGGGAGGAAGGCATTATTCTATTCTTGTACTACAGACAACTAAATTTCATTTCTTAAATATCTTAACAACTCTCATGATAATCCCCCCTCCTCTCCATTCCTTCTGCTATAACCTTGGTTCAGAAACTTAGAGATCCCTGTCTGGATTATCTCAAATTCTCCTAAATGTACCCTTTTGCATAAATCGCCATCATCGTCCATTTTTAAAAGTCTATCTTCTTATGTCATTTTTGTGAATATAAATTATTAGTGATTTCTTCTTTACTACTGATAAAGTTCAAACTTCTTAGAATGACAGAGAAGTTCCTCCATGAATTAGTCACTGCCTAGATCCCATCAATACCCATAACTCAGCCAAGCTGAACTACTATCTCCACAGCCTTTGTCACTTGCTCCTCCGCCTTGGAGAGCCCTTCTCTTCACCTTGAACAGAACACATTCATTCAAGACAAGACTTCACTCAATAAAGCCTTTTCTAAATACTATTTCCACATTCGTAATGTCTACACACTAACACACTTTTAGAAACATATGCATATAGGAGTATTTATTCCTGGTTGAATATAATTTGTTGAGGTTTGGAATCTTAACTTTTTATTCCAAGTGGTTAATTTGGAACTCAATAAAAACATGCTGAATGACTATTTGAAAGACACCATAGAGGTCCTGTAGAAAACAAAAGTATGTATAAAATGTGAGGTCACTGCCTTTTCCCCCACTCTCCAGATGTAGATCTGCCCAACATCTGCTTAGCAGTATTAGCACCACTCAGCTTCCAGAAAAATGCAATGGTATCACAAAACTTGTACTTCTTGTTAAGATCCTGCTTCCACTGATAACAACCATCAGAATTTGAGGAAATTACTTATCTCTAAACCTCAGTCTTCTTATCTATAAAATGGGGGTAATAACAACATACATCTCACAAAGCTGCTGTAAGGATTAAATGAGAATACAAACATAGTGCTTAGAACAAAGTGTGGCATATAGTAAGCGCTCAGGAAAGACAGCTATTTGATAGTTAAGGCTCTGAGGTGCAACTGATTACCCAATGTAAGCCAACTGAAGCCAAAATGGAAGTGATTCACTGGCTCCCATAACTAGGATATATAGAGTATCTAGTAGACTGCCGTAATTCATTAATTCTCTTTCATTTTCAGACACAATCAATCCATCTTTCTCTCCCTACTTTCCTCTCATCCTTCCCTCTTCATTATATCCTCATACACGTTGTTCTAATTGGTTTCCACTGAATATGGCCTCCCTCAGACCAGTAGCTCAAGCTACATTATTCAACCTTAGCAAACCACTTGGCAAGATAAGTGTCAAGAAATACTCCCTTTTTTTGTCTCAGTTTAGACAATCTCTGGGAAGGCCTCTGGCTGGTCATCTTGGGACCAATCACTATAGGCAGAGAAATAATTATAACTACAACTTGTTCAACCTGCTTATTCCTGAGTTCTGGAGAGCGAAGTCTGTTACCAGAATAGGGAAGGGAGTAGATTGAACAGATGCAAACCACAGCTATTACATTACCCTTTAAAATAATTTTTCCTTTTAATTTACTACTCCTTAAAGAAGTAGTGTCCAGCATTAACCACTGGCGTCAGACTGCACTTAGTACTATTTCTGTAACAACCTCGACCAAGAACATGATGTCTACCTGGTCACCTATGTTAGTCAATGAGATTTAATTTGCCATTCTGATTGTTCCTTTCTGTTTTATTAATAACTCACAGTTCCTGTTTCCAGTGTTATCTAAAACTTAGATTTTTTTTTCAGATGCAGACCCAAAACACAAGGATTTGAGTATAAGTGAGTTTTTTGTAACATGATCTTAGGAAGCATTAGTATGGAGTAAAAAAGCAAGGTAAAGAATGGGAGAAAGCCAGCATAGTAGGCATCAAAGATCAGGTTATTTGTGCTGGCAACAGAGACTCAAGTCCACTGGGTACCTCTGGAAGATGGTCTGGGACACTTCTCAGAGTTGTCCCTCCCAAAGAATGAAGAATCAGGAATATTTATCCTCCAACATCCAGTAGTCAGTGGCTGATGGCAGCTCCAGGGTATGTTCATCCTCAAGCATTTTTCAACATTTCCCCATGAGAGCTGAAAGCCCTTCAAATGAAAAATCACAAAATCTTTCAAGTGGACATCAATATGAGGATGGTGAGTACCAAGAGGGCATGGGCTGGCATGGCACAAAATCTTCTATAAGTGATCTCCCATATACTTTTTAGGATTGACACATGCTCCGCTGTGTTTAACAATTATTTCTTCATGAACATCCTGTACCTGATCCAGTCACGTTTAAATTTCCTGGGTAGTCAATGTCTACACTACATTGTCTTTCTCTTGGACTTTAGTACCTTAATCATAATTATAGAAAGGTATAATTCTTGGATTCCTTACTTTCAGCTATACAGCTCAGTCTAGGCTATATATGCTCCTACATTAGTGATGGCATCCAGCTAGTCCTAGTGACTTCACTGTTCCATTCCTATGTCCTTGTATTGCCTGCCCTATCTGATACTGTGTCTCACAAAAATTCAGTTCTTATTGTTAGGGAGGCCACTGGCTATAGGAGAATAGGAGTAAACAAATTATTTTATGTTCCAGTTTAGATATCTCTTGCATAAAGCAGCTTTCCACAGCAGCCTGAGTCACGTCAGGTGGCACTTCTAGGTTACGAGAGCACTTTCACTTATCCTTTCAAAGTACTTATTACCCTTAATTTTATATTATTTTTTATATATTTAACAATAATTCCATTTGCATTGGTGGTACAGGGGTGAGCATAGCTGCCTTCCAATAATTCCACTGAGATATAATTTATATACCATGAATTTTACTGTTCTGTGTACAATTCAGTAGTCTTTATTATAGCATATTCACAGAATTCTGCATCCATTGCCACAATCTAATTCTAGAACATTTTTGTCTTTTCAGAAGAAACTCCATACTCAGTCACAGTCCTTCCCCATTTCCCTTGATGTCCGCCAACACCACTAATCTATGTTCTTTTTCTATCCATTTGCCTATTCCAGACATTTCCTATAAATGGAATCAAATAAGGTGTCTTTTGTGTCTGGCTTATTTCACTTAGCATGTCTGAAAGGTTCTTTCACGTTGTAGCATGTATTATCACTTCATTTCTCTTTATTACTAAATAATCTATTGTATGGATATACTATAATTTATCTATCCACTTACATAGACTAATGAACATTTGGGTTGTTACAGCATTGGAAGTATTATCAATAATGCCATTACGAACATTCACATATAAAATTTTGTGTGAAGCTGTTTTCAATTCTCTTGGATATATACCAAAAAATAGAATTGTAATTCCGCATTTAACATGTCAAAGAACCACCAACTGTTTTCCATAAAGGCTGAACCATTTTACATATCCACCAACAACATATGAGGGTTCCAGTTTCTGACATCCTAACACTGGCAATTGTCCATCTTTCTCATTACAGCTATCCTAGTGGTTGTAAATTGCTATCACATTGTGGGTTTTTTTTGCATTTCCTTAATGACCAGTAACATTGGACATCTTTTCATGTGCTTCTTGACAATTTGTATATCTTCTGTGCAGAGATGTCTTTTCAAATTCTTTGGCCAATTTTAAATGGAGTAATTTATCTTTTTATTGTTGAGTTTAAGAGTTCTCCATATTTTCTAGATATAAATCCCTCCTTGGATACATGATTTTCAAATATTTACTCCAATTTTGGGGGTTTTCTTTTCACTTGATGTTGTCCTTTGAAGTGCAAAATGTTTAATTTTAATGAAGTCCAATTTATCTATATATTAGGTTTGTATTGTTTCTATAACAAATTACCACAAACTTAATGTCTTAAACTGACATAAAATTATTATATTATAGTTCTAGACATCAAAAATCCAAAATGGGTCTTGCTAGGTTTTGGCAGGACTGCAGGGCTTCTGGAGACTCTGGAAAAGGATCTGTTTCCTTGTCTATTCATCTTCTAGAGGCTGCCTGGATTTACTACTGGCTTGTGTCCCTGCATCATTCCACCCTCTGGTTCCATCTTCGCATCTCCTCCTCTGATTTTGACTAGCCTGCCTCCTCTTTTCTCTTACAAGGACTCTCGTGATTACATTGGGCCCACCTGGATAATCCAGGCTACTCTTCCCATGTTGAGGTCCTTAACTTAATCACATCCTTATTATTTCAAAAGACGGCTCTTGTCCCACAGAATTTTTACCACCTTTGTCAAAAACTCAATTTACCATAAATATATGAGTTTATTGCCAGATTCTATTCCATTAATCTATGCCATAGGTCATATCAAACCGTCTTGATTAACTGTAGCTTTGTAGTAAGTTTTTATATCAGGTAGTATGAGCCCTCCAACTTTGTTCTTCTTTTGCAAGATCATTTTCACTATTTGGAGTGCTCTGATTTCCATTGGAGTTTTTGAATCAGCATATCAATTTCTGCAAAAAAGGAAGTGAGGGTTTTGATATGGAATGGGTTGAATCTGTAGATCAATTTGGAGATTACTGTTATCATAACAAGAGTCAGTCTTCCAATTCACGAACATAAGATGTTTCCCATTTATTTAGGTCTTTCTTAATTGCTTTCAATAATGTTTTGTACAAGTCTTGTACTTTTGTTAGATGTATTCCTAAGTATTTTATTCTCTTTTGATGGTACTATAAATGGAATTGCTTTCTTAATTTAATTTTTAGATTGCTCATTTGTCAGTATATGGAAACACTATTGTTTTTTGTGTATTGATCTTATACCCTGCAACCTTGTAAACTAGTGTTTTAGGTATAGGTTGTGTGTGTGTGTGTGTGTATACACAGGGTTTTCTTAAACAAAATTATGTTGTCTGGTAATAGAGATAGTTTTACTTTCTCCTTTCTAGTCCAGATGCCCTTTATTTCTTTTCCTTGCCTAATTGCTTTGGCTAGACCCTACAGTATAATGTTGAATAGAAGCAATGGGAGGAGATATCACACTTTATTTTAATGGTATGTTACATAGTCTATCTCCCCTAATAGACTACAAACTCTGTCTAGCTAACAGTATGATAAACAGTTAACGTTTAATACAAACATTTTGAATGACAAGCAGAATACGAAAAATGCCAAAAGAAAGATGCGAATAGAATTTCAGAAGAGGTGGTTATCACTTTGTAGTAGAAATGGAAGAATATGGGCTGGATCTTGAAGGATGAGTTGGGAGATTGACAAGGTAAGATACACTTTAGGCAAAGAGAAAAGCATAAGCAAAGACATTTAGGGAGAAAGGCAAGGGTCATGATTATGGATAGTAGGTATAACTGATTTTTTTTTTTACAGGACAGAGAAAATGGAGGTGTTGTAACAGGGGAAATGGCCTGAAAAAAATGTTTTATGTCTCTTTAAAACACCCCCCACTCCTTTTGGAGAACAAGGACCTGCAGTCAGGTGGGGCAGGGGAATGTCTTTTGTTCTTTGTGCTACAAGAGATGGCTCAGCTGAACTGTCTGGTTGGAGGCCTGGGCTTGGAGGCCTGGGTAGGCCTCCTGGGTGGGCAGAGGTCCTGGGATTGTCTATGGCAGAGATGGGATGATCAGAATTATTAACTGTAGTTGAAGGACAATAACCTAGAACTGAAAACCCTCCCTTTAAAAGTTCTGTATTTTCTACTTATTACTAGGACAATGGCATTTTTATACAGTAGTCTCTATCCTCATTTGCCAGAAAATTAATAAACTCCTCTTTCCTTCTCCTCAAACCACTTGTCCTTATTCTTCTGATGCAGCCTTGAAGATAAGTGCCGAACTTTCGGTAACAATGTGTCCTCATTTTAGTGAATTTAGTTATTAAAAATGTTAAGAATATAATACAGATCAGTTAAACCAAGAAATTCTCATAAGCAGTATCTTAAGACATTTATAGAATTACTGTATTAAATAATATTTTGTAATACATTCAGTGACCACCCACAGTTAAAGACAAGGAAAATTTTCCACTGACTTCACAAAGTAATATTTTTGAAATCTGATGACTAATCGACAAATAATGAACTGTTGGGAAAAAATGTCAATTTAACCCAATTACAGCATAATTTTGGGACAGGACAGGACATTTCCTCTTTATACTGGCAATGAATAGAACTTTGATAAGTCATAAAAATGACTCTATTCTATGGAATCTTATTAATCTTTAGTACCAGTTTTACAAAAGAAAATTTCTCTCTGTGCTAATCCTATCGTAAAGGAAAACTGCTAATCTCTGATGTGAAAATTCCCAAGTTTAACTGTTAGGATTGGACATCTGCCATTCATGCTCTCACACTTACTTGTTAAAGTTTGGCAGAAATTCAAACAATTTGAAAAGCTCAGTGCCGTGCAAAGGCAGCAGTTTAGTTAAGACTCAGCTTGATTATTTGTGAGCTTAGTTACTGCAAATAATTTCTTGAGGAGAGATTTTGTCAGTGACTTGCACATTTTTAATGATATTTAAAATATAATTAAACAAAAAACACTGGTGAAATTATAAACGTGCTATGATTTTTTAAAAAACAAAACTTACATATTTTTCACAATAATTCAATCAGTGCACTTTTTTTGCCTAAAAAAGGTATTCAGTTTCAGCATGGATTGGAGCAATAGTCCTTGTACAAACTACAGTTAACTCCTAAATTAAGGCTTGCTCCCTTCGAGGAATTCATGGTTTTGTCTAGGACAAACCTTAGCTTAAGTGCTCATACTTTTAAATATGACTCCATTTGTTAAGAGATGGTAAAGAGATGGGGATGAATATCTATCTCTATCTTATTTTATTTTCTACCATACCTCTATAATGGCTTACTAGTTTTGATGACTAATCTTATTCTGATTTTTATTATAACGTGTTGGAGAGCATAATTTCTCGAGAGCATGTGAATAAATTCGACATTCGCATGAAAGCATAGATTCTTCTACATATTTCTCTGAAGGACTCACAGAGTTGTTTTCAATTGAAAGATATAAACTAATAGAAGCCCTGAATTTCAGGGTGACTAAAAGAGGGTCACCTTCATTTTTCATGAAGCAAACTTTTTAGGTTCAGTGCTCCTGCGAATTTAGAGGGGGAGGCACTGCCTCCTAAGTGTGTCAGATACAACTGTGCCCATTACCTAAACAAGGACTTGGTCATGGTTCTTAGCTGTGCAGGCATAGTAGATCCAGTGCCACTCCCCACAAGGCTCAGTTCTCAACATGAGGTTCCATGCACCCCTTCATTTTTTCAACCAATATTTATTGAGTACCTACTGTGTAACTAGGGCTGTGCTAGATGCTGCGGACAGAATGGAGGAAAACAGCATTTCTGTTCTCAAGTTGCTTCTAGTGCAATAGGTAAAAGAGATTATATGGTATAGATCACATATTACCTATCTCCCCAGTTTCCTTCATCTCCTTTCCACCTTTTGGCCTTTATTGGTACATTCTTCCCTTTATCTAAGAATGCCTCCCCATGCCTCACAATTATAATCTTACTCATTTTCAAGGTCTACCTAAATTCTCAACTTCTTTCACAAGCCCCACTATATATAGATAGATAAATAGATAGATAGATAGATAGATATAGATATATATGCTTTTCTAGAAAAAAAATCCCACAACTTAAGTTTCTTTCCCATCCCTGAAAGTGACTAACAAAAAATTGTGCAGAGGCCTGATGATTTTGGATATAGCATGTGCCTAATGCAATAATTGAGAAGTTCAAAAGAGCCATTGGAGACTGTCAACAATGTTTCTTTGCTGATCACAAGCACTACAAGAAAATAATAAAACTGATACACTTTAAGGAATAAAAATAGAGCAACCCACAAAATCTCATCCTACTATGTTTTTAGCTGAATCCAAGTGAAGAATTCACTTAAGAATGTGACAGTATAATGAAGTGAGAGGCATTAATTATACTCCCTGAAGGAGCCACCCTCAGCCATGCATCTTAGATGTTTATTACCTGAAATGAGTCACTGAGGCAGTACCCACACTAGGCAAAAGCATGTAGGCATACAGTGATCTCTGCCCCATAACTCAATTTTCCTATATGATTTGGTAGTTTTCAAAGCCCTAAGTAAAGAAATAGTCTACAAAAGGTACAATGATTTTCTATAAAAACAAATCTGACTTGAATAGAACCACCACACAGAATAAAATAAGCCAAATATAAAAGAGTATATCCTATATGACTGCATTTATATAAAATGCTAGTACAAAACTAATCTATAATTCCAGAAAGCAGATCAGTTGTTACCTGAGGCTAGAGTGAGGGGACTGGTTACAAAAAAGAACTAGATAATTTGAGGGGATAATGGCAATACTCCATATTTTGATTGTTGAGAGTGGTTACATGGGTGTAAGTATTTGTCAAAACTCATCGACCTGCACACTTAAAATAGGTGCATTTTATTGCATGCTAATTATACCTCAATTAAATTTATTGAACGTTTAAATAAAAAAGGAACCCAAAAGACATCTAGTTTTGTGCTAGTACTTCTAGAGTCAAGACATAGGAATTGCATGAGAATTAAAGAAATTTAAGCAATTGTTTTACCCTAAGAACTAAAACCTGAAAACAGAGGAGGACTCAGAAAGCATTTCTGACTCTTTTTGGAAAGTCAATTTTAGTGGCTAATTTCCACATTTATGTTTTACTTTGGTGTTCCCTATGTTCAGGACCACAGTGAAATCATTAAGTAGGTGAAGTCTGCTTTTGACCATCACCCGGCTCCACTTTCAGCACCACATTTCCCGCTGTCCCCTCTCCAAAAATCCATTCTATCCTCTGGCTGTCTTGAAAATCTCCTTCTGGAATAAAGGAATAGAAAGGGCCTAGGAATTGCATTTTTCTCTTTTTCTTCTTTCCTCATATCTCTAACCAAAAATTACTACCAATATCACTAACAGCTAATACTTCCTAAATATGTAACATTTCCCAGGCATTCTGCTAAATGGAATAGTTTCTTTAATCTTCAAAATATCCCTCTGAGGTCTGTATTTTTGTTATTCCCCTTTTTACAGATGAAGAAACTAGTCCCACAGAGATTAGGCAATTTACCTAACTTATAAAAATTAATAAATCGTGGAATCTTGATTTAAGTCCAAATCAAGAGCCTGTGTCCATAAACAGTATGTTTTGGTACAGAAGCCCATTCTACACAAGCACTGCTCTGCATTAAGTGGTAGCTAAATCAAATAAAAAATCATGCTAATGTGTTAGTGACACATTGTGTTATGACACCAAGACCACGCATTTAAAATCTCATCAAAGCCTTCTTACTACAGAAGGCTGAGAGGTTCTATGAGAGAAGGGTGCACTCAAGTAGGCATGATACACTTTCATTACAAAACTAAGATAAGGAAAATTACCCTTGAAGGTTAAATATTCTAGGTAATCAATTAAAAAAAATAATCATTAAAAGAAACAAATTCATTAAGATTATTTCTCACAGATTTATCAAGATTATCTGTTTTGATCATCAAGAAATGATATCTATGAAGTAATCTGTCCATTTTTTAAACAAAATAAATATTTTAATTAAAGGAATGTTTTCTCAGTAAAACTCAAGTCAGTTGGGAAAAACATCTATCATGATGGAACTTTCCCTCATTTTTTTTTTTAGCAAGTTCACCAAACTCTTCCAACAATAAACATAAATTAATAATGTTGGTAAAATATTCCAACTATCATACGACTATCCTTTAGGGTGTCTTGGAACCAATTAAGTCCCTTTACTTTGTATTTTTATAGCTCAGAATTTGAAAAATAACTTTATATAATTCTTTTTCCCTTATATTCATTGGTATGAATATAAATGTGACAAGTTGATAATTATTTGAATCACAGTGACCTTTGCTCAATATCCTTCTTCCTAATCATCATTATTATAACTTTAAGACATTTTCACATATCTTTCATTGGCTCAAAAGCTCTTACAATGCTTCCTTTAAAGACATATAGACAATTATAGTTTATTTTAGAGGTTTAAATATATGGAAGATTCCTTAAAAACACACACACAGAGTCTGGACTTGCCACCTCCAGGTGTAATTATCCAAGTCCTGGGAATGAACAAATATTGACTGACTAGGACATTGAAGGTGTATGTAAACCTTACCAAGTAATATTTCTATAGGATATGGATACAAAGTGGGTTTTACGATGCATGCTGAAAAAAAAAGCTACAATAAGCATGTGAAAAGTCAATAAACATCTTAAGTTATTAGGGCAATGAAAATCAAAACCACATGAAATATGACTTCACACATTCACACCTACTATAGAAGTTAGAATAAAAAATCACAGAAAATAAACTTGTTGGTAAGGATGTTGAGAAATTGCAATCCTCATGCACTGCTGGTAGGAACATAAAATGTTGCAGCTGCTATGGAAAACAGTTGGGTAGTTCTTCAAAAGCTTAAACATAAAACTACTACATAACCCACGAGTTCTACTCCTGGGTATATGTTCAAAATAACTAAAAGCAGAAATTCAAACAGATATTTGTATACCAATGTACATAGCAGCATTATTCACATTAGCCAAAAAATGGAAATACCCCAAGTATCCATCAACAGATGAATGGATTAAAAAATAGTTCATATATACATACAACGGAATACTGTTCCACCAGAAAAAGGAAAGAAATTTGGATACATACTATAACATAGCTGGATTCTGAATACACGTTTAGTGAAATAAGCCAAACGCAAAAATACAAGTATCATATGATTCCATTTACACGAGGTACCTAGAATAGGTAAATCCATAGAGACAGAAAGTAGAATAGAGGTACCCAATGGGTAAGGGGAAAAGAGAAGGTAATGAAATTGTTCAATGGGTACAAAGTTTATGTTTGGGATGATTTTTTTTAAATTGTGGGTATAGATAATGGTGATGGTTATACAACACTGTGAATGCATTTAATGCCACTGAATTTGTATACTTACAAATAGTTAAAATGATAACTAGTATATTTTATATATATATATATCTCACCACAATAAAAAAAAGAAATGCTCAATCATCCCTATAGTATTTGCCACTCAAAGAGCATTCAGAGGCATTCTCCACAGGAACAAACGCTAAAAGAATTTAGCTGCTGTTAGATACATTATGAGAAAGAGTTATTTTAAAAATCTGGACAGAATACAGTTTGGTAGAAAAAATCAAGAGTTCAAATCACAAAGCTGGGGTAATACATCAAGAGAGTGTCATTTTTTATTTGTTTCCCATCAGTTTATTTCATCTCTTAAACTAGATAATAAAATCATTTTGGGAAGACAGCATGTCTGTCCTCTTCTGGAACGCCTCACAATATCATTATGCGCAAAGAGGATATTGTATAATTGAGTCAATGATTTTGACTCAAAAGGAATCTGTCAAGCCATTCCATCTGAAATATAACTAGACAGAAAATCTGCTAGCAGGAAAGAATGAAGTCAGTCGGAAACTAAGACAAGTGCTGGTTTTTTCCATTTATTCAAATGGCAGCGAATCAAATTAAGATAATTACTGATGTACACTTAAGCACAAAAGGAAAAGCCAATGCATGGAACTCAAAGCACATACACACAGCTGAATGTTTTACTGCATTCAATATTTTATTCCTTCCAAGAAGTAGTAGAACGTAGCATGTGCTTGGAATCATGAGATTTTTGTTGAATCCCATCAATGAACTTAACCCCATAACAAAGAATAGGCGTTAAATTAGCTACTATTTTTGTTGGCATCAATTTCCCCATCTGGAAAATATAACAATCCTCCATATACTTTGCAAGTGTGTGGCCTAAAATTAAATTAATTTACAACTGGAATCGATTTTTTTTTTTTTTTTTTTTGAGACAGAGTCTCGCTCTGTTGCCTGGGCTAGAGTGAGTGCCGTGGTGTCAGCCTAGCTCACAGCAACCTCAAACTCCTGGGCTTAAGTAATCCTACTGCCTCAGCCTCCCAAGTAGCTGGGACTACAGGCATGAGCCACCATACCCGGCTAATTTTTTCTATATATATTTTTAGTTGGCCAGATAATTTCTTTCTATTTTTAGTAGAGACGGGGTCTCGCTCTTGCTCAGGCTGGTCTCGAACTCCTGACCTCGAGCGATCCACTTGCCTTGGCCTCCCAGAGTGCTAGGATTACAGGCGTGAGCCACCGCACTCAGCCAGAATCGATTTTTTTTTAAATAAGCTTCTCCCCATTTCCTCCTTTCACAGATAAATAAGGCAAGGAGAGTATTAATTACATTCTCAAAGCCACCTTGCTGGTCAGTGTTATAGCCAGGGCTGGGCATCAAGTCTACTGATAGATTATTCTGTGTCATCATAACCTCAATTCCCTGTGTTTTGAAATGAAGAAGAGGTCTGTTCAAAATGCATAAGATATATACAAATAAAATAAAGATTTAATATAGATTTAGATAGATAATCTATTATATATTCTGTATATCCTCAATAATATCACTCACTACCACACAGGACAAATAAGAGCTGATTTAGTTGATAGGTCACACGGTACAGAATAAAAGAGGGTAATTTAAACTTACAAGGAAATGAGATAAACATGATTTGCGGCCATCTAGGCTATATGGCTATGGTGAGTTTCCTCCTCTTAAATGCTGTATATCATTGTCCCAGAAGGATAATTTAATACTTTATCTAATTCTTCTTGAATTAATGACTGCATGCTTCCTTTTAAATATAATAAGAATTGTGACCACACTTTCTCCAGGGATCTATAGTCGTCTTAATTCATTAGAATCTTGGGCTGTCTGAGATAAAAGAAATGCATCTAAACCCATAGGTGGGGATACTTATGGTCCTTAACCACAAGTTCAGTCATCCTTGTCCTAGTAAACTACAGCACAGCTGCATGTCTGCTTGTCGGATCACAAAAAAGAGCAAGGAACAATGCACTTAAATTGGTATAAATCCACCACTGCCGCTAAAAGGCAGCTTCCAATATTCTGTCTGATAGCTGTATAAAAGTCATTTCCAAACACTGAAAAATGTTATGTTAGCCAGTAAGTTCTCTACAACTTAATGAGCAACTTTAACAAGAATTTTAAATTTAGTGATACCAAAATTATATGCTGTTATTACTAGCACTTTCCTACAACATGTAGAGATACATGCCACAAAATATCTATTGTCTATAAGATTGCATAGCTATATAGATTAACAGTGCAAGTACGTCTTCACAAGTGTTTCAGTGTACAGGCTGACAGGATATTTGATATTGAGCCAAACAAATCCTAAGCATCTTAATTTAACAAATATTTTTGAGCACCAACTATGTTCTATATCAATGACCTCCTTTTACCCTGTGGAATAAATCCTAGTTAATCCCATCAGCTAGATATGAGGAGTCCGACAGGAGGCAGGGTGAATGCAGGGAAGGTCTCTAATATCTACAGAGTAATGAGAAGAGGCTGTCTAGAACAGCTATGGTTACAGGGCAAGATCAAGGATCCATGCAAGGTGACAGGCCATGAGTCTATTGTGTCCAAAGTTAACACTTTTGGTGACTTTTCCACTAGTCCTCTAAATAGCTGATTTAGAAGCAAATTTTTTTTTAAAAAAATTGTATTTATCAAGAATGGTTATTTTTCTGGCGGTTATGACAAAGGAATAGAGAGCAAGAGTTTAAGCTATGACCCTTATACTATAAAAGATGCCTATGTATAAAGCTATTTTCTTTTACTAGTGTAGGATAAAACAACTCTGTTCATTTTTTCCATTATTCAAGATTGAAACTATATGGTTTTATTAAAAAATTATTTCTTTTAAATGAAAAAATACCCTATCAGAGTTACATAATAGTTGAGATGAAACTCAAATTTTGTTTATCAAAAATATGGGTAAAAGATTTTTCTGTTTCAGTTTCAGTGGCATCTGAGACAAAGTCAAAGGGTCATGTTTGAGCTACGTCAGTGAATACTGTTTGGCTATTTGAGCCAAGTGTATATGTGGCTCTTGGAATGAAAATGAGTCAGAGTATACATGGGTCCATGCTAACAGATATTCCTTAATAAAACTTGAACTTGATTCAACTACAAGGAAGTCTCTTGAATCCATTCAAATGCGAAAATTATATTCTCTCCCCCAGCTTTGGAGTTTTGATTTAGGCTTATTTTCCTGGAGTCACTAGGCACTGTTTTAAGTATGACCACTATAGATAATTCACTAATTCAGAAAGAAAAAGAAAGCCACAATCTATGCTATGTCATTAATCTAAAAAAGCTCCTCTCAAGACTATGGAAACCTGTGACTATTTTTAATCTAAACAGAAAGTATTTTTGTTTTAGTAAGTGGCACGTGTTTTGCTTAAATCTTGAACCAGTAACTTAATGTTTCTATGAATCACCATGTTAAACAACTAACCAACTAACTGACAGACCCAATCACAAAAGTGTCCTATGAGTGTCAATCATTCTCAAATCCAAAAAGACAGGTGAGATCAAGACGCCCAGCACAGAGTGAGTGCAGTAAAAGCACTAATTAGTGTCTGCTTTGAGACTGGGGAGGGCCAAGAGAGATGAGCAGCATTAACTTTGATCAGATGAATCACTCATTAAAACAGTAAAATAATTCTACTTTATTTTTAGAGGTTGTTTACAGAGCTCTGAAGTGCTGTAAAATAAAAACAATCACAATTCCTCTAAAAG
This sequence comes from Lemur catta, assembly GCF_020740605.2. Classification (NCBI taxonomy): domain Eukaryota; kingdom Metazoa; phylum Chordata; class Mammalia; order Primates; family Lemuridae; genus Lemur; species Lemur catta. Next base: position 46,766,368 of record NC_059128.1, on the reverse strand, counting down.
CAGCAGGAAAAAGAGACCACCTATGTCTCTTCTCTCACTAGGTTGAAATGTGCATATGTTTAATTTCCTACCATGTCTCCATGGAAAGCTATTTCCATCAAAGAAGAGTTTGAACAAGAATTTCTTTTTGCTTTCTTGGGGAATAAAATTGATAGAGCAAACTCTTGGACTTTTTCCTTGCAGCCTTCAATGGCAGGAAAACTTACCAACACTTTGTCTATAGCATGCAAACTAGATGAAATATTGGGCTTGGAGAAAACTAGCCCAACATCCATGTTTCCCTTGTTCAGGGCTAAGGCACTGTGAAATATGTTGCACTTGACAGAAGTAGCTCCGCAGTGCAGAAGGTTAGGATGAATGCTACATAACACTTTTGAACTTTGTTCTGATTGAATTTATCACTGGAGTCCAAGTAAGGTACTTATTCAAGGTCTGAACACTTAAAGTTATCAATAAGAAGGAAAACAAGATGGACCATAAGTCATACATTAAACAGAGCTTACATAGGACTTCCATTCCACACACAACCACAGGAGCCTGCTTCTCCTTACAAGTTCATCTGGTGAATTTAGGGGTTTTGGCTGATGAGTCTATATATAATCTACCCCAATAGGAATTGGGCCCACAGCTCTCTAAGTAACAACGAAGTCTGTCTGCCAAGATGCAGAGACATGCAATAATTTTACTCTTTCTGCCTTCAATGATTTAAATAAAGGAATACTAATTTTTCCTGTCTCACTACTAATTGATTTTGCTTTTATAATCCTTTCCAGCCATTAATAAAAATATCAGACTTCATTCGAATGTTTTATTAAACTAATACATCAGTCTGTACTATTTCCACATAGTGATGGAACAGCCCAAAGCATTAGAGTATACCCTCACCTAACATACAGTAAACATAAAAATTATCACTGTCCAACAAAGAGCTCCTTTAAAAGGGGATACTATTTGATGTCACACTGAGAAGTGTTCCTATGCCAGATTGTACCTCTGAACTAACAAGAGATCTATATTCTGAATTATGTTGACTAGCAAATGCTTTGATTTTGTCCAATGATTAAGCTAAGATTAGAATGAGAATGTATTTCCAGTCTCCCCACTCAGCCCTCACAGTCTCTCTCTCTCTCTCTCTCTCTCTCTCTCTCTCTCTCTCGCTCTCTCTGCCCTCCTCCCTTCCTCATCTCCTTCTCCTGCTCAATGACCATAGTCTCCAAACCTTTGGAAGACTATGTTGAATATACATGTGACTGACTGACAGTACCTGAGCCAAAATAGGGCACAACTTTGAAGAAGTAACTGTAACCTTCACTTTGGCCTTTGAAATGTCACCTTTCTCATTTCCTTCCCACTACCTTCCTCCTTTTCTCCACCCCCCCATCACTCTTCTCCCCTGTTCCTTCTTTGTCTTTAGTCTTTAATCTTCATCTTACTCTAACTTTCTCAGATTAGAAATTCCCCTTTAATAAAGAAGAGGAATCTATTTCCACACCCCTTGAGTCTGGGCCAGCTTTATGACTTTCAGTAGAAATGATGCTGCAATTACCAAAAGGCCCCATTCTCACCTTTTTGGTACCCTGAGATCAACTGCTCTCAAGAAGCTTGGTCTGGCTTTTTTGAGGCTGAAATACCATAAAAGAGGCCCACCCATTAAAGCTGTCCTACCTGCTGAAGGATCCTCACGAAAGGTGCAGGTAAGACAAGCTGAAGGACCACCACACCATTCACAAAATCACTGGAAATAACGTGTTTTTAAACCATTAAATTTGAGTGTGGTTTGTTATGAAGGGATACATAACTGATACACTCCATTTTCATTCTCTCATTTTCTTTCCCTCTTGCTCTTTCTTTTTTTCTCTACAGTTTAAAATGTCTTGTGCTACCAATGAAATAGACATTTGTCAAGTCATAAGAGTTTCCTTAGGTTTATTCCTTTGCCTTTAGTAAAACACTTTGTTTTAATGAGCAACACAACACTTAACCACAAACACATTAACTCATTTAACTTTTCAATGAGACAGAGTGAAAGCAATCACTACTTTTCCACTTATAGATAAGAAGCAAAGTAGTTAAGTGGCAATGCATGTGTGTTTGCATATGTGTGTTCACAGGTGCATGTGCACATTTTTTGGTTATAGCTACAAGGACTTTATATACTAAAATATAGAAGTCCTAACCATGGGAGAGATACATAGGCCCACAGGGATGGATGAGTCAGCTAGTAAACAAACTCAGAAACTGCTGTATCCTTCATGTTTTTCTACAAACATTACAGATAGAGTAACATCATTTACCAAAATGGAGAAAATCACATCAAATCAGTTTAGCAAATATTCTAGGGAGGAAAATGAAAGTAATGCCGAATGTTCCTGTAGTCCTATAGGTAAGCTTCATAATGGTTATAATGAAAAATGATTAACGAGAATTCTTCAAAATCACTTTAATGTAAGTTCTGAAGGATGTTTGTAGAATTCCTTTACACAAATTGAGGATCAAGTATCCCCCAGAAAAAGCAAAATTGATTTTCCAGTAGGTTTTCACAATCTTTATGGCCATTTGATTATATGGAATGTATGTATTTCATAATGTAATGCCCTAAGTAAACTAGCTCCTCCCCCAATGTTTCCTTACCTCCTTTCCCGTTCCTTATTGTAGGCTTGCCTTTTCTCAGATATGCCGGGCTCACTCACAGAGATATCTCCTGCCCATCATCCAAGTCTCCTCCTTCATGGTGCTGTCTTAGAGCAGTGGTCCCCAACGTTTTTGGGACCAGGGACCAGTTTCATGGAATATAATTTTTCCACAGACAGGGGTGGGGTGGGGGAGCTCAGGTGCATTGGTTCCTAACAGGCCACGGCCTGGGGGATAGGGGACCACAGTCTTAGAGAGTCTGTCTCCAAACACTGTATCTAATCCTGCCCCTCCCCCAAGTTTGTGTCTTACATATTAATCTGATATATCAACTTACACAGCAAAAATAGTAACTGAAATCATATTTATTTGTTGACTTATTTATTCTTTATTTTCCCCCAACTAAATTGTATAATTCATGAGATCAGGGACCTTCCTTTTCATGCCCACTATTATGTTCTTAGTACCTAGAATAAATGAATGTATTGAATGAATTGGACAAATGAACTAGATGGGAAGCACAGAATTGACTGCCTAGCCAAGCTAAAACATTTAATCCTATACAGTTTCTTCCTACCACAAAACATAATTTGGAATCTCTTCACTTTTCTATAAAAACTGGTACTCCGAAAATAAAGCTAAATTTTAAATTGGCCTAATGGAATTATTTTTAAATGGTATGTATTGAAGGGAATATAATTTAATCCAAAAGCTAAAGATATATTTTGTATGTTTAAATGTGTTTTAATCACTATGTCAGGGCATGAGACGCCTAGCCCTCTCCATCAGTAGAGACAATTGAGACCTGGATGTGTACGTACAGCAATCCTAGAATCATGGCCTCCAGCTAAAACCTTACATCTGAGGCTAAATACTAAAGGTACTGTTTGCCTTGTGTCAGCAGATCCACCCACACCTCTTTGAAAACGTACCACCCTTTCCCACGGTGCACAGTACACTTATAAAAATGTATGATATGATTTGTTTCCCACTGGGAAGAAATGGTTTGTAGGACAAAAAGAGCTGCTGGGAGTGAGTCAGAAAGCATGCATCTTGTGCAAAACTGAAATGCCTCACTCCATGAACCACAGAGAAATTTTTAAAAAATAATTCACTAGTTTTCCTTACTGCTTAACCTTTGGTGTTTTATTACCAGCTTGTTGAATAATAAGGAAGAATGTCTTGTATAGGGAGAGGTTATAACACTAGGATACTTGAATTTAATAAAAATACATGCTGATATAACCAAATTTTTCTAAATTTTAATTAGTACATATAGGAATGATAGAAAATAGCTTAAATTTAATTTTTTTTGGTATTGTTGACTAAAACTTACTTGCATAATGACTAGAAAGAGTAAAATTACTTTAAAGTTAACATTTGTTATAACATAAAAATATCCAAGAAAACAAACATATACTCCTTTATTATACTGTATATTTCAGAAGAACACTTACTACTTGACATTTGTTTCCATATATACACTACTTACAAATTTGTGTAAATTTGCTCTCCTACAATAGAGATTAAAGTTGTAAAAAGAATAAAATAAAGTATATATTTATGAAGCTTGGTATTTCGCTGTCATATATAAAATAAGAGGACATCACAAGTAATGATATGTGAACCTTGTTCATTCCTTTATTTTTCACCTTTCTTGAATCTTACTGCAGCAAAGAGGGAAAAGTATAAAGTTAATTTAGTTGCTATATATTAACAGAACTACTGCTCAGGCAAAATAAAAATTTTAATACAATCTTCTGCACCTTTAATTTTAAGACGAACATTTTTAACCAGGAAATGCTTCAAGTCATTTATGGTGGGGCAGCAAAGATCAGTGGTGGCTGTTTTGGTCCATAACAAGTAAGACAATGAGCCTACTGGAGAGGGCACAACAGGCAGGGGGGTCCTTGCAAGCAAAAAGCTATCAAGGTCATAAGATCGATGGACAAAATAGGAAGGGCCCTGCATTCAGGCTGAGTGGCTCTGACTTTATCATGTAGGCCACAGGAGACACGGAATTTGTATTTTAAAAAATTGGTTGATAAACAAACTTAATTCAGTATGTTCAAATAAGCAATCAATAGCTATCTGATTACTTAAAACAGGTTAACAGTCTTGTGTATATAAGAAATAGCCTAATCTGGCCCTATGGGAAAACTGTTTATTATGTGATAAAATCAAATACTGAACCAAGACTTTGAATTGCATCACTGCCATGACTTTTTGGATATACTTACTGCACTGATTGCTTTTTCCCAGTGAAAAAATACAAAAATCTAAAAGACTTTGCCATTATGTAAATTACCATGATTTTCTTTTACATTACCATGACCACAGTGACACTGGTAATGGTTTGGAAGATTTAATGTAAGCTCAATAAAATAAACATTTTAATGTCCATTTAGTAATATTTATACCTTGTGGTGGGGAAGGCATCACTGAATGGGACATAGAACTTATCACTGTTCACAGACACTGGCTCAGGAATAGCTGATAGGCATCAGTAGTTCCTAGTGAGTTGGGGTCTTTTATATTAAGACATCTCCAACTTCTGAACACAAGTGTGAGAAACAAATCATCCTAATTCTATAACATAATCCTTAGACAGCAGCGAGGCAAGTTATATGTCAACTTTTGTGTAGATCCCACCAAATCCATACATTCTTGCAAAAAATATTTGAGAGCATATGATGTTCAAGAGAAAATTCCAAGCACTGTAGACAGTGAACAAAATATACAAAAACCTCTGCTCACATAGAGCTTAGATGAATCGGGGAACAGAAAGAGGAATAAGTATATAAGCTAAAATACACAACTTACCACATGGTGATAAATAAAACAAGGCAAGAGGTATAAGGAATATTACCTTGGCAAGAGTGGAGGCACTTGCACTTTTAAATAGAGTGATCAGGAAAGACCTTGGCATACAGATTCGAAGAGATGAGGCAATGAGGCTATTAGGGAAGAACATTCCAAACAAAGAGAATAGCAAATACAAAGGCTATGAAGCAGGTGAATGCCCGTCCATATATGAAAAACAATGAGCAAGAAGTCCAGTGAGTGGCTAGAGTAGTGAGGAATAAGCATTGTGAAAGAGAACTTCAAAGAGGCAGCAAAGGCCTGATCATGTAGAACCCGGTGTGCCCTTGTAAGGATTTTTGGCTTTGCCCCTGAGTGAGATAGGAAGCCACTGGAAAGTTCTAAGCAGGGAAAGATGTCAAATATAAGTTTTAAAAGAATCACTCTGGCTTCTGCATTGAAAATAGACTATAGGGGCACAACTGCAGAAGCAGGAGACCAGCAAGGAGCTAGTCTATGATTCAGTTGACAGGTGATGGCATGGGACTTGGATGAGGGTAGCAGCAGGGAGACTGGCTGGATCCTGGATATTTGTTGAAGAAGAGCTATGATGACAGATTGGAATTCAGTCTGGGGAGAAAAAAGAATTCAAGGTGTTTGCCTTGTGCAGCTGGAAGAGTCAAAATGCTATTTACTGAGAAAGGAAATAAAACTCTAGAAGAGCACATCTAGTGAGGAAAAATCAGGCATTCAGTTCTGATGTTAAATTTGAGATGTCCCCAATCTTAGGTGTTTGGAAAGCCACGTGCCAAACAAAGCATTGTAGAGCCAAAAGAAATAACAGGATTATCTGGGATGTAGTGCACATTGATCAAGCATATTACTGGCCAACAGCACAACATAGCACATAAGAAAGCAATTATGGGGAGAAACAGCAGAGTAACTCACCTATGTGGAACACCTGTCCAATAAGGAAAGAGGCACCATTGTCTATTACTGCCCAAGAGTGGAAGGTTGTGTTTAGCAAGGCATTGATAGCATAAGATAGTCAATATAAACATTATTTGGGTATTTTGAGTGAAATATTTCTTCTTGAGGGAAAAAACTCTGGCTATTTGGAAATATTTCTTATGTTTTCAAATGAATACTGAATCCAAGAAATATGATTCCTGTAATTTGTACCCCAATACTATTTTCTCACTGCTTTTGTTCTATTTTATGTTTCAAATATATGTCTACAAATCTGTCTACTGTGTACTATTAATTGCCAGTGTCTGGCATGAAGTATAACAGTAGTTGTAGGATAAAAATTTATTCCATAGAATTCATGTAAATAATTTAGGAAATTACACACCCTCGTAGAAAGAATACATATGTTAATAACTATTTGTTATGCTCACAAATACTTTAAAATAGAAATTTTTATCAAATACAAGCTTTAACAAAAAAATTGCTTTCTATAACATCCTTAAGCTGTTCAAAGTTCTAGATGCCTAAAGTTATAACTGCTGGCATGTGAATTTTTTTTAATTTTATTAGCATTTCAAAGTGAATTGTCTTTAAGGTTTATAAACAGCATGTATAACTTTTTTTTCACTATTGGCTGTGCAAAACTATTGGTGTATGCTTCCATTTGAAAAGTGTTAAACCTTCTCCAAGTAATTTGCCACTGCTGGTGCTCTTTATGCATTATCTGTATTTCTTTCCCATATAAGGTGCTAAAATAACACTTGTACAGGAAATGTGTTATATACAAGAAGTTAAGTGTACTTTAAATATATTCTATTTCCACAGGTAAAAATATACAGAATAAAAATCATATCTAGTTTAAAATATGGTACTGATTGATCAGGCAAATGTGCTCCAGAAATCCAAAGATGACCACATTTAAAAGCTGATTAAGTTTGTCTGTAGGACCTAAAATTTCCCCTTCCTGGGCTCTCTGATACTGTAGCATCCTCTGGAGACCTACTGATAACCATGTTTTCCTTCCCTTATTACCTAGCATTGAAAACTAAAATAGGGAAGAATCTCGGACAGCCATTCACATTGAGTTTTAAGCACTTTCTATATGCCAGCTACTGCGATAATTGCTGTGATTTTCTCATTTCTTTTTCACACCAACTCTGAAGTAACTACTGTTACCTTATTTGCCTGAAGAGATAATTGAGGACCTTAGAGTATAAATAACTTGCCTATGGCCACTCAACCAGCCGCTGGCAAGGGTCAATCTCAGCTCCTTCTAACCCCCAAAACCCTGTTTTTCATTAGATGGCAAACTGTCAAAAACATCTCTTATCCAAAAGACTTCTGCTTTACCCATTAGTAAAGTCTTAAATTAAAGAAATAAACCAAGCTGCCGGTGGATTTCAGACATTCACCAGGAGATGGGAATTCATAGTTTGGGGGATAGGTTCTGAATATACACTTTGCAGGCAACTTTACTTCATTTCTCTCTCTCTCTCTCTCTCTCTCTCTCTCTCTCTCTCTCTCTCTCTCTCTCTCTCTCTCTCCCCCTCCCTCTCTCTCTCCCCCCCCCCATGTACACACACAGAGCAAAGAAAAAAAACAAAACAAAACAAATCCTGAACTTGTTAAAATATTATTTATCATGAAAGAGGGATTCATTTCATATTATGAGGGCTAAGAACACTCAAACAGTCTAGGATATGGACTTATATTTTATCTGCACTTATATTTATACATAGCTTTCCTGATTTCCCTTGTGAATAATACACATCTGTTATGCCAACATTCATCACACAAGACAACAATATAATTTTCTTTACTAGTAGAAGATCTCATGTAGTTAACTTTTCATGTCAGACTGAAAATAACCCCCCATGCACTTAATTAGGTATTTTACTTATTCTTTTATATGAGATATTTTTATTTTATCAGATATGAACACATTGAAAACATCTTTATATATTCGGAGTTATTTTTATCTGTTCATCATTTAATATTAGGTATCTTAAATGAAAGAGAATAAAGTAATCACAAAGGATAAAATGAGAGTATTTGGATCTTTACCATGGTTAATCATATGATTTCGAATCTTCTTAGTCTGAATGAACTAGGGTGGGGCACCAAAGGGCTTTATCCAGCCATGTTGACCACAGGTACTCTGATTTAGTGGCATCTGGCTATTAAAGGATTGGTTCTTTTGAGATATGGATCACCCCTTGGCCTCTCCCTGTAGTTATTGGACATCAATATCTTATTCAAGAATTCCACTACAAGGCTAGCAGATGTGGGAATAGAAGAGGAAACCAAATGAGCCAATTTTGGAACTTGCTGACAAGAGTTTTATGGCAGGGAGTTATTCAAATGAGGCCTTTCCTTGGCCACTTTTCTCTATTCATACAAGTAGTTAAGAATTGGCCTTATATGCAAAATTCATTTGGGAACCTTCATTCCATTAAGATTGCTATCAATGTCTCCAGACTCTCCTCTTCCAGGGTGAGAATCTAAATGACTTAAGATTTTTCAAAATCTTCTCATTTTTTTGAGGTTTGCTAATACTTTATTGGAAAGGTTAGAATCTGCAAGCTTGATGACATATACATTTGAAAAATCAATTCAAAAAGATAATATTTGGAGTTATGTTAAATATGGCTTCTATAGCTCTATTGAAGGAATTGACAACAGAATTTGTGCCATTCTGGAGAAAATTTATATGTATTATTTAGAAATTATGATAAACTTTTCCCCCATAAAAAAACAATTTTTTCCCACAAAAAACTTTGGTTAAATTTGCCCAGAGACTGGATATTTGCTTTTTAAATCAATGTTTTCCCTCAGATACAATCCACTCAGTTTTAAAGAGCAAAAAGCCTATTTATCTTACACCCTATACTGGCCTTGGCTACATATTATATCTGTAGACGTAGATATATAGAGATTCATGTTATTTTCATGCTCACTGTGTTAACTCATAGAGTAATCATACATTAATTCCAGTACAATATTCTTTCATAAGTTCACATTAATTAGAAGTTTTCACCATTGAGTGATTCTTAGAAATGGCTACTGGTAAAAAAAAAAAGAAAGAAAGAAAAATGCGAAATCTCCTGATTTAGAGCCCTCAAAGGGCTCTAAAGGGGGAAAAGGATCTAAAATGCTACCCGATCAGATTAAACCTCTATTAACTTATACTTTTTACTAAGTAAAATACAAAGAAATGGGAAATATGAAGTATGGCAATGTTTATGTATGTCAGACATCAACCATCTCTACATCCGAAGATAAGATGCATGTTTCCAAGGCTTAGTAATGGTACCACTCCTTTGTGTCTTATGTTCCATTAGATTAATATAAAATGGTGACAACAGTAGTATATACTTCAGATGGGGTTTGGATTTTTAAAAGATTGTATCTATTAAGGATTTAGTTCTACATCTGGTACATAATAAGTGTTTCGTAAGTTAGGTCTATTATTATTATTTGGCAGTCACAAAGTGAATTTTATAATTGGTGGCCTTATTAAACACCTATTTGCTTTATAACTTTTGTTGGGAAAATTACTTATGTAATTAAAAAAAATAGCCTATAGCAAGTTTATCCATCTTCTTGGTGTGTTGTTTCATTTTTTGCTTCTGTTTTTAGATTCCCTCTGGTAGATGTATCAACATTGGAAAGACAAACACATTTATTTTATTTGCCATGACCTCCTTAGCAACAGATGCTGAATTAATATAAAATGATATCATTCAGAATATATAATAAAAAATAGCACTTGATTTAGTGGTACTTTCAATTCATACCAAAATAACTATTTTAACCATTCTATAATAATGTATATTTAATAAATATAGCATTTAAAATTCATGAACGTTTTAAGGCTAATTCCAGTTATCCAGATCAAGGGCTATGTTAAGCATTGAGGGACTGACTAAGATAACACTAAAGCATGTAATTCTAGCCCAAGCCAAAAGACAGGGCAACATTTCATGGTATGGTACCCTGGTGTAGTATGAAATATGGGCTGTGCAAGTCTATACTAAGCAAAATCATAACTGGGCCTTTCCAATATCTAGGCCAGTTTTCAATGGGGATATTAACAGGGGATTGTGGTGGAGTGAGGTCAGCTGGAGAGAGGAGAGAAGGAAGAGAAGAGAAAGGACAAATGCACTTTGAAAAAAAACCCAGGGACTCTAATGAAGGATCCCAAAGCCTCAATGTCATCTCTCACCATCTCAGGTGAGAACTATTAGATTTCAAAGGTGTCTAATAGATAACAACCCTCTTCCTCATCTAAGTTCTAAACTAATAAAAGAAGACCAGAACCTCACCTTTACTATTGATAAAGCTGCAATTTTAAAGTATAGCTCATTATCTATGAGCAAATGGGATTCCTGACACTGACCCCAGAACTAAATGGAATGACCATGTCCATTTAGCACTGATACACTGACACAATCTGAGCCTGTGCCCTTCAACTGGGTCTCTGGCAGTAGCACGGGTGGGGCTGGAAACACTGAAGAGCAGACCCTGTTCCTCCTTCCAATCTTACCAAGTAGAAAATTACTCCACCTCCCCAGGGAGGAATGAGTGGGAGTGAGAGGGAGTGAGGAGTGATCAGGGCCACTAAAACCTCAGCATAAGACCAATAAGCACTGAGTTATGGTGCTATAAGTAAAGTACATTTGACTCTGAATTTGGAAGCAGACAGTAAAATATGAAGGGGCATTACTGTCAAATTTGACAGAAGACTCAAAGTAAATGTCTGTGCATTGTCTGCTCCTCCTTTGATGTACTGCTAAAATTCCCAGACTACTTTGTTCCTGGCAGTAAACTCTGAATTAGCCAGTTAGAGGGTTTATATTAATAGTGTCTGCTTATGCGTTTACCTTACTCATATAATTTGTGAGATAATAGGTGATTTATTATTGTTCTAGGTATTGAGCTAACATAAAAAAAAATCTAACTTTTATAATGCTGTTAAATTCTGCTTCCTCTTTACTTACCTGCCAGTATAGTATTGAGGCAGGTTTAGCTTGAGGCATGTCTGAGTTTCCAAATGCCTCTCTCTGCTGCTTCTGCTAATTACTGCGTCTGCTTTAAGCACAAGGTAATGGGCCAAGTGGTGACTTCAGCTACTTTGCAGGTTATCACACAAATGGGATAAATGAAACCCCACTAATTTCTAAAATTTGCAACTAAGTAACCATAACATGAAAATAGAGCCATTTTTTACATAAGGGACTATTAACGTATGTTTCTTCCACATTTGTATGAGCTCATATGTGAAATTTTAACAAAACACATTTGTTCAAAAACAGTAGAAATATAACATGAATTATTTAAAACTGTACTGACTAGACAGTCACTAATCACACGTGACTATTTAATTTTAAATTGATCAAAATTAAACAAAACTAAAAATTCACTTCCTCATTCTCACTAGTCCATTTCAAGTGCTCAAAACCAAATATGGTTAGCAATTTCCCTATTGGACAGCAGAAATATAGAATATTTGTATTATCCAAGTAAGTTCTACTGGAAAGCACTGATTTTAAAGCACCACTATTGGAATAACCTTGTTGTTAAAGGACATTTAGAGGTTTGACTGATATGCCTGCAAATTATCTAACATTTTTATATACAGTGAAGAATAGATATAGCCTGGTAAACTAGGTGAATAATAAAGCATTGCTAAGATCATTTAAATTTTATTAGTCCTTTTAAATGAGGAACTGGTAAACTTGCATGCTTCTATCAATAAATCACTACATTCTTAAACAAGTTCTGCACTAAATTTACCAGCTTACTAAAGTTCTTAGACCTCATATATATTTAATTTGTTGACTCTCCTAAGACAATTTCTATTTTGGTGATTTTTAAAACTGTAAATGTTACTGGGTTGCTTGGTTAAGTAACTTGTAGTTTTTGTTTGTTTCTTAGGTCAGATGCATACTATTTATATATTTGCATATAGCATATTATGTGCACACTAAATATTACACATAGACAGAGATGGAGATAGAGACAATATGAAGAAAAACAATATAATTAGGAGGTGGCAGGTAACTTCATATTCACTGTAAACAAATCAGTGGATTAGTAAAAGATTTACATCAAAACAATGCCAGCAACTAGAAAAAACTCAAAGGACATTAAATGTAAAAGTTTTTAATATGACCTGAATCTGAGATTCAAAATTCAACTAAGAACTCATTAGTTTTTCCATTTCTTAGTTTCTTAAATTTTAAATATGTATACCAATACTTTCTCTGCAAACCTAATATGATTGGAAACAACGTATATAGAAAAGCACTTACCACTGTGTTAGATACTAACTAGACACTCATAAATCGTACCTCATCATTTTAGTGCCTAATAATAATATTCCAAATATAAGTCACAAGAATAAAAATTGTACTCTTCATAAAATAGTGATCAGCTGCATCCTCCTCACTAGGAGGTTGGCTGCTAATACAGGACTAGCTGATTCATTTTTTTTTTTTAATGAATGAGCAAAAAGCTTTAAGTACATTAAAACCAATACTAACAATATCATAGGTAAATCAAAGTCTCCTCTAAAACCACATGTCAAGCGAAGAAGGAGAGCAGCCAGGAATTGGGACCGTGTGTTCAGTCAGAATGCGTATGAGGCAGCTGATAAAGGGCACAGTGAAGTACCACTCCAGCTTTTGGGTGGCAGACGTGGAAACTCAGAGTGACTTGGCCTGAAGAGCTTTCAAGAGACCACGTAGCACAACTCACAGAGGAGCAGGTAATTCCCTGTACTTATAGGTCAAGCATAAGGGGCTATATTGGCCTTTTTGAGCCTGGTACTGACATTTAAAAAGACGGTGGATTTTATGTTTTGTTTCCTTCAACAAATTCAGTCATCCAATTGGACATTTTTTATCACACACACAATGTTTGAACAGGTTTTTAACACTGATCCTAAATGTGATTACAATTAAACTTATTACATGGCCAGCTACAGCTGCTCCACACTTGAGAGTGGGGCCCAAACCACCCACAGATTGATATGTCACCGTCCTCATCACAACACACAGCCACCCACTGGATTCTGACAGCCCAAACCTTCCTTCACATCGTGGCTACAAAAGAGGCCCAATAAAAGGTTCACAGGAAGCTCCAGACTAGGGGTAAGATACAATCCTTGGCTTAATCTTGACATTTATGAGATCTAAAGTTAAATACTGAAGGATCTAGAGTAAAAAACAATGCATATATCATGAAAACCAAGGCACCAAACAGATGCCAAATTTTAGAAATAAAGGAATTGTCAAGAAGCTATTAGCAATATAATGTTTTATCAAGCTATTAATCATTGTTTCTGATTCAAGATGGTATTAACAGATTTTGAACAGCAACAGTAATAAGCAACCATAATACTGTAACCTAATCAAGGATATGTGGAAGTAAATGATATATAGTGGACACCACAGAGACATTAACATATATAAAGGTATTCTAAGAGAACTGTTTGCTTGGGGGAAATCTTTGGAAAACGCAAATTCAATTATTCTATGAAGTTAAAGTTCCTAAAATTTAAAGATAACACATTTAGGTCTTATTTTCCCAATATAGCATAGAAATCTATACTTCTTTCCCAAAGGAAAAGGAAAATATTATTGATTCTACATGAATCAATGATTCTACATGAAAAAAAATTATTCAATTTGAATTCTAAATTCTTAAATCATAAAGATCTGATTGCATGTAAGTACAACCTGTTTAATCATAGGTGCATTATAGATGCTTTCAAATATATTTTCTCTTTCTTCAAATAATGATAAGAGAGCAAAAGAACCTAATTACTTCCTGCCTAATTTTGCCATACACTTTGCCTCAAAAAGTTAGTATATTCTTATTTCTAAATTATAAGATTAGCCTACATACCACTCTTCAAAGTGTCAAAAAAAAAAACCTTACAAAGAAATAAGAACCTAGAAATAAAACCCATCTATGGCTCCAATGCAGGATAAAGGTTTGAGGGAAGAATGTTAACAATTAAAAGCAGTGTCTTGTAGTCTTTTAGAACAGCAAACCTGAACTTCTGACTGGCTGTACATGATTGGATATTTGAGTTCACTGTGACTGGGTCGGGCTGGCTGAGGCACAAAAGCACTCTAATTAAGACAATGTAAAGCACGAGTTGGCAAAATTGCCCACGATTTGTCACCTGAAGACCAATTATGACTGTAATTGTTAGATTCAGTCATTTATCTCTAATATACTTTAATATAACAAATATTTGGAGATTACTTAAACGAAGCAAATCCATTGAAATTTTTGTCACCCTTCTACTACTGGCCAAATTTAATGATCTTTATGTCTGAATACATGCATTTGGCATTACTGACCACTCTCATTAATTCTCAACCCCCTTTCCCATGACTCATACCCTTGCATATTAGAACTTTATTTTCCTTTTATTCACAGTCCCAAGGCCCTTCCCAAGTTCCTAAACTTTTTATTAAATATATTTCTTCTTCCTTCCTCCTCCTGTATCACTTTTCTCAATACTCAGACACCCTTGGGAGATCCTGCCTACCTGCTCCCACTCCTGTTTTTTAAAGAAGTTTCTCTATGTTGCCCAGGCTGGACTTGAACTCATGGGCTCAGGTGATCCTCTGCCTCAGCTTCCTGAGTAGCTGGGACTACAGGTGTAGGCCACCATGCCCAGCTACCCACCCTTTACTAATCACAAAGTCTTGACTCTTTCCATTTAATTCTCCTGACCATCTCCCCAGAGCAAAGGACATCTATTTTAAGTACAACACATCAAAACATGAGCATCAGAACTGGCCATGTGATTTTCTTTGGCCAGTAAAATGTGAGCAGAAATGTATTCCATGAGAATCAATGCATGGTTCTGCCACTTCTTTCTTTTCCTTCTGCCACAAGAATGTCATGTCCTGCTATGGTCTGAATGTTGTGTCCCTCCAAATGGACTCAGACATGTCTCAAATAGGGGCTGCTCCTTCTGTTTAGTTCCCAAAGTGAGAAGGATATAGGGCAGAGTCACAGCTGAGCCACATCCAACCTGTACTGTAAGTGAGAAATAAGGTTTTGTTGTTGTAAACCACTGCAATTCTGGGATTATCTGTTACCACAGCACAATGCAGAGAAAACTAATACATTATTACAAAGGTTAACAGTGATAATTAAATGAGATAATGTACATGGTGATAAGCACTGTGCTTGTGACAACAGTAAATATTCAATACACGTGGGCTATTACTAAGTATTCCACAGGTATCTGTTTCATTTTCTCACGTCCTTCAGAGAACAGAACTATGTGTTTTCTAAATTGCTGATATGCCTAGAAGCATGACCTGTACTTAATAAATATGTATTACATAAAGTCAAGGTTAAAGGTAACAAAAAGGTAACCTGAAGACAGCCATGGTAGGGAGAATAAGATTCAGAGGGGGGAGGGAGAATGAATGACATCACTCTTTTTATTCAAAAAATATTTATTGAACAGTTAAGTATGAGTCAGACACAGTGATAAGCATTTGGAAGATAAGTGCGAATGAGGCAATTCTGCCTTTACTGAGATGGAAAAATAATGAAAAGCAAGCAGCAATTATAAGACATGTGTCCTGTGATGTGGAAAAGCACAGGATGACTTGAAAGCACATAGACAAGATCTGGGAAGTTTTCTCCAGGTTGTGTCCTCAAGAGTAACTGGGAGGTAGGTAGACAAAGGAGAGAAAGTGGGTATGGAGAGAATGTTCCAGGCAGAGCAAACAGCTGATCATGATTATTTCCCCGTGAAAACAGATCTGCCATCTGTTGTCAGTGAGAGGGGTGGGGAGATAAAGGTGATTTTTAGGAAGTTAGACAAGGTCTGATGTGGCGATTTCAGAAAACAAGCGAGGAAGCTGACCAGAGAATGAGAAAGTTTTCAAGGCCCTGTTCCTAGCCCACTGGAAAATGTGACATCAGAATGGCATGGATCTTCAGAGCTGGTGATTCTCTACAATGCCTTCCAGACTGGTTTTGGTCATAGGGAAGTAGGTAGGTGGCTTGTGCCAAAGTAGCTTCTGATGCCTCATGATTTCACTGAAGCCAACAAAGAACTGGAATCGTGGATATTGGCCAGGGTATCTGTGCTATTATGGATTATGACGTCTAAATTGGGAAAATGAAAGGATGGTGGTGAGGGTGTGCTATGATTTGAATTTGTCCCCGAAGATCATGTGTTAGAAAATTAATCCCCAATGCAACAGTATCCAGGGGTGAGACCTTCAAGAGGGCAGAGGCCCTCGTGAATAGATTAATGCCGATAGCTCAGGAGTGGGTTTGTTATCGCAGGAGTAGGTTTTCCACAAATGAATGAGTTCAGCCTCCTTCTTCCCTTTCTTGCCCTTCCACCTCTTCACCATGGGATGAAGGAAGAAGGCCCTCGCCAGATGTTGGCCCCTTGATACTGGACTTCCAAACTTCCAGAACTGCGAAAAATAATTTTTTCTTTATAAATTACCCAGCCTGTGGTATTCTGTTATAGCAATGAAAACAGGGTGCTTCTAATGATAGATACCACAAAAATAGAGGTTTCAAGGGACTGGTGATCTCAATGAAGCTAATACACAGGTTTTTTTTTTAATTGAGGTCACATAAAATATCTGATGCACTTACTGTCTGTACCATTAGGATATACTAAACACTTCTCTCTTTGAACCAGTAAACAGAGGCATGACCACAACATATGTGATTTAAGAAACTATTATTTGCATAGCACTTCCCTTCATTTCAAATGCTTATCCATCTATTGAAAACATATCATTTGACTGCCATTACAATTTTGTGATTTATGGAAAACCAGTATTAATATCCTCATTTTATAATTGGAAAAACTGAGGCTTGGGCAAATTTTAAATCTTGCTTAAAATCCCAAGATGAGTTTGTAAAAGATTATAACTAAAACCCAAACTACTACTCCTTTGATGTATGCCTCTTAAACAATCTATGCAGAAAACTCAGAAGCACAAGTAGATTATCCATATGGCAAAACCCTAACATACACTGAAATTATCCATCATTTCAAACAAGTTCTTTTGTTTGATTCCCAAACCATAGGCCAATGGCTGGCTTCTTTTGGTCATTTCCAGGAGAAATATGTTCAGCCACATTGTATGCTCAGGAGGTTATTAATCAATGCCTTCCCATCCCTGTTTTTGAGACATTGATTTTCCTTTAATGTCTACCCATATGATATAAGTATTGTTTTAATTTAATCTTTGTCAACTGTAAAGGATGTGTCTACAACCGGGTAAGGTTGAAGGTCCTTGTTTCTTTTGTTGGAGAAATCTTTTTTATTTACCCTTGAGAAAAAAATCTATACATTTTATCAAATTATAAAGATATAAATAGATCCAAAGGGTTGGTTCCAGGACCTGAAAATAAATGAATATTCTTATACCCAATCAATTAAAAAAAAAAAAAAGGCTCCAGGCTATGAGATAGATGGTAAACAATGTCCCTATGTGCTTCTAATTTTAAATTAAAATTGAGGTCACATTGAACGGGCGGAAGTCAAAACCAATTTAGATCCTTTGATCTCAACTTAAGGAAACACACTTTTCTTATCTTCTTTGTAACAAATAAATGGTTTTCAGATAAAGACTGTACTACATAGAAATAAAGAGACTGTATGGCAGATACCCTATAAAATTGTTGTCAAATGCAAGGTAAGTGAATTTTTTATAGGTTGATTTTTACTTTTGCCAATATAGACATTTCTATTAGAATCAAAATCAAATGGAACCTTCATTTAGACCTGGTGCCACCACTAACTTGACATACGAAATTAAAAATCACTGTAAGTCCCATTTTTAAAGTTTTCTGTCTCTAGAATGGGTATAATTTACTTGCCCTGACCAACTCATAGGCCCTAAAAATTAAATAGTTTGCCCAAGATTCTGTAGCTAGTGACAACTACATAATTTTATGCCATGTCTCCTGAAATCTATGGCTCATTTTAAAACAACAGAGGTTACAGTATAGTTGTTTCTGTGATCATTTTTTATTCACCTTGGAATACTTTCTTTTTGCACACTCTAATGGCCTCTATTAAAATTTGGTCACATTTCAGACATCTGCAGTGAGAGTAGAGATAAAGAACATATATGATCCTAAACGATGTTTAAGCAATAACAAAGCAATCATTTCATTTAACTTCAGAGTGCAAGATTCTTTACTCACTAAAAGATTTGTATAACAATGTTTTACTAAGTCTCCCACTAAAACTTATATTAGATTGTACCTCCTAATCACATACCAATGCTGATGTTCATAATACCTCCCTAAGAGCAATGTAACACAAAATTTATACTGTAGTTTCAGTTCTTAAATAGGGTGACTGTGGTTTCTAACTATCAAAATTGCTCAATGACTTGGTTATTAAATAAAATTGGTACTTGAAAATAGATATATATAGGTTCACACTGAACATTTTTAAATTCTCTTGCTTCATCCTTATTTTAAATGCTTCAAAATAAGCTTTCTTTATTTATTATCTGGATTACTGAAATGTATCTCTAACCATTTCCCTATATCTAATCTTACCACTCTCCAGTCTTTACCCTCACAGGGTAATCTTTCTTATATGCTCATTAGACTGACTGTCATTTTTCTGCTTTATAGCCTTCATTAGTGCTTCAGTTTTCAGAATAAAGGAAAATTCCCTTACCTAACCTCAGGAGTCCTATGATTTAGCCTCTGCCCCCTCTTTAGCCCCAGGCTCCTCTGCTACCCGTATACAGCTAATTATAGCTAAGTGGAACCCCAGGACGGGAGATTCCTGCAAATTCCAATATACTGCTCCCTCATCCTAGGATACTTTGATTCCCCTCATTGGTACAGCTAGGCTCACTCACACTTATGTTTTTTCTCAAGCATCCCTTTAGCCTTCAGTCTGATTAGATGCCCTCTTGGGTGTTCTCACTGCATCTTCTGAATATTCACATATATCAGTCAGTAATCTATGCTGAAATCCATTTTCTACATGGCAGCTAGGATGTTATTTTTAAAAAAAGTAAGCCTAATCATATTATTAAAAACAGACAAGACTTGCCTCCTGAATTTTAGACAACAATCTCCATAGGCTCTACCTAAGTTTGCCCAGCCCAAGTCTCCACCCTTATCTGTAACACCCGGTAACATTCTGCCTCCTGTCCACTGTGCTACCTACCATAGTTTTGGTGGCAGAGGTTGGGGGGAAGCAAAGTTGATCTCTTTCCCAGCTTTAGCATATTCTCTTCATTCTGTCTAAAGTTCTCTTCTCCCCACCCTTGCCCTCACTTATCTCCAGGTCTCATACAGCAGCGGTCCCCAACCTTTTTGTCACCAGGGACCATTTTCATGGAAGATAGTTTTTCCAAGGACCTGGAGGGGAGGGATGGTTTGGGGATGATTCAAGCACATTACATTTATTGTGTACTTTATTTCTATTATTATTTCACTGAATATATAATGAAATAATTATACAACTCACTATAGGTCGGGGACCCCTGTTATATAGCACTTCTTCAGAAAGTCATTCCCCTCACCCATTTTTTAAGCAAATTCCCTTCTCATGGCATATTTTGCTCTTCTTTCATAGCATTTATCAAAATTTATATTTATGTGCTTATTTGAAAGACAGTTTGTTTAATGTCTGTCTCTACATCCTGCATAAGTTCCATGAGGTCTGAAATCACATTCATTTTTTTCATCACCCTAAACTCAGTACCTGTGGTGCTCAGAAATATTTGTTGGATGAATTTAAAGTCTCTTTCACTGAGCTTAACTATTTTTGAAGAATCATGATTTCATATAACTTTGTAACACCAAAGAATTGCACAGTACTAAATTACTCATAGAGGATTCTCATTAAATATTAGATCAACAAATGGGCAATTTTCAAAGACCAACCAAAAATCCTAATATTAAGGCTATGATGAACAGCACTAAGCTTTGTTTGATTATCTTGACATACTGAAAGAACTTGGATTGCTTTATAATTACATCACAAGGGGAAATGCAGACTGTGATGCACCACCCAGATCCCCCTTCAGGAATAAAGATTTATTTCCACAGCTGGTGCACGTGTTGCAGAAAAATGGCCCTCCCCTGCAAGCTCACTTTGTGCTGCACTGAAGCACAGCTTTAGAAAACTCAACCAAAGAAAACATCAGCCTCAGCTGAGGAAAACCACTGCATTTGAGGTCTTGCCTCTTTGCAGGGGCATTCATACTTCGGATATATAGACATCAGCCCTCCATCCCAACTTGCAACAATCCCACTTCCAGAGCTCTTCATGGGGTCTACAAAGGCTGTCACAGGCACTGTGTCATTGCTGAACTTCTCCCCTACCCATTCCTGTTTTTATTTCCTCTACTTCTACAGGTTTTGGTCCCAAGAGCCATCCCTAGCAAACGTCCTGCATGCTAAACTCCATCACAGGGTCTATTTCATAGCAAACCCATCTGTGACCAAAAAAAAAAAAAAAAAAATTAGAGTTCTGTGCGGATAAAAATGGCTGATAAAGAGCCTGTAGCACATCAATGTTATGGAGATGTGTATATTATTAGTAAAGAACTGTTTAAGCCACTAGAAGGGTGCCATATGGTTCTTCCAACAGCGTCATATTAATAGCCATTCTGATTAATCTGAGTTGAGTAGATGTTTACAGATATATTGATATTATTGTCCTAGTTTTAAAAAATATTATTAACCATTATGGTCTCTATTTGTCTGATAAGAACAAATATATTACTGAAGATGGTTTTATGTCATGGAGGGCTGGTATGCCCCACTTGTGCCACACCACAGTGGTTTCTGTTTACCTGCTCAGAAAACTAGAGGTCATCCATATAAAGGCATTGGCTCAGACAGTAAGTGTTGCAGGATGAAAGTGTTGAGTATTTCAGAGCAAGAAGGGATGTCTTCTACAAAAGGAAGGAGATATAACTGTGTTATTAAAATAAAGGAATTATTGATTTTCAGCAAGCTAGCTAAAATTTAACCCTTATTCCCTTCTCCCTTGTACCTTATTCATATTTTATAGTGAAGCAATTAAAATTAGGCACACACTTTTTTTGTAAAAGAATAAACATTCTCCTTCCTCTGCAGCTCATTAGAAAATGTCTACCAGGGAAGAACAGGTTTCCCTTGAGGCACTTGGGCTTCTCAAACTTTACTGGGAACACAAACTATCCAAAGGATCTCATTAAAATGCAGATTCTAATTTAGGGCATCTGTGGTAAGCCCCGAGCTTCTGCACTTCCAATAAGCACGAGGTGATACTGATGCTGCTGGTCTATGGACCACACTCTGAATGAAAAACCCACAAGAACATGTAGGTTGGGCTCATAAAATATGATTTAGATATAAGGCAATATTTCTCGTGCACTGCTCAGGGTAAAAGTACATATACTACTTGTGTCAAGGAAAAAATTACACATACAACACACACACACTAGCATAAGTTAAAAAAAGTGACATAGCCACTTAATTGTTGTACTTATAAAATGAACACATCAACTAAAGCCTAGTCAGCCTGAATGAGTAGTTGTGGGAGGCAAATAAGAAGCACTTCAAAATGTTATATATTTTTAAAAGTAGGGAAAACATGGGGCACTAAAAGTTTCATTAGGTTATTTTCATGCTACAGGAACTAAATGTCCAGATTGTCATTTGGGTACATATGTAGGTAGTATGTGTACATGTGTATGTATACATGGGTATATGTGTATATAAGTATGTATCATACAGATTCAAATTTTGTATGTCAAAGTTTATGTGATACACTTCAATGACAGATAATACAAGTTGATGATTCAAAAACTATTGTTTCATATCTATTTCTTTAGTGAAAATCTTACTTTTCCTGTGCTTATGAAATTATCCATACAATACAGAGACTTTCTTTCTGAAAGGAATCCTGTCCTTTTAAGTGTCTGAATATTAAAAACAAAGCCGGCCGGGCGCGGTGGCTCACGCCTGTAATCCTAGCTCTGGGAGGCCGAGGCGGGTGGATCGCTCGAGGTCAGGAGTTCGAGACCAGCCTGAGCAAGAGTGAGACCCCGTCTCTACTAAAAATAGAAAGAAATTATCTGGCCAACTAAAAATATATATACAAAAAAAATTAGCCGGGCATGGTGGCTCATGCCTGTAGTCCCAGCTACTCGGGAGGCTGAGGCAGTAGGATCGCTTAAGCCCAGGAGTTTGAGGTTGCTGTGAGCTAGGCTGATGCCACGGCACTCACTCTAGCCCGGGTAACAAAGTGAGACTCTGTCTCAAAAAAAAAAAAAAAAAACAAAGCCAACCGTCAAAACATGCCATATGCACATGTGCATTATGTAAGTCAGAAAATGAATTATTGTGACAGTGCAAAAGGAAAAAGGGCATCCAGAACATCTGTTCCCGTCATTCCAATGGAGTCAATACAATATCCTAATGTCCCCAGTACACAGAACAGCCAGATATTAGAAATGGAAGACATATCTATGATTCTTTTCCATTTGGATACAAAGAACAATGGAATCAGTATTTATTGAGAACTTCCTATGTTTCAGGATCTATGCTAGATGCTCTATATCTTTTTGCTCAGCTATTCCTCACTGCAACCTTGAAAGGTAGACCCTATTACTCCCCCATTACAATGAAACAGAAATGATCAGTAACCTGCTCTTGGTCACAGAGCAAGATACCTCCTATTTTCCTTCCAAAAGACAGGTAAAAATCTTCTTAATAGCTCTCAACAATGGCTACACAATGGAATCACCTGGAGAGCTTTCAAAAATACTAATTCCTGGATCCCATCCCTAAATAGTCTGCTGTTTTGTCTTTATAGTCAGAGTATAGAATCACTCAGATGATTCTAATGTGCACCAAAGCTGAAAACCACTAGTCTGGATCATTTATAATACCCCTGTTCTCATCCACTCCCCTCAGTGTAACCAGATGACTCTCATTTCACAAGGACAGTAGAAGCTATGAAATGGACGATTCCTTTTCATCTAAATTTTCTTCCTCTGTTTTACACTAGGGATTCATTTTTCCACACTGCCCCCCACTGCCTAATGCTAATTTTTTCCACCAGGGCTCTACATCCCCCTAGCCCCCCAAACTCCCTGAATACATTCCCATTACTATTTTAAAATGGTTACATTTCTCCTGTCTTTTGAAACAAAAACAAAAAGCCTTCTCTTTTTCACCACACATTGTTTTATCCTACCCATGCCCATCATAGCCATCTCTTCATCAGTGGGAAAAAAAAAGAATATATATAATTTTTATGAAAGAAAAAATTACACACACACACACAAGCATAAGTACAAAAAGTCACATAGCCACTTAATTGTTGTACTTACAAAATGAGCACACAATGGATGCATATGGAGTACCTAAAATTATCCATAATGGATGGAGATATTTCCTGGCATTCATGTTTCAGCCTGATTTCTGCCCCAACACTCAATAGAATCTACTCTCAGCAAAATCACAAATGTCACTTTTCATCTGATACCTCTCATCTCTTAGGTATTTTATTCTTAACCTTTTCCTTTTCAATATTTTTCCCATTTCTGCAACACTGCACTTTTCTGGGTTTTCCTTCTATGATTCCTAAATTCCTTCTCAGTAACTTTGCAGGATTCTTGCCTTTTAAATACTGACGTTCTTCAGGTTCTGTTCAGGGTTTCTGACACTAGAGGACACATAGACATGAAACCCACATGAACACTGATGTGAGTCACAAATCCTGATGTACTGTTTTATCTTGCTTGAACTGTGGATTCATATATCCTATTATAAATTAGACATCTCTACAGCCACTTAATATGTCGAAAAATAAACTCATAATCTTCTCCACAAAACTTTCTTATCCGCCGGGCGCGGTGGCTCACGCCTGTAATCCTAGCACTCTGGGAGGCCGAGGCGGGTGGATCATTGAAGCTCAGGAGTTTGAGACCAGCCTGAGCGAGAGTGAGACCCCGTCTCTACTAAAAAAATAGAAAGAAATGATTTGGACAGCTAAAAATCTATATAGAAAAAATTAGCTGGGCATGGTGGCGCATGCCTGTAGTCCCAGCTACTCGGGAGGCTGAGACAGGAGGATCGCTTAAGCCCAGGAGTTTGAGGTTGCTGTGAGCTAGGCTGATGCCATGGCACTCACTCTAGCCCAGGCAACAGTGCAAGACTCTGTCTCAAAAAAAAAAAAAAAAAAAAAACTTTCTTATCGTCCATTATTCCGTATGGTAATGAATGGTGTCTTGATTCACCTCCATCCCAGAAATATAACTGCATTCCTGAAGCCCCCTTCCCTTCCCAAAAACATCCAATCATTAAGTCCAAACCAATAATTAAGTCTCCCTAATTCTCAGATATGTCCTGTTGACATCATCCTCACTCCCCTAATCTGGCTACTATTATCCATTACCTAGATTAGTATTTCTAACTGTTCCCCCTGTCTCCAATTTTCTTCTCTCTACTCCAATCTACATATGTTAGTCATGAGGACCATTGCACAAGGCAGATTATGAAAAGTCACTTTCATTAGTAAAACCCTTCAATGCCCCTACATTTCCTTCAGAACAAAGTTCAAATTCATTGATTTATCATAAATGACCTGGTCTGATCACTATTTTCCTTTCTAGCTTCATCTCATGTGATTTACTCCTTCACATTTAAAGAAACATCCGGCGGGGGGAGGGGATGGAGGTATGACTACATGGTGAATGCCAGGCGCACTGTCTGGAGAATGGACATGCCTGGGGCTCTGACTCAGGGGGATGGGTGGGACACGGACAATGTATATAACCTGAGCTTTTGTACCCCCATGAAGAGCAGAAATAGAAAGTAAAAAATTAAAAAAAAAAAAAGAAACATCCATTATAAACTTAAATATCCTTGAGTTTGTCATGCTCTTTCTAGGTTCTAAAACTTGTAAGACTTGGCATGGGTTCTTTCTCTTTCTTCTCTTCATTCCCCAAACTTTCTCCCCTCTGGACAACACTTCATTCATCTTTTGGACTTTTGTTCCATAGTAGATGTTTATACTTTGGACTCTGCCTCTGCTTGAATTGGGACTCTGTCATTTCTTACAATGTGAACCTAGCACAGTTATTTAGTCTCTCTAATTTGCAATCACCTCATCTTTAATATGAAGATGATAGAAATGTGCATCTCACAGAACTATGTAAATGGTAAATGAGATAATACTTTTTAAGTGGTTGGCACATAGCACATATTGTCAATAAATGTTATTATTCACAAGATCCTGGGAAGCCTTCATTGACCCTAGACATGGTTTTGGTCACCATCATAACTACTCTCACCATGCCCTCTACTGCTCCTGCCATTGTCCCCATTACATGGAATGACTACGTCTTTTTTTTATATTGTGTACCTTCCACTTTACTGAAGGTCTTGAGGGTCAGGACTACACCCATTTTATTTACTATTAAATTCCTGACATCTGGCACAAAGATAAGCCTATCATAGCATGAGTTAAACTTAGTTCAATAAAAAGCATGAGTTAAACTTAGTTCAGTAAAAAGTGTAGAATTCCAAAGAACCTTTTCCAAATGCTTAGGCTGTGTACTTTTCAAAGCTGTAATGGAAGGAGTGACAATCATAGTGTGTGTGCATGTGTAAGTCTGTGTAAATTAAACCATTCAGGAATGACCTTTAACATTAAACTTAATTTTTTTTTAATTTGAGATGCTAGTTTATGCCAAAAACATTTAAGTGAATATAAAGTATAAAAAAATTCATAGATAAATATTGCAAAACACTGAGTGAGCATGTAAGAAGAAACACCAAATTTTAATTTGAAGAAGAGAATCCTCAAATGTTTGGAAATATTAGCTTCATATCGATAATCTCCAGTGAACTATACTGCACAGCTTGCTTATTTCAAAAATGCTATGTGAAAGCTACAGAATTCTACTGATGCTGCTATCAAGACAATACAAACAAAATTTCAGTTTGCAGTCCACGTTAAACACAAGGTAGATCCTTTTCCCTGCATCTAACTCTTTACCTAATCACCTTCAAAAGTGCATTCTGTAAGTTGGCTACAAGAACTGAGCTTTTGCAACCTGAGGCTTCGGGCAAACTCTATTAACTGGGTAAGAGTTTTTACATGAGAAACTCTCTATGTTGAAATACTGTGAAGGTGAAAGGTTTAAAAACTAGATTGTCCTTTCCTAGGATGAAATACACAGCAATATGTACCTAACCAGTAAATGGATTCTTTAAGAAAGAAAATAAGGTACATGTCTTTTTGTAGGTAATTTGGAAAAATGTTTGTATAGTTTGATCCAGTAATAATCCCTCTGGACATTCACATTAAGAAATATTCTGAAAAAAGAAAAAACCCAGATACATCAAGATGTTTATTGTAGTATTTCTCAGAATAAAGGAAAAAGAACTAAAGACTGTCTAGATTCAAAATGAGTTTAGTGTATTATGACAAATCATATATAGTACTTAGAGTTAAAATCATAACTATATCATAAGCATTTTTAAGCTGCCATATAATATCAAATAAAAAATAGTTTATATATTGACTTCAATTATGTGGAAATTACATATTCATATCAACAAGGTATAGAAAAGACAATGGATAAACAATTGATAATTTATTAGAATTATATAACTGTGAATGCTCACTTTTTAATAAATTATGTGAAATATGCATATTTTTTATATCTGTTCATTTAAAAAATTCCTCAAATGTAAAAAAAAAGTCCTAGAATTTTATTAATAATATCAAGTCTTTAAAAAACTGATGTGAATTTGGTCTCCAGTAGACAAAACTTTTCTTTCCTTTTTAGATATTATAAACTATATTTTGAACTATATTTTGTTAAATAAAATGATCACCTCTGTATCTCATATGCCTAAACCATAAACTTTAGTTAGAAAGACTGATTTTAATAGCAGTTAATTTGACTTCATGAGTTCTTGAACCACAGTTTATATAAGACAAAAAATATTTGTGTTTCTTTTATTTTGTGGCAAATGAAGAATATGTAGGATACTAGGTAAAAAAAAATACTATTGTAAGCTTCTTCCATCTAAATTATCATTACGTTCAAATAATGATAATTTTTAAAATTATGTATAATTGTGCAAAAAATAACTTCTCTGTGAGATACAAAATTTATTTATAAAAAATAATCTCAAAGGACAAATGTCATGAATTGTCAGTATCCCATATATAGTAAATATATTCTGTGGCCAGAGTGCAAATACCTTTCTACAAGACTATCAGAAATATCAATATGTGAGTAGAAAGAACTGTGGTCATTATCTGATTTAAATTTGTCTTCACAGAAAACAATTAACCCCCAAAATTCAATGATCCTTGAAATCAGAAGTGTTAATATTTTATAACCTTGCAACTCAAACTTTCAGGAATGATAATGCCCTTAAGTGCTGATTTTCTGTCAAGAAAATTATCCATGCCTTGTTATTATCTTGCAGCATGTGTAGGTTTCATTCAAACGAGTGTGTGAAATATCCAAGAATACTGTGGAAAGATATTAAATTAGAAAATATAAAAATAGACACATCTTATGCAAGACATACTCTGAAAGGATGATGATCAGGCACTAAACTTATAGATGTAAAATACAGACACTTGCAAATCTTTATTTAAAAAGTTGCCTACTTTAAAATACTTAGTAAGAAACTAAGAGTAAGCAGGATAAACTGGAAAATTTTTCAAAAAGCTGTTTAGGGAATAAAGCTTGCCAGTAAAGAACATTAATTTCTTACAACATGGATATCTTATCACTACATCTGATCTTTTCGTGGCAATATAATACTTTCAAACATTTTGATGCTCCAACACTCAAAAACTCCTAAAACAAAGATATTCTCCTAAAGGTATAACTTGAATTTAACCCAAATGGAAACACAGAATTTTAGTCTCACTATTTAAAGTAACAGCTTCTAAGTATAACTGGAAAGAAAATACATGAAACCACAAAGCAGTCTAATTGTGCCTTTACTGCATGCAAATGAAGCAGACAGCTTTTGTTGGTTTCTAGGTTTGAATTAATCATCAGAGCAGAATCCACTAAAATTATTTTAATGCTAGAGACAGCTACATCAATTGAATATATCTAGTGTCCAGAAGCAGCATTAATAAATGCATGTATGTATGTATGTATGTAAGCCCAACTTCAAGCAATTAAAAAACGCATAAGTACTTTCAATGTGGTAAGCATCATTATAAGTATTATGCATGCCTTTATGCATGCCTTTTTTCATTTCAATATATGAACAACTTTATGAGACTTAGTATTATGCCCACATTTTATAAATAAGGAAACAGTGCCTCATAAAACATATTTATGAATAGAGATGTGTATATAGGGTTGAATGACTTGCTCAAGATCACCCAGCAGGCTGGAGGTACAAACAGGATTCAAATCCCAGTAGAATAACTCAAGAGCCTCTAATTCTAACTACTATAAGATGTTGGTTTTGTCAGTGGTTAAGATGCCCAGAATTAAAATCTGGTATAAAGAATTTTTAATGTTATGAATAAACTATTTAACTTTGACAGCAAATTATTTAAAATAACTAACTAGCATTAATATAAAGTTTAAAAGGAATTTAGAAGAAATGTAACCCCCTTTTATGGTTAAATTTTCTCTGGAATAACTTGGCCAAATGGGCACTTAAAATGACTAGATTAAAATACAATTTTAAACAATTTTCCAAGAATATCTTTTTGAAGACTTTTAAAAACATAAGTTTTGAAGGTTAAGAAATTCCTAAGAAAGGTTGCCCCACTCTTACCTCTAAAGAAATCAAAATTCTGTATATCGTAAATGTGTGTGGCTCTGTGTAAAAATGCCCTCATGTAGAATATTATAAGAAATA
This sequence comes from Lemur catta, assembly GCF_020740605.2. NCBI lineage: Eukaryota > Metazoa > Chordata > Mammalia > Primates > Lemuridae > Lemur > Lemur catta. The sequence goes on along the minus strand of NC_059128.1, from coordinate 46,737,058 downwards.
TAAACCAGTGTGAAGTCTCCATAGAAAACTGTTATCTAAATTTTGACAGTAAAAATAGTTTTAGATAAGGTAAAGTGTCATATTTCAGATGTGATATATACATAATTCTAAATGTTAGCTCGTCTCATTTCATCATTCTTCCTGAATGAACTATCATGCTAATTGCATAGCTCTGTTCTCACACTGGCTTTGGCGAGGCAAACAGCAACATGCTCAGATTAAATGTCTATGTGGTTACCCAAGGAGATGAAATGACACAATTCTGATTCATTTGCTTACTGTCTCCTTTGTCATCATCATTCTCAATCAAATCCTGCTAGGCTTTGAACATGTGTTTATGGTCTTCAAAGCTACAACAGAGTCAAAGAAGCTGGCTTAATTATGTCTAACACAAAGACTTTAGATGAAGCCCCTGACATCCCGAGTCAGAAATACTCTGTAGCAAAGGAATTAGTGCTGATAAATCTGTTCATGTTCACAGAATACACCTATGCATATGTGTGTGTGTGTGCAGACACACAACTTTTAGATATAAATGTAAAATCCATTTTGCAGCCGAAATCATTCAAAATAAATATAATTTGGATAGTAGGAGGGAGGGGCAGAGTGAATTTTTGGAAAGAAGATAAATTAGAAATCCAGTTTTGCTATGAGAGAACTTAGTAACAACAGTACCTAGAGTGATTTTCACACCTCAAACAAAACTTTCTCTCCATGATTCCTTGAGGCCAACATTCATCAAATGCCTACCATGTACAGGCTCTTTGGTGGCTACAATCTGCAATGCTAGGTAAGGATTAGGAATTGCAGATCTCTCAAACTATTTCACCCTCAAATTTATTCAACCTAATTCTGCACAATAACTCCAGCTAAAATTTCTGAGATGGTCCTTGTTTCCTTTCTTTCTTACACCCCTCACCCAGTCCAATACTCAATTCTGTTAGTCTCTGCTTTCAAAATACATGATGAATCTTTGCGCCACCTCCCACACTAGTCCAAACCACATCCTCTTTGTCCTTAACTATGGCCAATGGCCTCTTTCACCCAACTTCAACCCTTTATGGTTTAGTCTCCACCCAGCAACCAAAGTGATCCTTTTAGATACTGTTTTATGTTTCTATGCCTTTCCTGGTTCAACTTCTCAGCTCAGACTGCTGCTTCCCACTCCCATTCATGGACCTCTCCTTCACCACCAATCCGTCAAAATGTTAATGCTCTCTAAGACTCTGTGGGTGACTTTGTGCACAGTAGAATCACTCTGCCTGTAGAATCTCAGATATCTACAAAGTTTCAACTCCGAAAATACCCATTATTGACTCTTTCATTTGTAGCTCCTTGAGAATAGGGGGATAACCTACTCACAACTGACTCACTAGCTTTAAGCATAGTACTTGACATAAGAGGGAAAGTAAGTAAATATCTGCTGAATGAACGATGGCTCCCCTGAGCCAATGTTTAACTCTAATGCCTTTCTAGTTTTCAGAGCTATAGCTCTACCTAACTACAGGCGTCTTTGAACATTTAAAGCACATGTTCACAACCTAAGTCATATATTTCCTCATGTCCTCATCCATTAACCTCAAGTTTAATTCCAAATAGTCCCCTTGTTCTATATTCTACATCTTGGGAAATGAAATCCACACCAGCTAAGCATTTGAGAATCACTTCTTCTCCCTAACAGTACATATCCAGTTTTTACTTCTGCAGGCTCTTTCTTCTATTATAATTGTCTCCTCAGTGGGTCCTCCCTCATTTAACATAGACATTAATGTCAGTTCATGACCTTCTTAATTTATTACCAGATTTCCTGCAATGATTTCTTAAATGTCCTCCCTGTCTCCAGGTTTACCCTACTAGTGTTCCGTATGACTGCCCTTTATGGTGTTGTGGTGGTTGTTTTTTAAGGAAAAACGCACCATATCATATTACTTTCTAAAAATATGTAAAGGGAATCCTATATCCTTCTAGAATGCTTATAAATAAATTTTCTAGCATATCATATATAGCCCAACATGCTAAGGGTCCTACCTCTTTTTTAGACCTCTCCCATGTCTCTCGACTACTCTCTCACCTGCCAACATCCATCTACTCTCCATAGTTTTCCTATTTCTAGTCATCCAATGTCAGAAACCTTGACTTCCTGCACATGCTTGTCCTTTGCCTGAAATATTCTCACCTCCCTCAATACTTTTGAGGCTTTTTATGAAGATTCAATCAAACACCATTTTTTCTAGGAAGGCTTCCTTTCTTTATGTTACCTTCAAGCCTTTTGTGCATTTCTCTCGTTGCCCGTATTACATGAGATCACAGACAAAGCTAGATAAAGGCAAGAGCACTACCTCCCTGGTTTACAACTACAATTACAGACTTAGTGTGACTTACACCTGGAAAGTACATATCAAACATCTTTTGAATTAACAAGTATGCAATTACTTTTTTACTTTTTTGTTTCCCTATTCAAGTAGCTCCTTAATGGCGAGAAGGGATGTTCATCTCATTCCCAGTGAATGACACCTAGTAGGCATTCATTTTTTTTTATTTTACTCATTTAATTAAGAAAATACAAAAATATACATATGCACCTATACATATTTATATATACAATGCAAATTATTATTAAGTATGTCTAAACTTGATACATTTGCAGTCAAGCCAACAAGCCCATAGGCTAACTGGGGATACAGATCACTATCTTGATTCCTAAATTATCATGTCTTATCTAAAGAATAAAACATGCCCATCCTTTTGCCAATTATATGCAAGTCTGATTCCAAAGCATGATTATTTCCTCACTTATATTATCAAATCTGCCCACTATGGGAAGTTGTAATCCCTGATTCAATGAATGGCCCTAGGGATATCTCACCATTTCTACTTACTTGATTCTAAGTGCAAATATGACTATAAAAGGTAGACTAATGAAAATAGTATAATGAGGGGCCAAGTATTAGATAAAAAGGGAAGGGAGAGAGAAAATCCAGTGGAGAGGAAGATTCCAAAAAGAAATAGCATTTGAATAGGGAGTTGAATGATGACTGGGAATTCCAAGGTCCAGACCAGAGTCAGTAAGAAATCATCAGATAGACTGATAATTAGTGGCTATCTTCTAAGAAGTTGTTATTTGCCATTGTGAAGCTATAATCTTCTTGCAATACATTTCAGGTTGAACAATTGTGATGGCATAATTAGGAAGTTTTACTGTAATACTTCATTTCCACGTAACAACTTTAGCTAAGGTTGCCAGGCTTTGCACACAAAGTGCCATTTTAAAAGTATGTAAGTCATTTAACAGTCCATGAGTCCATTGAACTTATTTGAAGGAGAGATGGAGAGGCAAAAGTAGGAGAAAAGAAAACAGGAGAGGAGAGGAGAGGTGTAGGGAAGAGAATCAGTACAATCTGTAGATAAGAACAAGCTATTAATAGAATACAAGTGGTGAAGAGTGGGAGAAGGTGCCACAGTGCTTAACTGCCTCATTCTTAGGAAAAATTGTGAACTGGGCTAAAATCAGGAGGAGAGAGCCTTCTCTCCCAAATGGAATATGTTCTCACAGATTTAAACTCTTTATTTGTGAACAGAGAATGGACTCTGGAGACAGACATCCTAGATTCAAATCCTAGATCTGCCACTTACTAACTCAGTAGCCTTGATTAAACAGTTTGCTCATTTCCCAGCTCCCTCCCCAGTAAAATGGGGATCATTTTGGTACTTATCTCATTGGACTGTTACGAAAATTAAATGATTCAATACACACAAGGCATGTAAAACAGGTCCTGATACATAATAAGCACTACATAACTGTGTGTGCTAACCAAATATGTATGCATTTTAAGAAAAGGAGCTCAAAATCTGACTTTCCAACAGATTAAAAATAGACAAGAACCTACATTCATTGGCCACTCCAAAAGAGGGCTTGGAGAAAGCTTTGGCTCCCACATGTTATCCACCAGATATATACGGATCAAAAATTGACATTTTCTTAACCTCACACATATTGCTAAGCAAATACTATTTCAATATCCTTTTGAATAAACAAACTGTGTTCCAAAACCCATACCATATAGAAGTCCTGGAGTCCTGAATGCTACAAGCCCTAAATATCGATATGACAAACATTATAAATTCCCCAAAGGTTAACTTTGTACATTTAACCTCCAGAAGATTTCTAAGTAGGTTGAATTATTTTCATTATGTCATGATTACTGCTTAATATTTTAAATAATCCAATATGATCCATCATGTTATGAGCTCAGACTCTGGACAAAGGTTGACTTCAAACCCCAGTTATTATTTACTGGTTATAGTACTAGGACTAAATCTGTCTTTGCCTCATTTTTCTTCTATGTCACATAAAAACAACAGTGTATGTATATATGTAAGTAAAGCACTTAGGATATCACCTAGCAAATAATAAGTCCTATATAAACATTTGCTATTATCATTATTATTGTTACTCTAAAAAAATGCACAATAATTATACTTCTTCCTTATGCTGATAAGAAATCATATTCTACTCTTAAAGGAATAGCCAAATACATAATGGATTTTGTGCATTTTCATTTATTTTAAATTCTATTCACATAGGCAAATTTTTTCTAAAAAAGAAAAACATTTTAAAGTGCTATATTATACTATTTTAAAAAAATGTTTATCAGAAGTTGACAAGCTATTTGACGAGGAGAATATTTTAGCATCTATGGTACTTCATGTCAATCATTAATATGAAGCAGAAATCACTAACATTCACCATTTTTGCATATCCATATGTAAATCACTGGTTTTTCTAAGCCCATCAGGATTGTTGTAGGAAAGTTACAAATTTAAATAAGTTATGGCAATTACTTCCCAATAATTACCCAATACTCATCTCCTAGAAGTAGTTTAATATGCAAGGAAATAGCATCCTAGTTCTTGAAATAAAACCTTGTATCGTTTTATCACTAGTCATTCAAATGTAAGAATGCAGGCAAGCACCAACTGTTAACCTACCTTACAAAGTTCTTAATCGTTCCTTAGAAGTTATGATGTGTACATAAAAATATCAAAAAGTCATCATTCGACTGGCACATTCTTTATATAATAATCTTTTTTTACATAATAACAGAAATATTTTTACTTTTTGTTTTACCTGCAAATATAAACTTGGGGACAACAAGTGCTAAGATAAAAAATGGTTTACACTCTCCACTCTTCTTTATATAGATGGGAAAAAATTTTGTTAGGGTAACTGTTAATTTTTTTTTTTAAATGAGGTGATCTTGATTGCTAAAAGCTAAAAGCTCATTACTGAGCACTCTCCTTGTTGTATATAATTTACATAGTGAAAGGAAGAAATGAGCCATTAAAAGGTCATTCAGTGGCTCAGTATGTAGAGCAGATAAGTTTTCTCACAGTTAATTTTAAATTACTTTATTAGAGCATCTATATACATGCAGTAAGATATATAAAAGTATGTTTTTATAGGAAAATTGTCACTTTAGTCTATATACTAGAATCTGGCTGTGGTAGAAAGAATGAACCCCGCCCCAAAGATTTCCACATCCTAATCCCTGAAAAATTGTGACTACGCAGCCTTATATGGCAAAAGAAACTTTTCAGATGTAATGAAGTTAAAAAAATTGAGATGTGAGAATCATCCTGGATTATCCATTTGGGTCCAATGGAATCATAAGGGTTCTTATAAAATCAACCTACGTGTCCATAAATAAATAGAGATAGAGAAAATGTGGTATATAAAGAAAATGTGGTATACATACATAATGGACTACTACTTAACCATAAAAAAGAATGAAATCTTGTTATTTGTGACAACATAGATTAACCTATTCCAGGACATTATGTTAAGTGAAATAAACCAGACATAAAAAGACAAATACTGCATGATCTCACTCATACATGGAATATAAAAAAGCTTATCTCAGAGAAGTACAGAGTAGAATAGTGGTTACCAGAGGCTGGGAAGGATAGGAGGGAGAACTATCTCCTTAAGCTCACATTCTTTAGTGTGTGTCAGTAGACTTATATATAATGTTTAAATTCTCTGCTTCCATTGGACCAACTTTAACTTTCCTATTTAGAAACATTCTACCACACTGTAATTTACGTGAATATCCAAAAGATGACTTACAAATGAAACACATTGCCCCCTCAGAGAAAGTCTGATTGTCTACAGTAAATATTATTTGGATTAATCTCTACCTCTAGTATCATACATGGTGTTCTCATATGTCAAATGAACACATAAATAAATGTTTTATCCAACTGCCAAAATACATTCCACTCATAAGTCAGGAAGATTAAAAATACTCTAAAATTTTAATTTTTCAACTGCATTTTAAGTCTGTACAGACATATTGAACCCTTACCTTATGAAATCCACTCCAAAACTTTTCTGTTAATTATAATGTGTTATATTAGATTATCATCAGTAATACACATGGCCTATTTCAAATGAATTATTCATTTTATTGCACTGTATGCATCTTTGTAATGCCCTCGTAGGGATGACTTTTCCTTATAACAGTATGCATTAACATTAGATACAAGCTTAAAAAAGGTTAAAAAAAAGTCATAATTCCTTTAAAATGTAATTCCACTTCACCATTTGGCTCAGGGACTGGATATCATAATATTTCTCATCCCGGATGATTAAAACCTAGCTAGAGAAATAGACCATAATCTTCTATAAACACTGCAACAACACTGATCCCCTTTTGTGGACAAAGTGGTCATACTGCCCATGTTGGCATTTAATCTATTCCATGCAATAGAGTAATATTAGGGTAGTAGGGTGGTCTGTGACTTTCCTCCTACCACAAAATAACACAGAAATTTAATATCCTTATGTCTCAAATATGTGTGTTTTACCTCTATATCAAAAGTTTTAGTATATTAAACATGAAATATGAAACATGGAATCAGCTGTATACATCACAGTATCTTTGTCATTTTATTTTCTCTTTAACTCTGTAATTGTTATGACTAATATAGACACATTTTAAAAGCCTACAAAAAACAACAATAAACTATCACTAACCACTTCTAATTGTGTCTTCAAACATTCATTCACATACACACAGCTTCAAACTATGTTTCATGTGAATCTTCCAATTGTCTGCCTATCTCATAATGTGCTATTCTATATTGTTAAGAGACATGAATACAGATTGTAGAGTTAGACACTTCTGGCTTCTAGTCTGGGCTTTCAAGTTTATTAGCTACATAACTTTTCACAATTTATGCAAGCTGTCTGAGACCCGGCTTCTTCCTCTGAATTTTGGGATACTATTAGAGTAATTTGAGAATTTATGAAATAAAGGTGCTGCTACGTACTACATGCTCGGAAAATGGTATTATTATGGGCATGATTATGGATGTTCTTGTCTTTTCAATGAGAGTATATGTTATTTGAAGACAAAGACCATTTTTACAATTCTTTGAATGTTTTCCTAAATGTCTAGAAAGCACCATGCTATGTACATAATGTCTACTAATGATTTGCTCAAAAATAAATAGAAAGCAATGAGGTACTAAACCATAAGGCATTGAAATACAAGCACAAGAAAAGCTCAGCTTCAAAGAATGAGATCTGAGTGGGCTGGTGTAGTCAGGGATAGATCAATGGCAGACAGGGGACCAGAACTGGGAAGTAAAAGCATTTTATAGATAAAATAAGACTGGATAAATAAAATCACACAATGTTCTCAGCAGAATATGCTTCAGATGTATATTCTGAACTAACTGAAGCGTTTGTAAAATAACGTTTTCATTAAAAATGTTCTTAATATCACTCAAATTTGGAATTTTTTCATGTATATTCAACACTTCTTTATTAAATCATATTTAAACAGATCTTCTTTAGAATGCAAACAAAACTGGAGAAAAGATAATGCATTTTTACCTAAAATCACATCCATAACAACTATACCTGCAGCTACATATGATTAATAACACTTCAAAATGAACGTTTATGTATATATTCTGACCTCACGTCTTGTACCTAGAGCAGTGGTCTCCAACCTTTTTGGCACCAGGGACAGTTTCACAGAAGACAATTTTTCCTCAGACAGTTGAGAGGCAGAGAGCTAAGGTGGTGCTCGGGCAGTCATGGGAGCGATGGGGAGTGGCCATATATATAGATGAAGCATCACTGCTTACTGGCAGTCACCTCCTGCTGGGCATCCTGGTTCCTAACTTTTATGGAAGACAATTTTTCGGGGGCGGGGCAGGTACGGAGTCAGGAGGTGATGTGTGGCGGGGTTTCTAACAGGACGTGGACCAGAACCGGGCCGGCTGGGGGACTGGGGACCACAGACCTACAGCACTTACTAACTGACCAATATCAATACATTTTTTAAAATGTCTAAAATTAATCATATATGTGTATTCTCATTAAATGATTTAATCATTATTTCCATAGTCATGGTGATTCTGGGTGACTTAATGAGAAGGGGAAGGATGAGGAGAAAAAGTAAGGTGAAGATCAAGGGTCTAGCTTTTTCTTTTTTTTGAGACAGAATCTCTCTGTGTCACCCCGGGTAGAGCACAGTGGCATCACCACAGCTCCCTGCAACCTCAGACTCCTGGGCTCAGGTAATCCTCTTGCTTAGCCTTGTGAGCAGCTGGGATTACTGGCGCGTGCCAAGACACCGAGCTAATTTTTGTATTTTTAGTAGAGATGGGGTCGGGGTTTCGCTCTTCCTCAGGCTGGTCTCCAACTCCTGAGCTCAAATAATCCTCCTTCCTTGGCCTCCCAAGTATTAAGATTACAGGTATGAGCCACCGAGCCTGCCAAGAGTCCAGCTTTTGACATATTAATTTTGATGTCTTTGAGTACTCTAAGTGGAAATGTCGAAGAGGCAATTACACATATGGTTCTGGAGCTCAGAACAAAGATCTGATAAAGAAGTACCAGTTTGAAAGTCATCAGAGATGTCTTTAAACTGCCCAAGGCAAGACAGTGCACACTGAGAAAAGAAAGGACAAGAACAGAACTCTGAAGATCTTCACTACCTGGTGATTAAGGAAAAGAGGAAGAACTAGCAAAGAATATAGGGAAGCATTATTTATCAGTTTTCTCTGTTATAAAGTATTATTTTCTTTTACTATAAAGCACTATCAGAACATCTCAAATTATTTTGGAATAAGGAAGGTTATTTACAAAAAAAATTAAATATGGCCCATATTCCTCTCATCTATTATTGCTGAGAACAAAATTTTATATAGACATTATAAATTATTCACAGAGAAACTTGAGCTTTCATTACACATACATAACAAGCAATAAAAGTATCAAATAACATATGAAGGTTCTTAAATTTTATATTATTATAAGTGAGACCAATTCCAATAGTGAAAAAACCACAAAGCAAGTTTCCTTTACCTGAAAATATTAAGTTATTCAACATTTATAATATTTACATGTTCTTAAGTAGAATTGAACTTTGATTCACATGTAACACATTATAAAGATGACATTTAAATTGTTTCAAATTATATAATTATTTTTTGATGTAAAATAAGTCCCGTAAAGCATCAGCAAACCAGGCAAATGGATAGTGGGTAAGAAAACAGCACCTTATCATTCTTTAACAAATTTTAAAATTGCAAAGATCTTTTTAATACCATACATATATACACACATAAGTATTTCTCCAGCAATTGATAATTGCTGGTGGAAATGAAAATATCACTTTTAATTTTTTTCAAAAAAGTAAAAATGAATAAAGAGTATAACTCAGAATCAGAAATCAATATTTCAAAATCCCGAAAAATTGGCATGTGTGGCCAAGATTCCTACCACATCACAAGGAAGTATTTGAAAGTATTAGCCTGATTCAGGGTGATAAAAAGGAGGTACTAGCTGACAAACCACCTTCTCTCCATTTTTATCCCCCCTAACTTCCAAACACCAATTTATGGAGCCACTGGTAGATATGAGTGCTATCCAAGCAGAACCTCAATATCCAGTAAGAATCTCAGATGGACAAGAATAATTCTCACCATAAGAAGATCTGAAATTGCCACAGTTAAGGTCCTTTAAAACAGAAAATGGATTTTTCTATGGAACACAAGAAACTCATGAAACAAGAACAACATAATAGCAATCAATTTCCCAGAAGAATAGATTTCATTCATTAAGGGAATACTGCGGAAGCAACAGGTCTTTGCTGAGATCTATGCCTGAGATTGCTTGAGCTTTATGCAGTTCTATGTCTTCCCTAGGTGAACTAGGGTGATATACCAGAGGAAGATACACGCAATGTCTCAGGTATTTCAGATGTTGGGGAAAGTAATAATTACAAGGACTACAAAATCAGATGGTTATTTCCGGAGGCTACCCATGCATTTGAGAAAGACAATGGAAAGCTGACATCAATTTATTACTGTGGTAAGCAGAATAATGCCCCCTCCCCACCACACACACACACACACACACACACACACACACAGATAAATGTTCATGTCCTAAGCCTGGGAAACTGTGAATATGTTAAGTTGCATGGCAGAGAGGAATTATGATTGCAGATATAATTAAGGTTCCTAATGACCTGACTTCAAAATAGACAGAATATTCTGGATTGTCAGGGCAGGGCCAGTGTACTCATAAAGGTCCTAAAAAGAACAAGTCAGAGGAAGAAGAGGCGAGCCAGAGGGAGATATGGCTATGGAAGAAAGGCACAGAGAGATGCAACATTGCTAGCTTAGGAGATGGGAAAAAATAGGCCATGGGACAGGCTATAGAAGGAAGCATGTAGAAGCTGAGAAGGGCAAGGAAATGGATCCTCCTTTAGAGTCTCAAAAAAAAGAAACGCAGCTGTGCTGACCCCTTGATTTTAGTCCATTGAAACCCCTGTCAGGCTTCTGAACTACAGAGAAAATTAATATTGCTTAAAACCACTAAGTTTATGGTAATTTGTTACAAAAGCAATAGAAAACTAATACAATCAATTTAAGGTGAAGTGTAACAGCCAGAAAGCTTTCTTGACAGTTAATGAAAAGAATCTCATCTCCTACAAAGTGTAAAAAAAAATCCTTAGGATAAGATCAGAATTTAATTATTCATAATTATAAGAGCAAGAGCTCTGGATATGCTTGAATTCACCTTCAAAGTCTGCTACCCCAAAGGAAGGGCCCATATGTGGAGACCTAGAGACAAAAGCATCAGGTTTGATACACTCAACAACCTTGCTCATCAGGTTCCTGTGGACTCTGTGTGCCTACAGAAGTTTCCTCCCTATTAGAGACAAGTGCTTCCTGCTTTGCCCTTGCTTGAAAAAAATGCAGATGACTCTTCCCTGCAAAGGGGCATAAGTCCCACCCAGGATTTGCCACCACCTCCTCTTCTAGCCAAAAGGCCAGTAATTAGGGGTAAGTCACAACTGGCTGGGGAAGCACTGAGCCCACCAAGTGAGGAAAGAACAGTGGCCCAAAGGAGCCACAGTACCTAGCCAACATGAGCCAATAGAATCAGTAGAATAACTTTGGGATTGATTCTGAGGATGCTAGGTCAACAGGGAATGGGACATAAAGTTGAATAACTGAGAATTCACTGATGCAAAGACCTCTGACTAGCAATACAACACATTTCTCCCTTATGATCTACCCCCAACTCCCCTACTGGTAGCCAAACCTATAACTAGGGTTAAGTTACAACATTTCCGAGCCATGAAAGTGCTAAGGTTACTAAGGAAGAAAAGAGACTACACTCTGAAGGAGGTAGATTTAGCCAGTAAGTACCAGCAAAAGCTGTAAGGGTATGCAGGTGAATGTATTCTGGGGGTGCTGGATTAAGATGGGAAGGGATAAAAGTTGAATAAGGGAGGGGCTTTTGATGTGGAACTACCCTCTCAGGATACAAAATTTAATCACACCCCGGTGAGGAAATGATACAATAATATTGCTAAAATAGCCCAGCAAACTTTGTTTACTTCACCCCTTACTAGGTGAAATTAAAATGCTAGAAATGTGTTATATAGTGAAAGGAATTAATAATGTAATGTATTTTATTCTAAGTAAGGCAGATAGACTTGTGCTATTATAGTCACTTTCTCTTACTGACTACTGCGTGAGTATGCTAGGGCTGCCACAACAAAATACCACATAGTGAGTGGCTCATATAACAGAAATTTATTTTTTCACAATCCTGAACACTAGAAGTCCAAGAACAAAGTGCCAGCAGAATTGGTTTCTCTGAAGGCCTCTCTCCTTGGCTTTCAGATGGCTGTATTTTCATGGTGTCTTCACATGGCCATTTCTCTGCGTGCACACTCTCCTGGTATCTCTTCCTTTTCTTATATGAGCAGCAGTCCTAAATAAAGGTCTCAGCCTTATGACTTCCTTTACCCTTAATCACCTCCTTAAAAGCGCTATATCCAAATATGGTCACCTTGGGGGTTAAGGCTTCAACCTATGAATTTTTTTGGTGGGGAAACACAATTTAAGTCCAAACAATTCCCTTGGAAACTGATCGTACATACAATCTGAAAAATGTAGAAACAGAGTATATGACAATGGAGTATTGTTTTAAACTCTACCAAGACAACTGGTTATTTGGAGTAGAGGCAGGGAGTCTGAATATTATTTCACTGTCACCTAGTTCTCTAGAAAATTGAGCTAAGCAGACCAAACAACATACTGTTATCATAGAGTGACAAACAAAAGAATATTTTTTAAATATTAAGAGAAGTGGGAAAGCCTGTATACATATTCTACTTAAGGCCAGAAAACTCACCAGATGACCATGTCTGAACTAGTGAAAGCGGTCCCCAATTGCCAGTACTGTGGTAGGAGATGTCATAACAAAACTGTATTCCCTGATAGCAGTGGGAATGACAGGGTCTCTAAAAATAGAGGATACTTGAGGCACTCAATTATCAGAAGCAGTATTGGCACAATTATCCTAACAGGTGGCATAGGTGGAATGGCAGCCTTAGCGAAGAGGTTCCCTAAAACACCTATTGTCCCTACCCCAAGCCAAGACAGCAAATCAAAGACAATATTACATTCTAGGAGGAATAGAAGATACTAATACTACCCTTAAAGATATAAAAAAGGCAGACATTGTAACTTGCATTATGCCCTCTATTTTATTCACAAACCTTGTGGATAACAACAACCAGATAAATGCTGGAAGTTGAGACTGGACTATCACAAATTCAACTAAGTAGAAGCCCCCATTTCAGGTGCTTGGCCAGTTGTCATATCTTTGCTAGAACATATTAATACTAATTTAGATCATGGTACCCAGCAATTGATCTAGAAAAAAATTATCGTCCATCTCTATCAAGAAGGAGAACCAGAAGCAGTTCTCATTCACATGGGGCAAACGGCAGTATACACCTACCACCCTGGCCCAAGACTAAAATAACTTTTTTGTCCTCTGCCATAATACAGTCCTAAATAATCTGAACCTATTGGATACTAAGAAGATCATTACACTGGTCCAATATATCAATGACATCCTGTTAAGTGGACCACATAAGCAAACAGTGGCAAGAACTTTGGAAACCTTCGTAAGATACATGTGCTCAGAAAATGGAAAATAAACATCACATCATAAATGTTTTAGGAGACTAAGGCCTAAATCATGGAAAGATAACTCTTCCAAAGAAAATGACAAATTACGGCACATTTCAAAATAAAGGACAACCCTTCCAAATAGCAGGACAAACTATCTCACATTGCCATCAATAAGGAGGAAGCACAATCCCTAATAGGTCTCTTTGGATTTCGGAGAGAACATACTCTATTCCAAGAGTACTACTTTGACCTATTTATCATATGCCACAAAAAGATGCTGACTTAGAGTGGGGCTTAGAGCAGTCAAAGATTTTGCAGGAGGTACTGTTTCCACTGAAAAATTTCTCAAGCTTAGACCATATGACCCACAAACTCTTTAATATTAGAAATATCTTTAGTGTGAAAAAATACATGTAGAGTTTACAGCAAGTCCCAGTAGGAAAATCACAATGTATACACCTATATTGAGCAAGCCCATGCCATTTGCAGTAGGGAATTACAAATCATTTGAAAAACAGTTTATGGTGTATTAATGGGAACTTGTATAGGCAGAATGCCTGAAAATAGGCTATTAAGAGATCCTGGTGCCAAAAATGTCCTATATAAGCCAGGTCTATCAGTCACATCATAAGATCAAGCAGGTCCTCTAGCAATCTATTATTAGATATAAATGGTACCGTCAGGACTGAGCATAAGTGGACAGAGGATGCACAAGTAAACTACATGCAGAGGTGGCCCAGATCCCTACATATTCCCTGTTGCACTGACTCACTCCCCTCAACTCATACCCATGACTGAATGGGAAGTTCCCTACAACTACAAAGTCCAAGCTGAGTTCACAGATGAGTTGGCTCCACATACTGTATAAACAAAAAAAGGTACTAACACCTGTCTTGCAGCCCCACTAAGGGGTGCCTTCAAATACAGCAATGAGAGAAAAATCCACCTCATGGGCAGAGCTTCAGAGGTTATACACTTTGTGTGGAAAGAGAAGTGGCTAAGGTAAGAATATATATAGCCTCACTGGAAGCAGTGAATATCCTAAAACTTTTATTGATGAGGTGTTTATTTTCCATTTTCTGAGCACATGCATTTTACCAAGGATTCCAAAGTACTTGCCACTTTTTGCTCATTTGGTCCACTCAGCTTAAGACTCTGCTGCAACTGAATCAGAGTTCACCTTCTCCCTCTGCTCAACCCCGGCTCCCCCCTTCCCTTACAGGTGTTCTTCCCAAGAACACTCCCTAGTAAACCACCTGCGTAAATCTTCCTCTCAGTTAGTTCCCAGAGAAGCCAACCTCTGACATGGAGACACTGCATTGTGCCTTGATCTCCAGCCTACTAATTCCCATGACCTGGAAGGCTTCTATCTCCCTGTGATAACCATACATCTATTCCTTTTGATTCTGCCTATTTCTCTAGGCTAAGACTATAACCAGGCTACACATCTGCTCCTACCCATGCAACTTCAAGTTCAGTCCCCCACAGCAGAGCACAATAATATGTTGGAATTCTGCTTTACTACATTTCATTATTTGCTTTATAAATAATTTTCCATCTGTGGAAATGCTGAGTCTTTCATTAATAATGTCATAATAATTGTTGGGTGGATGACAGCTATGTAAAATGAATGAGAAGCAGTCAATAGTTAAACCACCAGAAAATATTCTTATAGCAAATTTAGAATAATCTTTAAGAAAATCTAGAATAACTTTTGTTACAACCAAAGATATTTAAATAGCATTTTTAGGTTCTTAAAATAGTTCATCCTTCATTTTGCTTAAGAATCTCTATTCCACTATTTATAGATATCCCATTTAATTATTGTTAATTGTTAATATTATATAATATTCAATTAAATGATACATAGATTTACTTAAATCTAGGTGTCAAGTTGTATATTTCAATGATTGAGTCACTATCCACCTCTACCCAAAATAGAGCATGTACCTAAGGTACCATAAAATGCAAAAATTGGAAGTAAAGAATGACATAAAAATAGGGTATACAACATTCTGTAATTACTCCCAAATATAGCATTAAATATATAACTAGTAAAAACATAAATTTTCTGAACTTGGAGTCAACTCATCTTTTATTCTACTCTTTTACAAAGGCTTGCAGTTTAATTTGAAATTTTCAGTTACAAAATACATGATGCCCCACTACTTGACAATATTATTATAACTTTCAGCATACAAAAAGTCATATCCCAATAGTTTCAAGTATTTGGCTCAGGTATTAAGAAGCCACTATTTAAAGAAGGAATTCACAAAATCAATGTTTCTCCATGTTTTCAAAATAAAGAGGTCTGGCTTTAAAATACAATAACACAGTCATACTACAGAATTAATGAATTCCCAATTGTGAAATGTGAATATATAATGAATTTCAGGATACTGCCCTTACACCCAGACTGAATTAAGAGTTAAAGTTCTAAAGACTCAATTGCCTCTGAAAATTTGAGGGGGGGATGGTTATCAGTTAAAGAAAACATCAGCTGCTTAGAAATGCATGGCACTACAGCTGAATATAATACCTTTTCTGTTCTCTCTTGAAATGGTTTCCTATTGAAGCAGTTTCTGTATCAATCACACAATAGCCAGAATGGTACAGGGTTATACTGTATAACACAATAACTGCATTCAAAAAGCATAGGAAAAAATGACTTTTATAGTAGCAAATACTGTAGCTAAAAGCCTAAAACAAATCACTAAGCTGCACTAATTTGTAAGCTTTGAGGTTTGAGGAACTCACTGGCAACTAAGAGAAGGGCAGAGCTTGCAATCAACTGTCCTCTTGAGCACAACAACATTTTCAAGAAAAGAAATCCACTGATACAGTCTCCTCAATTAACTCTGTGTGAAAAATGTCCAAGCAATACCCAGAGGGAACTCAAAAATCAGGCCAACTATGACATTTAACTATCAATCTCACCAAGGCCAGTGATTATTAATAAGCCTGGGGAAAAATAAAGTAGTACACCTGACAGTGGTTATTTTTTATAAGCAAATGCCTACTATTTTATATGAAGGAATACAACTACTTCTGCAGAATATATAGCAGAGCCATTTCTTCATTTTTACAGGTTACTAATTATGAATAAGCTGAAAATATCCTATCATTCCAAAAATAAATTATGCCAGAGAGAGCCCTCAGTATGGTTATTTCAATACTAAAAAGAAAAAAATTATAAATCATATCTTTTTTTCCAAGAAAGAAAACTGAATGGTATAAAGTGCTGACATTAGCTCCCTATATATATTTCTCAGGCAAAAAGCTAAAATTTATTGCCCAAGTTGAATTTCAAATATATACTGTTTGAGATAAGTTTCATGCATGACACAATGTGAGCTAGCTACCTTGCATGTTTTAATCACAATAAGTATAAGCATACACATATTTGAATATAATTTGAATAATACATATAAAACCATTTGCAAGTATTTATTTTTACATATTCTTCATATTTGAATCCACCAGCAACCATATGATGGTTATTTAAACTTTATGAGTTTCAAATTTTATATCTATCTCATTCAAAGATTTAGAGTAGGGTATAACACCTAATACAAGCATGGCATATAGTAAGCACTTGATAAGTGCCAAATATTTTATGAAAAATTGCTATATCCTTTGTTTAATTCTTTCTCAATAATAGACAGAAAAATGTGGAAGATAATCCTAGTTACTTAAGTTTGGTTTGTGCATGTATTTTAGAATCCAGATGTGAATGCAGATATGTTTGATGTGCTAAAATCTCACTTAGAAAGGAGAAAATACTACCAAAAAGATCTGACTAATAGAATGGCAGGGATGGTCTTCTAAGTATATAATTGACACTAAACTTCAAATGTATAAATCACTGTAATGCAGGTAAAATATTAACTGCACAGGTACTGCTATTATGTAGCTAAGAAATATTTTTCTTTTGTCAACTAAAAAAAAGAAGGAAATAGAAGTTATGTGAGTTTCTAAAAGCAATGTTGTAAACTTATGAATACACACATGAATGTATCACAAAAGATATTTAAAAAGAAAATGTATGTTAGGTTAGAGATCATATACCCTGCTGCCAAAACTGAATCAGAGCCAGCTTTACAAAAGAAGTGGGAAAGCCACCTAGCTCCTCGAGATTGACCTAAATAAGGTTTAGTTACTATCGCATACACTTTCTAAATACACACACACACTCTTATATATATTTATATAGTTAATGTATTTATATATGAATTTGTATTTTTAGAGTATGCACATGTATACTCTATATACAAATATGTGTTTGTAGTGTTCATGTGTGTGTTTGTATATAAATATGTATGTGTGTGTATATATATTATACATACATGCAAGGGCTGTCCAGAAAGTATCCAAGCATGTAACTGTTCTTGTTGCATTATCAATTGCTGAATACTTATTGGACAGTCCTTGTATATATCTTATTTAAACCTTCTCTGAAACTGGAAAGGTGGTTAAACATAAAGGTTTAAAAGTACTTCTTTGCATAAATAAGGTTAGACAGTCAAGGCATTAATAGTTTCAGTGATGAAAGAAAGTAAAAAACTTGAATGCTTTTTGAAATAGTAACCAAAATGATATAATGATAATAGAGTTCAATAGTAAAATCACAGTGAACAAGAAGGCCACTTTCAACCCCAGCAGCTGTGATTGGAGGGATGTTTGACAGGGAGGTACAGGAAATAATCAGAGAAGAAACAGCCTCTGAGTAACAAGGCAGATTATTTCAGGCCGCAGTCCACTGGGAGTTATTCTTGTCTTGGGGAAAGACTGGGAGGTTTCTAAACCCCAATTTTCACAGTGATGATGTCATTATGTAGTTTACAACATTGTAGGGGAATGGTCCTAATGAAAGAGAGTCGTGCCTCTGTAGACAAGTATATTTATATGAACCTGTGCACAGCAAAGAAAGATCAAAATTAGTCAAAGTTTTAGTTTTGGCTAATTGTTGACTAAGACTGAAGACTCTCTAAAATGAATATAGTAGCTTTGTTACAAGAAAAGTGTACAGGTGACATAGACTAGTGTGAACATGAACATGAAAAATGTAAGTGATTCAAAGGATGAGAGAGAATCACAACAAGGGTGTAGCATAAACCGTTAAAAAAAAAAAACAAGGAACAAGTTCAGAACCAGGATAGAAGCATTAACTACACCCTTTCTAGGTAAAAATTTCACTAATTCTGAGATACCTGGGTAAGACTGACAACTCTGAAACTACTTGGCGGTTATATCTGTGCATATTACAGAGTCTACTGTGTATATATGCTTAAGGTGACTTTTTTAGCAAAGTCAATATTGTTCATTCCACATAATAGGGAAATTCTTCTCAACTGGTAATTTTTTTTTTTATTTTTTATAGTCCCGAGTAAAGACTGCCTTCTAGTCTGGTTAAACAGGTAGCTGACCAATATGCCCAACAAATATTAAGCTAATATTCTGACGTTCAGAAGACTATCTTAATTAAGCAATTGCAGACATCTAGCTAATTATACGAATAGGGATTATGGAATTAAACTACCTTTCACTCTCAAAAAATAGATAGTAAATACAAAGGAAAATTAAAATGCATTGTGTCTAAAAATCTTTTCTTATGTATGTGGCTGTTACAGTTTAAGGCTGAGTAAAGTCCCATCCAGCCTTTTCAGTTATTCTACTTTAAAGATTTTTTTCAATGATTAGATGAGTAGGTGAGAAACAGTAATTTTATTTACTTTTGGATCAAAATTAGAAGAAGATGTTATACAACAATTTTGTGATAAACCCATTAATGATTTATCTTCATTTTATGTTTTTATTTATGAATTCTCAATTATTAATATAAGTACTCTTACAACTACATCCCTAGGTTTTCTTTTTTGTCTGTGTGGATACTTTTTATATACTGCTATTTTTCAATTAATCTTGAAATGGACGATATTAAGAGTATTCTTGCTCTTTTATACAAAAACAAGATTTATACACATATTTGAACATACACATATATAAGCACAAATTTATCCATGATTATAAGGTTTAGGTTACACTAATGTTCCCTGGAGCTCTTAAATGAAGGGGGATACCAGCTCCCTGCCCACTACCATCATTAAAAAGCAAAATAAGAAATTCCAGCATTGTGTGGATTGAGAGAAGGAGGTTAGCCTAAGGAGAACTATCACATACATGTGCATACAAAATACAATACCAATAGCATTTTCACATACATACTAACACTACACCTAGTGTTCAAAAATACACCACTTGAGTCACTTTCTGCTTGACTGATACAACTGGAATATTTTTTCCAAAAAAAAATTACTTGCTTTCTGTTATTTCCTAGTCCCTTATTCTCTTCTAAAAACTAAATGACTATCCTATTATGAGGTTCAATTGCAAGAGCATCTAAGAGAGCAGTTTTTTAAGAAGAGAAAGGAAACTCTTCATGTTCTCCTATTTCTACTCCATATATAAAAATCCAACTACAATTTTTTGTTCTTGCTGTTTTCAGCCCACTCTCCTCAGAGTTTACCATATGTGGAAACGGGGGGTTAGAGATTAAGATTTTTGCCTGAGGTAACACAATAAAGCAGAAGCCGAACGAGAAGAAAGCATAAGTAACCCAACAGTTTTCAACTACATCATGCTGCCTTGCACAGTAATAAAAACAGTAATGAAAGCACATACCTCTCTTTTCGCAAGGGCAATGCACTCATCTCATTGGCTGTATATTTGTAAAGAACAACATGATGTTTTAAGTCATCTGGACCCATAATCTGCTGCTTCTAAGCAACACTTCTTTTCAGCACTCCAAAAAGGCCTTGAATAGTCTTCTGAGTTTACCTCCAAAAGCAGCTGCTATATATTAACATATTCCAGGCTTCCCAAATTTGCCTAGATTTGGAGAGAACTCAGTGCCCTATAGAAAGTTGAGAGGCAACTGTCCTATCTTCTGAAGAACAGGTAAGTTGGCTTCACATTAAACACATACCACCTCAGAATCTTGATGGACTTAACTATCTGAGCAAGTTCCAGAGTATCATACAACACCATTTATTTTGTAGACCTACAGACTTTTGGAAGGGAAAGACAGGTTAAAGTTGGGGTAAACTTTTGAGAAATTGCTTAGGCTTTGTTACACACCTAATCCAGGGTTATTTTTCGTTCTGCACCACTATCCTTCCAGCTGGGATCCATGCTGTAGCAATGCCCTGCCCTCCCTCTTTACCTGTACCACGCCAACTCACTTTCAAGGCTCAACTCTTGATGTATCAGGTTTTTCAAGCTTCCTCCAACCATGATAGCAACCACCGTAATTGCTCTCTCTTGCTTAGGCACAAACATCTGTGTATTTCTCGTAACCTTATTTTATTGGATTGTCCGTTTGTTTTTATCTCCTCAATTAACTTGTAACCTCTTTGAGTTTATAGCACTTACAATACAGCTACATGCATTATCCATAGCAGTTATACATTACTTTGCTAACTGAAGTTACTGGAACTTAACCTAAATTTGCCTAGAACCTGTGAAGAATTCTCACTCATCACAACGTCTTCCTCAAGCACTTTCTGTCCTTCTCAGGTTACTCATAGTAGCCTCTTCCTCCTCCTTCTCAGTAAGAAGTCCTCCTGAGGTGAGGCACAAACCCAATTCAGTTACACGCAGAAGTAACAGACACAATGGGCGCCGACATTTAATCTGTACCCACCTGCCCTTATGTTCCCAAATCATACAATTAATCAGCAAAAATAATAATCTGGTTTAGAGTGACATGACACAGGCTCTATTTAAAATCCCTTTATCCCTTCATCTTTCTCTACCAGGGCATCAGAAAAATCTCTCTGAAGATGTCCTTCAGCCAGACAACAGACATTTTTCTTTTTTACTCTATTTTGATGCATTCGAGCAAAGTTCTTACTTCAGGAAAAAAAAATATGTTTGCTATTTTGTCATTACTTAAAGGGCAGAAACATTTTTATAATAGCCTTTACTTCCTACTTACCTCTTTCAGAGCTCAGCTGCCTTTTGTGTTGTCCATTAGGACTTTGGGATGCCTCGCTGTGAAAAAAAACTTTCCTCTTTCAGGCAGACATGTTTCTTTTTCCAGGGAATTACTCAATTATTTTTATTCTCTCCATTCTCATTACAACAAAATAAGACAAGAAGTATACTGCTTGAAGATAAAATACATACCATATAGTTGATCCTGTCAACCACAGGACAGTCTTTAATATAGATTTGACCACAAACAGAAAGAAACTGAGGTCTCTTATTTTTATGCAAAGTTGGAAAGGTAACATAATAAAAGACAGTAGGAACAGGTTACATCATAATTTGTAATAGCTTTCATCCTACCATAATAGGTACTGAAATGATAAATTTAGGGTAAATGTGTAGTAGCCAAAAAATATCCTAATAGTTGAAATTCTCTTCTGTGATTGTAACTCCTGGGGGATATATGACTTGGATTATAAAATAGAAATCATTGTTCTTAATTAATTCAATCGATGACATCAACAGGAAAAGAAAGAAAGTGTTTTAAAAATATAAGATTAGAAATGGCAAAGTGTCTTGGAAAAGTAGTAACAAACTGATATAAAACAAGCTTAAATGGGATCAGTACATTAGTTAGGAAAGAAAATGGAATTGTGCTGGTATAAAATGTAAATAACTAAGTTCATACCTCAATAATTGAGCGTGAGAGAGTTTAGTAATTTGCAAAAGACAAATAAGTTCATACAATGAATATGCCTAGACCCTAGAAAAAAGAATTTCACAAACAGCACAGGACCTCCATCTGCCTGACATAATAGTAAAAGCACTGTGTCTTAAATTAGTGGGGTTATTTAATGATCTTAAAGTCTCTTCTCACAACTTTATGATTTTACAGAGCAAAAAACTTATTAATTAGATTTGAAGATAAAAATAAGATACAGTTTTCTATGAATGTAATCATTTATTCAGTCTGCTCTAAGTAATATACTATTTACATTGACAGTCACTAAAGGCAAGAAATAAAATTTCATTTTATTCAGTTAATGGCAATTATGATGAAGCTGAAAACGTTCACTCCATTCATACTTGAAATGCATTCAATATAATACTTTGCATATTCTTCCAAAATAGCCAAAAAGGAGAATAAGAAAGACATTCCCCAATTTAACTCTGCGCTGATAACACATTAGTTAACTTTAGCTGCTCTAGAGATCAATTCCAGGACGAGGCTGGTATATCTTGCTGTTCGTTGTTGCCTTTGTGGGTTACAAGCCTTGAGCCCAACTCTTGTGAGACTCTTCCCAATGCATGAGGGCCAGGGCAGAGAATGTAAGTGATGAATCAATCACCTCTATACTTGGAAGGCAACCCAGGACCATGGTTCCTGATACTGTCTTAGTAAAATATAACCTGAACCCAAAATGCTATAATCCCATCCCCATGAGCCTTACCCCAATTACATGAAAACAGTAGGTTTTAAAAGAATACAGAGCACACTTTCAGAAAAGTTTGTTTGTATCCTGCTTCTCAAGAAAGGTTTAAGGTGTTTCCAACTACAAAAAAATTAAAACATTATTAAAACATAAATATGAAGACTCATAACCAAAGACAATAAAATTAAGCAAAGAAGTCAAGATCATGAAAAATGCCTTTCTAGAATTCCTTTTGTGACATACATTCACCAGCATCACTAAACTTTTACCTCTACCTCTTAGCTCTCTGAACCCTGGCACCTTACTGACTTACTCACTATAAAATGGTAACTTAGGCTTAATGTATAATTGCTCAATCTAAAATATGTATAAAACCACTTAGGGGCTTCCCCAGGGACATACAGGACATGGGCAATTAACACTGTATAAAATAATCTTCCCATTTTGCAGGTGAAATCTCAGTAATATGACCAGCAGGGATAACCTTGAGTGGACAAAAGTTATCCCAAGATAGGATGGCAACCGAGCCTCTCTTCCTTGATGATTGTGGCCAAGGTGGTGACATAAGAGTGTGTGTGAATGCGTAGGGACAGCAGGGTAAGCAGTGGGAAGAGAGGTTAGAAATGATTGTATGTAATAGAGCTTCAGATTGATTTTTTTAGCAGCATTTATTAAAGTCATCTCCTTCTCTTCTCCTACAGGCTGACACCCTAAATGTGGTTCGGTCAACAGCAGTATCTCATCACAGGGCCTCTGTGATGTTCATCCAACCTGAACAACAATCACAATAAAAATACCTTGGGATAACTTTGCTATGAGGATGGGCAACATCCTGGGTCTGGCTGTAATGGCCGAGTGACCTCCCATAGCATACTTATCCTTTTGGATCAATCTGTTCATACATATTCAACCCACTAACAGCCTGAAATATCTTCCAGAGCTTTCTTGTCTTACTTATCTCCTTGTTCTTAACTCCGCCTGTCATTTCTGTCTAGCTACTCTCTTGGGTGCTATTCTGAAATTGCATGAGATATACTGAAATTATGTGAATTAATTTAGTTTTCTACTTTGTCATATGCATGTATTTGAAAAATTAACATGTGTTTGACACATATGTTTGATACCTAACACATTTGAAGCTATTTTTGGACAGTGAACTATTTCAGGATACCAAGTCATTGTTTGATTTGGTCCCCACTAAAACTATTCAGACTTGGAGCTTTATTTTGTTTCTTGTTAGTAGTGGGTATTTGTCTATGCTGATGCAGTAATGTTTTATTGTCCTCCTTGGAAATTAAGGGCATGATAATCAGAAGTAAAAATACAGTGTGTTGATGGAGAAGTTCTTCCTTTATTAGCCAGCCAACTGAGAAGTTTACAGGAGGTATGATTCTTGGTAATATGTCATTATCAACATGATCTCTACAAAACACAGTTAAACAGCCCAAACAATTTACTATCACAGAATGACTTAGAAGAAAACTTTCAAAACTAGGAAAAAGCTTCAGATCACTTGGCTCTAGACATTTCAATAAGCATACACATAGCTGGACTATACATTCTGACTCTCGATGATATGTCTAATTAGTTATCCTAAACCAAATGCAATGTGAGTGCAACAAAATTAAAAATGCTAAAATTAGGTATCAGTTCATTGTTCATTTAATTACTTTTTTGTTTTCAGTGGTGTTTAAACAAAAAGAAGATTCAAACAAACTTTAAGATACCAAGAATATTTTGGGGAATAACTTTTTGAAATTTAAGAAGTGAGAATTATATTTTAATAAAGCAAATTTTAAAAACCACACAAATATATATCTCCAAATGGGTATAATCCATTGAAATAGTTGTCTTGGAAAGTCCATGTGGCCTTTTTTTTGTGCTACTCTATTATGAAGAGTTTTTTGTAATCTTTCAGAAGTTTTTTTTAAATAATTGATATTACCATAATGTCATATTTGATATGAAATATGTAAGGAATATGAAGAACAGATCCCATTTTCAAAAAAAAATTGATAGAATTAATGGCTGAGGGTAGATAAGTAGTTAAAGGATAATCTCTCTTACTCAGCTGCCACACCACATATAAATGTTAGCTATTGTGCAGTTAATCTTGGTAAGAAATATTCCAAGATAAATGACAATAAATTCCTAGGTATATAGCAGAAACTCTTACACACATGGTTGTGGAACTATTAGACATAATAGGAAGAAAATTATAATACTTAAGACAGTATAATCCATGCATTAAAACAAATATTGTCAGTTTCCTAAAAAATAAAATCTGAATTTCATGCTGAGTTCTCCAGCCAGAAAGTGGAGGAATGAAGAGGTTGCCTAGCTATTTCAGGAAAGAAAGATTATTAATGACATAGTTCTAAATCATGTATAATAAATAATTTTAGGTGACAATGAAGTGATTTCACCTCAGTAACCTAGAAAATGATTTTTATTTCCTCCTGGACCTGGCTACCATAAGCAGAATTAAGAAATAATACTTTGTGTGTAGTATAAATGGTTTTACATCTGGAAAACACAGGCAAACAAAGAAATATAGACTTTTATGATCAAAGTTCCTATCTAGATTTTTGAAGTTTCTGTTTATAATTACTCTGCTTTTAAATTAATCATTTTCAAAGATCTTTATGTAAAACGTTCAAAACACACTTTACAAACTTACACTAAATCTTACATCTGCCTGTTACAATTGATCAATTTTTGAACTAAATAAAAATAAACTGTTCTCTTCCCTACAAATGCTTCAACAAATAAAAATAAAACTACCTTATGTTAAGAAAGGTCATGATTTACAAAGTCAAAGCAATGAAACTGTCAGTCTGTGCCAGTGCTTCTCACACTTTAGTGTGCATCCAAACCATCACATGAGGTAATGAACAGGAATCAATGGATCCCATGCTCTGACTTTCTGATGTACAAAGTCTCAGAGGGGCCTGAGAATTTGCATTTCGAACAGGTCCCAGGGTCACAGTGATGCTAAAGATCAGGCTCACACTTTGTGAACCTAAACTTCCGTGATATGTAAGACATTTTTGAAAAGTAATATACAATTTTTTTCACCCATCTACTAGCTACAACATTTATAATAGCCAAGGATTCTGATTAATATTTTTCACACGAAGCCAATTCTATTCCTAGCTACGAGACTAATGACCACATCAATATTAAAACAAAGATAAACGAAAAAGATCCCATGTTCATTACAATCACCAGCTCAGTAGCAAAACTGCCTCCTGCTTTATTGTTAATAGACATGGGCACAGGATTATATTAATGGAATTGTTTCCTTTTTTCTCTCCACTGCTAGACTATACCCTTTTCCACTGTCCAACATGAGACTTGCCAGGGCAAATAATCCGAATGACAAAAAATGACAAGACAATGGAACAATGCCTTTCTAATCTAGACAGTTCCATCAATGTTCCACTGTCATCCCTGCCCCAGTCGTTTTCACTTCTCATTACCGCCCCTACACACACATTTTAAAAACAATTCAAAACAAAAAAACTTCTTTTAGTGGGGAGGATCCAAACCAATGAAAGAGAAACAGAGATTTGGATATGGGACCAGAGGATTTCAGACTTTCCCATCCTAATGATCAGCCCCTTGAGAAGGTTCTGACTCCAGTATTCCAGCATCCCTAGAATCCCAGCTTCTCTCAGCTGTTCAGGGGACACCAGAGTCCAGCAAAGTCACAAGAACACTAAATGAATTCCTGCTCTCTTCAGGCCCCACCTCCTGCTGTCAGTCAAGCCCAAGTGAGCCAGAAGACTCAGCATCTCTCTCACACACAAACACCCCATCATCATGTCACCACCACCACCAGAGAAGTTGTCTTTTATTTGGAAAGGAGCAGGTGAGGAGAGGGGAAGTTCAGACGCTTAGAGGTGGGAGAAAGTGAAGGTTTGTTGGCCTGAACCAAGGAGGGAACCAAAAAGACATGAAAGGGGAGTAGCAGATGGAGCACAGGAGAGATCAGAGCTTCTGCTGGGGACCACCCTCCACTTCTCCCCAGCACTGCTCAGCACTGGACGGAATACAGTAGGGAAAGTAAAGTCTGTGTCGGATCTCCAGAATGCATCTCCAAACACCAGCCCACTGCTGCACTCCACCTTCCCAGAGAGTTTGAGGACTCAAGATCCACTGGCACCCGTGTCCACTCTGTGGTCAGTGCTAGGGTTTGCAGAGAAAGCTCTCACACTTCCACAAATGGCCTTTTGGCCCAAGGACAGCCACTGACCTACCCCTGCAGTGCTGGGGTCCAAATCCCCCTAGTGAGACCAAGGTGAAGTGGGCCAGATATCCAGCACACATCCTCTGGATATTGGCCCTAGAGGGTGCTGTGGGTGTCTTGACCAGCTGTCCCCTCAAGAGCCGCCCCCCTCACCTCCCACCACAACTCGAGAAGACAAAAGTTATTTTTCTTTCGGGGCACGGCCTGCTTGTCCCAAGAGAAGACTTAGATTTCAGTCCACTATTAACCAGGACCTGGATATGTGCGTGCGTGTGTGTGTGTGTGTGTGTGTGTGTGTGTGTCTGTCTGTCTGTCTGTCTGTGTTTCAGTCCCAAAAACCAAGGGTGCCAACTGCTGACAGGCAAAGGAACCTGGAGTTGCTTTTGAGGACTTCAAAACCTCCGAATTAACGAGCTTGCCCTTCTAAACCTTTCGTATCTAGGTTTTCCGGAGGAGAGCTGAGACTGCTTCTGTTGCGGCGAGCTGGTGTCCTGCCCTGGAGCCAAGACGCGCGGACTTAGCCGTCCGTTCATTCATGCATTTGCTCATCCATTCACACAAACATGTCCCTTAATTGTGTCTGGCACCGAGAATCTTGCCTGCTATTTTCCCCTCCCCAAGTCAGTGCTCATGGCAACCGCTGGTGCAGAACGCAACTCAACTGTCACCCCACTTCCTGAGCCGGAAAATCAAGGCATGTAGGTATTCACAGAGAAAGGAAAAGGTGGAGAGGAGGCGGCGGGAGGCGGCAGGCGGGGAGGGGTGGGGAGACTCAAAGGGGTCACACTTGAAGCTTCCCTTAGGGGGGAAACCGCAGCACGGACACCGCGGCTTGCCAGGAGCCAAACCATTATTAAATCAAAGACTACTGGAGCTCGGGTCCCCCGCGGGGATAAATCAAGTGCAAAGCCACTCGTTCGCATGAGTGCGTCGCTGCCGGCTCGACCCAACTCCGAGCCGAGCGGAGGCGCCGGGGGAGCGGCTCGCAGCCCAATCCGCAGCGCGCTCGCTGCCTGCTTATCGCTCCCAATAACGTGATGAAGTGTAAATCAAATGCCACGCCGGGAGGGGCCCCGGCACGGCGCGAGTCGTGCATTTGCGCTCAGCAGCCTGTCTTGCCTAAGCATCACAAGGTCACGATAGCGTCGCGATTCCACTCACCGTACACTCCTTGGCCAGAGATTCCCTCCAGGAGGACTGTCAGCAGCCACACGAGACCGTACACTAAATCCATCTTCACGTGAACATGAACATATCCAGCCCAGGGGGGACGCAGCGGGACCTTCCGGAGGCCGGCGGCCAGCCAGGCGCGCTCCACTTGCGCCCGGGCCGCGCCGAGGTGCCCGGGAACTGCTCGCGGAAGGAGGCAGCGCCGTCCGTCCGTCCTTCCCCCGCGGCGGCCGCGAGCGGAGCGCAGGAGCCCCGCACACCCCACACTCATGCACACACACACACACACGCCCACAACACAACACCCTCTCTCTCTCTCTCTCTCTCTCTCACACACACACACACACACAGGCGAACGCCGCACTCACACCGGGCGCCTGGGAAAATCGCAGACGCCGGGGAGGTGCAGGGGGCGGTGAGGGAAGCGAGCTCTGAGGAGAAGTGTTCTTCAGGGCAGCGGGCTCGAGTCTCCGCGGCGGCGGCGGCGGCGCGCTGGGCTGGCGGCAGGCGCGGGCCGGGGGCCGGGGGCGCCGCGCGGTGCGAGCCTGGCTCGGAGAGCCGAGGAGCAGGAAGTGGCCTCTGACCCGGGACACCGACTAGGGCTCCCTTGCCTGGGTTCGCCTTTACAAAGTAACTCGCGAAGGTCCCCGGAGGAGCGTCAAGCGGCGGCAGCGGCCCGCCCGCCCGCAGTCCGGAGCCCCCAGCCCTGCTGTCTTGCCTTCCCCCATTCCATCAGTTGCCATTGCAACGCCAATCCTGTTACACCATGCAGACTCGCATCGCCGAGCGGAGAGAGGAGGAAGAGGAGGAGGAGGAAGAGGAGGAGTGGGGCTAGAGGAACGGGGGTGGGGAGGAGGGGCAGGAAGGAGGGGGAAGAAGGAAGAGGAAAGGGTCCAACAGGGAGCGGAGGGTGCGTCTGGAGCTCGCTCGGGCACCAGCCTCAGCCGCCGCCGCTACCACAGCCGCCGCTCTCCAAGATACCCCTTAGCGCCCCGCCAGCGAAGAGGATGCTCCTCCGGCCGCAGCAATTCCGGAGCCGAAAGCAGAGTCCGGGCACCGTCGCTTGCGAGCGAGGGAGAATGCCAAGCAGAGACCCGATCCTCACACACGTCTACGCGTGCCCACCGGCACTGCGCGCGTCCTCTTCTCGTCCGCGCCGCCCCCGCCAGGTGGAGAGGGTGGGGGCGGTCGGGACAGGCGGGAGTTTAGAGCAGGGAGCCGCAGAAGGGGTTCCCCGCCTGGGCTAAGGGAGTGCTGGCATCCGGAGGTGAAGGCGGGAGCGGCCGCCTGCGGAGGGCACCCGGCTGCGTGGCCGCCGCTCGGGCCGCAGCTGCGGCAGAGGTGCCGGGCTGGGCTGCCGAGCGCCCGGGGCTCGACGCCGGCCGGAATCCCTGGGTGTGCGCGGGGATGCGCGCCGCGGAGGCGAAAGGAGGGAGGAGCGGGAGGGCGAAGCGGCGAGCGCGGGGCGCAGGCGGACCGGCTGCCGGGCTGCCGGGGAGGAAGGCTGTGTGTGGTCACGTTGTGCGCTACGTGCCGAGAGCGCGAGCTGCTAGCCGCAGCCGGGCGACGTCAAAGCCGGGTGCGCGGCTCTGCCGCCTGCCTCCGCGCCCCCTCTGCTCCTCCTTCGCTCTGCCTTCCTGTCGGCCGAGCTCATCAGGATGGACAACGCCGAAAGACTCCGGGAGGCCCGCGGCACCCGGCCTCCAACCTGCCCCGCCGAAGCCCACCCCTGGCTCTCCGGGAGCTCCGCGGCGGCGAGGTCTCCTTATTTATTTGTGATGCCGCTGCCTGCGTTTGCGCGCCGAAGGGCCAGCTACCACCTTAGACCCCGGGTAATTACATGACACGCTTTCCTCCCCGCCGCCCAAGGTCTTCTAGATCCGTTCTGCTTGGCTAGGGGGCAGAACAGGCCACAGCACTTGAAAGTGGCAACGTTTCTTCCCCATTTCTGTATTTTTTTTAATGGAAATATGGTCATCACAGCAGATGAAGTCTCTGGGGAAAGAAACACTAGGAGTTCAGAGATTAGTTTATTTTATATGCAATGTCTCCTAAAGTTAACTGCTTGGAAAATCGATTCCCTTTTGTGAATGACAGGGTCTTTTATTGGGACAGAGCTAGCTCTGACGTTTAAGGAGCTTAAAAAATGTATAGTTAGCGAAGGATTAGAAAATCCAAAGCATCTTTAATTTACAGGGAACGAGTGTAGAAATACTTCACCATAATTAATAGGGAAAATCTGGGAATAAGTTAATGGTTGATTTCTTTCTGTAACCAAGATAATAGTGTTACCTGTACACAGTGCACTTTGTGGAACATATCCTTTACTATTTAAAGAGCATATGGCTAGGGAAGAGATTGAAATGGTTAAAAACTTGCATTTATACATGTGTTACAAAAGTAATTGCTATGGAAAATCTGGAGGACAGTAATCATTTACCTGCTCCTATAATAGACTAACATAACGCACTGCAGGTCCCTCCTCCTATCCTGCACTTCTGCTGGGAGGAGGGGACCCCAAGCACTACAAAATGAATAGCCCCCAGTGTTTCCACCAAGGTCCTTTTCCTCACTTAAATGAATTGTGCATATTAATTTTATAGGGTGTGATCTAGTGTTTAACGTCTGGTTTACAAGATACGAGGAACCAAGAATTTTGAGAGGGTCCCAAAGAGTGGTTCACACAGTGTTGAGAACCACTTGCTTATGAAATGCCACTTTCTCTAGATGGAATTTAGTATCACTCTAGAAGCAAAACTCAATGTGTGGTATTTATGAAGGGAAATGAGTGAAGCTCACTTATTGATCACCTGTAGGGGGAAAAATTGTCTTATGATTTTGGAGATCTGCCTTTTGTAATTAGCTTCCTACACACTGCAGCACAGCAGCTTCATGGGGCAGTAAACTGCAACTCCTTTCTCATATCGATGGTCATGCATATCTTATCCATGAGACTCTTCTGGATTTCAGTTTATAATATTCTGAAGTACTTCACCCTGGTATTTTTACTGTCCTTTTTAACTCTTAGCCTCTTTGAGTGTTTGCAGGACTCTAGATTGGAATATTTTTTTAGAAGTTAGTGTCAGATTTAGTGACTATACTTAATGGAGATTACTTTTCTTAATCTTCAACATTAAGACATAAGCTTCAGGAACCCAGGGCCTTTCTTATCCATATAATGCTCATCTCTGCATTGGAAGGACCATGCACCCATAGAGCCTTCAGCAATTTCTGTATGAAATATTTAGAGCTTGGAGAGAACTTAGAGAACCTGGTTATATTAAAATTTATTTCAATTGTAGTTGAAATAAAAATTGAGGAAACAACTTGGTGCATCTACTCTGTGCCAGGCCTTATCCTAGCTTATTATACACTTAAAAGATTTCTAAGAATAATCCCTTCCTTCAAGAAGCACACAACCCAGTGGACAGGGTCTGTTGGTCAACACATGCACCACTACTTCTACTGACACTGTAAGTGCTATAAATAAACAAAGTCCTAGGGCACAGGGTGGCAAATCTTACATGCACTCATTAGTTGGATTAGACAATGAGATAAAAATTACACTAGATTTAATATGGTTTTTTGTTTCTATGAAAATACTACATAGATTACTTATGGAAATAATTGCCCAATTCAATCAACCAAGGTATTTTTTTTTCTTCTTGAAATTAAACATTTTTTAAGGTTGCACTGACCAAACAGGCATGATGTGTGTAGCCACACCCTTAGCACTGGCTGTTGAGGGCCTCCAGGTGGTGAGCCTGAGCTGAGGCTTAAGGACAGGCAGGAGATGATTTATCAGAGAGAAGGGAAGAGCTCTAGAAGGCAGACTCCAGAGGCTATTATGAAATCAGGCCCAAGACACTCTATCTTGCCTAATTAGAGCAGTTTCCTATAGGAGCAGTGTAAATAACTGCAGGGATTGGCCATTTCTTAGAGTTTGCACATCGACTGTGAATGTTGCATGGAGCCTAAAACTCTAAGGAATCCCACATTGCATTATGACAGGGTCCTTTTAAGGGTAATCTTCTGTTTCTAACAGGAACAACAAGGGTCACTCTATCATTTATGATAACAGGATCATGAAAATTTGGAGGCTTTCCTCTGACATCTCTAATTACCATAATAACCTATTATAATTTTATTGACCATAGTTTCATTTAAAATTTCTGTCTCCATTCTTTAGTATGAGCATGGTGTTCCAACCTCGGTAGCATGAGAGAGCCAGCATCATAGAGGGAGTCACAGGTTGCCAGAAGATCCACCCTACATGGTGGGACAAAAATGAGAAAAACTGGTGACTCTGGAGATGCAGCTAAATAAGGCAAATTCAGTATATCAGTGTCAAATCTGTCCTTTCTTTCCAACCTAGCCACTGCCTGCAATACAAATACTAGGCCCTGTATGTTATTTACATCTACTTCTGGTTTCCCTGCTAGCCCTTTAAATCAAACAGACTCCCATACATGCTATTGCCTGGCCAGTTTGTTTAAAAAAAAAAAAAAAAAAAAAGGACATCATCAATGGTATACAAGTAATCTTTTGGGAATTCTACACCCTGACCTGTTATTCCACACTTCCTTGAGCTTGCTCTATTTTTTGATCGCAGGTTGGTGGCCCATACTGCAGCTTATTAGGACTATAAACCATCCTAAATTATACCTCAGTTGGCTGCATATCTGGATGCCTGGCCTAGTCCTTTATCCTGGATCTAAACCTATTTCTGGTATTTCTAAAACCTGCTAAGGTAAGCGCCATTCTTCCATGGGTCAGACATGTACCTGAGACCACAAACTATCACTCTCTCCATCCCTACCCAATGGATCAGATCTTTAAAGATCTTTAAAGCTAACGCAAATTACAATAAAATTTGATAAAATTCCATAACTAGAACCACCCCTGTAGTTCACAAAATATGTCTTGGTAAAACTTCTCTAGCCAAATTCCTGTCCACCTAGTTTTATTTCCTTAGTAATAGTTTTCAGCATGCAAGCTTAGAAGTCTAAGCAGCGTCACATAGAACTAGCTGTTTCAGATAATCATGAAAGACATGAGGCATAGCCTAGCACTTGGGATTCCAGGTGCTGGTCATTTCCAGGAGGTAGGCAGGGGGCAGTTTTTCCTAAGCAGTGGAACCCAGACACTGATGTTAAGTATGAGACAAGTATTTAGTTTGGGGAAATAGGATTATCCCTCAAAAGGACTTAGTGAGAACAAAAAGGGGAATGAGAATGGTAACTGCTAATATTAGAAATAAGCAGGTCAAATCCATATTGTGTGGACTGAGAGGGGTTGAGGAGAGATATGCAGCTTGAGGAAGCAACAAAATACCTAAAAAAATAATTTCTGAAGGAAGCACATTCAGGGTCTAAATATAAAAGGAAATGCCCAGGAGAGGGTGGATATGTGGATACTACTTTGAGAGGATGCCAAGGTTCTTTCTAACCAGATGATGGGGCTAAGGTCTCAGATATATTGTGGCTGCCAGCGAAGAGTATCTGACAAACTGAGGAAAGTAGAGGCAGAAGCAGAATACTTGAAGCAAGGGCTTTGATGTTCTTGATGTACTTCTTCAGCTTAAAAGTAGCAGCACATTTCTGAGAGTTTTTACTCATTTGGTCAATGCTGTCCGTTTTTCAAACCAGGCATGCTAGTCTCTAGTTCTAGACTTCCAGGATTTTCTGTGCCACTCATGATTTCTCTCCAATTTGTATCTTGAACCCATAATTATTTTATAAAAGCATACCCTTAGATACCATAGCCTAGGTAATTTTAGTAGCCCTGCCCTAGATTTATTCTTATTCTGGAATGTCTCCCTTGAACTCTTATTATAATTCTGGCACTATTTTAGGAACAGACATAAGGCTGATTTGTTCCAGAGTAGAAGATGTTCAGTGCAGGGCAGTGTGACATAGTATAATGTCTGAGCTTTGACATCAGACTGCCCTGGGCTTGAATTGTTGATATCATTGTGACCTTGACATTCCCATTATTCCATAAAGGAAAAGAGAAAACTGTTACTAAGAACTTTAAATAAAATAAGACATATAAAATACCATAGCTTAGCACCTGGCACATAGTGGCCAAGTAATATATTCTTATAATTTACTCAATATTTTTCTTGATAATGTTTTTAGTTGTTAGAGAGCATTAATACATAGGGCTAATAACTTGAATGATTTCCATTTTGGGATTAGCTGACAGCTCAGAAACTTTGGTTTTCTAAGTATGATGAAGTGTTTTTCTCTAAATGCATTACTTTACTTGCTTTCATTCAAAGTTCATCTTCCCTATTTCTATCTAGTCACTTCGAATTCTGAACTCTTTTCACAGTTTATCTATAATAGTTTGGCATTTCAGTATTTAGGAATAGCTTACAATCTTCTGGAAACTTGAAAATTTGAGAGTACAATTCTGCTTCAAGATTATTTTTGAAAGTGCCACATCCCTGGATGAATCCTTGAAGAACTTCATGACTTAAATATCAATGTGGAGCAGTTCCTGTTTACTACCTTTTAAAAACAGATTAGTACTAAGCAATCCTTCTAGGTTGCCAATAATCCATATTAAAAGTCAACATCAAGGTTAGATTAGAAATTTTCTGGTGGAAATATAAAGAAATCCACTGTTTCTGACAAGGATGTGATTTGATGAACCCATAGATAAAATATAAAGTATTAGAATTTGAATACTATTGAATAAAAATTTACAGATATGCATGTAACAGGAAATAAAGGGAAACCATTTGTGCCTTAACAAGGTGATGGGTTTGAAATTTGCTATCACAACCCACATTTATAGAGATGTAATTTTAACATTCTTATAATTAAACTCAACCTGCTCACAAGCTACTCATACCAGCTAATGGTCAGGAAAGGTCAGGAAAACACAATCTCTTGTGGGTTTAAAACTTAATCTCTTGTATGGAATTATCATGGTTTTTGTTGTGGTGGTGGTGGTTGTTTTGGTTTGGTTTGGTTTGGTCTCTAACACACTCTTCTTCTCCTTGTCCTCACCCCAAGAGTGTTGGTGCATGTTTTGTCCTGATAATGGGGAGAGGTGTCCCCTTTCACCCAGTGTTGCTGGCCTCCACTTGATCTCTGGGTGTCTGCCACTTACCCTGCCTGCTAGACCCATAGCTCACGTGTTCACCCACTCACTTTGAGGTAGAAGAACCTAGGTTCCTCCTTTTCCCAGCCTCGGGCTTTTTCCCCAGCTCTTCAGACATTCCCCATTCTCCTTTGGGACCACCAGAAAATTCTGGATCTCCTGCACACTATTCACTTTGGGAAACCATATGGCACTGTTTTTCTTTCTCTCTTTACCTTGATATACCATGTTGACATTTCTACTTCTTTGTAGATTCCCTGATTTGCACTCTGTGAGGCATTTTCATCACAGTTTAGGCAAGATTCAAAAAAGCAAACTTTCTCTACCATAGAATTCTTAATGTGTAACAGATATGCATATACCTATCTTCCAGCATCACTGTCTCTTTTTCGTCTCTCTCTCTCTCTCTCTCTCTCTCTCTCTCTCTGTTCCTCCACTGTCCTCCACCATAAGCTTCCCATTATTAGCCTCCAACCAGGCCAGAGGGGCTTTCACCTTCCTTGTACAGGGAAAAATGGACCTTATTTCAATCTTCCATTCTCCCTACTCTCTGGTTCGTAGAAAAAGTGCCATGGTCTGAATCCTCCAAGCTAGAGCTTAATAATTTAGAGCTTGGGTCTGGGAGTTCCCCCAAAGCCTATTTTTCTCTTACACATCTGACAACTCTTTTTCCTTTGGCTTCTGTCCTTTCCCTGAAGGGGTGCTGTACTTCAATAAACACAAAACTCTAGAGCAGCAAGAATTACAGGGAATCAGAAATAAATTGAATGTAGGATAATATTTCAAAATGTTAGTGATAATTACACAACCCAACCCTCTATAAATAAGTTAGTGAGGTAGTAGGACCAGGACTTGCCTATTTGGGGTGGGCTATGAAGGCAAAACATTTTTATCAAAGCTCAGGATCAGATCCAAAGGAGTATGGAGCAGGGGGCAGGGAGAGTACAGGGAAATCACCGCAAAGAAGTACCTCGAAGGAGAAGAAAAAAAAAAAAAAAACCTGTAGGCAATTTATTATTAGCAGTAGGAGTCTGGAAAGGCAAATATCCCAGTGTGTCACCAAACTGGAAAGACAAAGAAAATAAGACCAGCCAAATAAACCTATGCTGCTGAGTCACCTAATGTGAGTTAATAAGCAAGAACACAACAAGACAGACGAAGAAGTGACACTTGAGAGGGAGCTGTACTGGGTTGTATAATGTCTCCCCAACATTCACGTTTTTCCCAGAATCTCAGAATATGACTTATTTAGAAATAGGGTTGTAGCAGATGTAATTAGTTAAGATGAGGTCATAATGGAGTGGCATGGAACCTTAATCCAATATAACTGGTGTCTTTATCAGAAGAGGAGAAGGCACAAACACACACACATAGTGGAGAACACCATGTGACAACAGAAGCAAAGATTGGAGTGATAAGTTGACAAGTTAAAGAATGTCATGAGCCCAGCTTTGGTGGCTCATACCTGTAATCCTAGCACTCTGGGTGGCAGAGGCAGGCGGATCGTTTGAGCTCAGGAGTTCAAGACTAGCCTGAGCAAGAGTGAGACCTCATCTCTACTAAAAATAGATAGCTGAACAACTAAAAATATATAGAAAAAATTAGCCGGGCATGGTGGCGCATGCCTGTAGTCCCAACTACTTGGGAGGCTGAGACAGTAGGATCGCTTGAGCCCAGGAATTTGAGGTTGCTGTGAGCTAGGCTGATGCCAGGGCTCTCAAGCCCAGGTGACAGAGTGAGACTCCATCTCAAAAAAAAAAAAAAGGCAAGGATTACCAGATTGCCAGCAAACACCAGAGGCTAAGGGAGTAAGAGGAAGGCATGAACAGATTCTCTCTGGGGCCTGCAGAAAGAGCACACCCCTGCTGATCCCTTGATTTCAGACATCTAGGCTCCAGAACCATAAGGGAATACATTTCTGTTGTTTTAAGTGACCCAGTTTGAGGTACTTTGTTACAGCATTCCTAGAAAATCAATATAGGAGCTCCCATCAAAGAGTCCATGAAGAAGCTACTTGTCTGAGATCTCTGGAATGTCATCCTAGATGCTTGCCTTTAGGAAGTTTTATGCTTAATCCTTATGGAATCGCACTTTCCTAATTTGGGGACATCAAATAACCTCAGTAGCGCTTGGGTTTCCACATCCGTGAAATATACTACTTACTTCAGGAGAATATCATGGAAGTTCAGTGGAATAATGTTTGTTAAAACATGGGTAACATGTCATGGCCTCTCTCAGGGAACCAGAGAGAACCAGGAAAGCTAGACTGAAAGGACTCCTGTACCCGAGTTAACTTTGATGAGGCTGCTCTCCTGACAGGAATGGGAAATCCTGAGACAACCTGGAGAAGAATTGAGACAGACACAGGTCCTCAGTGTTCTCTTGCCTGTATGTGATGAATACCACTTCCCTTGGAAAAAGCCTGGAAAGAGGAAACCTCCCAATTCCCAATTTTCCTCCTCTTTTTTCTTACTCTCCTGTGACCAGAAGAATTTCCTTCTTCTTCCTGTCTTTCTTAAATAAAGTTCCCTTAGACAAGAAGCTTTCAAACTTTCTTTTTCTTGGGATTTTTTTAATCTCAACCTAGAATAATAAATATATTTTGCATTGTGAACCAATACCCACACATACTACACACATACTCACATTTTTTCCTTATAAAGCAATTACTCTTCCCATATAAAAAGTATTATGATGTATTCTTTTTTATTCAGTCCATTCTCTTCCATAATATTTTATTGTCAAAAAATGTGGTTGAACCATATTAAATTTTTTCCACAACTCCTTAATGTGTCATGTATTAGATTAAATACAAATGTCTTCTTGACATGCTAAAGTATCACTTTAAGAAAAAAGGCAATTCATCTATCTAAAAAGCCTGAAGAGATCATGAATACATTTACCCTTACTCTTTGCTTTGAGACAATGAATGTCTTGGTTAGGTCTTGGTGAATGGGATACTTGTTAGAAATATATTTTGAATGACATTCTTTTCTATATATTTTATATTCCTATCTTTTTCATTCAATATAGGGTGACATCTTTCCAATGCAGTAAGTGATCATTTCCAGCAACATTTTTAATGATTGCATAGAATCCCAGTGTATAGAAGCAATGTAATAATTTAACCATGCTCCCTTTTTTGGGCATTTGATTTGTTTCAAAAGCTTACATTCTGATGGGAGGAAACATAATAAACAATAAAAAAAACATACAATAAAGGTAATTTAAGATTTTCCTAAGTACTATAAAAATGGATGTGGTAGTGTATGAAAACCTTGGTAATTAGATAGAAAATATCAACAGGAAAGTGATTACTGAGATAGACCTGAAGAATAAAAGACCCACCAAATGAAAAGGTGGAGAGAGATCTACAGAAAAAGAAAAGAAAAAAGCAAGAGTTCTAAGAGCTTACAGAATTGAAGGAACAGAAAGAAGGCTTTCTGAGAAGTAGTTAGAGACCAACTCATGAAGGAATCCATAAGCTATTATAAAGAACAGGCTTTATTCTCAGTGTAAGGAGAAGCCTCTAGACAATGCAGAGAGATAGAAACAGAAAATAAGAGTTCTATAGAAATAGAAAGAGGAGAGCAAGGATAAACACACACACACAGTTCAAGGAGAGAAGAGAGATTACAGTGAGCAGGGCTATGATATTAATGGATTTTTTTGATAATTAGAGAGGTGGGTTTTTTAAAAATGTTTTATTTATATAAGTTTATGGGGTACATGTGTAATTTTGTTACACAGATATATTACATAGTGGTGAAGTGTAAGGGATTTTAAGGTATCCATCACCAGAATAATGTACATTGTATCCATTAAGTAATTTCTCATCCTACTCCCCTCCACCACCCTTCTAAGTCTCTAATATCTATCATTCCACACCCTACGTCCATGTGTACATATTATTTAGCTCACATTTGTAAGTGAGAACATGTGGTATTTGATTTTCTGTGTCTGAGTTCTTAAGATAATGGCCTGCAGTATCTAATTTGTCAGTTTGCTGTATGTATGTGGCTTTATTTTTTTGCTTCTTTATTCTGTTACATTGATCTATGTGTTTGTTTTTATACCAGTGCCATGCTATTTTTTTTTTTTTTTTTGAGACAGAGTCTCTAGCCCGGTTGCCCGGGCTAGAGTGGGTGCCGTGGCATCAGCCGAGCTCACAGCAACCTCAAACTCCTGGGCTTAAGCGATCCTCCTGCCTCAGCCTCCTGAGTAGCTGGGACTACAGGCATGCACCGCCATGCCTGGCTAATTTTTTCTATATCTATTTTTAGCTGTCCATATAATTTCTTTCTATTTTTTTTAGTAGAGATGGGGTCTTGCTCTTGCTCAGGCTGGTCTCGAACTCCTGAGCTCAAACAATCCGCCCACCTCAGCCTCCCAGAGTGCTAGGATTACAGGCATGAGCCACCTCACCCGGCCAAGTGCCATGCTATTTTGATGACTATAGCCTTGTAGTATAATTTGAAGTCAGGTAATATGATGCCTCCATCTTTTTTCTTTGTGCTTAGGATTGCTTCGACTATTTGGGCTCTTCTTTTGTTCCATATACATTTTAGGATTTTTTAAAAATATATCTGTGAAAAAATGATGTTAGTATTTCGACAGGGATTGCACTGAAACTGTAGATTGCTTGGAGAAGTATAGTCAGTTCAATGATATTAATTTCTCGATCCCTGAGCATGGGATTTTTTTCCATTTGTTTGTGTCATCTACAATAGGAAAAGATTTACACAACAAAAAATGTTGAATGAAACTGCACTAAATGTCATTTCTCATCTATTGTAGTGGAAAAAGTTAAAAATTTGAAAATACTATGATAGTAATACTTGGGGAATAGGCATTGTCACATACTACACAATAGCTCTACATTTATGGAAAGAAATTAGGCAATTTGGCAATATCACATATGCATTTTCCCTCTTATTTAGCAAGTATTTTTTAACTGAAATGTATATTAAAAATACATAAAAAGGCATTTTACAAAGAAACCAAAGATGTAGTAGTATTTGTAACCACAATATAACAGAATATAACCCAAATATACATTAATAGGGACTGACTGAATGAACTATGGTCTAATATTTAGCTAAGGAGATTTCCAAGATAAAGTTTTGAAGATGTTACCTGATTTATTCTTGGTGCATATAATAAAATTTTAAAGAAGAGAGATAAATTGAGAGAAGAATATTAAACATAAAAAAGGAACAATGACTAATGATTTGGGAAATCTTCAGCCCACCCACATGGCAAAAAAAAAAAAAATGCTAAAATAAAAGAAATTCACTATTGGGACTGGAATTTCTTCTATTTCTCTAGAGAAAATGCTAGAGATAGAATTTTAAAGCCTTCCCTGAAACCTCAGAACTTTCAAAAGATCTGAGTATTTAATCATACAAAAAGTCTTTTTTGAAAGACTAGAGTGTGTCTCACAGATCCTCTCAATTAAACCAGTGACCTCTAGAAAACTTGAGGTCAATCTCTCTCAACTACATCAGCAGAAGCAAAAATTGAGAAGGGATTATTTAGGTTAGCTCTCTTGATAAACCTCTTGTATAATGGAGCAAATTCTTGTGATCTATACAGGAGACACAGAAAGCTCTTGAAATATTTATGCCAGCAGAAACACTGTTAGGTTGAACTAAAAGAGCCCAAGAGTAAAATATGAAAGAAAGATGTTTGACCTTGAAAACTGGTAATAAGTAGGTGGATTAAACTAGTCATCTGTAGAGTTGGGAGTAAGATGGCATAATAAGAAGCCGTCTACCCCTTTACCCTCCTTGGACACATTGATTCAACAGCAATACATGGACCAACTTTCTTTGTGAGAAATCCAGAAACTTGTCGAGTGGCTCTAGCACTCCCAGCAAGCACAAAACTAGTTGGATCAAAGCCTCAGGAAAATTTCAGAATCCCTCTTGCCATAATCATCCTGGTACAATCAGGAGGAAACCTACAATTCTCAGCTTCTTCCTAGAGAGAAAAGGGAAAAACTAAACTGTATGTCCAATATTCTCACTTTTCTGGGTGCTGCATGAGAGACTGGTTTTTGCCTTCCCTGAACCTGAACACTAACAAGAAAAGACCCCAGATTAGGAGCTACTGAGAACAAAGGCAGCAGTTTGGAGTAGTACACATGCACTCACCATAGTCCATCCTCCTGCCTCAGTGCTGAGCAAGTAGTTGAAAGCCCCCCCCACATTCATTTATGCATCCAATAATCCAAGTTTTTGAGTAACTACTCAAGGAAATGGCCTTTGTCTCACCTGTCACAGAATACTGAGAGTACCTGACATACTCTAGATGCATTAGGGCTTCTGAGAACAAAGATGAAGGAAGCCTTGTGTAGTACATGGTCACTTGCCAAAGTCCAGCTGAAAGAAGCATGATTGGGAAGACTCCCAGCCTCTGACTTATCCTAGGGGAGAAAAAAAGAAGATTGGATTGTCTGTCAAATCCTTTTGACTTGTCAGGTGACATCTCAAGGCACTGTTTTTGTTTTCTTATCTACATCAGAGTGTGAACAATATCTGGCAAAAGCTAGATATCTGGAGGCCATTGGGGAAAAAACAAAAAGAAGAACCTGGGCATACTGCAGCTCCATAATACCTGCAGTACAGCAGAGGGACACAGAAGCAGAAAGAGATAACAAAGTTCTGAAAAATAAACAGGAAAATCCCTCTAATCAGGAATTTACCCAGACAAGTCTAGAGAGGATGCATAAACAGAGAAAGTTTGAGAGGCACCCAGAATGTCTGGCAGTGCTGAGTGGTAATAATCTTCTCCTGTACACAGCCAGTCAATGAAGAATAGAAGAAATTGCTCTTTAGTCTAATGCAGATACCAATATAGAGTCAGGAAAAATGAAGGAATATAGAAACATGGCCAAAGAAAAGAACAAGATAAACTTACAGAAACTTACCCTAATGAAACAGAAGTATATGAATTGTCTGAGACAGAATGCAAAAACCATCATAAAGATGTTATATGAGCTTAGGAGAAAAAAACACATGAAGAAAGTGAAAATTTTAACAAAAAAGTAGAAAATATAAAAAAGAACCAAACACAAATCTTGCACCTAAAGAATACAATAAACTGAAAAGTTTACTGAAGTGGGTTCAACAGTAGAGAAAGTCAAACAGAAGAAAGAATGTGAACTTAGAGACAGACCATTTATGATCATTTAGTGAGAGGACCCAATAGAAGAAAGGATGAGAAAGAATGAAGAAAGCTTAATGGACTTATGGGATAATATCAAGCAGTACATTATGGGATATTCAAAACGAGAATTGAAGGGGGTAGCAGAAAGCTTATTCAGAGAACTAATGACCAAAAACTTCCATAATGTGGGGAAGGAAATGAACATCCAGATCCAGTAAGCCAAGTGGACCCCAAATAAGATGAAATCAAAGAAATCGACAGCTAGACACATTATAATCACATTGTCAAAACTTAAAGACAAAGAGATAATTTTGAAAGCAGCATCAGAAAAGGAACTTATCACATACCCAGGAATTTCACTAAGACTATAAATGAATTTCTCAGCAGGAGTCTTGAAATATATGAGGGAGTAGAATGATATATTCAAAGTGCAGGAAAAAAAAAAAAACCTACCAACTAAGAATATTGTATCTGGAAAAAATTTGCTTTCAAAAATGAAAGAAAGAAAAAGACTTTCCTAGACAAAAGCTAAGGGAGTTCATCACCATTAGCCTTGTCTTACAAAAAAATGATAAAGGAAATTCTTCAAATTGAAACAAAAGACACTAAATAAGAGCATGAAAACATATGGAAGTAGAAAACTCATTGGCAAAGATAAATATGCAGAAAAATACAGAACACAGTAATTGTGTAATAGTGATATGCAAATTAATTTTAATTGTATATAAATTAAAAGGTAAAAGTATAAAACATAATTATACAAATATCCATCAGTGGATGAATGGGTTAAAAAATGGCATATGCATTCAATGGAATATTATTTAGCCATTAAAAAGAAGGAAATCCTGCTCTCAGGGATTACAAGTCCATGCCTTCTGGCAAGTTTCTCCACCATCATAGCAGCAACCCTATGTCTCCCTTGTGACTGGCACCCTTCAAAATCTTTTGCCTCCACCCAAAACACCACTGTGGTTCACCAGTCAAAGCAAGAGATAATGGTGGTTAGGGGAAGGCTGAAGTCTTGGCCTAACTTTGTAACAGTGGGCTCCTAGATGGTGTACAGATATACTCCATACCTATTTATTCCATTTTCTGAATATTTATTAGAAAATACATACTTGGTAAAAGGCAAAATCTACACACTGACTTTATGACTTATGTATAAAGTCCATAATAATAGCAAGGTCTAAGTGAAAGTCTCTGTGCATTTCCCTTCCTTCTAATAAATTAAAACAGAAACAATGCTACATTCTTGAAGAAATTGAAAAGATTTGTGCTGCCATCATGTCTTCAGGATTGTAAAAATATAGTGGGATGATATTTATCACATCTTTGTTTAACTATATTTGGCCTGCACAAAAGTTGGGTGGACCTTAGAGAACGACTTTGGTGACTCTGTTTGTAGCCAATAACCCAAATATATTATTTTTGCTGAAGCAAATCAACATAGCCTTTGGGAATTGGTTTGCCAATATTGACCTGAGCA
The DNA here is from genome assembly GCF_020740605.2 of Lemur catta. NCBI lineage: Eukaryota > Metazoa > Chordata > Mammalia > Primates > Lemuridae > Lemur > Lemur catta. Next base: position 46,692,924 of record NC_059128.1, on the reverse strand, counting down.
ATCCTTTTTTCTCCATACCAAAAATTGGAAGGACTACCAAAAGCTTGCCTTTTCTGGCAGCAACAACAGTACAATCATACCTCTGGGTTATGTCCATTTCCCTGTTGATGCTGGAAGCTCACTGGGGCTCTTAACTACAGTATCTACCTGTGACCTCCCTATGGGACTCCAACATAGAAGGTGGGTTCCTAGAGGGGTCATTTTAAGAGGAAACATAACAAATGAAAGAAAATGAGAGCTACCAAGCCAGTTAAAGGATATGCCTGAAAACAGTGTAAGTAACTTCTCCCATTTTTTTTATATCCAGCCAAATAAATATTCAAAGGTGCTCTCATTTTCCTGGAGTTCTGTTGCACCACTTTAGGTACCAGTGTTTCAGTTAGGTGTCTTTTATGCAACCATTGTAATCTGACCTTGGCAACTTAAACAAAAAAAATAATAATTTTATTGAAAGGATGTCAAGGCTCTCACAGAAAGATCAAAAAAGGAGATGCCTAGGCTCCTAAAATCAGTAAGAGTAAAGAGAAGCTATACTCATAGCCTAAATTCTTTCCTAACAGAATTACTGTTTTCACTGGTAAAACCACCATTCCACAGTTTAACTTGCTGATAATAAAAGCACTTGGCATTTAAAGCTCTTGCCCTTAAAAACTTAGACCAGCTGCCTCTGCTATAAAGAATTTTCTATGAGGGTAAAGTCTTTGTGTTATTAGTTCAAAACTCATACCCTGAGAAACTTCATAAGCTGGGCCAAACCTAGATAATATTCCTGAATGCAATCTGAGAGAAGAAATGGGTAAGAATCTGATGCTTTCAGCTTCCATAGTTGTGATAGAAATTTGTTTCCAGTCAAGACTCATAAAATGGAGACTTCTCCAAACATAGAAAGAGAACATGGATACTCGGCAGGTCCCCAAATATAAAAATGTCTATTATGCCTATAATTTATTTATTTTAAAAATATTTTACAGAATTATTGAACAAATTTTATTCACATCTCTAAGGTATAGGCTTATTAGTCAAATAACAAAGTGTGAAAAAATCTTTAGACACACTTATTATTAACATGGGTGCAGCTTCATCACTGCATAATATGGTTCCAGTACACCTGTTCTGGTTGCCAAAAAAGGGTAATTAAATAAACAATTAATTGAGTGATATAATCTTGAGTGATTTAGGGTGATATATTTCAATACATTTCATTTTCAGGGATATCAATGTGTACCAATGTAAATTTTTGTGGGCAGTATAAAATGCTGGTTTGTACTCCTCTTATTTCTTTCTTTCTTTCTTTCTTTTTTTTTTTTTTTTTTTTTGAGACAGGGTCTCATTCTGTTGCCCGAGCTGGAGTGCAGTGGCACAATCACAGCTCATTGAAACCTCAAATCCTGGACTCAAGCGATCCTCCTGCCTCAGCCTTCTGAGTAGCTAGGACTACAGGTGCACACCAACAAACTCTGATAATTTTCCTATCATTTTGTAGAGAGGGGGTCTTGCTCTTGCTCAGGCTGATCTTGAACTCCTGGCCTCAAGCAATCCTCCCACCTCATCTTCCTAAAGTGCTAGGATTACAAACATGAGCCAACACGCCCAGCCTGAAGCATGCTTTTTAGTTTACATTCTATTCTTAATTTATCTTTACCATCTCTGAGATTTTGCTTTATTATTTCAATATTCAAACTCTGAGGTAGAAATATCTGATTGGTCATAATCCTTGGTTTTCATGAAGACTCACTCAAAATAAGAACAGTGTTCAGATGTTGCTTAGCTTAAAAAATCAATCAACATACACTACAGAAAAAAAAGTAAAATGAAAACAACTTCCAGATTTATTTCCAACACCTGTGACCTATGTACTCTAGGATGCTAGCTAAATAAAAGATACCACCTGGTAGCTATTAAAGTGATCTTCTAAATCAAGTATGTAAACCATAAAGCATCATGACAAGTGGGACTTTCCTTTAAAAAAAAAACTTTAATCACCATCAGTGGATTGAATTTTGGGGTTATTTCTCTTTTTGGTTTTGTACATATATATATATATATATATTTCTCTTAAATAAAGTCTAAAGAAATTAAAAGCTATGGAAACTAGAGAATCATATATTCCATGTCCTGCTATAATAAAGGTTATTTATTAATATAATAATTAAATTTTTTATAAAATATATTCTTCACATAATTTTATTTTGTATGGTTTATTACAATTTTCTAATCTAATGGCTAGCCCATGAAGTTTCCTAGAGTCAAATAATTTTAGATGTAAACTATAACTTCAAGGTGTTAAACACTGAAAAACATTACTACCGTGATTCAAAACTGTGGTGATCTTAAGTATTTTCCATGAGAAAATTACAATGTGGGTGGGAAAAATATAAATGTGTAGTTTCCAAAGATGACAATCATCATTTCCTTCCCTCCCCAAATGTACATGCTGTATCTGACCCCAAGAGGTTGAGAATATTTCTCTTCTTGAATGTAGGCTGGCTTTATGAGTTGTTTGAGGATTCAAATGAGATGAAAGGGACATTGTAAAAATTCTGGGCTTGGCCATGAAGAACATTGGCTGCTTCAATTTCTTCTCTCTTGGAAAATAACCACCATATGAGATGTCTGATTACTATAAAGCCACCATTCGATGAGGAAGCATGAGCTAGCCATGTGAAAAGTCCAGGTGGACGGAGAAAAATGACTGACCAACCGTAAACCGTATCATCCTTTCCAGTTGAAGCTACCTTTTATGATCCAGGCCAAGGAGGTACCATGTGGAACAGAACAGCTGTACAACTGAGCCTAGCCTGGATTTCAGAATCATGCAAAATAATATATTATGTTATTTAAAAAAATAAACAACTGAGTTGCTTACAGATAACTTACATAGAAATTAATACCTAGAAGTGTGATACTGCCATGACAAATACCAACATATGGTATTGGCTTTGGGACCAGACTGAGGCCTGTGGGGCAGTAAAGAGACTATTTATGAAGATTGAAATGAAAGAAATGACTGGAGCACAGGGAGCTTGTACTATGCATTGTTGAAATGATTAGTGAGATCATCACATCAGTGACACAGAAGATAAATGAACGAGTAGAGCTGTGGATCTGGGTAAATATGTTTCTAGGCAGAATTTTGAAACTAAGTTTGATTTATTTCAGCTTTTCTATGATAATGCATTGCAAAAAAGAGATGAAATAAAGAAAGAGTACTTCAATTTTCAAAGAGACTTTAGAAGAAACCCTCTTAACCAAGTATTTTCTGGGTTATATTACCAGCTCCACCAGACAGCAAGGGATTTTCAAAATAAAAATGGCCTCAGGGAAGATCAATCCAGGGTTTTGCTAATAAAACATGAACTCAGGGTCAATTTCAAATTGAGGGTTAAGATTTTAGGAAAATGTAAGGTAGCACTTAGAATTAGAGCCTCTCAGCTAGACAGAAATACTCTAGCCATCTTTGGGGCATAAATCTTAAGAGTATAGTCCCATAGCACCCTGTCTCACAAAATGAACTATAAGGAAAAGTGGGGAGCAGAGAAGGGGGTGGATGATGAGAAATTACTTAATGGGTGCAATATATTATATGTTATTTTGGTGACGGATACCCTTAAAACCCTGACTTCACTGCTATGCAATCTATCCATGTAACAATATTACACTTGTGCCCCATAAATTTATACAAATAAAGTATTAAAAAGAAGAAAAAAAAAGAAAATGCATAATGTTTTCAAGATAATTTTATTGGCAAAATCACCATAAATGTGGACTAAAAGAGAGACAAAAAAAAAGGAAAAAGAGGTCCTTGGGTCCCCAAACCTCTATTAATGGGAAGCCGACTGAGAAAGCTACTCCGTGGCAAACACTAGCTATTTCTTAAGGAAAAGAAAGAATAACTCAGAGGGTAGGGCTAAAAGTCTGCATCAAGACTCAAGATTCACATAATATCATTCCCAGAGAGCACGTATATCCTTGCTAAGGAACATACTTTGTACCTTGTCTCTGTAACAGGGAAGACTTGAAAAATATTTCCCACTGAATTTCAGAATTGCTGTGGACTAATGACTCTTATGTGTCACTTGTTTTTCCCTTTTTGGATGTCAGTCATCCCATCCACCATATGACATATTATGTTCCTTTACATGGCAAAAAGGACTTTGCAGATATGATTAAGTTAAGAATCTTGAGACAGGGAGATCATCCTGGATATTTCAGGTTGGTTCAATACAATTACAGGGTCCTACTAAGAGGGACACAAGAAGGTCAGAATGAGAGGGAAGGAAATGTGGTGACAGAAGTAGAGGTGTGTTCAAAGAGGGAGAGAGATTTGAATGTGTCATACTGCTGACTTGGAGTTGGAGGAAAGGGCCACTAGCCAATGAATGCAAGTTGTTTCTCAAAGCTGGAAAAGACAAGGGGATAGATTTTCTCTGTAGCCTCCAGAAGGAAAGCAAGTCTGCTAATACCTTGATTGTAGCCTAGCGAAACTGATTTTGGACTTCTGTTCTTCAGAATAGTAAGAAATTAAATTTGTGTTGCTTTAAACCATTAAGTTTGTGCTACTTTGTTACAGCAGAAATTGGAAACTAACAGACCTTGCTACTGCTGTACATTGTGTACTTGGAGGAAAGATAACTTGTCTTTTACTTCATAGATCTCTGATTCTGAGGACTTGTACTCAGGTATCTCTGGGTCTGACTTAGATAATGAGGTCTGGACTTCAGGTCTGAACCTGATACCACAATGAGCTGATGCTTTGGAGGTCTTAGAATTACTTAGCATCTACACGCAAAGTATGTATTTTGCAGGGGAGGATCATGCATTGCGTGGCCAGAAGGTGGACTTGAGTAATAATATCCTCTAAAGATGGCTACCATGAATGTCTTTGCTCCCTGTTTGTACCTGATGCCCTGACATCAAGAGGGAGAATTTATTATCCCTCTCCTTGAATCTGGTCTGGCATTGTAGCTTTCTTTGACCAAAAAAAAAATTCAGTAAAAATGAAGCAGCATCAGTTTCAGGTGTATTCTGTAAGAGGATGGACAGTTTCTTCTTCCTTTCTCTTGGAAGTAAGCCATCACATAAAAAGCCGTATGTGAAGACCATCACTGTGTGATGTCAGCCACATTTAGAGTCTGTATGATAAAAGAGAGAAGCCCTGCCAATTCCCAGCTGTTCCACCCAACCCAAATGATAAAGCCATCTTTGTCAGTTGGATGAAGGCAGGTACTATATGGACAAAAACAGATAAACAACTGCCCCCGCCAAAAACCCAAACCAGATACATCCCACCTTAGTTGCCAAATCATGAAAATAACATACACATTATTATTGTTGTTTTAAACTATGAAGTGTGGGTTGTTTTTTTTTTGTAGCAATACAAAACTGAAAGAGTTAATATGCAATAGAAAAAAATTTTAATTTTAGTATTGGGTGTCTGTATTTTTCACATTAATAAATCTAAAATTATTGTTCTGCATTGACCAAATAGGAGAAGCTTTACTAAAATGTAATCTTGTTAAGATAAAAACTCCTGTTTTAACAGAAAGTCACACAGTATACTTGCCTCAATAGAGGTTGATTAGACCATATTTGCCATGTTTTGATTGTTGACTCAGATTTTTTCTACCTTCAACTGCTTTCTCCATTTTCTTTTCCTGAGATTGTATGTCATGATTTTACCACTTAATACCATAAAGCATCATTATCATTATAAAATGAATACTACATTAAGAAATAAACTAAATTTTTTAAGACAGAATCAGTCATGCAAGAAAATTTTAGGTTCAATAATTTTGACTGTTAATATTCAGATAGATTTAACTTAGTCCAAATCTCTAGATAAATAAACAGATCAATGGAAAGATGGATGGGTGGATGGATGGGTGGGTGGGTGGTTGGATAGTTAGAGAGACAATTAAGTAGATAAGCAGAGCTATAAGTCCTCTCTAACTTGGGATTTTGTTACAAAAAAGTTAAAGTGTATTTTGATAATGATTTAAGCTACAGTTTGAAATAAATACTTTTTAAAAATACCCATAGACGATGAATTGAAGATGCTGCAAACTGGATTCTGCTATCAATCTTCAAATCCTCTTTTATTTATACTCAACTAGAATGGCCAAAAAAATAGCTCTTGTTTACTTTGTATCTGTATGAGTTTTCTGTTGCTGCTTAGCAAATTACCTCAAACTTAACAACTTAGTATATTTATTATCTCATACACTTTCTGAAGTTCCATTCTCCTAGAGCAGCTTAATGGAGTGATTTAGGCTCAGGGTCTCTCAATGTGGTTGTAGTCAAGTTGTCAGCAAAACCTGTGGTCATCTCAAGGCTTAACTAGGGCTGAAGGATCAGCTTTCAAGCTCACTTGGTTATTAGCAAGCCTCAATTTCCCCAATCTACCACCTAGTATTACCATAATTAACATAAAGAAAGTTATGTTTGAATATATAATAGAAAAAAATAGGCCGGGCGTGGTGGCTCACGCCTGTAATCCTAGCACTCTGGGAGGCCGAGGCGGGTGGATCGCTTGAGGTCAGGAGTTCGAGACCAGCCTGAGCAAGAGTGAGACCCTGTGTCTACTAAAAATAGAAAGAAATTATCTGGCCAACTAAAAATATATATATAAAAAAAATTACCCGGGCATGGTGGCGCATGCCTGTAGTCCCAGCTACTCGGGAGGCTGAGGCAGTAGGATCGCTTAAGCCCAGGAGTTTGAGGTTGCTGTGAGCTAGGCCGATGCCACGGCACTCACTCTAGCCAGGGCAACAAAGTGACACTCTGTCTCAAAAAAAAAAAAAGAAAAAAAAAAAAAAAAAAGGAAAAAATACAATCATAGGAAAAAGGAACATCCTTCCTGATTAAGAGTTGTCAAACCTCCTAAGTGAAGTACTGCAAGAATGGAAAAACAAATACCACATGTACTCACTATTAAATTAGAACTAACCTATCAACACTCACGTGCAAAGATGGAAGTAAAACTAAGAGGAAATCATGCAAGTGGGAGAGGCGAGGGAGGGATGGGTGAAATCATACCTAATGAGCACAGTGTACACTATCTGGGTGATGGGCACACTTATAACTTTGACTCAAGTGGTACAAATGCTATTTATGTAACCAAAACCTTTGTGCCCCTGTGATATTCTGAAATTAAAAAAATATATACATTCTAAACATTTTAAATGTATATTGCAGATAGGCTAACAGAACATTTTATTTTATATTACAACACATCATCTGATTTCAGGGATTTTGTAGTATGCCATGGACATTGTTTGAGAAGTATTTTGAGGGGACAGAAGGAAGTCTACACTTTTTGAACAGTAAAAAAGTGTACAGATTCTCATGGGTTTCTAATTTGTAGCACAAAATTATTAACTGCTTATGTTTAAAAAAAAAAAACTATTTCATTTAGCTTATGGGTACCCACAAGTTCAAATCTATGCTGCATTCCTGAGCTTATATATCTGTCTATACCAAATTCTGTTTGAGAATCTTGAGATGTAAACCTCTTAGAAGAAAAGAAGCATCTTTTTGGCTTCTGAATATCTTTCCTTGTTCTTTATATTGCCCTTAAGAAAAATGTCAATGTTGGTATAGATGACTGGAGACTATAGTGTTGAGTGATACTGTGATGATAGCTTGAAAACTTCAGAAAGTGTTTCAGGAATAATAAGTACCAAGGAGAGTGATAGCAACAGCATTACGTACGGTTCACAGCCAACCAAGCCTCCAAATTTTGAATAAATGGTCTGCACTGAAAATATATTGTGTTACAGTTTTTGAAGATAGAATGAATTCCTATATCACTAATGATGAAGCAGTGTACCCCCAAATAAATGATACTTTAGCAAAATGATCATTTTCAATGATAGCAGGAGGCATTCTTTTTTATTTTTGGCATGGTATTGATCTAAATATGAAAAATGACAATTGTTTTATGGGAAATATAATTAGAGCTGCATGGAAAATTTTCACATCTGTGAAATTATTTTTGCTAGATATTCATTTTTTGCCAATGGCCTTTTTGTTAATTTAGTCATACATAAAAATAGTTTTTGTGTAAGAACAATTTTCCACATTCTGTATTCTAAAATTATTATTTATTTTTCCTCAGGAAAAAATATAATAAAGTTGTATGTGTAGTAGAGAAAAAACAAATCAAAATAAAGAATTAGCACAATTAATTCACATTTTATTATTCAAGATTTTTGCACAGTGAGGCAAACTTGGGTCATTTGGAGAGGCTTTTGGCTTTCAGTGAGAGAAAGCTCAATTAAATATGGTTTAAACAATATGCACAATATTAGTTCAAGACTTATAACAAGAAGCCCTAACGTGATTCAAGAGTTGTTGAATTTGACACCTCTGAGAGGTCCTTAGTTTTACTGTCATGATGACAAAATCACTCATATTGCCCCAGGCATCCTGTCTTTCCACATCAGTGACCAAGGCAGGCAAGAAGAAATGGCATGGGTATCTTCAAGTAACTGTCTCTTTATCAAGGCAAAAGGTCTCTTTTGCAAGGTGAATAAGGAAGACAGTTCCTTAGGGGAGGATCACCCCATGGTCCACACCTATTAAGTGAAAGTGCCTAGAGATTAGCTACTTTCTTCAGTATATGTCCAAAGTTAACTTGTTTACTTGGCAGTTACATCTTCTTTATAGAAGAAAATGCAAAAGAAAACATTTGACCTTTTTATTTGGTAGAGATTTCCAATAATAAGTAATTATAATATATTTTAAGATATATATTTTATAATATATTTGAAATTGACAATAAGAACACAGGGCCAAAATTCTGTTTCTGGAATTGTAAAGAGCTAAGTTATAGGTAAGTATGTGATGTTGGGAAACTTGCTTTGTTTCATTTGTATTAATAAAAATGTGAATAATAATAGTGTGTGTGTGTGTGTGTGTGTGTGTGTGTGTGTGTGTGTGTGTGTGTGAGGGCACACGTGCGTGTGTGTAGAGGGGGCGGTCAATAAGATCATGCTTGCAAAATGTCTAGCATATTGTCTCACAGAGGAAGCATTCAATAAATGTAAATTACAGAAAAGCTGCTAATGCTGAAGAAGAAAAAGATAATGATTCAATCTTGTTCTCTTGCTCTGAATCGGAAGCCAAATATGTGCCAAATGAACCACATATCCATAACCATATATTAATGTGAGTAAATTGAATGTTTAACATTTAGTTTAATTTGTGTCCTTCTTTCCTTGTCATTTATTGAATATCGAGTGTTCTCTAGGCACTGTGCACAGCTCTTTATTTACCTTATTTTTAAAATCTCTAATTAATACTTGTTTTACTGAAGAAGAAGCAGGTTTTAAAAGGTTAAATAAATCATCGAAATTACAGCCAGATGCTGTGGGGCATGGATTCAGGCGCAGATTAGCTTTGCTCCTGGCTTTTGCTTTTAACCACTGCAAGATTCTGTTTCTCTTTTACAATGATTTTATGATTTTTATTTTTATTTCTTTATTTATTACAAAACCCATCCATATACCTAACTTCTACACTACAAATGTTGCCCTTACATTTGGATACTCTAGAGTTCTGTTTTTATTTTCACCTTTTTTCTTATACTCTTCATTTTTCACACTCTCTCAGGATAATTTACCTAATATACTTTACTTGTGAAGGGATTTATTTTTCTTTTTAGATAGGGTCTTGCTCTGTTGCCCGGGCTAGAGTGCTGTGGCATCAGCCTAGCTCACAGCAACCTCAAACTCCTGGGCCCAAGTGATCCTCCTGCTCAGCCTCCCGAGTAGCTGAGTAGCTGGGACTATAGACGCATACCACCACGCCCAGTTAATTTTCTGTTTTTAGTAGAGATAGGGTCTCGCTCTTGCTCAGGCTGGCCTCAAACTCCTAACCTCAAGCGATCCTCCTGTCTCAGCCTCCCAGAGTGCTGGGATTACAGCATTGAGCCGCTGAGACTGGCCACGGATTTTATGAGAACAACCACAGCCTGTTAACTAGTTTTCTTGTACAAACATTGGTATTGGAACTAATTTCTTTTTTTTTCCCTATTAGAATTTATTTTATTTTTTTCTTATTAAAAGTAATGGGGAAATATTTCTGCATAGAGAAAAATAAATATACAAAATTATATATAAATTATTATTTTTTAAAATTCAGGATATTATAGGGGTACAAACATTTTGGTTACATGAAATGCATTTGCCTCGCTCAAGCCAGGGCCACAAGCGTGTCCTTTCCCCATACGGTGCATCCCGTCTCCATTAGTAAAATAATTTATTAATAGGGAAGAAAATCAGTAAAAATAATAATTTTTAAATCTATTTTTGTTTGCTTGTTGTTTTTCAGACAGAGTCTTGCTCTGTCACCAAGGCCAGAGTGTAATGGCACAATCATAGCTCACTGCAGCATTGAACTCCTGGGCTCAAGCAATCCTCCCACCCAGCCTCCCAAGTGGCTGAGACTACATGCATGTATCACCATGCCCAGCTAATTCTTTTATTCTTATTTTTTGTAGAGACAGGGTCTTGCTATGTTGCCCAGGCTGGCCTCAAACTCCTGGCCTCAAGGGTTCCTCCTGTCTTGGCTTTCCCAAGTGCTGGGATTACAGACATGAGCCACTGCACCTGCTGATCACCTATTTCAGATTCTTGTAGAATAAATATACTTATTGACTAAATAGATAATAATGAAATTTTCACATAAGTAAGTTGGTATTTGCCTGTCTCATTGTAATCTTGAATTTTGAGTGGATGCGGTAAATGTTCATAGTTCATGATGGACTGAACATATGAAAATTCATATGTTGAATTCCTAATCCCAGTACTTCAGAATGTGGCTGTATTTGAAGACAGGGTTTTGAAAGAGGTGATCAATTTAAAAGGAGATCCTTAGGGTAGGCCCTAATCTAATCTGACCGGTATTCTTACAAGAGGAAATCTGGACATGCAGAAAGACAGCAGGAATGTGGGTGCACAAACAAGAGACCATGTGAAAACACAGTGAGAAGGTGGCCATCTGCAAGCCAAGGAGAGAGACCTCAAGATAAACCAAACCCATAAATACCTTGATTTTGGACTTCTAGCCTCCAGAATTGTAAGAAAATAAATTTCTTTGTTCAAGCCACCCAGATTGTGGTATTTTGTTATGGCAGCCCAAACTGACTAATAAGCTTTATTCATTTATTCATTCATTCAATAAATATTTACAACGAATGTCCACTCTACTCCAGATATGCTCCTAGTGCCTTGGGATGGAATGTTTAATAAAGTTGAGCATCCCGGCAATCATGAAATGTATGTGGGATGTTGGTACCATGGAGAAAAAGGACAGAGAGTATAAAGATAGTCTGAGACCTTGTTATACTTGTTGCTGTTGTTGTTGGAGAGAATGATCAAAATCATGATCATGATAATGTATCATGAAAATGAAAATTTTCAGGTGAATTTTTGCAAATAATATTTTCTTTCTTAGGAGATCATGAAATTGTATAGACAACAACGTGAACCCTGTTAAACTATCACTCATTTGTTAATAATTATCTGTAGCACCTAAGTTCTTTTGTACTGGGATGGTTCAATGTTATACATAGTTTATAGAAATAGGTAACACTGTTCTCTCCTCAATGCCCTGACCCCTAATTTATGTGTATTTTCTGATCTATGTAGAAGCTGAAATGCCTAATAGGAGAATGATACATTTAGTTGTATTAGGTAAATAGATTGGGATATGAGAATGGAGGCAGATAGCGGGATTTTGAGCTATAAGAGAAAATTCCACCTAGGAACTTGTGAAGTAGGGCATGACCATGACGAGACAGCTTCGGCAACAGGGCCCAAGGTTCCTGGTACTGTGTGGCAGCTTTGACCTAGATGTTCTAGGAGCAGGTATATGCTGTGTCAATAAAGAGCTGTGTGAAATGCTGAAAGAGTTGTGTCTCTAACGTCTATTAATTTAAAGAGCAGAATAAAAATAAGGAAGACATTTCACTGTTTTCTTCAGAGATTGAAGACAACACCTTTGTCTGGGAGCAGGGCGGCAGCAGCAGGAGTGTAAGTCTGGATCACGCTGAGTACTTACCTAAGTGGGGAACAGGGATTAGAGGAATGGGCTAAGCAGTGTGTGGAGAGCAACTCTGCAGGGATCTAGCCTTGGTGCTGATGATTCATAGGTTCATTGGGTGTATAATCTGATGCTCTTCAAATTCTATTAATAGATGGAGAGAACCCCTTGGAAGAAGGCTGAAGTTCTGCAGTTATAAAGGTACAAAATGTAGGACCAATGGCTAACCTGCCTTACTTTATTTTCACAGCGGGATGAGGTCTTGGGATCAATGTTGATGGCACTGAGACATATCCCCCAAACCTAGAGTGAGATGATCAAATTGCCTACTGAGTGTCCTTATTGGAAATGTTCATTGTTTGTGAAGCTTGAAACTCAAACATAATTTTTATGTTCTGAGTTTTATGCTGTGATTTAGAGATTCTTAAATTTTGTTTTAAACATGTGGGAGTCCATGCATCACAGCTATTGTTTGTCATATCCAAGATTTTACAATTCAGAACAAAAAATTAGTTTTTATACTTTAATTAAATTACATAATTTTCAAATTTAGACTCCTTTTAGAGAATATTAAAAAAAATTCCAATAAAGACAATTCTGTTCTTAGTTCTTTTACTGTATTTCTGAATAATTTAATTTTGCTCAATCATTTTCCCCAGTTGTACAAACAAAAACAAGCAAAGAACAATGGTGAATATAGGAAGATGAAAATTCCTTTAAAGATCAAGTTCAATAATGTGAAATCTATATAACAGACCAGTATTTTATGAATATAAATTATACATTTTATTATATGACTTGCCAGAATTTATACCTTGTACTTTTTTTTTTAGTTACCCATTTTGATTTAAGGTAAATTTTTTTCTGAATGCAATTTCTTGCTCTCTTCCTATATAATTTGTCTTTTTCATTTTTAAATCTTTCATATAGTCTAAATTGAAAAACTAAAGAGAGTTCATGTTTACATTACCATTTGCTGTCTTTAACTGAAGCTTGCAAGTCACCCTAGGTTTATGAGCCTATTGTGCTGCCAAGTATTTAATTCCAACTACAACGTGTTTTAAGACAATTTTAGAAAGGAGGTTAAATAGGTCAGGTTCCTTTCACCTCTCCTGCCAATTCAAATAAACACAAAAGTCATGTTTTTAATTTTTTAATCTGCCCTATTTGTCTAACAAATCAAATAAATTTAAAGCCAATTTTTTTCCCATTTGGTCTTTACTTTATGAAACCCCTAATCTCTACTAACAGCTATCTCTATACCTACTCAAAATATATCTAGTTACAAATAGAACAAGCTTTGTGATGTTAAAATGTTTAAAATAATAGTTTAAGGTCATTCATTTAGTAGCATTGCATTAATGGTGGATAGTGAAGTAATGTAAACAAAAGGATGGGCTCACATTTAACTGTGCAAATTAAGAAATTGACATGTACATATCAGTTTGTAGACATCAATAGCTAGGGCAGACATTAGCCTTCTCGTTGCTAGTAAATTAAAATAACATATAATTAAATATTATTTTGGGAAATTTTTCATAAAGACTATATAGAGCTGTTGTTAAAATTATGTATTAAATTTGGTCTGTCATGGTTTAAATTGTTACAGTTATTCATTGACTATGCATTTTAGAATATTCTCAGAACTTAACTAGGGAAGTAAGATTATGTTTCCCTCTGTGTCTGGTAGTAAATATACGCATATGGACAGATAGCGTACTATTTATCAAGAGCTGGGAGCAGTGGATTGTCAAACTTTTATTGCCTTGAAAAAACTGCAGATTCCCTGCCCCCCACTCGTTAAAACTCTGATTCATGAGACCTAATATAGATCATGACATAACACAGCATATACTGGTGTGTGTGTGTGTGTGTGTGTGTGTTTTGGTGCTGTTGTGCTAGTGAAGATGGTTGGGAGGACAGAGAAGAGGAATACATCTATATAAAGAAATATAGAAATGATAGTTTTAAAAGCTTTGTTTGCTTAAAAAAATAAAAAGCTCATTTTGTTCTCCACCATTAGGCTTTTTCAATACTGAAAGGAGAGAGTCACTTTGGTTAATGAAAGAAGGTTGTGCTTTGTTAATCTTTCTAATGTGGAAGTAAACATTAGTGTTTCCATGAGTACTCACTGTAAGCCACCATCTAAACACAGCAGTCATGAAAGGAGTGGAAGTGTATCAGCTGTTCTTTTAGAGGTTTGATTGCACTAAATTGGCGGGAAGTCTAAGATACGAAGTAACCACAGAGCGTGGGAAATGAAGCATCACCATGGCTTGGCTCTGCCACTTCTGCAGGGAAAAGAGTGGAGCTTAGACTCCACAGAGAAGACTTTGGCCAGTTGTTGCCTTCTGTCTCTTTAAATTCCACTACTAAAAATTATAAATATTGAGTCAGTCACAACATTTTATTGTGGCATATAAATTAACTCATAATATAGGCTTCAGGAACATGAAATCTTTTTCCCTGAATAAACCACAAAATTGATTTTCCTAGTGTCTTTCAAATTTAATAATCAATAACATAACAAAAACTGAAGATTACTAAAGACATAGAAAAACAATTATCTAATGAAAATCACTTTTGCTTAATATTTTTGGCAAATTATGTTTTCCTTAAAAATATTTAGAAGTTTATTATTCATGAAGTGGAATTGAAAGTTTACATTTTACCATGAAAATGCCAGAAAATAAGTGTAGTAAGAAAATAGATCATAAATCCCAATTGAGGTTATTGTTCCTATAGATATTTGGACAGACAATAAAATGTAGACTCTCTGTAAAGAAGGGTAATATAGTTGGTCTACTACTTCAATAGGTTGTTTTCTTGTCTTTAAGAAAAATGGCCTCTTGATACTTTGTCCCTGGCATAAGATATTTAAACATTTAGGAACAGTCTTTCCTATATATGCATTGTGTTAGAACAATAGGATAAATGTCAGATTGTATTCCTTAGGGAGTTCTCAGCTGTCCTGCAAAGATTTCTATCAATGAACTTGATTTTGACAAGTAAAATCAATGATGTATAAATAAGAGAAATAAATAAAAGTAAATTACCTTTTAGAATTAGAATATTTGAATAAGGCCATAGGATAGCAAAAGTACACAGTCATGACATTTTAATGCCCTCTTGTCTTTCTTTTTAGCTTAAGGAAAGCAGATTTCAATTTTATGTATCATACATATGAACACAAATAAATAAATTAATAACTATCTTTGGTTACCAAAAAATGTCTACCAATTAAAAGCTATTGAGACTATTACCTTTTTAACTTAGACTTATTTCACACGTTTTCTATATTTGTATCCCTTTGATTCATTGTGACACTGCATCTGGGAAACCTTTACTATGTTAAAAAAATTCTGATTATGTCACTCTCAATTTTGAAATAATTCATTTGCTCATACTGCCCTCAGAGCAAAATCTACATTCCTTAATGAGGCTTAAAGAGCCCTTCAGGATCTGGCTGCTGACTTGCCTCATCAATCCAGTCTCTTACTGTTCTGCAGCTTGCATTCATTTATTTAATCAATTATCATCAATTTTTTGATTGCCTACTTTGTGGCACTAACTGACCTAAACTGTGAGGATACAAAGGTAGATACGATATATTATATTATCCTTGCTCTCTTGAAACTCAAGAGTAAAGAGGAGGGAAATGTTCATTTACCTGTTAAACACATTTATTGACATTCTACTATATGTTCTAGGCAGTGATTAGTAAACATTCATATTATACAAACAGCGAAAGATTATAATATGGAGATAGAAAATTTTAATAAATAGATGATAAACAAGTACAGTGGTAGCCCCTTATCTTTGGTTTGACTTTTTGCTGTTTCACTTACCAGTGATCAACCATGATCTGAGAATATTACATACAATAAAATATTTTGAAAGGGAAAGAATTCATATAAATTTTATTACAGCATATTTTTATAGTTTTTCTATTTTATTATTAGTTATTAGCAATCTCTCACTGTGTTGGCTGGGGGGGGGGCAGTGGCTACAGTCCCAGCTACTTGAGAGATGAAGTAGGAGGATCACTTGAACCAGAAGTTCAAGACCAGCCTGGGAAATAGAATGAGACCCCCTCTCTAAAAACAAAATCACTTACTGTGCCTAATTTATAAATTAAACTTTATCATGGGTATGGATGTACAGGCAAAGCATAGTATATTTAGTGTTTGGTACTATCCACTGTTTCAGGCATCCACTGGGAGTCTTGGAACGTATCTCCCTGGAGATAAGGGGGGACTACTGTAAATGCAAAGAAAAAAGGGATTATAAATTGTTATATTTACTAATATTAGGATCCTATAGGTTGTCATGGTTCTGAATAAGGGAGATGTGATCACTTAAATACGCCTTTGAGGAGATAATATTTGAGCTGGGGTAAAGGATCAGATTGCTACAATTGTGGCAGAACCCAATGGGCAAAGACTGAGTCAGGAAAGAGCTTAGAGAGTTGGAGGATCTGAACAAAGACCTGAGCAACTTGGGAATAGTGAACATCTAAAGTATGCTGAAAAAGAAAGAAGCAGGTAAATAATGCAGAGTTTTAAGGGCCGTGGTAATGAGCTTGTACTCCATATTCTAAATATTTTGATTTCCCAGTAGGTGCCATGTGTTCCATCATTTTGCTCCTTTCTATATACTATTCTTTCCTAGTCATCCCTGCCCTGCGATACTTCTTCTTCCTCAAAATCTCCCTCATTTTTCCTTTATAACTAATTTTATGCTCCTCCTTTGTATCTAGTAATCCCGCTTTTTTGTTTGTGCCTCAATTGTGGCATTCATCATACTGTATCGTAAAGCACAAACTTGTCTGAATCCAAAGCTGTAGTTTCCTTGGGCAGGTGCTATTTCATTTTAACCTTTCTATCTCAAGCACCTAGCACAATGGCTGGCATGTGGCAAATGCCTGGCAAATATTTGTAAAACAAATATGTTCATTTCCTAGTGTCAGCTCTGCCTCAATGCCTTTCATTTAATGTTAAGCTTGTTCAGCTCTTGAAATGTCAATCATCCCCACAGCCAAGCAGCCGCGTTAGACATGGTGATTGCTCTCCTAAGTGCCTTCACTTCCAGCTGGGATCCTGGACCTGGCACTGAAGCCAAGCTACAAGTGACCTAATTAGTCCTTTGGTTATTTCCAAAAAAATTGGGAATAATCATGAACTGGCATGGCCAAAAACTGGGACATGCAGAGTTTTATAAAAGCTGAAATGTTTAGGGTGCCAGACGCAAGTCTTGTAGACAGTATCAATAGTTTCCAAAACAAAGTAGTTTGCATTTTAATTGTTTTCTGGAGCTTTTATCAACAAAATATGTTCATTGACTAATCAGATCTTTGTACCAGATTAGAAATTAGCAGTGTGTTGGCCACAGAAATAAGATACAGAATCTCTCTTTTTGGCCCTGCTATAAAAGAATTTCTGACAGCAGAATTCAGCCAGATGCTGTGTATCTTTCTAGAGTGTAATTTTGGGGCTAACAAACAGTAAGCTGCCTTCAGATCTCATGCTTCTAATCAGTGTCAGGGAGTGGATGCTAAGAAGGCAACTCTCCCATAGGAATCAGTAGTTAATGGATCTTTGGCATTTTTTAAAGCTCTTTTTTTTTAAAGGCTCATCTCTTGTTTCATAGTCACAGTTTGTTGGTGAGTCTGATGGCTGATGTCAAAGATAAGTGTAAGTAATACCTTGTTGGTATCTTAGTTACTCAGGGGAAAGCCAGGGACGAGATATTCTTTAAACAAGACAACATTCATGGAGTAGCTGATGAGTTTAAAGTTTCACACCATGTATTTAAGATGATGGCAACTGTTAATACGGTTTTGTTTTTATTTCAATAGATTTAGGGGTACAAGTGGGTTTTGCTTAAACGGATGAATTGTATAGTAGTGAAGTCTGCGCTTTTGGTGTACCTGCCACCCAAATACTATACATTGTACCCAACAGGTAAGTTTTTATCCCTTACTTCCCTCCTATACTCCCTCTTCTGAGTCTTCAATGTCCATTATACCACTTTTGAACACTCTTGTAGGTAGCTAACACACAATATCTTGTAAGAATATCTTTTGGGGGCTTACATGTCATTCTGAAGCACTGAAGTGGCAATTGAAACTCGAAATATTTACTTACTTGGATGGAACACAGAAATCTGGGCACAAATATACAATTGAATAAAGTCTATACATCTACATTTCTGGATTCTATAATATGTGGTTCTGGCAATAAGTAATAAATAGTGTCTAGTTTTGAGGACAACAGCACTAAGATATAGCTTGAGAATCCAAATAAACAAAAACACTACTGTGCAACATTAGAACCTAAGTGGTTAAAGACCACACGTGCTGATTTTTGAGAAATAGCTGATGTTTGAAAGACAGGTATGTTTCTTTTGAATACTTGTATAAAAGTGGGAAACTAATAGCGATACCCAGTGGTGGGAACTTTTTGTCTTTTGAACATTAGATAAGTAAACCCTTGCATCAGGCCTGTTTATATAGATGCACACACTGACATCACAGAATTGATTAATAACAGATGAACAGGGTGAAAAAGGAGCCTAGAAAATTAAATGCAAATATCTAGGGTAATCCAGCTTTAAAGTTACTCATTTTTAACTTTTGCATTTCTTAAATTAGTTTTTTCTCTTTCACAATTTAAACTTTCCAATAGAATTCTACAGATTCATTTTGCTTCAGTGGAAATGCCAGTCTTTCTATAAAACCATATTTTGATTATAATAATATAGGTAGGTTTTTACTTTGTGCATAAATTTGTTATACATATTAACTGATCATTTAAATATTTAGTATTGATTGTAAAGATTAAAATTTAAATGTAGCCATCTAAACTGGTCTGGGAATCCCTTTGGCCAGAAGATGGCTGCATATTTTAGATGAATACTCCCACTTCTTTTCTTTACTATAGCACATGACTGCTCTCTAAAAAAAAATTTTTCGCCATTCTCTTTCATTTCTAAGTATGCTCTTTCATAGGAGCATACCCAGGGCTTTGTGAGGCTTGAAGTTCATAAGTGTTTAGGGGCTCCAAAGAAAAAAATAAATTACATTATTTTATATTATTATTATTATATTGTAATGTAAATTAATTATATAGCATTACAAATAAAAAAGGATGACAGAATATTTTTAGAAATAAAAATAAATTATACAAATTACAGGTTTTTAAAAGTTGAAAACAATCACTATTATCACACAATCTTGAGAAATATTTTTATTTCACTTACATTATATTAATAACACTCTGATACTATTAGCTGCCATATTTCTCTAATTACCCAGTCTATCTCTATCTTCCATGACCTTAACATTTTGAAGAGTCCAGGTCAATTGTTTTATAGACACTCAACTTTGCTTGTCTGAAATTTCTTTCAAACGATTAAATTCCTTTCTGATTGGTGTCTTTCTTGAAGTTTCCTACTTTGTAAATATCTTTGTTTTATTGCCTAGTCTGTACATGTCTTTGTTATATTCCACAGGTTGCAAATATTTTAGTGCTACATTTGCAACCTGGAATGAGAGAACACAAACAGTATCTAGCATGGAACTTGGCCTATAGGTATTAATATATAGCACTTCCCTCCATTTCCATCTTCCTTCTTTGTGTTTCTAAATGTCTTTCAGAGTTAAAATATTTTTTTCAACTTGGCTACTTCCTGCATCACTCCAGGGAAATTATTGTTACTGAAATAAGTTTTCTGATGCCTTTTGAAAGTCTAGGTTCAAAAATACTCTTTTCATTCTTGAACTGTATCAACTGAAAGACTTCACTATGTTCTCAGACCTGTGCTCCTAGGAAGATGCATCCTGCCAGTATCCTGAGACATCTTGCCTGGTTTTGTCATTTCTCCCATGCTATTCTCTCTTTGACTGCATTCTCCTTCCTCCATTTTCTTGTAACTGGCTTTATAATACTTTCAATTATTATTAATTATCCTTATAAGCTTGTGATGTGTCTCCCATCATTTAATTAAATATGCATAAATAGAGATTTTAGTCTTCTGTCAACTCGTTTTTTCCCTACTTTTTCTGATCTTTCAAATAGTAGGTACAGTCTATGCATCCTTTTGACCAGAATTTTGAGAATCTCATTTTATTTTTCCTTTATATTCCCTGTGTTGATGTATTTCTTGTGAATTCTCTGGTATCAACAATGTTCTCACTTTCTCCATGACCTAAACTCCCATCCAAATAGTTATACTCACAGCTACAATGCTGCTAAGTTCCAATGTGGAGACATTTTTCCTCAACCTATTTCATGTGTTTCAGACCATGTGAATTTGTCAACATCTGTTTTCAGTGCATACTGAGAACTTTTGGTTGAATACATATTTTAGGAAGGGGCAAATAGACTTTCCAGGGACAGTAATTACTTGAATAATATATACCAAAGATTTGTTGGATTAGTGTTATACTTGCTACCCATCTATTCCTCTACTCTGAACGTGCATGAGCATACTTTTAACTTTCTCTGAACTGACCTACTCACATATCAAAGGCCTAGTTATTTATATACTATCTTGTTCCAAGAAGATACAGAGGAAATTTACAATTTGCAAGAATATAGAAAATATACAACAACAGACATTAGAAATTGGTAATACAGGAAAAACTATGTAAAAACAAAGGCAGAAACATAAAATGAAGTAGATACAAAAACATAAAATGAAGCAAATGCAAAAAAATAAATAAAGCATACCAACTCATAATCTAAATATAATGTTCTTAGTGATCACCATTATTTCTGTTTATGGCGATTTAAATGGTCTTTAGATTTATCTTTGGAGGAATACTGTCAGTATATTTCATTTATTCATATTTCAAGTGTGACATGTAGGACAAATGCAGGCTGGCTGCTTTTGCCTTTCAGGTGATCCACACAAGTATTTCCCTGTTGACCATGTGAGTGAAGGACGACAAACTCATTGAGAGGGAATTTCTGCGATGCATGTCCCATTCCTCTAGCATAGAGTAGGTAATTAATCTATATGTAGTAAGATGATATGCCAAAATGGTAGAGCATGTATCTTCTTTCCCTATATAGTCGGAGACACCTACATCATCTATAGGAGAACAAGATTGTTATGGAAGAAATGCAAAGATTAAGATCCAGCAAATAGTCTGTTTCAGAAAATAGCCTCTGAAAGCCACGTCAGGACTATCATTCTGAATGTCAAAGCTTTTGATTTAAAAAAAAAAGTATTTAATCAGAAGAAAACAAAAGTACTTGAAAAAAAGAAGTCAAGTTCTTTGATTGGAAATAAATACAGAATAACACCAAGACCACACTGGGCCCAGGGAGAGTAGGCAAGCGCTGTCTACCTGGGAGGTGGCAAGGAGAACGGCATGGTCAGTAGGGCTGGCAATGAAGGGACAGAATAGGAGGGACCATGTGGACAGACAGCCCTCAGATGTTTCTCTAAGTTCTTTTTCTCATTATCACTGAGTTTAGCAGAAGATGAAACACCTGTAGATCTACAGGTATCTCCTGCCATAAAAGCTAGTACTGCATTTTATTTTTAGTTTCAGAGATGATAATTTAGTTTTGTGTTTTAGGTCTCACTCAGTGTTCAATCCAAGACTGTTCTATAATGCCGAGGTCAATTATTTTCTCATCTTCTCATTAAGGAATTGTAAGATTTCTTTCCATTTTTACAAGATACACTTTCCTCTTTGATCAATTATTGTTTTGATTTCTTGAAAATATATCTTGTAGTTTTGGGACTGCTAATGTACTAGTTTTCACCCATTGAGGCCAAAGTTTGCTGTGCCCTCACAGAAAACATAATGGTTTATTACTGGGGAATTAAACTTGTTTACATATTTTATGACTAGCTTTATTTTTTTCCATTCAGTTCCCTTGTGATTTTTCTTACCGGGGAGAGGATTCTAATATAATTTCTATTGGCCCATAATTCCCGATATAGACACAAACATCTTTTTTTTTTTTTTTTTTTAGTTCAGCACCAAGTTAGACAACCTCCAGTGTTTCCGGCAGGTTGTTTTTACTATTAATTATTTTCAGTGGGAGGTTGGTACTTTAGAACCTTCAGAACTCTCAGATGAATGCCACCCTGTTCCAGAGATTTATTATAATTTTGTTTCCAACTTGTCATTCTAGCATTTCTATTTTTGACAACTTAGGCCTCGTTTCTCTTATCTATAAAGAATAAACAAACCTATGGATGTTTTTTACTACTGTGAGAAAATTTTATTGAATTTTTTTCTACGAGGATTTTTAAAGAAAAATAATATGTGATAGTACAGTTACTAAAATGGTTAAGCAGAATAGTTAGTTTTTGCATTACAATAAATGCTTTACGTAAATAGAACACTTTGTAGCATAGTATTATCTGTTTCAACAAACACGCAAATCAGTTCATCTAGTGGTAGTATAGTATGGCCCCATTTTACAGATGAGGAGTTTTTGGTTCATTGTAAGACTGAAACAAATAGGTATTTTCATTCCAAAATAGCTACACGAGGTTTATATATCAAGAGCATATTCCCTGGGTTTACAAGACAGAGCCAATAAAAAAATAAATAAGTAAAGAAGCAAACCAAATTGGAGGTTAGAAGCTGTTTGGCATTATGGGAAAAACATAAAGCTTAGATGGAGGTGTATGGACTGCTGAGGATAGAGGATAAGGTTGCAATTTTGTATCATGTAATCAGGGAGATATTATTATAGTGATGAAAAAAAACCTGAAGGAAGTGAGAGAGTGAGTTATGTGGATAGCTGTCAACCACAGAAAAGAGCAACCTCAAAGGCCCTGAGATGGCAGCTTTCCTAGTAGGTCTGATGAACATAAAGAACAGGAAAAGCAAAGCAGAAAATAATAAGAGATGAAATCAGAGTCAAAAAGATAGATGACACAGTTAGATCTAAAAGGTTAGATAATACAGAGTCCTAAAAACTATTAGAAGGACTTTGAGGAGAATATCTTCCACTAACCTTCCTGCTGGGGAAGATGGGAAATGCAGTCATCTTTTACGCCTAGGAAAAACAAACTCAGGTGGAGTTTATTTCTGCCAAAAGTGAAAAAGCACATTTTGGAGTTGCGGGGAGGGTGTGAGTATATGGGGGAATGGAGTTGGGGTGAATTATCTGGTATGGCTGGGCCTCAGGATAAGGTGTTTCAAGTTCATTCTTGAACTACGCACATTTCTCCAAAATCTATCATTGGGTGATAAATATATTAGCTTTTAGGAATATTTATTTCTCATCAATTTTCTGTGATTTATGATATTTTAATACATTAACTATGCAAACAATAACTTAATCCTTCTTTCAGTAAACATTTTGGTTGTTTCCAGGTTTTGCTAAGACAATCCAGTCTCCTGTGAGCATTTATTTTAATTTCTTCTTCTATATATATGCAACAGTTTCTCAAGGGTTTATTCTAGGAATTGAATTATGGTGTCATAGGATATGCACATCTTTCACTTTTGCCAGATAATGTCAAATGATTTTCCAAAGTTATTTTAACAAATTACATTCTATCAGCATTTCTTCCACATCCTCACAAACACTTAGTATTATCAGACATTTTATATCTTCTATTTGGTTTAAAATGTCTTCTATTGGGTTTAAAATTGTGTTACATTGTGGTTGTGAAAAGCAGTTTACAATGGCTAATTAGCTTGACTATCTTTTCATGTTTCTATCGGACAGATGCATTTTCTCTTCTGTGAAATGCCTATTTTTTTCTTCATCTTCTATTGAAGTAAATATTTGTCTTTAATATGGTAAAATTCTTTGTAGTCTCTAGGAACAAATATTTGTCAGCTTTTATTGTTAAAATATTTTCTTTCAATTTGCATATTGTTTTTATGATGCCTTTTGATTAACAGATGTCATAATTCCCTATCTTATGTTTCCTTTTTTTTTTAAAGTTTTAAATTTTGCTTTTCCCATTTATATAATTAGTCTTCTTGGAAATTACTTATATAGATATGAGATAGACATTCCATTTAACTTTTTAAAATAATGTCAACAAATTTTTCTACCACAATTTTTTTCAACAGTCCATAAATTTCCTCCTGATTGGTAATGACAGTTCTGTCACTTGGCACATATGTATAAGTGTGGGTACTTTAGGCTATTCCATTTATCTATTCATTACTTAGTCTTAGTTAGTATATACATGTATCAAGTCTCCTTATATATGCTCTACAAATGGTAAAGCAATTTCATACTCATTTGTTTGGGGGGGCATATTGGACCTAGGTCTTTCATGTAAATTTTAGAGTTGTTGACAAAAACCAAAAACTAAACAGATGGTATAGTGATAACTGGAGTTGCTTTCATTTTATATATCAATTTAGGGAGACTTGATATTAGAAATATTGAGCCTTCCTAGTCTTGTCATGATTTGCAATTCATTTAGATATTCTTTAATGTCTTATAATAAATGTTTATAATTTCAGCTTTAGTCCTAGATATTTTAATTGTGTTTCATAATTATTCATAGTTATCCTATTTTTATTAATATTACAAATGCTATTTTAATGTTTAATTTCTGATTGATAATTTGTATGAATATTCAATTTATTTTTGCATAGTGATTTAAATCTTGCTCTTGATTTAGAAAATTTGCTCATTTCTTTTATTAATTTCACCTAATATTTCCTGTTGGTTCTGAGGCCCACACCTTTCTATTCCATACCTCTACTGCTGGAGCTAGATGCTTAAAAACTACATGTCCCAGAATTCCTTGAGAACTGGGTTGTGATTAGGTTCTGCCAAAGCTCAACATTCTCAGGAGATTAGAGAGGAGGAGGAAGGAGTAAGGTAGAAGCCTTTGGGCCCATGGCTTCCATAGGCAACTGTTGGCTTTCACAGTGCCAGCCACCACAGTAGAAGTGGCTTTAGGCAACTGATTATAGCAGTGGTAGTGCTGGTGTGGGAAACAAATGTTGGCATCTGTGGTGATTAGGTCATAGCTGGAGACAAAGGCATGTGGGCTCAGAAGAGCACAGATTTGGGGGGCTGGTAACCAGCAAAGGGTAAGGTCTTCTGCAGCACTGCCTGCCACTGGGCTGATCACCTGGTATCCTTGTAGCCCCTGATCTTGTCCCCTGTCTTTTCTACTTCTCCAGAACACTGCTTATCCCCTCTTTGTTCCTCTAGTCCATCCAGCAGTTTTGTGACCTAATTACCAGCATTAAATCCCTCTCTGATCATTTTTCCTTTCCTGATTGTACCTTGAATTATATAATAATTATACTTATTTACCTATATATTTTGGGGGTTTTCTATTTAGAGTATCTTGGAACATGCTTATTATGAAATAGTTTTCCTTTCTTTTAAATTCTTATGTGTTATTTCTTTATCCTGTTCTATTACACTGACTTTATCATCCTGTAAAAGATGGAATAAAATTGCTCACAGTGGGCAAAGTCTGGATTTATAATTTAATCTTTGTTTTAAATGGAATAAATGATTTTAATATATTTCACTGTGAGTTTTGGGTAAATATTCTTGATCATATTTTGAAAGTTTTCTTTTCTTCCTTGTGTTGAGGGATTTAACATGAAAAATTATAGACTTTTAGCTCATATTTTTCTCCCTTCATTTATCAAAATGATCATTTAGATTTTCTCCTTTAATCCCTTAATGTGATGAATTATATTAGTAAACATTTTGGTATTAGACCAACTCTGAAATTCTAGGTTAATCTCAAATTCTTCAGCATGTTATATGTTGTTTGCTGAATTTTCTTTTAGGTTTTTGTATCTATATTCAAGAGTGAGACAGATATGAAAATTTTCTCTTTCATATTGTCCTTATCTGTTTTTGTATCAATGTTACACTAACCCTATAAATTAAGTTGTGGGCTATTTCCCATCTTCTACTCTTAGAAAAGTATCATTTATTTTTTAATATTTGTTGCAAGGGACCTCTACCCATAACTAAATAAAAATAACTCTACATTTATGTATCCATATTTTATAAGATTAAAAGAGGAAAATTTTATTCTTTAAGATTTTACAACCACTGAATTACATTGATAATAGTGCTATAAAGAAAATGTAAACACTTGAAAGAGTATTTGAACTAGATGGCCTTTAAGTGTTATCAAACACTGTTTCAATAATAATTATAATGAAATTATAATATTTCCTACAAGTGAACTGCTGGAGAAGTTTACAAACTCTCCTTATTCCTCACCATATCCCTGAAAGAAAGCATAATCGTATCCATTTTACATAAGAGAGAATTGAGGATCAGAAAGTTTCAGCACATTGTATGAAGGTATATGGCATGTGGAATGGGCTGAGTTTACAACCTAAGTTACAATCAATTTCTACCATTACACAATATTATAAAATCATAAGAATTGCAAATGCTCTTAGGGATCATATTCTAAACCATTCTAGTTTTGCTGTTTTAAAACACATATAGCAGCACTATCCAGTGATTGGCTAATCTGTATTTTAATATCTTCAAACTCACTCTCATGTTCTTGGGTTATCTTATTACATTTGTAGTAGCTCTAGCTATTAAGAAGTGTCTCCTGTGTGAACTGAAATCTGCCTTTTCATATGGCCTAATTACAAATCTATGTGCTTTTCCATATTCTATTGTTATGGTCTCTTCGTTGAAGGTGTTTATATTTAATTTGGGGAAATACAATATGAAGAGACAATATAAAAATATAGTAAGGGTTTCTCCAATAGGATTATACCATTAAAAAACTCTTTGTTCAAAATAAATTATAATTTAAAGCAAAAGAGCTAACACAAACACCCAGTATCATTTGGTCTGTTCTCACAAACATCTTTGTAAAATAAAAAGACTATAATAGCAAGCATAACTGCAGCTCAACAAACTAACAAACATCCTTTTTGAAGAATGTTTCAAATGGCAACCAAGTAAAAGGTACAGATTAAAAATCACTGGACAGAGTGTAGGCAGAATTCTCACTGCCTCCACAGCAGTTGATAAGGGAAGGGAATACAAAGATTACGTAGAAGTCTTGAGCGTGTCTTTGAGGCATGGTGCGGGAATCATAAGCTCTAAGTAGCATCTCGGCTGCTAGCGTTGGGCAAATTAATCAGTATGCAACAAGGATGTCCCTCGCATGGGCAAAGAAAAGCATCAGCAGTGCCTGACAACAGAAAGGCGTGTGTTAAACCAAGAGAGATTTTACAGTAGGTGCTGGGGCAATCATTCATGGACGTTGGGCTTTCAAGTCAGTTTTTAATTCCTGGGGCCAAGGCAGAATCTCATTCTACAAGTACCTGTCAGAAATAAACAGGTATGGGTGAATGTTAGGTATCTGATCCCTGGATTGCAATATACAGATAAATAACTTAAACCCAGGTAGAAAATTACAAAACAATATTGTAAAGTGACCAAGAGACTGATTAGAAACTTATGTGTGTGTGTGTGTGTGTGTGTGTGTGTGTGTGTGTATGTGTACATGAAATGAAACTTATTTATCTTATTAATATTAAGGGACTTTTTAGCTTTTTCTAACAACTTTATAATAGTTAGTTGCTATCATTCAGGGGACAGATTTTAGTTTTTAAGACAGAACTGTGTCTGTGGTCTGAAATGACAATTAATCAAGCTACCTACATATAAAAATGTTCATAACATTTTTAAGTTATGTTACTTTATGTACAAAAAGGTATACTTGCAATCTGAAATACAAACACTGATCTAGACCTCATGTCTAAATGTGCTTAATATTTTCTGCATTCTCATTTGGGCATTATTAATCCAAAGATATGCTTCCCAAATTTGGCTTTAGAATCTAACTAAAAACAATGAGTTGAATACGAGTAATATAACATTTTAGGCCTAATTTTAGTATTTATTTACTGAAGAGAATATAATGAGCCCTTAGTAAATGCAACTATGTTTGCAAAAACTGAGATAGAGTATACATATATAATAGGACTTAAGAAGATCAAAATGAAACTTGCTGTTTCATCACTGTTATTATGAGATGTTGCTATAGGCAATAAAAAGGAGCTAAATGTAATTCCCTCCATTTCTTTCTTAGTTCTTATAGTCTCTAATTTTATGAGCTCCTAGCACTCTATAGAGTCTTGTGGGAAAATGCTACTTCATTTTAATGGAAATATGCAAATGAAAAGAAAGCAGAGTTATAAACAATTTTACTTTATACACACACACACGCATACACACACATACACACACGCTGAAAAGTATCACATAATTCGCCATTTTCCAGCAATCAATTTTAGACTGCTACTTTTGTCCTGTGTAAGGTTTCAGATCTGGGCCATGAAAGGATATGTTTCTCAACTTTTATATATATTATTTTCTTTAAAAAAATTATAACTTTATCATTGTACTTTTATATCTTAAAAAATAAAGAATGATATGCATTCAAACGTGTGTCCCATTATGAAAAATATGCTGAGTAACAATAACTGGAAAAAACTCCTAAGAGTATTGGAAAGCTCAGACAAAGTTTATAATGGGAGTCATGAAAAGGACTGGAAAGCTATCATCATTTGCTAATACATTCTGGAATGACTGCTTAAAAGCAAGTTAGTTATCTTTTTCTTAAATCATATCTCCATGTCACCCCTTATATATCATTTTAGCTACCCTCTGTGGTTGCGCTTGTTCTATTATGACGGAATCATATTTGCTTTCATTTTGCGAAAGTATGGCAGCCCTGGGAAAAAATACTGAGAATTCTAACAAAGTACCAATAATGCAAGAGGAAAGAGAAAGAAATTAGTATTTTCAACTCCATTTTGTTCTTACTTTCATATTTTGGAAATATTTTCCTGCAACTCAGAAGCAATAATGCTATAGAGCAGAATTCAGTCGCTTTCTAATGGATATTTGATTATGAGCCTTCCCTCTTAGTTCTGGGGGATGATGTGTAATGTTGGCATTGGCTCTCCTTTTTTTTTTTTAACTTAAATTTTACAGAGAAGGAAAAGAAAACCATCATCTCTTTTCCCATCCTCTGTGATTAATTTCTGGAACATTATATGTGAGGGAACCTGAGTGATGCTGTGCCCACCAAACTGCAGTAGACATCTGCTTCAAAGAAGTTACTGACTCTGCAACTAGCTCTCTGTGGGTGTCACTTGTGTGCAATGGTGCAGAGGGAAAACAGGCAGAAGATGAAAAGAAAACGATTAATGCAGTTTGTGTTTCAGATTCCATGCCAATTTAATATTGTGTATTAATGGTGGATTTTGGCAATAAAACTATTTAACAATCATTAAACAGAAATTGCCATTCCCCATTAACATCAGACTGTGTTATAACACATTGGCTAATTTCTCATTAAATTCAACATAAATTAAATAACAGATTGTATGTGTATAGCTAAAGAGAAAAACCCCTTTGTTTTCCAAAGAAAGTAAACATCTTAAGAGAACACTGGCCAAACCTTCAGGTTATAATTAGAGAACAAAATAGAACTTTTTTTTTTTTTTGATGTTTAAAATTAACATTCAAAGCAAATGAAGAGTGTTTGTTCCACTGTGGTGTCTTTCAGAAAAATGCTTGCTAAATGCGAGATTCGCATTTGTGACCTACAAATGTATTTAACTCTCTAGGTCATTAAAGACACTCCAAGAAGATTACATTTAGAGACTCTCCGTAGTGGAGGGAGCTGAGGAGAAGAGGGCAATGGTTCCAGCTTCTCCTCACCCCCACTGCCCAGGCATGGTTAGGAGATGTTCCACATAGGTGGAATTACGTGATTTTGGTCTTGCCAGGTAAAGTATGAGGAAGGTTCGCCTCTTCTTATTTGTCTATGTGGATCTGTGATGGTTAAAAGACTTCTAGACTGGGAATGTGACACTCCTTTGCACACAAGTAGAGATTAAAATATATTAAATGATATTTGATATTTAGAGTTATAAAAACATGTGCATGGAAATTCAACAGAGGCCCCTAAGAAGAAAATCACTGTAAAGGCAGATATCTGCATTTTTTTAAATCTACACTTAGCACTAAGACAAGCTATCTGAAAGAAGTTTGGCTCTAGACAGAGTTTATATGTACAGAAAAAGTGTTAAAAATCTCTGTCTTGTGAGGTTTTGGGTGGTTTTAACATTATTTCTTATATTTACAGTTGACCCTTGAACAACATAGGTATGAACTGTCTGGGTCCACTTACGTACAAATTTTTTTCATAAAAGTTACACCAAATTTTATGCCCACCTGCCTCCCTTTCTTCAGCCTCTGCTACCCCTGTGACAACAAGACCAACCCCTCCTTTTCCTCCTTTACCTTAGCCTACTCAAGGTAAAAATGATGAGGATGAAAACCTTTATGATAATCTACTTCAAACTTAATGAATAGTAAATGTATTTTCTCTTCTTTATAGTTTTCTTAAAAACATTCTTTCCTCTCGTTTACTTTAAGAATATAGCATACAATACATGTGGAAAATATGTGTTAATTCTTGACTTTATGTTATCAGTAAGTCTTCCAGTCAACAGCAGGCTGTTAGTATTTAAGTTTGGAAGAAGCCAAAAGTTTCATGCAAATTTTCAACTGCATGAGGGGGTCAGATCCCCTAAACCCCATGTTAAGAGTCAGCTATATATATTTAATATTCTTATTTATATTTTTCATTATTGCTTGATTTTCTATATGAGTATTTTTCAATTGGAAAAATATGTTGGGTAAAAAGAATTATTACAGTTGAAATGATTATATGGAATACAAAGATAAAGAATTTAAACACAATGAATAAATTTAATAGTATGAAACATACTGAATATTTGCTACATAAAAAATTTAGTTAGAACGAATCAATTATATAGAGCCTCCTTTTCATTTAATGGGAAATAATTGTAATGGCTATCAAATTATTAAGCAGATGAAGGGATTTTTTTTCTTGTGAATTTATCAGCTCAGAGTTTGTTTAAATGAAAAATAATATTTTACATAAAAATGTGTCTATGCAAATTTCTAACATAATAATCAGGTGGATAATGTGAATCTACGATTAATGGCATGTTCATAATTTTACATATTCCTTGCTCAAAATAATCTTGTGATGCCAAAAATGAAGCCAGGAAAATGTTATAATAATTTATAAATTGTTTGTGGAGCTGAACATATCTGTGCAGTTTTCTGAATAGCATAGTTTAACTACCATACCATGAGGAACTTCTGAGAACTACCCAATTCATCCTTTCACATTTACTAAGAAAGAACAGTACCAGAAACTTTATATAATCTTACTAAGCCTTTCAAAATGCTATACTATCCTTTCAAATCTTCTAACATCCATTTTTTTTAAATCTTACCACATTTATCTGCCTCTGTTTTCTCTAGAGTTTTCTCACAGCTTGATTCAACATGGGTGCTTCTAAATTCCTATCTAATTATTAAAATTATACCTGCTGAGGCATTAATAGTGCCAATATTATCCTTTCCTCTCCTGTCCTCATTCCAAATTTATTAAAGTGCATAGGGAAGTGGGATTTCCTGGTCTCTAGTGGTCCAATCCCCACTTACCAGAACTTCCACTGTTCCCTTGACTTTCCTTCCCTGCCAATCAGGCTCTTGATCTGTTTCTCACAGCCACCCCCTTCTCATACCTCAGCCTTACCCTCCACAATTTTTTTTGGCTTCTAAGAATACATGTCCCTTTCCCCTTTCTGTCAGTACTTGCATTGTTCCTAAATATTGGGCTTTGCTTTCAGACATACTTGAAAGTTGTGATATCTTAACACAAATATCTCAAACCCTATCCAAAAAGCAACTGCTATACTAAACTCTTCCTGCCTATATTTGATGGCTTCCTTCATGCAAGTCAATTATGGCCTCAGATTTAAGCTTAGAGGCTTCTACCCTTCATCCCATGAACCAGATTTGTAACCACTCAACCCCTGACTTCTATGAATTAACACCCTTCCTGGATCATTCTCTTCAATCCATGACTGCGGAAGGCCTGAAGACTGGATAGGCCAGAAAGATGAGATACCAGCTCTAATAAGCTACTTCATACCAAACTTCAGAACCTTCTCTTCATTGACCATAGTGGTCAGCCTGCCAAAGACTCAGGTCTGAAACTTTTTAATTCTAAAATTTAATGCTTATGTTACACTCACATGGGAAACCAATTTGATCATATTAAGTTGATTGGATATTAGCCAGACTAAACTCTAGCAAGAATAATGAGAGAGAAAGAGAGAGAGAGAGAGCAAAGATAACTATGAATTCTATAGATATTAAAGGATAGTAAAGGAATATTAAGAGCAATGTTATGTCAATAAAATCAACAATTTCAATGTCATGGGCAAATTCTTTAACAGCCACAAATTATCAAAGGTCACTGAAGAGGAAAAGAAAACTTGAATAGCATTATATTAATATCTACAGAGGAAATTGAATTTTCAGTTAAAATCTTCCCACAAAAATACTCTGGTCCCTGATGCCTTCACTGGTGAATTCTATCAAACACTAGGAAGAAATAATGCTAATTCCACACAAACTCTTTCATACAGTTGAAGAGGAGGCAATAGTTCTCAACTCATTCTATAGGTCAGTATTTTCCTAATACCAAAAGGACAAAGACATTAAAAAAAATACAAACAAACACAAAAACACAGGCCTATATTCTTACAAACTTATATACATTATACATATATATTTAAAAAAATTTTAAGTAAAAGTTCAGTAAATCAGATCAAACAATATATTAAAAAGTGGAATATAGTATGAGCAAATGGGTTTTATTCAGACTTGCATGGTTGTTTTAACACTTGAAAATCAATCATTGAAGCTACCATATTTGCAAACTGAAAAAGAAAAAGAAAAAGAAAAATTATATGGCCATGTTAATAGATATTTTAAAAAGCATTTGACAAAATCTAACATCTGTTCCTGATAAAAAAATCTCAGCAAAATAGGGATTGAGAGGGGCTTCCTCAAACTTATAAAGAGCATATATGAAAAACTTACAGCTAAC
This sequence comes from Lemur catta, assembly GCF_020740605.2. Taxonomy (NCBI): domain Eukaryota; kingdom Metazoa; phylum Chordata; class Mammalia; order Primates; family Lemuridae; genus Lemur; species Lemur catta. Next base: position 46,659,909 of record NC_059128.1, on the reverse strand, counting down.
ATTATACTTAACTGTAAAAGATTGAATACTTTCCCACTAGGATCAGGAAAAGAAACACCACTTCTCCTAAACATTGTGCTGGAGGTTCTAGCCAGAGTAATAAGACAAGAAAATAAAGTCAAAGGCATACAAATTTGAAAAGAAGTTAAACTGTGTTTACTAGCAGATGACCTGATCATCCATATAGACAATTTATTAAAATCTACAAAAAATCTTCTAAAAGTAAAAAGTGAACTGAGAAAGGCTTCAGTGTAAAAGATCGATTTGAAATATATCAATTGTATGACTATATTCTAGCAATAAAGATAGGAAACTAAAATTTTAAAAATACAATTTACAAAAGCATCACAATGTTTTAAATACTTAGGAATAAATCTAATCAAAGATGTTGAAAACCTGAACACTGAAAAGTAAAACTAAAACATTACTGAGAGAAACTAAAGAAGACCTAAGTAAATGCAGAGACATGTTTTGCTCATGGGTAAGGATGTTTAATATTGTTAGGATAACACTTCTCCTAAAATTGATCTATAGATCCCATATGATATCAATCAAAATCCTAGCAAGCTTTTTTTGTAGAAGCTAACAAGTTGATTCTAAAATTCATATGGAAATGCAAAGAACCTAGAATAGTCAAAACAACTTTGAATAAAAATAAAGTAGGAACATTCACACTACTTGATTTCAAAACATAAAGCTAAAATATTTAATGTGATTCCATGTGATATTTGCATAAATGTAGACAAATAGTTTAGTGGATCAGAACATGAGTTCAGAAATGCACAACCAATTTTTTGACAAAAGTAAAAAGCATTTCTGTGGAGGTAAGATAGTCTCTTCAATACCTGGTGGTTAAAAAATTAAAATTCAATATCCACCATAACTCCTCATGCAATAAACTTATATCCACACATCATACCATATACTAAAATTGATATTAATACAAAATGGACCTTAGAGTTAAGGGTAAAGTATAAAATAATGAAACTTCCAAATGAAAACATTAAAGAAGATATTTGTGACTTTGGGTTGCATGTGACACCAAAATGATGATTTATAAAAGAAAAAATTGATAAATTTGAATTTATCAAATTTAAAATTGTTAGTCCTTCAAAGGACATAGTTAACAGAATAAAAAAACAAGCCATAAACTTGGAGGAAAAACTCATAAATGTCTTATATTCAGTGGATGTGGAGAGAAAGGAACACTTATACACTATTGGTGGGATTGTAAACTAGTACAACCTCTACGGAAAATAGTATGGAGATTACTCAAACAACTAAAAGTAGACCTACCATTTGATCCAACAATCCCACTACTGGGTATTTGCCCAAAGGGAAAAAAGTCATTATATCAAAAAGACACTTGCACTCGAAAGTTTATTGCAGCACAATTCACAATCCCAAAGATATGGAATCAACCCAAGTGCCCATCAATTCATGAGTGGATTAATAAAATATGGTATATGTACCCCATGGAGTACTACTCAGTCATAAAAAATGAATTAATACCTTTTGCAACAATCTGGGTGGAACTGAAGCCTATCCTCCTAAGTGTTGCAAGAATGGAAAAATAAACACCACATGTACTCACTATTAAATTGGAACTAACTGATCAACACTTATATGCACAGATGGAAGTAAAACTCAACGGATATCATACAGGTGGAAGGGGGGAGAGGGGACAGGTACAATGTACACTATCTGAGTGATGGGCACACTTATAACTTTGACTCAAGCAGTACAAAAGCAATCCATGTAACCAAAACATTTGTACACCATTTGTAATATTCTGAAATTTAAAAAAGTACAGAAAAAGAGGAAAATATAAAGAACTCTTGAAATTCAAGAAAAAAAAATCAACCAAAAAATAGCAAATGATTTGAACAGACACTTTTCCAAAGAAGATATATGTATGGAAATATACACACAAAAAAATAGTCAATACCATTAATCATTGGGGACTACAAATTAAAACCACAATGAGATATCACTACATATCCATTAGATGGTGAAAATTAAAGACTGACCATACAAATCGTTGGTGAGAATATGGAGGATCTAGATCTCTCATGCACTGCTGATGAGATTACAAAATGGTGTAATCATTTTGTGAAAGAATTTGTCAGCTTTTTAAAAAGTATGAAAAAAATTAGAAACACGTACCATATTATTCAACTGTTCACTTCTAGGTATCTACACAAGTGAAAATCCAGTATATATCTATACAAAGATTTACACATAAATGCTCATAGCAGTTTTATTATAAAATGAAAAATGTGGAAATGATACAATTGACCATCAGCAGGTGAATTGACAAACAAGTAGTGGTACAGCCATGCAAGGGAATCATACTCAGCAATAAAATAGAATGAACTACTGACACAAACAACAGTATGAATAAATCTAAGAATAATTACACTTAGTTAAAGAAGCCAGACATAAATGATTGAATATTGTATGATTCCATTTGCATAGAACCAAAAAACTGACAAAATGCAAATCAGACTATAGTGAGAGCAAGCATATCAGTGATTCCTTGTGGAGGGCTGAGATGGGGTTGGAGGAAGTGATCACAAAGAAGCAGGAGAAGCCTTTTGGGCGTGATAAGTATGTTTACTATGTTAATTCTGATGATGGTTCTTCAGGTGTATGGGTGTGTCAAACTTATCAAATTTCAATTTTAAATATGTGCAATTGATATGTGTCAATTATACTTCAGTTAACAATGAAAATAAAAATATGAAACCTTTTAATTCTAAAAAATTAAATGTATATGTTGCATTTAAATGCACACATTGTACTCACATATAAAACCAGTTTGATTATATAAAAATGACTGGACGTTAACCTGAGGATTTTGCTCTTGGGAAGTATTTCCTTATATTCTTGTCTAATTTAAAATATTTTTCTTTCAGCCTTATTAGGGTACAGATAAATAAAACAGCAAATTAACTCCTCTGCCTAAAAATGCCCGTTACTCTTTTCTTCCAAACAATTTACTTTTCGTTAGTGATTAAAGCCCTTTTTGACAATAGTAATTTTCATTCCTTTAAGCCATAGTTTCCTTGTTCATTCAAGAGTACATTAGTTGGTAGAGATCTTGTCTAAACCCCAGATTTTGTCTAAATCCTAGATGACAATAGTTGGCCTTTACTAATTCAGTTATTTTCACTGCCAATCTTAGAATTAGGACTAAGCTGAATTTGTATGTATCACCTGGAAAAGTTTGTTAAAATGATCAGTACTTGATTCACATGCTTGTAAATGCTAACTCCTGCTGGGGTGGAGAATCTTTATTTCTTAAAAGCCTTCTTGTGTTGATATTTAATGCGTGGTCAGTCTTGGGAACCACCAGTTATTCCTGAATCTTAGGACTTCTTTAGGAATAGTAAGAACTAGAAAAATCCTGGTAGGTGGATTTGCATCAATTTTTTAGGATCAAGAAAATACATATGCTTTTCTTCAAAGGAGAAGCTCAACTGTGATTAAGAATTTATTTAAGTTAGCTTCTCAAATAAAGTAGAAAGTCCTAAGTTTCTTTAGCTACTGAAGGAAAAGAGAAATATGGACACTTGCTAAGAAGCCTAGACAAGTATAAAATGAAGTGAGAAGAGTAAATGCTTCTTTAATTTATATCCTGATAAAAAGATATAAAACATAAAAATTATATAAATTTAGGTTGATATGACAATTTTACTCCATAGTATTCATTACTCCCTTGAAATAAATAATATCCTGAAATAGAAACATAATGTGGGCCACACATATTCATGTCTTATTTTGGCATTAAATATTTACATGATTTCTTCAATGCTCTACTTCATTTAGCTTGAAATTAAGAATGGTTTTAATCTTAGGCAAAACTTTGGGGAATTATATGTGCAGCCGAAGCCATCAGTTTTGTCTTGCATGCCAATACCATCCCCGCCACCTATTCCCCAAAACTCATTACTTCCAAAATTCTGTCTTAGTGATACTATCAAGGATCATTGTATCCAAAATCCCTTCTAGAGAATCCATTGGAAAATAATTAGAATTTAATGACAGGCTAGTATCCCTTTCTTCAGACAATTTCCATACTGCAGTTATTAATAACAAGAAGATCAGGTATTTCCATTTTGCTAATGTGTTTGACTAGATATGCTGAATATCTTCTTATTTGAAAACACCTTAAATGATGGGTTTAAAAAATTGAAAAACAAATATTATCAATGAATAGCTGAACTCTCAGTAAAGAAATTTCTATGGTTCAGATTGATGATGGAATGGAATATTAGGGTGACAAATTTATGAGCTGATGCTGCAGCTTTACTCCTACAGAAGTGAACTTTAGTAGCTTAGTTCCAATGTCCACACCAAAATAGAAGATAAAATAGGAGGTGGTGGTAGTGAGTAGTAACTGAGTTTTCCATGTAAAGCTGAAATCTTCAAGAGTGCTAGACTGACCTTCAGTGGAATGTTGGAATAGAAGAACATAATTTTGCCACTGGCACAATAAGATAAACCAAAAGCTTTTTTATTGCGACTTGGTCTCTGGGTGGAGAGTGAAAATACCTGCCTTAGAATTTGAACCAAATAGGTAGCAGATGGTATTGAGGTTCTATAGCACACGTTCAACTTCAGCTGCAGCTGTGGTAGATAGTTTCTATGCATATAGCAGATTTCCCATCTCATGTAACTTCTACACACCCAGATTTTCTCTAAAGCCCAAAACACCTCTTAGAGAATCCTCAATTAATGGAGGATGGGTGAAAGGAAAAACATATCTCAACTTCTTTTCAAATTGCTTCTCAGAACACCCCTAGCAGGGTTGAGCCCCATTTGTCTCTGGTGATGGTTATAGCTCAATAGCACATCCTTCATTGGGATTATGTTCTTCCCTGGTTTACTGTTTTCACTCCCTCAATCTGATGTCTTAGAATCACTCTCAAATATGCCACCTATACGTAAGTCATTATATCAAACAAAGCTTTCAGGAAAATACAAATTAAGACAAAGGATTTCACCTCATGCGAATTGGGGGTTCATTTTTATATTGCCTAAATGATCTGGGAATCCTCAAGCTAAAAGCATTGATGTCGAGTTATACTTTGATTAGTGGATCCCCTCATGTACCCGACAGAAACATACGCAAAAAACTCTGGCAGTAAACATTCTCAAACCAAACCATCTAGTGTCATTTCAAAGGAAGATCCTCTAAAAGAAGTTCAAAATACAACATTACAGACCCTGAGGAGAAAGAATCTATGGAAAGCAGTATCAAGAACTAAAGATTTGTGTTATTAACTGTTACTTAATGGCTTAAGCAACATTAATCATATTATCTCACAGTTTCCAAGGGTCACATCCTCAGACAGTGCGCAGAGAGGTTGTTTGTTTCTGCTTCCACATTGTTGGGTGTAACAACTAGAACACTTGAGGGCTGACCAGCTGGAATTATCTGAAGACTTGATTAGGGATAGATAATCTGCATCCAGTGCTAACTCCTGGGGCTGACTGGTTGACAGGAGGCCTCAGTTCTTCTCTGAATGTTTTTCAAGCATGGCTACTTGAGTGTCCTTACAAGAGTCCTAGGGGCTAGCCGCCCCTAGAATGAACAATACAAAAAACTAAGGAAGAGGCTGTAATGTCTTTAATACCTAACTTCACAGATCACACACTGTCTCTTCTGCAATATCCTCTTTGTCACACAGGTCAGTCCTGTTAAATGTAGAAGAGGATTGATTGGATAGGGGTGTGAATACTGACAGCCAATGATTATTAGGGAAATCCTGAAGGTTGGTTACCACACAGACTGTGGTGAATTTCTGTGGTGCTAAATTAACTAAACTGGAATGGTGTTTCCCAGAATTCCCCTCCAAGCATAGTTCTTTGTTAGTGTGGCCATGAGAGATATTTTGTATGAGATTTGGAAGGGGTAAATGAAGCAGGAGCTATAGGCTTCTTATTTTCAGAAGGTCAGTGCTGACACAAGGCACGGTTGCAGACCATGCAGGCGTGGGTAATCTGCTGGCTCACCTTGCTAGAGTGGGCAGTAGCTGGGCCCACAGAAATGCCACACCTGTCAGATCCCTCCTTTCAATCTCCCTGCCTTCTCAGTGAGGTATGTTTTAGCTCCTATCAGTTACTCCTACAGATCACCCCAACTTTGAAGTTGAACGCTTGGAAGCCGGGGAAGACTGACATGGATTCCAGTATGTCCTCATGGATTCTGGCTTATTCTTGCAGGTACTAGCTTGTTGTTACTTCCCACATTTTACACCGATTTTTCTTTCTGACTGCTTGTCCCGATGATTTCAGGCTCAGCACCCGACACAGAAACAATAACCTCACAAAGATTTCCCAACCAGCTCCCACAAATATAAGGCAAATCCCTCTTACAAATCCTTTATTATACTCGAATCTGGTGATACTGCTTCTCAGAGCAAACTCTGATTGACACAGAGACTACAAAATAAGTAGCTTTAAATTGAATAAAGCAGGGAAGAGTAAATCAATTACTGTAAAAGATAAGGTGACATAAAAAGCAGATGTATTTGAAAACAGGCCACATAGAAGTTATAAAAATGAAAAAAATGTATTAAATAAAGAAAAGCCTTCTAATATATGAGCCTATTAGTTAAGTATACACTTTGAACAGGATATAGGTGGCTGTGACAAAATTCCAAATAAACAGTAGTTTAAATAAGATACAAATTTATCTTTCATAAATATTAATATAAATGACTCAGGACTTCTGTGACTGATCAGGCATTTCCACATTGTCGACAAACCAGATGCATTTTTGTAACATCCTCCATAAGCTTTTCCAACAGTGTCCAGCATGGCTACTCCACAAACAGCCATCACATCTGCACACCCAGTCAGTGAGTGTCTTAACTCAGGCTGCTATAACAAACTACAATAGACAGGTGGTTTAAACCACCACCATTTGTTTCTCACAGTTTTGGAGGCTGGGAATCCAAGATTAAGGTGCTGGCAGATTTGGTATCTGGTGGTGAGGGCCAACTTCCTGGTTTATAGACAGCCAGCTTCTCCTTATTCTCACGTGGGGAAAAGAGAACCAACCACTCTAGGGCCTCTTCTTATAAGGGCACTAGTCACATTCATGAGCTAGTTACCTCCCAAAAATTACCTCCCCAAATCCCCACTGCCAAATATCATCATATCAAGATTAGGGGTTCAACATATGAATTTGGGGGGACACAAGCATTTAGTTCATTGTAGTGGGGAAGAAGAATGGGAGAACCTGCTCTGTTCCTTTTAAAACCATAATCTAAAAATTGAACACATTAATTTTACTTATATGCCATTGATCTGGCCATAAGTTGCTATGATAAAGGTTGGAAAATGTATTTAGATAGTTGGACATGTACCCATCTAAAATGATATTACTACAAGGAAAATACAGATATTGAGAAAGACAATTATAGTCTGACACAATCATTAAAAAGCAGATAAGACAATTTCCAAGAGACGATTAGTAAACAGAGAGAAAGGTCAGAGGACTTTAGAGAGACTACAAGCAAGTTTGAGAGAGAAAAAAGATGGAAAGTAAAGTAATAGATTAAAATAGGATAGATGCAACAGAGGATGAGATAATAATCATGAATTTTTCAAAATAAATAACATGAATCTTAAGATTTGAGAAGCACTTTGGATCTGAAGTATAATAAAATAAATTACACACACATATACATGCACACATACACAGTAGTAAAACCAAACACCCAAGACATAAAGAAGATCTTTAAAATCAACATAAATAACCTGTGAGGAAAACTGCTAGATTTTTTCATAAAATCTACATTTCAATGCATTGCTCTTATTTGCTGGGAAATAAGTAAATCTCCAAGCCCCCTTTAAATAAACAACCTAATAAACATGCAAAACATGACCTGAATCCTGAGATAGAATCAAAGAACAGTGAGCTGCCTGAAAGACACAAGCAAGAAAGTTGGAGGTAGGCTGAGACAAATGTTGATACCAGCATTGTGCTCTAGCGACTAAGCCTGAGGGAGCTGATCCTGGAAACCTGGCATTATGTCACTAAGCCTGGTCCCTGATGTTACTACATGAAACTCCTAGCAAATAATCAAAAATTCTACCCTGGAGAAAAATTTGACCCTAAAATGCCTAAAGATTGAGATTAAAGAAATCAAGTCCCTTTGAGTGAGACAGCAGAAGCAGCAAATAGCAAACATCTAAATAAGATTCCCAAGGGCTTCAGATATAGGAATTATCAGAAATAGAATGTAAAATGACTACATATAAAATGTTCAAATAAATAATATGTGAAATTACAAATCAGTAAATAAGAAAATGTTATCAACAATGAACAGACAGAATTTTATTTCTGGTCACAATGAGCAAAAGGGACTGAAGTTTTCCTAACATTATAAATGACTAGAAAACTTGGGAAATTACTCAACAGGCTGAGGTGAGAAAATGGCTTGAGCCTGGGAGTTCATGACTAGCTTAGGCAACACTGTTAGACCTTGTCTCTAAACCCACAAAACTTGGGAAATATGTGAGTAAAATTCTTTCAGATATAGGAGAATAGATTAGGATTTTTGTCCAAGGGAGGAGGAAAAAAACAAAGTGAGCCCTGTCAATAGCCTGGAATCACTTTCCAAACTGTGGTGCAGAAGGGTGATCCCTAGCATGATCTCACTGAATTGAGGAAATAGAGATCAGAGTTGGGAAAGGCTGAGGTACCTGGAATACAGAACGCATAGGGCAGATTACAACTGAGAAGGAAAGTACCTGAAGGAGGAGCTCCAGGCACATGCTCAGGTGTCCCCTTGAGGATGTTGCTAAGTACTAAGTTGCATAAACATGGGGGCAGTTAATGGGCTGGGAGCTTTAAGCTGAACATTTCCAAGAACTCAAGCAGGGCTAGGTAACATTTGCTTTCCAACCAACCAGAACAAATTGAACATCTAGGGCATTCAGTGGAAACATCGGAAGGGTCAAGCCTTAGTACTGGAGCTAAAGCAATCTTTAGGTAAAGAATTCTCTAAGTCCAACCTAAAAAGCAAGCCTCTAAAGGATCAAGCTTATCCACAATAACATACTTGCCTACCAAAACAAACATTAACATTTTTTAAAAGCAGAAAAACAAAATCCACTTGACAATATAGCCCTCCTATTTGGGGGCCAATTTAAAATTGCTGTATATGAGAAGAAGCAGGAAAATGTGATCTATGACCATAAGAGAAATCAGTCAATCAAAACAGTCAATAGAAACAGAAAATGAAAGAGTTGGTGGATTTGGAAGAGTAATACTTCACAAAAGCGATTTTAAATGAGTTAAAAAAAACTGAAGATAAAAAGGAATAAAAACAGATGTTTAAGGTATAAAAATGAAACAAAAGAAAAAATTGGAAGTAAGATAATTAGCCTTAGGTTGTCCTAGGTTACCTTCCAGACCCCATTGTACCTGTGCTGCTTGGCCCACAGGCTAGAAAATCCTCTGCATTCATTTGCAGTTGGGATGACAAGTTCTGATTAGCAAATTCATAGGGTTTTCCCTCCTCCCCCAGATGTAGCAATTGCCCAGGGCACCCGGCTTTGTGCCCAGGAGGGGCCGGAGGTCCCTGGCTATCTAGCTAACAATTGGATAATGCAGATCTTTAAATATAGTCATGGTTTTTGATTTTAGAGCTTCTATTAACTCTTTCCATTTGGTTCAATAAATGAAATTTATTGATATTTTGCATAGTCTGTATTGGGGAATACATTCTTCCTTTTGCCTCAGACTCAGACATGGCTCAGCATAGCACTGATGAAGAGCTTTAGTCTTCTCAACTCTGGGTTTTCTTGATCCTGGCCTATCTTCATGATCCCTTCCTTAAACCATGATGGCCTAAATTTATTGGACTGTCTCTGCATAGTAACCTCATGGATCTCCTCTCCCTAACCTGACTTTTAAGCCTTCTGAGGACAGAACTGCAGACCCTAGGGAATTATGAAGTAGGCAAAGATGGTTTTGTAGCATTTCAGATTCCTACTTCACATCATTTTTCTTTCAACTATTCCCCCTTTCCACTCACTGAAACTCAATTTTTCATTGTATGTTACTTTTTATTATCTCTATACATTTGAGGAATTTTTGGAATAAACTCACTCTGGGGTATAAAAGGCTGAATGAAATCAGCTGAGTTGACTCTACACATTGTACAAAAATAGTTTCTGTTTTAAAAAATTAAAGTTTTGTTAGCTAAAATAAAACATTAAATTTCAAATGTTACGTATGAACCCATGAGTGAACATTGAAGTTTTCCTATAGCCCTTTAAAATTTTGTAAGTTACTTCTTTTCAAACTATACATAAATCCAGTATGAGAATATAACACACCAAAACCACATAGCAACTTTTCCCAAAAGGCCAAGAGTTTTATTTACAAAATAATGTATATGGATGTGACCATTAAAAAGACTACTTCCAAGGAAATTAAATATTTGAAGTCTTAATTAAATCCAAAATGGGCAATGTGCACCAAAACTACAAAAGACATCAAATATCTCTTCATCTGCCAAATGTTACCCAGTTTGGGCGCAGATTTTATTTCCCTCGTGGATGCCGTGTCCTCCTCCCTGAAACCTGAATGACTAGCATGAAAAACTAGAAGAAACATAAAGTGATAGGTATTATATGTAAACTTTATGAACAGCAGAAGAAATAGACTTTAGTGAACAAAATGGCAGTTTCCATGACTAAATACCAAGAATCAGAATTAGAGTGACTGGATATATAATTCACATAATTTGGTTCTTTACTTGGTGAATTTGGGGAAGGAAATTTGAGTAGTGACAATAGCTAGCACTTTCTAAGGCTGCTAATATGTTTTATCTCACTCCTTAGGACAGTCCTATTTAATCTTCTTTTGCATATTTTTCATATAAGGAGGCTGGAATATACACAAAATTAGGAAACTTGCCGAAGTTTATACAGTGACCTGGTGAAGACCATGCTATCTCCAAATATGGCAACTTGACCCACTAAGTATTTTAAACAGAAGGAATTGAGTAACCCACAAAAGCAGGAAGAATCTCTCTGACCTTCTCCCCACCCCTCTCTCCTAAAGCAGGCCATGGAGCATGGAGGCTAGAAAGAATTCACCTTGCCTCTTCTGAAGTGGACCATAAGACCTAGCTGACCTTCCTCTGAAAATAAGCCGTAAGACTTTTAATTCCAGAGGGGTTTTGAACTGAAGGGAAGAAAATACATAATTTCTTTTCTCAGCCCTCACAAGTCCTTTGTTGGGACATCTCTGTAAAAAAAGATTTAACAAGAAAAAAAGGTATGCAAACTTTATAAACATGTATATAATGCATAAAGTATGAGACTCAAAGGAGAGGCCAAATGATTGAAATTTTACCCTCTCCTGAGGCTACAGAAAGAATAGAAGACAGGTTAGGGAGGGAGAAAGGAGGTAAGGTACAGCGAACAAAGGCAGTTTGTTATGCGGATGAAGCCTCAAAGTTGCAGCTCTCAGAAAAGAATAGAGGGTAGCCTGTGGTAAAAGTTTTTCTGTCAGGACTTTCAAAGTGTCAGAGTTGTAGACACTTTCTCTCCTGAGTTAATCTTTCCTAGATACAGACAAAGGGAATCTCAGAAAATGCCTGTTTATTTAACTAATGTAGATTTTCACCACGATACAAATCTCCCTGGCAAACAGGCAGCTTTTCAGAGCTATTTCTGTGGTTTGCAGCCCCTCTGAATAGTGGTAGCAAAATATGCCAAAGAAGTATATTTTAGGGTGAAATATTCCGTTTCCCTTCAGAACAAACAGACCTTGCTAAGTTTTTCCCCAGTTTATTCATATTAGATCATACCCTCTTTTTGTCCCCATTAGATCACACACCGTTTTTGTCCAATCATGTTTCTCTACAACTATGCATTTCTTCACCAGACTTAGCATAAAATACATACAGTTTTCCCTGCTTCTTTGGGTCTTCAACCCACAGTACATAAAACTTAAAACATTTTGTATGCTTTCCTCTCGTTTGTCTGTCTTTAGTTATAGGGATCTTAGCCATGAACCTATGGATGGGTGAGGAAAAGAAATTGCTTTTTCTCTCCTACAGTTTCACAGGTACTACATGAAGGGAAGCGGGTAAGACGTGCTCACTCAGCTGGGGAAAAGACTTGACACATCACATTCTTTTGTAATTCTTTCAATAGATTTAGGGGATACAAGTGTTTTTTTACATGGATGAATTGTATAATGCTGAATCAGGGCTTTCAGTGTACCTGTTACCAGAGTAGTGTATATTGTGCCTAATAGGGAGATTTTTATCCCTCACCTCCCTCCCAGCCCTCTCTTCTTAGTTTTCAATATCCATTATACTAATTGATGACTGTATCTTACTATATCCCTCATTTAGCTCCAATGTAGAAGTGAGAATGTGTGGTTTCATTGATCCTTCGTATTTTTTTTAGTTTCCATCTCATTTAGTTTTGCTCTTTGTTATTTCTTTTTCTCTGCTAGCTTTGGGTTTGGTTTGTTGTTTTTCTAGTTCCTTGAGGTGTGACACTAGGTTTTTAATTTGTGATCTTTCTGTGATTTTGATGTAGGCATTTAAGGCTAAAAATTTCCATTTTAGCACTGATTTTGTGGTATCCCAGAGATTTTGGAGGGTTGTAACTTGTTGTTCAATTTGAAAAATCTTTTGATTTTCATCTTGATTTTGTCATTGACCCAAGGGTCGTCTAGCAACAGGTTGTTAACTTTCCATGTATTTGTGTAGTTTTGAGAGTTCCTGTTGATATTGATTTAGTTTTATTCCACTGTGGTCTGAGAAGATACACGGTATGATATACATTTTTCTGAGTTTGCTGCAACTTGTTTTGTGACCTAATGTATGGTCTATCTTAGAATATGTCCTATGTGCTGATGAGAATATATATTCTACAGTTTTGCAGTATAATGGTCTATAAATGTCTGTTAGATCCATTTATTCTGGAGTCCCATTTAGTGTTTCTTTGTTGATTTTCTGCCTTGATGAGCCCTCTAGTTCTGTCAGTGGAGTGTTGAAATACCCAGGTATTATGATATTGTTGTTTATTTCCTTGCTTTGCTCTAGTAGAATTTGTTTTTTGAATCTGGGAGCTCCTCTGTTAGATACATATATATTTAGCATTGTTTTGTCTTCTTGTTGAATTGTTCCTTCATCATTATATAATGACCATCTTTGTCTTTTTTTTAACAGTGTTCATTTAAAGTCTATTTTGTCTGATATGAGAATATTTACTTCTGCTGGCTTTTTGTTTATGGGTGTCATGGTCAGGTCTGGCAGTGGCAGTGTTCGTTGGCATGTGGTGGCCTGTTTGCCATGCCCAGGTCCCCTCAGCAGTGACACTGGGGATGACCGGCTGTGGGGTTTCGCTCCTGCCTGGGTGCCCCAGAGGCGGTGGTGGCCGTGGTGGCAAGGTGGGGCATCACTGGCAGAGGCAGTGGGGGGGCAGCTATGGGATTTGCTCTTACTGGGTCCTTTGGTGGTGGTGGCAGCAGTGTCTTACAGCAGCACTGGACCCCGGGTGTGTGAGAGCATCTGGCCCCCCCACTGCCTCCCTGGCCCAGCAGCAGTGATGAAGAGGTGGCAGTGACAGCGCTGGCCCTGAGCAGACGCAGTGCTCTCAAAGTGGTGCTGCCTGCAGCACTCAGGCTTGGAAGCCTATGGGACCTCGCTGTGCCCCTCTCCACACCAATGCCACTGTGCGGTCTAGGCACCTCCCTGTGTTAGTCTGGAGGCCCCTGGGGGCGGAGGGCCCCTCTCATTGCTCAGAATGCAGAGTCTCCAGGGGGAGTGTGGGGCCCTGGGGGTCTCTCACCTGCCCCTTCCCCACTTGCAGGTGCCTCTTCCGGCTACCACTGATCTGGCTGAGTGGGTTACTTTACTTCCTTTTCCTTTTCTTTTGGTTCCTCCTGTTGCTTCTCTGTTGAATCCCTGGGCTCTTTCTTAGATGACTGATCCAAAGGGGAATATCTACTGGCCACTTTTGATCCTCTCCATGAGAGCAGTGTGTGCAAGCTCCTTCTAGTCTGCCAACTTGGCCTCCTCTCTTGACATATCACATTCTTAACATACCATCTGCTCTGAATCCTTTGCTCACCATCACTAACTTATAGTTCACAACTTTTTTCTCTGTCTCCCTTTCATTCATAAACTTACGAACTTTTTATGACTTGGAAAGCAGAACTTTTGTGTCGCATAGTATAGAAATATGCATCCGTTTAAAAACACTAGATATACTTTTGTTCCATATTGGGCTTAAAAAAAGAAAAATAAAATAAGACCATTGGATACATTTATATGTCACACAAACCTTAGTAAAGGAAGTACCCAAGAGAATTATGCAGATCCCTCATTAGTTCTAAGAGATTCAATATTCTCTCCTTATTCCAGCTCAGGTGATTTTTTTTTTTTTTTTTCTGAGACAGAGTCTCGCTCTGTTGCCCAGGCTAGAGTAAATGCCGTGGCGTTAATCCAGCTCACAGCAACCTCAAACTCCTGGGCTCAAGCGATCCTACTGCCTCAGCCTCCCGAGTAACTGGGACTACAGGGATGCACCACCATGCCCAGCTAATTTTTTCTATATATATTTTTAGTTGGCCAGATAATTTCTTTCTATTTTTAGTAGAGACGGGGTCTCACTCTTGCTCAGGCTGGTCTCGAACTCCTGACCTCGAGCCATCCCGCCTGCCTCGGCCTCCCAGAGTGCTAGGATTACAGGCGTGAGCCACCGCGCCCAGCCCAGCTCGGGTGCTTTATCAGGCTGCTTAGGTGTGAAGTAGAAACATCTGCTTCTCTTTTTTATTAAGCAGAGCAAACAATAGACAAAAAGCAACAGCAAAATATCCTAGCTTATTGAAGGAACAATAACAACTAAACAAATAATAATATGCAATATAACACAGAATTCTTTGAAAGTTCTTCCTTCTGCTGTTTACAAAAATATTCACCCAAACATCATGCTTACTCACACAGGGCGAATTGTGCAAAATGCAATATGTTAAACAACAAGCATTGTCTATTATAATGAAATGAAACAAGCATCAAAGGCACAATATTCATAAAAGACTTGGAATCTGTAACCCACTAAAATTCAGGCTACCTGCCAAATACTACAATAGCTTCAAACGTCAGGTAACTTAAGGTGTATGATTTGAAACTGATAACGCATAATTTCCAAAGAGCTCTGGGTAGGTAAACAGTGGTGATGCAATGAGTTATTTGTGCCGAATATTTATTTCTTTGCTGTCTGATTGCTCCAGCTCCCTAGAGGTTAGGAGTCTGTCACCTGCTGTTTCTCAGCTGCTAAGATCAGAGAATATAACACAGATGGAGTGAGCTATGTTCTCATGGCTGCTGCTTCACAGAGATAAGGCTGCAGGTTGGAGAAGTGCTCAGGTTCTCCTCCCTCTGAAACAGCCTGAATAGCTATCAATAATAAACCCTTACTTCTCTACTGTTATGTTAAACAACACTGCCTTACATACATAGGTGAAATTTGATGTAAGAGAGTTGTTTAAATCACTTGAAAAACTTATAGCTTTATTATTTAAGGTCTTTGTGTTGACTCTCCTTTTTTTTTTTTTTTAATCTTTCTTTCTGCCCACCCCTTCCCTGTGATCTCTGCCAAACTGCAATGATTTAAGAACCTGGTTAAAATACTGGGTCACATTTCTTCACCAGTTGCCTTGAATGTGTTTGGTGAGCTATTCTTTAGCCACCCTTGTCATCCTGCTGTCATTCACAGCATTATATCTCTAAGTATGAGAACATTGCAAAACTCTGCTGTACCCACTCAGAAGTATGCATTATGCCTGGTTATGAGCTCACAATTAAAATGAACCAACTTCTAGAAACCAAAGCAATAGGTTTCTGCTAGTATTATAGGAATTTGTATCACTCTTAATTTTATCAAAAAACAAAGATCATTTTACTTAAAAGCTTCTAATTACTCAAATACACACTCCTCATCCTTCTTCCTGCCAATGAGAGTGGCAGAAAGGGTCAGATTTTGCCACATCACAGGTGTTTCATGTAAGTTCCCATTTTGATCAAATATTATAGTTGACAGCAGCTTTTGTTTCCTGTGAAGCAACACATAGAATGCACTTAGCACAAGGGCTAGCACACAATTAGAGATCTACTACTGCTTCATATTACCAATGTATTTTCAGGTTTTTCCCTCCTGTCAGGTCCTTGGGTACCACTTTCAGTGGCTAATTTGCCTCCCCCCGCCTCTGGCCCTCAGCCTAGATACTCTGGGATTCTTGGGTAATAAGCTGAAATGACTTTCATCGATGTGCCTCCACACTTATTCTTCCACACTTTTGCGATTTATGGGGAACACTGGAGAGAAGTGTACCTTATTATATAGAAAAAAATGATGAGAGACTCATTGTCACAGGGTTTTTAGGCAGTGAACGGATTAAATATGCATTGCCTGAGTTAATTTTAAAATACTTAAAATTTAAAATTCACATATCTTAATAAATGTTTCTCCAATTTTTTCCTTAACTTCTCTTATAGTACTAGCACCTTATTCTTTATTGTTGATATACCATTTCAATTCTGCCGCTAAGGCCAAAGGAAGCTGCTTCTCACTAAAAACCAATCCTCTTTAGAAATAGTTAAACATGATCCACCCAAGACTGTGCTGCATGTTCACACTGTATTATGTAAGTCAGGTAATTTAAAAGAAACTTAGAGGTGTTTTTTTCTTTTTTATTTAAGCTTATATTGCTTTACCTAGACATTTAAGCAACTCTACCAAATGAAATTACAGTTCATATTATAACCTAAATACTAGTACTAATTTATTAAAATTATTTTCAAACATTTGTATATTCATATATGTTATATAAAATTTTATACTTTAGCTTAATTATAAGGTGTTAAATAATTTGTAATTCTTAAAGGTAAAATATTTTCCAGATGAATGCATTTCTAATTTTACATAAAATCTAATTGAAAAATAGCACTACAGTGTTCTTTTAACAGACTACATCTTTTTTAAAAAAAAAATTTTTTTTTGAGACAGAGTCTCTCTCTCTTCTAACACCAATTGCAAGTTTGGGGCTTTCTAAGACCACCCTCAGGTTTGATAAATCACTAGAAAAATCCACGGAAAGCTATTATATACTCATGGTTAGGGTTTATTACAGGAAAAGGATACAGATTAAAATCAGCCAAAGTAAGAGATGCACAGGGCAGAGTCGAGTGGGGAGTTTCCAAACGTGAAGCTTCCATTGTCTTCAGGATGTATCACCCTCCTCACATCAACATGTGACAATACATACAGAATATTCCCAACCAAGGAAGTTTACCCAAGATTTAGTGTCCAGAGTTTTCACTGGGACTCCATGTTTGACTACCCACATGGCTGAATTCTAAGCTGTTGAATGTTGAATGGCTACCACATGGCCAAAGTTTCCATCATAATTCACATTGTTAGACATTCAGGGGCCAAGGCCCTTTGGTAAACAAAGACATCCTTATCAGGGAGGACATTCCAAAGAGCTAGAGATCACCTCCAATCGCAAAGCACAGAGCCACACCTCTTTTTTTTATAAGGTTAAACCTTTTACTTTCCAAATGTAATCTGCCAAGATAGTTTTAAGAAAATGAATTTTTAGATCTTTGAGGCTGCTTTAACTACAACAATGCATTTTTGAGAACCCCGAGACATTGAACAAAAGAAACTTTTTTCAATGATTTAATAGTGCACCCCAAACCCATGGGGCTTACTGTTCACTGCTGTTATAAATATGCCTTTTAAGAGTGAAGAATGTAAATCATACAAATATGCTTATGGAAGGGGGACATTCGATCTTTTATATAGTAAAATAAATCTGATATGTGGTAGAGTGGGATGGTGGGTGTAAAGACAAATTTATTTTAATGACATCATGCCTTCCAATGCCTGTCTATGAGCAAAAAATGTATCATACTGGAAGATTTCTGTGAGCATGAAGAAAAGCATGAAGAAATTATTGGATGCTAACATAATCCTCCCTTCCTGACCCCTATTTGCACTTAAGATATTCTTTTCAGCTATTCTCAGTACTCATCCTACAATGAAAACATTTTCAAATTGCAGAATCAATGTAGTACAGCAATAAAGATATTTGTAAATATAACTAGGATGTTGTACACCAAAGTTATCATGGTAAATGTTCTCAGTGTAAAACTGTGTGTGTGTGTGTGTGTGTGTGTGTGTGTGTGTGTGTGTGGTGAGAGAGAGAGAGAGGGAGAGAGAGAGAGAGAGAGAGAGAACTTTCTTTCAAAGATCACCATATTTGACATGGAAGTTAAAACCTACTTTACCAAATCATATTATAAACTGTATTTCTAATGACAATCAACTTTTATCTTATTTGCAGTTATAAGAGATTACTTTCTTCTACTTCTAATTTGTAAAAAATTAAATTTTAATCTGGCTATCAGATCTATTAGTTTTAGCATCATTAGATATATAAGAAAATTTGATCATGATGTATAAAAAAATAAATGAATTTATTTCTGATTTTGATTCTTGCTTCTTATTTAATAATTTGAAAGCCAAAAATGTATGCAAACATGCAAGATCAATAATATTCAAAGGAATATTATGTTTTATATTTTGTATATCATATCATATTTTATCATATCATTATTATATCCTTGCTTCATAAATGACTAATTTTAGCTACACACATTGTATATTGTAAAAATTAAATAAAGAGAAATAGAAACATATTATCTAATTTTTATAACTTAAAATGAATAAACTTACCTCAGATACACAATATTTCAATATTGAGTGTGTGGCATTTACTACTCTTGCAAATGTGTGCCACTATTTGTTTCTCAATATTTTTAATAATGTTCCTGGAAACACATAACACATTTATGTAAATTGATAAATGAAATTGGACTTTATGTGATAAAAAGAAAAAATTGGATGTTTGGCTAGAAATGAGAATCAGCTTTGCTTATTGGGCTGTATCATGAACATTTTTCATAAACTGAGTGAACCAAATCTGCAGCTCAAAAATATCTTGGCAAAAATGTCAACTTCAAGGTAAATAAATTAAAAAGTATTAAATTATTAAAATTATGAATATTAAAATATCTTTATTACTTCCACTCTATATCAGTCAAGATGTCAACAGACAGCACACTGAAATTAGAATTTGTGAAGGTGGTTTATTTAAAAAGAGACGAATTAAAGGGGAATGATCGGGCTATAGGACAATCACAGGGAGTACAATGGGCAGTAGGGCCAAGCGACAATGAAGCTGTCACCACCCCTTAGCCAAAGGCACAAGAGAAAGGAGAGACTTTTGATCCCTAGAAGGAGAGTTACTCTTGTCAACAAGGCTGTTTGGAAATGAACACTGTTCTTTGGTTAAAGATACAGCCAGTCTGAGGCTGCCTTGAAGGAGAAGGATTAAGGAGAATAAATAAACTGACTTCACTTACTTCCCTCCTTCAGACCATCTGCTGAGCTTCCTATTAGCTGTAACCAGAAAGAAATTAGAAGGCATCCCACTGGTTATTCTATGCAGGTCAGCATACCAGCCCAGAAAGCAGGGTAAAGAAGAAAGGAGAGTAAATTTGGAGGAACACACAGAAGTTGCCAAACACAAACCCTTTCTTAATATATCAAGTTAAACAAAGTGCATTTAAGAGAAAGAGTAAGAGTTATAATAAACTTTTATTTACAAATTCTCGATAGAACATTTTTGGGTATCCCTCCCAAAAATCAAGCACAAGACAGTGAATGATGCTAATAACTGGGTTTTAAAAAAGTATTTTGTAGTCCATATGATTCATATTATTTGCTTTCATGAAATTTAAAGGATAAAAATCTACTTGCCAATTGATTCATAATAAATAATTTTTGATCACACACTATTTTGTTATTTTGCCATGAAATTCTGAAGGAGTTCAAATTGAGTGACATTATTAAAACAAAACCCCTTTCATTCCATCAGCTCATACATATAAATAAACTTTCTTAATATTTCAAGTAATAAAATGAAAACCATAAGTAGAATTGATTATAAACTGGAATATTCTAACAATAACTCATTTATCCATGGATAAGATCCATTGTTGAAAAATAGCTTTATTAATCTCATTAAGATACGTATTCTGAAAAAAATTATTTCAAGTTAAAATTATTTATTAACTTTATAATATATATGTGCTAAGATTAATTATCTACTAACAAAAATCATAATATAACTCAATCCAACAGAGAAACAATTTACTGAAAGTTATATAATAAAATTTCATTATATAAAATTTTTATAAAAAAATAAATTTTAGAGTATATACATATTTTATAAGAAGATGGGCATAAAGTGGTATTATATTGCTATGCAATTTGGTGGTGGAAGTGGAATGGAAACACAAGTTCAAAATGAAAAGGGAAAAATTATAGATTTCTGAATTTTAAAGAAGAACTCATTCATATGTATTTTAAATGGTTGATGAATATTTCAAATTATTATGCTCCAGGAAAAGAAATAGGCATGAGTTGCTTCTCCTGCAAGGGTTTGCCCTGAGCTTTCTTACAGAGCACTGGGGTCTAGTAATTTATGTCTGTTTACTGTATGTCCTTCTTTGTGGCTGATCAAATCATGCCTAGAGAAAACTTCCCCCAGAATATTTGTCATAACTTCTAAAAATTTACTTATGTTTTGTTTGTTTATGAAACATTCATTTAGCACTTGAGTTTTTTGTTATGGTATAACATATAATTGATGATTTTTTCATAAATTTATAGTCATTTATGCCAACACTATTTTATGAACAGGTACAAAACTTCAATACTTCGTCAAATCCTACCTTTCCTGAGGAATTTGTTCCCCTACTTTCCATTTTGGTCCATTGATCTATTTGCCTTGCACTCTATGTTTTATTTACAATATCTTTACAGAATACTTTTAAATTTAACTGGTAGAAAAAAATTCCTCATACTTATTCCCTGAAATTTACATATTTACTTTTCCAAATTAACTTTAGAATAAATTTTTCAACTTTAAAAAAATTGCCTTACGATTGCTATTGGTATTACATTAAATTTACTTTTAATGAGTTGGTTTATCTGTCTTGGCTCAGTGGAACTATTAGCCACTATTGAAAATAATCTTTATAGCTTCTCAATTTTCAACTACCTACTGTGAACAGCAGCTCTTTCTCAAATTAATACATGAAATACGGATCAGTTGAACTTGTGATTTTCATTGCTCTGTATGTGTGTGAGGATGGTGATAAAAACCATGGATTATTTTGCCTACCCATGATTTTTTTCTTTGTTTGTTTATTATTTCATCATATCGTAGGGGTACAAATGTTTAGGTTACATATATTGCCTTTGCCCTACCCAAGTCAGAGCTTCAAGCATGTCCATCCCCCAGATGGTGTGCACTGCACCCATTAGGTGTGTATATAACTATTCCCTCTTCCCCCCTCCCATCTGCCCGACATGAGATGAATGTTGTTACTACCATATGTGTACCTAAGTGTTGATCAGTTAATACCAATTTAATGGTGAGTACATGTGGTGCTAATTTTTCCATTCTTGTGATACTTCACTTAGTAGAATGGGCTCCAGCTCCATCCAGTAGAATACAAGAGGTGCTAGATCACCAGTGTTTTTTTTGTGGCTGAATAGAACTCCACAGTATACATATCCCACATTTTATTAATCTGAGATAAGATAAGATCAGGTGGTTTCAGGGTGGTATGGCCTTAGACAATTAATTCACTTGTGTATTGACGGTCACTTGGGTTGTTTCCATATCTTTGCTATTGTGAATTGTGCTGCTATAAACATTCGAGTGCAGATGTCTTTTTTATAGAATGTCTTTTTTTCCTTTGGGTAGATGCCCAGTAATGGGATTGCTGGATCAAGTGGTAGTTCTCCTTGTAGCTCTTTGAGGTATCTCCATGTTACTTTCCACAGAGGTTGTACTAGTTTGCAGTCCCACCAGCAGTGTATGAGTGTTCCTATCTCTCCACCTCCACGCCAACATTTATTGTTTGGGGATTTTTTGGTAAAGGCCATTCTCACTGGAGATAAGTGATATCTCATTTGTGGTTTAGATTTGCATTTCCCTTATGATTAGAGATGTTGAGTATTTTTTCATATGTTTCTTGGCCATTAGTCTATCTTCTTTTGAAAAGTTTCTGTTCCTGTCCTTTGCCCACTTTTTGATAGGGTTGTTTGACTTTTTCTTGCTGATTTTCCTGAGTTCTATATAGATTCTAGTTATCAGCCCTTTATCAGATGTGTAGCATGCAAATATTTCTCCCATTCTGTAGGTTGTCTGCTCTCGTGATAGTTTCCTTCCTGTGCAGAACAACAAAAATAAATAAACGGGACCTGATCAAACTAATCATGATTGTTTAATGCATATCTTTTGAAATTGGCAGGCTCGCAAGGCTTTTGTTGACTCTCAGATCAGCTATTTATTTGAGGTCTTCTCGGCACCTCCAATTTGAATTTCAGGAACACTGTAAAGCTTACATTCTAAAGAAGTCCATTTACTCAGGTTTTAATGGGTGATAAAAACTTAATTGTACTGTATTTATTCAGATTTGAAGAGAAATAAAATGTTTTCCATGGTAATTCTTTTTATCTAGAAATATGTGATAGCTGTTTATTCGTCTTGTTTTCTGTTTTTAAATAGAGATTTATTATTTTCTTCATAAAAGTCTTGTAAATTAATGTTGTTTACTTTACTCTTATTGTGGGTAAAGTACTTTAATACTACTTTTAAAAAATCAGTTAATTCTGATAGTAGTATAGAGCTATAGTGTATTGCAGGGGTATGGTATTATGTATGGTATGTCTTCTCTTGACTCTTGCTGCATTCTCTGATAAACTTGAATACTGTGTTAGTTAATATACTTATATTTTTGGTTTATTAGTAGTAATGATAAAAGTTATCAGAATTATTAACTTTTAACTATTTAGGTGACTAAATTCTCTATTTTTCTTACCATATTTATTAGAATAATATCAACAATAATTGATGATTGGCAGCCTTATTTCCTTATTCATTATTAATAAGGGGGTTTCTATTAATATTTATTCCTCATTGATAGATGTCTAGTTCTAAAGAATTCTTGAATTGTACCCTCCAAATAATTAATTTTCACTGTCATCTATGGATATTTTTCTTTTGTTTTGATTTGATATGTTGTTACTATTGTTACTTCCAAAATTGAATGCTTAGGTTATTTATTTTTTATTCTCTCTTACTCTCTCCTAAAACATTTAAGACTTAATTTTATTCTGAAAAATTTCAGCTACATTTTATATAATATTTTTATATGTTATATTCTCAGTTTTATTCAATTCTAAACAGTTCATACTATATTTTGACTTCCTACTTAATTGAAGAAATTTTTAAAAAATGTGGTCTCCCTTCCCTCCCTCCGTTTGTCCATGTCCATTCCTTCCTTTTTTCTTCCTTCCATTTTCTTTCCATTTTCTAATACCACTTTCCAAAACTGAACATTTGTGCTAAACATTTTATTTTTGGCCTTATTTTGTCATTGAATTTTTTCCCCAGTTTTATTTAAATTTTATTTGTGTTTGTAGAATTTTCTCACATTTGAGTTCTCAAATTACATTCTGGGGTCTTTATTTATTTTTGCAATGACTCCAGAATAAGAAAGAAAATGATTTCTCAATAGTTTGCCTATTTTGGGCCAAAGTTTTTAGAATAGACTGCCTCACATGTTTATTTATCAAACTTATTTAGTGTTCTAAAGGTTAATATTTGTATTTAACCAAAACATTTGTACCCCTGTAATATTCTGAAATTAAAAAAAATACAAGATGTCATTGAATTTTTAACAGCACACCCCAAACATTGTTATAATGGCAAATACTTCTTGCTTAACTAATAGTTATCTTCTAATTTTGCTTATAAACAATACCCTAACTGTGTTTTGATGCCAATGTTCACAGTCTAAGAGAAATAATTATTACAGGTCTTGGTCATTTAATTCAATCTTCTTATTCTTGATGGATCCTTGCTTTCACAACTGTCCTTGCATGTAGAGCTGGGCACGTGACCTAGTACTACCTAATGAGTTGTAGCTGAAGGTTTCCCAAGGGAGCACTGGGAAAGGGATATCTTCTCAGATAATAAGAGGATAGCATGTGGGGGTAGTGCTTACCTCTCCTGCCTCCTGTCCTTGAATAACATGTCTTCTACCTATGCAATGGCTGAAGCTGTGGCAATCATTTGACATTTTAGGGAAAAACAAGAAAACTGCAGAAATATTGTAATAGAAACAGCTATCCCACTGTTTAATAGCATACTTTCTGAATTTTAGCTGTGCTCATGGCTGCTTGAAATAATGTCTATATGTACCAACTTTTTTTGATGCTGGTTGCTGTCAGGTCATTAAATTCTGACCAAAGTTATACAACTTTTAATTTTTTTTCTCTCAAGTTTACTCTATTATTGTCTAGAATGAAAGGCTAGCTAGAGCATTCTTTCTATACCATACAGTGAATTGGAAATGGAAAATCTACAAAAATATTGCAACAAGATAGGAGGATGCTAGCTCTCCAGTTCTGTAAAGCACCTTTCCAGCCATGGCCCGTGTATCTTGATTATTATGTAATAAAGAACTAAACTTCCATATTTGTCACCCAATTTTATTTTGAGTTTCCTGTCCCTTAAATCCAAAACTAGTCTTAACTAATAATGATGACTTGTATTTCTGATTTTATTGAGACACATGATGAAAAGAGTAACTGCTTAACTTTAGGTTCTCATTAAGCGCAATAATGTTTTCTTGCTTCTTGACTGGGTTCTCTGTTACTTGTAGGAAAATCATACACCACAGTTAAAAAATAAAACTTCACAAATATATTCATAGATTTGCTAATTATCATTTTTATTAAGTTCTCTATGAAAGAAAAAACAAACTGTGCCAATAACTTATTAGAATTTCTTCTGGGATATATTTTGAAGCAACATTGTATTTTAAAACAAACCTACTGACCTATATTTCTTATTTTCATAGGCGGAGCTTGCAAACAAAATAATCCTCCTTATAAAATAGCATTTAAGCATCTATATTTCATAGCTATATTATAAATTTTTCAGCATTATAGGATAATTTCTAGTTAATCTGGTAACTGACTTCATATACATATGTATGTATTTATATATCTGTTTGGATTCAAATTTTCAAAATTTCCACTTCCAAGCAATTTTGTCCTTTGTCATATTACATAGCCAAGATAAAAAGCTCTCAATTTTTCTGATCAAAATCTATATTTTAATGGCATAAATAAGAGCTGTCATCCAAACAGACATTCCTTTGAGATATTATATATTATAAAGACTATGGTTTGTGGACTGAGTTTGGACAGTTAATGCATATAAAGTTAATTACTGGTTAATTTCATAAAGAATATCCAGGGGCAAAAAGTAGTTTGAGGAAGACAATCATTAGAATATAAGGTTGTTACCTTTTACAGCTGGTTGGTGTTTCAGGGTCATCTTAAAATTGTCGATCTCACTAGTTACTACTTGAATATCTTGGAGCTGTGTATATGAACAGTCAACTCTTTCATTGCCTTGAGCATTGCTGGAGGATATTTAAGCTATTTGCTGATCTCTAGCTATGTTTTAACCAAACTTTATTTTATAAAGAGTCCCTAGGCTCAACTGTGAGGCATTTTTATGCCTCCTTTGATTGATGCTTCCAGCCACAGCCCTCAGTGATTTGGTAATATTTTAAATCCTTGCCTAAGTTGTTTCACTGCTAGATAACCCGTGTGTAGAGCTGCCAGAATATTTGTATTCCTTTCTCTGTGGCCAAGAACTGATTAAATGGTCCCTGAGAGAATTTTATTGTTTGATGGCTTTCCTCATTCTGATGTCTGCTTTCTGTGGTTTTACAGAAAACTTATTATCTTAGAAGTTAGGACTCTTCTTCTTATCCTTCTGATCCTATCACTTCCATTTTTTTTTCTTAGGACATGGAACTAGAAGTCAATCATACCTGATTTTGACACTGAGCCCCGCTAGTGTTTGACTAAGTTTGAGATACTGACCTCTGAGCCACAAGTTTCATAAAATGCACCTTGGGATAAGTAAATAAAGTTGTGATGTAACAGTGCCAGGCACATAGTAATTACTTAATAACATTCAGTTTTTTCTTTCCCTTTTATCCATATTGCAGTTATAATTAGTCCTTTCATATTGAAGAATTAATTCATCATGGATTTTTAATATCAAATGTAGTTTTCAGTCAACATTTATTGTATATCTACACTCAGATTTAATCAAGAATCTGTTTTTCTTCTCTTTGTTGCTGAATTGTCTGGTTGTTAATTTGTAACTTAGAATTTTTCTGATTAATTGGGCCATTATGCATTTTTAAGCTAGCAATACATTGTTGAAATATTGAAGCTAGTAGTACCAACTTGTTACTACATTTGGACGATTATGTGCATTTTGGAATTTATTGAATAATACTGATTGTAATGGTAAAACTATTAGCATTTCAGAATTTATCAATCTGAAGTTTTCAAGCTTATATTCAAGATAATTATGTCTTAAAATGCATATATTTTATATTCAGGCTATGTCAAGCATACTATTTTGCTTCCTTTAACTTTGAACATATAAGGTCTATGAAATGGACACTATTATTTCAATGAATTGCACTAGTTTTCCATTATCCCAAGGATTAGGCTTAAGTGATAAATGTTTGTATTTCATGAGTCCTTTTTGTTCCCACAATTATCTTAATCTCATCTGGACTTTTGTAATTATACTTCAGAATTCTTAATCTTCTCTTAATTCCATAGCAATATTTTTCTAGTTTTAAATATAGGGAAATTTTGCTGTTAACTCTTGGTGGAAAATCAGAATATTTTCTTAGCAGTTAGCCATATATGTTACTTTAGCTGCTGTAATTGAGGTTCATGACTTGGAACTTACTAAACCCAAGACCTAGAAATTATGTGTCCTTTTGAGACATCCCAATGATGGGCATCTCAATATTTATAGAGAAATTAAAGGCAATAAACTTTTTAAAATAAAATTAATTAATTTCAAATATTATTGAAATTCCAAATATATTTTTTAGGAGAAAGTCAAATGCTATTTATTATTAATGAGGAACAAGATCAGAGATGGGCTATATCGTACCTTGATGTTCAGCCTCTTGAATATTGGATTGTAGAACTTCTGTTCTTTCCAACTGAGGCCATGTGCCAAGACTTCTCTTTACATCATTGGTCAACCAGAGCTGGAGGCAGATCATGGGTTGACCTTGGTTCATGCTGTTCAATAAAATAGATTATTTGTAGTACAGATAATCTTTGCTTATTTTATAAGTTTAAAATTCTTAATACCCTAAAATCAAAACATCTTTCATTAATCATTTTTCAAAGATAATATTGAAAGAACTTATCCCTTAAAAATAACTGGTGAAGTCTTCTGTTTCCACTTACAATATAGAGAGTTGCAAGGGGATGTCCCCTTCACTCAAACAGTGAGAACCTTAAAGTCATAGTTTCTTAAGATGAGTAGAAAGGTGTACATGCAAAGAAACCTACTAAATCATAATCCACAAAGTAATTTGCCTGACCTAGAACAGAAGTGACCCATAATGTTTTTATCCCTGGTGCAACAGCTAAAGAAGGGAAAAAGTGACTACATCTGTGACTAAGGAGAAAACAGTTGCACTTTCAATAAGTTGTTCAAGACTGACAATGGGTTGATACGACAGTTTAGAATCCCTAGGAGTTAGAGAGAAAGAAAATCTGCAATGACCTGCCAACTTTCTTCCACAAGCTTCACTTAGCATTCATAACATAGATCATTGGCAGCATAGGACAGCTGAGACAGATTCCATGGGAGTGTGTGTGGGCGCTGTTGCA
Source organism: Lemur catta (assembly GCF_020740605.2). NCBI lineage: Eukaryota > Metazoa > Chordata > Mammalia > Primates > Lemuridae > Lemur > Lemur catta. Next base: position 46,631,970 of record NC_059128.1, on the reverse strand, counting down.
GTCTAAGGGAAGGAGAGAAGAACTAAGAGAAATCCACAGGCACCTCAGGTATTCATCATGGGGCGGGGGTGTCAGCTTGCTAAACTGTGAGGGCAGAGCAGGATAACTGAGATAAAGCCTTTGGGCCATTCATGCCTTATACTGAGTATGAGGAAGCCTCTGTCTACGGGAGGAGAGGTGTGAGTAACCCCTACGGTGTAGGTGCACAGGGATCACCGAGGTCTGAGAACTATGAAAAAAAAAAAAAAAAAAAAAAAAAAACAGAAGGAGGAATCCCCACACGCTCTCTAGGTCTTACAATAAGCATGAGGCAGAAGCCAGCTGTGGCTGGGTATGAGGAGAGAAAGATGGAATAAAACTCTCCAAGGTGAAAGAGCACGAAGTCTGAGGACAGGAAAATAGAGAAATGGTGCAGGAACTCGGATCCCAAGTTTGTCAAAGCAAAGGTTCTGAAAACACTCTCAAATAATTTGAAACTTGTAGTAAACTAAATCTAACTAAAGAAACAACAAATTGTAGACCTAACTTAAGTGTAGAATACGTTGACTCAGAAGAAGGAATGTCCTCTTTTTTCTAGACATAAATATTTACTTCAGTATCTTATTTTTCACAAATTGTCTAGAATTTAAGCAAAATGTATTAGACAAATGATGAAGAAAGAAAATGAGACCCATATTAGAGGTTGAGAGATGTGGGAATTATCAATCAGGGATTTTAAAATACCATAATAAAAATGTTAAAGTATCTTATGGAAGAAGCCAGCTATTTTATGAAAGTAACTATGATAAATATGTGAAAGCACCTTGTGCAAAAGGCAGATGACAACAAGCAGGAACAGATGGGAACTATCAGCACAGATAGATATTACAAAGAATAAAGTCAAAGGGAAATGCTAGCTATGAAATATATGGTAACAGAAATGAAGAATTTTTCTGATGAGCTTATCAGCAGATTGTGCATAGCAGAGGAAAGAATCAGTGGACCAGTTATCTAAATACAGGTAAATAGAAAGGGTCCAAATTGAAATACCAAAACTAAGAGAATAAATAAAATAGAACAGAGCATACAAGATTTGTGGGACACTATAAAATAATATACTTGAATAATATTCCATTCTATGGATGTACCACAGTTTCTTTATCCATTCATCTGCTGAAGGATATTATTTGAAGGTTGCTCCAAATGTCTGGTGATTATGAATAAAGCTGCTAAAAGCATTCCTGTGCATTCATTTTTGTGGGCAGAAGTTTTCAAGTCAGTTGAGGAAATATCTAGGAACATGATTGCTACACTGGATGATAAATCTAAGTTAAATTTTGTAAGAAACTGCCAAACTACCAAGCAAAGTGCCATTTTGTATTCCCACTAGCAATGAATAAAGGTTGCTGTTGCTCCGATCCCTGCAAGCTTTTGGGATTTTCAGTGAAGAGTCTGTTTAGATCTTTTGCCTGTTTAATAATTGGATAGAAGTCCTTTATCAGATATGTTATTTGCAAATATTTTCTCCCAGTTTATGAATTGTCTTTTCAGTCTTGTAACTCTGTTCTTCATAGAGCAATATATTTTTAAAATTTTGTATAAAGTCTTATTTATCATTACTTTCTTTCATGGATCATACTTTTAATGTTGTGTTTAAAAAACTTATGGTCAAGCCTTAGGTAATGTAAGTTTTGTCCTGAATTTTCTTCCGGAAGCCTTATACTCTTACATTTAGGACTATGATTCATTTTGAGTTAATTTTTGCATGTGGCATGAGGTGTGTGTCATTTTGTTTTGCATGTGAATATCCAATTGTCTCAGTGACTTTTCTTTGTGCCTTTGACAAAAATTAGTTGACTGTATTGGTGTGAGTCTATTTTTGCAGTTTCTATTCTGTTCCATTCAACAATATTTCTATCTTTTTGTCAATAATGAACATTTTTGATTACTGAACTTCATAACATGTCTTAAAATCAGGTATTGTAAGTCTTGGCACCTTTGTTTTCCTTTTGAAGAATAGTTTCAATTATTTTAGTATCTCTGCCTTTCCATATAAATATTGAACCATTTTGTCAACAGGTTATCTACCAAAAAACCATGCTGGGATTTTGATTGAGAGTTTGCTAAATCCATAGATCAAATTGAGAAAAATTGGCAATGTTATTGAATGTTCTAATTCTTTCTTCTTTCCTCCCATTGCTGTATACCAAAAAGAAATTTATTTTGAAATTTAAAAAGAAATACCATGTATGTCAACATCAAAACTAGAATACATAGGTAAAAATATTACAAAATATGCTAATGTAAGTTTTAAAAGATAGAAATCAACAGGGAGTACGTTCTTGGACCACATGGGGATTAAAATAGAAATCAGTAAGAGAAAGATATTTTGACAGACACTAAATTTCTGAAAAGTAATCAACACTCTCTAAATGACCATGCATCAAAAAAACAAAAAGAAAAGAAAACTTAGAAAGGACATTAGAAAATAGTTGGAAATGAATAATAGGAAAAACACAAATTATCAAAATTTGTGGAATGAAGCTAAAGTATCTATTATAGGGTAATTTAAAGCAATTAATAATGATGTTTAAAAAGTAAAAATATATTATAAAATTTATGACTTATGCCTAAAACTTATGAAGCTAGAAAAAAGAGAAAATAAAAATAAGAGTGAATGTCATTGAGCCTGAAAATGGACAAAGAGTAAAGTGTCAACAAAGTAAAAAGCTGATTCTTGAAAAAGACTAATAAAATTTGCAATCCTCTGGAAAGATAGAACCATAAATTATTAATACCAAGATAAGGAACAATATTATGGAAGTCAACTCAAATAACAAGAGAATATAATTAAAAACTTTGTGTGAATAAATTCAACAACTTGGTTAAAATGGAACAATTATTTGAAAGACAGAATTGGCACAACAAGAAGTAGAAAATCTGAATAGCACTATATATATTAAGGAAATTAAATTTTTAATTATGAAACATTCCCACAAAGATAACTCTAAGACCATTTGGCTTTATTGGTGAATTCTAAGCATTTAAGAAAATTATAAAAACAGTATTATACAAACTATATTAATAGAAGAGAAAAAGTATCTTGAATTTATTTAATTAGACAAATATATCTTTGATTCCAAAACCAGACAAGGATACTCATGAAGAGAAAATTAAAGACAGATATCTCATTAATAAGATGCAAGCATTCTTTTAATAGTATTAACAAATTAGATGTTATATATAAAAAAGTACAAGAAAATATGATTTACCCCAATAAGATAAGATTAATCTAATATACAAAAGTTTTAAAGTCATTTAACGTAATTACCACATTACATTAATAAAAAAGAAAAATATTATGTGGGCACTTCAGTTTATTAAAAAAGTATAAAAAATTCAATATTCACTGATGGAAAAATCCCTCATCAAACTAGAAATAGAGGGACATATCCTTAAATGAATAAAGTCATTAAAAACTTCTGTAGCTAATGTCATACTTAATAATAAATAGTGTATATTTCTCTCCTGAAATTAGGAACATAGCAAAGAATTTTCCTCTCACGTTTTAATTCTACATTGTGAGAAAATACTGTCTAGTATAATAAGGCAAGGAAAAGAAATAAGAGATATAGAGATCAGAAAGAAAGGAATAGACTCTTTCTCAAGTGACCTATTGTGTATGTAAAAAATTGTTAAGAAACCAAGTCGATTATCCTAAGTGAAGTATCTCAGGAATGGAAAAATAAACACCACATGTTCTCACTAATAAGTGGGAGCTAAATGATAAGTACACACAGGCACAAAGAGACCTAAAAGACATTAGAAATTAAGAAGGAAGAGGATGGGAGACAGGTGATGGATAAAACTACCTATCGGGTACAATGAACACTGTCCAGGTGATGGACACACTGAAAGCCCTGACTTCAGCATTATACAGTGTAATACATGTAACAAAAACATTTATACCTCCTTAATATTTTAAAATTAAAAAATACAAAAAATTGTAAGAAATCAAGAAAAAATACCTATTAGGATTAAAAGTGAATTTACCAATGTTGCAGGACACAATGTCAATACACAAAAGTTTAATTCTCTCTTACTGCCATCAATCAACAATGGGAAAATAAAATTAAAGAAATCTAAAAAAATGTACTAGAGGCTATAAGTGAATTCAGCAACAATTTAGGTCACTAAATGCTATGATCTGAATGTACATGTGTCCCCCAAATTCATGTGGATGATCCCTAATCATCAGTGTGATAGTATTGGGAGGCGGGATCTTTGTGGGATGATTAGGGCATGAGGGCAGAGTCTTCATGAATAAGATTTGTGCCCTTATAGAAAAAGGCCTCAGAGAGCTGTCTTGTCCCTTCTGCCATGTGGGATCACAGGTAGATGTCCTCTATGAACCAGAAAATGGCCTTCACCAGACACTGAATCTATTGGCACCTTGATCATGGGCTGTCTAGTGTCTAGAACTGTGAGAAATAAATCTTTTTTGTTCATAAGCTACCCAGTTTATGGTATTTTATCATGGCAACTAGAATGAACTAAGTTATTAATAATATTTAAAAATCACGTGATAAAACAAAAATTTTTAAAGTACAATTTAAAGTAGCATTCAAAAAACATAAAATACTTTATGGTAAATTTAACGAAAAATATGCAAAAGTTTTTCCCTGAAAGATCATTGATTTGATTCTAAGAGTATTTTAGAGATAGAAGAGAAATAAAAAAGACCTAATGAAATAGAAAGATATACTATGTGTGTGGATGAAAGGACTTTATTTTATGAATATTTGAATTTTCCCCAAATTGATATATAGACTTACCGTAATCTCAATATCCTAGCGATAATTTTTTAAGAATTAACTTGCCGTTTCTAAAATTTATATAGAAAAAAAGAAAAATAATTTTGAAAAAGGACAGATTTAGAAGACTTATTCTAATTGACTTCAAGATAACTATAAATCTGTGGTGGTCAGATTGTGGTGCTGGTGAAAGAAAAGACTATAAATGAATGGAATAAAAGAAAAAAAGATATTGTGGTGCTGGTTAAAAAAAAGACTATAAATGAATGGAATAAAAGAAAAGAAATTTTAAAAGCTCATATATAAGCTTCAAATGATTTTGACCCAGTAGCTAAAGCAAGTCAATGGAGAATAAAAATTATTTTCAACAAATGTTGCTGAAACAAGCGTGTACTATTATTTTTTAAAAAGAAACTTCTTCCTCGCACCACACTTGAAAATTAATAGAATATGAATAATAATCATAACATAACAGCTAAACCCTTCTGTTGAGAAAAATAGAACATATTCATGATATTATTTGTGAAGGTGCAAAAGTATCACTGGACATTTTTCTTCCTTAAATAAAACATCACATTATTTTATAAAATAGAAGCAAGATAACTTAAGAGAGGCCCTTCTAGGACAATATATCCTAAAAAAATATAATTTCTTCAAAGATATGCCTAAAATACAATTGTAGGAAATGGTTTATAAATAAACATGAAGCCATTTAATGAAAGAAAATATGAATACTGGTTTGAAAATGTATAATTACAATATATAAAAGTATGCACTAAAATGCAATTTTTGAAGGGAGCAGTGATTTAATTAAAATGTGAGGGGAGAATGTGATCTCTGAAGATACATATAAAAGTTTTGGTAAATGAATAGATCCATTTCTGATAGGATTTGATGAATTTTTACAAGAATAAAGTACTAGTGAAGCAAAAGAATGTTAAATTGAAGTTTTATTATTGAAATTAAGAAAATTAGGAATTAAAAAATTATTAAAATTAGCTCAGATGCAGAGAATTATGGGAGAAATAGGTGATATCATTTAAATAATTTTATTTGGACATACATAATAAAAAGAAAGTAACAATGCTTCTGATGCAACATTTTCAAATATTAAGTCAAGTCAAACCCAATAAATCAAATAATCAAAAAAGAAGTCAGAAAATATTTCAGAATCTACTGGGTAAAGGCTTGGTCTTGGTGCACAGTAAATGGCAAAGGGCATAAAATAAATTTCTGGTATCAAAAAGCTCATATTCTAACTGAAGAGGGAACAGACACTCATAAAAAGAAAGGTATTTTAAGGGGCACATGATCAGTACTCCGTGAATTGTGTGCACAAGTGCTACTGAAGATAATGATAAATCTTTTTGAAGTATGGATTCATTAGTTAGAAATAAATAGAATTAATAATATAAGCTGTGAGTTCACAGATTTCTTATTTCTTTCTCTTACTTAAGCTTAGGAGTAAAGTTTACTATACTGGCAATCTTGATTTGTTATCAGTCACAGGTAAGGCTGAGACTGCCAAATTGTTGTCCTGAAACAAATCCAGGGAACAGTATTTGTGTCCAGGTATTCACTCTCAATCATGGCAATGAACTGGGTTCTTAAGATCTGTTCCAACAAAGTAATCCAGGGAATCAAGAAGACAGAAAAGTCAAAGTTTGTCTCATAACCCAGAGATATTTTTCTTAGAGATTGTAATGGAAATATAGTCTTTGTTTATCATAGAAAAAGCTGATATACTCTTATTTTGGATTAATTTTATTCTCTTCAATTTGTAATAAACATGCAAAATGCATTGGAATAGAAGAGAGGAGAATGTATTATAATGTTAAGGCTTTCATCAAGGAGTTGTTTGAATTTCTGAAAGTCACTTAATCTCTGTGAGACATTTATTTTTCTAGAAAAATCAGAAAGTGACAATCTCAGGTTGTTATAACAAAAATTTAGATAACATAAACGTGTGAAAGCAAGTCTATGTTCAGAATGCCCAGTATATATCAAAAAATACTTCTTGGCCGGGCGTGGTGGCTCACGCCTGTAATCCTAGCACTCTGGGAGGCCCAGGCAGGTGGATAACTCGAGGTCAGGAGTTTGAGACCAGCCTGAGCAAGAGCGAGACCCCGTCTCTACTAAAAATAGAAAGAAATTATCTGGCCAACTAAAAATATATGTAGAAAAAAATTAGCCGGGCATGGTGGTGCATGCCTGTAGTCCCAGTTACTTGGGAGGCTGAGGCAGGTGGGTCACTTAAGCCCAGGAATTTGAGATTGCTGTGAGCTAGGCTGACGCCATGGCACTCATTCTAGCCCAGGCAACAGAGCAAGACTCTGTCTCAAAAAAAAAAATTTCTTGACAACAATTTAATTTAGGCAATTTTGTGGTATTATGCATTATCACTTTTATTGTTCTATCTGTAAAAGCAGCAAAATTGTACTTATTTTTCTTTCTCCTGAATGGTTTCATAAGAACAAAGTAGATCAATAACTTAAAGTGTTAACATATATAAATATAGTGCTAAACAGTATATTGCTAAAAAGAGCAAGTTGGTTATTATCTAAGAACTTATGTTCTGCTATAAATAGAGAAGAATCTATGCCTTGGCATCTTCTATTCATCTGTAATACACACACACACATACACACACTATTGTTTTACTAAAATAATCTTCAATATATCATCTCAATAATATCTATTTGTGAAAGCTATTGATGTTGGTAATATAGTTGCCTTTAAAAAAGTAATAATCCTGTACTTGGTACCAAGCTATTAGGGAAAGATAACATTTTAATTTCTTCTAATACTTACTGTATTCAGTTAAAAGTTTTGATTTTATGGAGATAATATCCTTAATCAAAAACAGTGTTTCTATTTCTGATAACCTTTGCTCTTATGGCAGATCAATATTGTGAGCTGATATTTGCTGAAGAGAGATGCTTTTTTATAAAAAATATGTGGAATGTGGTTTAGGATCAACACTATTACAAGATTAGCTACATCATTAGCAGAATTATCTTTAAATACGTAGAATTTGTAAAAAGGGGTTCAACATGTGTCTTTCATTTCATATAAAATCTCACACAAAAAATCCTAAGCAAACCTCACAACAATAGGAAAAAAGGGAGTAATAGGTTTCATTTTGTTATACAGGCCAGTACTATCCATGCATGTAAAATCAAAGTTAAATTTTCTTGGTTTGAAACACCCATCTCCGATTTTCATACATTACACTAAGCCACCATAAGTTAAGGCCTGCATTTGCAAGTCCAATGACTCCACGATCCTGCCAGCAGTGAACAATACTGATTAAGGAGCCATATGTCATTTAGTGATTATTTCATGACACAGTAATCATTTCAAATTGTTAATGCAACAAGAGAAGGATTTTCATAAGAATACATTTTTGAATGCTATTTTATTTTCTAGTCGAATGCCCATTTATTGTTTTTTCTCCCCCAAAATCCCATGGAACAAGTCAATATGTAAATAAGTCATTAGCCAAAGGGAAGGGAAATAAAAAAAAAAAATCCCCATACTCAGCACTAATAAGATTTCAGATGGGCTCCTAGTAATAAGCATATGAAAATGATAGATACATTTCCTACTTCCTCCAGGGAGTTTCTATCTGACCTAGTTGCAATGCTACAGTGTCGAGTATGTTTTCTACCTATGAATCTAAAAAATGTAAAAATGTTAAGGGAGATTTGGGAAGCTTTGTGATTTCTAAATGTATTACAAGAGAATTGAATTAACTCAGGTTGAAGTGGGTCAAACAAAATAAAGCATTGGTTTTATAAAATTAGAAAAAATAAAGAAAAACTTTATTTTTCCTTTATTAATCATATGAATATATCATAATTAAAATTCTTAAGACAATATAAAGTGGATGTGTGTGGGTATGTAGATACATATGTATGTAGTGATATTTTTTCTTTTTCAGGAATCAAAAGCAGCTGGAAGATAGAAAAAAATAGACTAAAAACAGAAAAATATACAGCTCCAGAGCTACCCAGCAGCTAAGGCCACTTGCAATCAGGGCCCTTCTTAAAATGACAGCCAGCAGGTGAGAACTGTGAGCTAGAGGCACCAGTGGAGTACGGACCCTGTGGGCTAGACAATGCAGAGGTGATTGCCTTCCCAGAATGTTTCTGAACTGTATTCCGCTACAATCACCCAACATAGCCCAGGGTGGTGCCAGATTCTGTTGACAAAATCATTTGACATGAAATTCCTCCAATATAGAATAGACTTTCAAGAGAGGACACGCTGCTGTCTAGATCCCACATGCTTTTATAGTTGAAGAAAAATAAAAAGGAAAGGAAAAATACGGCTTTTGTGACCTTTCCCTCTCAAGGACCCCATTTGAAATATAAGAAGTGTTCTGTGTAAGTGAAACAAAACCATTTAGAATGATGTGAGAATTTAAATAGCTTTGTAGGAAAAAAGAGAGCTCGTTGGTTACATTTAGAGTGTGTGATATGGATCACTGAAAATTTAAAGTCATAAATGGGAATAGCATGGGAGGAAGACGAAAGTGAGGTTCAGTTTGTTGTAAAGCAGGTCTCTGAAGAGCAGTGGGACTTAATCCACTGGGTGGCAGGCAGTGAGAGAAATGTGTTAGGAAGAAAGGAAAGATGATTAGAAACTATAAATTCGCTGATCAGGATTTCTACAGCTATCGCTCATTTCTCCACCAGCGTTCCTGCTGGGCACAACACTGATTCCCATAAAGTCCAGAGTGTTGTTTACTTTGATTGAGATTTTGAGGTCTTCCTGAAGGATGAAAACACAGAGATTTGGGTCTGTTTATCCAGTCAGTGTTTTAAAATTGCATGCCAAATAAAATATTGATAATGGATCTGTTACAGTAATTATAATACTACCTTTTTTGAATACTACTAGGGATCACTGTATTAACCTCATAACCTAAAGTATTAATATTTATGAAAACCTTTGATCAAATTTAGTATTACATCACAAATATGCTATTATCTGGTTAAAAGCATAGGTTAGAATTACATAAAAATGAATATGCGGACTTCAAACTTTTAAGGAGAAGAAAATAGACAAAGACAGGAATAGAACAATGATTTTTCATAATGTACACACTTCGAGTTATAGAACATTTTTATCAAGCAAATGGGCTCCCTTCCTGATGCACACAGACCAGCCAGCAAGTAGATAGGAGCTGGCTCAAATCTCTCTCCCCGATTTGGGGTCTGGGCAAATTTATGGGATCGGAGAGCAAGGGAATAGATTTAGGAATGTTACCTTGGCAGGCTCTGATTGGAGGGCTTCAAATTTGACCATTTATGGTAAGGTATATTGAAGTGGATTTTGGCTCCGTTCTTTGGGGGCCAACAGATCAATCACTTTTGAAACAGTTCCAGCATTCGGGTTCCAGTCATGTTCCAGGCTTCTTTGTTCCAAGGGGAGAAACTGTTGGTTTCAGGTGTTGTTAGAAGTGAAAGAGGTTTAGAGCTTTTTCTGTTGGGCACGTCCGGGCTACATAACTTGCGGTTTTCCTCCTAGTTAGACCCACCTGCAAGGTAATAGGACATTTTGTTATCAACGATTAGTAAACTGTGGTATATGTATACCATGGAGTATTACTCAGCTGTAAGAAATAACAGTGATACGACATCTCTTTGGTTTTCCTGGAGAGAGTTGGACCATTATATTAAGTGAAGAATCCAAAGAATGGAAAAACAAGCATCACATGTACTCACCAGAAAATTGGTTTCCCTGATCATCACCTAAATGCACATCGGGGAAGGATACCAATTGGATATCAGACTGAGACAGGGGGTAGGGGGAGGGGATGGGTGTATGCCTACATGATGAGTGCTCTGCGCACCGTCTGGGGAATGGTCATGCTTGAAGGTGCTGACTCGGGGATGTGGGGGGTGGGGGGAGGGGATGGAGGTATGACTACATGGTGAGTGCCAGGTGCACTGTCTGGAGAATGGATACGCTTGAGGCTCTGACTCAGGGGGATGGGTGGGACACGGACAATGTATGTAACCTGAGCGTTTGTACCCCCATGAAGAGCTGAAATAAAAAAAAAATAATAAAATAAAATAATTAAATTAAATTAAGAAAAAAAAAAAAAAGAAAACAACAGAGTAGGCCCAGTTTGGTCCGGTCCCTCGGTTAGCTACAGTATCATTTGAGGAAGAATCAAGGCATTGTTAATAATTTCTATTTATTGAGCACTTAGCATATATTAACGTTTAATTATTCTTCTTACATGCTATAGGGCTTAGCACTTTCATATGTATTATATTCCATCCAAATAACAGCCCTACAGGAACAGATTTGCTACTTCTATTTTTCAGACAAGCAAAGCATGGTTGCAGACATTCCATAACTAACTGGTCCATGTTAACACGGCTAATAAACGGTGACATAATTATTTGAATTCCGATTTCCCTGACTCCAAAATTTATTCTTTTGTCTACTGAGCTATATTTTTCTTCAATATTATAAGCTATCTCTAGATTCAGATAAAATGCAACTCTTAGGCTGTGGCTCCCTGAGAGTTTATTAAGTAGTGAGAACCTTAAACTGAGTCTTCGTCCAAACCTCAAACTTAGGGCTAACCCTAACTCTCTGGAAATTGTGATGATCTCAGTGATCCTGCTGCTTCATGACTGTGATGTATTTTGAAAGGAGAGGTCAGAACTTCTTTTGGAGAGGTTAGTAAAGTAGCGCAAGTCTGCACAAGTGGACTGGAAACCTTGCTCATTCTGGGAGCCTGAGTCATGGTATGCAACAAGCTCAGAACTGCAGTGTCTCAACACATTTAATTATCTCTGAGGGTACTTGTTCAACACACATCATCAAGGGAGCTCTGTTCCACTGCCCCTCAGAGACCATCCAGAACACACGGGACAGAGAGAGAACACAGAGAACTCACATCTCCATGTCCATTGTGGAAGTGTGGCACGTGCAATTCTGCTCAAAGTCCATTGCCCAGAATTAGTTTCATGGCTCTATCTACCTGCACATGGAAGAACAGAATATTTGGTACATTTTACTGTTTTTACCATTAGGGATAAGGAGAAGTAGCTGAAGAGCTATCAGTCTCTTTCTGTTCTCTCTGTGCTAGTATTTATGTAAAGGAAGAATATGTTTTATGTTACAGCCTTTTCTTAAAAAATTTTTGCTTCTTTGATTTAAAATAAATTTCCTCAAAAAATATTTGCTTAAATAGCATCATTAAAATTTGTTTTTATGTATTTAAAAAACATAATCTTATAACAGTTATCAACTAGATTCTACGTTAAAATTATTTATTTTCATTGGCATCAATTTTGTACATTCAGGGATTTTTTTTACTCTGACAATATAAATTAGAGGTTTTCAATTTTTTATTTTAATGGCAATATTGTGCTACAATACTATAAAATATATTGTTTAGAATCATATATTAAAATACTTTTAATAATATAATTTATATTTTAAATTTTGTTAATTTTATAGCATTCAATGTTATCCCATTGTTTGATACACATGTATTTATTTATTTATTATATTGAATATTTAGCTCTTCATTGTTGTTTTTAGTGGTATTGAATCTTTTTCTTTTTTTTAGTGAGATTAAACATTTGAATATATCATATATGTTTAGTTGTTTAAGTACATTACACTCTAGAAATCACTGTAATAGGGTGTATGATTTTAAAAGGCAGATGTATGATTTCTCCATTCCATAGAAATCAGTGAAAACTCTAGTGGGCCTGAATGCAACAATTGGAAATGATGTAGTAAAAGGTGCATTTCTGGAGACTCTATCCTGGAATGTTTGTTTCCCTGTGGGTACCCTCTTATGAATAGCTCTTTGTTTGAAGTGTAAAATGTTTAAAAATTGCTTTCTGTCATTTTTAATTATGCAAAAGCAAGTATCCCAATGTATGTGTTTGCAAATGTGAAATGAATTGACATTTGAGGTAGTTTTATTAATTTTTAAAGAATTTCTGTTGTATAATGTGCATACCTTGTTATTTTCTGGATTCTTGTTTTGAGTTTTCACACATTAGATTTTCATTTTAAATTAGATTATATTTCCACAATTTTATACCTGCTTTTTGCTATGTATCTTAAATGCATGAGACTCCATGTCCCTGTTAAAGAATTGGATATTATACTTCATTTCTAAGGTCAGTAATCTGATTTTCTTCTTACTCTCACCCCTTTAACCCAGATTTGCATTTTGGTCAAAATAGTGCAGTACCAATTCCCTTCTCAATTAATTTCTCCTCTCATTTCTAAATAGCATAGATATTGCTCTTTTCCCTGCAATTTCTACTTATCACTTACCTTCTTTCCTCACAAGTCAGTATTATGTAGATCAAAATATACATATGGCATCCAATTTATAAGTAATTATTTATCTTTAGGGTGGAAAATAATAACAGCTCTTTTCAAGTTTTACCAGTAACTGTTCTACAAATTAATTTCTTACTAAAAATCAAATGTTTATGGGGTATCCATTGAAGGAAAAAACTTATGGAAATGAAAAATCAATAACAAGCAACTATCTGGCACCATAATATCCACATACATCAATAGAAACTTAAGGCAAAATACTAGGAATGAGGAAGAGAGACAATTTTACGTAGTTTCTCCTCTTATAACTTCTACATTTACTTCAACAGTGGGTTTGAGAGACTGGTGAAATGTTGACTTTGTGGAGAGGAAAATGAGAAAAAGAGAGCATGATAGTGAAGATACTCAGATGATCTTAAAGTCACAGCCAATATTTACCCCAGCTTGCCTAGGGAAGAAATATTTTACTTTACCCACCCTCCTCCATGAGTCTATGTCTATTTTTTAAAAGGATAAAAATTTTGCCTAGGAAAATAATGCGGAGTATTTCAGGTACTCAGGAACTGACAGCAGAATCAGGGAGAGAATGTGCTTTGTTCTCCAACATTGGGAAATTACTCTGCGGTGGGAAATTTAAGGGGAGATGATTGGAAGAGAAGCTGTGGGAAGAAACAGTGCCTGGACCAATTAGCAACATAAAACTGCAAGGGAAACTGTATAAATTTTACAGGAGTGAAATCTAAGTTTGAAAAATTTAAGTTTATATTAAAGACTAGTGAATATCATGGCTGGGCTGAAAGTGTCTCCTTAAAGGCGAGAAGAAATGCAGATGCAACCAAGACTGGGATAAAGCCTGAATGACCATAGACAGATGATAAATAACTTACCAATTTATCCCATCATACTGCTTTTCAATGAGACTAATATGAATGGAATAGATGACTTATGGGTATCCAAAAGGAACTGTGACTATAAAAAGCATCTCAGATAACTAAAATACTCAGAAGCAAGGGTCTAAAATGAAGTAAACATATTTATTCACATTGATAGTTCTGATGAGCTCTCTGAAATGAGATTTTTCTCACAGTTCTAATTGTGAAACCATCAGTATTCTTAAAACTGTTCCATCATAATACAACTCAAATTTACCTGTTTAAGGAAAATCAGTGTTTTCAATGTAAATGTGAAACACAGTAACATTGTTTATTTTCAAAATCCATAGGCTGGAGAAAACATACTTTAGGAGAACTATATACATATCACTTATTCCATAACCTGAATGCCCAGTATATTGAAGAGCACATAATTAAGAATAGCAGGATGCTTCAATATCCTTAACAGGGAATAAGCTGAGTACAATGACAATAAGCAAAGGGGCAGAGCGTTAAAAAAAACAGATGCACTCAACCACAACTTCAAAAATAATTGTGATATTTTGGGAAAAAGAAGCAGTAGATCATTCTGGTATTTATTTATCAGTAACAAGGTGGCCTTTTAAAAGGAAAAGTTTGGAGCACTCCATGCACACGTAAGCTCAGATGGAAGGCAGGTGGTAGGGTAGAAAGGCTCAAGCAAACTTGATTTTCACTATGACCTTTGACAAAGTCATTTAATCTCCTGAGATTTGTTTCTTCGTCTTTAAAATAGCTTCCTTGTATTGTGGTAAGGATTGCATAAGTATTTTGATATTTTACTAATATTACATCCACACTAAGTATTAATTTCCTTTCTCCATTTGCAGTAAAGACACACATACTGGCTGCAGAAGCAAGCCAATGATTTATTTTTATATGAATTTTATAGCATAAGGTTTTTTCATGTTAAATATATATTGTGGTCACTATAACATTTATTAAAAATGATTGCATTTGTATAATATATATTAAATATGTATCTCCATATTATGTGTTATGATATAAACAAATATTAATCTGGCATTACAAGCATACATTTCATGTAACATATGTAAGAAAAATGATTCATTCATTATTCTGAAATAAAAAATATATATATTAAAAAAATAAATTTGCTAAGACACCCCCAATGTCATTTTTCTGTGATGAACCTTACAAATCTCTTTCAAAGATTAATTTGTAAATAATATCTGCTTTTATGAAAGTGATTGAAATATAGCAAAGATTATTCACTGAATATAAAAGGACACACACATGAGAGGCAGATGTGGCACAAGTCTGCAATAGTTTTCATATGGATAGCAGAATTCAGGGTTTTATACTTTAGTCAGTGCTGTCCTTGGGGGCAGAACCACACGCCCTCAGGTCATTATGGAAATTTATTGAAGGCATTTCTTTGATTACTAAAATATTAGGTACTGCCACATTAATAGATCAAGACCAAGAATGCTAGACATCTTGTCTAGCATTGTAGAGGTCCTGCAAAACAAACAAAATTCTCCCAGGTCACACAAATTTGGAATATCCCTCATTGCCATTTAAAGTCATTTAAGCCTTTAAACTAATTCCATTATATGTATAAACATAATATTTTCAGTGATTGTAATAAACACTGAATTTTCCTGGAATTCATCTATAAACCAAAGGAATATTGTCCATTGTTTTGCTCAAATTTTGTCAAAAGTTGTTGGAAAATTGGACTACAGTGACAATGTTGCTTGTGACATTTGAGTCACCAATGCAACATAGCTGTGTACATTTGCATTTATAATATTACATTTATGGAAATTTTGTATATAAGTATTAATGCATCTTTTAAAATCCTTATTTAAAAATGTCAAATATAAATAAAATGTAACAACTATATTCAGCTGATTATCATTGGATTTTATAGTTTGTCTAATAATTTAACAATTTCTCATGTCTAATATGTCAACACCTTTTTAAGTAAAACAATGAAACTAGCAAAATTGAATGTAAATTTTATCACAAAGCACACTGATTAAATTATCAAGGCTATAATAATCATGTTTCTGAAATTAATAAAGAAATTGTGTTACTGTCACTGGACTGTTTTAAATATATCTTAATTCAAGGAATAAATGTCTCATTATTTCTTCTAGAATATCATGATGCATTATCAGATACAAAAAAACTAAAGTATTAGAGAAAACTAGTCTTTCTAGCTGTATGAGACATTGTTATTTTTATGTTGGAAAGAAGTCCAAATGAAAAAACTTCTTGTCTTTTACTGAGCAATAATATTGTATCAAGAAGGCTTGATGAGATTGTGAAAAATGTCAAAGATCAGCAGTGCAATGAACTGCAGTCAAGCAAATTTGCATACAACAGATGAAAGTATTCATCGTGAAAATGAATCATTATGACTTATGTATATGTAAGGTTCATGAAGATTAAAAAAATCATGAAAAATATTACTTTGAAAATTACTGAGAATAGATGAAAGAGATTATCAATTCTCAAATCCTTTAAAAATATCTCATAGAAAAACATTCTTTCTCCAAATATCACTGCTTGGATATTAGCCAGGGTAGGTCTACAATGTGGATTTAGCTCTTGGTGCTTTAGTAATTCATTATATTGTTAAATTAAATTACTTAGTTATCAGTATTAAAGAAATATTTTAAAATCAATGAATGTTGTATTCAGTGTTACCAAAAAAGAATCAAGGATAATGCAATGATAATAACTAGAGCTTGAAATTGGAAATAAGATGGATTTTAATGTATACTTAAACCTTTTTATTATTTGCAATTATTTAAAAAGTTTTTATTCATTAAATTAAAAATTAAACATCCCAATTCAAATATCACAAAATGATATGACATATCTTGCAAATATCATTATGTCTGCAAAGTTAAATGGGTTCCTTTATAAACTGCTAGAAAATAAGACCAATCTCATAGTTACCAGAATTGTCATAGGATTTGTTAACAAACATATAACATAAATTATTTAAAATTAGCTTGTGCATCAAATATTGTTACAGTTTTTATCATTGCAGAAGTCAGATAAATGCAAATAGATTGCTTTTATTTTAATGGCTGCTAAAATGAGAAGATTATATATTTTTTTTTAAAAAATTGATTTAATTTACAAAACTGGACTGGATAATTAATTCATATGAAACAGATGAAGATTATTGTTAGCCAAAATTTTCTGAAAAATTTAATCAAGCTAAAACCCAGTGTTTTCGGGGGCCAAAGTACACTTTAATTAATGTAATTAAGAAACATTTTGAATGGTGTTGAGACTTATACACACTTCTTTGGAAAGAAGCAAATGGCTCTGGAATTTCCAACATATTTGGTTGAGAGGCTGTGAGGGCTGCAGTGTAATTCTGGCAAAAATACTTTCCTGATGTGTATGTGTAATAGAGGAAACATGCAGTTCCTTTTAACACATTTTGAGCAACATTAATAGCACATATAAAATTTACAATTCTCACAGAAACACATTAATAATTGTTTTAAAGTTACATATATGTATATGTGTGTAACTTAATTTTTTGTAACAGAAATCTAGGTTGCTGAAATCACACATTGAAATGATTTGTCTTGGTTATAGAAATTACATATTAAAACAAATTGGGGAGATTACTTATTATTTATCAATTTTATCCTGCCACTATGCTCTGAGGTCTAACACTCACTGTGAGCACTGTGTTACTCAGATACAATGCAAGCCATAAATGTGAGCCGTATATATCCTTTTAGATGTTTTAGTAGCCACATTATAAAAAGTAAAAAGAAGCAGGAAAAATTAATTTTAATTATATATTATATTTAACAGAATATATCTCCAAATTATCATTCCAACCTGTAGCTGATCAATATAAAAATTATAGAGATATTTCAGACTTAAGTTCTACTATCAATCTAATTTAATTAAAATAAATAACACTTATTTGTATCATCTGCAATTTCTTTCTTCAGTGTTTTGTAGTTCTCTTGGTAGAGATCTTTTACTTCCTTGGTTAAGTATATTTCTAGGTATTTTATTTTCTTTGTAGCAATCGTGAATACTATTGAGTCTTTGACAAAAGACTCATTTTGTCATCAAAAAGTGATAGTTTGACCTCCTCTTTCCTAATTTGGCTACCCTTAATTTATTTTATTTCCTGATGCTCTGGTTAGGATTTCCAGGACTATGTTGAATAGAAGTGGTGACAAACATATCATGCTCATGGATCGGTAGAATCAACATTGTTAAAATGTCCATACTACCCAAGTGACTTACAGATTCAATGCAATCCCATCAAAATCCCAATGTCATATTTCACAGATACAGAAAAAAATAATTCTATGCTTCATTTGGAACTAGAAAAGAGCCCAAACAGCCAAAGCAATCTTAAGCAAAAACAAACCTGGAGGCATCACATTACCAGAATCCAAACTATCCTACAAGGCTGTAGTAACCAAAACAGCATGGTATTGGCATAAAAATAGATACATAGACCAATGGAACAGAACAGAAAACTCAGACGTAAAACCTCAGACATAAAACATACGGCCAACTGATCTTTGACATAGCAGACAACAATATACACTGGGGAAAAGAATCCCTATTCAATAAATGGTACTGAGAAAATTAGATAGCCAGATGCAGAAGAATGAGACCAGATCCATATCTCTCACCACTCACAAAATTAATTCAAGATGGATAAATGACTTAAATATAAGGCATGAAACCATAAGAATTTTAGAAGGAAATGTTAGAAAAACTCTTTTAGATATCTGCTTAGACAAAGAATTTACGAAGAAGACCCCAAAGGCAATCACAGCAACAAAAATAAATATTAGGGGACTTGACTAAATTAAAAAGCTTCTGCACAGCCAAGAAAATAATCAGCAGAGCAAGTAGAGAACCTACATAATGAGA